>NC_132897.1:32348540-33788540 GCF_030463535.1 Salminus brasiliensis
TTTTGGACATGCCACTTTTTGTTCAAATGTGTATAAAAGCTGAGAAATACTTTTTCCCACAATGATGCCTCTTGTACATCATCGTGTTATCTCCTGGGAGATGCCTGTGTCATTTCCAGGCAAAAATATAATTTCTGGTTAAATAAAAGTAAATTTAAGTCAAACTTTGACAGGGGTATGAATACTTTCGGGCATGACTGTACATACATACACACATACATACATACATACATATACATACACACATACATATACATACACACATACACACATACATATACATACATACATACACATACATACATACACATACATACATACATACACATACATACACACATACATACATACATACATATACATACACACATACATACATACATACATATACATACACACATACATACATATACATACACACATACATACATACATACATATACATACACACATACATACATATACATACACACATACACACACATACACACATACACATACATACACACATACACACATACACACATACATATACATACACACATACATATACATACATACACATACACACATATACATACATATACATACACACATACATACACACATACATATACATACACACATACATACACACATACATATACATACACACATACATACACACATACATATACATACACACATACACACATACACATACATACACACATACACATACATACACATACATACACACATACATATACATATACATACATACATATACATACACACATACATACATATATATATATATATATACATATATATATATATATATATATATATATATATATATATATATATATATATATATATAAACACACACACACATATATGCACACACATATATACACACAAAATAAAACAGTAAACATACAGTATATTTTATATACTATATATATATATATTGAGAGAGAGAGAGATTCTTTAGGTAAATAAATTAATAAAACATTGTAAACGGACAGTTTATTTTTATATACTCTATATTTATATATATATATATATTTGAGAGGGCTTTACATGTGTTTATAAATGAAGTAAAGCACTGACTGGGTCATGCCGGCTGCACGAGTTGAGGTCTGTGGTAACTTTGGCGTGGGGTCTTGTTGGGGGGTCTTGTTGGGGGGTCTTGCTATGTGTGCTCTCAAAGTTGTTCTTGTTCCCCGAATGTTTGGGGCGTATTTGGCACATTTAGTAACCGGCGTGCTTGCTGTCGCTCTCCGCTGTACCTGCTGTATTGTGACTGAGGCCAGACTTCCGCTCTAATGCGCTGGGACTCGGCCGCTGGCGGTCACGCGAACGCAGCTAGGTGTGCTAATGCTAATGGAAGCGCCTAATGGCTGCAGTGCAGCGCTGTCTGCCACCTAGCGGTGGAGGATTTCAATACAACACAAAATCAACAACTGCCGCCAATCTTCACATGTAAAAATAATAAATAAAAACCTGTACTGCTCTTTTTTAGAATCGATTCAGTATCACAAAACACAATATCGCGACATTAAGACATTAAGATATTTTCTTACACCCCAAATAAAAAATAAATCAGGAAGAATCTAAACCAGATTCTCAGAACTGCGGCTCCTGTAATGGGAACGGACGGTGTTGATGGCTTTATTATTTTCAATAGGAAAACAAATTATACAAATTATAGAGAAATCCTTATTTTGTCTAAAACAGTCTAATATCTGACAGACTAAATCTGTCTCATGTTTCTTATTAAGAGGCTGCTTCAAGAATATTACAAATATATATAAACTTTTTTTTATTTTATTTTATTTTTTTTTTTTTGGGGGGGGGGGTATTTTGTACTTGTTCCTGGTACATATCAGATTTATTTCTTGATCTAAGCAAAATTATATTTATTGTTTTTTTTTTTATTAAAAAGTTTAATAATTTGCATTGTGCAAAATGTAAATACGCAAAGTTACCGGCATCTTTTCTAGAAAGCAAATATTCAATGAAACAAGGTAAATTCTCTGCATAATTTCTCAAAATAAGCAAAAAAAAAAAGCATAGTTCCTAGAGACAATATATATTTTTTATATTTCTTAAAACAAGCAGAAATAAACTGCAGAATTTCTAGAAACAAGCCGTTTTTTAATATTTCTCAAAATCAGCAAAAAAAAGCATAATTCCTAGAGACAAGCTAAATGTTCTAACTTCTTTAAAACAAGCTGAAATATTTGTATAATTTCTAGAAAACAAAATCTGTGATCTATTTATGGAAACAAGCAAATACATTTTTACAAGGTTTTGTTTTTTTCTTTAAAGCAGGACCTGCATTATTTGTGGGATCTTGAGAATTGAGCGCGTTGAGCGAACAGAAACAGGATGCTTTTCATTGGGATTCTTTATTGAAATGATTCGACAGTAGTAGTAATAAATAGTCCTAAAAACCCAAACACCTCACTCCCAGCTATGCCAGTGTGTGTGAAGCAGGATGAACAGGTCTGTCAGTGCAGGGGGTGCACATCTGTGTGAGTGTGTGTGTGAGTGTGTAAAATACTACATCTGAAAAGCCCCTCGCCGCCATTGAAGTAAACAAGCAGGTTCTGACGAGCAGCTTTGATCCATCTGAAGATCACAAGCAGCCCTAAAACGAGCAGGGCGGAGGCTCACGGACGGGGACGCCCACATCCACATGAGCGGAGAGACGCTCTGAGAGCAGCAGAGTGCTGCACACTAGATTATCACATCACATGTCAATAGCTAGCCATGCACCAAGGGGGGTAAGGTTAAGGGCATACGCCATCAGCCATAACATTAAAACCACTGACCGGTGAAGTGAATAACACTGGTGCAGGCCTCAGTTGGCTCCACTTCATACCGTCTATGTTCATTTCAGGCCCTACAGCCTTCGTAAGGAATGGTCAGCTAACTAGCTAACAGTTATGCCACAGGCTACAGCATTGGTATATGGTAATTGGTAATGATGTGAGCTAACTAGCTAACCGCTATCCAACCTTCCACGTTGCCCAGTCTGCACAGCCAACAGGCTAGCAAGACGGCTTGCTAATGAGGAGTATAAAAGCATCTGGTACTGGGAGTTTATGATTTTATTTTTGTTTTATTGTAGAATTAGCTTTCGAATTAGAACCAAGTATCAAAAAGCACTTTCTTTTTAATAATTTTGAGATATTTTGACGCAATTACGGACAAAACGCTTCGTCAGGCTTCGAATGCGGCTAATGTTTTCAGCTATGCTAACTGTTTAGCATGTTTATAAAAGATAGTGAAGTATATAATCTAATAAAAGAGTAGTTCATCGTCTTCGTTTCAGACGCGTAGTTAGCAACATGCTAACTGATGCTCTAATAACCTTCCATTACTTTTTAGCTTTATAGAGTGGCCATACAGCTGGAGGTTAGCATAATGCTAGCAGGCCAAGGGATGGGGATGGGTCCGGTGGTTAGGAAATTGCTCTCGGTCACTGAGCATTACGTCTGGCAGGTGATGGTTTTCATGACCTCGGGCACCTGTAGTTGGTGCAGTAGGAGCATGAAGGAGTCTCAGGGCTCATACTTTACTGAAGGGCAGCGCTTTAAGGCAAATTCATGAAAATACGCCTATTTGAAGGTTTACAACGGCTTATTAAAACAAGCGTGAGCTATCATTGAGGCCGCTTTTCTCAGTGCTGAGGTCATCTCACCTAAATGTCTGTTATGATAACTGACACTAGCTCGTTTGAAAAGTGTATGTGTATGCCGTTCAGATTAGGAACTCTTTGGGAGGTGTGATGATCCATTTGCTTCCCCATAGCCGGGAACAGCACAGCATTTAACGTTTTCCCCCTAGATCCTCCCCTCCGAAGACTTTCTCGCTGTAGCGCCGACAGTCGGTCATATGTAAACATGCTCAAGGCTTAGTCTTCACGTATGAACACGGTTTAAACGGCTAGAAAAACTTGGTTTTCCATGATACGGCCTTTTTAAAATTCCAGACTCCCCATGCCGTCTAAGCAGCAGTCTAAGTTAACGTTCCGAGGAGATCGGCTTCTAAATCGGGCCAAGGACTTCCGTTTTTGATATGAATTATTTGGCAAAACAAAAGTCCCTCTGAGACACAATAATACTTTTATTGTCTCCTTTTTTTGCCTTTTTTTTAAAAAAAAAGAGCAGCTCCAGTGTTAAATTTACCATATTGTTCCAAAACGGAAAGGCTGGAACGCATCCAAACAGGAGGGAAAGAAGGAGCGCGAAGGAGCGCGAAGGAGCGAGGGAGCTGCTATGAGGCCTCCCAGAAAAGTGCCAGGAATGAACTGAGTGAAACGATCCGTGTTTTGATTGTATCTGCATGAAAGCCAAATCCGTCATAAAGCAAAGACCACTTCCGGAGGGTGGAGAACTGTTTTCCCAGGTGGAGTTTTATTGCTTATTGCTGGTCAGGAAAAGGACATATCTGCTGCCACACTGTACTGAAGCTGGGTTGAAGTCATGACCCGGGGGACACTGTGGGCCACTGCTGACTGGGGTGATGGTAAGGCCTGGCTGTATCGGCTTCGTCCCAATCCCTCATTAAGATCCTTCTCCACAGTGGAATTCACCATCCATACCCTACATAGTCACTAGGGAACAGAAGCAGGAAGCAACCACATCTGGAGTGGTGGATAGGCACCTCAGCGCCATCCCAGAGAGGGGGGGGGGTGTGAATGAGCACCCCTGACAGTGCAAGGCATCAAATTGACAACCTCCCAGTCTCAAGCTCCCTTCTTTGAACATTTGTCTATGACTAATGATCATTTCAAATGATCTAGAGGGACCGGCAGTCTAAAAGATGTGGTGCCACTATGTCCAGGGGGGTCGTGAGCTTGAATCCCGAGCCATGCGCCATGCGCTTTGCCATCAGCAGCCAGAGTCTGAGAGAGCACAATTAGAACGGAATGACCTTTGTGGCCAGTGATTCCGGGTCAGATTGGGATTGGATAAATGGCATCACTCCAAGGACACAACAGGGATGGACAGCCGGACAGACGACAGAGTGGCTGCTACAGCAGTATAATTGATCTGAAGATGGACTCTCTTGGTACAGATGGAAGGCCGCACGGCGCCTAAGAGAACTGGAACTTGGTTGGAGCTTTTAGCATTTAGATAGCTGCTTAAGCACGGCCTAGTCTCTACACTAAATCACCTGCCTGCTTTGATTCCCAAACTCTGCTGCTGCTCAATCCGCTCCTGTTCACCACAACATGCAGAAAACGTCCAGGTTTTCAGTCCGAGGTTGTTGGTTCAAAACCCAGCGATGCTAAACGAGCGAGGGTGTGGCCGGTATGTGTTTGGGCAGTGTTGTAGGTCCACGCTGTGTGCTGTTTTCTGGGGGAAGCTGGTTAGCTGAACTAGTGGAAGTTAAGCTGATTGCTAAGTCACAACCGAAGCTGCGGTGGGACCGCAACTAACCAGGGACCAGCCATAGCAAAACCCACCGGTGGGGGCCGTACTTTAAGCTAAAGGCTTAAACAGTATAGAACTATGGAGGCAGGAGGTAGCCCTAGCCATGTCTAAGACTGAGATACAGCTCTAATTCTGGATGAATGGATCAATTGAAATGCTCTAAATTAATAAATTAATAAAATATTTAAAAAAAACTATTTTACATTGACTTCCATCCAAATCCAAACGGTCTGCTCCAGTAAAGTCAATATTTTGGAGATGCTTGTTTTTTCACTGGACAGCACAGACATACACATTGTCCAAATCCACCAGTGAGCCTTCCTACATGTGTAGGTAGCACAACTGGTATGTATCCCTCCACCAAGATACGTTTTAGGCTAAAATTCTCAATTTTGTTTGGTTCGAAAATGGGGGGACTTCCCCTTTAACAGCTTGGGATGGCAATGTGCGTCGGATGGTCCGTCGTGGGGTCAGTTAGGAGGCGAGGAGGAGTGAATTAAGATTAATCTCCTTTCGTAGAAGATGACTTCCCAGAAAAGAGGCTGAAGGGGCGGCATCACACGGAAGCAAACACACACTGTGCACACACGCGCGCACACGCACACGTGGGACAGGCAAGGATGTGTGTGAGCTACTGTTTGAGGGTGTCTGAAAGTCTTTAAGTGCAGTAAAGGGTCTGTTAAGTGGTGTGTGTGTGTGTGTGTGTGTGTGTGTGTGTGTGTGCATGTGCTTGGATTATGTGAGCGTGTGAGTGTGTGTGAATGTGTTTGTATATCCATATATGTGTATGTGTGTGTGTGTGTAGGTTATGAGGAGGTGACTGCTGGGTAAATTGAAGCTCCATGCTGTGATTTCACACCAGCATCGAGTGGCTATGCGCCGCACAGCTTCAATGGGCACACATAATGGTGAGTGACAGCCAAGGAGACGGAGTATGTGGCGCGTGGGAGTGTGTGTAAGCGTGTGTGTGTGTGTGTGTTTCAACTCACCTTCGCGTTAGCCGAATTGTCCTTTTTTCCCCCCAAACACAACAAAACACAAGCAAAGGGTAATCAAGAAAAGCGATGTGCCAAAACTTTGGGGAACATGGATTTAGGGGTAGAAATGGAGTGGTGGATGGAGAGTGTGTGTGTGTGTATGTGTGTGTGTGTGTGTGTGTGTGTATGAGTGTGTGCACGAGGGAGGGGGAGTGGCACACAAGCACACACACACATATGCCACAGCATGCAGGCATTTGGAAGACGGATTATCAGGCAGAGGCTCTTAAATTTGAGAGTATAATAGTCCCCCCCCCCCTTTTTTTTTTAAAGAGCTTTTCTTACAGCATATGGACGGAAAAGCTCGGAAGTTCGGGAAAATTCGGGAAAGTTCGGAAAGGCAGGGTATCTTAACATGGGTTTAAAGCACTCTCTACGTGCTCCTAGAACGGGGATGAGAAAGACTACAGGAAAAAAACAAAAACATGAAGAATCAAATCTTGATTTTCCGAAGTGCGCAAACGGTAACTTTTCAGGAGAAGCTGAAAACATTCGCGACCTTTAATGTAAGTCAATGTAGAAACACTAAATCTTAAGTAATTATGGAACATTTCTGTTGATCCATTCTGCATAAAACCTTCCCACAATGTAAACAGCGGCAGCTTCCCTCGAATAATACAGAAACATAAAAATCGAAGAAAAAAAAAAGTAATTGGACAGCAACATCATGAAGAACCATCTATATGGAACCATTGCCTTAAGTAAAGAACCCTTAAAGCAACCCCTTTTTAAGTGTATACTTTAGACCGTGACATGTATCCACATCAGTAAATGTTTAAAATGTGGAAAAGTCATTCGGGGGGGGGGGGGGGGGGGGGTGTGAAAAGCTCCAAAAGGGCCACAGAATGGTCAGAATGACCCACAGTGCAGGTGAATGGAACCAGATGTCTGAGGAGCTTCCTTGCAGAAAGTTAGCACACCTAATGGTTCTCAACACATTAATACAATATTTATTTTGCTGTCTTAGCATCTTCAGCCATGCTTATGATTAAAAGTGCTAAACAAAAAAAGGCATTATTATTATTATCATGATGTCAAAGGGGGAGGGCTACATGCAGGGACTACTTTACCATCAGGTACATTCCATATAAATAAAACCACAACACAACGAAGAGAGAGTCATGTAGGTTCGCTGCTGGGTTTGGATAGTACATAAAGTAGCTATATTTGTGTTGCAGTCACGGCGACCAACGCCTGGTTCCATTTACCTCCACTGTTAAGCAATCAGAGTTGGTGAGGTTTCTCCACAACGAATCATCTCCCAGCAAATCCACTCTGAGTGAATGTTTACATCATAACCACTGAATGTTTGTAGATATTTTGGAAAATTGGTGAAGTTCCCCTTTAAACAGATTTTTACTCTGGAAGTTTGAAAGTTGACATTTTTTCATGCCGCCATTAAAAAAGGGTTCCCTGCCAGTCAGTAACAGACTCTGAAAAGCACAGATGAACCGAGTCCTATTCTGCTCCGTGTGTATTCCCCATCCTGCCGAAACAGCTGGACAAGGCCGGAACTTTCCCAGCTGGAATTTCTCGCACGCTGCTGCTACAGCTGATTGGGTAGAAATCGGAGCCAGAGAGATCGAGAACTCTGAGTCAGCAGCGGCTGCCCCACTCCGGTAGTAACTCTGTATATCGCTGACTCACACACACACACACACACACACACACACACACACAGGCCTGTTTAATAACAATAGCAAACACGTGTACTACGATTTTAGCGTCGACTAAGCGAATCCAAAATAAAACATTCCCTGCCCCTCTCTGACTCACACTCAGCTTACCCATGTAGTACCATCAATCCCAGCAGCCCCTAAACAACACTCACTGGCCACTTTATTAGAAACCCCTACCTTGTGCTTCTTCCACTCACTGGCCACTTTATTAGAAACCCCTACCTTGTGCTTCTTCCACTCACTGGCCACTTTATTAGAAACCCCTACCTTGTGCTTCTTCCACTCACTGGCCACTTTATTAGAAACCCCTACCTCGTGCTTCTTCCACTCACTGGCCACTTTATTTGAAACCCTTACCTTGTGCCTTCACTCACTGGCCACTTTATCAGACCTACCAGACCTGTAAATGACACTACGGCTCAGTAAGGTTCATCTGTAATAGCCAGAGTCTGTACCTACAGTTGTTGTGGGAAGTCAGAATGGACATCAATGTAATGGCAAAACCATGTTTTACAGCTGGTGCAGTGTTCTTGGGGTCGACTGCCTCACTTTAACTAGTGTTTGGATGTGAAGGGCCCAGGACCTCATCAACAAGGCTTGGGACTAACGCCTCTTTAGCGATACTAGTGATGCTCGGCCTGGCCAAGCATCACATGACATCCCTGTACACGACTAGTGTCCGTAAACATCTGGCCAGCACTGCTTCTATCCAGTTCCTCTACGAGCAACAGCACTGGCACTGGATTCGACAAAGAAGAGGTCAGTCAGAGTGTAAGTGGGATGAAGCCATCTTGCATGGGATGAACTATGATGGAGGGGCCTGTAACCGTGGTTACCTTGGTCTCTGTGCGACGCGTGGTTCCATCCTCGGACGTCACCACGGAAACGTGGGACGTGGGCGTGCCGGGGTCCTCCTCTATGGTGACCGTCTCCTCCACCACCTCCTGCGGCTCCTGCATCATGGCCAGAGACGTCTGGTTACTGGGACTCTGCTCCTGCACAGAGGACATTAGGGGTCAGCGACTGAGACAAAGAGGAGGCGCGAAAACCACGCCAGACAAGCTGGCGCAAGTGCTGTTCGTTCTCCGGCTGTCTTTGAGGACTCTAACGAGGCTCGGTTTAGCATTGATCAGCCCAGTCGGACTTCAAAGGCAGAGCTATGCCCGAGTGATGATCCCCCGATCGTCTCTGCACTCGCCCTGGTCGCCCTTTCATGTTGCCGGATCGGCCTGAGAAAAAGGCAGCCAGGTGGGAGGCCCGAGAGAAAGGGGGAGGGGGGGGGGTTTGTGCAAGCTTGGCCACTCTAGCTTTACAGAGAGTAAGAGAGTAAAAGAGCAAAGTGAAGGAGGAACTTTCTCCTTCTCCTCTGAAGTCTGCAAGGACTTAGGACTTTTAATTGCTCGCGTTAAAGCCGCGCGCGGGCGAGGAGAAGGATTCTCGGCTGAAGTGAAGTGCCTCCTACTAACCACTCCAGCACTGTCTGGCTCATAAAAGCAGCACGGCACGGTAGTAACGCTCTCATCCAGCCACTGTTAGTCAGAGTCTTGGTAAAGGATCCACATCATGGACTCCACGAGACCTCTGAAGGTGTCCTGTGGCAGCTGGCGCCGAGACTAGCGCTAGCAGCGGCTGGTTCACTGGTTGTTCTTCCTTGGAGCCCCTTTTTTGGTGGGTACTGACCACTGCGTACCAGCAAGACCCCACAAGACCCGCCTGACTTTTCGGAGATGTTCCGACCCTGTCGTCTAGAACATCACAGCTGGCTAGTGGCACAGCTGGCTACATGACTACTCTTATTGTTATTATCCCAAAAAATGGAACATTTTATGGAAAACTGCAGGAAAAACACACTACTGCTGTTAGCTTAAACGTATCACGGGCTGATGCTGCGCCATGCTAATACCGTGAGGAATTCTCCACCTCCGTGCTGACTGCTCTGCGAGAGGGTGTCAGTCAGACGGCCACGTTCCCCTCCTCACCCCTGGATGCATGTGTGCAGTCATTTCGTGCGGGAGAGCGACAAGCCCTGTCGGTCTGAATAACAGCGCGGGCTAGCACAGCTCTCTTTTACAGCCTGGCACCTCCAGCCCGCCGGCCGGGTGACCGCTTAGGGGGGAATGCTTCACTGAACCGTCCGAAAGAAAGAAGCAAATAGGAAAACTTGACTTTCAAATGAGACGAGAGGTGACGTGGCATAGCTGGACGAGAGCACTCTGAGGATCGGGCTGTTAGCATCAGGCGGTTAGCATGTGTCTAGCACGTCTAGCTACGCGAGGGAGTCGGAGTGGAACTGGCTTGCTTAATGAATAAATGATTACAAAGTGTCTGGATGAGACATTGCAGGTGACTTGCCGCTCTAATGGGGAGGCGCGGCGATTGATGTTGGACGCACGACACCGACGTTTTAGCGAGATTAGCCTTTCGAGAGGGGAACTAAGCCATTGGTATTCAGCTATTAATATTCGATGCGCAGATTTAAAAAGCTGCATCGCTCAAAGCGTGCGATTACCGTCAAGAAAAAGATGGTACTCTTATGTTCCAGTCTCTGAACTGCTCTAAATGTCGCACTGTGGTGGATAAACTGGCCTCAGTATGGTCCTGTGAGTTCTCTTAATGCCACTGTTAAAGGTCCCCTAGACTGGAAAACGTGGTACGTGGAAGTGACAAACTGGGAACCCCAAAGAAAATCCAGCAGAACCAAAACCGACCTATAGAACCCAAGTTCTTGACTCATTTTTCTGCCACCCAGCACACTAGCGGCCGCTTTTCGGGGCAGAAAAACATGGCTGCAGCGGATTACAAGGCTAAAAGCTATAGCTAGGCTAAAGAAAGCAAGGGCTGTTAAGCTAAAAGCTCTTCATATTTGTTCTTGTTACAGTGCTAAGGTATGCTATGCTATGCTTTCCTAAGCTAACCCAGCAGAATCTTTTCGACAAGCTGTGAAAAAACAGCTCTTAACCACCCCGTCACGCTAAACAGAAATCAAATTTACCACCCTGTTACGTTTTACTATGCGGATTGCCTCCATACCTGAATTATTGTATTAAAAGTATTATATTATAATACTTCTTATAAAAAGTATTTGATGCCTGAAGTGGGAAAATATGTTTTGTTTGTTGTTTTTTTGGAGGATGAACATATCTTTCTTCTTTTGGCATCTAGGATGGCAGGTGGACCAGCTCGGGACATCAGCCACCAAGGCCACAGGCTCTGCGTTTTTACTGACCGAAATATGAAGTGCTGTAACCGGGGACGGGGCTACGTAGCTTCCCTTCATATCAGCATACCAGGAGATTTGCAGGCCGAACACAAGCAAAACAAAGCGCTGAGCTTCTGCTAATAAGAGAAGCCCACGAGCTGATTCTGTTCTTCCCGTCAGTGAGGCGGGCGGACTGGGCCGCGGGGCAGCCGGGGGATTAGCTCAAACCCGGGCTTCATGCTCTGAAGCCTTCATGACTGACTCACTCACTCCGCTCCCTCCCCCTACACACTCATACATACACACTAGTCATGACTCTTAGAGCTCCCTAAACACATTATTACACCACTGGACTTCTGGCTGGAGTGTCTGGCTGCCAGTCATTCCTGAGGTGGCTCTATTATCTAATATGTTATGATGTTATTTATGTGTATGGATAACCTCAGGAACGCCGACGGTTCCTATGAGTCTCTATGCAGGTTTTCTACTCTGGTTTACCCAAGAAGAAACCCTCTTTCTAAATTCTAAATTCAAGAACTCTCCTTTAAAAGTTCGGCCAATTAAGCCACCCGTTTGTAGCGCCCCCTAGCAGTAGAAATGCTCCCGACACAAGGAGATAAAGGCCTTAACACATGGGCCCGCCAACACCGCCTTTATTTCAGACTGCTGTCATCGGCAGGCAGCCGGCACACTCTGAGGGAGGGTGACTGGTCCCCAGCTCCACCGCAACAGCTAACAGACGGAGGCCTGTGCCGGCCAACATCACTTTAAGAGAGGTAAGGTGGGGGCGGGGGTGCCATCTACCCACCAGGAGAAAGATCACAGGCAGTTGTGCTCTCTCCGACTCCAGCTGCTGATGGCAAAACGGCATGGCTCGGGACTCCCAGGCCATAGTTGAGCCACTCTGAGCTCTTTTTCTGTGGCAGTGGTGCTTCTTTTATGATCTGTAATGTTGTCTATTCTTCAGTTTTCCCATTTGTCATTCAAACGTCGCTTCATTTTTTAAGAGAATCTGGTCGAAAGCAGTCAATAACGCAACACAGTCAATAGGAACGCTCTGCATATTCGCAAGATTGCGGCTCTCGTCCTGATATTTCTATATCTGAGAGCGTCCGTGCGGATAAAGCTTAAGCTCATCCCCGCCAGCTTTGGACAGAGTATAAAATAGCGGGGTTTTATTATAGTAGTGAAAGCTGTTTACTGCTGCTTTGGCCTCGTTTATGCTGCCGATCGACTGCGTGTGGAATTTATCCGTTTATTTCCGTTGTTAAGCCTTGAAGGTTCGGCTGAATTCATCTCTCCTCCCAGTGGATGCTTGAGTCCTAAATCCAGGCATCTAAAAGAATCCGTTTCCAAGAGCTTCGACTCGCATAACTCTCGGCTGCGCTAAGGAAACATGCAAACGAGCTCTTCAACACATCACAATTTATTTAGTGTGCTGGCAACTTTCCAAATGAGCATCTTGGCGCAGATTTTTAATGAAGGCATTCATGCGACCAAACGATCTAGTGATCAAAATAATGTAGGCCCGAGTAGCTCAGCGATCCAAAGAGGTGTACCACTATGGTCACGGGGGTCGCAAATTCGAAACCCGAGCCGTAGCTCTTTGCCATCAGTGCAGTAGTTTGAAAAGGGGCGGAGACTGGCTTTTCACATGTATCGGAGGAGACGTGTGTTAAGGCCTTACCCTCCTAGTGCCGGGAGCATCGCTAGTGCTAGGGAGTGCCATCAGTACCAAAGACACGCCATGAGACATCCCTACGATTTCCTCCATTCCACTGGTCGGACTCCTTCCACATTGCCTTGTGTCCAGTTGAGAGATGTGGAGAAGAAAGAGAGACTACACTGCTCCAAAAAAAAAAAAAAAAAGGGGTGGGGCGTTTCCTAGCAACAGCCCAAAGAGCACCTGCCTGTCCGTCAAGTCAAGGAGAAAGACGCTCTACTTTACTGCTCGCTATTGTCAGACGAGAGACAGAGACTAACGGCAAACAGAGATGGTCGAAAATTCCTGATCTAGTCGGAAATGGGCATTTCCAGATACCTCGGACATCTGCGACACAGCAAATTCATCTTCCCTTTTGTTCCACTGCTTCTCATTTCCTGCATTTAGCATGAACAGGCCCAGAAAGACCAACGACCAATAATCCACTTCTGAGGCTTTGAATGAGATGATTAGACATCCGACTATTATATAGTGATGCCACTCACTATTGTTCTTTCTTCAACAATGAGAACCAACACAAGTAGGGATGCTGCAATACGATCCAGTATTTAAGGCGGAACGGAAAGTTCAGGGAAGAGGAAAACTTAAGCTTAGGGTTAGCAGGTAAAGAGTGAGTTAGTTCATCTGCCAGAAGAGGAGGATCTAAACAGGATCTAATGTTCCTCTCAGCCAGTCTTTACTCTGGAATTCCACCTGGTTAGAACCCAAACTATGGTGGAAATGCTCCATGTTCTAGCAGTGAGAGAAGATGCTCCTCTATTTGGATCTAAACCAGCTCTCAACGGCACATTCAGAACCGAGGAGGAGGCTAATGCTAACTGATCTGACTGCACAGCTGTAGCTAAAGGAGCTGGGAGCTGAATGGTCAGGTGGGTCAGTCAGACCCAGACTGTAAGATATTAAACACTACTGAGTTATTTATAGTCACACAAAGATCGGATTAGATCGGATCAGATCGGATCGATATCCACCAATAAATTCAAACTTAAAAGACTCAGATGGGGGGGGGGAATTAATCGGGATATCTCTAAACACAACCACATCTTTCTACATCCTGACCTTCACTGTCCTCATCATGATCATAGTGGTCATCACAAAGAACCAACACAACTATTATGTTCTTTGGTTCCTCAGACAGAGAACCGAGTCCGTTGAAAGTGAAGGTGGTTCTTCTATTGCAGTGGTGCTCCGTCCTGGTCTTGGTGGAAAAATCACCCTGCAGACTCTGTCCTGAACCCTAATCAAACACACCTGATCCCAGCGATGAACGATTTTAGAGCCAGGTGTTCTGGATCTGAACGCTCCAGGACGGTAGATCTCCAAGACCAGGACTGAGCCACCCCTGTAGAAATTATGATTTAAAAAACAAACCACACAAACCTGCCACCCAGGCAAGACCCGACATGTATGAACCACTATGATACCCAAATGGCACTTTGCAAGGAGGCCAAAAAAAAAAACAACAACTGCATAGACGACTCCCAATCATGGTCACCTTACATCACCTGAGCAGCGGCAGCTCTTCCAGTAACGCACTGCACTCCAGCTAACAGGATTAAGAGAGGGGCCGGGAGCCAGAGATCATTAC
Source organism: Salminus brasiliensis (assembly GCF_030463535.1). Lineage (NCBI taxonomy): Eukaryota > Metazoa > Chordata > Actinopteri > Characiformes > Bryconidae > Salminus > Salminus brasiliensis. The sequence continues at coordinate 32,363,199 of NC_132897.1, forward strand.
CAGGCTTTTACACAATTAATCCCCCTACAAAAAGAGTTTGAGTAACCTTGCGCCGTCCAATTCGCCCGTCATCCCTTCTGTTCCACCTGCTGCCCTGCCAGCTTCGGGCGACTCTACTTGGAACTGCACCATGACAGAATCCAAGAGCTAACAGAGGCTAGTCTTCAGTGGATGTTAACCACACACGAGTAATGCACTCATTCAAACCTCAGATTTGGCACACTCTAAGCTATTCCTCTATTCCTGTAAAGTACAAAAGGAGATATTTGCCCATAATCACCTACATAAACTCTCTTATATACAAGAATAGGAGATATTAGTCCATAATCACTTTAATAAACACTCCTATACACTAGAATAGGAGATATTAGTCCATAATCACCTCAATAAACACTCCTATACACTAGAATAGGAGATATTAGTCCATAATCACCTCAATAAACACTCCTATACACTAGAATAGGAGATATTAGTCCATAATCACCCTCGATAAACATTCCTATACACTAGAATATGATATATTAGTCCATAATCACTTTAATAAACACTCCTATACACTAGAATAGGAGATATTAGTCCATAATCACCTCAATAAACACTCCTATACACTAGAATAGGAGATATTAGTCCATAATCACCTCAATAAACACTCCTATACACTAGAATAGGAGATATTAGTCCATAATCACCCTCGATAAACATTCCTATACACTAGAATAGGAGATAGTCCATAATCACCTCAATAAACACTCATACACTAGAGTAGGATATATTAGTCCATAAACACCACAATAAACACTCCTATACACTAGAATAGGAGATATTAGTCCATAATCACCTCAATAAACACTCCTATACACTAGAATAGGAGATATTAGTCCATAATCACCTCAATAAACACTCCTATACACTAGAATAGGAGATATTAGTCCATAACCACCTCAATAAACACTCCTATACACTAGAATAGGAGATATTAGTCCATAAACATCTTAATAAACACTCCTATACACTAGAATAGGAGATATTAGTCCATAAACATCTTAATAAACACTCCTATACACTAGAATAGGAGATATTAGTCCATAAACATCTCAATAAACACTCCTATACACTAGAATAGGAGATATTAGTCCATAAACATCTTAATAAACACTCCTATACACTAGAATAGGAGATATTAGTCCATAAACATCTTAATAAACACTCCTATACACTAGAATAGGAGATATTAGTCTATAATCACCTCAATACACACTCCTATACACTAGAATAGGAGATATTAGTCCATAAACACCTCAATACACACTCCTATACACTAGAATAGGAGATATTAGTCCATAATCACCTCAATAAACACTTCTATACACTAGAATAGGAGATATTAGTCCATAAACATCTCAATAAACACTCCTATACACTAGAATAGGAGATATTAGTCCATAAACACTCCTATACACTAGAATAGGAGATATTAGTCCATAATCACCCTCAATAAACACTCCTATACACTAGAATAGGAGATATTAGTCCATAATCACATCAATAAACACTCCTATACACTAGAATAGGAGATATTAGTCCATAATCACCCTCAATAAACACTCCTATACACTAGAATAGGAGATATTAGTCCATAATCACATCAATAAACACTCCTATACACTAGAATAGGAGATAGTCCATAATCACCTCAATAAACACTCATACACTAGAATAGGAGATATTAGTCCATAATCACCTCAATAAACACTCATACACTAGAATAGGAGATATTAGTCCATAAACACCTCAATAAACACTCCTATACACTAGAATAGGAGATATTAGTTCATAATCACATCAATAAACACTGCTATACACTAGAATAGGAGATATTAGTCCATACACAACCACAAAAATGTCCACAGAATAAAATGGCCCAATCTGAACAGAGCTTGATTTTTAGACCAATATCTCAACGCCAAAAAACAGCACTGTCCTTCATCAAGGAACTGAGAAACAGCTCTGCCCTAAAGATAACACGGATAACACTTTGTCCCGGACAATCTGATAAACAAGTGGAAAAAAGAGTCTAAGAGGCTAAAGAAATCCCATCTGAAGTTTGCAGGGGGGTCAACATTGTGGTACGAGGCAACAGCCATAGGCGAAGTTAAAACGGGCCAGGGTGGATGGCAATGGCTCATCTCCTCACACGTTCTCTGGGCTGCTGGAGATGAGCCCATCTCAGCTGGAAGCCACTGTAGGTCATCCGTGCCTGGACCAGAGGCAGAGTGAATGGTGTTAATGGAGCAGAATGGCGGTGAGTGGGGATGGCCAAGACGTGGCATCCTTTAGGGGATTGTGGGTATTAGATGAATTGCAAACAAATATGAGGGTTCACGGAATAAGGGATTTTGCAAGCACAAAGGAGAAGGAATAGAGGGGTTTCTGGTCCAAGTTCTCCAAGCCAAGAACGGTCTTCTCACCTTCAGCTACAGTAGTTAGAACAGTTAACGTCTAGATGACATCGGCTAGAGCAGTTAACATCCAACATTTGCTAGAGTAGTTAACATTCAACTGACATCAGCCAGAATAGTTAACGTCTAGATGACATCAGCTAGAGCAGTTAACATCCAACATTTGCTAGAGTAGTTAACATTCAACAGACATCAGCCAGAATAGTTAACGTCTAGATGACATCAGCTAGAGCAGTTAACATCCAACATTAGCTAGAATAGTTAACATCTAGTTTACATACTCTAGTAGTTCACATCTAGAGTAGTTAACATTCAACTGACATCAGCCAGAATAATTAACATTTAACCGACATCAGCCGGTAGTTTAGTTAACATCCAACGTTAGCTAGAGTATTTAACGCCCAGCTTCTATCAGCTAGAGTAAACATCTAGCTAACCTCACATAGAAAAGTCAACATCTAGCTGACATCAGCTATAGCACATAACGTCTAGAATACAACAGCTAGAGTAGCAAACATCTAGTTAACATCTAGCGGACATCAGCTAGAGCAGTTAACACCTAACGTCAGCTAGAGTAAACACCTAACATCAGATAAAACCCTTAACATCTAGTTGACGTCAACAGCTGTAAAGGATTAAAAACAAAACAAAACAAATAAATACATTCGTCAGCTAGGCAGCTTTTCTTGAAGCTATTTATAAAGATGTCCACTTGACCAATCACAGCGCAGCCTCTGTGGACGTTGGTTAATTACCATGAGCAGCATTTAAACAATGCGTGGACACTGATTCGCTGGGACTCACAGAATGAGAAATATTTTTGGAAATTTTTTTTGGGACATCTGGTAACAATTAGCCACATCCAAGTCCAACATACACGGTGCAGGAATTCCGGGAACTCTGAGAAAACCACACACACACACACACACACACACACACACACACACACACTGGTGTACACACTCAAGGAAAGGGAGAGTGTGAAATCTACAGAATGTAGGGCCAGACCCTTCATCAGTACCAGAAGAGCAGAACCAACACAGAGGACCCCCCCCCCCCCCCCCCCAAAACAGAGCAGGGTGCAGCATACAGAGCAGGGTGGAGCTGCAGCCTCTCACACCAGCGGGCTTATTTATTTACACAGAGGGGCGAGCGAGAGAGAGAGAGAGAGAGAGAGAGAGAGAGAGAGAGAGAGAGAGAGAGAGAGAGAGAGTATATTAAAGCAATGTAACTATATAGAGACCATAGAAACATAGAAGTGGTAGAGACGGTTCGAGAGAGACCCTCAAAAAGAGAGAGTGAGCGAGAGACATTCAAAACTCTATAAAGCAATATAGAGTAAGAGAGAGAGAGAGAGAGAGAGAGTGAGAGAGAGAGAGAGAGAGAGAGAGAGAGCGCAAGAGGAGGTAAAACAATTTCACACCAAACAACGACCCCCCCCCCCAACCCCCACCAAGTATGTAGCCCCGCCCGGGGGAAACTGTGCCTCAATCACAGCACTGCAGTACAGCTGCTCTCTCTGAGCACCCCTGGAGCTCTTACACACTCCTGAAACCCAAGCCCTTCAAAACACACACAAACACAGAGGGCAGGATGACAAAACGAGAGTGCGCTGCCCGCCCTGGACCCCCTAGCAGTCATTAACGGCCCTTGGGAGCGAGAGTCAGTTACAAAGAGGGGCAAAATGTCAGCAGAAGCTGACCGTACTGTTCCTGTCCACGACATGGAAAACAGCTGGCTGAGGAGAGATAGCTGAGCCCTCTCTCACTTTAGGTCTCTCTCCCCTCTTTCTCTCTCTCTCTCTCTCTCTCTCTCTCTCTGTGTGGGAGATCTGTCCAGTCAAACAAGATTAAATCAGTGTTTGCTGAAACGTTCCACTGCAAGTGTGTGTGTGTGTGTGGGTGGGGGGGGGTGAGATGGAGACGAGGTCAGCGCTGTCCAGCGCCGAGCAGCAAGCGCTTTCAGTCACACTGGGCCGCACTACACTCCGGTACCAAGACAAGGTTCCTGGCTGTTCTAGCCAACCTCGCTTAAGAGTGGAAACAGGAGGGACAGAGCGCCATCTGATTACCATGCAAGCGTAGCGGCAACGGCATCAGGAGAACCGAGCGGAGCTGATCACTCTAACGGCAGTTAGGGATTTACAGCCCAAGTCCCACAGTGCTCCCGTTTCAGAACTTGGACAGCTCCTTAATAATCGTTTGTTACGTGTGTCGTCAAGTCCTCAGGCTTTCCTCACGTGTGAGCCTGAGAACCGTGGCTGACTGCAGCCGGCTGCATCTCCGCGAGCTCGAGCCGGGCAAATGAGAAACAGAGCAACTGACGGAGCAGAGCTGGGGATCTCCAGACCTGGCCTGGCTGAAATCCCTACTTCAGGCCCCAGACGAAGCCTCCAGAGAGAAGCGATGAGCTCAAAGGCTAGATACCGCTTGCGGAGACCACGTTCGCCTGGCGCCGGTTACCCAAAATGACGTGATCGCGGAGAAAACAAAAACAACCGCAGACGTCATTTGCAACTACGCTAACCTCCTGCGCGAGCACGTCTCCACCAATAGTCATGGAAATGACCATAAAATGTCATAGCGCCACTTGGAGTTCTGGAGCTCCCATACGCGGCAGCCAAAACGGTATACTGCTAAAAGTGGCATGAATTCCGATCCGGCTGTTCAGGCCGAGTCGGATATGAAAGAGGCCCAAATCTGATCCACTGTGGGTCAGTTTTGGGCCACTTTCACCTGCTGTACGGACACAGCCTTAGACTTCAGCGACGGTGCCCTCACGTCTAAATGTGGCCATTGCTGGCTATGTACTACACTAACCAGCTGTGTGTGTGTCAATAAGCGACACAGTTTCCAGTTTCAAAGGCCCATTTAACTACTGTGAGAGAGAGAGAGAGAGAGAGAGTGTGTGTGTGTGTGTGTGTGTGTGTGAGAGAGAGAGAGAGAGAGAGACGCCAAGGCCTTGTTACTTGTAATGTATTCCACTCGGCTGCCATTCCGTTTCGGTGGGGCTGCTTAGAAGGTGTTTTTGATTAGACTTGGATTGGATTTTGATTTCTGGAATATTGCCCCTTAATTGCTTGTTTAGATTTTTAATCATAGATTAATGACACACAACAAAAGAACTTGTGGCTAATAAACTAATAGGCCAGGCGTGGCTAATGCTTTCTCAATGGCTAGCCACAGGGAAAGAGAGCTACTCCCTTTACACAAAAACAATCACATGCTCTGCCTGAATGTGTGTGTGTGAGTGTGTGTATGTGTGTGTGTGTGTCTCAATCCGGGAGCTGCTACTAAACGCTGCCCTAGGCGTGATCTGTAAAACATGCTCGTTGCTGGATGCTTGAGACACAACAGATTAAGCTTCAAATACAAATGCATACGTTTAAGGCCCGGCTCAGGGCAACTGTACGGCACGCCGCGCTTGCTAGCCATGTGAACTGGATGCTTTCGGGAAGCGCGTGTAGATGCGAGACGGTCCAACAGGGTGCAGATGGGGTTTGAGACCACACTGAAAACGTTAGCAGCAAATCTGCATTTCAGCTGGAGGGACTCTTGAACCAATGAAACGATTCGGCTGCTTCCCAGTTGCGTACTATGCCCTAATACTGTAAGCTACAGACTAACATATACTAATCTTAAGAGGGGGTTGGGAGATTCAGGGTGTCAGGACGAAGGGCTTGTGACTGATAGGGGCCCTAAAAAAAATGTATAAATTGAGTATCTTGGAAGAATTGGTACAAATGTGAGGCCCAGTGTAATATCTTTTTCATGGGGCTCAAAATATTAGCATACCAACTAGAATAGGCAATGCACCTAACAGGAAGTGATGGAGCGTTGCTCTGCCAGCAATACGTCACTGCAAGTTTTCCTGCCAACATCACGACTGACCCAAAATTTGCATGCTTTGGCCAGATGAAAGCAAGATATTCATGATCTAAAGCAATACCACACCACCTGTCAAACATGGTGGAGGTAGTGTTCTGGCAGGGGCATGTATGGCTGTTAGTGGAACTGGGCCACTGGTGTTTATTGGTGATGTGACAGCTGATAGAAGCGTCAGGATCACGGCTTTCTTTTTAAGGTGGACTATAAATTTAGGAGATAAAAGTGCACGGCGAACGTTTTGCATTGTTTATATCTTTTAAAAATGATATTCTAAAGCATTTCAGCTTCAGTCAGATCCAGTGAATGCATGAATCAGTCATGGGGTGACACCACTTTATTAAAACTGGTATAAGAACTGCTGTGTTACTGTGTTACTGACCGCTACATAGATGACTGACATCTGTACTGCCGAATAACGGTCAAATTCCAGAACTCCCCACTCGCCGCTCGAGCCAAATGAACTCTGCACAGATAGCCAGAGCTCGCTCGGGGAATAAAGCCGAGGCAGAAAGGCCTACAAACAAGCAGCAACGGAGGGCTGCTGCAGCAAAGGCCTGGCTAAGCATGTTTCAAATGCACGCTAGCTTGTCCAATTACTTTTGACCCTCCTGACGGTTTGCTTCATTTCAAATCCATTGTGGTAGGGTCTACAGAGCTTGTATCACTGTCCGAATACTTATGGATTATTGTGAGCTCAAATCATTTGGTGTATCTTAGAGGTCCAAGCACCAGACAGGCCAGACAGCTGGACAGCAGTGGGCCGCAGGAGCTTCATTTCAAAGTCATGCAGTATTTACGCTGTTGGCTGGGCTGCCGCTTGCTGCAGGTGGCTGGGATTTGGCCCAGAGAGAGAGAGCGAGCACGGCAGTGTGTGTGTGTGCTAGTGATGGCGGCGGTAGGGAGGGGTGGCACGGACGCAGATGAAATATGGATTATCTCCTTTGAGGGTTTTAAGCGGCCTTGCCCAAACGGTCTTTTCAGTACACGCCCTCGCTTTTCTCTCTCTCCCGCGATGAGTAAACCCGAGGCATTTGCGACTCGTCTACGGTGACCCGGGCATCTTTCGCCGCGTGGTGACAGGACGGGGAAGCCCTTCGATCGAACAGACGGCCATTTGATTGCCGTGGCGCTCGTCTGCTTGAACCCTGCCTTCGTGGGAAATGTTTTCATGCATCTTTAAAAGCACACTTTAAAAGCACCTCCCCAACAAAGTGGCAGAGCCGGCTTTTATACGCTGTCTTTAAACGTTAGAAGAGAGAGGGGCGAGGGGAAGGGTGGGTCACAAGAGCAGGCAAGTACAAAAGAGACAAGGGGGCAAGTCTGAAATGAACTTATTAGGATTTGGAAGGGTCATAGTCCTGAAACTTGTGAGACGGGGCACCCATGACCCTGCAGCCGGTTCACTGGTTGGCCTTTCTTGAGGCAGCTTTGGCAGGTACTGACCACTGCCACCCAGGAACACCCTGGGTTTAATGGTTTAACGTTACTGGTTTTATTGACCAGGGCCGAACCAATGCTGATCCATCAGACTACGAGAGATTACTTTTGATGCGTAAAGGTTGATGACTATGATGATTCCTCTGCTGCTGCTGCTGATGCTGCTGATGCTGATGATGACGAGCGGTTGGCTCAGTGCCTGCGGTGCCACCAACCGTCCCCAGCTGTTCACAGCCTGCATGATCTCAATGCCCATTAGCGCAGGGAGCAGCATCCTGCTCTGAAAGAAGTGCCTGTTCTGCTGTGTGTTTGTGGGAGAGTGTGTGTGTGTGTGTGTGTCAGAGGCATCCGGTGCGCTCTGTCAGTTTACGGAAAAGATTCCAGGAAGAGCGCTACGCAGGGTCGCGACACGCAGCTGCCAAATCGGTTTAGGCTCATTTCGAAGCCAACGCACCATGATCTACCAAACGCACACGAACACACTGCGGCTCAGACATCTGCCCCCCGCCCCCCCACCCCCTCTTTTTTTTTTTTTCTTTTACTAAGCAAGCCACGAATCACAAACACTGCAGTCCCTGCAAAGCAACCAGAACTAGCAGCATGCTAATGCTACCGATACCCCTCATTGAGGTCAATGGGTCAGTTTCGGTCCACACAGTCACTCCTGACTGGACGTTTTTGATAGCGGTTCACTCTTAGCCTACACTACCCATTTCAGTGTCTGCTGTGCTGAGAACGGTCCGCCATCTCAATAATATCTGGACAACAGTGGAGCTGTGAGAGTAGTGAGAGTAGAGCCCAGTAGTTCGGTATGAACACGGTGAAACTGGGTAGGCTGTCTCTGCATCTAATGCCTAATCATGCTCACAAATGAATGGATGCATATTGTGGTTGCTTGTTTGGAAGTGGGCTTCCAGGCTCTGGCACGAGCGCTGTTTTGGAGCATTGTATCAGCGCAGGAAGGAAGTGTCGAGGTTTTTCCCCTTCTGCAGTGCCTGGAATGTGGCCCCGCCCTTCCTGCCCCTGATGGACAGGAAGAGAGAAGATCTCCGGTCACCAAACAACAGGCTGTTGTGCTACAGTCACGACAACGGGGCTTAGGACGGTTCACCGCCGCTGCTGTTTATGTGGGAACTTGGGACGCTGGTCGCCTTCGCCAAGTAGGTCCCGGATCCACTACTTACCTACAGTGACGAAAAAGCAAAACTTTGGACATCCCTGGTTAGGATGAGCACACCACAAGACCCTAATTAGGTTGTTTAGGCCATGGCTTGTTTAGAGGCCAGGCCAAAGCTTTATCCTCCTTAAAGTATTCACATGGGATTCTAGGTATCTACCCCCGTACTACCTCTGCATTCACTCCAACAGGGCCGCTTCATTTCTATTCATGAGGCCTGGTGCCATTTCAGCGCCAGTCTTAAGGCCCAATCGGCCAAACACTACGCAGCCCAACGCAGCCGACTGATGGGAGCTCATTCTGGGGTTTAGCCCAATTACAGCTGCTGCAGTCTTGAAATAGCGGATGAGGGCAGCCAGGCTGCTCCGTAATGCGTTTTTTGGCAGATCAGGAGGAATGCGATCCCATCCAGGAATCCCTTCTGTGTTGAACCCCAAAAGGACCCCAAGCCCAAAAATAGGCGGTGAGAGTATTCCGGAATGGGACACGGCATGGCGAGCCTATTTTCAGACACACACACACTGAAAAATATGATGACATACGCAAAAGGAGACGCACAGGAAGCATGCAGGAATACAACCCCTAACAAAAAAAACAGGCATTTACAAACTCCCTGCTGCAGCAGGCCTGATGCAGCTAATCCAATCTACGTACAAATCAGGTCTGAGGCCCTGTCTTAATTCCTGCGAGAAACACACACACACACATTTGTACTTTTGGCCTCTCTCCAGGGAATGTGCTTGCTCACTGCAGCTCGTGAAAAGGCGGCGCGGAATAGAATAGCGAGTGGAATGAATAATAGAGCGAATACTAGAATAGGCAATGGGATGATTGCGAGCGCACATAAATAAAAAAGCCAGACAAAAGCAGGATTTTCGGGGTAATAGATGAGCTGCAGAGTGTTTTCTATAGCGCCGAACTCGGGCTGAATCTCCTTTGTGCCAGGATGCGGAATCCGAGACGTCTCGCGCAAAAAAAAGAAGGTTTTGTTGGAACTCGCTTACTTTTCATGCTGATCTAAGAGCGGTTCGGCAGTCTTGACGACACTGATTTGTGTTGGCGTTTGGGTGAGGGGAGCAGGTGCCAGATCAGCGTAGTGCTGCGCCTTCCTTTTTGAGTGTGTGTACGGACAACAGCAAACTGGATATTCCAGGCTTTTCGAACGGAGCAGCGACGGAAGACGCCGACACCTCCGGAGGGCCACCAGATGTTGGCTTTCTCAGAACCTCGGGAACTGAATGCTGAACTGAACACACAATCCAAGCTGTAGGCAGCCACCTTGTTCAAGGATCCCGGTCCTGGGGATCGAACCAGCAACCTCCCGGTCCCAAGCCTGCTTCTCTAACCTTTAGGCCGAGGCAGCCCCAGCAACTCCAGCTGCTGTTACATGAGTCATTAGCATGTTCAGAACATTTTCTAGGATAAGAAAGTGGCCTTGTAACAATGACGAGTTCAAAACACCAACAGGTAAAGGCAGCCTAGGAGTGAGCCTTGAGGAACCCCGAAAAAGCAACCGAAAAAGTTGCCCAAGCACTGCCAAGTAGTCTTCGTTTAATTATGGCTTCCACTCTCATTTTCACCTCGCTCAAGGGAAACATGAACGTACATAAACTCATCATACTGTACATCACATCACGGTCGTCATTATAAGAAAAGACAGAGACTGAAACTTTTAGTCACGCTAGACACTAGACAATCTGACCACCCCCCCAACCCCCTGCCCCCCAGAGAGTCTGCGCTAGTATGTGGAACATATGTATGTCTGGTTGAGCTACATTAATTTGATTTTCCATAGACAGCCCTCCAAAGACGGCAAGAGATGGCTCCGGAAAGATGGGAGTGCCATGGCAAAACGTTGTGCTTCATGACACACCCTTACAAACGAAGGTCCCACAATGGTTCTGGGCTTGTATAAAGGGGACTGGTTCAGACTGGGTGCAAAACAGCAGGGACATCACACACCAGGAGCAGGCCCCAATAAGCGAAAATAAGGGCAAACTGATCCAGGAAAGGCTTGAAATTCTGCCCTTGTTGTTGCAGCCCCATGGACCGCTGACCTAGCGGGCTTCTACAGTTCGTGCAGATTCCAATCTGAACCGCTAACAGTGTCAGATGTGCAGCATAGGCCATGTATACACACACACACACACACACACACACACACACACACACACACACACACACAGCACAGTGATTGCTTCATATGAAGCCTAGTGCTGACCGCCCCAGTGGGGCCTCCAGCAGCAGCAGCAGCAGCACTGTGATGGGAAGGAAAGGCACAAACTATCGGCCCTGAGCCTCAGGGATAAGACAAAGAACATCTAGTCTCCCGCCAAACAGCTTTGCTGGACCACTACAACTGTGCTCGCTAGCTAAAGAAATAAACGCTGGGTAAAGAAGCCTAAACCGTTGGAATGTTCTCGAGCGCTCTCTTCCATTAAGGGGGCTGAACACAAGGAACAAAACAGGCAGATCAAATCTCGGACGAGGCACGGGAGACTCGAGAGCGTAACGAAAACAGACAAGAGGCCAGCCGGCACGCTTGTACTTCCAATACCCAAACGAACCATTTATTGCTAAGCTCACCTAATCTTTAAAGGCATACGAGATCGAGGCGTGCTGAATCGAGGCCTCAGCATGAGGCGGACTGGGAATTGTTGGCGATACCAGCTGAGTCCAGAGCGTCTATACGAGGTAGAGGTGATTAGAATCAGAACTTTTTTATGGTAATTGAATAATAGTCAGGTTAAATGGTGTCCAGCTCGACTCTCTACTGTCTCCATTAAAAGCGCTGTACACCAGGTAGCAGTACCGTAGACTTGCAGTAGGTTGCGATGAGAATGACGATTTGACATGTAGATGAGAGTAAACCAATAAAACGATAGACGATAACCAGCAACACATTTCTGCAGTAATCAGCATTATTTGTTATTGACGGGCCTCCAACTTGGAAACTAGCAGCTCACCAAAATGCATTACTACCCTTTCTGAAGCTCACGGTGTTCGAGGTGGCTACTAAACGATCAGGCTACTAAAGTTAGGTGAAGTAACTTCCAGTAAATTCCAGACTATTCCCTACTATCATTTACTGTGGCTTTCTTTGGTCTGTGGCTTTTTTTGCTCGCTGACTCGAGCACTGTGACTGTTGTGTTGATTATTATGTATTTTTAATAATTAGTCTGTCAGATTTTGCCAGTTTTCCTCCCAGTTTGGTCCTACCAATTAACCCACCCGTTCATAACTCCCCCAAGTACTCGCAATGCTTCCAACACTAGGAGGGTAAAGATGCGGCATCGCCAGGCAGCCCACATGCTCTGAGGAAAGCCTCGAGCCCCCAACCCCACCGCACCAGCTAACAGACACCTCTGCCGACCAACATCACTTTAAAAGTGATGAGGGGAGAGAGCGCCATCCACCGACCCCCGACTCCGGCTGCTGATGGCAAAGCGGAATGGCATAATGGCTAGATGGTTTAAGTGGGTAGGTTTATTTGAGGGGAGATTAAAATGGCATTATTTTTTATGTTTAATAATCCTAGGTCTTGGCTTGGGCTCGAATAGTAAAAGTCTTCTGTAAGGACTTTATGTTGAGAGAAAGAGAAGACACAATAAAATCTGATGAACTGATATTGAATTTAATCCAAAGTTCCTTCGCAGTTCCCTGAGAAACTTTCCCCAGCTTTCATACAAGAAGGGGGGGGGGAGAAAGTACGACTGGCTGAGCAATAACAGTTACTGAAGCAATATTGAAAGACCACTCAGACCAGAACGATAAAAAGCTCTTACAAAACTTTTCAAATCAAACTGTCCAAAACAACCCCGCCTGCCTCCACCGCACCCCACCCGCACCCGTCGCACCCCACAGAGACAGCGTCAGCTATGGAATGTAACGCCGTTGACTGCTCGGAATTAAAGGCCTTGTCGTTACACATCAATAATAACCGCAAATAAAAACTTGAAAACAAGCTCAAATGAAATCCCCTTCACTGCAGTTCACTCCAGAAAGGCTTCTCAAAAAGGAAATGCCTTGAACCATCACAAGCACAGAACGGCAAGACTAAGTCCCTCATGGCCTGGCATGTGGTCATTTTTACAGCTTCAAAAAAAACAAAAACACAACCAAAAAAAACGGACTATCTGTGAACCCCTCCAACCCAACCCCACCACTGTTATTATCCGCCACTCTCACTCTCCACCGCAGAGTCCAGAGTGCAGCCTCGGCCAAAAGTGCCGCATCAACACTGGCACGCCAAAGGCCCACGCAGGGATTCCAGGGCTGCTATTTTCTGCATGAAAACAAGGGCCTCAAATCCCCCTTCCCCCTTCCTCCATCTTGAGAAGATTAGAAAGCTCTCCAGTAGCAGTCCGCCTCCATATGGCTACGAGGCGCTCACCTCTTTCCAATTACCGTGGGTTCAAATTCGGTGCCAAAGGGACGGCCTACCTGTCCTGCCGAGAGGATGAAACGAAGGACATGGGCATGGGAGGACCGCGCATCTCCTGCCTAATGAGCTGCAGCAGCACAGGGGTGACATAGATGTACACGGGGAACTCTTCCAAGCTTCCAGATGGGAAGCCAACGCGCTCCGCCGGAGAAACCGATGGAAGCACGGATGCCGTAAAAGTGATTTGTTGTTTTAGCTGGCTCCCGCAAAAGTTCCAAAAACAAGCCCACTTGGCCCTAATCGGATTTCCTCGCTTGCGCGCCATAGGTTGGTGTAGGTTCCACGGCTAAAAAGGAGTAACGACAGCCGTAACGTCCCGAGCCATATGCACCGGGTTTTACAACCTCAGGCCCGTTCTAATAATCAAATCATTCCCCCAATCCTCCGGGTTCCACAGTTGGCAAATCACTGTAGGTAGCAGCGGGTCTTTTTTTCCTTCCTTTTTAAGCGCACAGCTAAAGTAAATCCTCTGACTGACTGACTGGAGAACAAATGTTGCGCTTATAACAGATGGCTGATTTAAAAGAAACTCAAACGGGCTACTGGCTCGAGCAGAGATAGCACGCTCTGAAGAGAGGGGCTTTTAGAGGGAGAGCTACCACAAGCGTTCCTGTTTGTAATTTCCTCAAATCTCTGTCTAAAAAACCCAAACAATCACACTAGGCCTGGTTCCCGGTGACCGGTCACCACGTTAACCACGTTGTACTGCTATACTATCGGTCGAGGGTGGGCTGACAAAAATCGGATCGGTTCGGATCAATAGACCCCAGAGCTTTCAGTCTTGGGGTGGTTGTCGGTATAAGCCACAGATCACAGCGAGGCTAGCGAAACCACGAATCCACGCAAAGTCCGAGAGGTCAACGCCCGTCAGGCTCTGATTTGTGGTGAATGCACTACAGGGAAAAGAAAATTGCTGAGAGGTTGCTGAGAAGGCTTGGAAATTAGCCCCAGAAAACTGCTCCCAAACCTGACCTGGGCAATTTGCGTGCAAGTTTCCGACAAGCTGATGCAAACCGTGCATGCAAACAGATGGAGAGAAGGTCAAAGGATCTGAGGCAGGATGCTGAGACCTCTGGTCTAGTCTGATCTCAAAGGCTCAGGACGCATCAAAGAGCTTCTACTGATGCTCCATCAGGTCCATGTGATGTGGAACGGCACCGATCTGCATCGGGACAAGCTCTGTGTGGCGGGCTCGGCCGGCCCTGTCACTTCAGAATAGGGTTTTTTTTTTTCCAGGGCCAGTGCAGCCAAATGTAATGCAATGCATTTTTCCCCCAGCTGCGATTGAGCGGCCGGTCGAGGGAGGCTTGATGAAAATGTACCGCCTGACAGAAGGCTGATTTCCTTTTTGACATTTGGATCAATACACCCTAGAGCTTCAAGCCCGGGCCCAGCTCTTAGAAAAATCACACTGGAATGAAAACTCTGTGGAGTGACGGCAAAAAAAAATAAAATTAAAAAATGGTATTTTTATACAAATTCCTTCAAATCCTTCAACACCTGGTCATCACCTGACAAGCTCTGATGGGGGAGTGGGCAATCTTCTCAAAGCACAAAAAAAACATAACTCGCTAGACCTCCTGACTTTCTTGACGTAGGCTTTGGAAATGGCCTCAGAGACAACGTTCCCAACCCCAACCTTCCTCTTTAAAGAGCTTCTTCAGATGCCCCAACAAGACCATGTGATGTTAAGGCCATGGGTGATCTGTCGAGGGAGGACTGCTGAAAACGGACCACCTGACAGAAGGAGGGTTTGTACATTAGAACGAAACTGTGGAACATGTGGAACCTCATCTCCGGTCACAGACAACAGTCAAATGGTCAACCCGTTCCTTGACTTCTGGCACCCTAATCTTCAGCTGCCAAATCAAGCGTCTTTAAGTGTCCCCAAACGATTCAGTTCAACGTAAAAAACAAAAGACAGACAAAGCTCTAGAAAACCCAGAACGTCAAAGTAAACGACTGGTCCCACATACCACAACGGCTCCCCCTCATGGACAGTTTTTCCAAACAGAAGCTGAAAAAACGTACTCCAGGGGGGCTGGTGTGTTACCCTATAGCGTTTAGGTCCAGATGGCAGGAGCCTCTCTGGGAACGTGGACCTATGTATGGGTCTGTGTGTAAGGGTGAGCGAGGGAGAACTGGAGCTGGGTTGACCCAGTTCAGGTTCAATGAAGGCTAGCCCTGTGCTGCAGTGCTGATGTGGGAGCAGCTCAAATAGAACATTATGTGCTTCTATATGTACACACACACACACACACACACACACACACACACACACAAACATATATATACACACACAGAGAGAGAGAGAGAGATACAAGATACCATGGAGGACCATGCTGCGGGTTTACAGCTACATACAGGAATAAATGAGGTGCACCCTTCTTATTCTCACGAGCAAACACCACACCACAGCACAGCAACAGCCTCACAACACCATCGTAACCACCTAGTATACCACGGCAACCTCTTTCACCCTAGCGTCCATGTGGCAGCCACCTGGCAAAAACAGCGCCCATGACTGGTCTGCAGCGGTCTTCTCATGGTCTGGTTTCATTGGTAGACCGTGCAGACGGGTGCTGATGCATCATTCAGGACCAGACGAGCTACGGTGGGGCAACAGTTCATCTACAAAGAGCAACATCATCGTTGATATTTCTGCAAAAATGGCTAATGAGCCAGGCGACCTAATAAACGAATAAACTTGATGGCTGCAGCTTTCATAACAGCACATCCGGAATAATGAGAAGGCAGGGAATGTGCGTGAGAGAGAGAGAGAGGAAGTAGGAGAGAGGATCTAATTAGGCTGCGGGGAAAACTGACAGGGTGTCTGCTACAGTTCAGCACCAGTGACAGCAGAAACACAGCAGTCTCGGAGAGAGAGAGACAATCCTCTGGAGGGGCTGCAACTATGAGAGAAGACCCCAAGTCGTTGTGCGTTCAGGTCCTGGAGTGACCTTACAGCCCCAGAGATGCTGCAAACAACTTCCAAGCAACGCAAGGCATGCAGAACCGAACCAGTCCACAGTCAGGGTCTTACCTTTACTGTTTGCCACAATAACCGTAATAGGGGAAAATATGCAGTGTGAGCAAAACACACTTGTTATGTTAGCATACATGCTAAAAGGCTAGAATTAGCCACACAGCACCCAGTTAGTAGTGCCCCATTGGACAATGTTTATGTTCATAAGCATAAACATCGACTTCACTGATACGTCTACGCTGCATCAGCGGTCATAAAGGCTTTGCAGTCCCGAGCGTGTTTAGAAACCTAAAGCCTGTTGACTCCAGAGATATTAATGTAGGTTTATGTACTTAAAATGTCCAAAAACTTTTGACTACACCTACACCCACTGATCCCAGGTCAGCTAAAGCAGATTAATTACGGTCTCGGCCACAAATGACAACGGTGGAGCCCGAAATGGACAACCACCCTTCCCCCACCCGTGTCGGCCTATCTGACGGGACTTCCGGCACCTCGTGAGAGGTGCGACCATAAAAATCCTCCCGCTTTATCTCTATACATAATTCATCCTCATTAGCTCTACTGAAATTCAGTTCCAGCTGCAATTACACCGCGCACACTCTTCCTAATCAAAGGAATAAGATGAGTCTTTCACGGCGAGAGTTCAGCGTGTGTGTGCTGCACTTGCATCAAGATGATTACACCCAAACGGCATAAATAAATAAATGCATGTTTAATGACTACATGGCTTTTACAGCGAGCAGGAGGTGTGGGGGGGAGAAAACAGCATTAGTATTCCCTTTTCCGAAGGAAGTTATTCCACAACGAATTCTAGAGCGTAAATATGCACTTGGATGAAGTGCTCTCTTCAGATCTCGCGGCCGTGTACGGCAGCGTCAACACAGCCAAACGGGAACTTGTATTTACGCTAATTCCAATAGCATGTGAATTCAACAAGTTCTAGATCTAAAGGTTGCATCCAAATGTTGATTCGATGAGGGGTGGGGGGGTGGGGGATTGCACTGGCGGCACGATCCTGCTGGAACTCGCCCCCTTTAGTTGGACTGAGTGGCAAAACATCCTGCAACATGGCTGCGTTTCTCAGGGGAAAGCGACCAAACCGGGAATGAAACAAACAATTATCTGCTCAAGTTAAGTTAAAGGCAGTTAGACTCAACAGCGATCCATCCAAATTACCAAAGAAACAAATGGTCCATGGACAGCGATGTGTAGCCAGGAATGTAGACTAGTTGACTGGCTCATCCAGGTTTGCTTGCTTTCCCTTTTAGAATATTGCTCAATACTACAGCTGGCATCTGTGCTCCATTTACCAAGTAAACCTAAGCCAACCTAAGCTTTACAGACTGGAAGGAAGCATAAGAGTAGAGTCCGTGGTGAGCTAGTAGTACCTTGACGAGAAATCTGCGAAGCACCTCCATGTCAAGGGCATTAGGCCTCAGTCCGACCTGATCCGAGGAGCCCGGCCGTGCCTGCTGTGCCTGGCCGTGGTAGGATCCAACAGTAGTAGAGGACAAGAGTTGCAGGAAACTCGAAGCTCAGAGGTAATTACTTGGCTAGCGTGGACTTGAGCGTGTAGCGCACAAGAGGACTTGACGCGTTTTCCCTTTGCGATGCTGTTGCCAGAGTGAATGACCTCAATTAGTGGAGAGAGGCATCTCGCTGTGCGGTGTATGAGAGAATGATTGAGTTAGAGAGCGAAGGCGCGAGAGAGAGAGAGAGAGAGAGAAAGAGAGAGAGGCAGGATAAGACTGTGCCCAAGTGAATATCAAGCGAGGAATTGTGAGGGATCTACAGTCTTTAAGACCTTCCAGTTGGAACGTATGGACCGATCACGACAGCTCACATATCTCTCTCTCTCTCCCTCCTCCCTCCCCCACAAAGTGGCAGAGTGGGAGTGGCTGAGAGCAGTCTTAGTGGATTAAGGCTTTTCTGAGCCTTGCTGAAGTGGGGCAAAGAGACAAGGGCTGCATCAATAACTTCTGTTTGGTTAACTTGGGGAACGTCAAGGTCTCCTACATCGCAAGATCCTCACGATCCCTTCTTCTGCTTCTTGTCACCTTGCTCTAAAGCAAAAACATGCAGGAACTTGCTGAGGTGGCCTTCAGTTTGAATGGGCAGGAACGATGTGTAGGTATCTGGGTTCTTCCCCTACGACTGGACGGAAGGCAAGGCCAGGCTACTGCGGTAGATACCAGTTGCCCGAAGGTCACGGACAAATTGATTCTCATGTCTGGGAAATATGGGAACTCGTTAGCTAAGTTTTTCTCTTTATCCTAGGGCTTAATGGTTCTACGTAGGAGCTGAACACTTTCATCTGCAAAGGGAGAGGGAAACTACAGGAAATGTCAGAAACCTCAAGCAACTTGCCATTACTTAACAACTGGCAGGTGTGAGATTAATGACATTAGCCTTATCGTTAGAGGAATGTGGCTGACCAGTCAAAACTGTGTCAAACTATTGCTTTAATGCAGACAGAGAGAAAGAGAGAAAGAGAGAGAGAGAGAGAGAGAGAGAGACATTTAACAGAGCTGGAGTGCAACAGCCTGTTGAGGTTTATTAGACAATTCAACAGAGCTTTAAGGAATGCAGCATCCGAGACCGTTGGTACGTTAAGGCAGAAAGAAAAGGAAGGCAAGATGAGCAATAGCGAGCTAACAGCAGATGACAGCTTGCAACCCCCCTTGGAACTGGACGCCTCTATTGTTGCTGTACTGTTGATGTAGCGAAGCGGGACTTCGTAGACAACAAAGAAAGAACCTTTTTTTTTTGTATTTATATCGGAATAACTTGGTGGGTTTGGCAAACTTGCTCTGGCAGAACTCCCGACGTTCTGGCAGAACTCTTGGCATTTATTAGAGCGTGTCGCTGTTGGGGTTGAGATGGAGAGGGCTTGGAGTGAGAAGAGAATGGAGGTAGCGTTGCGTGGTTAGGCCAATGGCCCCCTGTCAACTTCCATTAGCAGAGAATGTGCAATGTGCTCTCTGGACCTCCACTTCCTGTAATGAGCCCCATTGTCTGATAAAGCTAGAGGGGGGAATCTCACACGCACACAGACACACAATGATGGAAGTTGATCACTCCCCATCGGTGTGGCTCAACGGTCTAGAGAGTCCGAGAAACTCTAGAGTCCGTGGTCTGCCAAGTTTTTGGCAAGGATGTCATGTCCTTCTGAGAAAGGTCTGGCAACGCAGGCCATAATCTTACCAGACTGGATTGACGTGGTCAACGCAGGTAGCAAGGAAAGAAGAAGTGCAGCATGCAGCTCATTTATTTTGCACTCTGCGAAGACAGCAATCACCGTCTACGAACTGACCTCTGCAGCAATACGGGAAAAGGGAGCAATCTGAGAAAGCTGTATTAGCACCAGTCCAACTGGCTGCGCTAATCCGCCGCGGCCGCTGGCATTAGGGAGCTGTCAGAGGACATCAATAATCCCACCACATGACCTAAGACGGTTAACACGATGCCGGATCACTGACCTGAGAGCAGTTCTGTTACGATGGGCTAGGTAAAATAAATAAATAAATAAATTTAAAAAAAAAAATCACAGTGTAGTGGATCAGCTGAGACATGTTCGGTGTCTGAAGCCTTCTTTCCTTTGGGTCTTCAGACTAATGCAGTCAACAAGTAATTGGCTTTTTAGCCAAGCAAACAGCATTGCAAACACTGCATGTATAAATCATCGCTTGCCTCCAACCGTGGCAGACGGTACTCAATACGGCATTAAAAATGTAGCCATGCAGCTCAACAATGTGCACAATTCTCCAAAAACCTTCACGCATGAAACGACCAGACTTAACCAGCCGGAAAGGGGCACAAGCCACAGCCACTCTCAACCATTTCTGACCCTGAAGCCATATGCTTGGTACGTCCTGGACAATATGGCTGGCGTCAGGTCGAGGAGCTTTGAGGAACGTGGACCCCCCCCTTGAGGCCTCTTGGCCCAGCTGGTGGAACTGGAGGTTGAGGGGGTGTGTGTGTGTGTGGGGGGGGGTGTTGGGGGTGTTATGCTCAATACATAACTGTCCCAGGAGCTCCAGTTCTTTTGAAAGGCTCTTTGAATGGAAGGAGAGGCCGGAGGAAGCGAAGGAGAAGGGAAGGGGGCTGGGTGGAATGAACTTGCTCTTAATCGATCCTGGAAGGCCGACAGTGGCAAAGTAATGAGTTTCAAAGGGCAAAGAGCTGATGTGGGGTCAACCGGGGCAGTATAAAGAAGTCCTAAATGGAGCACACATCAAACACATGTCCTAATGGTTTAGGCTGTCTTTGTTATTATAACGCCATTTTAATTTACATTTTTTTAATGATTCCCTCCATTTGGACACATTCTTAATGAACGGACCTATAGAAATGCTCCAAAATGACTTGGGATCAAATCTTTTTCCATTGACTTCCATTCAAACTTAAGGACAAAGGTTTTGTCCTCCTGCCTGACTATAAAAAAAAAACAACAAAAAAAACAAAGCTGTGTGTGTGTGGCAAAGAAGGTTGCCACTGTCATAACTAACGGAAAAGGCAAACACAGCAGCTCACTGTTTGCCAGCATCCAGCAGCGTGTGTATGTTTGTATGTCATTAATCATTTTGCTTGGACCAAAGTTCTTTGTCTGGCCGTTTCCATGGCAGAGGAAGAAAAAAGCTCCGTTCACAAACACGAGTAAACACACTACTGTAGCTCTCCTCCTCGATTTCAGGACAGCAGGCAGATATGGCCTAACACGTGAATAGAAACAGGCAGCTAGCAAAGTGTCATTCACCCACCCGTGTTGAGGCAGCCATGGTTTATTGAATTTCTTGTCAAAACAGTCATTAAAAACAAGCTCAGATTTTTTTCCAAATACATGTTTCCAAAAATAGTGATTTTCCAAAACCGAAGGGGAAAAAAAAAAAAAAAAAAAAAAAAAAAAAAAAAAAAAAAAAAAAGACTATAGAGAACACAGGGCAGAAAAAATCTCCCTGCACATTTCCGAACACCCCCTCCACCATGTTTAACAGATGAGGTGGTGTGCTTGGGATCTTGGGCAGGAGGTAAGGAAAGATCTCCCTGAAAGTGAGTCTCCCGAGAAGAATGGGAGCGGTAATAAAGGTAAAGGTGGCCGAGGTAAACACCAAAACACACACACACACACACACACACACACACACACACACACACACCAGAGCCTTTGCTGTCTTAGTTAGCCACACAAACACAGAGAGGTGTGAGTGTGTGTGTGTGTGTGTGTGTGTGTGTATGTGTGTGCATGAGGGAGAGAGCAGGGGTATACCTCACACTGGACAGCAAAGGATTCATTTCCACGGAAACAGAGCAATCCCTCCCTCCCTGCCAGACACACAACAATGTGTGTGTGAGTGAGAGTCAGATCTATATCACCGTGGCCTCATTAGCATCCTGCTAAGCATAAGCTTGACCTGCACACACAAATGTGATTCATTCATATAGCTGTACCGAATCACACACACACACACACACACACACAGAGAGAGAGAGCTAATAGATGAGTATATCTACACACACATCATTAACTCCGACGCCATCTCTCGTGTAGCTCGTATTTATTTCTGAATTGCTGCATAAGCTCACACACACACACACACACACACACACACACAGCTATTTTAAATATGTCTATTACAAATAACGGTGATGTCAAACCGACTACTAACCACTAACCAACAATACTAACAGTGAGCTGCATCCACATCATGCACTGGTCAATAAATACAGCTCCATATAGATCCACTTGGCTGAGTGCTATTAGCAGTCATGTCTGACACCAGATGGGCTGAAAGATGGAGAGGTCAGTGTGTGTGTGTGTGTGTGTGTTGAGGGTCATGAGAAAGCTATATCGGTCACAGCTTCGGCCTGCCAAGTGGGTCACTGGAGAACGTCCTGCTACAGCCCCTGCTGATAGCATGCTATGACCGCATGGCATGCCACTGAAACACATAGCAGGGACAGATAGGTCATTAAACACCGAGACCTGGATTTGGGACCTGACCCATTGAGATCAGGATTCGGGGCATGGTCAAGGACGCAGATTTCATTTGGGATGCCTACTATATTGACAGGTCACTGGTTGTCCTTTCTTTGGGGCACTTTAGGTAGGTACTGACCACTGCATACACGGAACTAAAGCCACAAGTGGGGCTCAGATCTTGTTGGGCAGTTGCTGCCCAATATATGATTCCCACCCCTTGACCGATCCAAATCTCGAGGGTCAGGAGTTGGTACTTGGTAGCTTGACTATGTAACAATGTATCCTTCAAGGCGGTCGCCTTTATATTGGGTGGGAACAATAAGACAATAAGACGGGCGTCCCCTGTCCTCTTCCTGGGATATAGGTCAATAGGTCCATTGGCACAGTGTACTGACCTTCAGATCAGGGTGGATGGGACGCATGCTCGGAGCTGAATGTGGTGGTGGAAGCATAACAGCGCTCACTCAGGCCAGGCACTCCCTTTTCAAAGCGTCACTCAAACGAAGCAGAGGTCACACAAACAGAGTGGACATGTCTTGCCTCACGTCTCAGATCCTGGCATTCAGAAGAGCTTCCTGGCTGATACGGGCGACACAGCTGCAGGAGGACATCTGGAGCTCTGGTCTCCACCTCGTCACCCCCCTCACCCTCCTGCTCCCACCCGACCTGGATATCTCTTGTTGGGCAGACTGTTACCAGACACCCCCCCACACCACCACCCCAGGGTCCTTCCCATCTACCAGCCGTTCCGGGTCACTGGCATTTGTGGCAGCATTCGCAGCAGACACTGTCTGGACGCTCATGCTCCATATGCATTTGAGCATCGATCCCTAAAGTAGGACGTCACACACAAACCCCTTCGTCCTTTTCAGACGGGCGATAAAACGGACGCAAGTAAATGGACTCCAGAGAAACAGTAAATAGTAAAAATAAATGGCTGAAGCAGAGGTCTAATGTTTTCTGTCTGAGTGAAATGTAAATACTAGGCTGGAGGCTTACGGCTGAGGCCAAATCTCTCCTGCAGGAATGTAGCTGCCACCCTCTGAACTGCTGACGCGGGACTCCTTTTTCCACCCATCCAGAAAGCAGGAAAGACCCAGACAGGTCCCAGATCAGTGGAACAGGGCTACGACAAAACCCAGCAGGGTGTGTGCGCCTATATTTGTGTGTGTGTGTGTGTGTGGTGCTGGCGGGCAGGGAGGGAAAGCTTGAGGCGTGAGGCATGAGGCGTTTAAATTTAAACCCAGACTTGGGCAGACTGATTCAGACAGCAGGAACTGAGGATCGTTTGGCAGCGAGCCGCTCTGCACTGGGAGAGAGAACTAAACCTTCGCGTGTTGGTTGGAGGAAGGAGATGTGGAGATATGCATCTGAGACATTTCCTCGAGTCTCTGCCCTGTCTGCAGTTTCTTGTGGACCTCACGTCCTCCAGCTCGCAGTCAACTGCTAAAGCACAGTTACAATGGGCACTTCATTAGGTCCCCTGCTGCAGCCCATCTGTTGAGACTTCCCCATCTAGCAGCTCTTGGATGGATGTATTTGGGTGGGGGACCTGATGTATGTGAAACCTCCTGACTCGATTAGACTCTGCCATGCCTCATTATGATTCAGTCTTGACTCAGGCTGACTTAGTTTCATTGTTGACTCAATCTTATGCTTTTTGACTCAGTCTTGCCCATGTGGCACTTTTGGACTCTATTTTGAGCTTGGTCATGCTCTCATTTTGACTCAGTCTTGACTCGGTCATGCTCTCATTTTGACTCAGTCTTGACTCGGTCATGCTCTCATTTTGACTCGATCTGGCTCTCATTTGAACTCTGTCTTGACTCAGTGTGGCTCTCATTTGAACTGTCTTGACTCGGCCTTGCTCTCATCTTGACTCGGCCTTGCTCTCATCTTGACTCGGCCTTGCTCTCATCTTGACTCGGCCTTGCTCTCATCTTGACTCGGCCTTGCTCTCATCTTGACTCGGCCTTGCTCTCATCTTGACTCGGCCTTGCTCTCATCTTGACTCGGCCTTGCTCTCATCTTGATTCAACTCAGTCTTGAATTGGTCTTGTCCTAATTTGACTCGGGATTGACTGCTTCAATCTCGTATGGACTCCGCCTCGCTTTCATTTCACTGATGTGTAAACTAACAGCAACGCCTCTGTGCTACTAATTGTTTTGGGAGCTTTTTGAACTGGTTTTGGAAAACACCCTGGTCCGTCTTATTTAGACTCCGCTTTGAATCATTCTGAATCAGTCTTGACTCAGGATGACTCTTTTGGTCTCAGTGCTGACTCAATCTTACTCATTTTGACTCAGTCTTGCCTATGTGGCACTTTTGGACCTGGCCATGCTCTCATTTTGAATCAGTCTTGACTCGGTTTTGCTCCCATTTGGATTCGGTCTGGCTTTCATTTTGACTCATTTGCCTTGAATTGGTTATGTCCAAATTTGACTCTGTATTGACTCTGCCTTAGTCCAAGTTGACTCTGCTTCTAACCAGATAGAAGCGGTTTTGTTAGCTTTATTTACACATTGTCTAGATACACACTTTCACCTCCAAGAACTAAAGGAATCTGTCTGGGAATTGGCTCATGAACCACAATCCCCATCAACACCACCACTGTAGAGAAGACATTTAGTCAGTGAGGTTCTCTACAACGAATCTTTTCACATTAAACCCCTCTGAGCAACTTCGCGGACATCTTAACAACTGAACTGTGCAGAAAGCCACAACCACACAAAACCAACAACAAGTATAATAGCTATATTGAGCAATATGAAGTACAGTGGTTCATAGCTCAGTCTGCTACAGGTCAAGACAGTGTGGTTTCTCAAGTCCTTCTTTCAAGTGAGAATCTTGACACATACAAAAAAAGAGCGACAACCCAGAGAGACAAAGGCCTGACATGGCACTTTTTTCACTTACACACACACACACATTTGCACACACCAACTACCAAAGCGTACAACCATAACCATGTAAGGGGAAGATCACTTCACGTCCAATGACGTAACTGACCTACGTAACAAACCGCCGCTCCGGTCAGCTAGAAATCCTGATGGCTGCAGTTGGCAAGTATTGAATCCAGCCCCCAACTGGATCCTTCGTTGCCATGGAGAAGGAGGACCACGTGGTTCTTGGCCGCACGCGAGCTGGGGTGAATTCTCAGACTTCTGAAAGGTAACCTTCTCATGCGACTTCTCCGCGACTCTTATTACACACAGAGAATTAGTATTTTTGAGGGTGAAGCATAAACACAGCATCGACCAAGCAGGTGTTAGTCCCTCCCCCCCACACACACACACGGAAGGCTCAGAGTTGTGGGTGTTTTGGGGGACGGGGAGGTGGAGGGGGTCGGTCACAGGTCAGGGAGGTCAGATATAGTGCGAATGGACCCCCCGAGCATTTGAGGAATCTCCGGCATGAAGGAGACAGGTCAGGAGTCACGGCCTGAAACGTCACACGTTCTGGCTCCATTTTTGGGACCCCTTGGCACCCTCTGATGTCGAGATGCGGCGGCTCAAGTGTTTTTTTGTTTTTTTTTCTCAAAACACACAGCGGAACAAAACACGGCAGGGGAGAGAAAGACAAGAGCCCTGCGCTTAACATCAGCTCCACAGGCACTCACGAGGAGGCCGTTAGCAGATTAACGGTCAGGAGTGCAGAGTGGCTGGAATGCGTTTCCGTGCCAGGGAATTTCAAAGTCCCTTCTGAAGCTGCCCAAAATGTGCAACTCAGGGGCTAAAACAAGAGGGTGGGGAGGAAGCACAGATTCGTCTTAAGAACACGGTTCATTATGAAGTATTATGTCTTATTAATAAGACACCTAACACCTTAACTAAGCCTGCTTTTTTATATATCACTGAAGGCGAACTTACAGGCCTGGATTTCTGTGTGAACCTACCGCCACCGCCACCACCACCTGACATAGGCACATGCCTCCTTCCACACGTGGGTGGCGGGGGAGAGAGCCGCCTATCCACTCGAAGACAGCGAGGCCAATTGTGCCCTCTCAGCCTCCGGCTGCTGATGGCAGGCAGCATGACCCGGGATTTGAACCACTCGGGTTCTGAGCTGTATATCTGAACAAGTAAGTGTTTTGGGGACTACTTTTCCGAGGATCCCTCCACCATGAGTCTTATAATAACATGTAATAGCTTCTACAGGCCGATTAATTATGCAGACATTTGGGAACCCCCCTCTTTGTGCACGCTGAGGCAAAGAGAGGCATTCCTGTGATATCCTAACGGCTCTGCCGAGCAATGAGGCGGCTTCGAAAACAAAGGGATCAAATAGCTGTGTGTGAGCTGGTAGTATCCAGTGAAGTGTCCAGTACTGAGCTACGGTCGGGTGTGTGTGTCTGGAGCTTCATTCAGCTCTCGCAGAGCCGATCCTAAAGAAGGATCGTTCAACACAGTCCTTTCATCTCCGCTCGGCGCTACAGGATCGTGATGGACGGCCTCTTCTCACGACTGGACATGACTTACGGGACGCGCAAGCCGATCCCGCGCGGACCCCATGTGTCAAACTAAATCAGACGCCTCTGCGCTGTCAGCCGAGCCAAGGAGCTTGAGATGTTCGAACAGGGAAGGGGGTGGGGGGGGGGGGTGGGGGTTAGGGAGATCACGATCCAGTGGAAACCAGAAGATCACAATCTGACCAGCTTCCACCCTCCAAACACTCACAAGACCACCTAAGCCAGGAGAAGCCACCAGCCTAAAGTCTGACCATCAGAGAACACCAACATTCACAATGAATCAGAATCAGAGCAGCTCTTCTTCAAAGCGAGAGAGAGAGAGAGAGAGAGAGAGAGAGAGAGAGAGAGAGAGAGAGAGAGAGAGGGGGGGGGGGGATTCTGAATTTGGGAGGAGGAGCAGGACTATTACCAGTAAAGTTCATTGAATTCAACTGAACTGAGAAAGAGAGAGAGGTAGAGAGAGAGACGTATAGAATAGAATTGAGCAAGAGACATACAAATAAACAGACAGACGAGGGAGAGAGAGACTAACTGAATATAGAGAGACTTACTGAACAGCACTGAAGCTAGAGCATGAGAGAGAGAGAGAGAGAGAGAGAGAGAGAGAGAGAGAGAGAGAGACACAGACACTGTCTGAGACTAACTGAAAACGGTCATTTCAATAAAGACTACTAAACTGAGCGAGAGACCTACAGACAGATAGGGAGAGAGAGAGAGAGAGACACATACAGACAGAGTTAGTTCACAGACGCTTTAGTACTGTCAATAAATATGCCGAAGCTTCCTGAGCTGAACGGAGACTGATTGCGAGCGAGAGACCCACGCAGACAGTGAGAGAGAGAGACCCAGACAGAGAGAGAGAGAGAGAGGGAGAGAGAGGGAGAGGGAGATAGAGAGACATATGCAGAGCACAGCCAAAACAAATTGCGCACACTGACCTGCTTGACTTCGGCAGGCATGGCTCGAACCCTGCTGGACGAAGCCCTCCGGACACAAAGAGAGGGGCAACGACGTCCTCCTCTGGGTGAACTTTCAGAGAGCGAGCGTGTGTGTGTGCGCGCGCGTGAGAGTGTGTGTGTGTGTGTGTGTGTGTGTGTGTGTGTGTTGAATTACGATCCTAATTCACTCGAGTAGCTCCACGGACCGCAGCTCAGAGCGGCACAGCCATCCTTTCTTTCTGCGCACTCGTAGTCCCTCTCTCTCTCTCCCTCCCTCCCTCTCTCCCCCTTTCTCTCTCTCTCTCTCTCTCTCTCACATGCTCTCTCTCCCAGAGAAAAAACAGAAGTGCTGCTCAGCGGAGATGCTGCGAACCAAAGATCCTTCGGCTAGACGAGAAACCCGACGGGGAGAGAGAGCGAGCGAGCGAGAGATGGAGTCAAAACAAAATCTGCGCACACACACTCACACACACACACAGTGTGAAAGAAAAAAAAAAAAAAGTTTGCCAGCCCTGGAGAACAAAACAAAACCGCTCGGGGGTCCGGCGAGAGGGGGCAGTGCAGAGAGGAGGGGTGTGTGTAGGGGGATTGTGTGTGTGTGAAAAGAATCCTCTCTGAGAAACTGCGGTTGTCCGGAGCTGCGCGTATACACACACACACACACACACTCACACTCTCTCTCTCTCTGCTCCACACACACTGCAACAGAACAGGAGACGGGGGCCAGGCGAGAGAAGAGAGGGAAGGAGGGAGGGGGGATAACAGACAGACACAGCTGAGAGAGAGAGAGAGAGAGAGAGAGACCGACTATGCTATTACAGTTAAACAGTACAGCAGTACTGTAACTGAAATGGTTACACCTATTAAGCCATAAGTAATGCAATTACCCTATTCAAGCTCCGCCCACAAATATATATACCCTCTAATTACATCAATTTCAGCAGTGGGGGACAATTTAGCCACCCTGCTAAAGTCCTTCTTAAGCCTCAACATTCTTTATAGGAGTCCCTTAGGGCTCGATTTTAGGTCCTAAAAGAAAACTGCAAAGGCCCTAAGACTGAACCTTGAGGGACCCCACAAGCATGTCTAACAATGTTCAGGCTTAAAGGAGCCAAATAATGCATCTACTGAGCATATGAAGTTGATGTATGTGACTAGAGTATGTATGGCTAGAGTGACAGACGTTCAGATTTTTTAACAAGCTATTTACCACCCTGTTATTTTTGCCTTAGAACAAAACACCTTTCAGAAAAAAAAACATTCAATTTTTATTATTATTATTATAATATGCTTATGTTGGGCTCAGCTGAGGAAGTCCCGGTTGTTTTTAAAGTAGCGGATGTTGGAGAGAAGAGACAGCAAAAGCTAGCATTGGCTAAATTAGCTTTTAGCCTAGCGCGTGATCTCAGTTTGCTCCCTCCGGCTTTCGCAGTATCACGTGCCAAGTTTGACTCAGCCTTTGACGGACACTAGCGCAGGAAAAGCCGTGGGGTTACGAGGTTTGGTTCCCGTAGCAACCTGTTTTTCTATACCTAGCAGAGCCTAGGTGGTGATGTGTTGCTGTACTGGATATGGCCACAGTTTCTCGTTAGGTTGAATGGCACTGAGTGGGATGGGCGGTGGGGTAATAAATGAATAGGGTGGGGGTAGGGGCGGTTTGAAGAGGATTTTCAGGGGGTGCTTCAGAATGCTTGAGGACAGATATTTTTCCCCGAGTGCGATACGGGCCCCTCGCTTGAACACGCCTTTCTTTGTGAATAATAAAACACCAGCACCAGCAGATCCTGCTCGAATCCACCGACTTACATTCAGGTATTCCTTTAATCCCACCATTTCCCACATTTCCGAGCAACAGTGACGAAATAACACTAATGCTAAACTGCTGTGAGGAGAATTTGATTGCACTCAGCTAGATCAGTGCATCGGTAAGGTCAGGTCCTGATGTTGGAGCTCCTTCACTCCAGAGAACACCGCCCAATGCTGGTGGGCTTTTGCACCCTTCTAGCCGGCAATGGGCGGCCTCTCCCGGACCACTGCGTTGCACTGGAAGGACTTTTACATGAAGATTAGACAAACTGCGTGTGAACTTGCTGAACTTGCTAATTCGAAGGGGTGTCCAAATACTTTCTGACATGTCATGAAAGTGGTTCAATATACCCTGGCATGCAAGCGCATCCCCAAAAGACAAAATTAAAGGTGAAACGGATCTTTAATATTTTACGCTTTTAAAAGTTTTAAAATAATGCAAACGGAAAAGGGCCTGAGGCAAACATTTGTGCACCCTGCATGTTCTGTACTTAGCAACACCCCCTTCTGCGAGTAGCACAGTTTTTAATCACTTTTTGAAGCAGCTTTCAATTCAGGTTTGGAGGTGGTTGTTTTTTTTCACCCATTCCTCCAGCAAAGGGCTTCTAGTTCTGTTCATCTTCAGCTTTTTTTTTTTGGTTTTCATACTGTCTGATGTTTGTTTGCTTCCAGTATTTGCTGGTATTTAATTGAACATTCAAGTAATTTTTTCCTGGTGCCACTGGCTGCAGCACAACCCCACGTACTGATGCTTAACAGTTGGAGAGGTGCTCTTCTCATGAACGTACCTTCTATTTTAACTGAAATGGGACTTGTTTCCATAAAGCATCTATATAGCATATATAGGCATCTACTACATCTACTAAAACTCATTGGTGTAGCCATGTGTTTACAAAGAAAAAGAAAACACATGCATATTTGAGTTTTTCAGTGAATGAGGCCAGTCCTAACAGCCCAAACTTTCGACTGTACCACTGTGCACACGAAGAGAAATCCCCTTGCCACTTCTCCGGCAATCCTACGGATCTGTCTGAGCTCACCCCGTTCTTACAATGCCACAAAAGCTTCAAGCAGCAGAATGAGGCCCGCCTTTAAATAACACTCTGAATTATTCACCCAGGCGACGTCCCACTTTTTAAACACGCTCGCTAATAGCGAGGGGAGCCCTGCAGAGTTCCGACAGCTTCCTAAATAACTGAGTTTAGAGTCTGGAGCGTGCGGAAGTGTAAGTCAAAAATTTTTAACAACATGCTTTTGTTATCATTTTATAAGACAACTTCACTTGATGGACTTGTTTATAAACACTGTTATACTGTTGGTTTATAAAGACATCAATGTCTATGCATGGTTTATGAAGCCTCTATGTAGGCAGCCTTAAAAAAAACCCACTTGTTTATTGACTCAAAATGTACTAGTTCACTAAATAACTCACTAATTCACTAAAACTAATTCACTAACTTACTAGCTTACTAGTAATTTGCCAACTTACTCACTAACTAATTCACTAACTCACTAATTTAATACATTTACTAATTCACTACCTAACACATTCACTTACTAACTCAAACAAATTCACTAATTTGTTAAGCAAGTCATTCCCTAGTAATTCCCTAACTAATTTACTGGGTAAAAAATTCATTAAGTAACCCATTAACTAGGTAACTAATTAACCACTTCATTAAGTAACTTTATTTAAAGTAAAGTAAATTTACTTTAGTAAGTACATTTATCAGTTAACAGATGCACAAAGTAACTAATTTAATTAACTAACTAACTATGTAACTGACTCACTAGATAACTGATTCATAAAGTAACTCAAACTAGGTAATTGATTCATTAAGTAACTTATTTACCAGTTAATAGATGCACTAAGTAACTCATTTAATTAACTATGTAACTGATTCACTAGATAACCGATTCATTGTCATTTATTTACTAGGTAATTGATTTATTAACTAATTAACTGCATAACTAATTAACTAGGAAACAGATTCATTAAGCAACTCATTAACTAGGTAACTCATGCACTAGGTAACTCATGCACTAGGTAACTCATGCACTAGGTAACTCATGCACTAGGTAACTCATGCACTAGGTAACTCATTTAATTAACTATGTAACTAAATAACTGATTTATTATGTAATTTATTTACTAGGTAACTGATGTATTAACTAATTAAATGTGTTACTAACTACTAAGAAGCTGATTCATTAAGTAACTCATTAACTAGGAAAGTGATTCATTAAGTAACTCATTAACTAGGTAATTGATTAATTAAGTAACTTATTTACCAGTTAACAGATGCACTAAGTAACTTATTTAATTAACTATGTAACTGATTCACTAGATAACCAATTCATGATGTAATTTATTTACTAGGTAATTGATGTATTAACTAATTAACTGCATAACTAATTAACTAGGTAACCGATTCATTGAGTAACTCATTAACTAGGTAATTGATGTATTAACTAATTAAATGTGCAACTAATTAACTAGGAAACTGATTCATTAAGTAACTCATTAACTAGGTAACTGATTCATTAAGTAACTCATTAACTAGGAAACTGATGCACTAAGTAACTTATTTAATTAACTATGTAACTGATTCACTAGATAACCAATTCATGATGTAATTTATTTACTAGGTAATTGATGTATTAACTAATTAACTGCATAACTAATTAACTAGGAAACAGATTCATTAAGTAACTCATTAACTAGGTAACCGATTCATTGAGTAGCGTTTTAACTAGATAACTGATACATTATGTAATTTATTTACTAGGTAATTGATGTATTAACTAATTAACTGCATAACTAATTAACTAGGTAACAGATTCATTAAGTAACTCATTAACTAGGTAACAGATTCACTAACTGATTCACAAACTGACCAATTCACTGAGCGATAAGCTTAAACGGCTGGTGGTCGTTGCTAGGTTACAGATGAATAAGGCGAGTGGACACAGAGATTTGAGGTGTTGGCAGTGCCCTTATCTGGGAATATGGACAGAGAGCAGAACACTCTGAAAGGGCAAAATTCATTGTTTTCAAGTACAAATGTAAAGCTCGACCTTTTGGGTAAGAAGCCCCCCCCCCCCCCACACACACACACACACACGAGAAGAGGGAAAAGACCCCCTTCAGCATATTGCCTCTTAGATTTTCATCATCAAAAAACAAAGCTCACTTGAGTGAGTGATGGAAAGGGAGAGAGAGATAGAGAGAGAGAGAGAGAGAGAGAGAGAGTTAAAGTCTTATATATTTGCTTAGGGTTGCAGTGCTCACAGATTTACAGATCTGGAGTGTAATGAGCTTCATCATTAGGAGTTGCAGGAGATAGGCTTCCCTGTAAAACGCAACCCTCAGCAAATTAACACACTTCAATGCCATGGAAACACTCCACACACACACACACACACACACACACACACACACACACACACACACACACACACACACACACACACACTGCTGCAGCTCTGCGTGTGAGAGAGATCATCAGAGACTGCACTGAGAACACAGCAAACACAATGAAGGCCGCTTACATTCAGCACACTCGGCACATCGGCCTGTGGTTATTACTGTACACAGCACTAAGAGCGCTGAGGGAGAGAGACACAGGGATACACAGAGTGAGGGAGAAAGAGAGAGAGAGAGAGAGAGAGAGAGAGAGAGAGAGAGAGAGAATGATCTACATACACAAACATACATAAATAAATCACTACCATTTAGCCCCCATCAAAGATAAGTGAGCGAGTACTTGTGGCTGCCATACAGGCCCAGACCTGAACACACCCACCACCATGTTTTACAGAATGGTCAGACCTGTGACCTCCAGGTTGTTGACTTCATGGACACTTGGCAAAAATATGTTGCTATGGCTTCCCAGGTGGTTCTCAAGTTATTTCAGGTGGTAGCTAAGGTGGTTGCAATGGCTAAGCAGTTATTACGTGGATGCTAAGATGCTTATTGGTGGTTGCAAGAGTATTTCAGGTAGGGACTGATCCTGCAATCTCCTGATGGTAGGATCAACATTTAGATGGCTGTGCCGGTCGGGAGCTCCCGCATTTGTGTCCCATTGGCTCCGCCCTCTTTATGGTTTGCCAATCAGGAGAAAAAGCATCACCAGAAAGTGTGTGGTGCTTTAGCTCACATGTCAAGTGAGCAAGTGACCCAAGTGGACCCGGCGGGCCGGCATCTCGCATGTCTTCATCCCGATTAGCCAACTGGCCCTCAGATGACTGTGACCGACGTGCTCGAGACACACACACACAATTAACCTGTCAGGTCAAGCCTCTTAACACTCTTAACACACACCCTCACCAAAATGATCTCCTCTGGAGTTAGGGGCGTGCTCCAGCCACTCTGACTGCTCCTAATCTGGGGGGGCCCTGAAGACAGACTGATCTGGTTATCTGCGTACAGGCCCAGAGCAGGGGTCACATTCCTGAAGTGACTTGGAGGGGTTAGTGGAACCAAAAGATCAGACGTTTCAGAAGACTGCAAAAGGGTTGCTAAGGTGTTAAGATGCTTACTATGGTACCCCACATGGTTGCTAGGGTAGTTGCTAATGTATTCCAAGTGGTTACTGTGGTACCCCATGTGGTTGGAAGGGGAAAACAATCGCTATGCAGAAACCACTATAATCAGGAATCGGAAAGTCTGGAGTCAAACGGTGGGGACATCTCTGGGGACACTGCAGGATGAGTGAGTCGGACGAATCAGGAAAAGGCAGAATATTAATTAGATAAGATCGCTGCGCACTGCTGTGGATTTTTTTAATGGCAACTGCAAGTTAATGGTACGCAATGGACTGACCGGGACAGGACAAACATTAAGTGCTCAGGATTCACTCGTGGGACAAGGCCGATTTCTACAGAATATAAATAGCTTCGGGCACAAAAGCGTCTCGTCTCCTGCCCCTGACTGCTCCTGAATACGAGACAGAGGCATGCCAGAGTGATCCTTCCAGTCTCTGGGACGAGGGAGGAGGAGGGCCTCCGTTACCGCACTTCGACTAATGTGCCCATAACGTAGGGCCTGTATGGGTATAAGCCCAACTTGCAACCAGAAAGTTCCAAGCACCCACATATTGATGCCCACCAGCATCCCACCAGGGGCCGTGATGGGACCAGGAGGTTAAACATGGGCGCCATCTGGGTTGTACAATGTACATGGGGTCTAGATGGGACCCGCGTGAGGTTAGGGTTGGCGGCGATGATTTTGGGGATATGGATGTTACCAGCTTAAAACTGTTTAAAACTTACGTACGGCTGGGGCAACCAGCCCCAAACCTGGGGTCATCGGTGATGCCGCTTTCAGCTGGACCTTTGTTGAAATACGGAACCGACAAGGAACATTCCCTGCAGGAACATTTCCTAGATGAAGTCTAGGCACGCCTTCCTTTTCCAGAATCCAAAAAGCAGGCGAAGGAACTGCTAGAACCAGCACGGAGAGCCATTTATACACTCGCAGGAGGCAAAAATGTTCCTAACAACACAAGGGAAACCAATGTGGGGGAGGAGGGTGGTGTGTGGAAGTGTGTGTGTGTGTATATGTGTGTGTGTGAGGTGAAAGAGTCATTGTTAAGCAGGTGATTTACGAAGCTGTGGGCCTCGCAGGCTTCGCCTGTAAAAGCCATGTCCTCTGAGGCTTGGCAGACTGGCCGTCCATTGTGGGGAGAGGACGTGTGAGAACCGCAGAGGAGAGACCGGTCATACGTCTTCTCCTCAGAGGACAGTCAAAGGACCTAGTGTTCTTCCAAACATCCGACTGGAGATGGGAGTCTTTTCAGACTGTAAAAACATTTCGACGGAGTGGATACGCTGTTCACCGCTGCCACAGAAAACCTCCCATCTCCAGTTTTCCAGGGAGCCTAAAACACCACAGAACCCTTCATCAAGGCTTAGCAAGCTGAGGTCCCTTATCTATAAGGTAGCCCACTAACAAGTGGGCTTTCGGGACACTCTACCGAAGGCCAGGGTTCACAAGGCTATCATGCCAACTGACATTAACCCACCTACACGTTTACAAAAGCTTTCTCCAGCCAACCAGCATCGGCCGCCGTAAAGGTTGCCATCGAGGGTCACTGCACTTCAGTGCGTCTTCCCCTGCCCTTCGCGGCCTTCGGCTGAATCACACCGGCTCAGAAATCGATGCCACTCCAGCTGACGAAGGAGAGATGCGAGAGTCCTTTGCCCTTTCTGTGACGCTCGATGGATCTACAAACAGCGATCCCTTTCATATAAGAGGGATTTGGAGCGGAGGTCTGAGTCAGCGAGGGCCGGACACGGAGGGACATGCTGTAACTCGCGCTGGATCAGTCAGACCAGGCAGCTAAAGGCCGCCTGACAAACAACAAACAAGATGCAGAAAGAGAGAGAGAGAGAGAGAGAGAGAGAGAGAGGGATGGCCGTGGTAGTATAGCATAACATACAAGTTGGCATAGCATTCAAAAACAAGCCTGGCGATGAAGTTAAAATGGACATTTTGTGGCTCCAAGGGTACATTACCTTCTGATGTAGGGTTAGCGCTAGGGCTAGTCCAGAGGTCACTAATGGTCCGGACCCAGGCGGTGCCAACTTTTCTTTGCAGCCAATCAGATCTTTGCATTGTGCAGTCGGAGAAGAAATCGAGTTAGAGGGAAGTTGATGCTTTCGGAAACGGACTCACCGTTCAGTGAATGAGAAACTGGCACAGCCTTCCATTCACAGCTCGTCTTCAGACAGTAGAAGCGGTGAGTCACGTTTACTACTCACGGCTACCGACTCTCAAACTCACTGATACGGTGATTCACGTCTCGTCTCTGCCCACGGGAGACTGGAGATTCATTGAATCTTCTCCACAGAGCGCCTCACAGCGCCAGACAACCGCGCTAACGCCGGAGAGCGCCGCAGCTTTCGGGCAAAGCGTTTTAGAGCTTCCTCAGGAAGTCCCTGTTAGCATTTTTTTTTTGCTAGCTTTTGGCTCTGCTGCACATTCATCTGCTATTGCATAGCAGTAACGCTGTGCAAACTACATGTCTAAATCATCACACACTCACTTCAGCGAGAAGCGAAATCATGTTAGCATAGCTGATGGTTTACATTTATATGTATGCAAATTATTGGGGAACGTGGGCTAGATTGCAGGCATTGAGCTGTGGAGGAACTGTGTTCTCTGGAATGATGGATGGATGAGCTGAGAAGTTGGGGGTGACGTGGAGAAGTGGTGATCATCATCATCTAACATCCTGTCCTCACTAATCTCACTAATTCTCACAGCAATGCTCCCCCAAATCTAGTAGAAAGCCTTCCTCCCTGGAGATAAGAGAAAGTTCCTCTTTTTAATCCCCTTGATTTTAGAAGAAACAATGAATGAGCAGGTGTCCCAATACTTCTGTCCATATTGTCTATATTCATTTGATGTCACTCACAGCTAGCTACACAGCTAGCCACCACAACACCAGAAGACAATACACCATAGTTTTGGACCAGAGCTTCTAGCAAACTGAGCTAGCCTCCAGGTGCCTGCTGCAGTCTCTCATCTTGTGGGGTTTAGGTCAGGACTTTAATTAGGCCTCTATTTGAACCATTCAGAGGTGAACACGCATCTTGTGCTTCTGATCGTTGGTTTGTTCGTTGTTTGAGATTCACATCACGAACTAATGACTTAAGTCATTCAGGCTCTAAAGCGGCACAGCATTCCCACACCACACTACTACTACTACCACCACCACCATGTTTAACAGGTGGTATGATGTTCTTGTAGTGGAATGCTTTGTACTTTAGTATTTTTATATTATACATTTCTTTTTTTTTTTTTACAGAAAACATAACTTTAATAAACTGCAAATAATTATAATGAATAATAATTAAATAATTATGAAACAGGTAGATCATAATTTAAAGGTTTATTGTTCATACTACATCAAATACTTCATTTAATTTGATTTGACATCATTTTTTACCCAATTGGGAAGACCAATTATGCAATCCCCATTAATGGAAACTCCCCCAATGCCTCAGAGCCAGCTAAACCATAATTAATAGGCCTCACATGTTGTTTATTAGAGAGGTGCAGCTTTCGGCAGCTTTCCTTACACTTTCTGCACACATCATGCATCTACACTCACCTTCCCTTTGGCGTAGCTAGGCCCGCTGCATGTGATGCACTGCCAATTTAAAACGAACAAAGGGGAAATTGAATGGCAATTTAATTCCCGTTGGTAGGAGCCTGGTTGGAGTCAGTGTTCAGACTTTCAAGGTCAGTCTTGCACGTATTTGTGTTTCGGCTTGTACCACCCTCGCTTACTCGTAAAGCCTGGCGGATGATTTACTGTGCTTAACGCTACAGTTCATGAATTAGCACCCATACTTCAGAAGTGGCCACTGAACATGAAGGCCCTCGCTATGCTGCGGGGTCAATTGACCGGAACAAACTGTTGGTTGCCGCCAAGGCCACGCTCCCCACCCCAGGGGTCACTTTCGTCCTGGACACTTAACATTAAACAAGGGTGTAATAAACAGCATGGCAAATGGGATATGAAGCCTGCCATGAGTTTAGAGGTTTTATGGGGTAAAAGGCAATGGTTCAATGATCATTGTCCTCAAGCTCCCTCTGATACATGTTAGAGCTCTCCAGGTCCAGCTGCAGAAAAGCAGCCCCACAAAGGCCAGTCCGTGATCTGGAGCTCTAGTGGAATTGGGTTATGCAGCAAAACAATGACCCGAAGCGCAAGAGCATGTCCATCCATCCTTTTTGTTTTGGAGTTCCCAAAGTCCAGACTTATACTAAACTGGCAGTTCAGTCTGTTATAAGCTCTGGATCAAAGCCCTGGTGTGTTGTCTTCTGGTTTCGTTGTTGCTAGCTGTGTAGCAGCAGCACTATTTATAACCTACTACCCAACGTAGATATAGCAAATCAAAATGTTATGGATCTACAATGTGAATTTTATCGCTATTGCTTATGAACGATTCCTCCAAGGGGAACTGGCGAGGCCAAGCGGACAGGGGCACAACCAAATTAGCAGAAAACCGGACTCGCAGAGGCCCCCCTGTGGCCAGGGCGCTGAGCTACAGCCCTTAAAAGCACGATGGGTTAATACGGCTTCCGCTTCCATCAAAAAGGCTTCAAGGTGGAAGTCAGTGGAGCGTGGTAATTACTGGCATTTCGAGGGGAATGACTTCCAGTACGGAACGCCTAGTGTGGTGCACCCCACTAAGAAAGAGGGTGAAGAGAGGTGGGGGTGAAAACTAATCGAGGGGACTGCTCTGCTGAGTCATGGCCAAACAACTCCTGTAGGAGTGACAAAGCACCGAACTACTGACACTCCTTCACTGTAAGGCTGCAACAGTTGTAGAGAAAAATAAAAAGGAGGACATGGATTCGCCTATGTACTATGTGTTGCGTGACGAACTGCAATACACAATAGAAAGTATAGGGGGCGCTAGAGCTTCTATTGTTTTTTTGGGGGTTTTTTTAATACAAGAAACCCCTCGCAGCCCATAGCTAAACTTTCAATGATGGCCGAAGCAAAACGACTGCTGCACTTCTACCTGTTGTAGGACCCAGTTTAGCTACACCTAGATAATGAAGCTGAGCATCCAAGTGCTGTTGGTGCTTTTGGGGTCTTTTGGGGTTAATCAGACACTAGGGGGCCCTCTAGAGAAATTTCAAAAAGAATCATTGTTAGTTATTAGTACAATGGGAGGAATAGGAATCGGCCAGGCTCCCTCTGACCTGGCATTGATCAAATCCCTGCCCACCGCTGACCTCCACTCATTCATTCTACTGCCCAGGGACACAGCGTGGCTCGTAGACACAACAGACAAAAAAAAAAAAAAAAATGAAACCCGTGGCGCTGACCCAAGATGATGAGGCATTATGAATGGGCCGGCAGGGGGATGGGTCAAGCAGGTCGGCCGCATGCTTGACAAGCTTGGCTTACCTGCATCACCACCTGTTGCCACGGTAGCCGGTCCCCACAGGGCACGTTGGCACGCTCCAGCTGCAGCGAGACGTTGCGCCTCTCCTCTTCCAGGGCTCGCGTCAGCCGCTCGAAACGGGCCTCCTGCTCTTTGACCGAGGCCAGGATGCTGGCGGCCGAACGCACGTCGTACTCCTCCATGGCCACGCCCCCGCTGCTTCAACTCCTCTCTCTCTCTCTTTTTTTTTTTTTTCTTTCTTTTTTTTTTTTACACTGCTTGCAGAACGGGATAAGCAGGGGAGGACAGACAAGAGGGAGCCGGGTCAAAAGACACAACTGCTTAGTACCAAAAACTCACACCGCACTGACACCAACACGGACCACTCGAGTCGTCCGCCGAGAGAAGACGGCATGCTTGGCGGTCATGCTCCAGACAGTAGGACGACACCAACAACCATGTTTATTTACACAACGCTCTCATGTTTGGTGTCTGAAGTTTGCTTCTTTGGAGCTACATATACGGCATACCGTATACCGTCTATGCTACCTTCCATGCGAGGCTACTTAAGGTTGACAAACCTTGGGCACCAAACACACACATGCGAATGGACCCTCCAACGGTACCCTTCGCCCGTCCCAAACAAGACAGACACTGCACTTGACCACGGCACAGGACAGGCATGCTGTTCTCATCGACCATGCTCGGCACGGAGCGCCGCCCTTCCCGCATGATGGGAACGGCGGTTTCAAAAGAAATCCAAGTTGAAAAATAAGCTGGAGTTCGGGACTCGAGTGTCGGTTCACACAAGGTTCACTTTTCATACACACCTAGTGGGTAGTGGAGCAGGTTAGAGAAAGCACATTCCCTGCTGCAGACAGACAGGAACGAGAGATGCCCAGTGGGTGGGGGGAGAGAGAGAGAGAGAGAGAGAGAGAGCTGCAAGGAGAAAGAGGTAAGAGGGATGGGGGGAGAAAGAAGAAATGTTAATAACAAGCCAGAATTTGCCGTCCGCTCTCAAAGGCTCACGGCAGATCCCAGCAAGACAGCAGGGAACTGTTTAAAGAAAAAAAAAAAGGCACTTAAACTCCAGTGCAAACCTTTCATCTCAGGCCATTCGGTCCAGCCAGCTGCAGCAGATGTAGAGAAAGAGCGGAGAGCAGGGAAGGAGAAGCAAGTATTAGGTAGAGAGAGAAAAGAAAGATATCCAGACAGGTGGAGGGTAATGGATTAGAACTATTTGCTCCCACTGGAATGGTGGGTCAACACAACTACACAAGCTATTCTCAATAGGAAGGCAGGCAAGGACCCATATTCCCTTTGAAGCGTGGCACAGTACACAGGCTTTGATGTTTGCTTCTGGCTGATCATTTATTTATCTGGAGCAGTCCTCTGACACAGCTCTTGCTATGCAATGGCGCAGTAGAGCTTCGTTCTAGAGTAGAGCTTCGATCTGGCCTGAAACTGTAAGCTTTTCTGTCCAAACCCCGATCTACAGTCCGTCAAAACATCTCTCCAAACCCCGATCTACAGTCCGTCAAAACATCTCTCCAAACCCCGATCTACAGTCAGTCAGAAATGCTGTCCAAACCCGATCTACAGTCCATCAAAACATCTCTCCAAACCCTGATCTACAGTCCGTCAAAACATCTCTCCAAACCCTGATCTACAGTCCGTCAAAACATCTCTCCAAACCCTGATCTACAGTCCGTCAAAACATCTCTCCAAACCCTGATCTACAGTGCATCAAAACATCTCTCCAAACCCAATCTACAGTCCATCAAAACATCTCTCCAAACCCTGATCTACAGTCCATCAAAACATCTCTCCAAACCCTGATCTACAGTGCATCAAAACATCTCTCCAAACCCTGATCTACAGTCCGTCAAAACATCTCTCCAAACCCTGATCTACAGTCCGTCAAAACATCTCTCCAAACCCTGATCTACAGTCCGTCAAAACATCTCTCCAAACCCTGATCTACAGTCCGTCAAAACATCTCTCCAAACCCTGATCTACAGTGCATCAAAACATCTCTCCAAACCCTGATCTACAGTCCGTCAAAACATCTCTCCAAACCCAATCTACAGTCAGTCAAAACATCTCTCCAAACCCAATCTACAGTCAGTCAAAACATCTCTCCAAACCCCGATCTACAGTCCGTCAAAACATCTCTCCAAACCCTCATCTACAGTCCATCAAAACATCTCTCCAAACCCTGATCTACAGTCCGTCAAAACATCTCTCCAAACCCTGATCTACAGTGCATCAAAACATCTCTCCAAACCCTGATCTACAGTGCATCAAAACATCTCTCCAAACCCTGATCTACAGTCCGTCAAAACATCTCTCCAAACCCTGATCTACAGTGCATCAAAACATCTCTCCAAACCCTGATCTACAGTCCGTCAAAACATCTCTCCAAACCCTGATCTACAGTGCATCAAAACATCTCTCCAAACCCTGATCTACAGTCCATCAAAACATCTCTCCAAACCCTGATCTACAGTCCGTCAAAACATCTCTCCAAACCCTGATCTACAGTCCATCAAAACATCTCTCCAAACCCTGATCTACAGTCCGTCAAAACATCTCTCCAAACCCTGATCTACAGTCCATTGGAAATTCTGTCCAAAACAAAAGATTTTAGCCATATAAAATTCAATCTGAACTGAAATAGTCTGTCAGAACCCAAATGTTGCCCACAAACAAGCAATGACTGCATGTTTGCTTCTGGCTGATCATTTATTTATCTGGAACAGTGCTCGGATACAGCTCTTGCTATGCAGTGGTGCAGCAGAGCTTCAATAGAGCCAAGCAAATTCTGTCCAAAGCTGACTACATTCTGACTAGCAGAATTTCTCAGAATCAGAGTCTGAGTTGCAGTAAACTGACAAAATTCAATCAATCTCTATTCAAGGGCAAGACCAGCTCTTGAGAATCACCAGCATCCCTTACAATGAGTGAATCCTCAGTGGATACAGCTGAGCTACGATGACTGTGCGTTGACTGTCACACTGGATAAAGAATTAATAATAAATATTTTTTAGAAATATCAGCAGTACTTCTGTTCTCAAGATGATCTTTTACAAATACTGTTTCTATATAGAAAAAAAGGAATGAAAGGCTCGTCACAATCACCTACTACCCTTATCACGATTTCAGGGTTCTGGTCAAGGCTCAAAATAGAGCAACGGCATGTGAGGAGTGCGTCTGAAGAGTCGCAGGCCTCAGACCGTAGACTACACTCTGAGCTGCTCTCTTTTTCCAGGCTAATACTGCTCACTGGTCACATGTTAGTCATCCTTTAGCCCAGTGGTCACCAACCCTACTCCTGGAGATCTAGCCTCTGGAGATCTGCAAACCTGAGCTCCAATCCTGATCAACCTAATCTAATCGAGCAGATTTCAGAAGTCGACCTGGAGGTGGAGGTTGGAGGTAAAACCTGCTGAAATGTGGATCTCCAGCAGAAGGGGTGGTGACCACTGCTCTAGCCCTTCATCAGAGGCCGGATTCTGACCAGGTGACAGGTGGAGTGAAAAACACGGTAGGCAGCAGGTGAACATCCAGTCCGTTCTTGAAGAAGGTGATGTGTTACACACCCCTTCAGCCACATACTTACTTGGCTTACAGGAGTTCACATGGTCCAGTAACTTTAACAGGCCTAATCAATGAAATCTGCAGACGACTGCATGAGGAGGCCGTTGTTTGCA
Source organism: Salminus brasiliensis (assembly GCF_030463535.1). Classification (NCBI taxonomy): domain Eukaryota; kingdom Metazoa; phylum Chordata; class Actinopteri; order Characiformes; family Bryconidae; genus Salminus; species Salminus brasiliensis. The sequence goes on from NC_132897.1 coordinate 32,406,410, forward strand.
CGTTGGACTGCGCTGTGAGCATACGAAATACAACGAGCCTAAAAGGGTTAGCCTTGTTTAGAGAGGTTATCTTCCCATGCGCCCATGCAGAGTGGGAGCACACGACGCTATTATAAAGTGAAATCACGCTGCTTCAGGAGCTGAATGCGCCTCGGCACCAGTCCCCGTTCTAAAAATATCCGGGTAATAAACACGGCACGTACTTAATACAAGGTTCTGCGAGATGAAACGGAGCAGCACTTCAAAGCTTCAGCTGGAAAAACTCGGCCTGATAAATCCTCAGTGGCCCGAGCGGGTAGCCTTGGGGAACCCTTATATGGGGTGGATGGACAATGAGGCCCCGTTAACCTCACTTTGGGTTCGAGGCGGGAGAAACATCGGCTTTTGAACGGATTTGTGAACGGATCCCTTGAACAGGACCAATGTACTTGATTAGCCAATCAGATGACTGCTAGCCCTGTTGTTTTTTCACTATCCTATTATATACATTTGTCTGCCTAGCTAAAAACAGTAGCAGCAGTCATCCTAAAATCTAATTGGCTGATTTGGCATAAGATGGAACGTGGTGGGAGGAGGGGAACCCGTAAAATCTTAAGAGACCACAAAAAAAAAATGTGTTGGAAGATGGGCTAGACACATAACTGGCAACTGGAGTCGTGCCCCAATTAAAGTCTGGTCCCATTTCATTAGCCCAGACGGTCCCCTATTCACACTGATCACCCCCCCCCCCCCCCGCCTCCTCCTACTCTTCATCCCTCATTTCCCCTCTGAGGGTCGAAATCAATCCATGCCAACCTCCACCTGAGCCTCAGTCTCAGTCTGCGCCTGGAAGAGTCCCACTGGGGATCAGCGTCAGAGTCAGCCTTCGACACTGATCTGAAATCAGCTTTTGGTGCTGTTCTGAGGGTGTAACAAAGGCTGGCTGATCCTAGACCAGTGTGAATGGGATGTTCTGGCCAGATGCTCAGCTTGGAAACACCTGCTTCATTCAGACCGGCATGTGGCTGCTATTGCCCGCCACACGAGCACACATCAGCCATAACATTAACACCGCCTGCTTACCATATAGGACCTCTGTTAATGATAAATCCGAATTGAATTTTTGGGCTGGAGAACCTAACAAACTGTCTAATAAACTGTCGAGAGGACCTACGGGACGAAGTCGGGGACATGTCATTACATCTATATATGGGTACCTCTATATGATCCAGCCTAAATATGTTTCATATATGAAGTGTGCGGAGATCTCTACCAAGACGTTTCGGCTGACTGGCATTATTTTCCAGTACGTACAGCGAGACCGTGGCTTAAATGAGTAGCCGGGTTGCGATCATCAGCCCAGAATTAGCCAATTCGCAAAATGTGGTCCATTAGCAGCCATGCTAAGAGCATGAGGACATCAAGGACATGATTTGATCCTAATATGTGGTCATTCTCGGGGCTCAATTTTGTCCTGAGAAGACACGAAAAAAACACCCCCACCCCCTCAACACACACACTCACGCCACCCTCCCCGTCCAACTCCATCTGCGGCCAAATTACCCACATTAAGCAATATTACTATGCTTTACACAAGGAGAGATTAAACGTGCTGAAAGGCTGGAGGTCGCGGCTCCCGGCGCTGAAAGGCACTCTGGGCCATTTTCAATAATTTAACGCACTCCAGTTCAAACGCAAAGGGGTGGGCTTGAGAGGTCAATAGATTTTTCAGAAACCCTCCAGAAAAGAGGAGAGCGGCACATTTTCCAAATTAAACAGCTGTGAGCCAAGCGGAGGGCTTCTGGTCCTTTGTTAAACTGCAGGGGTGGGTAGGTGGGCGTCATGCAAGTCAGTTTGAGAGGGGACGAAGCTTGGATTCTTTGCGTGGATGTAATGTGACGGCTGTATGTCCGTGATTACGATATTAGAGCGTAAGGAGAGTTTGTATTGGGACGAAGGAGGCTCCGGTACCCCGTTGGGCCGCCTGTAGCCTGGATACAAGCTGGCCATAGTTTCAACGGTTCTGAGGATGCCGTCGTTTCCAGGCTTAAACTCAGGGCCAGGTTAAGCGGAGGCTGGTTATGGTACCTGTTGGGCCCTGTACACGGTCCAAGATAACTGCGGATACCGACTAACGGACCTGAACTTACCTTAATCTAGGATTCGAGATGAATTAGATCTAGGAAAGCTTCTATACTGCCTTTAAAGTGCCACCTCCACCCAAACCCCCACCCCCTTCAGCGCATCTTGGTTCCAATTTGGGATTCAAAACGGCTCCTGTCCGTGGAACGTTAAAAGGGTTGCCAAAGCCAGGAGAGGCGGCAGAAGTGCAGGACGAAGCTGAGGAGAGCTTAGAGGGAGAGTGTGGACCCCACTGCTGATAAAAGAGCGAGAGAGCACATGAGAGAGAGAGAGAGAGAGAAAGAGAAGGTGAAGAAATAAAAATGAATAAAATAAAAGTCTTTGTTTACCACTCTGCGGTTTTTTTTTCTTCCCTCACTTTCGATTTTGCTTTGAAGTGCTGCTGCGTGAGGGAGCTTTCAGACAGTAGCTGTCACGCATGTATACACACACACACACACAAACACACACACACACTTCAACCATTCCCAAGGAGGTTGGGGGTTCATACGCACGGTTCAAACCTGGAGTGGGGCTCAGCTCAGGCACTCTGATGACAAACATCTTCAAATCAAACATCAGTCACCTGCTCCTCAACCAAGATCAAAGAGTGCCACGACAACCGGCTCTACCATTGGTGATGTCACTAGGGCGCAACAGACCCGCGCACCGTTACGCACCAGGCTGGGGCGGCGGCGCATTTCTAATATGACAATATTAGGTGACGCTTCAATCCATGGCAGCAGAGGGGGGTGGGGGTGGGGGGTAAGCTGATACTGTACACAGTTATTCGACCCTTGAGGAACCTCTGGAGGTTCTTCCATTTGAAACCGTGGAGGAACCTCTTGAGGAAAAAGGTTCCTGGAAGGTTCCTCAGCGGCTCCCCCGGCAGTTAGGGTCTGGTAAGTCAGGTAAGTAAGGTTCCAGAGATCAGAACCTCAGAAAACCCTAACGACGTGTGCAATCCCAACCGCAGTTCAAAGGGACCGCCTCTTCGCCGTCTCAAGGCTGTGTGCGTTGGCATGGTAACGTAAAACATTTTCTATGCGCCAGTGATGGAGGGCTGTCAGTCGGGCGCGTTCATCAGAATATTAACAATTCTCACTGACAACCCTTCTAGTAAACGGCTACGGCCTGATAAACAGACTGGCCAAGCAATGTTTTAGTATTAATAAAAAATAAATTAATTAATTAATTAAATAAATAAATATATATATATATATATATTTATTAAAAAAAAAATCCATGTAAACGTCCCATACAGATTGTGCCCATTGGTCGAACAGCATGCTCTGAGGTGTGGTTAGAGAAGGGAAGGTGGAGCGGATGGACAGTTACCTGCGTTGTTGGTCGTGGTCAGGGTTTGGGGACCGTAGGCAAGGCTTACAGTGGACAGCTGAGAACAGGACCTTTCCTCCCGGGCTCGTTTGCCTGACGCAGCTGCAAAAAAACAAAAGGAGAATGGAAACACAAATTAGTGACCATCAATCATGCAATGGTTGGGGGGGATGGGGGGGGGGGGCGGTTATACCCCTCTAGCCCACACCTGGCATTAGGCCGCATGATGCCAATAGGTTCATGTTCTAGCACTTCTCTAAGCTCGTACTAGTATCCTGCCCTTGTGTGCCCTACAAGCTGGAAGCAGGCCTTGGTGAAGCTCTATAAACGTCAGCATCAGCACTTTCGCTTGGAGGATTGACTGTAGGCAAGAGCGATGAGATACGGACATGTAAAGCTGCAGTTCTTCATCCCTCTACTTCTGCACAATCACAATGGCCCAGAGGTAATTCCTCAAACCTGATGTCTTTCCCCTTACCTCAGAAAAAAAAGGGACACTTGTTCTGCGAGGGATTTAAATATCTCTCCCATCAGGGACTCCACTCGGGCCGGTGCTTCAGGACATATATAGGCTGCGAGCAGCCTCAGAGTACCAGGTTGGGAACCTCACAATACATTTGCCTTGCCCTCAAAGCCGTAAAATGTAGACCACATATTTACTAGTGTTTAGATGTGAAGGGCCCAGGGCCGCAGTAGCGACGCTGGACGAGGCCGACACTGCGATAGCAATGCCGTGATCGTGATGCTAACAGCTGTACGTATCACATCGTGGTAGAAACAAGCAAGGGGAGCCAACCTCAGCTTACCTAAGACACTTGTTAGCTTGTGGCTAAACGTAGTCCTCAGACCGTCGGTACCAAAAAAACGTGGCTTCTAGGCAAACAAGAGGCAGCAGTTCTTGTGCATGAGTTTTAACAAGGTTCTTCAGTCAGTGAAAGTCAAACTGCCTATTCAAGGGGCCAGGAGCAAACTTTTTGGCACCCTGCATGGTCAGGACAGTAACTGTTTTTGGCAAGTATCAAGTCCTGTTAATGCTTCGAGCTCAGAGGCTTTCAGCTCTTACTGGGGAACTGGCCGTTCTTCCCTGCAAAAGGCTTCCAGTTCTTCTAGTCCATCTATTCTTTCTTCTCCCGATGAAATGCTCCCTGCGGCTCTGACTGCAACACAACGTTCAATGTTCAATGCCAGTCAAAAAGTCTCGACCCACCTGGTTGAACGTGTGCTGCTGATCATCATCATCACCAAATCCAGATCACTACACAGGTCACTATATAGAGCCTAAAAATCTTTTTCAAAGTGTCCAAACTTTTGCATGATGCCCTAGTGCACAAATCTGACCTTTCTAGGCATGGTGTGGCATTCCTGTGGTCTCTAGCAGCGAGACCTGCAGCTCAAGTTGTGTGGTGGGACCTCCCACCATGGATAACATCAATTAGCCATAGGTGTCTATGAACCCTGTAAGACATGCCTGTAGTATTGCTAGATTGCTTGCACAGGTATGGTAATGCTTCCATTTACAGTCTACTGGAGCTTTTTCAGCATTTTACAAGTACAAGACCTTCAGAACCTTCAGTCAAGCTCAATTTGACCCATTCAGACTGGTTCCTTAGCAACACAAACACCAAAGGAAAGCTGTGTTTTTTTTACCACAAAAACAAACTGATTATCTGTTTTCATGAACTTTCATCTAAGCGTAAACCAGGGTGACCATGCGTCCTCTTTCTCGGACATGTCGTCATTTTGGGACGTGAAAAATGTGTCTACGTCAACCATTGGTCAAACTGCTCAAGTCCCGCCTTCTCGTCGTCACTACTGATCTTCATGTACCTGTATCTACATCAACCATTGGTCAAACTGCTTAAGACCCGCCTTCTGGCCACCACTAATGATCTTCATGTACCTGCAGCTCAATCAACCATTGGTCAAACTGCTTAAGTCCCGCCTTCTCGTCATCACTACTGATCTACATGTACCTGTATCTACATCAACCATTGGTCAAACTGCTTAAGACCCACCTTCTGGCCAACACTAATGATCTTCATGTACCTGCAGCTCAATCAACCATTGGTTAAACTGCTTAAGTCCCTCCTCCTCACCACCACTACTGACCCACGTCAACCATTGGTTAAACTGCTTAAGTCCCTCCTTCTCACCACCATTACTGATCTACATCAACCATTGGTCAAACTGCTTAAGTCCTGTCTTCTCGTCATCACTACAGATCTACTATACCTGCATCTGCATCAGCCATTGGTCAAACTACTCAAGCCCTGTCGTCGCACCAGCACTAATAATCTATATGTACCTGCATCTACGTCAACCATTGGCCAACCTGCTTAAGTCCCACCCTCTCGCTGCCACTACTGATCTACATGTACCAGCATCTACATCAACCATTAACATCTTATTGCTCCTTAAGACAGTTGATTTTAGACATACTTACCTCCCTCCTACCCTCACACACACTCCCACGATCCCACAACCTAGGCCTACTTAAAGCCCCCCAGCCACAACATCCTAACCACAACAAGAGTGAGCTGATGCAGTAACTACAAGCTAATTGCAGTAACCATGAAGCAACACGCTAATCCTTGAGCTAAAGTCCTAACCACAAGCTTCTTCACTTCAGCTCCGGTCTGCTGAAGAAACTGGGTGTATCAAACATGCTACACGCTAACGTCCAGTGTAAACACACACAGACATTGTGCAGTATCTGCTGTAAGTTAAGTATCTTAAGAAAGTACCCAATCAAGTCAATTAAAGGCTAGCAATCAATGAAAGCCAGCGGGAACTGATTCTTTTCTTTCATCACTGTTAGCAAACGTAGCAAGCAATCATCTGTAACCATTACATTTAAAAGCCAAAAAAGCCCATCTGCCAATTGCCCGCACTGTCCAAGGGCGTTTCGCAGAGATTAAAAAGAGTTTCTAGTTACTGAAAAAGCCCCTCATATCACACATCAGTGAGTGCCACGGAACGGATTATGCAATTTTTACATCATGTGCTCAAGTCGTTTCGGATTGGGCGCCTTGCGGATGATACGCAGCATGCTGTCAAGATGAAAACACATGGTGTACCGGCTAGCAATGACTGACGGAGGATTCTCTGGGACACAAGTGAAATGAACTGCAAGTGGCCGGTAATTCATTCATGTTTTGGGTGATTTTCACCCTTTCTTCCCTGTAAGAGGCCTCTAGTTCCTCTAGTAGTCTTGCCGCACTGCCGGTTTGAGGCTTCAGCTTCGGCTCAGAGGCTTCAGCTTGCTCCTCTTAAGGGATTTTCCACTGTGGATCTAAATTCTAGAAAACTAAATAACTACTTCTCAATCTGTTTTTCTCAAAACATTCTGGATACAGTCGATCGGTCCTCTAGGTTGTTGTCGTCATGCAAATGCCAGAGACGCTGAAAAAACAAAAAACATACTACCATTAACTGAGCATCTCAAGCAGCTTCCATCATTGTTCATTAACCTTAATCAAGGTAAAATGCTCAATTATTCGCCCATATATCGCCCGGCATTAAAATTTCAGTGTTCCACATCAGGATCTGTTCTCCCCCCACCCCCACTTTATATATCCGAAGAGAAGCCCAATTTTATACCCACAGCCATGCTCATCCCGGGGATATAGACAGCCTTGGGTAACGCTAATGCTGAAGTGATTTTTGTCTGGGCTTCTATGCAACAGCGTGATCTAAATGAATCGCTGTACTTGACGATAATGAAGGCGGAGAGGCCAAAAAACTGCTACAGGCGAAAAGGCTACTTAGAAATTTCTTCAATATTCCTTCACCTTTCGGAACAAGCTGTAATACGTGGGATAAATAAGAGCGTGGGCCTGTGGCACTTGGAAATAGGCCACGGCACAGATTTATGTTCAATAATAAGGGTAATGGAGCTATTGTAGAAATGCTGTCGGGGGCTCGGGTTGATTGATCTGTCTCTCCCCGAGCTCTGGTAATGGAGACACATTTATCTCTGTGAGGCATGGGCCACGGCACCAACGGCTATAGCTCTCTTCGGAGTGCTGAGAGAGATAGAATGAGCGAGCGAGATCTTAATTGAAGCAATAGTTCGGCAATAGTCGAATTTGATCATTTTTAAGGGTGCCTTATTTGAAATGTATCCTTCTCAAACTCTAGAAGTGCAGTAATACTATGAGATTTATACTTCTATAAAACATCCAGAGCAGTCTATAGTAGTATTCTCTCACATATGTAAGAGTTACTTGTGTAGTATTCTTTAGGAAACGTACAGGAAAGAATAACCTAAGTTAGTGAACTAACTAATACGCAGCCAGCTTATGAGTAAATGTGAACTCGCTAACTGCAAGCTAAGTCCCAACCACTGAGCTAACATGCTAACATGGCAACCACATCCAGTCACTGATATAATGATAATATACTTGCATAATAATCCAATTACACCCTTTTACTAACTAAAAGAGAAAGAAGCTATCTTTTAAACTGTAGTGAGATGTGGAATTCCGCAAGGCTCTATTTTAGGACCGCTATTATTTACGTAATACATGTTGCCACAGGGCACAGTTATATACAAACGCTGGCAATAACTTCCACAGTTAAGCAGATGATAGACAGCTGTGTATTTCAGCCAAACCTGATGTCAAATCTAGCTGTGTATAAGAAGTGAAATGCTGGATGTCACGTAACTTCCTCCATCTAAACAATGTCAAAACACAGGTTCTGATTTTGGGTCCGAAAATCCACAAGACTTGATGTTAAATTGGCCAGATTTTTCTGTTATTCCTGTTTTAGCAGCTACAAATCGTGGCGTCAAATTCAATTCATATCAATCATTTACCAAAACATGGCTAAAATGACTGGGACAGCTTTTCTACATCTTTAAGTTGACTGTTTATTACGATTTGCAGTAATAGAAATATGGTCACTTCAACCCTTAACACGCTTACTAGCTAAGGTGCATTAGTCAGTAACTACAGGGATGTCTGCGCTGATGTGTACTTGCATCAGTGAAGGTTCTGGCCCTTGTTGAACTGCCAGAAGAGAACATAACTGAGTGCAACTCTGCATCTGGCTGGCTGCAATTCCCCGAGCTCAGACTGGGTTCCTCCGCGGCACGGCTGGGAGGGAAGAGAACAGAAACGTTCCTTACTGATGCACTTTTATGTGCGACTTCGGTCGGTGTCGGGCTTAATTGGCAGGCTACGGCAAAGACAGCCTGTCCCTAATGACGATAACGATCTCTCATTAACAGGCGCTAACCTTCACAAACCCTTCAACAAAGCAGGCTCACATTGGGCCACTTTGCCGTCTTTGCCTGGCCAAATGTTGGCGAGAAACCTCAAATGTCCATCTGTCAGCGCTGTGAAGAGACATCGAGCTCTCGCTTTTTTCGCTGGCTCTCGCTTTCACCACTTTCTTGCACTGGAGATCTAGATCTAGATCCTTTTCGAAATATCAGCTCAACTTTTAATCCAATATAAAAAGATCAATACATTTATATATTAATAATAATATATACACACAGTTCAAAGCTCAATAATTTAACTACGGCTTAAGGCCGGGCCTCTAACCCTGACCCATCTTCTCACCTGCAGCCCAAAAGCAAATCAAGAACTTCTGAGGCTGAATGAAGTCGAGCAGGAGGAGCAGGGCTGGTGACCACTGGTTTAGGGATGGTCCTGGATCAATCACTGGATAATACACCTTATAATAGCGTAATACATCTAGACTTAAGACCAACTTCTGAAGCTTAATCTAATCTAAATAAATTACAGTTCTTGCAACAAGAGGTTCCAGAAGGTTCTTAGCCGCCCTAGCTAGTTGTTAGCCAGCCAGCTAGGGCGTTTTCATACTCGTTCTTTGCCTTTTTCAGGGCATTATCGCACTTGTCCAGAACAGATAAGTTTGTTTAGGGCAGGGGCTCATTCCCTCAATGGTTTGCTTTCACACAGATGAATTCCCTTCAAACCGTGGGTCAACTGGGCAACTTTCTGAGCACATTTATGGCAAAGTGATAGCACCTAGGTTCAGAGTCTACTCGAAGCGAACCCCGCATCATGGATTCTGTTCACCGTAATGGCCAAAACCACATCAACTCAAGTCTGCGGCACCTTCATGAAGACCCAGATGCAGTTTAGCGGAGTTAAGAGAAGTTTCTGGGCATGTATTTTTAGAAAAGATTTGGGTGAACTGAAAAATTCTTTCCAAAAATGAATACTTATCATTACCACCCTCTCAGAAAGTAGGTGACATCTTCCCAAGTGGTTCAATTTGCCAGCGAAAAGCACTTCAACACCAGACTGACCTTTCAGCTCCCCACTATCTCCTAGTCTCCCCTTTCCCACCCCTCTTAGAAAAAGAACTCTGGGAAGTTCACCTCACTGACCCATGAGCATTTTCACTGGAGGAGAAAGCTACAGACAGAAAATTGCTTGCTGGGGAAAGAATCTCCGAAAAACACAAACATCAAAACAAAACAAAACACAAAACCACTGAGGTTTCTGGGTTTTTCCGAGAGACTGAAGGCGTAGAGAAAGAAAGTATTGATGATGGGCTCAGCTCCATGCCTGCTGGCCTGTCTGCCAAGGAAGGAGAAACTGAGCTGATGGTTGGGTGAACTCATAAGGGTTTTCTGCCACTCACTTTCCACAGAGTTTCAGCCTGGATGCTTGTCGTTTCGACTCCATTGGATGTCCCTGACCCCCACCACCCACCCACTCACTCCGGGCAATCTCACAGGGCGATCTCTAATGAGGACTGAAGAGAGATTGATGCCGCACTATGAAAGCAGAGAAGGAAGAAGGAGGCCCAATCTGGACCACTAGTTACATTTTAGCGAAGAGGAGGAAACTCTACAAGCTTACAAAGCTAAGTAAAGTAAAAAGCGCTAATTAAAGCACACTCAGGTTTGTGGACAGTGGAGCAGATGGACGCTAGCGTTTCAGGGCGCTCCCGTGTCTGTGTTACCTTCTGGCACTCTCCTTTTAATTAGGCTGTTATAGCCTCTATAAAATCCTCTCAGAACTAACTCTGTCTCTTTACCTTCTCTGAGTAAATGGCCACCCAGCCAGACCTGCTGGAAGATTGCCCTCTACCTGCATCAGACCAGCTGCCACCTACCGGTCCGACCAGCAGGCCCCCCACCCACCACCACCCATGCCAGACCTGCGGCACACCCTCCCACCACTGCTACCTGTTTAATGACCATGTTAAAACCTAAATGGACTCTTGGAGATTAATGGAGATTTTCCTTGCTACTGTCGCCATTGGCTGCTCACTGGGGGGGTCTTTGATCCTTCATGTCTTCTTACTTTTTTTTTGGTCTGTCTTTTACTAATTACTAATTATGTAAAGCTGCTTTGTGACGACAACAGTTGTAAAAAGCTATACAAATAAATTTGACTTGCCTAATTAGAAATGAGCTGATGTTTATACATCAGCATTAAAACACCAGAGGATCACTGGTTCGACTCCTGGGTGACGACAGCAGGGTAGCTGGCTCGCTCTTTCTACCCACATCACTTCAGTGTGACGCTGGTATGGACGTCTTCTAGCCGAAAAGAGGCGGTGGCTGGTTCTGTATCGGTCCACCCCCTCTCAGGGGGAGAATACCAACCTGATAATGCCCCCAACCCTCCTATAACCTCCTAAAACTGCTAATGACTTCTCCACAAGTTCTTGATCCGTTCATTCATCTCGCAACACCAACTTGCATCACTATCAAACCAAACAAGACAGAAGATGAACCGAGGTTCTCATTGAAATTCAAACCACACCGAACTTGTCTCAGACAAAAAAAAAACAAAAAAAAAAAACATGGATACAGGTTCTCTGTAGTTCCTCCTTGTTCTCCTTCTCTCCCTCTCTCTCTTTCTCTCTGAAGGCAGAGACTTCAGATACCTCGCTGGACCCTTGATACCCTCCCTTTTCCTCTTTTGTTCTTTCTCAGAGCTCACCTAGTCAGATCCAATCAGATCAACGTGGAGCTAAACGGTCGAAGGGCGTCATTTAAGCTCACTGGGAAACGCAGGCATTGCCCAAACACTGCCACAAGAACCTAGTAAGCCTAAAGCTTTTAGAAATGAGAATATTTCCCGCCAAACCAAGCCTTTTAAGGGTTTCTCAGCCAGAAGACTGAACCCTGAGCACCGAAAACAGCCATGGAGCTCCTCGTCACACCTGCAGCCACTGGTAAGTGCCAACCAGAAAACCTGCTGGTCAATGCAGAACCACCAGCCTCACTACTTGAGCTTCACCTCCTGTTCCACCAGCAGGACTGTAGAATTCCACCAATGTTTGAGGTTGCGGTTCTGCTGGAATACCCAATAGGTAGGTCGGTAGGTACCCAATAGGTGGCCTCTCTGCCACCTTTCTCACTCTTGCTCTGAATCAGCAGAAGAGAGGGAAGGCAGCTGAAATGCTTGTGTGGAGGACAAACCTGACAAGCTTGCTTGAGACAAAACGTCAACATTGGAAAATAAATGAGAAAGTCTGCAGTCTCCAACCCTGCCTCCGGCATCCTCCTTCCCTCCTGGGGGGGGCAGAGAGGTTACTTACCGCATTTAGGAATCACCAAATGATGCACTGGGGATGAACATAAGGGATAAACACTGTTCAAAGACACCTAGCCAAGAAATAAATGGCAAAAGACATGAATAAGCGAGAGAGACAGAGACATGAAAGCTCCACCAGCCACCGGCAGCCAAAGGCTAGGCCCAGAAATCCGCTTGTGCACCGAAGCCTTAAGGCAGAATGACGGGTCTGAACCATGTGGATAATCAGCAGTCACCCAGACAGAGCAGCGGAACTTTCCGAAGTCAAGGTTTCAGCAGCGGGCCCGGCTGAATTAAAGATGGGTGCGGGGAGTTTGAGGATGACGGGTGCGCTAAACCTTGTACTGCTCAATTATGGAACAGCTGGGTTGGAGAAGAGAGGAGAAATCTCCTTTCATCAGACCTTTCCTCATTCACATAACAGCATACAGCTGATACCTCGATACGTCTCTGGCTCAGCTCTGCGTGTTCTGAATTACCTTTAGCATTACAACACTCCTCCTGTTCCCTTCCTGTTCCCTTTCTCTCTGAAGTCTTGACGTTTATTCATAAAAAAAAAAAAAAAAAAAAAAAAAAAAAAAAAAAAAAACAGAAAAGCAGAGGAATTCTCAAAAATCAGTTTAGCATTCCACGCCTCCAGGCACAAACTGTAATTAGCAAACTCGCACGCTGAAATTACATAAATCATCACGCTTCGGTTGAATCGGACACGCAGGGCATAGCAAATCAGCACTATCAAACGGTCTGGCCCAACACGTCCGCTGCCAGCTGAGGGCAGCGAGAGATCCAGCGAGAAAACTTGAGAGAGCTCAGATCAGGACGCTGCTCCAGGCCTCCCGACATGAATGTATGGCTGTAATGGCAGCTGTTCTGTACTAGTCTCCCAACGTAGTCCACGCTCCAAATGAGCCTCGGTTTTGACTTCTAGGCTCGTTCAGGTTACTCGCGTTCCAGAGGTGAGAGAACGTAGCCGCTAGGTTCAAACAAACTGAACTTACGGTTAAACTTGATCATAGAACTCTTTAATACCCTTGATTTGAGAAGAATGAATAAATGAGCAGGTGTCCCAATACTTTATTTTTTTTACTTTTATTCTTAAGTCTCTAAAGTCTCAGTCAAGTCTGAGAACACAGCGTTGCTAGCTGTTCAGCAGCCGGGGCCTAGAAAGAGCGCAATTGGCCTTGCTCTCTTGAGGGTGGGTAGATGGCGCTCTTCCCCCTCATCACTCTTCTAGCTAGCGTCTGCTAGCCGGTGTGTCAGAGACTGGTATACGGCGCTTCCCTCCAGACCTTTTTGGAACTGTCGCAGAGGCGACGTGAACCAACACAAGTGTGGCCTCCAGAAGGCAACCCTCTTTAACTAACTTCAGATTCCAGTGCTGAAGGGTAGGAACTCTTACAGTACAGTACAGTACAGGGCTGTATCAGGGGCAGAAAATTCAGGCTGGCTGGCTTTTCTGTGCTTCTCCTGTTGATGTGTGGAGAATTTTCACCCAAGACTTCACAGAGCCCCTCTGTTCCCATCTCCGTTCTCCCCTCTCTTTATTAAAAATGCCAGCTTTATCAAAAAGTCCTGATGCAAATCCAGAGGTAGCTTGGCGTTCAATTATGCGAGTCCCGTTCTCTGAGGGCGGCTCGAGAAAGAGAGAGAGAGAGAGAGAGAGAGAGAGGATGGGGAGCATTAATGAAATTCTTTCAAAAAGGGGAGCTCAAAAGAGATGGCGCCCCTAATAGACTCTATTTTCACCTTATATGGAGCTGATGCACACACACAAGAGCTAGTGTTGGCCCGGACTTCGGATGATTCATCTACCTCAATTGTGGAACGTTAGAATATTAATGACTATTATTATTAAAATATGCATAATAATAATAATAATAATAATAATAATAATACATTTCATTTTATTCTTAATTGCATCTAGCTTGCTGACCAGATCTAAAAATTTGTCTAGTCCCTGTAGAGAAGTGCTGCCAAAAGAATAGGACTCTCTGTAGCAGATAGCTTTATACCCTGGTATTAGGCAGAATGGTGCCAATAGGTTTATATTTGCTGATCTGCTCCAGAGAGCCCTATTCTATTGACAGTACTTCTCTACAGGGACTAGACTAGGCTGTGTTTGTGCATCTGTGTCAGCAATGGGTGCAAATAAAGGCAGCTGAATGCATTCGTTTAGAAGGGGTGTCCACAAACATTTGGACAGACAGCGTATATTTCATGGAGAGTTCAATTTTCTGCTCTGTTGTTTTGCAGGACGCACTTTAAGCCCTTAAACAGCCTATGGGCCGCCGGCAGGTCGTAGAATAGCCCAATCGGTTTCTAGGTAGAGGTGGTGGCACCTCCGCCCATAAGCACCTCCATCAAGGTGCCAAAAAAGGCATTAAATGATGCATGTGATGAATATGAGGAGGGAAACCTGGTTCACAGGGATTTCTGGTTCTGGTTCTGCGCGACTTGGGCATCAAAACTAGGCAAATACCAGCACTTGTAGCAGCACTGCTCCAAGAAAACGACGGTTCTGGTTTAAGAGCAGCGGCTGCAGCTCATTAGATTTAGTCTGCAATGGAAAATGAGCAGTTTTGTTGTTTATGAATTAAACATTTAGCCTCAACAAATGTAGGTCACTCCCAAATCAAAGGAGTTTATTTGGAAACCGCCTCATTACGGAGGCTGCTCTCGCTTCACCTCTAAATTGGGCTTTTGCTTTGCATAAGTACGGCATCTATACCGTAGAACAGCCCGGATTCTGTTCATTAGAACAGCTTCATTTTCAGTAGCGATGTGCTGATCAGGTTATTTCGCTCCGCGATACGATCCATGTTTCTTGATGCTGAGGATCGGCTGATCTTTGTGTTTAGATAAGACGGGCTAAGTCAGCTAACCTTAGTTAGGGCTGCACAATATTCATATACAGCAATTTTCACCATACTCCACCAGTACTAGATGCGATGCTGATGCACTCCCGTGTATTTCAAATTGGAGTAAAATAAGTGATACTGTGTAGATACAATCTGCCACCACAAAGAAAGTAAGCCTAGTCCTAGACTCTAAATTCTATGCTCAACTGAGAACCACCATACAGAATCCTCTGTAGTCTAAGACTGGGCTTATTCCCTGTCTGGGGAAATAGCCCTATATGTTCAAATGTTTGTGTTGCACCCATTGCTGACACAGATGTGCAATTGCACAGACACACACAGCTTGTCCAGTCCCTGTAAAGAAGCGCTGCCAATGGAATAGCACTCTAGAGCAGATACACATGAACCTACTGACAGAGTGTCTAATGCCAGGTGTGGGCATTATGAATGAATGAAGGAGCAGGAGTCCCAATACTTTTTTCCATATAGCTTACAAGAATCCATCAACATATTAAACAGTCAATATATTGTTTCTTAGGTGCCAAAGTTGTAAAAAATTTGACAACGAACGTTTGAACGCCTAAAAAAAAAACAGACACAGAACGTGTCCAGATACTTTTGTCCCATATAGCGTATATAAATCCATCCATATGAATTCATCCTCACATGCACCAAAAAAGGCTATTTGCCAGCACTAATGCTTCCATCCAAAGACGTTTTTACGACAAAGGCTGTGGCAACAGATACAGACAACAGAGTGTCCCAATACTTTTGTCTAGTGCATGCCCGCCGTCTCCGAGGATGTCAGCAGTTACCCTTTTCAAGAGAAATACTGCATCTTCTTTGGGAGCCTCCTCTGCTCCTCTGGTCAAAGACCATTTCTTATTCAAAGTGTTTTAAGAGCTGTTCAGTTCAAGTCCTGCCAGAGGACTGCGGAAACGACACGAGTACGGCCCAGTTTGTTTTGGTCAGAGACCAAAATAATTTCACAGCGCTTGCTTTTACTGCTTGTTTGCCGATATGTTTTCCTTTTAAATCCGTCTAAAAACAGCGGCGCGTCTCTCCACCCAACACAAGTTGAAGACTGGGACAGGAGCTAGGTTGAAAGAAAGGTGCGTGAAGGGGCGTCATTAATATTGCATTTTTCTTATAGGGTTCTCTTTGGACAGGCTCTTCTTGGCACTTTTTGATGTGGAGTAAATACATACTGGCATACTGAGAGAAATAAGAGCAATTCATAGTGGGCTGGCACTACGAAAATTACATTGAAGGATAGACTTATTACCGTTGAAGGACATGTGGAACTTTCAGTAAACGTTGTGTCCCGGCAAGTTAAATGCCTTGACCTTGCCTGACCTGTAGCTAGAGTTTGCCGGCCCGTGGTTCCGCATGGCAAACATGAGCGCAATACGTGAAGGGGCTGCGTCTTAACGCATCACGCTGCCATTAGGAAAAGCTCCTGCAGGTTGAGAAGCACCACATCACACAACTGAAGCTCCCCTCGCTCACACATTCACACGAACTGCTGAGGCCACTTCTCTTTTTTTTTTTTTTTTTCACCCATGCTAAAGTGGGGCAAAATACATCTTTCACAGTATTTACTGCATTAAAGCTGAGGGAGGTTCTCCGCCATAGCTGGAGGATCAGACAGAGTGAGAGAGGGAGCGCGAGCGATCGAGAGGAGGTGGATCAGGAGCAGCCATTAATGATTAAAGTGGCCCTGAAATAAACAGTTTGAGGTACTACATAAACATTGTAGACGTGTGCGATTCACTGGATACGAGAAGCTGGTCTGTGACCCTGAACACACTCATACAGTTGCACACACATATATATATATATATATATATATATATATATATATATATATATATATATATATATATATATATATATATATATATATATATATATATATATACTCTTGTCTTCTCTTGAGCTGAACTCAGGCTAGGATGGCCTGATCCGGTCATGTTTGCAGATGTTTTTAAAGGTTCTCCACTTGCAACTGATTTAGGGAACAGGGGAACGGCTGAACGGCTGATTTCTAAGTGTGCGGAGATCTTCCTAACCCCCTTCCCAGACTCATCTGCAGCTACGTCCTTCTCTCTGAAGGCCTCGGACAGCTCTCTGGATCTTTGGTTCTCCCGCCATAGTCATGTGAGTGATTTAAAAGCAGGTGGGTTGTTCATTCCTCAGCACCAACACCTGCTCTCAGGAACCATACACAAGTACATACACACACACACACACACACACACACATGCTAATCAATGATTCAGACCGAGCCGGCGTTCCCAGGCGCCTCACTCGCAGCTGTGAGCAGAACACACCAGGTGCCAGATGGCTCTGTTGATACAGTCGGATTCAATCCGCGATGAAGTCACGCAAACAAACGTCCACGGTTGAATACTGCTGCTTTACTGTAGCCTGCAAATTCCCAATGACTGCAGCAGCGCACGGCACTACACACACACACACACTTCGCAACCATCGCGTCTTCATTTATTGAGTCTTGTCTGGTTCCCGAGCACCTGTGCACACAGCACGCCCTACTGGCGCATGCAGAACTTCTTAATGAGGGTGCGTTAGCCCTACTGTGATGCTTTTCTGGGTTTACTGTGGGTGTGAGCAGTACTTCTAACACAATGAACAACTCAGGGTTGCCAGATTGGAAAAGTGATGTTTATTCATTAGAGGAAAATCCTGGAAAACCGAAACCGAGCTGTAAAACAGGTCCATTCCAAAACACCCCCAAATCAGTGGAGTCTGACCTTGCATAACTGGCCTTGCTGTCTCTCAGGGGTGGTTTGCTAGCACTTGCATCTGTTGGGTCGGTAAATATCTATTAATAATTAGAATAAGAATTGCATAATACACTCATTAAAGCCTTTTGTAGCTGGTAATTCTTGGGTCACTGCAGATCTGAGCTGGTTAGTCATGGTTCCTGCTGCAACACACACTGAAACTGGACTGGTTTAGGCCTGGGCTCTTGAATGTACTGAATGGCCTTGAGCTATTGAATCTACAAGAGCTAAAGTAGCCAATGACTCAGATTAAGAAAGCCATTTAGTTAACAATGGCTAGCAATGCTATTTCTTCTAGACAAATCTTACATTACTAAGTGCTTCACAGGCCTGGGTGGTTAACAGGGTTCTTATTATCAGCTCACTTGTTAATTGTATTGATAATTTATGACTTAATGAGGTGGTCAAGACCCAAAATCTAAAGGATTTGCTACCTGCTACTAAGAAAAGTGGCCATAAACCAGCACTGGACGGGACTGGGACTCTCTGGAGTCTAAGGTCGTCATGCTCAGTGCCAAGCATCAACGGAGTGAAGGAGCACCATCCAATACCTTTCAGACGATTCACTGGTGCTCTCGTGAGGCTGGCTGCAATCTTTCGTACAGCAATTTTTCAAAATCTAGTAGAAAACCATCCCAGAAGACCAGGGCTGTAACTTGAGAAACAGGACGAACTTCCGATCACTATCCTTGATTTCAGAAGCAACCCTGAAAGATCAAGTGTCCATAAACTTTTGGACATGCAGAGTGCAGGCAGAATCCTATTTGCAAACAAATATTATCAAAGCGTTAAAGGACAAGCCTTTAGTGTCTCTAAGATTATGAAAGCATTCAATCAGGTGTGTCCATGCTGCTGAGTGGTATGGTAATTTGAAGGAATAAGAGCTCACCTCAGGGAAAGATGCACCCCCCCCCCACAACCACCCTCCTTTATTTCCTCGCCTGATCAAATGATGAGGCCCAATCTAATCTCAGCACATTTATTGAAATGCTATGGTGTAATTTATTCTGAAATTTCATCTGGATGACTGTGTTCCTATGATTGGGAGACAGCGGACCAGTCGTTGGAGAACAGTGATTTATACGTTTATATTAAAGGAGTGGTTGTAGATGATCAGTTTGAACAGGAGCTAGGAGGCACCTCTACAAATCTAAACCACATATACCAGGCTGTGCAGCCTAGAACTGGACAGATTTGGAGCTGTCGTCCTGCAGTGCCCGTCTGTATAAGTGTTTTACAGCCATTACACCATTTGTCCATTCAAATAAAGTAGAATTATTAGGATGTCATCCATATATTAGACAGCAGGTTCGATCCTTGGTCATGGCATGGTCATCTATGACTGGGACTGGGAATTGTTCTCCATAGATGGGAAGGGTGGCCGCTGATCCCCACCCATGACCCAGCTAGTAAAGCTAGCCAGCATGGGCATCTGGGTGCAACAGAATTAAGAGTCAACAGGCTTAGCAGAGTGCAGAAGCCCAGACATCCCAGGGCCAACCAGTTCCACCAGCTAGCTAATTCTGGGGATCCCAGGCACTCCCGGGCCAGACATCCAGGAGATATAATCCCTCCAACAAGTCTTGGGACCAGGGGAATCCTAATCAGATGCCCGAAGCATCTCAGCTTTCCCAGATATCAATATGTGCAGTCACCTGACCGAAGAAGAGGGTGGGGACATAGATCAAATAGATCGACTGCCCAGCGCTGTGGTCCTACCAATACATATGGTCGATCTCACAAGACGACCCTGAGATACCCAAAGCTGATTCATCATACTGGGTGAGAATTAAAGATTTAATATGGCATATTTTCAAAGTTAGACCAGGTAGACCTGGTCGAGACCCCTAGTATCTAGCATTACAGTAAACAAGCACTGGTAAGAGAGGAGGCATTCCCCCTTACTGTACGATCGCCACTCCTTTTTCAACACCAGGCTGTTCAGCATTCGAGTCGTAATGCCAGTCCACAACCAAGCTGCTAGTAAACAAACGTTCCTCTGTGCCAGGAATACACTGCAGCCAATGAGCCAAATTGTAGCAGTAGACGCTCTGCTTTGCTCACTCATCTGATCTAATGGTTTCCGAAATTAATTGGCAGCCTCGTTGTGATGAGCTTCGCCGCTGCTTGTTGCGCCATTTGCTCGCGACTAATTGGTGGAAGAAATATGGAGATGTGGCTCGTGATCCCCTTGTTGACAGGCCCGGAGCCAAAAATAAAGACTTCTAGATGGTTCAATTCCATCTGTTTTGTCACATTCGTTAGACAAATTATTCCTGGCAATGGGCTTGGCGGCAGGATGCTAGTCCGCGGCGGCGGCGGCGAGAAAGCAGCACCAATTACTGACAGGTAATTAGCAAACACCCGGGGAAATAAAAGAAAGAGAAGCGGGCGGGAAGATGGAAGAAGAAAAATCCACACAGAAGAACTCAAACGCAGCGGAAAACGTCTGAATTGTGCTCAGGCTGCGGCTAGAAAGATGCGGGAGAGAGAGATTTCAAATGGATGGATCTATGAACCAGTACATGCAAGGCAAATCTTAATAAATGGTGCTCGCTCGCTGAAGCCGTTTGATGTAGATGCTCACTTCAGAATTTCAGATAAACAAATCCAGAAGCCATCCTTCATATCGACTTCATACCAGGAAAGGCCAGGAAAGCAACTCCAGTTCACGAATGTTCTGGACGTGTAGAACTGTGCCCAGCCAAGTCAGCCAGCGACTGATCCGTTCATTGCATGTACGCCATTGCAAGTCTGAGGCTATGATTTTGTAGGATTCGAGTCCAAGTCTACACCAAGACCAAGAGATGCTGAGTAATGGCCAAGAGGATGAGTAGATGAGCCCAAGGTAAGACCAAGACCAGGAGATGACGACAACACCAGAGGCGGTCATTGCTAGTAAACAGAACCTAAAAAGGGCCATAGATGCCTGCTATCAGCAGCCAGAGCAACAACCCAAGAACCACAATAATCCCAAACACACATCAGAGGTGGTTGTGGAAAGGAGGCCAACATTAAGCTTGTGGAATAGCCTTCGGAAAACCCTTTGCAGAACCCTTGCAAGTTCGAATTCCCAGACATGTCGCTTTGCCATCAGCATTCAGAGTCCAGAAGAGCACAAGTGGGTAAATGGCGCCCTCTCGCCTCATCACTCTTAAGTGACCTAAACAACCCTAACAAAAACATCTGATCAAGGTGCTTGTTAAGGGACATTTAATCAAATCCTGGATGTGCTGTATGTACATGTTTGACACAGGGTTGATTTCCACAGCTCTGAGAAATCGCTCAGGACACTGCCTATGATGAGTGTATGTATATAAACGTCTGACCACAAATCCCATGTTCAACCAGGTGTGTCCAAACATTTGACTTCGCTTACTGCTCAGCATCCCTCCTGCATGCAACAGCCGCATCACCTGGCGCCGGGAAAACAATGCCATCAAATTCGCTTCTGCCCACGGGCTATTCATAACGTTCACAATAAAACCAGCCTACTTTCCACATCCTTGCCTTTCTCCCTGCTGAGCGTGTCCCCCGAGGGAACCTCCCACTGCTCCTTTTGGACCGCCACGCATTCCATTACTGCTGGGCGCGTGCCGCAAAAAAGTGAATAATAATAATAATAATAATAAAAAAAACACATTTTCACCTGCAACTCGCAGGCCTGCCGCTGCTAATACATTAGACTCGCTAATTACAGAAGCGCCGTGTTCTGCTTTGCTGAATGTATAAACCAGCATGAAGAGACACAACAAATGTGCCCGTCCCCTGCAGAAAAGCCGCCTCCATAAAATAAGCGAGACGGCACCGTTGTCTGAGTTTTATATAAACTTTTGGGTTAATCAAAGGTCAAGAAACTCTTCTGAACACTTCGGCAACTTAACGCAGACAGAAATGGGGCATTGCTGGGACACTATTACGAGAACATTCGTTATCCAGACCTAGAAAAAGATCTTAAGGGAGAGCTCTGCACGAACTAATAGGCAAAAAAGAAAAGTAACGTAACAAGCTGAGCATGCTTTCGGTCATCCTCGTGTTCCCACAGCAAACTCATCTGCGAACTGTGACAGCAGTCAGCTGTGTTTGATGACTAAGATGGGTCTAGAAATCACAGAAATCCCTCCTATACTATTTGAAGCTCCTTCCCCCTCAAAACGAGAGCTAGACAGGTTAAAGTACAGCTTCCAAACATGGGGGAGGTAGTTTTCCACAGTTACAGCTCACCACAAGAGCTAGCCAGACTAAAGCACAGCCTCCAAACATGGGGGAGGTAGTTTTCCACAGTTACAGCTCACAGTGAGAGCCAGCCAGGCTAAAGTACATCCTATAAACATGGTGGAGGTAATTTAACTCACTATTATGGCTCACAGTGAGAGCTAGACAGGCTAAAGTACAGCCTCCAAACATGGTGGAGGTAGTATCACGCACTGTTACAGCTAACCACAAGAGCTAGCCAGACTAAAGCACAGCCTCCAAACATGGGGGAGGTAGTTTTCCATAGTTACAGCTCACAGTGAGAGCTAGACAGGCTAAAGTACAGCCTTCAAACATGGTGGAGGTAGTATCATGCACTGTTCTAGCTCATAGTGAGAGCTAGGCAGGCTAAGGTGCAGCCTCCAAACATGGGGGAGGTAGTTTCCCACAGTTACAGCTCACAGTGAGAGCAAGCCAGTCTAAATTACAGCCTCCAAACATGGTGGAGGTAGTTTCACACATTTCCAGAGGCATGGCTAACAAATGGGAACATTTTCAAGCTGTTTTTATCAAATAACTCGGGATGGGAAACACATCATAGGAATGTATTTTGAGCAAAGAGTTTAAGGGAACACATGGAGCTTAAACAGGCGTTGCTGTGTTCAGACAACATTTTGAAGAACTAGTGGCTGCTGCGTCAGTCAGCCCAACACCACAATCCCAGTAGAACTCAAACAACAGCCAAAGCTTCAAGGATCTCTCTCTTTAGAACAGTGGGAGAATCTCCAAACTTGATGTCCAGCTTTTATACACACTAACCGCTCAGCAACCGAGTGAAAACACCTACCTCTTAGTCTTGCATAGTCGTAAAACTCAATGACCAAAATAATTCCACAGATATTAACCATGGATTTTAGCCCCTAGCTGTAACAACTAACAGTATTTACATCAATTTACTAAACTTTCCGGCACTGAACAAGTACCGCCTCCATGTCTTCCAATGAACCGTGGCTATGGAGCAAGCAGGAACATTTGCACTCTCCTCATTTTCAGCTGGACAAGCTTACACAAACAGTGTACAAATATTCTTGATCTTCTTCAAAACCTTTCAGAAAGCAAAGCAATAAACCAACGTGTTAGTTTGTGTCCTGCTTTCGCCTCGGCCATGCCAGAGTAGCTGACCACGACACCTAATAAAAAACACATTCCCAGCATTATGTCCAGAAGGGCATCTGCGGGAGAAAGTACAAAACCCCACGGACGGTCTTTTATAGGCGCAGACGACACAAACAGGTCGATATGTTTATATAATCGTGTAACTTGGCTACAACTGCATTGTGGGGCTGAGATTTGATCGTACAGGTCTCTATCAGGAGAAGCTGTACCAGCACCAGTATTGTTTTCCTAGGCTTAGCTCGTGTCTTCACAATACCACTGTTCCTGAGTCAGCTGATAAACATCTATGGAGGTGAAAACAGGGCATCAGGAGTGGACAGTGTCTCGGGGCACTGGTCCTTATTCCTACCTTGTATCACTTTATTACTAACACTTACCTTAGACGTCCACTCACTGGCCATTTTATTAGAAACGCCTGCCTCATACATCCACTTGCTAGCCACTTTATTACAAACCCGGAGAGCACGAGAGAGCACAATTTGCCATGCTGTCCCCACTCATCTCTTCCATTGTGGTATTGGCTGGCACAGCAGTCTATTGGCTGATGTATCAGAGCTGGGGAGCTTTCTAATAAACTCAATCATTCATTCACATTTAGCTAGCTGAGGGTTCTCCAGAAGGGGGCGCCATGTCTAAATGCTTCGTTTGTTTTATATGTAGCGTAAAAAGATAGGACGGGAGAGAGAGAACAAGAGAAAAACAGAAGGAGACAGAGCGAAATGAGAGAAATAGGATGGCTGCCAGGCTTAAAATGACTTTCGTCGAGTCCCGCTGCGATCAAAAGGGCTTGGCATTCAAGACAGGGGGCCAAGCACCAGCGACGAGGAGGGTCAGTGTGTCCCGGACTCTTCTCCCCCTCTCTCTCTGGATGGGTGGTCCACCACAGGGGCCCCGAAATCGAGCCACTGGAGTGGGAAATTACACTCCGCCTCAGACGCTGTCGAAGCAATCCGAATGTGATCTGCTGTAAAGCTGACGCAGGACGGAAAGACGGGACAAAGAGAAGCAGGGAAACAGAGAGGGAGGCCCAGACGGAGTGTAGCTAAGAAACCAAGGTCAGGACAAATGTCCATCCATAAATAACATTACGGATGCGCAACTGGACAAAGACATACAGAAACACAGCCAGGCAATAGAATGAGAATTACCAAAGTTAAACTAGCCATTATTAGCAACTGCCTAAACCTTACGTATGTGTAGGAGAGCACTGAAGATGCTGAAGATGAGTTAATGGCTATTAGTATATACTTGATTAACCACGCCCACCCGTACTCTGTACAGAGCTGTGGCTGTGAGCTCATCACTACACGCCGTGCTATTCCTCCCGCCTCTGTACTGAGGAATATCAAGATGTGTATGAACCGATTATAATGCAGCTCCAAGTTCAGGCCGATCGATACAGTGTCTGAGTGGCCCACAACATGACCTCTGCACACCGGTCAGATCGAATCAAAGACTAATATCGATGAGGACACTCGCGAATCGGGATCAGGGTGTATGTGTGTGTGTACAGGGTGTACTAGTCCTACTTTTTACTAGAATATCGGGACACAGTATCTGGACACACCTTGATTAAATGCTAAGGAAGAATTCTAAATAATGGGAAGCATGAATACATTTTTATATTCTAGCAGGGCTGAAAATCTGACATCACGCAGATGTTCTGGGGTGGTAAGTCAGGCTAGCGATAACGTTTGCTATGGGCGGCCATTCTCCAATGATCTGGGCAGATTTACTGCAGGCAGTAGGTTTATTTACAGGCTAATTCAGAGTATAGGTTCTGTAGATAGTCCTATAGTCCTATAGTGTAGATAGTGCCTATAGTCTTTCGTTTTAGACTCATTAGCTGTTTGTTGGGCAGGAAAAAGAGACTAAGGACAAACATTGGCTTTTTTATGTGTAATATTTCAGAATCTACATCACGAGAGTTAAGTTTAATGATTCATTTTTTACATGTAATGAAAATAATAAGCCTAATAAGCCTGAAAACCAGCCAGAAATTATTTCGACAAATAAATCAAATCTTGACTAATTTCTTTGGTTAATTTAGTTTTATTAAGGTTTTTTTTTAATTATATAGATACAGATGTTGGCTGATTCTGATGAAGCGATTTTAATGTTTAAACATGAAATAAAGAACAGGCTATAAGAGCTTATTTTAAACATAAATACATGCTGCTGTCTGTCTCGGTATTCCACAAATCCACCCAGCAACCCAATATCATTTGTCGGTAATAGTCTTTTATATCCAGTGTCTCTTATACTGATTTTTAAATGTTTTTACTGATTTTAAATGCTCAAAAATACGACTACGAACAAATCGACAAATTGATTCAACTGATAATTTGTGTACAGCCCTTAAAAAAAAAAAACATAGTCAGGCACAGTCCTGTCCTAAAATTGACATATGTTATACGAAAGTGTGACTATAAATGGCAGCTGGTAAAAAATTAAGTGGCTGGCAGAATTTTCAACACCATAGACTCAACACCATTGAAGGAACTGCTTGCTGGTATGAATTTACCACATTACTTATTAGAAAGTGCTACTTACAAGCCCTGCCTGGGTAGGTAGGTGCTGGAAAACAAAGTTTCCAGTGTTATTTGAGACACAGATGTGGAGGTTTGCATGAACGTAGGCAATCTTTCCCAAAATACACTTAAAATCAATTAGCAAAAAAACAACCAGTGTGCTCTCCAAGCCCTTAGACCAAAATATCTCCTGAGATGAGAAAACTCAGCTAGGGACATCCACGCGTTTGATCCGCTGTATTGAACGATATTTTTGTGTCTGTGTGGTTGCGTTGGGTGACATACCTAACAGGATTAGCGCTGAGTCAGAGGATGAGCTAGGTGTTACTATACGACACCGTCCAACCAGCCTCCCCCGATTCACATTCTCTCACCAACAGCAAAGAAGCATCTCCACCGCTCCTCACAGTTAAACAGCCGAGTCAGGCTTGCTGTCTGAAGCTGGGGTCTTTAGTTCTGCGGGGCTAATTTCCCATGAGTTGTTTACTGACCCCATAAAGGTACAAATATCATATTTTCATTGTATAACTATCATTTGAGCCATAGTTTCAAGTGGTGCAGCCATCCAACCATATATGGAGATCAAACGTGGCCATTTAGAATCGTCTGAAGTGTAGAGGGTCTTTCGCTTGAAAAACAATACCGTACGAAATTCAGCAGCTTACTCAATGCTATGAAAATCCCGACAACAAAGGGCTCTTATTCGGAGGTACCACGAAGAAAGAGTGCACAGGGTGTTGCATCATAAAGAAGACCCCAACTGACATACATGGTGCAATGCCAAGGTTGGTAGGCCCTTCATAAATACCCAATAAGTGGTCACTTTTGAGTCACGCTCAGGCAGTTGACCGACTGACATTTCTTTGGATGGTAAAACTTATCCATCCATCCAGCTTCTTATCTGCTTCGCAAGGATAGATCCCACAACAAGTTGATTCCCTTAATAATAATAATTTTCTATTTTACATGAATGTGCTATGCAGCCAAATGTTTGTGGACACCCCTTCTAAAGAACGCATTCAGCTACTTTAAAGTTGCACCCACTGCTGACATAGATGTGCACTTATACTTAACGCCAGGCATGGGCTAGAGGGGTATAAAGCCCCCCAGCATTAAGCAGTGGAAGAACTAGTGGAAGCTTTCTTCCCTGGACAGTAGAGACAGTTACTCCAACAAAAGCCCTTGATTTCAGAAGAAGCAATGACTTAACTGGTGTCCCAATACTTTCGACTATATTGCACATGTGGAGCCATCAACATATTAAATATTCTGAATATTCAAGTGTTTATTCTAAACTTTTTAAGCCTATCGAGTGACACTGACGTCTAAGCGTTGGCCCCATCAAAAAAACACAGGTCTGATCACCAGTGTAACAGCGGTGCCCCACGGGTCGTTGGAGCAAGAGGGGAGCGCAGACTCAGACGAGTGGCGCAGAGCAATCGACTCGCCGCTGTGGAGCAGCTGACCTCTATAACGAACACCTCCGCTCACCTAATTATTAGGTCGGTGGTCATAATATTGTAATATCACTGTGTATTGACCCATGGACAGAGAAAGCTAGCGTTAGCATAGCTAAAAAGATGTGGAATTCAGCCTGAGATTAGCAAACTTCTCATATCTGCCATACCGCCTTACATTGAACTCTGTCAGAGACTGACATACACACACACACACACACACACACACACACACACACACACACACACACACACACACACACTCGCCCACAAGCCTGCGATAATATGAAAAATGAGAAAAAAAAAAAAAAAAAAAAAAAAAAAGAAGCTTTCTCCTTGGAAACCGCCGCATATTAATGCTAAGGAAAAACAGGGTGCATTTTCCGGATGCTTCAGGCCTAAAATACACCATGCTGAGCTCATTCTTGGCATAATTCTCCTCCACCGGAGGCTGAGGAGCACAGAACCAGAAGGGAGGGAAAAAAAAGAAAGAAAACTGAGACATCCCCGGAGGTAAAAGCAACAAAATGGAAGCCAATGCATGAGACCGATTTAGCTGAGCTTTGGTTACTTAAAGTTCTCATGCTAAAGTAAAGAGGTGCTTTTAATAATAATAAAAAAAAAAAGGTAAAAAGAAAAAGCGTAGCGAGAATCTGAAGGATCCTTGATGCCACCCGAGTCGAACACACTGAGAAATAATTAGCCCTAATTGGAATCTTCTTCTGAAAATATCGTAATTATCTAATCAGCTTGACTGTAAATACAATCCTATTTTGGGCGCTTTTCTCCGACGCGCGCCAAGCGCTAATTAGAGCATTAGCATAGCAATGGCAACATGAAACATCTTGCGCTCGCGACTCGATTGGACAAAGTGACAGAAATCGCTCAGTGTTTAATCAGAAACAAGCGCCAGTCGCACGCTAGAACCCCGGCTTTGTTCAGCGCTTAGCCGTTATTAGCCACGAAGGGAGAAAAAAAGACTTTTCCAAAAGATTGATGATAAAGAACCGTTAAAAAAAGGCATGTCTCAGTCCTTCATCACCTCGCCGGCTTATTAATCACGCTGTGAAGTCGTGGGCTGGCCTTGTGCATTAATTCAGGACAAAATGACAGGGCAGGAGGACCCTACAGGAGAGTTATGAATGTCAAGACCTGTTCTTTGAACCTTGCAAATATCGCAGGAGTCCCCCACTCCCTCTAAAGTTTAGTCTCTCTTGCTTCTGAACGTGCTAACTCCCGCTCTCTGGGGACTCCTGAAGGCTCTTGAGTAGGTCTAGTAGGGGTCTAGCTCATTTCCTCAGGGCTAGGGTCAGAGCTCCCACGTACTTCTATTAGCATGGATGTTAAGCAACACAGCCACTAGAGGGCAGTTCACGGCCGAGGGTTTCTAAGAACAACAAACATGGGGACGGCGGAGGCCGTGATAATGTATTTACCATAGTGGTGGTCCCGAGTCATGAATTTAATGACCTGCGACAGTCAGTGATTTGGACACTGACACGGAAAGACTTGAGAGACTCCTCAAACCCATTATTGAACAAAAACTATTAACTGAGATTCTGGGACTTGGGATTCCCTGCTCCCGACTCGGGACTGGGCTGGTCTCGGGATTCCCTGCTCCAGACTTGGTTTTCCATTCTAGGGCTTCTAGAATCTTCTAACGGAGTCTAAAAGGTCAGGAGTCGAGCTGCTTCCTAAGAAACGTCATGGTGGGCGACTCCACGGAAAAACCCGTAGAACCTGGCTAACCAAGAGCAGCATGGGCAGATACGTTTCACACGGCAGGTGTACCAGAGAACAGCTGGGCCAGGAAGAATGATGAAAGTAATAAGTGTTACTGAGTGTGTGTGTATGTGTGAGAGAGAGAGAGAGAAAAAGAGAAAGAGAGACCTACATACAGTGAACCACTGGGCCCATAATTAACTGACTTTCTGTCATTGGTGTAGAACTTTCCATAAGAGTCTGTCAAACTGGTGCTGACCTTTCTATCAACCTTCTTCACAGGCAAACCTGGCTTTCACACTTATTAGGAGCCTATGACCGGTATCTCGGAGCTAATTGCCTGATGCCTGACGCTTCGTTTCATCACGGTCTTGAAAGAAGAGGAGTGATTTTTAAACTGTACTCATGGCAGGAGTTACGTGACTGGTGTGATCAGGCAAAATAGTCCCCAGAGAAAAGTAGCCTTTTGAGATTTATCACTATTTCACCACCATCAACGTTCATAATCAATGTGTAAAAAAATCTATGTATAAAAAAAAAGACATGTAGGTTCACTGTTGAATTTGGAAAGTAAATAAAATGTGACTAAAATAGTGTTTTAGCTATGGCAACCGACCAATCTGGTTCCTTTAACCATCTCCATAAAGAAATTTGAGTAGGTACGTTTTTCGACAACGAGTCATTTTGCGCCAAACCCCCACTGTGAAGGTCTTTACATCTCCACCTCTGAATTGTGCCGACATTTTGAAATGTTGGTGAACTTTCCCTTTAACCCTCACCGAGACCACGCGATTGGCCCATTCGCCCCGTTATTCCTCTACTGTGGTGAACACTGTTGAGTGTTTTGCTAAGCAGGATCTTCCGAGGCTATTTGAGAGGAATTATTGGCCATCCTCTACGTGCATGGAAAGCAGTAGACGGTTTAGGCACATTAGATCTACTGTTAATAATTAAGCTAATTAGCAGCATTGGGAGGGTTTAACAGTGGAAGTGCTCCACAGAGAGGCCGACAGAAACGGGCACAAGCTTTACTGTAAAGGGCTATATTCTAAATGTTGCTTGTATTTTCTTCATCTTCCTGGGGTCCACTCAGGACATACGTGGTCATATCAGAATATTATGACCACCTATCTAGTAGTGGGAATAACCGCTCTTGGCTGGGATGATGCTAGTAGCATCATCTAGGTTTCTCCAACAGGACAAGCCCCATCCACTCCTCAGCTAGGTTTCTCCAACAGGACAAGCCCCATCCACTCCTCACCTAGGTTTCTCCAACAGGACAAGCCCCACCACTCCTCACCTAGGTTTCTCCAACAGGACAAGCCCCATCCAGTCCTCACCTAGGTTTCTCCAACAGGACAAGCCCCATCCAGTCCTCACCTAGGTTTCTCCAACAGGACAAGCCCCATCCAGTCCTCAGCTAGGTTTCTCCAACAGAACAAGCCCCATCCACTCCTCATCTAGGTTTCTCCAACAGAACAAGCCCCATCCACTCCTCATCTAGGTTTCTCCAACAGGACAAGGCCCACCACTCCTCATCTAGGTTTCTCCAACAGGGCAAGCCCCACCACTCCTCACCTAGGTTTCTCCAACAGGACAAGCCCCATCCAGTCCTCAGCTAGGTTTCTCCAACAGAACAAGCCCCATCCACTCCTCATCTAGGTTTCTCCAACAGGACAAGGCCCACCACTCCTCATCTAGGTTTCTCCAACAGGGCAAGCCCCACCACTCCTCACCTAGGTTTCTCCAACAGGACAAGCCCCATCCACTCCTCACCTAGGTTTCTCCAACAGGACAAGCCCCATCCACTCCTCATC
Source organism: Salminus brasiliensis (assembly GCF_030463535.1). NCBI lineage: Eukaryota > Metazoa > Chordata > Actinopteri > Characiformes > Bryconidae > Salminus > Salminus brasiliensis. The sequence goes on from NC_132897.1 coordinate 32,436,944, forward strand.
TAGGTTTCTCCAACAGGACAAGGCCCACCACTCCTCATCTAGGTTTCTCCAACAGGGCAAGCCCCACCACTCCTCATCTAGGTTTCTCCAACAGGACAAGCCCCATCCACTCCTCACCTAGGTTTCTCCAACAGGACAAGCCCCACCCACTCCTCACCTAGGTTTCTCCAACAGGACAAGCCCCACCACTCCTCATCTAGGTTTCTCCAACAGGACAAGCCCCATCCACTCCTCACCTAGGTTTCTCCAACAGGACAAGCCCCACCACTCCTCATCTAGGTTTCTCCAACAGAACAAGCCCCATCCACTCCTCACCTAGGTTTCTCCAACAGGACAAGCCCCACTTTTTATCTCCTTACCCATCCCTCTCCACTTTATTGGAATAAGACTGGCCTCGCCCCACATCATACCTACCAAACAAGTGGGTGGTCCACTTTCATGCTTCCACACAGCCTTTCCAGCCTTCTGTATTACTGTCTTCTATTTATTAAGTTAATTTGTTTATTAATTAATGCATTTTTTAATTCGTTAACTCCACAGCGATGTATTAAAACCATTACGTCTGTATATATCGAGGTTGTGATTTGAAGGTTTCTGAAACAGACTGAGGGGCTCCCAGTTGCGGGGTGTAATGCACTCTGAGTACCAAAATGCTGCAGGGGGAGGGTGGCATTTCCTCAGCGAGGCATGAAGGACAGCCAGAGTCTCACACAGATTGCACAGGAGATCCCAGGATTAGTCACACTCGTCCGGCTCTCTCTCTCACCCTCTCCCTCTTCCCCCTCTCTCAAAGGCATCACTCCCGGCCTTCCCAATCTGTCTGCACCTCAAAGGAAAGGTTAAAGTAAACATGCCGCAGACGAACGGGGAGTATGCCCTGCCTCTTTCCTACACATGTAAATAACCGTGCTAAAAACGGCACAGGCGTGCGAAATGAGCCTACGGCAATCCTCCTGAGACAGTGCGATAGGACGGTCCACACGGCGACGGGCAACCCAGTTCACCACGGCCAATAAACCACAGCCGAGACAACGGGCTACATATTAAAAACAGGCATTAAGGGATGTCTGGTAAACATGACCACATACGCCCTGGAGATTGTGCATCACATCTGTGAAGAATGCTGATGCTAGAGAGAGAGACACACACACACAGATACACAGACCACATTAAAGAAACAGCCCGGGGGTGGGAATCTAATATACACAGCTTTCCCCTTTACTTCAAATGCATTCAATCAGCCAACATGTGTTTGGTGTGTGATGTTTGCTCATTTGCACTTGCAAGGCCAATATACTGTAGCTAACACGTAATGGAGGCTAATAGCCTGCTATATAGCATGGTGCTAACGGTTAAAACCTATCACACATTCCTCAAAGCATGTCGAGTTCATCTATAACCAACAACTAGGGACAGAAGTATTGGGACACCTGTTCATTCCTTGTTTCTTCTGTGAGAATTCGATTGCATTCTGCGAGTGTTAATGGGGTCAGGATGTTGGACGATTTTCTTATTGTATTGCCAGTACTTCTCTAAAGGGACTAGACAAGTTGTGTGTGTGCGCATTTGCACGTCAGCAAAGTAGCTGAATGCATCCATTAGAAGGGGTGAATTCCGCCAAGAAGACCGGTCAAGAGCTCTGCCAGAAGCTTGTTGATTGCTACCACAACAGTACGCTAGCCACATTCTTTAGCCTTGCCCAGGAGCTGCTGAATGTAAAATATCATCAAGCAGTAATACTAATTAATGCTATTAACAGTGGTCAGCCTTTTCTTAGGTCATGCCATTTCTGACCCATCCGAACTGATTAAGAACGGACACTGGCGTATGAATATTTCCACTAGTGCCGACCACGCCGGGTCAACTTGTGCCAAAACTGGCAGCTGTTGTGTTCCGGTGCTGGCCTGGGAAACATCATTGCGGGTGATGTAGGAGCTCGAGATGGACTTCGCTGCCAAAATCGTTGCTAAGAGACTACAGCCACCCATATAAACTGTAATAACTTTAGCATTCGAGCAAGAAAAACGTTGGGGATGAAACACAACTGAACACAAATCCGTGGAGTCTCGAAGAAAGCTGAAAGCCCCCTCGCTGGCTTGCTTCCAGTGCTTTAATTCCAGCGCACAAAAATGCTGTAAACAACTTAGCGATGCACCAAAGTGAAAAATTCTTGGCGGAAACCGAAACTTCAGGACACATCGGGCCGAAAACCCTATAAATCAAATTACTGCACAAATGAGATTCATTCATTTTTGTTATCTGAGGTGCTGCTTGAGAAGCCAACGTAGGGGAGTCTGCTTAACCACTTTCTTGTTCTTCTTAAAAGTGAAGCAATTTGTTAAAGTGAAACTTTTTTTTGTGAAGCAGGCCCAAATAATTTGGATAGTGTTGGAGAGTATTCCTACAGCCTACCAGCCTAGGGGTTCCGAGTGGTCCAGCGGACTAAGGCGCTGCCACTATGAGCCGAGGATCACTGGTTTGACATCTTGCCATCAGCAGCCGGAGTCTGAGTCGGCACAACTGGCCTTGCTCTCTCAGGGGTCTGTTAGCTGTTGTATAGGGGCTAGGAAACTCCCTGGCTTCACATTTTGGAGGACTTCACATGTGGCAGGGGTTTTGCAAGTGATATGGGGAGTTCACATGAACAGGAACTGGGTAATGGTCTAGTCATGAACCTATTGGCACAATGTCTACTGCCAGGCGTGGGCTAGAGCTGTGGAGCACCCTGCACCCTAACCTCACTAACACCTTACTAAATCCTGTAGGGTAGAGACAGTCACTCCAACACAAGCAGGATAAACTCAAACACCCTTGATTTCAGCAGTGTCCCAATATTTTTGTCCATATAGTGTACCAAAAACTATGATGAAATGCCCGCAGCAATGTTGAGTTGGGTATTTGAAGCCTGTAAAATGCTCTTCGGCGCGGCCGTACATTATTGCAGGCCGATTTAACACTTCAGAAATGAGAACATTCTAACGTCTGTGGCGGAAATGACTGGATTTTAGTCTCCTGGCTCATTTTTCTCACCAAATCTTTTAGGTGTATAACCAATCCAAACCCTGCAGGGGCAACGGGAAGCTCCGTTGACTCGGATCCCCTGTGCCTCAAAATCGCAGTGGAAACTAAGTATTATTGCCGGTTGCATCATGGTGACGGTGGGGCACAGGGAAGTGTCCAGATGCATACAAATGAGCCAACGGGGAAGGAAGCAGAAGCCTTAAAAGGTGCAAGAGCTGTGAAAGTCAACTTGTATGCAGCATTCAGCCGCAGCCCTGTCAGGTCATAAGCGTTAGGTTTGTTATGTTGAGTTTTAATGACCAGAAATGGCCATGGGGACGGACTTTTGAAACGCTGCACTGGAGAGGATAAGCTCCGGCAGGGACTCCGCGGAAATGATTCAGGTCGATCGGTTAGGACTGCCATGAACCTCGACGTGTGTATTCCAATGACAAATCTCCTGCTTACAGTGCGGCTCTTAGCCGTGAGTAAATCCAGCCTGGCAGTGGAGATACACAACCAGGCCTCAAATTCCAGGCTAATGGACCAACTATAGACATTGGTAGAGCCACTGAGCCCAAACAGGATGGACTGTACAACAGAATAATCCTGCTTTTAGGTGCTTGGTGGTCAGAGAGATCGTCTCTCAAGTCCCTATCCGAGGGGAGTTTCCATGTTCTTCCCGTGTGCAAATGGGTTTTCTGGGGTCTCCGGTTTGCTCCCATGGTCCAAAAACACGGAGATTAGGAGAACTGGTTACTCTAAAATTGCTCTGGTGTTTCCAGATATGGACGGGCACAAGGTAAATGGGAATGGAAGGTTCTCTTGGACTCCCAATCTAAGATGACTGTAGCAGTACTGGGGGATCAAACCCATGACCCTCCTGATGATGGGGGAAAATACTTTGGCAGTCGCACCACTTCTATTTTGACAGTTGCAGGGTTGCATGCTACCTGCTAACTATCGGCCAGTAAAATAAGCTGATATGGACAACCCTCTGAACAACTTTGAGGGTTCAAATCCCAATGATGATGCATTAAGCAAAAGACTTCGACTGCTGTATACCTGGCGAGCTCAAAAACTGTATGCCAGCAATTCACTCATTTAAACACAAAATACCAGCATGGTTAAAAAAACAACAAATACCCAAGCCAAACGTTTAGCATGGTAACACAAATCAGCCATAACATTAAAACCACTGATGTGTCAAGTGAATTGAATAACACTGTTGATTATCTGGTTCCAGTGGCACCGGTCAATGAATGGAATCTACATACTAGGTAGCAAGTAATCGGTCAGTTCTTGAAGTTGAAGTGTTGGAGGCAGGAGAAACTGCAGTGGCATAGCAACGCATCATCAAATCGGGTCTGTTAAATCCACACTATTAAGATTAGTATATGGTCTATACCTGATAGTATTAGGGCCGCAAACCGTGATGTCTAGACGACTGGGTTAGAACATCTCCAAAACGCCAGGCAGTTTCCGGTATGCAGTGGTCAACAGTAGCTACCTAAAGCATTCCGAGGAAGGACAAGCCGCTACAAATAAAGACGTATGTGGACGGAGTCTGAATAGAGCTCTTACAAGCTCAAGTACAGATTGACTTTCCTCGCTAAAGCCTTTAATACACACACATCGATACAGAGAGAGCATAAGCGCATGCTATCAGTTGCGGTTATTTAAAAAAGCTGAGAGTTCGGTGAGCATGCAGAGGCATTGTCGCAAAGCTGGGGCTCAAAGAACTGCTCAGGTTACGCCATGTAATACACTGAATGAAACTCTTCAAGTGTGTGTGTGTTTGTGTGTGCGTGCGAGCGAGCGAGCGTCTGAGAGGGTGAGATAAAGAAATAAATGGCAGCGAGAGCGAGAGAAAGAGTTTTACACAGCAGCAGAATTGACCGTGTCCGTCCCTTAGAGTAGCACAAGCCCTAATCTAAAAAAGATCAGCAGGAGCGACGGTGCCACGCTCGCCGCAGCGCCAGCAATCCGCCATCTCTCTCGCTCACTGGCTCGCTGCTAAGGAGGAGGCGAAAAGCCGGGAACTTCACGCTCCACATGTGCAAAACAATCTTAACGAGCCTTGCGGAACAGCAGGCCATCCATCATCTTTTACCCGACGCGAGCTGGTAAACAAGCGCCCAAATGCTGCTTGACGCTTCGGAAAGAGAACAACAGATTTCATTAAGTCCGGCCGTGTCGTTATGAGCTTTTCGGGTTTAGCAAACCCGGCTAGCTAAACCACTCAACTTTCCATTAATAATTCACAACAACGAGGCCTGCCGGCTTCGAGAAGCTGAGATGCCTGGCTTCAGCACATGTTAGCCTAAAGAAAGTCAACTACGCACAAATTCTCGGAAACAACAACACGGACAGGGGTATTTACAGAGAGCCAGGTTTGCATTAGAAAGACATCAGCAGTGCCAGCGTCCCTGTCCAGGCATATAGAAACCCTGACGTCTGTGTCTTGAGTTTAAACTACAGGCCAACACCGTTAGCAAACACTGGATTTAGACTGTCGCTGATCTAATCTCGGCAAATACAGGCCTGACATCTTTCTTTATTTGTGACTGACTTGACTAAGGTTGATTCCATAATCCTTACTGTGGACAGAGCATCTTTGAACACTGTTAAAAGTATGAAGAAATCCTTGAGGAACTTTTGGAGGACTTTTCGTGAAGGTTTCTCCACAGTTTCAAACTGAAGAACCTCTAAAAGTTCCTCAAAAGTTCCTCAAAAGTTCCTCTAGGATGTAGAAAGGAAAACTGCATTTTCCTTGGCATAGCTGAATCATATAATGCGGAAAACTGGCCAATTCCAAAACCCCCAAAGTGTTACATAACAGTCTTGACTTTTAATTAGCGAGGCTAGAAATGTTAAAAGCTATTCCTAGCCCACTGGAAGAAGCCTCATTGCAGGTATATGGGTGACTGCCAGGAGCCAGGAAAGAGCCAGTGAAGAGAGTGGTGAGCTAGCTTACTACACCACGTGCCGACTGGATACAGACAGCCGACCCAGAGCCAACAGCAACACTATTCTGTAAGACAAGGCTAGGCTAGCACATTGTGGTGGTGTAAAAAAAGCTGCTAATAGCATCATATCTTGGCCTTATGAGCCGACCATAAAAGACAAATCGGCAGGTTTCATTCTGAGGTGAAATAACAGGGTGGTAAAACCGACGGAGCATTTTGCACTCAAGATGAGATTGGTGACAGACCAAGTCCAGGGTCCGTTAGCAGTGTGAGCCTAGCCTCTCCTGGTCTACATGTATTGGCTGATCCGCTCCATTAGGGGCCAGAGATCAGTCAGGATTATTGATTTCTTGCCAATCAACTGCTGTAAAGAATACATCCCAGCGCTGATGAAAGTCACTTGGCCCTAATACACACACTAATACACTGCACAGACCACCAGCCCAATACACACAAACGCTGTCCTGAGCACGACCCAGTTTGACCTCTAGCCAGTGATGGGCTAGGCGTTAATGGTCCTGTCTGAAACGTGAGCGTCTTCATAGAACACACACACACACACACACACACACACACACACACACACACACACACACACACACACACACACACACAGGGCTGTTGTATCTGGCCCTCAGCCCGGAGATTAATATGCACTTCCTAACTGACTATTAAAACGTCTTTTCATATTCAGACTTCAGAGAGGTAATTAAAGCCCGCTTCGTCTTATAAACTGCTCGGCAATGACCTTGTCTTCCTCCCCCACCAGTCTCTCTCTCTTTCCTTCACTCTGTCTCACGCTCCGGGTCTCTCCACACTTCAGCCGTGTTTCAGGCTCGACACCCCTCCACTTTTTTGGAGAGCTGGAGCTGTGTTGTAGTAAAGCAGGGTTGTTCTACGGGAAAACTTACCCCTCTAAGGTTTCGTTATGTAACCCTATTCACACCGAGGACGGGGGAAGAGCGCGAACACCTTTTTTCTGAAGCACATCTTCAGAAAAAAAATAAAATAAATAGAAAAAGAAGAATAAATAATAAATAAATAAACCCCCATCACGATCTCCTGCCGCAGGAGTGGTTACATAATTCAACAGGTATAGCTCTCGGTTGGCCTTAACAAGCTACCGAGGGCAGGTCTGAATAAGGCTGTCATCTTTTGTGTTCCAAGGGTTTCTCAGTGCTTCTGTAAAGGGGAAGCCATTAGCGCAGAGAAAGCGTTCGCTGCGCTTCAATAAACAGCTTTATTGTTAAGCTAAAAGAGTGCGGAATTTATTTTTTCACTCTGGACTGTAGGAAGGAAGAAGAAGAAGAAGAAGCAGAACCAAGAAGAACAAAAAGCAGAAGAAGTAGAAGCTGAAACAAGAACATGAAGCAGAAGAACAAGAAGCAGAAGAAGTAGAAGCAGAAGAACAAGAAGCAGAAGAAGTAGAAGCAGAAGAACAAGAAGCAGAAGAAGTAGAAGCTGAAACAAGAACATGAAGCAGAGGCAGAAAAAAAGCAGCAGAAGCTGAAGCAGAAGAAGCAGAAGCTGAAGCAGAAGAAGCAGAAGCTGAAGCAGAAGAAGCAGAAGCTGAAGCAGAGGCAGAAAAAAAGCAGCAGAAGCTGAAGCAGAAGAAGCAGAAGCTGAAGCAGAAGAAGCAGAAGCTGAAGCAGAAGAAGCAGAAGCTGAAACAGAAGAAGCAGAAGCTGAAGCAGAAGAAGCAGAAGCTGAAGCAGAGGCAGAAAAAAAGCAGCAGAAGCTGAAACAGAAGAAGCAGCAGCTGAAGCAGAGGCAGAAAAAAAGCAGCAGCAGCTGAAACAAGAACATGAAGCAGAAGAACAAGAAGCAGAAGCTGAAACAAGAACATGAAGCAGAAGAACAAGAAGCAGAAGCTGAAACAAGAACATGAAGCAGAAGAACAAGAAGCAGAAGCTGAAACAAGAAGCAGAAGAAGAAAAATAAGAAGCATGGAAAACAAATCAGAAGAAGCAAAAGCTGAAACAAGAAAAAGCAGATGAAGCAGAAGAAGAAGCAGAAAAATAATGTGAACCAATAAGCAGAGGAAGCAGAAGCAGAAAAATAAGAAAGAAGCATGGAAAAAAGCAGAAGAAGCAGAAGCTGAAATAAAAAAAAAGTTAAAACGAGAAGAAGCAAAAGACGCAGAAGCTGAAACATAAGAAAAAGAAGCAGAAGCAGTAGAAAAGAAACAAGAAGCAGAAACTGAAGCAGAAGAAGCAGCAGAAAAACAAAGGAGAAGCATAAGAAGCACAATCAGAAGAAGAAGAAACTTAAGCAGAAGAAAGAGGAGCAGAAGAAGCAAAAGCAGCAGCAGAGAAGAAGCAGAACCGCACTGTAAATTGTCAATTCTGTTACATCAGCTAATTTTATTTATTTATTTATTTATTTATTTATTTTTACAGATGGTGTGATGTCTGTTTGCTTCCAGAATTTGTTGGTATTTAATCGAATCCATCCTTGAATCCAATCTTGTCCACTGGCTGCAACACATGCCTGTTCCACCTTTGTACTTAACAGTTGGAATATGGTTCTTTTAATGAAATTCTACATCCCCTTTTTCCTCCAAACAAACCTTTGCTCATTGCGGCCAAAAAGTCCCTCGTTTCCAAAACCTTCTTTATTCAGTAGAACAATGCACCACCCATCCAGAGTCTGCTGAATCTTCCTGAAGGTCTTTTGAAGTGACACTAGCCATGGGAAACAGTTTAGAAATGAATGAATGAAATGAATACGGGTTGTATTAAGGGCACTTGCTCTGTGTGTGTGTGTGTGTGTGTATATAATAAAAAGCCAGAACGGTTAATATCCCAGCTAATAAAACGATAGCGCCTCCTTATCGCGATGACATATTGTGACCGATGCAGGCCATCGACTGAACGGCCCACTTCAGAACTAAATTAAACAGATCAGGGCCGGTCTCTACACTGCCGAATACCTCCCTGCGCTGATCAATTTCCATCTGCTAAGGGATGCACAGCAAGCCTCGATAACTATTATAAAGGACTGTCCAAAGTGAATTTGGATAAGAGTGCATATCGATTTCCCCCGGTCTCTCCCCATCACTCGGCTAATCTGATTTAGACGCTCAAGATAGCGTTTTGTCACGGTGCATTCAGTGCGTTATGGATAAGCAATTACTCTTCTTCTGTCAGGACTATCAGTTCTAAAGCAACGATGAAGATCAACCGATACTTTTCTCTAAACGTGCTTAATGACGATAATTCTTTATTCACCGTAGCGTCTCAGTTGTGGCCAAGCAGATAGTGTTTTAATGGCTTGAAGGCAAGAAGGGGCCGGTCAGAATGGGCCAATGTCTGAGTAAGGTTACTAGGGTTAAAAGGATGTTTTTGTTTTTTTTTTTATTAAAAAAATAATACGTTTGAAGTAGTTTTTTTTATGTTTAGCAACACACAATGCATTACACTGTATACATTGTTTCAAATGACTAAGGGGAGACCTTATGTTTACTTTTTTCTAGAAACTGTTTGTCTAGTAATACATTGGGTAAAACACTTTGGCTAAGGTACTTTGTGTAACAAAATAAAATTGGATAAAACACGGTGGACCATTGGTAAAGAAATTGGGAGAAGGACTTTTGGTTAAAAAAGGAAAAGAAAAAAAAAAGGGGCAAAGGACTTTTGGTAAAAAGTTAGGTAAAACCTCAAGTAAACTACTTTTGGTAACAAGTTGGGTAAAATAATGGGTAAAGTACTTTTGGTAAAAAGTTGGGTAAAATAATGGGTAAAGTACTTTTGGTAACAAGTTAGGTAAAATAATGGGTAAAGTACTTTTGGTAAAAAGTTGGGTAAAACATTAAGTAAACTCCTTTTGGTAAAAAGTTAGGTAAAACATTAGGTAAACTCCTTTTGGTAAAAAGTTAGGTAAAACATTAGGTAAACTCCTTTTGGTAAAAAGTTAGGTAAAACATTAGGTAAACTCCTTTTGGTAAAAAGTTAGGTAAAACATTAGGTAAACTCCTTTTGGTAAAAAGTTAGGTAAAACATTAAGTAAACTCCTTTTGGTAAAAAGTTAGGTAAAACACCAAGTAAACTACTTTTGGTAAAAAGTTAGGTAAAATGTTGGGTAAAGTACTCTGGATAAAGCACTTTTCCCACCATCAAAACCATGAAACCATGAGGAACTCTTAATGTTTATACAAACCCTCTTAAAATAAAAGATGCTACAACAGGTTATTCACATGATGCCATAGAAAACTCACTTTTGGTTGCATTTTTGTAAATGAGATTTACGTTATTGTCCAAGACCACTGGTCACTGCTAACCTTTCTGTTTGTGTGAACCACCAACTTTACAAAAAACCCTTGAAACCCCCCCTTTACAAGAGTGTAGATTATTCTAAAATGACTGAGAAAGGTGTGTAGCATCAAACATTAAACTATAATAGCATGAATATGCAGAATGCTTCCCAGAAATATCAGGTAGATAAGTATTGAAATCTACATTCTACAAGTTACTGTGTAGGCAATTAAAACACAGAAATGATGAACTTCTAAATCTTAGCCTACAAAGTCTACAACTCCTACAACTCTGAATCAGCACGTGGCTGGAGATTCACTGCTTCCAGGCAGACCTCACCCACCTTTAGTGTGAAGAGAAACACCCATATAAAAGGTCAGATCCTCGTTAGAGCCATCAGCACTGAGCCTCGCATTGAACACGACACACCTGAAACACACACAAACATGAGGAAGATCAATCCGGGCCTGTCATGGACCTCAAGCAGAAAGACTGGGTACATCCTAATGAACATGATGAAATGGACTTCTGCAGTATCAGCGCTCTACACCAGCCTAATTTAGACACTTTCAGAACTTTTAGACCTGGTCTGGTGTTCATGGTGCACATATATTTATATATATATATATATATATATATATATATATATATATATATATATATATATATATATATATATATATATATATATACACACACACACACACACACACATACATATACATATACATACACACACATACATATACACTCTTAGTGTTGCCACAGCAGTCTAGGTTTTGGAAACTATTAAAAACCTGGTCTGATGATGAGTCTTGAAGGTGGGTAGAACTTGGATAGGAACTTGGACAAAGGAACAAGAATTACATACCCAGACATGATAAATTAATGAATAACACATTACATACTAATTTTACAGTATAGTAAAATTATAGTAAATACATTTGCAGCCCTCAAACATAATCCTGGACTAACCTACACCTGTAGTCCGTAGACTGACTACACCATGCTGGCTAGCATTGCGTCAATGGGAATAGGAAGGGCCATCCTATCCATCTAATGAGTACGAGGCCAGTTATTTTACAATGATTCTGGCGTATGGATGGTTGTGGCATCACTGGGTTCCAAACTTCAGATGATTGGGCCATTTCATAGATTCAGGAACTCTCTACTTATGCTCCCAGGGACATGGACGGCATCACTGGGATTCGAGCAGACAACCTCCTGATGATGGGTCCCAATGGTTATACCTGGAACCTCACTACAGTGCACTATAGCCTATTCCTCTCATCATATACTCTCTTTATGGTCCCTGAAACACGGATGGCCATGGAATCTCCGGGATTCAAACTAACAACCTCCAGATGATGGGGCCAGAGATTCAAGCCAATGACCTCCCAATGATTGATCCGATGCTCAGATTCAAGACCTTACTACAGAACATCGAACAGTCAACAGTACATCAACAGTAACCGAAATCTCTCCAGCGTATCCCTCACATATTATACTCTCTATGTATCATGCTTTCTGGGACACAAATGATCACTGGGCTATAAGCCAATGACCTCCCGATGATTGGTCTCGATGATTAGACTCAGGACCTCATTACAGGACACTTGTAACCCAAATCTCTCAGGCCTATTCCTCTCGTCATATATATATATATATATATATATATATATATATATATATATATATATATATATATATATATATATATATATATATAATCTGCCATGACATCACTGGGATTCAAACAAACAACCTCCAGATGATTCAGGACCTCAATACAATTGTTCTGTACAGAGTTCTTCGATATTGTTGTGCTGTGGTGTGTCAAGACCACTCGCCTCAACCTCCGGGAGAATGGCTGGTGACCAGTAGACAACGTGCCCCAGAAAGGTGGTGCTACAAGCTAAATGTTTCTAATAAAGACACAAGAGAGCATTGCCATACACAAGATCCACGAACTGACCCAAGATCAGCTGTACTCAGGGCACCACATACTGTACACAGTCAGCAGGCCTATGGCTAGAAGCTAAGGCAGGATTAATGTCCTAACATTGCTGGATTTAATTTAGTCTGTGTTCCCTTCGCAGAGACACTTCAGAGCAAGGGCCTCCTTTATGGAAGGAGGATCGGATGATGAATGAGCCACAAAGTGCCGAGGCTTTCCCTCTCTCCAGCCCTCCCTCCTTCCCTTTCACTCCCTCCCTCTGTTTATAAACACTTTTGAAGTGGTGCAGTAATTAAGACGTATGGGGCTCCGGATGAATCCCTGTGTTTACGATGAGGTAGCAGTGCAGTGTGTAAGGCAATTCCAATCCAAACCAGTACCCTAGATAAGGTCTGGCGATTGGCTAAGAGCCATATGAACCAGTGCATAGACAGAGCAACTGGGAAATGTCAGCAAAGTTTAGCGCGCGGTATTATCTGACCTGCTGGCAGCAGACTCCCTCTCGTAACCTCTGCAGTAACTCATCCGGTAATGGAGCTGCTTCCACAGTAAGCACTACTGGAATGTACGTTTAAGTGCAAGCCGGGTCGTAAAAGGCATTTAAAAAGCCCTATAATAACATACTGCAGGCCCAGCCTGCTCATTGCGCCTGAAAGCGGAGAAGGACGGAGCGCGTTAAGAAGAGTGCGTTGGGTGCGAATGAGCCGTTAGCTGGGGTCAAAGGGGAAAAAAACAAGATCTTGGGACGTCACAGAACAGCTTCTGGAAGTTTCTGGAACTGGGCTGGAAGGATAGAACCAATTATATACCCTCAGTCGGAGGCTTTTGATGATGGCAGTGGGGAGTCCTGCCGGACAAGCCAAAATTTCCCATAGGTAGTGGGAAAGTGGGTGGAGATCTGGAGACTGAAGGCCACAGCATATGATTTTCATCAGTGAAAAGTGTTTGAGGAATTTCTAACCGAAAGGCTATAGCAACTCAGATTACCACTCGGGAACAAGTGTGGAGAGCAGAAAAGCACCGTCAACCTTGAGGAGGATGGGCTACAACAACAGAAGACCATGTCGAGCTCCACATCTGTCAGCCAAGACCAGAAAGCTGAGGCCGCAGTGAGCGCAGGCTCTGCAAAACTGGACAGCTGAAGACTGGAGAAGCGTAGCCTGGTCTGAAGAATCTGGAGACTGCAGATTACTGCAGAGGCCCACGGAAGGTAGGGTCAAGAATTTGAGGCGGACCAGGAGATTTGCAGCATGCATTCACTCCTGGAAAAAAAATAAAATCTACCGGATTTGTGTTGGGTAATCATGTCAACATGGACCAGGATCTCCATCCTACCCAGTATTAGTATCGTGTTTCTGACTCTACTAGTGCTCAGTTACACGTACCTATATGTAATATAATCCATGTGTTATCCACACACAATTTCCATATGTAATACTAATACATCCCATAATCACATTCATCAGAATATCACAATATTATTAGGAACACCTATCTAATCATGGGATTGGCAAACCTTGGCTAAGAGAACACTCCAGAGGCACTGCAGGCATGGGCTGTATTAGGTGACGGAAGGTGTTCACTATTGAGCTTAACTGGCATCTCCTAGAAACTTTGCAGGATGTTCTGGAGCTGCTGTAGTGAAGGTGTGCTGAAGACGGACAGCGTATCGGTGGTACCCTACGGGCCACAGACGCCAGAAAGGAATGCTGACTGAAATAACGCACCATAAAAGCATGTAGCCAGCCGTGTAGATAAGCCCTGCTCTTCTCATTCCGGTCCTGAAAATGAACAAGCACTAAACTCACACAAAAGCTGGACTGACATGCGGGCTATTAAACTTTAACACCTCATAACATCCTCCGGAGGATCCAAAAAAAAAAAAAAAAGCCCTGTACCAAACCGTTTAATTCACTGCTCCTCTTCCCTGATGTCAAACTAAACAGTAATGAACGTCTAGCACACAACAGAGCGGTGAAGACAGATACGAACGGGGGACAAAAAAAACCTCATTTGCAGAGAGGAAGAAAAAAAACAAAAAAGGCGATGACATTTAGAGCTCCAGTGGGAGCTTTGAAGGCTAGCGGTTAGCGTTAGCGCTGTCATTCGACACACCGTGCCGTGGGAAGCTAATGGATTGTCCACCCGAGAAGATGAACACGGAGCCATTTGGGACGCAGCTTCTCCGTCAGATTTGCCCATTATGCTTTCATTAGGCTGATAAAAGGAAACCGTACACAGCTTCGTACAAATCCTCCATAATAGAACTAACAGGCTGTTACAGTGCCAGTTCTGAAGCCTGCAAGAAAATGCGGGGAGCGCAGGAATTCCCTCCACCATGTCCTGTCTGACGCTTCAGTTCTGGTGCTGCAAGCAGTAATTTGGGTGCTCTGGAGGGTGAATGAGAGGGTTTAGTGAGCCAAAGCGGCCTAAGGTGGCGTAACCTCACTGGTGGGAGCGTGGCCATGTTCAGCAGTGAAATACAGACAGAAGTATCATTACTGTTTCCAGAGTAGCTTTAAAGACCATCACGGTCTGTGGGAGGTCTCAGAACAAAAGTGGTGGTGATTACAACCAATCACAGTCAGGGGGAGGTCTCCGAACAAAGGAGGTGGTGATAAGGACCGATCACAGTCAGGAGGAGGGTTCAGAACAAAGGAGGTGGTGATAAGGACCAACCGCAGGCAGGGGGAGGTCTCCGAACAAAAGTGGTGGTGATTACGACCAATCACAGTCAGGGGGAGGTCTCCGAACAAACAAGGTGGTGATTTGGACTAATTGCAGTCAGAAGGAGGGTTCAGAACAAAGGAAGTGGTGATAAGGACCAATCACAGTCCGGGGGAGGTCTCCGAACAAACAAGGTGGTGATTTGGACTAATTGCAGTCAGAAGGAGGGTTCAGAACAAAGGAAGTGGTGATAAGGACCAATCACAGTCCGGGGGAGGTCTCCGAACAAACAAGGTGGTGATTTGGACTAATTGCAGTCAGAAGGAGGGTTCAGAACAAAGGAAGTGGTGATAAGGACCAATCACAGTCCGGGGGAGGTCTCCGAACAAACAAGGTGGTGATTTGGACTAATTGCAGTCAGAAGGAGGGTTCAGAACAAAGGAAGTGGTGATAAGGACCAATCACAGTCCGGGGGAGGTCTCCGAACAAACAAGGTGGTGATTTGGACTAATTGCAGCCAGGGGGAGGGTTCAGAACAAATGAGGTGGTGATTAGGACCAATCGCAGCCAGGGGGAGGTCTCCGAACAAACAAGGTGGTGATTAGGACCAATCGCAGCCAGGGTGAGGTCTCCGAACAAACAGGGTGGTGATTACGACCAATCGCAGCCAGGGGGAGGTCTCCAAACAAAAGTGGTGGTGATTAGGACCAATAGCAGCCAGGGTGAGGTCTCCGAACAAACAGGGTGGTGATTACGACCTATCGCAGCCAGGGGGAGGTCTCCAAACAAAAGTGGTGGTGATTAGGACCAATAGCAGCCAGGGTGAGGTCTCCGAACAAACAAATTAGTAATTAGGTTCAAATCTTGGTAGGTTGGAGGTCTCTGCTAAAAAATAAGGTAATGATTAGGACCAATCGCGGAAAAGCAAATGAACTGGTGATGCGGACCAATCACAGTAAAGGGGAGGTCTCAGAAGAAGCAAGGCATTAATTAGGACCAACGCAGTAAGAGGCAGTTTCAGAGAAAATAAGGAGGTGATTAGGACCAATTGCAGTCAGGGGGAGGTCTCCGAAGAAAGGAGGTGGTGATTAGGACCAATTGCAGTCAGGAGGAGGTCTCAGAAGAAAGGAGGTGGTGATTAGGATCAATTGTCAACCATGGAAACCAAACAACCTCAAATTATGACATCATCTTCAGCCAGAAAAACACAGTACTCTTTCATTGCGTCTGCGTTCATTGAGCTGTGGACCAGTCTGAAGATATCAGAAGCTAAAAACAGGGTCACTGTGCAACTGCTTTTGGTTCTCCAGTGTTATTTTTGAAGCAGAAGTGCTCTGAAGTTCCAAAAACAACTCCACCTCTAAAAATTCCCCTCACACACACACACACACACACACACACACACACACACACACACACACTCACTTGCACACACTCGCTCAGTCCTTCACAAGTGGATGGAAAGGTTCTTAAAATAGAAGAAGTTCAAGCTGGAACAGGCTGGCCTCCAATGAGGAAGTGCAGGGGGTCGGTCTCTCGGCCTTCGGAACGAGCCATGTGGACCGGCCCTGCGCATCCACGCGCTCTCGCGCACATTCAGACATGTGAACTCTGCAGTGTCATAATGAGTCATAATGAGAATCCTGACACTCCTGATAGGAGTGCTTTCTGCAGACAGACAGAGCATGGCTGTGTGTGCCAGGAGGAAAGCTGGTCAGAGCCGGACTGGGAAAGAGCGCCGGTCTCACACAGTGCAGACAAAGTGAGAGCAGCAGTGAATAAAAAAAAAAAAATAAAAAAAAAAAAGGGAGGGGGGGCAGCTCTTGGTTGTCTCATTCATCTCCAGAAGCCCCCAGAAAAGCAGAGCAGACTCATTACCCTAATTGAGTCACTTTTCCATTATCTTACCAGAGTCTGAACAGGAACGGCGGGCAGTGTTAAGATGTCAACCTTCCCATATTAGCTTGGATGTTCTGTATTTGGGCCAAAATTGGTTTCCAATCGCGGAACCGTCTAAGCGCTGGGTAGGTCACGGCCAGTGAGGAAACTTGGCTTCTCCCTTCCACTTCTGACCGCTGTAGGAACTGAAATAGACACAAATGGGGAGAACATTGGTGAGAAAACTGTGAGGTTCCCACCCACTAGCTAAGACCCCCCACTAATCACACAATGCTACCAGGGCTGGGAGGGGAAAAGCTAGCATATGCTTTCAAGAGCTCTTAGGCGGGTTCACCACTGAGGCCCAGTTTTGGTTCCAGCTCGGTTCCTAGACCTCCCCCTGATAACTTCAGGATAGCTGCTTAGAGTGTTTAGCTATGCTAACATACAGCTAACAAACCTTCGCTACATTAGTCTTGCAGCTCTAGTGCAAAACTATAGGACGAACATTTTAAAATACTTAACGTGAAACTAGCTTAAGTGTGATTAGCGACCTAGAAGCAGAGTAGACCAGAAGTGCAGAATAAGTCCAGGAGAGCTGATACTACTGTTTTTAGCTATGCTAGCACACATTTGTCCATGTTTCTAGGTAATAGTGAGTCATACGGTGTCCAAAACTACACAAGTAAGCTAATGACAGCTAATGACTAACCAACTACAACAGGAGTCATTCTACAACACTTAACGTGACTAGCCTCGTAGCTCCAGCTTCAACTGAACTAACTGTTTTGGTGGGCGACTACTTAAACGAGTGTGTGTGTTTTTGCCAAAGTATTCCCTTTAATTCAGGCTGCTGTACGAGTTAATGGCCGTTGACGAGCCCAATCATTCTCGCACGCAGCAGATAACGCAGTAATTACGATGCACAGACTGATACATCATAGAAAAGGGCAGTGTGTGTGTGTGTGTGAGAGAGATGAACAGTTGGGGGCCGTTAATGGCCATCGCTGAGCCTTAATGTGTTATTTTTTGCTATATATTGAGCTGCTGTGGGTCTCAAACTGCTCCAAAGTGAGACTGTAAACCTATAAAAACGCAGACTTAAAAGGGGTATGCATTATCTCGCTAATTTGCTAATGCTTTTAGCGGTAGCTTCTAAAGAAATGTACACAATGTGAGCTCTGTAGGATCCGACGTGGAGGACGTTCGTCAGGATCTCCATGCTATCCTTCGAACCAATCAGAATCAGGGGGGCCTAGTTTTCATTAACAGCTCCTTACTACAGCCTGGCACTCGGAAAGGTCACTGCCCAGTCCATATAAACAACAGCCACGCCATAGCCCCGCCCCCACAAACTAAATTCGGCTGTGCCAAAGTCCAGGAGCTAGTGTCCCTGCACAATAGAACAGTGCACCACTACTCCAGAGACCGCTAAACCTCCCAGACGCAAGTCTCAAAGCTCTGCCCTGAGGTTGTTGACACTGCCCAGCTGGCCAGACGGTGTACACACCCAGGTCACACCGCAGTGAAACAAGCAGCGAATGGAGCAAGAAAGCAACACACTCCGCAAAGAACGGCCGGGAAGTTTAAATACTGCAATGCTCTGCAACCTGTTCATTACCTGCGCTTAGCCTTTAACACCGCATTGCATCAGACGGACTCCCAATCCCTCAATGTGAGAGAGAGAGAGAGAGAGAGAGAGAGAGAGAGAGAGAGAGAGAGAGAGAGAGAGAGAGAGAGAGAGAGAGAGAGACCGAACAGACCGGGGGTCTGCAGCTGTTGGTTTTTTTTATCATTACTGACAATATCATATTGTTGTCATTATTATCAGTTTTACCGTTGATTTTACTGTCATTATCCAGGTTATTCTTTTTGTTTATTATTTTGCTGTTTTATTGGTATTATTTTTGTTGATTTTGTTATTGATAATACTGTTAGCGTTCTACTGTTCTGATCATCATTATTTCAGTGTTTCATTGTTATGTTATGCACAGTCTTATTGTTATTGTTTAGGTGTTTTTATTGTTATTATTTGTTGCTGTTAATATTGTTCTTATTTTGGTATTTCTACTGTTCTGATCATTATTTCAGTACTTATTTTTCTTATTGTTTTTGTTTTGGGTTTTTTTATTCGTATTATTCTGGTTATTATTTTTCTTGTTATTACAAGCTGTCTTGAACAGAACTGGCAGAAGAGCGAGACTAAATCAAGAGATCTAAATCAAAAGCTTTTATTGTCATTTCTATTATTATTTTTATTATTATTATTATTATTATACTTGGACAATACTGACTCCAAAGCTCTCTTGAACTGAACTGACTGAGGAGAGAGAGACCAAAGGGGACAGAGACAGTATTGTACTGTAAGGGGCGCTGTAACTATTGGTGGTTTTGATCTTATGGTTGTTTTTATTATTGTTTGATTGTTGTCATTATTAACACTGTTTAGAGAGGGAAAGAGATAGAGAGAGGGAGGGAGAGATAGGTGGGGAGATCACCAAGAAGGTTTAGCTGCCCCCTATGGTTGAAAACCCTGAACTCCAGGAGAAACTGCAGTGGTTATCTAGTGAAATAAATAAATAAATAAATAAATAAATAAATAAATAAATAAATAGCTAAAGAGGACCAGCACACACCCGGTTCAGAAGCTTGGCAGTTTTGGGACACAGCTCTAATTAGGCTGTTAATTCTGCCTTCACTGCAAAAATCAATCACTACTGTGGCCATCACAAGCACTGTTATATCAGTTATATCTACCACACACACAAACACACACACACTCAGTATAACTTCATACTCCAGAGTTAATGAGGCTTCGGGTAAAGAAATCATTTGTCTGAGAGAATGCGTTTAGATTCAACACACACACACACACACACACACACACACACACACACACACACAGTCCTTGACCGTCTGGACCAATTTCCTCTCAGCTGAGGATGACCGTTTAGGTCTTTTTCCAGACCATGGCAAAGTTGAGGGTTTAACTGGACTCTGGATCGGTTTCACCCATGGTGGGATTCGTTTGGGCAGGTGAGAACACCGTAATCGCGCTTCACCTCTTCTCAAAATGTCTCGCTGAGGTTGTTTTGGTCTTCATCAGAGAGCAACGTGTGCTTGGATTTTCCCCCTGTGTGAAAGCAAACCGAACCAAGGGGGGGGGGGAAACGCTCAGCAACCAGAGCAAACCAACTACAGGTGTGGTCTTGATCCAATGTGTATTGCATACTCACTGCTTCCTGTTCTTTGAATCTGCAGCTTCCATTCTCAGATATTTGCTCATCCAGGCGAGGAGTGTTGCTCATTAATATGCATGAGCGTACATGAGCAACATATCGATGCAGCGGTAAAGAGTAAAGTACAATAAATGATGTGGATCAAAACACAGCCTGCTGGCAGAGAAGCTGCTGACACTACTGCCAAGAGCTATTTACACACCACACCTCTGACCTGTACAGAGAAACACACAAACACACAGGAAAATGTGCAAACAGGCATCTGTCTCTCTTATTGGCACGCTGCCGCCCCGGACCACGGCCATGTGGCAGACCGGACCTGGAGGTAGAATGAGAGCAGTGTAGATCTGAGGTACGCTAGACATGCAAGGGTGTGTTACTTAATAACGTTCATATGGTAGCTCTGACTTCGCTACCTGGGCTAGAAGCCATGAGAGCAGAAAACCCCTGAGGAACACTTGAAGGTAAGGGCGCACTGAACAAGTAAGACCACAGCATTTCTGATAGTCTGCACGCGAACCATCTCCATAGCAACCTTCAAATGCCAACTGCTAGGGTTGGGACTCGGGATCGAGGGGCAGAGCCAGGTCTTTTTAATGGCTAAAGTTGGCTTCTAATTCTAACTCTCCATTCCACCTTAAAAAGCGCCACAGTTACAGTGCGTACATTTCAACAGCAGAACGTAACTACAGCAGTATTTAAGATGGAACGGAAAGTTCTGGAAAGAGGGAAACTTCAGCTTGGAGCCATCCAAGATTTTTCTTGCAACACCACCCCGGCCCTTTAAGAGTCACTTACTAACCAAACTTCATGTTGGTGGCAGATTTCAGTTCATTTGCGCCATCACTGCAACACATTATCATTACATCACTGCCACCTGCTGGATATATTTGAAAACACAACAACAAACAGGCATACATTATGGCTAATTGTGGCTAATTTAAGGGTGGTTTTGAGTAGAATGATGAGAAGTCTGTAAAATGCTGCATGGTCCAGCTCTATATTACTGCCGTTCTCCAGATCTCTACAGAGAACGTGGTCTAATACACAGCACTGACAGTGAACTGACTGGACATCTCCATTCTTTCTCTGAGATCCCCCCCACCCCCCTAGACTTTCCATGCAGACCAGTCTTCCCCAAGTCAATAGCTGTGATCTAAGATTTAGTTTAGGGGCTAAGGTCACTGCAGAGCGATAAGAAATCAGCTCCATGATCAAATCAAATCAAGTCTGCGCGCCACGCAAATGCTAAACAGTGGACGCCACAACATCTGACCTCTCACGGCTCAGACCAGGAGAAGATAAGATCAGAATTCATTACACTGAGGCTGATAAAGCACCTCGCAGCAGTGAGAGCTGCTTCAGAGTCAGGGACTGAAAACCTGAAAGCGTCTCAAGTCTTGATATTCTTTCCAATAAATAAATACATACATACATACATACAAGTAAAAAACAAGAACGTTTAGAGGCGTGCTTTGTGTTCATGGCCAGGAATGAAAGGCAGATTTAAAGAGATGTCCATCCACCTTCTAACCACTAGAGGTCGTGTTTCCTGAATCTGGATTAATGCCCCTTTAAGAGACACTTGCTAACCAAACTTCATGTAGGTGGCAGATTTCAGTTCATTTGCGCCATCACTGCTACACATTATCACCACATCACTGCCACCTGCTGGATATATTTGAAACCCCCTTTCTTGGCACAGCCAAGAAAGGAAACGCAGTGTTAAAACATGAACCACAGCAGTGCCGCGAGCTGGTGCGGTTACTCCTCAGAAAGTGGAGAAGGCGGCGGAAAAGAAAACACAAATCCAGGAGCGGAAATCTGCTTCACTGTGCAATGGGAAACCACAGCATAACAAACAGCAGCTATACTTCAACGCGCCCTCCCTGCTCGGCTCAGCGCTCAGAGCCCTACGTGCTCACGGGCTCTTATAGACAAGGTGAGCGCACTTGCAGACACTGATGGATCTGATGGAAAACAAAAAAGGTGGTAAAGGAGGGAAACGCTTGTCCTGGACAGCACCGTGGCCCGGACCTCAACACCCCCCATCGCACCACCCAATCTCCTCAGCACCCAATTATTCCAACCCATCATTTCAGTGTCCCATCACTCAATGCCCCATTGCGCTCACCTCCACAGTGCCCCATTACTCCACCCTCACCTCCTCAACGCCCAATTACTCACACTTCCATCTCCACAAACACTCCATTACTCCCACATCCATCTCCCCAATTATGTCCACCTTTATCTCCTCAACACCCCATTACTCCACCCTCATCTTCTCAATGCCCCTTTACTCCATCCCCATCTCCTCGATGCCCAATTGCTCCCACCTCCATCTTCAAAAATGTCCCATTGCTCCCAAATCCATCTCCACAGCGTCCCTTTACTCCAACCCTTGTGCTAAACGACCCATTACTCCACCTCCGACTTCTCAAACCCCATTACTCCCACCTCTATCCCGACAGTGCCATGTAACTCCACCCCAATCTCCTCAACGCCTCGTGCAATGCTGTTTTTTTGACATTTTGCATAACAAATCGAGTAGACAAGCCTTTATCACCCTGAGGTGTTAAGTAAAGCTTCAGGTGAACTATCTAACACAGGCATCGACTCAGAAACTCGTGACAGAACTATCGGACAGCGAATAAACGTGACTATTCTACAGCAAGAGCAAGGAGCTCAAGTTGTAGTAGTGGACTGCGCAACGTACCAGGGCGAAGCTCTAACACCACCCAGCCCCTTTAAGAGTCACTTACTAACCAAACTTCATGTTGGTGGCAGATTTCAGTTCATTTGCGCCATCACTGCAACACATTATCATTACATCACTGCCACCTGCTGGATATATTTGAAAACACAGCAACAAACAGGCATACATTATGGCTAATTGTGGCTAATTTAAGGCTGGTTTTGAGTAGAATGATGAGAAGTCTGTAAAATGCTGCATGGTCCAGCTCTATATTACTGCGGTTCTCCAGATCTCTACAGAGAATGTGGTCTTATACACAGCACTGACAGTGAACTGACTGGACATCTCCATTCTTTCTCTGAGATTCAGATGGGCCGTGGTAGAAAACATGAACGGCAAGGCAGACAGGCGCTGGAGCGAGGTGATGGATGACCCTGTGGATGCTGGATGCTCTTATCCAGTAATGGAAGTCTGCAAGTCATCTCTCTCCCTCTGTCTCGCTCTCCCTCTGTCTATCTGACTCGCCATCTCTCCCTTTCCCTCAGCCATTCTGTCGTTACTCTTAGAGAGCTGAGCTGTGACTGTGCCAGTGGATGTTAAGGTGAGAGCTTGGATGAGCTTATTTTTTAAGGCGGGCCAAGAAACTGCTAGTAGCATATTGCTGTATAGAAACCAATAGCTAGCCCACTCATTCAATACAGAGTCTTCAATACCGTCTTCATCGGACTCCGCTCTCTCAGACATTCTGTCTTTACTCGTAGACAGCTGAGCTACGATCATGCCAGTGGGTTTAAGACGAGAGCTTGTCAGTTATCAGGAACGGTGGAGGTCAGGCTGAGGTCTGGAAAACCAAGAAAACTTTCAGGGAGAACTGCTCGTAGGATTTGGCTGCAAAAAGACCTTCAGGAGGGTTTGGCAGACTGGAGTGTTTGGAGTGGTGGGACCCAGTTCTGCTGGCCGAAGCTGGCTACCTCGCTGTGGCTACCTCGCTGGCTACCTCGCTGTGGCTACCTCGCTTACCCATCATGCAAGGTGCTCAAACTTTTCAAGGACTTGCTGAACCGTGCACGGTAACCGATATTTTGACCAGGGCCTCCAAACATTGGAGGATGAGGTAGAGGGTGAAATCACCCAGCAACTGAAAAGTATGCAGTCAATGGCATTTAGTGAGAAGCTTCTTCATTAACAGTGCTCTTCAATCACCGGGCTAAAAGCTCTTGCCAGTAAAGCGACCCAAAGTGGGTAAGACTGGAAGGTCAACCAGCGACCATGAAACTGGAACCACAACTTGTGCAGAATTCCAGGTCTATGACTTCATCCGGCCCCCGACTCCCGTCCGATAAAAGTGACGGAGATTTAATTCAGTTTGTGCCCGGTGGCTTTCCGCTCCCGTGGTGACCGCCCTGGACCGAGTCTGCTGGCCCCGCATGCCTCTCGCGTTGACATGGAAACACTAATAGCCTGGTGAATAAACGTGCAGGGAGGCTAAAGTGCCGTGAAAACGGTGCCGTCGCGAGTGCCAGGAAGCTAATCCAAATGAACTCCGGCGAGCCTCTAGTCCACCTGTCCGCCTGGCCGACGCTGCCAACTCTTCTCACTCACACACACACACACACACACACACACACACACACACACACACACACACACACACACAGCTTCAGAAAGAACAGAGGGTTGTGCTTCAAAACGAGCCCGATTCTCCTCCGACTGTCAGCAGATTCGACAGCAGAAATGAGCACAAATGAAAGGAGGAGCATCGGGTCGCGGAAATATTGACATTTCTGGCTGATCAGCGGATCCCGGCCGGGAGTGGGGGGAGGTTGTAGAGTCAGTGGATACGCTCACGTTAAACACCTTTACAAACTTTAAGCAAAAGTCTGGAGAACGGTCTTTCACGGCAAAAGCCTTGCAGCCAGTTGCGAAGGCCTTGATGCAAGAAGTTCCAATTTGAGCCAAGATCGAAAAGTGACGTCTTCTGACTGCTGAAACATACAACCCACAGGCCCCACATACAACCCATTCCCCTCACATGTATGTACACACATCTCAGAGCGTATTAAGTATTGATAACCTTGCATTTTTTACGACCAGTGCACTACCATGAGGTCTCTGAGGGACTCTCTTAGATGCCTCAAGCTGCTCTGAAGACTGCATCCTTAATATGGATATGGATTATTGCAATAATCTATGGTTACTTCAAAAATACGCCTGCCGTGATTAGTCCTCGTACTCCGTGACGTTGACATCAATATTTTAAGCCCAACAAACGCTTGTCCTTATTATCACCACGCAACTGCTCCATGAGGTCGGCCGTTTCTGGCTTTTCTAGTTTTCTAGTGAATACTACTAATAGAAAAGACACTATCTGCACCATGTTTGGAAGCTGTACTTGATCCTGGCTAGCTCTCCCGGTGAGCTGGCCACTAAAATAAAGGTGTGAATTCTGTGAATGAAATGACTAAAACCCTCAACTACAAAGAGCTGGCAGGGTCAGAGCAAAAGAGCAAAGGTGCATTAAGCTGCCAAACAGTGCTGAAACCAAATGGTGCTGCAGATGGATCGTCCATCCCCATTCTTCAGCAGTGATCACTAAGAGGCTACAGTTTCTCAGCACACTTATGGACACCGGTAATCAACCACCACAGACTGAAAACCATAACTCAGAAAAAATAATAAATAAAAGCAGTGAAGAGGATTCATTTGAAGCTCCTTGCTCAAGCAATAACCTGCAGAGATAAAGACCTCTTTTGGCACTTCCGCAAAGCCTCCTACAGACGGCCTGACATTAATAGACGGCCGTGACATTAATATATAGGCAGCCATACAGTGTGGCCATGTCTTTTACGGTCTCATAAAACAGAGCTAAGGGTTGCGAGGAGTCCTTAAATAACCAAGTCAAGAGCCACTTTTTAAAGAATCACTGAAAGCAGTAGAACTGGGTGAAAAATAAATAAATAAAACGAGGGATTTAAGATTTCCATAAAGGCCGAAAGTTCGAGCAGTGGTTAAAACGTCAGTGTGTGAGAACATAAGTAGATTATTAAAAAGTCAGGCTTTTTACCACCAACTGTATTCAGACATCTCACTACTTACACAAGGAGTGCCTTGTAGAGTCCGGCCTCCTCGTAAGCTCTAGTCCAAGGCTGGCTTACAGTATATATACACACACACACACACACACACACACACACTCCTGCCTGTTGTGCTACAATTGGCAAATTATTGAGACCTACCATTTGCTGTAGATGTCAAATCCTTCTTAATTAGACGATTAACTAGAAGACTCCGAAATCCTGAGCTTTGGTCGACTAGCAGACTCCCAAATCCAGACAGCAAAACCAGATCCAGACAGAATCTCAAATCTTGAGCTATGACAGCCTAGAAGAATCCAATATCCTGCACTGGGACTGAGTAGGAGAATCCTACTAGCCTCGCCTAGGAAAAGCCCAAAAAATCCTGCTCTGGGATTGGCTAGCAAAAGCTAGTAGAATCATGTCCAAAATGGAAAAACCAAACTCTTGCCGATTGCAGAGGTCTGCTGCAGTCATCGCTGATGGTGGAAGAATGTTCGGTCACTGCTTGGCTAAAACGCACAGCATCTGGGTCTGTCGCCATCCGACTGCCGTCAAGATATAACGCAGTATAATAAGCGCATGGCAGCCGTCAAGCGGCATTATGAAAGGTTGAGTCGCTCAGTGTTGGGTGAGCTGTGAATAACTCGCACACCCCAAAGGATTTGCTCAACATGGTGTAATGCAGTCTGAGTTATGGGTGTTTGGGTCGGTGGGTTCGCGAGCACGTCGCTAATGGGTGACCGCTCTGTGGGCTAGATTTTCAACAGAGTGCTGTTGCTGGTGTGCGTCATTTCCTACAGATGGAGAAAGCGGCCCGAGGCTAAACTGAAGAAAAGCCCCCCAGAAGAATGTAACAGTGGAACTCCACCTAGACTCCTAACTCTACATTTTCCCACCTATGTAACATGACTGACATGCAAGTCGCTATGGATATTCGCGTCAGCTAACAGCTACAAATGTCAAGGTCAGGCACATTTATTTAGAAGTACACTCTTGTGTTTGACCAATGGAGCATCATCAGACATCATAAGGGTACTGAAACACTGGTATTGTCATCATACCCATTTGCTGCCAAAGCACAGGCCTCCTGTCTCCGGGTCTCCAAGCTGTGGTGTGTACAGCAGAGGTCACTGAATGGTCACTGAAAGACTGCAGGCCAGCTCGGACTGCTCTTATGCTTCACTGCCTGCAAAAACGTAGAGAAAGTACAGCATCATGTTAAAAAGAACACTTTAGGACCAACCAGGTTTTAAGACCTCAGCCTTTCAGTGTGGCGTTCACTCATGTGTACTTTTTTTGCGTGACGGTGTGGTGTTCTGAACCAGTTATTTTTATTTCACGTTACTGCGACGATGTTCTGACGATGTGTTTTTGAACCTTTGGCCTTAAAAGACCCACTAGACAGCATCAAAAGACAGCCAGCCAACGACTCCCGCCGATTCCATTTACAGCATCTGGCAGACGCCCTTATCCGCAAACCTGGAACCCGAACCTGGAAACCTGATTTGGCTTGGGTTTGGTTCATGCTACCAAGCCTGTACACTTGGGGTCTCGTTTGGTGTTCTCTTGAACTCCGCTGCCGCTTACATGGCGGAACAGGATGTTTTGACATCAAGAGCTGCTCATTAAGAACGCCTCTTCCATAGCTTTGAAGATGATGTAATTTACACAGGAAGCGGACTGGCGAAGGAAGGGCACGGCATGAAGGAGCTGTAATTGCGGCAGAGGACGAACACAAAGGGGAGACGTACTGCTCGACGACGGCGACGACGTACAGGGTTTCATAATCAAACTGTAGGTCGCTCTGGAGTGTTGACTGGCAGGAATACTTGTGCATGTCTCGAAGGACAGCGTGTACAGTTCCATCCTTGCTATAATGAACTCCTTTCAGTATCCCCATTAATCCCCCCCCTCTCTCTCTCTCTCTCTCTCTCTCTCTCTCTCTCTCTCTCATTTTTTTTTAATACAGTGTCAGGACATTGGGACATACACAGTGGATCATCAGTTGCCGGCGACGAGGGAGAATAGGACCTCCGACAGAAGGCAAATCAAATTAAAGCAAAAATAAGAAATGACACGCTTCAAGTCCGGCACACGTGGACGGCTAATTCTGAGCTCCGTTACTGGAAAATTCCCTTTCAGTGCTAAACCACGAGAGGGCTGCTCCTCTAAGGGATCTTTTTGTTGGCCTTACGGACAGTCTGTCCCCCAACCGGGAGTTTAAAAAAAAAAAAAAAAAAAAAAAAAAAAGTCAGAGGGGACGCGGGATGGAGAGAAAGCAAGTGCGACACAAGGCGCCTCTTATAGCTCCACTCTCCCAAAGAAGCGCTGTGGCTAAATTACCACAGAGGAAAAGCTCTGAATTGGCCGTATTCACTAATCACCCTTTTCCTCCAGATCAAATGACCTCAGCGCTGCCGAGTGAATACGTCCCCACGGAGGGGTTGGCCGGGGTCCGGGTGGAAAACAGCCTTGGACGCGCCACTAATTGGGTGTCCTTTAAAATTTCCTTTGTGTCACGAGAGACAGTGCGGAAGCTAAATACAGAGAAGGGAAGAAGAGGCATGGAGGAGAGTGTGTGGAGAGAGGATGGTCTTGATGGTTCTGTTTACCACCCAGGCTTACAGGCATACACTGAATTATTGTAATTGTAATTACTGTAATTCCCGGTAAAGGGTTACAGTGGTTCCGGAGCCTACTTGGAATCACTGAGGATAAGACAGGAGTACCCCCAATACATGTTATGTTATATTGCCCCTAGGAGTGGGTGTGTGTTTTACCCTGCAGTGGACTGGTGTCCTGTCTAGGGGGTATTCCAGTATTGCGCCAAATGATTCCGGGTAGGTTCAGGGCCTGGATCTCACATGGACATGGGAAGAACGCACTGGCGCAGGGATCAGAGTTACTTGTCATGTGTGTTTTTGGCATGTGGGAGGACAACGGAGCACCTGGAGCCACCCTCCCAAATATGAACGCAGACTGTGGGTGTTGCTAGACGATTTCTTTGCCAGACTGTTGCTAAGTGGTTTATACAATATCTAAGGTGGTGGAGTTAGGTGGCTGCTATGGTGGTTTTAGGTGGTTGCTAGGGTGTTGCTCGTGTACTTTGCACTTAATTTGTATTGAACTAAAGTGATTTTGGAAGCGATGTGCGATCTTCTGGACTTGAGCTGGACGCATCAGCAAGTACAGAAGGCTGGAGGCATACATCTCAAACATCTAATACACAAACTCTCTGGGTCCTCGGGTTCTTGAATGGTAGTTTTGCAAGGTAACTCTGTGTGATGGCAAATCAGACATAAAAACCATAAAAGCTCACGGCGTTTGGACTCGCAGCCGGCTACCTAGGCTCGTATAAGTTAGCACAGGCCGTGTTCAAGCTAACCAAGGCTCCAATTGTGCTTAAATTGAGTGTTTTTGACGGTTTTCTTCAGGCACATTGTGTAGACTAGTTCATTCACAACTTCAAGAGCGTTTGTGTGCTAGCCTACTGTCGGTATTACCACCCATCACTACCCACTAGGCTTCGGAATTACCGAGCAGCGAGATATCGCAGTACCAAACAGGCTTGTGGTCTGTGTTGTGCTGTAAATCTGTGACTGAGGTCTGTGATCTCCATCCTCGACTGGCGAAAACGGAAGACCGTAGAATTAGACTTCAAACTGATGGAGGCTACGATCAGACTTGCGCTTAGTTGGTGAACTCAATTAAATATGAGCCGGAGCCTAAACCGAAACCCTCAACAGAATCAATAGACATCAACAGAATCTAATCATATGTACATGAGCTATAAGGGATCATTTAAAAAAAAAAAAAAAAAAATGACCTGAGAGAATGAACCCTAACATTTCTATGCACACATTGCTGTGTACCATGTTTTTGCCACACACACACACATACCCTCAGCATCTTTTCATGTAGCCAAATGTTAACACTGTGCTTAAGGGTAGTCATGAATTAAAATAACTTTGAAAGGGAGGCTCCCAGGCGACAGTGTGATTAAAGTCCAAAAATAGGCTTAATCTCTGTCCGGGAAAAAAAAAAATGAAAGAAAAAATAAAAAAGGCTGCCCATGAAAAATTTAATCGCCTAAAAAGACACACTCGTGGGAGCTGGCAAGAGTGAAAAGGGAGGAAAAGCAAGAAAAAAAAAAAATACTAAACAAACTTACAAACTAAAAGAAACCAAGGGTCGGCCATTCGAGCTCCTCTTACAGCACTGATATTGGTGGAAGACCTTAAACTCTGCTGAAATCTCAACCAAACACCATCACCAAGAAAATTCACCAGCATACAGAGTAACCTCAGGAGGAAACCGTCTGTAGACACCTTGCCTTCCAGCAGTTCTTCTTCTTCAAAACAAATCAAGGGTATAATCTGAGAGTTTGTCCCCCTTTGCAGCTTCTACTCTTCTGAGAAGGCTCTTCCCTAGAGGTTTAAACATGGAACCTGCTGTGTGGATCTGAATGCAGCCTCAAAAAACCTTTAGCTGAAGTTAGGTACGGGTAGAAAATGATTAGTCCTGCCACTCAGACTCAACCCAGAGGTTCTGGATGGAGCTGGATCCATGCGCTCCACAGAACACAGGTCCACTGTTCCACGGCCCAATGCTGGGAGCTTTAAACCCCAGGGCACGGACAGCCAGAGCTCCAGAGCGTCGTCCACTACGGACAAAGCTTTTCAATGGTTCCGAGAGAGCAACTGAAGGCCTGGGTCGTTAGAAAGGGTGCAGTAGTCGAGGTCATTTGCCCTGTGTTGGTACACGGCCCAAGCGAACACCTGGATGGGCCCTTCCTCTCCTACGATCCCTCAGCACGAGGCTAGACAGTGTAGGCATCTGTTATCTAGTGTATGTACTGTTCTGCCCGGTGTTTAATAAGAAGTGGTGGAGCTTTATGGGACTTGGAGGACACACCTGCTAGCCTTCACTCTCCCAGGACTAGTGGCCTGGGTTCAAGCTAATAGAGGCTTGACAGGCTAAATGTCACAGGTAGCCTATAAACATCTAGTAGGTATAGTACTAGTACATAGTCCTCACAGTCGTTGTATGGGTATACAGCAAATAAGCAATGCTAAAACATGGCAACAGTACACCAACACAGCCAGAACCATACTTTATTGGAGCATAATTTGGCAATGCAGCCCAGAATCGATCCTAAGTAGAGACGCAAGCAGGAGGAGAAGCAGAAGGAGTGATCTGGAGTGTGTGTTAGTGTGTGTGTACACAGAAGACAGTTTAGTTTGTGGAACCGGTCCCCTGGGACGTCCCACTATCCACTCCACTAACACAGCGAGTCCTCCGCACACACTGAACATCTAATGAGAACAGGCAACAGATCCCCACAGACGGACCATCACACAGACAGTCTGCACCCCACTGCACTTGTCCAACTGCCTACCAGGCCCACAGTGATCAGGCATTCATGTTAGCTGACTAGTAATGGTCATGTAATGTAATATAATATATATATATATATATATATATATATATATATATATATATATATATATATATATATATATATATATATATATATAAAAATGACATCCTGTCAGAAAACAGCATATTCAAATCAGGCTTGTTTTTGCAGCACAGTTTCCATATATGGAACCCGAACAGCACGGACGATATGAGCCCCTTAAGTCTATTTTTTATTATTTTTTTAAATAGTATTCTCTGGAAAATCCATTAGGGCAAAGCCCCTGATTATCCATGAGCATGAAATCCCATGACGGCTAATGTAGGCCTACCTTTGGGCTGCGGCTCGACATGTCATGAAAAGATGAGGTTCTGGCTTGCTGGAAACAGTCTGAAGCAGCTTGACAAATAAAAAGCTGACCAGGTCAAACAGTACAGAAGCTTGAATCAAGCTGCTGGAAGCCCAGGGAAAAAAAACATGGAGGATCAAAGGACACACGGACGGGCTGCTGGAGCGGAGACTGGTGGGATTTTCTCCAGGGTGAGGGATGAGGAACCCTTTTTAATTCCACCCTCTCTGTTGCTTTTCATCCCTCACGGACGTTTTCTCTGGCTGAAAGCTGAGAAAGCTGTAGGGCAGGACGATATGGCCAAGAAATCGCAATGTAATCTAATATAATATGATGTGATATAAGCGAGACTCCAAGTTATTGGTATTTTAAAAAAAGTAGCAAAGAATACATTTTCAATCAGAGCACTTAGTCAAGTGAGTAGCCAAATGCCCATTAGCAATGCCAGCACTCCCAATGCTAAATTCCCAAACCCGGTGGCGATCACGTGCTGTTGTTAGCAGCTGACGAAACATGGAGACATTAATACTTATATATGCCATACTATAGCAGGCCTACCATGCTATTCCAGTGACCTTGAGGTCTAATAAACATCATACTTCCACAACAATTCCAAACCTTCAATCCAGGGACTTGGAATCACCTCCAGGAAAGCTCCAGATCGGTTCCATTACTCCCCAAAAAGACGATCTAGCTGCACATGTCCTTCTCATCTCGGTGTCCCCACCACTACAGCGGGAGGTAATTGGGGTCGCGTCACTTGTCAAATACTTTAATTACTTTCTGATCCACTTCCTGCATATCGAGAAGAAAAAACAGAAAGAAGAGCATGCAGGGGACGGCTATGCGCTGACCGGTCGAGAGAGTCGGGAAGGAAAAGGTCACGCAGAGAAAATGTTTGCCATCCCCGAAGCTGCACGGGAACGGCGGCGACAGGGCGGACGTTATTAAAGCCGTGATGGGAGAGATGTAAACGAAGCTCGAATCGAAAACCGCGCCGTACGTCACCGCCCTCTCTCGCTTCACAAAGAGGTCAGCGGCGGAGATTACGAGGAAGATGATCTGAGGGATGAAAAGGAGGAGTTCTGATTGAGGAGAAGCGTTCATGGCTTTGACTTTTCCTTCAGGATGTTCTTTTGAAAAGAGGAGGAGGCTGAGGAAGAGAACCATATAGGTTTTTAATGAGGCAGTCATAATCAGATTTTCCAGCATCACCTACACACTACTACTAGTTCATCCCTGCCAGGTAGAAATGAAACCAATAGCTGAGTCTCAGCAGCTTGTTTAAAGGCCAGACGCCGAAGTCTAGTAGCTTTTTTACACAGAGACATGTCCCTGAATGTGAAATTGCTTCATAAGCACTTTTTCTTTTTGAACTAGGCTGTTTTTTTTTTCTCCCAGTGCTCTAAAAAATATGAATTTTAAACACCAGATAAAAGCTGTGTTACTAGGCACGTGTTTCTGCATTGTGGCAAATTTTATATTTTCATGTGCAGTTACTCAACCAGTACAGCTGGATCTTTCAAGCTTATTAGAGCTTATTCAGAAAATAAGGCATTATTTTAAGATATTCAACAGAAAAAATCTACAGTGGGGAAAAAAAGTATTTAGTCAGTCACCAATTGTGCAAGTTCTCCCACTTAAAAAGATGAGAGGCCTGTAATTGACATCATAGGTAGACCTCAACTATGAGAGACAAAATGAGAAAAAAAATTCTGAAAATCACATTGTCTGATTTTTAAAGAATTTATTTGCAAATAATGGTGGAAAATAAGTATTTGGTCAATAACAAAAGTTCATCTCAATACTTATATATATCAATAATGTTATATATCCTTTGTTGGCAATGACAGAGGTCAAACGTTTTCTCTAAGTCTTCACAAGGTTGGCACACACCGTTGCTGGTATGTTGGTCCATTCCTCCATGCAGATCTCCTCTAGAGCAGTGATGTTTTAGTAGTGTGTTACTGACGGTAGCCTTTGTAACGTTGGTCCCAACTTTTGGTCCCAATGACTTTGCAGGTCATTCACTAGGTCCCCCCGTGTGGTTGTGGGATTTTTGCTCACCGTTCTTGTGATCATTTTGACCCCACGGGCTGAGATCTTGCGTGGAGCCCCTGATGGAGGGAGATTAACAGTGGTCTTGTAGGTCTCCCATTTTCTGATTGTTGTTCCCACAGTAGATTTCTTCACACCAAGCTGCTTGCCTATTGCAGATTCAGTCTTCCCAGCCTGGTGCTGGTCTTTTGTTTCTGGTGTCCTTCGACAGCTCTTTGGTCTTCACCATAGTGGAGTTTGGAGTGTGACTGTTTGAGGTTGTGGGCAGGTGTCTTTTATACTGTTAACGAGTTCAAACAGGTGCCATTAATACAGGTAATGAGTGGAGGACAGAGAAGCCTCTTAAAAAGAGGTTACAGGTCTGTGACAGCCAGAAATCTTGCTTGTTTGTAGGTGACCAAATACTTATTTTCCACCATTATTTGCAAATAAATTCTTTAAAAATCAGACAATGTGATTTTCAGAATTGTTTTTCTCATTTTGTCTCTCATAGTTGAGTCTACCTATGATGTGGGAGAACTTGCACAATTGGTGACTGACTAAATACTTTTTTTTTACCCACTGTATATAGTAATAAAAAGGGGGTTATTTGACTCACGATAATTGTGGAAGAACTATTTAACCAAGCTAAGAACTTTTAAGCATCCACATGGCTACTCGGGTTGCCAGGCTTCTCTACAGAACCACTGCCTTCACTAAATTTAACCATTTTCCAACCATGCCATTCAAAACGGCACGGCAAAACCTCGCTATTCTGAGATACTACTTCAAGTTTGAGATCATACGTCGGTATTTTAAGATAGTGAGTCACATTTTCAGGAAGTTACATCAACATTTCTAGAACATAAGTCATTATTTCAATTTCCTTGACATGCTGCTGCTGCCAGAAACGTCTCTACTGGGAACTACAAAAACCACAAAAATACCCACTGCAGCTCCTGGTCCTGACTGATTCTTCCGTTCTGATAATCCTTCACATTGCAAAAATGACGGTGAGGCCATGGATGAGTGCCAACAACTAGACATGCAGACTTAATTGGTGAGAAAGACAACACCCCCCTGCCCCTGAAGCAATGGTTCACGCTCAGTGCCATAATAATGGGCCCATCAGCCCATTAACACATCATAAACACGTCTCTTAATGAGGCATGATTCATCGTTCAGCTCTGAAACCGCCCCTGAAATCAATTACTGTACTTTACTGATTACATTAGCACATAGAATTAGAACAGGCCCAACATGCCGATACAGGCCCAATACAGGCCCAACATGCTAATGAGGTGAACTAGAGGAGCTCTACAGGTTCACTCCAACAAACATACATTTGGTGCTATCCAACATGAAGAACCCTTAAACCAGGCAAAGACCCATTTAAGCATATAAATGAATCTTTGAGAGATTATAGTTACCTAGAACCACTGCCTTTACTCAAGAACCCTTGGAGAACTTCAGTTCTGACCATTTCAGCCCACTAAAAACTGACTACAGCAGAGGACGCAATGGATAATCTCCATCTACCACCTGGAAAAAGTACAGTTTGGTATTACCTGCTGAGCTCTAGTTCTAGCCCCACCATATGGCCAAATGTATATGTGGATAATGATTGTAATTACAGTCCAGCAGTGATGCAGAGGTGTTTAAAAACTCCAGCAGCATTGCTGTGTCAGCTCCACTCGTGCACTCCAGCACAACACACACTACTAACACGCCACCATCACGTCAGTCAGTGTCCCTGCAGTGCTGAGAACGACCCACCGCCCGAATACTCCCTGAGTATTACAGACCAGGAATTATATATAGAATGGACAAAAGTTCATTTTGACCAAACCAGGGGTGGTTAAAATATTCTGATATGGTTGTGTATGTTGGTTCTATTATGGTTTAAAGTTAGAGATCTAGAACCACTTTTACATGGTACTTTTTTCTCTACCAAGGTAAAAAGAAATAACGGGTCCATCAAAAGCATGAACTCAAGGTTTTGGAAGTCCAACAGTGTACCGTTCAAGGTGCAACTACACTACAACAACTAAAGGTGGTGAAGCAGTTCTGTGTACTTGTTGTGGTTCGACCAAACACAGGACTCCTGAATTCATCCTGGAATCCTAGACTCAGGGTTTGTTTGTCAGCAGGCTCCTGTTCCACTCTTTCAACCCGCAGCCTCAGTATTGACGGGGTAACATCATCCGAAAGCTCAGCTCCTCCATGACACTCACTGTCGAATCTTCCCATCTCGGTTAGTGCGAGATTGACAGGGTGTAACGCATCTGATGATAAAGCGCTCAATACAGAAGACGAGGGCTTTGCCTGAGTCAGGGCGAGGGGTTTTTAGTGAGGGGAGGGGAGGGGGGGGGGGGGTAATGTGATGGTACTATCTGTGCCTGTTTAGAGAGCTGTATCTGTTCAGTCCTGAATCAACACTGAAATCACAGTCACGACTGTCGCTGAATCTACGCTGTATTACGGGAATGGGAACGACAGCTGAAAGCTGTATACTTATGTATAAGGGGCTCGGCGGTGGCTCAACAGTAAAAGCACTGGGCTATTGATGACCAGGGGTGGGTCGACTGCACTTCCTCTCCACATCACTCCTACCGTGACGTTGGAGCTAACTGGGCAGTCGAGCTGTCCTCCAAGCACAATGGCTATCTAGCGATGCTGCATCAACAGCAGTGGCTGAATTCACATGTGTCAGAGGAGACATCTGCTAGTCTTCGCCTGTCTACTCCATATAAAAGCCGGTGTGCTGGCGGAGAACTGCGTGGCTCGACCAGTTTCTCTATTATTTTTCACTTTCAAGCATCTCCCCTACCGGTTCCTTCACCGGTGACCGAAGTAATTTATCCATACACAGGCCTGGGGGTTTGCCACACAGTGCGTGGGAGCGAACGGCAGCATCCAGAGCATGAGGGGATATATCTCTGTTCTATGACCTCCTGTCACAGCGCTGAGCGGAGTGCCTGCTAACGCGGGGCTCTAAATGTTATTTGTAGCTTTATTCTGGTGCTAATACAGGCACCACTTTCTTGGGTAACTGGACAGTGACGGTTTGTTATTTTGGCTCGGGGACAAACCACACTAAAGGGCTGAAGCTGATTCCACAAGGTCTGCAGTCTGCGTCCCTCAACCACGACAGCTGGTGCTACATAAAATGATGCAGAGCAAATATCTAAATAATGAAAGATTAATATTAATTAAGGTGACATTTGGCTTGATAACATGCACCACCTCCAGAGTCTGATAATCAGCTAAAATATCTAAGCTTTAAAATGTGTGTATATATATATATATATATAAATATTCGACCAGATCAGACGTAATAGATCAGATTAGGCAAATAAAATAAACTGGATTAGATTAGATCAGATCAAATCACAGATATGATAAACTGGATTGATCAAACTGATTAGATCCCATATGATTGATACATTAGACTACATTAGACTACAGGCAGATGGATTAGTTCAGATCGAAAATGACCAGATTAGTTCAGACACAAATTTGATTGGACAGCATCTGAGAAATACATCTGATTAGGTTGGATTGGAACAGATTAGATTGATTAGATTAAAAGGGGCAGACAGACAGACAGATGAAAGATGCCTGGGGTAAAATCAGAGGGTATACAGGCATATCTGGGAGGGTACCCTGCTTTTCTCTGTGGCAGTATCTTCAAGGGTACCAAACCACCTCTGGGATGGTACCCTTGAAGGTACTGCCACAGTGTAAAGCAGGGTAACAATGTCAGAGGTGATTTGGTATAGGTAAATGACAGTCAGACACTGATGTACACTTCTGAGGCAGATTTGGTGCTCAGGAGCAGTCTTGAGACTTTTCAAGGGAAACCCATCATCCATCAGACAGGGCATTACAGATTTACTAGCTGAAACTCAAAGTGATCCTGGGAATTAACTGCAACCTTAAGTAAACCACGTTAAATCCTCAAAGAAAGGTCAAACATGAGGCAGGAGAAACAAAGTAGGATCATATTTGGTTGGATCTTTCTCCTTTGGGGTGAAAACCCCAAGTCTTCAAGAACTCAGCTCTTTATAGGCCAGCATAGACCATGTTAAATCACTACAGGTTTCCATTTTTGCAAAGAAAATTCCTAAATGGAAGTGCAAGAACTCAAATTATATCAGTGTCCAATTACTTTAGCCTGCACTTTACATCAAGGGTTACGGTCATAACAGCTCGAGGGCTGAAGACTCACCACAGCCAGTGTTTAACGGTTAACACAGCAACAGAAGAGATCGCTTACAGCCCCGCACTCTCCAGTCATTCCCCAGGGCCACCGCTGTACTCGGACACATAGTCACGAGCTCCGACAAAGCTCACTACTGCAGAGCAAGGACGTCCATTCACAAGTGTGGACACCGTCTGCTGGCCTCAGAGAGTGAGTGCTAGGATGGCTGCAAACATCCATACAACCTGTAGTGATTACCTTTTACACCAAAGACCATCGCATGAGCCCATAGGACGGACAGTCGGCTGGAGAAGGGATTGCGTCCTCGTAGTGAGCGCACGCTCGGTGGCAGCAGGGGGTCTCGCAGAATTATACACAAGCAGGGCTGCGCTCGACAGCTCTTCAGCGCTTCAAAGACACTGACGCAGAGACAAAACACGGATTAGAAGATCTGGTGTGCACCACAGCTTCAAAAGACAAGGCTGCTTTATGTCCAGGACATACTGCAGAGGACGACCAAAGCGGGTACTTCATCTGTCTCTCTCTCTCTCTCTCTCTCATACAGGTTTGTATTCCTGTCATTCCGGGGTCTTCCCATTGCCATCTGTGTTACCAGAGATGCTACCACCCAGCCAACATGCTCATGGTTAGCATAGCTAGTTGGGTTCCAGGTGGGCTTGTATGGGTGTGGTTAATGAGACCCAGTTGGGCCTCCCAACTGGATCACAACGTTACTACCCACTGAACCCTTCCTGGTCACATCACTGACCCAGTTGGGCATCCATATGTGGGGCAAACACATGGAACCTATGGGCAGAACCTTCTGGTTCCCAGGTGGGCCACACATGCAGACCCCATATGGGCCTGTTATCTGGTCAGTGGTGAAAGGGTGAAGGCTAGGAAGGGCTTATTTTCTACTGGAGTTCGACACGTTTGGAGGAGGACACTAATACTACTTCTGCTACACCAGCATTGGATGCCATCGCAGGGAGAAAGGGAGGGCCATCCTAACTATCCAGAGAGAGCGAGGTCAACTGTGCTCGCCAGTCGAAACTGTACCTGCCCACATGTTGTTCTTGCCAGTTGTGTTCTGTCACATTTATACACCTCCCAGTGTTTTTTTTCACAACACTTGTAGTATAGTGATCCCCTGACGCTGATCAGTGATGTAATGCAGCACACAGCAGGTTCCCAACATCAGCGTTCCCTACAGCTTCTAATTCAAGACATCATAACAAGGTCAGTTCGACTGAAGGCGCTGAGCCATTCGAAATCGATGGGATTTCCATGAGTGCTGACTGCCTGCCGTAACCCCGCTCTACCCCATAAACAATGTATGAATTCTGCATCAGCACACCAACGCCACAGGAGCCTCCTTTTAAGCATGCACTGCTCGTCAGCTACATCAGCCACGTAGACCCAGCGCAAAACTAAAACACGCCAAACCTCGGACTCTCGGAACTGTAAATGACCTTAAATCATTACTTTAACTCAAACTGAAAGCAACTCTCCAGTGCCACAGGTCCCCACAGAGGGCTAAATACACACACACAGACACATGGGGTGGATTAGCAGGTGCTCTCTAGGGTGCACGAGGCACAAACAAGATTTTTGCCCTTGGATCGCGTGCAACCAGAGATTCCCCACCCCCGGCTCAGCTCATCCAGCATGATGAAATCAATCCCCGCTCCCATGATACCGACCCCGCCTCCCTCTCTCTCTCTCGCTCTACCACCCTGCTATCATTTCCTCCATCTCTCGTTCCCTCTCTCAGTCACCCTGTCAATTCATCTCCCTGTCAGTCTTGCCTCTTTCACTCTTCTGTCATCACCTCTTCTATCTCCACTAGCATCAAGCTACCCTCTCTCTTTTCACCCCTTGCCTCTGCCTCTGCCATAATCTCGTTTTACTCATCTCTCCCTCGCTCTTTCACGATCGCCTGCTTACATCCTTATTCTTTCCATCCCGAAATCCCCCCCCACCCATCGCTCGTCATCCCAATTATCCTTCCTTTCCTGTTATCACTTGAACGCCATCTTTCTCAACCCGCTCCCACCGAACCACTCTCTTTACTCTTACTTCCTCTCTTCCCCGCCTCGCTTCCCTGTCTTTCGCTCATAATCTCGCTTTGCTCCTTCTTTACCATCTGTTCCTCTTCATCACTCCCTAATCGCCCTTCCCCTCCTTCCCACAGCCTATGTCCTCTTTACCATCTTCTCTCTCGCCTCGTCTCGTCTCTTCCAAACCCTCCCATTCTCTGGAATGTCTCCGGCTCTGCTTCTCTTTATCCCCTTAATCCCATCCACACTTACACCTCCATCTTCCTCTCTCTCCTCTTCACCACCTCCCCTTGTTCCCCTCTCGTTTGGAGCGCACCAGAGTTCAAATGGTATTCACACTCACTCGAATGAACCGCTCCGACCAAGCAATCGCCCTAACTCTCTCTTATTTAGCAGGACCGTCCACAAGGGGGCGTCATTAGTATTCAATTAGTTTTTGGTGCTTCACGTTAATGACATTGTGGCCTTGTTGCACTCTTAAAGAATAAGGTACCAAAAATGGGTCCACAACAACTACTGGCTCCCTTTTCAAAGTTTAGTACAGCTTCTGGGAGGCAGAGGCGGTACTTCTACAGTGCGGTACTACCCCCAATGTACCCTTTTTGAGAGCATACTGCTCGCCCTCTCTCCCCTCCTTCTCTTCCGTGCTCGACCTCTTCCTCGTCCCTTTCTCGCCTCCGCGTTCTGTCTGCATTCCACCATTTCTCTCTCCCTCACGTCTTCCTCTCTCTGTCCCGCGATTACTCGACACACAGCAGGCGAGGCCTCCCGCTGGGACTGTGCGGATGGATGAGCAACTGTCTGATGGTTGGAGAGGTACTTCCTATTCTCTCTCTCTCCCTTCTTCCTCTGGAAATAAATGATGCTCCCTGTACCCCATCTCTGTGCTCTGCTCCCCCCCTCCCCCCCTGCCACCCAACACACCGCCATAAACTGCTGTGAATAAACACTGCAGTGTTTCCTTCAGGTCGCAGCGCCAAGCTGTGTGTTTGAGCACAGAGGCAGAGAAGGTACAGGCATTAGCATGCTGGTGGATCAATACTGCACGTTGTGGGACTTCGTGGGTACCATTACAGAACCCTCTGTCTCTCTCTCCGCTCCCGCCTCCCTCCCAGTTTCAGCCTCCTTCGTTTCTTTACATTGTCCCCTAATCACTATTCCCCAA
This sequence comes from Salminus brasiliensis, assembly GCF_030463535.1. Taxonomy (NCBI): domain Eukaryota; kingdom Metazoa; phylum Chordata; class Actinopteri; order Characiformes; family Bryconidae; genus Salminus; species Salminus brasiliensis. The sequence continues at coordinate 32,477,913 of NC_132897.1, forward strand.
GTTGAATAACTATACAGAACACGATTACAGAATAGAGAAACAGTCCCGTAATCACTATTCCCTGGACTGTACAGCAGGATACTATTATAGTTATTAATATTAATATACTATTATAGAGAACAGAAATGGGCTTAAGCACTATTCCCTACTCTGGAAAACCAGGAGCACTACACAGGATACTATTATAGCTATAGGGGGACAGAAATGGGCTTAAGCACTATTCCCTACATTGGAAAACCAGGAGCACTATACAGGATACTATTATAGTTATAGGGGAACATAAATGGGCTTAAGCACTATTCCCTACATTGGAAAACCAGGAGCACTACGCAGGATACTATTATAGTTATAGGGGAACAGAAATGGGCTTAAGCACTATTCCCTACATTGGAAAACCAGGAGCACTACACAGGATACTATTATAGTTATAGGGGAACAGAAATGGGCTTAAGCACTATTCCCTACATTGGAAAACCAGGAGCACTACACAGGATACTATTATAGTTATAGAAGAACAGAAATGGGCTTAAGCACTATTCCCTACTCTGGAAAACCAGGAGCACTACACAGGATACTATTATAGTTATAGGGGAACATAAATGGGCTTAAGCACTATTCCCTACTCTGGAAAACCAGGAGCACTACGCAGGATACTATTATAGTTATGGGGAACAGAAATGGGCTTAAGCACTATTCCCTACTCTGGAAAACCAGGAGCACTACGCAGGATACTATTATAGTTATAGGGGAACAGAAATGGGCTTAAGCACTATTCCCTACTCTGGAAAACCAGGAGCACTACACAGGATACTATTATAGTTATAGGGGAACATAAATGGGCTTAAGCACTATTCCCTACATTGGAAAACCAGGAGCACTACACAGGATACTATTATAGTTATAGGGGAACAGAAATGGGCTTAAGCACTATTCCCTACTCTGGAAAACCAGGAGCACTACGCAGGATACTATTATAGTTATAGGGGAACAGAAATGGGCTTAAGCACTATTCCCTACTCTGGAAAACCAGGAGCACTACACAGGATACTATTATAGTTATAGGGGAACAGAAATGGGCTTAAGCACTATTCCCTACATTGGAAAACCAGGAGCACTACACAGGATACTATTATAGTTATAGGGGAACAGAAATGGGCTTAAGCACTATTCCCTACATTGGAAAACCAGGAGCACTACACAGGATACTATTATAGTTATAGGGGAACAGAAATGGGCTTAAGCACTATTCCCTACATTGGAAAACCAGGAGCACTACACAGGATACTATTATAGTTATAGGGGAACAGAAATGGGCTTAAGCACTATTCCCTACATTGGAAAACCAGGAGCACTACACAGGATACTATTATAGTTATAGGGGAACAGAAATGGGCTTAAGCACTATTCCCTACATTGGAAAACCAGGAGCACTACACAGGATACTATTATAGTTATAGGGGAACAGAAATGGGCTTAAGCACTATTCCCTACATTGGAAAACCAGGAGCACTACGCAGGATACTATTATAGTTATAGGGGAACAGAAATGGGCTTAAGCACTATTCCCTACTCTGGAAAACCAGGAGCACTACGCAGGATACTATTATAGTTATAGGGGAACAGAAATGGGCTTAAGCACTATTCCCTACTCTGGAAAACCAGGAGCACTACGCAGGATACTATTATAGTTATAGGGGAACAGAAATGGGCTTAAGCACTATTCCCTACTCTGGAAAACCAGGAGCACTACGCAGGATACTATTATAGTTATAGGGGAACAGAAATGGGCTTAAGCACTATTCCCTACTCTGGAAAACCAGGAGCACTACACAGGATACTATTATAGTTATAGGGGAACAGAAATGGGCTTAAGCACTATTCCCTACATTGGAAAACCAGGAGCACTACACAGGATACTATTATAGTTATAGGGGAACAGAAATGGGCTTAAGCACTATTCCCTACATTGGAAAACCAGGAGCACTACACAGGATACTATTATAGTTATAGGGGAACAGAAATGGGCTTAAGCACTATTCCCTACATTGGAAAACCAGGAGCACTACACAGGATACTACTATAGTTATAGGGGAACAGAAATGGGCTTAAGCACTATTCCCTACTCTGGAAAACCAGGAGCACTACACAGGATACTATTATAGTTATAGGGGAACAGAAATGGGCTTAAGCACTATTCCCTACATTGGAAAACCAGGAGCACTACACAGGATACTATTATAGTTATAGGGGAACAGAAATGGGCTTAAGCACTATTCCCTACATTGGAAAACCAGGAGCACTACACAGGATACGATTATAGTTATAGGGGAACAGAAATGGGCTTAAGCACTATTCCCTACTCTGGAAAACCAGGAGCGCTACACAGGATACTATTATAGTTATAGGGGAACAGAAATGGGCTTAAGCACTATTCCCTACTCTGGAAAACCAGGAGCACTATACAGGATACTATTATAGTTATAGGGGAACAGAAATGGGCTTAAGCACTATTCCCTACTCTGGAAAACCAAGAGCACTACACATGCTGTAAAGTATGCCATTGTTTCTGAGAGTCTCCGGTCTCCCATGTTACAGTGCCGGCCTACAATACCCCCTTATTTACTGCAGCCTATGGCAGGCTGCACACTCATTAGCTGGGAGATGAGTGCCTGCTGAATGAGTTCTGCAGTTTTGTTCCTTCGCTGCTCCAGAAAATGCAAATAAACGCTGGGCCTAATTATGAATGATGCCTTTGGAAGGAGGCCAGTGTTCCTCAACTGGAAACGAAGACGGATCACAGAAGACGCAGATTATCACTTTTTTATGAAACATGTTCACAATTATGGGCCTGTTTGGGAAATCTCCATATCAGGCAGTTCTGCTTTTGGAAGCAAGAAGGAACACGATTACATCTTCCCATCAATCAGCGTCTGAAACACAGTGGGAAAAGGGCTGTGGCAGCACTTTACTTTTCCATAGCATCTACACATTTGCTCCAGGTTCCTTAGGCCCAATCAGGCATGGAAAAAAAGCCATCTCCAGTGCTGACCCCTGCAGAAAAAAAAAAAAAAGCCCTGATCTCTACCTTCAGCATCCCAGCGTAGGGCTACAAAAAGCCTCCAGCACTGGACGTCGATGTGTCAGATGAGGCATGCTGTTGTACAAATCGAGCATTAGGCTGACGCAAGCTTCGGTGTTCCTCTGTCGGCGTAACTCCCTGCAACCTCTGAGCTGGCGAAGTAGCCCAAGCACTTTGAACCTGCATCCCTCTGAATTCTGGAATCCTGCAATTGCTCAGAAGACGTTCATCACGGTCAGGTTGTGCTGCCACCTGCTGTTGTGAGAGTTTTATTGACTTGTCTTGGGCCTTCTCCAGTCTTATCCAGTCGTATCCGCAGAACTGCTCCGTGATATTTTCCGTGATATTCCCGCTGAGTGTAAAAATCGGTAGAAAGGATTGAGGAATGTGCAAGTCAGCGTTCTGCAAGTATGCAATCCATGCAGTGCTGCAACAGCAGATCTCATTTCGAACATGCACTCGCTGTGTATGCATGCTTGTGAGCACTCGCACTCACAAAACACACACACACGCACGCACGCACGCAACCTTCTAATCTCGCAGAGCTCAGTGGCAGCCAAAATCAATTTTGATCACCGCTGCAGCATTAACAGCAGCAGAGCAGCAGATTTTTAGAAGGTACAACTTCCCGGGCTGTAAATCCGCACCTGAATTGGAGCAGGAAAGGTTGAATAATCATCTACAGTGAATTCCATGACCCTGCCAGAACGCCAGGGAACGTCTCTGTCTGACGGCGCAAAAAGATGAAGCTTTGCAGAGAGTCTGGCTATTATATGTCTTTACCTCTGCCCCTGAACTGCATCTCCATCAGGCTTTCCCAGTGGTAGGCAAGGTTGAGTGGACCATCGGTCAACCCCAGGCGGTCCAGAACTGCGCTGTAAACCTCATGCAAATCACATCCCAGGTGTTTACAGGACATCAGCCTAAACTGAAGAGATCAACACAGACGCTGGACATTCCCTGTTCTGCATAGCGCAAGGTATCTTCAGTCGTATAGCACTTTTCTACAATGTTAAAAATGATATGCAGGGAAACAAACACCAACATCATGGAATCTTGGAATTCTAATGATCCTTAAAATACGGGGAAACCTCTCCAATTTGCTGGATGAGGCCTATTCTGTTCCCCAAAGTTCTGAGTGTAGATTGTGATGAGAAGTCTTCTTACCTGTGGGATCCCCCAAGGCTTCATTGTTGGCCCTGTTTTGTTTTCTCTGTAATGCTTCCCCCTAAGCATTATAGGCAGCGGTTCCCAAACATATCCTTAAGGCCACAGAGACGGCCCACTTTTATGCTCTATGTGTGGCTATAACCACTATGTTAGTTGTAGAAGATTATGAAACTTTGATTTGGTATCCAACACTTCCTCTCAAATGAAAAAATGTCCATCGCACCCTAAACGACTACAATCTGTTGTTCGAGCGAATTGAACACGTCCCAAACCATTTGTGCCTTATGTTACCTAGAAGATGCAGATTAACGTCGCCATTTGCGCTGACCTAAAACGAAAGAAAAAGGAGGCGAGTAGCATCGGTTTTCACCGGTTGTTGAGTAGAACCAACCAGCACAGACCATGCCACACTGAGAACCCGGCTAAAATCGAGGTAAACAAAATTGCATAGCAAAACCTAAAGAGCGGCATAAGCCGTTAAGACACTGTATGCCTCTCTTATCCAGCCCATCATTAGCTGAAAGCTGAATCAAGTGGGTCAAAGTACCGAGAACCCACTACCCTCCGCCAACTTTCCTGTTTCAGTATGTGAACACTGAAGCGAATATTGCAAACAAGCCAACGCCAAACCTTCAAAATTTTCTAGTTTTTATTTCTGGAGTTCCTGCCACTAAGCCTCAAGAGTCTTCTAACCCAAAGCAAAACCAGTGCAAGAGTCTACGGGTTTTAACAAACAAAACACAATAAAAAACTGGGTAGCGTTCAACTGTGGATGCGGCGCGAAAATTTCAGGACCAAACTTGGGTATCAACAAGCTGATGAGAGCGGGAGTTTCCAATACAGCCCCATAAGTCACCAATTAAAAGAAAGTTTCAGAACAGAACAGTTGCTTAGGGGAGTAGCCCGGGCTGCTAAAGCTCACTTTCTGTAGAACTGGATTCTACTTCCAATGATGTCCGCAGAGTCCAATTTGGTAGGGCTCTTAGCACTTACTACAGAGTAAGGCTAGCTACTTGGAAAGAGCTGTGAAGAAATCATTATCTTCCAACAGTGCTGAGCTGCTCTTTTCAATCAAAATAACTTCTTTTTAAATAGTTGCCATCACTTGACGAGGCTTCATCTCCCAGATCGTCAAGCCCTCCACGGCTTTTGATGTGCAAGGAAGAGCCCGACCATGAAGAGAACAACTGTTAAATAAAGTGATCAGTAATTAATGCTGCTTAATCTCGTAAACTCCATGAAACCACCCCGCTAAGGAACGGCTCACCCAGTTTGCACTGCTATGCATATATTTCCCGGCACATAAGGGGTTCATTCAACAGTTAATCCGAAAGATTTGGAACGAGACCTTTTAACCTGGCTCCAAGGCAAAAGGTTGTCAGTGGAGAGTGGGCCTCAAAGAAAGTTCAAGCTAGCCTTCCTCTCCTTCTTTCTTTTTTCCCCTTGTCTTCTGCTCTCTCTCGCTCCAGGGGCCACGCTTCTGCAGCACAGCAAAGATCATTAGGACATCCGTTTCCCACAGTCCTCTGCTCTCTACAGGGGCAAAGCAAAGTGATCCCGGCCAAAAACAAGACGAGGCCCATCGATCTCACCACTCAGTCAACAGACTACAGGCTTCTGGGCATGGAAGAAGAAGAAATAGAAGAAGAAACTGACCACAAGAATAATCAAATGACTAAAATGTGCATCGTTACCAGAACCAGAAGACATACAGTCATGCATTTCTGGCCTTCACGCGCGAACAGCCCGCTGCAGGCTCTCTGTGCCAGGTAAGCCGGTATCCCTCATTCACCTTCAGACACGCCACAGACCCGCCTCCCAGGAAGGCACACCGATTACAGTTAGGCAGCCCTCAGCTTCAGACATAATCGAGCCAGAGTCGATCCATACACCGTGATCCAAGACAGCCAGCAGAGGCCGAGTGCAGCGGCTCAGCCTGGCAGGTAGGGAGAGAACCACAGGGACTAGCGGAATACGAAGCAGCTCTTTTGGCAGTGAAAACAAGGAGGAAGTCTATAGAAGCTGGAAGCTTCCAAGATAGAGACAGCCTGGTAATCACACTAGGAAGTGCCTGGGAATTCTTACCAGAAGTCATTCTCATAAGTCAGGCCCAAACCCCAGTCAAGCAGCGTGGGACCGACTACAGATTGAGGCAAAGAGGATTACAGGGGTACACAGCCCAAACACTGGAGTCAAGATATCCTGCAATCTCGTCCACAACTGAGGACGAGGCCAGACGAGTGGAAACTTCAGTTTTCTGTTCGGCGATTCCTCCGTGCTGAGGATTTCGGCCGTTTCCTGGATACGTCAAACCTGGAATAAACTCCATAACGTCCATGATCAATCTAAACCGATTGGATGACCGATAAAGAATAAAACTCATGGTCAGCTCAATGGCACCCAGCTCTTATGCATCGGCTAGCAGACGCCCGTGCCGGCCAGCATCACACTGAAGTGAGCCATCTACCTACCAAGAGAGTGCAAGGCCAATTGTGCTCTCTCTGGCTCTGGTTGCTGATGGCAAGCAGCATGACCCAGCAGTTGGACCACCCGGAGCCCATCATGTCCTGCTCCTGGCCGAACTACAAACACCACACCCTTGAATTTGACGTTCTTCTGTAAACAACAACAACAACAAAGCCAACCGGCCCAACTGAGCCGTAAAGATGGATCGCCACCAGCCAGTGAGGATCATGCGCTGCTTCAGTGTCAACTGAACCTGCGAACACAACCAGATTTAGATAAATAATTCTTGGTTTACCTTTCATGAACTGGATAAGTCCTGTACAGTCAAAGAGAGCGAGCTAGAGAGAGAGATAGAGAGAGCAAGGCCACAGCTCATACGCCTCTTCTGAATGTCTCTCGCTTTTAGCCGCTGTCGTTCAGAAATAAGGGTCAGGCGGATCAAATAGGAACACAGTCCGCATGCTTTTTTTTTCATATAATTTTTTTATCGTGCTTGCTGGATGCAGAAAGGGATTTGGCTCTTAATTGCTGTCGCAGTTATGGCCTCCTCATCCTTCCAGGGGACAAAAGGGAAAGAGCTTAACATCCGTCCGGCTTGTCCTGGTGTGACGGGCGCTTTATTTATTTTTTTAATAACTCTGAGCTCAGAGAGAGAGAGGGAGAGAGCGAGAGAAGTGATAATGCGGGTGAATCTCGTTTAAAGCAGAGGAGTCAAATAGAGTCAGGAGGGGACACTGAGGAAAAAAACAAAAAAAACAAACAAACAAAAAAAAAGAGTCGTTCTGACAGAGCAAAAAAGGTGTTTATCTGAAATAATAACCACTCTCCAAATACGCAGTGCAGCAGCCAGAGCGGTGCACTGTATGCCCTTAAAACAAATACAAAGTGTGGAAAGGTCATAAATAAATAAATATTATTATGTAACGAGAGCAGGTATGGAATAAAAAAGCGCTGGCAGCAGCGAGCACCGAGCAACTCTGGAAAAAAAGAGAAGAAGATTGAATTTAGTCAATTTCAAACAGGCGGCTCTGAAAATGTGCAGTTTAACGGAGGGCCTACTGACTTAAGCCCCTGTCAAGACTCTCTATTTAAGCTGTGGGCTAAGAGTATACTAATTCTACACTAAATATACACTTTAATAGTCGATAAATGCTCCAAGAACCCGTGTCAGGCGGCGTATTGATTGACGGTTGCGTCTCCCTGGCAGCGTAAACAACTTCGCAGCAGTGGCAAGGCAGGATTGGTGTTGTTCAGCCCTACATTTCTAAGCCCCAACCTCTTCTCACCTAAAAACTGCCTAGCAACACCCTAGAAACCATCTACAATACCACAGCAACCGGTTAGCAACACCGAAATATCACAGCAACCACATGCCACAACATCATCCCATCAATAATACAATAAGACACCCAAGGAACCATCTACAACTCCCTAGAAACAACCTACCAATGGAATATCCTTCGAACAATGCAGAACGCTGTAAGTGCTATTAGCTTTTCTTGTCAGGCGGAGCCCAAAAGGACCACCATTTCCCACACTGAATCCAAAAAGACCACCATTTCCCACACTGAATCCAAAAAGACCACCAGACCAAAGACTCTCTCAGATCCTAACAGCTAACGTTTCAGACACCCTGCCTCTTCCCAGAACACACACACACACACACACACACACACACACACACACACACACACACACACACACACACACAGCATGCTAATGCCCGGTTCTCCCAAAAAGCAGAAAAATATGCCCAACTACGCCACGATTTATGACCTAGCGAATTTGCCCCCAAGCCAAAAGCGCTAATCTATAAATGCTTAAACACGGCGGATGTGTCGGGTCGGGCTAAATCCACTGCTGCTTCAGGAGAGGAGAGCAGAATGGGGGAGGGGGGGGGGGCATGTAAGCAGATGCCCCCACACAAGACCAGAAGAAACTACAGCATACCAAATACCCAGAGAGAGAGAGTGAGAGAGCGAGAGAGAGAGAGAGAGTGCAGGTGTGTGCTCAAAGGACCATTCATTCTTCAGGAGAGACGGGAGACGGATCTCTCTCTCTCTCTCTCTCTCTCTCTCTCTCTCTCTCTCTCTTCTAATCATCTCTCGCTCTTGGTATTTTCCTCTCCATTAGATACAGTGGCATGCAAAAGTTTGGGCACGCCTGCTCAACATTACTGTACTGGGAAAGTGAGCAGGGGACGAAGTGTAGGTCGGGGGACTGTGAGAGCCATGCAAAACCTTCAGCTTGCTCCTCTTGAAGTAGCCCATGGTGGATTTTGAGGTGTTTAGGGTCATTATCCTGCTGTTGAAGCTCATTATTTTTTCATATTCAGCTTTTTATTTTCACTACCAGTGATATGTGCTCAGTGCCACTGGCTGCAACGCAACCCCAAGGCATAATCAATCCACCCCTGTGCTTAACAGTTGGAAAGGTGTTCTCTCTTCATGAATTCTACCCCTTTTTTTTTCTCCAAACATGCCTTTGCTCCAAAACACACACCAGGCATTCATCATCATCTTTTTGCCCTCTACATCTTGCTGTTTCTCTCCCGTACATTCTGCCTCCCTCTCTTCCTCTCAGCTCTTTGGAGAGGCTTTCTCTTACATCCCTCACAGAGCATCCCCCTCCAACTGCCAGTCTCTAGCCCTGTGCTTTCTGACTCTCCTCTGTCTCTTCCCATTTCCACGTCCTCTGCAGATCACGGTCTCTCTATGCACACAAACCACAGCCCTGCACTCCCTTCAGATATTTGCTGCAAATATCTGCAAACGCGTTTACAAGGTTTTAATAGAGACTAATAGTATAGCTAATTATGAAGGAACCCCAGTTAAAGTCGTCGAAAGCGGATACTACACGTATGTGCCGTAGTAGATAAGGAGCCAGCCAGTGGTAAATTAGCCGCAGTTTTTTCGGACTGCTCTCCTCTTCCTCCTCCATGAAAACTAACCCACAGACTAATGAGACGGGCCAGAAAGGCCGCCTGGTCAGTCTTGACAGTCTTCGCAAAGTTAGCGCACTTTTGAGTGACTTTAATAGGCTGCCTACGAGACACGTTCGGCGAGCTTCTGAGGATTTTCGCGCCGCACATTTACACTACAATGCGTGTTCCCAGTCAACGTGCAGCTCAATAAAGAAGATCCGAAAGCTAACTAAATAAATAAATATATAAAACCACAAAACAACAACGTAAATTAGACACGGCTGACATAATAAGGACGCTTCATTAACATATGAAGTGAGCCGCGAGCGGAACAGCTGACGGGCGCTGACACCAACATTCCTCCACCATTGTGGCGGAGCGAAGAAAAAGGCCCTCCATGGGAATGACCGGCAGTGAGCACTTTCTCTACAGCAGTCTGGAGTGCGTAGTCTGGCTACCGAATCTTCTCCCCTAGCAACCATAAGGTCTCTTCCCTGGTACAGCGGTCCGGGTCAGCTTTGCCAACGGACAGAGCCGCATCAGCTGGACTGAGGTTGGGTCTCCTTGCTCAAAGACTGCGGCGGCATTAACGTCCGTAGCAATAGCATGTAAGCATCGCTACTGCAGTGACCACTGCAGAGAGGCGGCGTTAGTCACTGGCCATATTGACGAGGTCCTGACCTGAATTGTGCCGTCTCTGTGACGTGGGCCGACACCTATAGAAAAAGGGCTTCGACCCCAACGAAGCGGGCCTTCAAGCGTGCTGTGAAAGTACGGGTTTGAAGAAGTAATTCACTGCAGACTCGGCTATTGAGCGAGCGGCAATTCGTTAGCCGAGAGCCAACCGAGTAAATGGGTGCTTAATTATCAATTATACATTGTTAAAAGCAACAATTGCATCGTGCACCAGGGTCTTTTCAGAGCTCGCAATTTAGTCATTAGCATCAGCTTCCACTGCTTTTAGTCTCTCCCTCACACAGCTCACACAAGTGGGATTCTTTAGGCGTGTGTGTGTGCGTTACACTTCGTGCCCATTCCGGCCGAAAGCAATGATGTCCAATAAGAGCCCATCTGTCCGCGGGACCCTCCAACACACGCCGCAAGGTCTCAACCAACCTTTGGACTAATCCTGGATTTGATTTCACTACGGCAGATTAAAGCTGCTCTGTCTGGAAACATCTCTTCGTCCAGGCCCAGGAACCAGGCCCGCACTGTTGAATCAGCACCCAAGCGTTTCTAAAAACATGTGTGACGGATGCGTAGTCACAAGGGCTGGGCAATGAGGGGAGAGCACCGTCTACCCATCTGAAGAGGGCCAATTGTGCTCTCTCGTACTCCGGTCACTGATGGCAAAGTGGCATGGCTCGCAATTCGAACTTCGAGCTTAGTGGTAGCGCATTAGACCCCTGCTCCCCTCAAAAACCCTCTGTCGCAACTTTTACTTTAGCTTTAAGTACGCTGAAGAGGTTAATCCATCAATCCATCAACCCACTCAAAACGACTCTGTTTACAGCTGAACTAGAGGACTTTCCATCTAGTGCCATTGATCAGCTGCTGTAGTTTAGTTTTCTGACGGTCCTGACTTTCCTGACTTTCAGTCCTGACTTTCAGCGCTGTCAAAAGCCAAATCAAAAGACACTCGTGATGGAGGCGGAAAAATGAAATCAAGGAGAGCGTTTCTGCTCTGCCGATATCGAACCTGATCAGCCCTGAACCAGCACAGAGGTGCAGCCAGCGCAGCGCAGCACAGCACAGCACAGCACAGCACAGCTGACTGGTGTAACATAATTAAGCACCTGTGGGTTCGCTTATTAAACGGCCTTGCGTTTCTCTGCTTTCCAACTGAAAGTCAACTGAGGTTAAGAGAAGGATGGCGGCGCTGCCAACTCTGTCGCCTGACCCGCATACAAAACGAACCAGAAGGGGAAGTTCGCTGACGTTTTGAAAAGATGATTTATGAGTCTGCGGGGTCGGGTTCTGGAGCACTCTCATTAAAGACAGAGTACCTGATTCTGGTCCTACAAAGATGTGCACCCGGGGCCCCTCAAGTCAGCTTGTGGAAGCTTTTGTTGATGCACTGATGAGCTGAATCAGGTGTGTAATAGAGCTAGAACTACACCGTATACTAAGGCTTTTCCACCTTCAATCAGACAAAGAACTACCACAACATCCACATGGTTCTTGGAGGTGTCATGGTTCTACACAGAGCCACCACCTTTCCTGAGGAACCCTTGAGGAACAATATGGACACACAATGACGAGATCATAGGCAATAAGTTATGAAAAACTGTACCGTATGAGCTGCAAAGAACCAAACTGACCTCTTCGTTACCCTACCTGCAATTAAATACATAATTACAAAAGAGCCGTTTACTACAGTACAAAAACAACGCCGCATTCCATAGAGCCCCGAAGTCGGATGTCAGAGCTGGGAAATGACGATGAGTTGACAGTGTTACGGTTAAGCTAACAGTTAGCTAAAGACTTCAGAGTTTACCACAGATAGAAGTTAAGCAGTACTGTTTATACAGGACTGATTTAATGAGACACAAATAGATAGAAGTGCTTACAAACTCTCCCGACTTTCCAAGTAGGAAATCCGTCTTGTAGGGGCATTCCCAGCTGAAACTTCCTACTCGGAACTGTCCAAAAGCAGAAGGGCTGAGGAACTTTGGTCTGACTGAGATACTTGGTCCGCAGTGCAGGCTTTACTGCGAGCACTTCTGGGAAGGTAAACACAAACAAGAGCTAAATTAGAGCATCAGCATTCCCACTGAAGTGCCCCCCCCCTTATGAGGACCACTGTAATACATGTGGGCCCAGTTTAGTGCATGGCCAGTAAGCCTAGTCCTGGACTACACAGTTTGGTCAACAGAGACCTTCCACTGACATGACTAGGCTTAATACACAGCCTGGAAACTGGCCTTTACCTAGTCCTACGTCTAGTTAAGATCCAGTGGATTCCCTAAACATGCAACACTTCTATACTGCAACCAGACCTGTACACTGTGGTGGGCTAAAGGAAGGATTCACAAGAAATTAAACCCACATAAACAACATTTTTCCTTGAAGAAGAAAAGCTTTTAAAAGATCTTTCTATCAGCACCCAGCAGCCAAATAGGCGCTAGCTTAACTGCCAGTGCGAATGCTTCTCGGTGGAAAACAGAGGATACACACACGTCATAACGGATTACAATGGTCATTTTCAGAACGCCAAATTGTCTGACTCAACGCAGCATCGTCCAGGAAGATACAGACTGGATCAGAAGCTGCGCACACACACACGTGCTGAACGTAGGAGCAGCCCATAATAATGATCCAAGCTATTTATATTCATTCATGCTGCACATGTACTCCAGTTGTTCTGTTTTCCACACTGCAGAAATCTGCATCTACTACACAGCTGGCCTGTGCAGCATCCAGGCCGATGCCTTTTTCGTTACACCTCCACTGCTGAGCTTAACCATTAAAGCATTCAAATTACGACCATCTCAAATAGATTAAGGGAATCTTAAGGCCAAGCTGAACAATCCCATATCGTACATGACATGGCTGGATCTACCTGGATATCCCAGCAGCACCAACAGGTCAAAAGAAGGAGGACCTGTTAAAATAACATGGTTAACATAAAACTGGTTGACAGACGTGCTTTAAAATCTGGGACACCCTTTAGGCCAGTCGGTCTCTAAACGCCCATCTGAAAAAATCCAGTATCATCACAGAGTGTGCCTGACGTTCGGTGGACACTGGCGGCTACATGTTAAAACATCAGATGTACTTTTTTGGGAGATGGGACATCACAACTTTACCGTCCAGGGACACCAGAGGATCCTAGACGTGTCCAAAAAAATAGATATTCATTAATTACATAAGTACGTGTCTATATATTTAGTAACAGGGAGCTGTGTCTTTGTTTAAGTCTAAAACTAAGCACTACAAAACGCCTGATTTCAGTTCATTCGCACCTTCACGATTTAAGTGCTGAGAGGACGGGAGACCCTCTGATATTAAAGGGCGGTTTCGAGAATGACTGGCGATTTTGCTGGCTGGCTTGGTCGGTGTGTAAGGGTGGGAAAATCATCTGACTAAAATCATCTGACCCAACTGACCCCGTTTGCACCATGGGACTAGTATCTGTATTGCATCCGGATAAGATTTTAGCCACATGCGTTGACACTGGGTCGTCAAACGGGTCTCAGGTTAGTCAGATTGAAATCCGACTGCTGGGACTTGAGTTACTGTCTCAAAATTCCCCAATTTTACAGATCACAATGTGTCTCAATGTGTCTCAGACCACTTTTTATGTGGTGTGGCCTAATCCAGATTCAATCCTGAGGTCATGTGACGTGTCCAGGCGTAAACAGGGTCACTGGTTAGCTTAAGTGTACGTTTTGCTGGTGAAGCAGCACACCATACAGCATGGGACTAATGCCAACAACTAAAGCCCTGACATTAGCTAGCTAACTCGGTATTGGATACAATGACGTGCCCACGACATAACCGAGGCTCTGATACTCGCCTACAATTCCGCTCCACTGCAAGACCCCTGGCTGGTGGTGGGCTAATATCTGGCCACGGGGTGCTGTAGTGCGTCGTGGTTTAGCCGTAATCTACCTCAGACCTACAAAGCAGACATGTATTCAGTCAGTAATGAGAAATACAGCTCGCCTCGACAGCCTGACTGACTGACTGGACTGACGGAGGCTGCAAAACAATGGCGTAAATACAGAGAGAAATACAGGGAGCGCGCGGGGCGAATGAACGACATTCAGCAGATATTTATTATTGTCTGTTTTAAGCTGAGACACGTTTACGTTTCAGTTAGGACAAGAAACAGTGGAGAAAACGAGGGGAAATCACTCGGTTCAGGTGGGTTTAGCCCCGCAGGCTAAGCCTCCCCTTCCTTTCCCTTCTGGCTGGAGTTGAAGGCGAGCAGCGTAAACTTGGTAACGGCAGCCGCTCTCGCGCTGCCCTAGCAACCAGCGCGAGGTTGCCAACTCCCTCCATACCAATAATAATTATTATTATAATTATTATTATTATTATAAACAAATAAAAAATAATGTTAATGAGAAATAAGAGTCGTTTAACCCTCCCTAAAAAGATTTCATATGTAAACATTCAACACCTATCGCACACCTACGTCACCCGCACGTTAAACCCTCGCGCTCATCCTCGCGCCTCTCCTCACCGTCAAGAAAACGGACGCCGACGCGCTCAGGTGCTCCTATCCCTCCACTTCAGTCTCAGTCAGCCATTAAAGACCTGTTGTCCCTCCAGCCGGTCCGACGGGGAGATGGTAACGTGGTGTTTCCGTCAAACGCTGCTCCTATTCCCAAACATGCGAGGCTGTGAGGACCGTCCGCCTTCCTTCTCCACGGCTACAACAACAAACGCATGGAGAGGACTCTCACTGCCGTGAGTGTAGCCGAGCCCCGCCCACTACTACACAGAGCCCTTCTAGGAAAGCACCCCCGCTCTCCTATTGGTTAATATGTGGCTTTCATTCCGCGTGGCAGAACAAAGCTCAGCCCTCATTGGCCGAAACGCTGCCAAACAACGCTTTAGCCCGCCCCGCCTCCTGGTGCCTGATTATCAGCGCAATTACTTTCCACAGTCTTTAATAGGGTTTTCCACAGAGCCCCAAAGGTGCCTCCTGTATCGAGGCCTCAGATGATATTCCACTGTTTTTATCATCAAAATAATGTTTTTGAATGTTATACGTTTATGTATTGATATATCCTGTGGCCCTAACATACCACAGAAACCTCAGACACCAGAAAATATTTTGCGTATATTATCTTGTGGGCACTAGAAACTCAGTGTGTGTCCTAAATATATTTTCTTGCGACCATAATATATATATATATATATATATATATATATATATATATATATATATATATATATATATATATATATATATGTGTGTGTGTGTGTGTGTGTGTGTGTGTAGTAGCCTCTGTATTTTATTGTAGCTTAAATAAAAGTAACTTGGGGTCGCACTATATTATTTAGTGGCCTCAATATATTATTTTAAAGGCTTAAAATATACTATAGTAGTCTCAGTATATTATTGTAGCCTCAATACATTTTCTTTTGGCCTCAATATATTATCTTCTGTCTTCAATATATTATCTTTTGGCCTTGATATATTATCTTGTGGCCTCAATATATTATCCTTTGGCCTTGATATATTATTTTGTGGCCTCAATATATTATTTAGTGGCCTCAATATATTGTTTTGTGGCCTTAATATACTATAGCAATCAAAGTATATTATTGTAGCCTCAATAAATTATCTAGTGGCCTCAGTATATTATCTTATGGCCTCAATATATTATTTTGAAGCCTTAAAATATACTATAGTAATCATAGTATATTATTGTAGCCTCAATAAAGTATCTTGTGGCCTCAATATATTATCTAGTGGCCTCAATATATTATCTTATTGTCAATATATTATTTTGAGGCCTATAGTAGTCTCAGTATATTATTGTAGTCTCAATAAATTATCTAGTGGCCTCAATATATTATCTTATGGCCTCAATATATTATTTTGAAGCCTTAAAATATACTATAGTAATCATAGTATATTATTGTAGCCTCAATAAAGTATCTTGTGGCCTCAATATATTACTTTGTTGCCTTAATATTATATAGTAATCATAGTATATTATTGTAGCCTCAATAAATTATCTTGTGGTCTCAATATATTATCTTATTGTCAATATATTATTTTGAGGCCTATAGTAGTCTCAGTATATTATTGTAGTCTCAATAAATTATCTAGTGGTCTCAGTATATTATCTTATGGCCTCAATATATTATTTTGAAGCCTTAAAATATACTATAGTAATCATAGTATATTATTGTAGCCTCAATATATTATCTAGTGGCCTCAATATATTATCTAGTGGCCTCAATATATTGTTTTGTGGCCTTAATATACTATAGTAATCATAGTGTATATTATTGTAGCCTCAATAAAATATCTTGTGGCCTCAGTATATTACTTTGTTGCCTTAATATTATATAGTAATCATAGCGTATTATTGTAGCCTCAATAAATTATCTTGTGGTCTTAATATATTATTTTGTGGCCTCAATATATTGTTTTGTGGCCTTAATATACTATATCAATCAAAGTATATTATTGTAGCCTCAATAAAGTATCTTGTGGCCTCAATATATTATCTAGTGGCCTCAATATATTATCTTATTGTCAATATATTATTTTGAGGCCTATAGTAGTCTCAGTATATTATTGTAGCCTCAATAAAATATCTAGTGGCCTCAGTATATTACTTTGTTGCCTTAATATTATATAGTAATCATAGCGTATTATTGTAGCCTCAATAAATTATCTTGTGGTCTTAATATATTATTTTGTGGCCTCAATATATTATTTTGAAGCCTTAAAATATACTATAGTAATCATAGTATATTATTGTAGCCTCAATAAAATATCTAGTGGCCTTGATATTTAATAATAAATATTATATATTTATTATATTTTATATATAATTATTATTTTTAGAGTTCTACGCCAAAATATCAAATAAATATTTCTTAATTTAATAAAATAAATAAAATCATTCGCATCGTAGTAAAACTAAACGCTGGTGTCGGTTGTAAAAGAGAAGCGGCTCCGATTGGTGGAGCGAGTTGACCTCGTTCAGCCAATCAGAGCGCAGGGTTTTCTGACCCGACCTCAAAACCAAAATACCGAGCAGGGGAGACTCCGCTCCGCTCCAGTCCGCCGCACTGCCCCGAGCTTTACTCGCTCATGGATCCGTGAGTAACTTTACAAAAACGACATGTTTGACTGTCCTGGTCTTCAGCGACTCGACGTTTGCGTGATCGAGTGATTAGAGGGTCTCACGGCGGAGCTAGCTAGCTGTCATGCTAGCTTGGCTGCTAGGCTGCCTGTCAGTGTCAGAGCGGATCTGCGGATCTTCGGCTGTTTATCAGTGTAATAAAACGACCCTGGGTTCATTCAGCGGGTGGTGACATGTCCTATATCTCCGACTAACGTGTCCGGGGAGAAAAAGAAACTTTGTGGGTGGTGTTGGTTGTTTTTGTCACGACCAGCCTTCGAATTAGTGCAGTCCACCTTAAATACAGCGGCAGTTACGTTCAGCCGCCTCCCCGACAGCTGCGTTCAGGCGCCTGGAACCACTGTGCGATTTAAGGTGGACCGAAAGGTTAGCCTAAGCTTCGAGCTCGTATTGGGACGTCGCTTAATTTGATCAAATGGAGCGAGTTTCCTGACGGTCGAGATGTTGTAAAGGGAGTATTAATAAACTTGGTAGCTATCTGGTCTGGGTCAGTGCTGACTTTTAATAACCACGTTGAAGTGATGAAGTTATTGGGGGGCAAAGTGCAAAGTCGACCTTATCTAAATGTAAACAGCAGTGCATTTTTCTATTGCTGTCTAGCAGTGCATCCTCTGGTGCTCTCAGATGTCTGAAAAGCTGTCCTTATCAGTGGGATGGACCAGTAGCACAGTTTCCTGTGGTTTCAAAGGATGAACTGACTGCTTGCGTCACCCTGCTGAAAAACTGGTAAAGCTGTTTTCAATGGACTTGATGGGTTGAGTTGGTCTACCGGCATGACCGAGCTGACCAAGCTGGTCAATCAGTTTTCGCCTGGATGACCAGATTTTCAACCACCTTGACCATTAAAAAAAACAGCTTAGTCCATCTGAGACCAGCTATTGGCAAAAAAAAAAAAACAAACAAAAAAAAAAGGTTGAGCTGGATTTTTTTTTAGCAGGGACAATTTGTACGCTTGTGAACGTTCCCAGGTTTAATGTTACGTTCAACTTGTGCATATGAGATGGTTAAGTAGTGAAGCCTTGACTGACTGTTAGTGCTAGGCCTTCGGTTTGTGGTAAAATCAAAACACATCAGGAACAACTATATCGCTTGTGGTTGTTACTGAAACTACCTCCACCATGTTTGGAGGCTCTACTCTAGCCTGGCTAGCTCTCACTATGAGCTGTTGATCTGTTACAGTGCTCTGTTACAGCCACAAGGAGGGAGCTTCAGTCAGTTCCAAGTCAATTCTGCACTTAACACTTTTATAATAAAAAAAAAAAGTAAGGATCAGGTCCCGATCAGGTTATTTTGCCCTCCAATCCAACCCGAGTCTCGACCCGGCGTAGCATAGCATTGAACTAACATGGTACGATGCAGCCATTGTTCGTACCCCAGTAGTTTGAACCACCACAGTCTGAACTACAATGTTTTCAGATGTTTCGGTCTGACTTTCACTGCAGGGAACTTGGAAATCAAGTTATTAATGTATTATTTAGGCTATAAGGTGCCTATTGTTTATATACCACCATAGGTGCTACCTGCAAAATATATAATAGAAACGAAACGCAGCCCTGATCTTAAGGTGTGTGTGTGTATATAAATCATATATATTAAAATAGCTGGTACCCGATCCGTTTAAATATGTCTGGATCGGATCAGAGCATCTTTATTAAAAAGGTCTAAACCTTCGTTTGTCTCCCGTTGTTCCCCTTCTACAGCACTTAGCTACAGACCTCTGACCTCAACCCCTGCTGTGAGAGAAAGTTCCGGCCGCTTGTGACCTCCTCATGTGCATCATCTTTTTCAAGTTCGACCCCCGGCCTGCGTCCAAAAATGCCTACAGGTGAGCTGCCCTCTCTTTTGTAAAGCCAGGCAGACCGCCTGGCGCGGTCAATTTCCTGGTTGAACACTCATGAACACACTCCTGGGATGAGAACATCGTCGTTAACAGCGGCGCAAGCTGCTTATGCCGTAACGTCTTTGAACCTGAGCTGTTTATGCCTTTGTTTAGCGAATAAATAGCTCCACTTTGAAAGTATGGGCCCAGGTCGCTTCATTAAACTGGCACCTCATTTACGGAGGGTCTTAATTACAAAGTGAGGAAGCGAGGACGCCGCACATTGAATATTAATGAGCAGTACAATGTTTGTAATTGGGTTCAGACAAAAACAGCACTCAGAGCTGCGCTATAGGGTGAGGAACATTGCCCAGTTTGACCTTTCCCACAGCTCGAAGCTCTGAGGCCCTGAGGGAGCAATTCAGTAGGTCAACGAGGGTGAAGATCCAGCCTTCTGCATAGCTGAATGCATTTTGGGAACGGAGCTGAGCAGAATAGCCTAGAAGAAGGTTTGCGTAAAACATATTCTTGCCTCGATGAAGTAATGACTAAAGCAGAGTAAAAGTTAAAGAAGGTCTTCAAGTGGAGCTGTAGAGGAACTTCGGGGCGTGGTAGATTTGCTGTCAACCTTCAGACCTGTGTACCTTTTTGTTTATCCGGAATAAAAGCTATGTCCTCTAGGGGGCGGATCAGGGCCGTAACGACTCTGAACTGAAATGCCTTCCTTGATTAGGCTATTTCTTCTGATTTAGCTCAACAAAAGCAAGCAAGAGGAGACAGATGAGGCCGCCACCGACTGGACACTTTGCTTGGCTACAGTCTGTAGCATGACGCTGCTATGAAGCAATGCCGTCTGTGCCACTGTGACGGGTGATTAGCCAATCGTCGGAATGGGCTTGAGCAATCTTCAAGGCCACAAGCTAAAAATAGTTGAGAACTGAATCAGACGCAAGATTGCCAGAGTCTTGTTTGCTTAAAATATGGGCCAGCGTAAGAATCTGAGACACTTCCATAAATCCCAAATCATGTTGGCCAGGCGACTGGGTCAGAACTTGTGGGGTGTTCCTGGTGTGCAGTGGTCAGTACATACCAAAAGTGCTTTAAGCTTCATGGGCGCCCAAGGTACGGGTGGACACTCCCTTAGTCGCATCTCGAGCTTCAGCTTGCCAGGTTAAGCTTTAGCTCTTTAGGTTGCTCATATTTAAAGAAAGGGCAAAGCCTCCGACATATTCAGCCAGATTCACTTACAGTAGAAAGAAAGCTCAGATTTAGCTTCCCAGGGGCTTTGAAGGATCTGCCAGATACCACAGGAAACCTTCAGAGGTCTTGTGGAGTCCATGCCTTGACCGGTCAGAGCTGGTTTGGTGGCACAAGGGGGACCTTTACAAAATCTTCTCGTATTGCTTGTATTTTGAGCAGTTTTATCTTCCATGTAAAAGAAGATCTTTTAATGAGTAGCCAGCCTTCCCAGCTAAAGCCTATTGTACGTGCCTATTCGTCCTCAGGCCGCCAGCTTTTCAACACCAGGATCAGGTTGCGTTCATAAGACGTTCGTTTTCATTTCCTGCTTCAGTCACAAGTACAAAACCTTCATTTTCAACAATGGTTCACACAGGGAAAGTAGCTCACAATAAGGGCATGGATGGATTTCCAACCTGGCACCTCTGATCAGATGGCCAGCGCCTAAGAGTTGCTCCCTGGTAATGAAAGCCAGCATCACTGCAGATCTGCTCCCGGCCATCAGTTGGTTTAACAGCAGTGGATTGTCATCAAACTGGATCCGATTTGGGCGTACATCAGGTTAGTCGTGGTTCTCCACTGTATTGGATGACACTCCAAGGAACGTCTGAGCGTCCCTCCCAACGCACTGTTCGAGTATAGGTCTCGATTTAAGCTGAGGCTGCTTCCATTCCAGCTATTCCGAGAGCCGGCTTTGACTGTGGTATTGAGCAGATTCGGACTGGAGTGGGTAGATGGTGCTCTCTTCCCTCATCACTCGGGCATCTGTTAGCTGTCTGCTGCTGGGCAAGTTTGAAAAGAGGCAGTGGTTGGCTTCACATGTATCGAAGGACACCTGAGTTCTCACCCTCCGAGTGTTTGCTAGGGAGGATTGCTACAGGTGGTGACTTGGCATTAGCTGATATACAGTTGATACCATAGTGATTGGCTGTTATGGGGAAGGTTGACCCACAACAGTCCCTTCAGGCATCAGGGATCATCAGTTAATCCATCAGCTTTGCTCTGAAGCACATAAACAGAACTAGGGGCCATCAACCAGTACAGTTTCAATGCCGTCCACTGTGGATTGAGAGAATCCATCTGAAACTTCTTGCAGTGAAATCTAAAAATGAAAATTGCCTTTTCCAAACATTGGAGGTCTAATTCTGCCTCATTTCGCCTCACACTCAGGCAAGCCGAAAAAGCCAGACGAAGCTAATGCCCAAAAGGTCTTAATCGGGGAATTAGAAAGAAAAGCCCAGGCTAATCATGAGTTCCCTGGTTCCCTCCGGTGCATGATGCTCTGAGACTACTCTGTTGACTCATTAGCTCTGCTTTCTGTTTACACATGGGGTCCTCGCCTCATATGATCAGAAACAGTCCCGTACCATTAGCCGCCTGTGTTCTGCAGTTGAGGCTAATTTGCTCGAATTAGTTTGTTTGCACTTGAAGATGAAAAAGAAAAGCGAATGCTTTACCTCAGACTGAGCAAACACTGCTTATGCTAGTTCTGTAATAAGACACCCCCCCCCCCCCCTTCCTCAAATGTAGCTGACCTGTAAAGACATGTTATGGTGTGTGTAGCTAAGCTAACAAGCTTCTGAAATGGTAGCATTCTAAGATGTTTTTGAAATGTCCTTTATGAGCTTTAAATCCTCCAAATCCAAAAACAGGCTAGTTCATCACCAGCTTGCTTTATTAAACGACATAGGGTATGAAGGTTGAGCAGCTTGACCAAGGAGGTATGACCAGCATGACCAAGGAGGTTGAGCAGCATGACCAAGGAGGTTGAGCAGCATGACCAAGGAGGTAGGACCAGCGTGATCAAGCTGGTATGACCAGCATGACCAAGGAGGTAGGACCAGCGTAATCAAGCTGGTATGACCAGCATGACCAAGGAGGTTGAGCAGCATGGCCAAGGAGGTAGGACCAGCGTAATCAAGCTGGTATGACCAGCATGACCAAGGAGGTTGAGCAGCATGGCCAAGGAGGTAGGACCAGCGTGATCAAGCTGGTTAACCAGCATGACTAGCATGACAAGTATGATCGAGGAGGTTGACCAGCATGACCAGCCTGAACACACTTATCCACCAGTATCACAAGCTTGACCAAGGAGGTGGTCCAGCATAACCACGCTGGTATGACCAGGTTGGTTGTACCGGCCTGGCCACACTGATCAAACTGGTCAAAGTTGGTCATCCTGATTGACCAGCTAGTCCATCAACCTCCAATGAAACCATAGGCTAAGCTGGTCAAGAGCTGGTTAACCAGCTAGCTAGAGTTTTTCTGTTGTTTCTTTTTTGTCTGAATGCCCAGTTTTTCAACCACCTTGACCATCGAGGACCAGTTTAGACCCTCTGAAACCAGCTAGCTTTAGGCTTTATGGTGTGTCCCACGCAAACCTGTTTGATAAACTGCCTGATTGGGATGCAGGAGGCTCGCTGAGAAATGCTACATATAAATTGCAGCCTTGTGTGATGAACTAATTGCACAGACTAAAACTGCGGTTCAGTTAATTAATGCTGATTAATTGCGTAACCTCACTGTGATTCAGCAGCAGCCGACTCAAAACCGCTCTTGCGTTATTCCATAATCGCGCATATCAGCTGCGGTGTGATATTTGCAGCTGCTCTCTTAGGTGTCTGATCATTGTTCCATTGGGTGAGCTTTTTCTGTCATTGGGTTTGATGAAGGATTTAACTAAGCTTGACAAATAATAATATGTACAGCTGTAAATGACATGAGGTAGCCATAAGGTCATGAAGTATTGGTCATGAGTAGCAACGGAAAAGTCGCTATTTACAAGTCAGTGGAGCATTAGCATGATTTTAAAGCTTTTAAAGTAAATATGCTACATATAATAACACTGAAGTGTCACCAGGTGTCCTTATGAAACCTGTCATCACCATCACACAATCTGTCATCACATCACACATTCTGTCATCACCATCACCAGGTGTCCTTATGGAACCTGTCATCACCATCACACAATCGGTCATTACCATCACCAGGTGTCCTTACCAAATCTGTCATTACATCACACAATCTGTTATTACCATCACAAAGTGTACTTACCAAACCTGTCATTCCCATCACATGTATTATTAACTTCACAAAAATGACCCTTACCATCACCAGGTGTCCTTACCAAATCTGTCATTACCATCACACAATCTGTCATTACTATCACCAGGTGTACTTACCAAACCTATCATTACCATCACACAATCGGTCATTACCATCACCAGGTGTACTTACCAAACCTGTCATTACCATCACACAATCGGTCATTACCATCACCAGGTGTCCTTACCAAGTCTGTCATTACCATCACACAATCTGTCATTACTATCACCAGGTGTACTTACCAAACCTGTCATTACCATCACACAATCGGTCATTACCATCACCAGGTGTACTTACCAAGTCTGTCATTACCATCACACAATCTGTCATTACCATCACTAGGTGTACTTACCAAGTCTGTCATTACCATCACACAATCTGTCATTACCATCACCAGGTGTCCTTACCAAACCTGTCATCACCATCACAACATGTATTATTAACATCACAAAAATGACCCTTACCATCACCAGGTGTCCTTACCAAATCTGTCATTACCATCACACAATCGGTCATTACCATCACCAGGTGTCGTTTCCAAACCTGTCATTACCATCCCTAGGTGTCCTTAGCAAACCTGTCATTAACATCACAACAATGGTGCTTTCCATCACCAGGTGTCCTTACCAAACCGGTCATTACCATCACTAGGTGTCATCACCATCACAACCAAGTTTTGTGTTGGTAATGGTATGTTGCGGTGTAATGAAGGGAATAAGTCGAACCTGTTTTTCCCTTGTAAAAAAGGGGCAGTTTACTTTACTTGAGTCTGAATTCTGGGTTGTTCAGCTGTAAGTCAGTGATCTAATACTGGTATGAGAAAATATCGCTCATCCATTGGCTAGCTTCAGCAGATGGCTTATTTATTGGATTGCTAATTCATAGCAGGATAAATGACCCATAAGGTGATAAGATTTAATCGAGGCAGATGCAGTGAATGACTGGGTTCATGGAATTAACCAATAGCAGCCAGTGCCACTGAGCTCTGTGTGCATTTTTCACACCTGGCCCCAGGAGAGGAAGGCCGGTTCTGGTCCACAGCTTCCCCAGAGGCCCAACCCAGCAGTTGGATAAAACACTACTTTTTTTTTCTCACACACACATACACACACCAGCCTCAGTGGTGTTGTAGCCTGCTCCTCTAAGTCTTCTTGTCCTTCTGTCCTTGCACAGGCTCATTTTGGCTGCCAACCGAGATGAGCTCTACAACAGGCCGTCCAAAGCTGCAGACTTCTGGGGCAGCAGCAAGGATATCCTCAGCGGTAAGAGATTGCTCTCGTTTTCAGTACTTGTGCGTGTTCTACTAAATCTTATCTGACTCTGTCTGGACTGGAAGACAATAACGAGCGAGTTCCTGGTCCCATAGCACCACAAATGTCTCGTATGGCATCTCCCAGGCCTTGCCTTTGCTGTTGCACCGTGTGCATCGAACCACTTGCGGGTAAAGAGCAGCAAGCCCGGGAGATGGTGAGAATCAGCTGGGTGCTCTCCTGTCAGAGCTGTTCAGGGCACTAGGCAGCAGTATGGGACGGTCCTCAGTGCTCTGCCTGGTCCTCAGCAGTGTAAAATGGCCCTAATGGGAGGTTGTGTTAACACGAGTGACCCTATGTGACTGCAGATTGGGGGAAAAAACAAAGACGCTATTCTTCCACCCCCCTCTTCAGGTACATGTTTACTCGCTGTTCCACTGAGAGATCATCGGTTTCCATGTCAACAGACTTCATTTGGCGAGAGCTGATGGGTTCTTTTATCTGCATTAGTTTTATGGCTTCGCTTCTCTCAGTAATACTGTAGCTTTCCATTCCATAAACCTATCAATGAACAACCAAAGCTCCCGGGAGAAAGACTCAGTCAGATGCACTGGGTCTAGGGTAACCATCAAAAGTCTGGGTGCACCTTGCCTTCTTCACAGTTACTTTTTGTTCAAGAAAATCTGAGCCATAAAGCAGCTATGTGTGATTGGCTCACAAAGTCCCTTTCACACCTGGCGTTAGCAGGCCTTTTGGATGATCCAATTAGAAGTAGGGTGTTGCTATAAACAGGTGTGAACGGGGTCTAATGATGTGAGTAAATCTCTCAGAACAAACAAGCTAGCGATTAGGACTATTTGTAGTTGGTGCAGCTGAGGGGTGTCTCAGAGCAAACAATGTGGTGATTAGAACCAGTTAGGGGGAGATCTGTAAATGAGCAATGTGGAAAGTAGGCTTGAATGCATTCAAGTGGAGGTCTCCGAATGAACGACATGGTGAACAGGACCAGTCGCAGTCCGGAGACGGTCTCAGAACGAACGAAGTAATGAACAGGACCAGTCGCAGTCTGAAGAAAGTCTCAGAACGAACGACGTGGTGAACAGGACCAGTCGCAGTCTGAAGAAAGTCTCAGAACGAACGACGTGGTGAACAGGACCAGTCGCAGTCTGAAGAAAGTCTCAGAACGAACGACGTGGTGAACAGGACCAGTCGCAGTCTGAAGAAAGTCTCAGAACGAACGACGTGGTGAACAGGACCAGTCGCAGTCCAGAGAAGATCTCAGAACGAACGACGTGGTGAACAGGACCAGTCGCAGTCTGGAGAAGGTCTCCGAACGAACGACGTAATGAACAGGACCTGTTACAGTCCAGGGGGAGGTTTCAGAATGAACAACGTGGTGAACAGGACCAGTCGCAGTCTGGAGAAGGTCTCAGAATGAACGATGTGGTGAACAGGACCAGTCGCAGTCTGAAGAAAGTCTCAGAACGAACGACGTGGTGAACAGGACCAGTTGCAGTCTGAAGAAAGTCTCAGAACGAACGACGTGGTGAACAGGACCAGTCGCAGTCTGAAGAAAGTCTCAGAACGAACGACGTGGTGAACAGGACCAGTCGCAGTCTGAAGAAAGTCTCAGAACGAACGACGTGGTGAACAGGACCAGACGCAGTCCGGAGAAGATCTCAGAATGAACGATGTGGTGAACAGGACCAGTCGCAGTCCAGAGAAGATCTCAGAACGAACGACGTGGTGAACAGGACCAGTCGCAGTCTGGAGAAGGTCTCAGAATGAATGATGTGGTGAACAGGACCAGTTGCAGTCTGAAGAAGGTCTCGGAACGAACGACGTAATGAACAGGACCAGTCACAGTCCAGGGGGAGGTTTCAGAACGAACAATGTGGTAAACAGGACCAGACGCAGTCCGGAGAAGGTCTCAGAACGAACGACGTGGTGAACAGGACCAGTCGCAGTCCGGAGAAGGTCTCAGAACGAACGACGTGGTGAACAGGACCAGTCGCAGTCCGGAGAAGGTCTCAGAACGAACAACTAGTAAACAGGACAAGTCACTGTCCAGAAGAGGACGAACAATCTCTGGACGAACAATTTGGCAAATAGGTCCAAATGCATTCAGGAGAAGGTCTCAGAACAGGAAGACAATCCTATAGCTTATTGCCTCATAGTGCCAGAACGTTTTCAAAAGCTTAGTGTCCCCGAACTTCTGACTGGCAGCACTGGCTGTCTGGATCTAAATATCCTGAATGAATGATGGCAGTTCAGAATGAACAAACGTGACCTGTTTTCCGTTTGGCATTTCTGCTCCACTGTGATAAACGTAATAAATGTGACGTCTTTAGCAACCTGACCAGGACAAGAAATACGCCTGCAGCCTCAAACGTTTACCTTACCTGCCCGCTCCCATGGTACCCTTGCCGATCCCTGGCAGCAAACAGTTTGTAACTGATTGATGATGCCTCGCCTGATCCACAACACAAGGCATAGTGCAGGTGTCAGTCACTGCCTCTTGCTGTTAGCGAGATCCAGGGCGTCTACTTGTTTGCTGCTGCCTGTAATCTGGAGGTCAGCGGCCAGTGGGGCCTTAATTGATGTCCGGGTTTAAGCTAAATTACAGAAATTGAAGTGCCGGAAAGGAGGTGCTTGTCTGGTTGTGGAGGGATGGCTGGTTGAATGTTAATGAGTGGATGCAGATTCCAAGGACGGGGGACTCTGGGTGGGTTCTGGGCAGCAGCGTGTGGAGAATAGGCCATGGTAGAAACCCGTCTGCGCCTAACCCTAACAACATGAAAGGAGAGTATTGAAAGGCAGTCAAGACATATTTAAGTGTTCCGTTGTTGTTATGTTATATTATACTATTTACAAGTGTAATTTATAGAATATGTATTCATCAGGCTTTTCTGCTGTGGTGGATACCGACACAGCTCACTTGTGTGCATGCCTCCTTCTCCAGGGCTCGATCTGGAGGGGGGGAAAGAAGGCGGCTCGTGGCTTGGGATCACCAAGCGTGGCAAACTGGCAGCACTGACCAATTACCTGGAGGGCAGACCCAACCCGGACGCCCATGGGAGAGGCAAGCACCTCTTATCGTAACTGCTTTAAATCACACAGTCCATTTCAAGCTCTGATCAGATTGAACGCAATCAAATGTTCAGGGCACGTCTCCAGGATCTGATGGAAAAAGTCTTCCCCAAAGACTAGAAATGAAACCTTGATGTTTGTCAAACTTGGATAAGTGGGTGTCCACACATTTTTGGCCATATATTTCTTTCAATTTGAGATCATCTGTCAAACCCATGAACCATCTGTACTCGTAAAGTATTGGTTATTTTCCTTTTCTGAATCCACCTGCAGTCGTGAGTCGATTGATTGTATGACTATCTACAGTCTGCATAATGGACCTGTACCTTGCGGCAGCTGTTGGCTGCAGATGTGCGTGGTGTGTTCTCCAGCGTGACGGCCAGCCGAACATCTGTTTTGCTTTCTTCAGGGCTGTGTTGAGGGCTGCCCCACATTAGCTGACACTTGCAGGGCTAATGCTAAGGCCAAGATGCAGGATACACCTCAGCTGTCATCCTGGTGCCTCACCACTCTCGTGAACAGCTGTGCGAAGTTTCCTAGGTTTCAGACCTTTGTAGAATTAGTTTTTAGCCTTCTTGAGATTTGCCTGTTACATTAGCCTGTTCTACATTAGCTTGAAAAGCTTAACCAACAGAACCTGCAGCATCAGCAGTTCTTCTAGGTGTTCCTCGCCTGTTCTGTTATGTCACCCTTGAGATCTTGTCCTTATTTACTCTTAAAGTGTGTTTATTTCCTCCACAGGGTTCTTGGTGTCCAATTTCCTGACCGATAACCTGGACAGCTTCTCCTACCTGCGGAAGGTGTCGTCCGAGGGACACCTGTACAACGGCTTCAACCTTCTCACAGCTGACTTCAGGTGAGAATTGCAGTGGGGCAGAGCATGGGAAAGCCTGGGTAGTAATAAGCTGCCTATTTCTTTGGACAGCGACGATATGCATCTCCGTTCTGACCGGCTTTATGACTACTGTCCCTGCCTCGAAGTCAGAATCAGGCACAATCAGAGCTGTCAGTATGATCATTATCTCGGAATGAAAGGAAAGACGTGCTCGTTTATCAGCAGGGACGTGATCCATTTACTCTTCGTCTGAAGACTGAAAGATAAAGATGTGTTCAAAGAGTTGACTGTTTGGACTCCTCTATGAAATCTACAAAACAAAACCACACACTATAGTCCACCGTTTTAATTAGGTATGCGCCATCAGTCCGTCCGCAGCTTGTAGAAGCACCTTTAGCAGGAATAACATGAAGGTAAGGGTGTTCTATATGATGTTATCAGGCTCTCATCTCTGGCATTCGTTTATGCAAAGCTTTCTTAAGGCCCTTGACATTCACTCGGTCATTGTCCTGTTGCATGACCCAATTTCAGCCAAGCTTTAGCTGTTGGATAGATGGCCCCACATTTGACTCTCAAACGCTTTGCTATGCAGAAGAGTTATGCATTGTCAATGACTGCAAGGGGCCCAGGTCCTGTGGCTGCAGAACAAGTCCAAATCCCCCCTCCCCCAACGCTTGACAGTTGGCATGAGGTGTCAGCATTTCAGCACAATCGTGGCACTGTGCATTATGGTCGAACGTCTCCACTTTGGTCTCGTCTGTCCAAAGGACACTGTTCCAGGAGTTCTGTGGTTTGATCAGATGCAACTACGCAATGTGCTGCCGTGTCCTTCTCAGAAAGAAGAGACCTTTTTTCCTGGCAACCTTCCAAACAAGCAATACTTGTCCTCTTATGATTGCACTGTCAGGAACTTGAGCATTTAACATGCTAACTGAGGCCTGTAGAGTGTGAGATGCGGCTCCTGGGTCGTTTGCAATTTTTCTCACTTTGGGGTAACTGTGTCTACTGTCCAGGAAAAGAGGCTTTCCACTAGATTTCGGAGGAGCACTGCTGTGAGGATTTGATTGCATTCAGCATCAAGAGCGTTAGTGAGGTCAGAATGTTGGAGGATCACCACCCCACTTCACCATCCCCAACTCCCCAATCGATCCTAAAAGTACTGGATGGAGCACCATTATCAGACTCAGACCCGGATTCTACTGGTTACATCGGCATCAACGAATGAAAACTAGCGGATTTCGCAGCGCTGTTATGATGCAAACGTCCAGCATTTCTTACCAATTTATCAAGCGTAAGGAAATGATAGTCACTTATCCTCAGTGCACTTCAGTTCCTTTGAGTTTCACAAACAAATCTATCAGACAGCATGCGACGGTCCTTGGAGGTTTGTGCGACTCGCGACGTGTGGAAAAATATCGTTCCCCACACACTGTCTCGCTCTCCCTTTCTGCCTCTGTTCTTTTCCTTTGTGCTATTGGATGGAGAAGAGACGGCGATGATTTTCATCTGATCTCGGGGGTCCTTGAGAGAGAAACCAGCCGCTGGGTTAGCCACCTGCTCTCCCATTCCGAGAGCTGGATGGAGCTTAAGAAGCCTGTTTAGGATGCAGCTCCACAGCTGTTCTTTCCAGCACGCTGATTTCTTCAGGGCTTTGTTGGGTCTGATTTTTCTTTTGTTGTTGTTGTGGGTTTTATTGTACAGTGTGAATTTTGTTAAGAGGTGATTCGAGCAGACACAGGTGTGGGACTGTGGGTGTTGAAGACCAAAACACTGGTGTATCGTGACAGCAGTAGCGTTGCCCTGCTTGGAGTCTTCGATACAATACAATACAGTGGCGCCTGAAAACATGCCTTGTGGTGCAGTGATACTATAAAATATCATGACAACCTGCCTAACATGCTGTTGATTGATCCTTGTTGGACACCCCCCTCCCAAGGCATGGAGTCTACAAGATTTCTGAGGGTGTCCTGTGGTATGTGGCACCGAGTTATTATTCCTATAAGTTGTGATGCCTTTGTTGTTCCAGTGCATCCCGCAGGTGAGGCGATGATGAGGCGACCTTCCTCCATCACTTCAAGGTCCAGTCCTGATGCTAACATGTCCATTCTAGGCCTATGGACAGTAAACAAGGGTTGCCATGGACACTCAAATTCTTCCTCCCAATTCGGTATGCCAATTAACCCACTCGTTCATAGCTTCCCCTAGCACTTGCAATGCTCCCGACACTTGGAAGGTAAGGACGTCCGGTACATGTGGGGCCAACCTCTAGCCGATACACTCTGAGGAAAGTGCCAGGTCCCCAGCTCCACAGCACCACCTAACGGACGCCTGTGCCAGCCAACATCGCTGATGAGGGGGGAGAGAGCGCCATCTACCAATCTGGGAAATAGAGAGTTTTCTCCCCAATTTAGATCGGCGATTACCCAACCCGTACGTATTCTCTCTCTCTCCTCCCCCATCACACGCAACACCCCTGACACTAGTGAGAGCGATACTAACACACGCCCACTCCGAACTGCCGCCGATGCGACATCACCAGGCAACCGACGCGCCTGGAGGCAAGTGCCGCATACCGGCTAGCAGACGCCAGTGACACCAGCGCCGCACTAGAGTGATGTAGGGGGAGAGCGCCATCTACCCACTCTTTCTTGAGGCCCTGGTTGCCGATGGCTAGCAGCGTGATCGGGATACGAACCACACAGCTGATCACAGTGTCAGCACCTTAATCCATCCGGTGGACCACCCCGGGCCCCCCTCTATGTCACCGTTTATTGGCTCCTTTCCGGAGATGTCCCTGAGGACCTTTTTTTTGAGAATTGGTTGACATGAAGGAAATCCCAGTTATTTCCTCCCAACCCCTCAACATAACACCATGTCTTAGATGCATGTGTCCTCTTTGCCTCACTGACGCGTATTGGGCCTCCGCCTGAATTGGCTAATTCCCTCTGAACGGCAGCATGACATATGAACGCCCGCCGACACAAGACTCGCTCGCAGCAATAAAACGGATGGAGACGGCATCTGGGAATGTTATTTATTTGTTTACCATCTCCGTAAACAAGATCGTTACTGAGCTATTACTCTCTGCGCTCTCGTTCTTTGAGCCAAGGATGATGCACACGGCGATAAGCTTATCCGTAACTTGTTTGGCAAGTAGCTGTTTTGTCCCCGGATCAATAGAGGCGGCCTGCAACATGAGAAGAGTGCTTTCGTTATAGCATAGAGGGTTTTTTTGGGGGGAAGAGGGGAAGAGTTTGATGATGAACTTTTAACGTTTGCTTTGATCTATGCATCCCATACATATTCCTTCATCACTTTCTGCATTCCGGACCAGTCTCTAGGACATGATGAAGGAGAGGAACCATTGCCAAGCAAAGCAGCGCTGCAGAAAATTGGAATTCCTTGAAAAGAAGCCGTAAAACCTCTTCTGTGGATGTCTCAGACGGGCTTGAGATGAAAATTTATGTCAAATTCTTGTTTGCTCTTTTGAAGGAACCTCCGCGTTCTTGTGGATGTGAAGAAGTGAGGCTCTGGGGACTGCAGGCTGCAAGTCTTTGGCGTCTGGTCCTGATTAAAAAATCCTCAGGAATTCTGTGACTGGTCCCTCAGAACTGGTAAACTTGGCCTGTTTTAGAAGGACCAAACATAACACCCCTACCTTGCACTTCCACTCACTGGCCACTTTATTAGAGACGCTTGCACACAGTATTACTTTTGGAAACCTTTGCATGTCATGCCTGGGGTCATGCCTGGCTACTGTTTTATAAAATAATAGTCGTAAATGCAGCTTTGTTCATGACTCAGTGTCTTGGCTGCAAGGCGCCATCCAGTTCAGGGGTTCAGGCCTATTGGTCCTGAGATTCCCATCCACAAATCATGTTTTGGCGCCCCATGGGGAAAGCCCCTGGGGTCTTCTAGTAGTGAGTGTTCACATCAAAACAGTATGAAAGAGTAGCTGCCTGTTTCTCCTCCACTCTTAAGAGATCAGGAATGTTAGATCTCATGACTCTTTGTTTGGCTCCTCTATGGCAAGTCAGAGTAGTGGCCTTTCAGGTCAATTGGAGGTGCATGAGATCTTGGGCTGTGTGCTGCCACTATTACCTGAGGGTCCTGAGTTCGAGTCCCCAGCCATGCCTTTTTGCCATCAGTGGCCGGAGTCAAAGAGAGCGCAATTGGCCATGTTCTCTCCTGGTGGGTAGGTGGCACTCTTTCTCTTCATCACTCTAAAAGTGAGCACAGGCGTCTGTTAGCTGGTGCAATGGAGCTGGGGACCCAGTGCTTTTCTCCGAAAGAAGAGGTGAAAGGGGAAAGTTAAGTCCTTACCCTCCTAGTGTCGGGAGTATGCTAGGGCTAGGGGGAGCTAAGAATGGGCGTCACCTTTGTGCTGCAGGCTACCACGGCATTAGTACAGCCCGGCTACCAGGCTCGTCCAGCATCGCTAGACGGCTGCCTGGCTTGTCCAACCTTGCTACCGCAGCGTTAGCCCAGCCCGGATTGCTTAGTGAAAGCTAGCATTAACTTCGCAAGGTATTAAAAGCTGATGTGTAACAGCTGTGCTGGACAAAGCAGTCTTTTAGGCCAGGATCATGGACATAGCTATCCGTTAGCATAGTGTTACCTGCAAACCTCACTGACGTCGTGAAGTGGTCCTGATTTGGCAACACAGCGAATGGAAAGCAGCTGGGAACAGAACGATGCAGCCTTGGTAACCATTCGGCCATGCAGCGATGAAGAGGCCTACTTTGTATAGAAGTAACATGAAAACTTGCAAATTTCAGATCCTTCAACTCGGCCAACCCATATCCACTTTGATCCCGAACTGATTAGAGGCTCTTTCAGCAAACGTCATTTGTTGATGCGCAGCGTTTCAGAGCGCCCATTGTTTATGCTTCTCAAAGCCAGCGCCACACAAAGCAGCTCAGTGGGGAAAGGCTCGGATAGATGTCAGTTTAAAGGCCAGGAGAAGGACGTGGGCTTACTAGAAATGAGCATCTACTATTTTGCATACTGATTATCTCTCTGTGATGAAGAGATTCCCTCCCTCCGTCCCGACTGTCGCTCGCACACTTTCCCCATCTATGTGGAAATCTCCAGGCGTCTTGCCTTGATGTACCTTTTTTTAACACATTTTCTACCTGCCTCTTTCCAGCCAGACGAATAAAAAAGGACACCCAGACTGCAGCGGGTTGCGTTTCCTATTCAGAGCACACTGGGGGGGAAAACTGCGTATTCTAGCAGCGCTCCACAAATAAAAGCACTCCATCATCCTCCTTGAGCCAGTTCCACCTTGTAAGCACCAACGCCCGCAATCCGCTCAATTTTCGAGTATGCCCTTCTGCCAGATCTGTGTACCCGATAAGAGGGACACGTCTAATCAGCTCAGCCCTGAATAGAGGAGCAACAGAACCATTGGTGCCGCTAATGGCCAGCAGCTGGGCAGCGGAGAGTGGCAGGGATGGCTAGCGCTACTCGATAAAGATGAAAATATCATGCCGCCTGCAAAGGAATTGTGATTCATAGGGCGTAGCATCTGTCTGGACAGGATTCTCTTGTGTCGTCCCCCGGCTTACACCATATCAGCCGCTCCTTGACCCCCACCGTGCAACGTTTCTGGAAGATAAGACCTCACCCACTTGGCCCGATGATGATAACCTTTGCACAGAGGTTGGGACTCTGTGGCTAATTGCCTCGGTGTAAACAGAACCGCAGGCCAGTGCTGCAAATGTGCTTCTAATGAATCCGTAGGTGGGAGAAACTAGGAGCGAGCGACCTTGTTTCCGGGCCTAATTTAGTCCGGTCTGCTCAGTTCTTCCTGGTGTACAATACCTGGGGCCTTGTGCAGCCGAAACCTGTCGACTCCACACCTCAGAAGGTGCCCTGTGGTATCTGGCACTGAAAGTTGTGAGGTGGGGCCTCCATGGATCGCATCAGTGAGCCTTGGGCACCCATGACCCTGTCGCCGGTTCACCGGTCGTCCTTCTTTGGAGCACTTTTGGTAGGTATCGACCACTGCATACCAGGGATCACCTCAGAAGACCTGCCCGATGTTTTGGAGATTCTCTGACCCAGTCGTCAGGACCGCTGAGTCAGATCCCTGCCATCAGCAGCCGGAGCCTAAGAGAGCACAACTGGCCTGACTCTCTGGGTGGGTAGATGGCTCCCTCACTCCCCACATTGCTCCAGCGCGATGCTGGCTGCCGGCACGGGCTTCTGCCAGCCGATGCATCAGAACTGGGTTCCTGGTGCTTTCAGCCGTGCGTCGGTGGCAGTTTGAAAAGAGGTGGGGTGCCGGGTGCGTGTTCGTCGGAAGAGGCATGGGTCATGACTTTTTGATTGAGTCCTGCGAATAATGCAGGTCAGTAACACTGGTTTACACCGGTGCCGCCCTTCAGGGAGAACTATGATGTATGCTGGTGGCTGACGGAGAGAAACCACCGCCTACATGCTAATCAACTTTGAGACCAGCACGACCACCCGGGGGTGGTGTTAGTAGTGGTGACCAAGTACTGGTCACTGGTACTATCACGTTAAACACAAGGCTGCTGCTGGTCTTGGGGCTGATTAGCACGTTAGCATTTCCCTCAGTCGCTCTTTCAGTGCTTTGAGAGGGTTTTACCCTGGAGGAGGGTAAAAATAGAGCTAATTCAGGTTTTAATTGTCGCTAACCGCATCTCTCTCTTCTCTCCATGTTTCCTGACGCAGGGCCAGCGAAGACACGGTGTGTTACTATGGAAACAAGGGCAGTCCGGAACCCATCCGCCTGAAAGCGGGTTTGTTCACTCTCTCTCTCTCTCTCTCTCTCTCTCTCTGAGCTCTCCTCACACACTCTAAAGTGGGCTTTCATTCAAGGCGTGTGTGTGTGTGTGTGTGTGTGTGTGTGTGTGTGTGTGTGTGTGTGTGTGTGTGTGTGTAGGCTAAAGCACAGAATGGGCTTGCATTCAAACACATTTTGTGTATTTTGTTAGACAGGCCTGCTGACCTGATGTGGCAGAAACATGAGCTACACTCAGCCCTCATTTGTGTGTGTGTGTGTGTGTGTGTGTTTCAGCAGGAATCTATGGATTGAGTAACTCTCTGTTGGAGACCCCCTGGCGGAAACTGCAGCATGGCAAACAGCGCTTCACCAACGTGGTGGACAAAATACTGCCCCCTGAAGGTCTCGTGCAGGAACTGCTGAACGTCCTCAATGACGAGGAGCTGTGGGTTTTCACCTCTCGCACCTTGTCTTACATTCACTCACACATCCATCCATGTATCCATCTGTCTGTCTGTCTATCTACCTATTCGTCCATCCACCTATCTGTCTCTCTGTATGTCCTCCATCCATCCATCCACCCATGTATCCATTCGTATGTCTATCTGTCTCTCTATTTGTCTGTCCATCCATCAGTCTGTTTCTCTAGCCATCCACCTATGTATCCATCCATCCATCAGTCTGTTTCTCTAGCCATCCACCTATGTATCCATCCATCCATCAGTCTGTCTCTTTAGCCATCCATCCATGTATCCACCCGTATGTCTATCTGTCCATCCATCCTTCCATGTATCCATCCGTCTCCATCCATCCA
Source organism: Salminus brasiliensis (assembly GCF_030463535.1). NCBI lineage: Eukaryota > Metazoa > Chordata > Actinopteri > Characiformes > Bryconidae > Salminus > Salminus brasiliensis. Next base: position 32,514,298 of record NC_132897.1, read on the forward strand.
TCCATCCATCCATTCATCCATGTATGCACCCATATGTCTATCTGTCTTTCTATCTTCTCTGTCCATCCATCAGTCTGTTTCTCTATCCATCCATCCATCCATCCATCAGTCTGTCTCTCTATCCATCTATCCATCCATCAGTCTGTCTCTCTAGCCATCCACCTATGTATCCATCCATCCATCAGTCTGTCTCTCTATCCATCCATTCTTCCATCCATCCATGTATCCACTCGTATGTCTATCTGTCCGTCCATCCATCCATCCATGTATGCACCCATATGTCTATCTGTCTCTCTATCTGTCTGTCCGTCCATTCATCCTTCCATGTATCCATCTATCAGTCTCCATTCATCCATCCATCCATGTATCCACCTGTATGTCTATCTGTCCATCCATCCATCCATCCATCTCTGTCCATCCATCCATTTGTCTGTCTCTCTATCTGTCTGTCCATCCATCCATCAGTCTGTCTCTCTCTGTCTACATGTCCATCTGTCAGTCTGACCATCCACCAATGTACCTCTCTCTCTCTCTCTCTCTCTCTCTCTCTCTCTCTCTCTCTCTCTCTCTCTCTCTCTCTCTCTCTCTCTCTCTCTCTCTGACCTGTGTTCTCTTTGATCTCTGTGTGGCTTCTCAGTGGTGCAGATCAGGAAAGTTTATTAGAAAGTTATTGTAGGAGATCTTTGAAGTGTGGGAATTTGAGAGAGTGCGCTTCTGAGAGACTGTTACTGATTCTTTGATTTTAGGAGGTGAACATCTCTTCCCTCTATCTCAGACTAATGTTAATGAGTTTTCTCACTTGCCTTTTGGTGGAGGAGGAGGAGGAGGAGAAGGAAGGAGGAGGTGGGGACCACAGTTCACATTCCTTCCATCCAAAACATTGAATCTTTTGGGGGGGGGGCACTGGCCTGCCTTCCTAACTTCCTCACTCCACATCACTACACACTTATACAAGTCACTCGAGTCTAGACGTACTTTTAATTTATGCAGATGGGAATTTTTACGAGCTAACGGAGCTGCTCCCAAACTCTCTGCGCTAACCTCGGCTGCAGCGCTGCGTTACCACATGATCTTAAGAGGCAGCTGTTAGTAACACCACAAACTGCGCCTCGGCACCTCGCCTCCTCACCCGAGCCGAGCTTTTTAGCCATTTTTGCTTTTAGCTCTGTAGCCGTTCGCTAAAGTGGCCGCTGCCTTTTTTCCCTCTTGTAATAAGGTCATTATTTAAATGTCAAATCAGGAAGTGTGTTTAAAAGTACTGAAGGAAGCAGAGCCTGCTTTTACATTCATTATCTCTGAAGGTGAGCTGAGGAGCTCAGGGGAATACAGAAGCTATGCTGGCTTTTATTAGCCGCTCACAGAGTACAGCACCTCAAGCCATCTCTGGCCTGGGTTCATGCCAAGGCTTTGCTGGAGTGGTTGGTTTGTATAATGTGGTTCAGAGGCCAGATTCACAACAGTGCCCTATGAATAGAGCAGGGCTATGGCTGGACTGGTGTGGTTGTCGAGGAGAAGCCCCTGCAAATGCTTCATGCTGGCTGGAATCACCTCCTTGGGTCCACTCTGGTATTCCCGAGCTGTTTCTTTCTGAAATGCTAGCTGCTGTTAGAAATGCTAGGTGCTATCATGGTTCTGGAGGACCACTCTATCTCTTTCTCTGTGTCTCAGGAATTCGCCGGACCCCATGCAGGAGAGTCAGGGGACGGGCGGCTACTGTAAGGCCATTCTCCAAGCTCTCTCCGCCGTGTGCGTGCGGGCACCGGGATATGGCACCAGGTTGGTGGTTGGCTGATTACACTCCTAGCCACACATTGGCTCTCCCTGTAGCGGTCAGACCCTCACTTGTTAACAAACCTGGCTGGAGTTCAGCTAGAGCCTGTAGCCCATCTGTTGATGGTCAGCCCCTCATCAGTGGTCAGTTTCAGTCTTTACATTTGAATTGTTGAGCATTTAGTGTGACTAAAGTAATGTAAGCCGCTACTACTACTGTTATTAACAGGTAGCCCCTGGGTCACTGGCTCTCTCTTTTTCCTTTTCAGGACCAACACGGTAATCCTGATCGACAGCGAGGACAATGTGAGCTTCACCGAGCGCACCATGCTGAACTGTGACGTCACCCAGTGGAGCACCAAGTCCTTCCACTTTAAGCTGCAGGAATGAGGGTCGACGAGCCCCCACAATCCGTGCCTTCCAGCCCTCGAGCCATGCAGCACCACTGTCCATACACAAGTTTAATCCTCAGACTCTTCCCTGCTAAAGGTGGCGGGGCAGTTCTCGATTCTGATCATGACTCTAGCTTTTAGGGAGAGGGTTTTTTAACTGCACTTTTCTTCAGGTCCATTTATCCGGGTTGGTTCAGACACACTGCAAAAAATGATATCTTGGCGAGATATGTTAAAGTTTCGGGTCAAAATATATATATTTTATATAATTTTCACTTTTGAAGAATTGTTCTAGAGAAATTGAGTTTCGAGAAATATCGAGAATGCAGAAAAAAATAGCTTATTTTGGAAATTCTGCATTTAATTGAGCTTGTTTTGAGAAATAATACAGATAAATTAGCATATTTCAAAGAAATCTGCAGACTATTTTGCTTATTTTGGAAATGATGCATTTAATTGAGCTTGTTTTGAGAAATAATACAGATCAATTTGCAGATACATTTGCATATTTAAAAAAATCTGCAGATAAGTTTGCTCCTTTAATTTAGTTTGTTTACATTTTTTTTTTTTTGCTTTTTTCAAGAAGTAACACAGATAATTTAGATTTTAAAAAGAAATTATGCTTTAAACAGGACATTGTCTCTAAGTAATACAACTTCAAGCAATAAAAACTAGCTATAAATACAATGTTGCCCCCCCCCCCAAAAAATAATGCAGACATTTTTCTTGTTTCTTTTTGAGAAAGAACAACAATAATTGCTTAGATTTTTTGGGCTTTTTGAGAAATAATACTTTAAACAGAAGAGGTTCTCTAGATAATGACTTAAAACAAGTACAAATCAGTTGTTAAGATGTCATTCTTTGCAGTGACTGAACAGATGCGATTCAGGACGTGAATCTAAGGGAGTGTGTTGCAGCTGAACCCGTGGGGTTAGGTTAAAAAAAATGAATTTGATGAATGATGAATTTGTTATTTATGGTGCACTGAATGCCATTTTTGACAATACCTGAGCTTCTATTCATCAGCAGTGATGGAGAGAGACGTCCTGCATCCAAATAATCAATGTTGCTAAAATGTTATCTGCCAAAGAAGAAACGCTCTGTGTAGAATTGGGAGAACAATCGGCCGTTTTTGAGATGCTGGTACAAGACATGGAGCTGACGCTAGCTGTTCGGGTTCGTTAGTGACCCGTATGAAAACCTCTTTGAAATGTAGCGCCTTGGTTTAGCTTGCACGCGGCACGACTTTAACTCAGGAACGACACATTTCTGCAGCTCCTGTCACCACGGTAACCTTTCTTTCATGCTACGTCCAACTATTTTGTCTACTGTACTTTAAACCGTCGACATTAAACCTGGTTTTTGCCACCCGATTCGGATTTGAACCACAATGTCTGTCGTCATCCTGATGACCTGATGGGTCTCCAGTTGTCTGGAGTGGCACCAAGCAACCTCAGGCCATGGCATATTAGAACCGTGATAATAACAAATGCTTGTTTATGTAGCACCTTTCGTTTTCCTCTGAAATTGTCATTCGAGGCCGTCCTTAAAGGGTTTCAGGGTCACGTCACACGTCTTTGACGCCAGCTTTTGGTCACGCTGAGAAAGCATGAAGGTGAAGGATAAAGTCCGCACCCTTATTTTGTGCTGCAGACTTTTCCAGGAGGCCAGCTCAGGCTTTTATGTGTCGCAGCCTTTCATTATGTGCAACTGTGACTCTGAAGCCGACTGTGTTGACAGGTGTAAGTGGGTATCAGCAGCATAAACGTGGGGGACAGAAAAGGCAGGCAGTGTTGATGAGTAATGCTTCCTGGGGACTGTGAATAATGAAAGAACAGCAAGGGCCCTAAAACAGAACCCTGTGGGATGCCACGGGCCGCTGAATGACCAAAGGACGTGTGCAGATATTGTAGGCAGGTCAAAGCTGGAATTCTGTCCTGGTACCCCAGGTTCTAGCTGGATAGTGGCTAGCAAATCTCAGTACGTTTGGAATTACAGCCCCTGTACGCTTGTGGCATCTTTGATAACACAAGCCCGCAATATTAATTTAAGCCTACCTATTTACAGAGACGACATCGGTGACAGTCTAAGTATACTGTTTGTTAGCAACATTAGCCTAGCATCTTCTATTCCACTTTAACTACACAAGCACACATCAGATATCAACACTGCCTACAGCCCAGTTGTTGAGGCCTTTGTCAATGTACTTTGACCAAAAAAAAATTGATCACTGCTGCCCTCTACAGGCAGGGGAGCTTCACTACAGGTTCAGGATTTTATTGGTAATGTGATCAAATGCACAGCTTAATCCAGAAAGAAGCAGCCAAAAGCAAACACACAGGGCATTACAAGGAGTACAAACGTCAGCGTAATCGTCCTAACAGAGTAGTTTGAGTAAGTGGAGCCCCTCACCCCCAAAGGTCCCTTTGTTTCTTCATTTTCAGAGTCAGCATATTTCCTCAGTTTATTAAGCCCTTATGTGGGGACGCCCTCTTTCTCCTTCCTGCCTTTCTGAGCCCCGTCACAGCCCATCACATCATCCAGAGTCATGTAGACGTTGTAGTTGGTCTTCTTAGTGTCTCCTCTTTCCCTGTTTTTCAGAATGAAAAAAAAAAAATCCTACAATTAAATGACGAACAGTATTTTGGCAAAATATCAAATTTACACTTTTGCACTCCTCCAGAATCAGTCATTCAGGCAAAAATAAACAAATAAAAAAATAAAAGTTTGGCGCCCTAATATTGCATCTTTAGTTTTAGACTGGAGCTAGACGGCTAACAGTGCTAACAAAAACTGGAAGGCAATAGTCACCGAGATGTTTTCTATTAGGTAATGCCTACACACTTTTCATAACCCACGTCCAGGTCCTCATTACAGTGCTGCAGGCTTCTCTATGTGTAAATATATTATTAATAAATAAAACTTTTATGTAAATATTGTATCAACAATGAAATATTACAGTATGTAATTATTAGTATAAAACTGAACGTTACAAAATTTGTCAGCATTTCAATAAATTGCCAATATTACAATATTTATCTACTGTTAAATTATGTTGTTTGATTATTTAACAACCATTATTTAACCAATGTTACAATATTTAACAAACATTTACCTATTGTTACAAACTTTACTCAGGGTTGCAATATGTATCAACTGTTACGTTCTTTTGGTTTTATTATTTAATAAACATCACATTATTTAACTAAAGTTACAATATTTAACAAACATTTACCCATTACATATTGTAATGATTATATTTTGTAATAGGTAAAATAAGTTTGTCAAATATTGTAACATTGGGTAAATAATGTAATGGTTGTTAAATAATAAAACAAAAATAATTTAACAGTAGATCAATATTCTAATCTTGATTAAATATTGTAACATAGAATGAATAATGTAATGTTTTTAAACAAATTTATCTTTTTTAGAAAACAATTTTGAAAACTTGATAGCACTGATTAGATCTTGTAACATTATTTAAATATTGTAACATTAGGTAAATGTACTGTTAAATATTAAAATGGTTAAATAATATAATGATTAATTAAATAATAAAACCAAAATAACGTAACAGTTGATACATATTGTAAGCCTGATTATATTTTCTATCAACTGTTACGTTATTTTGGTTTTATTATTTAATTAATAATAAACCTAATGTTACAATATTTAAATAATGTTACAAGATCTAATCAGTGCTATCAAGTTTTCAAAATTGTTTTCTAAAAAAATTTAATAAATTTGTTTAAAAATATAACATTACAGAACACTGTAACTATTGTTACAATATTTGTCTTTTATTATTTAAGAAATATTACAATATTGAAATAATGCAACATTACAGTATATAATGTTCTTACATTAGTTCAAAAGTTTTGATTTTAGCTCACTAAGCCCTGAAACCCTATCTATACTGAACTTCTTTTTGAATATTTGATGTAATATCTGCACACTCATGTTATTATAGATAGTATTGAACTGTAGATGTTGGTACAGTACTTGAAATCCATGGTCTCGTAGATGTTGTCTTTGGCCTTGGTGGTGGGTTCCCTTCTACTGTAAAAAAAAACAACAACAACATATATATATATATGTATTATACTTTATATATGTATTATACTTTATATATCATATCATTAGCCAGTGATGTTAATATTTGGTTCCAATGGCTCCTGTGAAGAGGTGGATGTATTAGGAGCTACAACAGGGGACCTTTTGACAAGAACAACACCTAACAGAAATTCTGATTATTGGATTATTATTGGTTATTATGTAGCATGTTACCTTTTGCCTTTCATGTGGTCCAGGGTGACGCAGGTATCGAGTGTGCCCTTATCGATGATGTCATTTGGCATGTGGAACGGCTCCTTACTGCAATTGCAGAATATACATACATATATATAAAATGTTAATCCACAGGTCTTTCAGACCACACAGCTGTTCTGAATGACCTTCCAGTATCCAGCAATGTACGGTTGTGCCGTTCGGGTCGCGCTGTATGAGTACAGATGGAGGTCGCTGGACGCCTGAAGGGTTTGACTCACTTTGTAGGCGGAGGAGGCTTCCAGAGCCGGGCAGCGAGGATGCTGAAGATGATGGCAGGAATGAGGAACGCACAGCACCAACCCAGAGACAGCCAGAACGCGTTCTACACACAGACATAACCACACTTATCATTACATAACACTACCTACAGCATCATAATTATAATTACAGTTATGTTTCTTCCCAATGAGCTGTAAAGTTAGTGTTTAAGTAGTTTTAGAATGTTTGAATGTTGTGGTATTTAACTTCTATAACTAATTTTCCTTATCCAATCACTTATCCAGTACTTAACCGGTGTTTTATTGACTAACACCACAATATTTGACCATTTATTTTATATTATAAGCTTAATTTCAAAATGAACTTACAGTACGTAATTTTTTTACATTTACATATATTTCTTTTTTATGTGGGATTGATTTTTTACAATATTTAAGATTTATAGTGTTACAATATTTAGCCATTACAGTATTTACCTAATGTCCAGTAGAATATTTAACATTTTTAACTGGCCTTACAATATTTACAATGTGACAATATGGATCATTTAAATTTGTAAACAATGTTACAATATTAAAAAAAACCTTGATGATACATATAGTACTGAAATAACGTACTATATAAAGTTATAAAAAAATAATGTTACAATATTTTACTAACATCACAATATTTCATGTAACATTACAGTACTAATATTCCCTAACATTATTTTCCAAACGTTACACATATTTATCTAATGCTACATTATTCAGCTAACATTATAATATAATGATATACTCACCCACGGTCCAATCAGGTTGTCGCAGGTGGCGGTGTACATGTTGGCGAGAGACACAGGAAGCCAGAGGCAATCCAGCGCCTGGTCTATAATCTGAAAATCACGAAAACGGTCTTGAGAAGGACAGCCCACTCAGTCACCTCTACCACGACTGAGAACAGTGCCAAGGCCTGGTTTGACCACATTTCTTCAAAATGAAAACAGCACAGCCTCTAGCTTTGCCTCTAGGCAAGAACGTTCTCAGGCAGGCTACTCACAGCAGCCCCAACCAAAAATTCTGTACATGATTTCCCCCTTTGAACACCCTGTACTGGTGTGATGAGGCGAAAATGAACGAAAGTACGGATTCAATTTAGGTAGTATTTGAAGTCACGCTAACATTTCGCAGCTGCTTATGGATAACAATGGGTCACAGAGTGCCAGAACCCACAATAGCGAGGCGATCAGCGGTTAGGTTAACATCGGCCTACAGGACTTATTAGCTACATTAGCCTCGTAGCTCCAGTGTAAAACTCCCGATGAATGAGGAGGGAAACTACTGCGTTAACCAGCAGGTTAGTAAGGTCAAACGTTGACCTTTCTCCAAAAGAAATGAATTGCAAATCTGGTGTATTTACTCGGATACGTCTCTGTCAGAGAACAGAGATGTATTCCCAGCACATGAGACGGAGAGCATCACAGCGGAAAAAACAGCCCAACGAGCCATCTGTCTGAACATCCGTTCAATCTGCTGCCAGGATGATTGGATTCAGACAACACGCTCCCTTCTTTCTCAGAGATGACAGGCACTCATGACCAGTTGTGGGACCAGTGTTCGCATGGCCTAGTTCTGGTTCCACGCTTGCTGACCCGGAGCTATAACGCTAATGTGTGTTTTGGGGTCACTGAAGACTCGGTTGCCTGGCTCAGGCCAGTCCAGCTCAATACCAGCTTTTGCTTGGGAGGTAGCTTGAGAGGTGTATTTCAATATATTTGGAATTATCTCTCACTTTTAATATATTGTTTTGTTTTGCTTTCATAGCAGCTCATTTATGCACTGCACATCTCTCTGAAGCTGTAGCTACATCAATAGATGAAATATTCCACGGTCCAAATCTTTTTCAATGGCTGGAATGAATTGGAAAAGGGATCGTCATATCTCTGCTTTGGTGAAAGATTGGACGAAACTAAGTGCGGCCCTCTCTAAGTCCGAGTCCCCCTGACACGTGATGCAAGTTTGGAGAAGATCGGAAAAAGTCAAAAGTTTGGCCCAAAAAAACCATAAGGGGTACCCCTGTGTGTTTTTTTGAGCCAAATTTTTGACTTTTTCCGATCTTCACCAAACTCACACCATATGTTAAGGGTGTCCAGACTTAGAGAGGGCTGCACTTAGTTTCGTCCAATCTTTCACCAAAGCAGAGATATGACGACCTAATTTCCAATGTACTTTTAAGTGACTGTCAGTCAGTATCTCGTTATACCACAGTTAGTTCTGTCCTGGCACTGTGATTGGCTGAGAGGCATTCTTTAAGGTATTCATTAAGAAACGACTTGCCCTCTTCATTTGATCTTCTGGACATTCAGATGATGCAACTTCCTTTCTGTGTTTTGGATTCACGCAGTAAAGCAGAACACTGCCCACTGTGTAGAAACGTGCATTTGAGCTCCAGAGACCTCATTAATGCTACAATAGTAAAGTAAGCTAAACTTTTAGAGTTTTCGGATGAGTGAACGTTATCTGTGGCTAAACTGGCAGGTGGCTTCTGTGCACTCTTAAAAATAAAGGTTCCTCACTGGTTCTTGGCTTTTTTTGGTTCGTGTGGAACATTTCCATCATGTGAAGAAGATCCCATATATTTGACATAGCTGATACATAGTGGAAATGGGAAGGTGTACTTCAATATATTTTGGAGGATTCTCCACTTTTAAAATATTGGTATTTTTGCTTTATTAGCAGCTTATTTATGCACTGCATGTCTCCCTAAAGCAGAAGCTACATCAATAGCTGTAAAACCCCACTGTCCAAAACCCATTCATTTCAATGGCTGGAATGAATTGAAATATGAATCGTCATATCTCCACTTTGGAAAATGACAGGACGAAACTAAGTGCAGCCCTCTCTAAGTCTGGACACCCTTAACATATGGTGTGAGTTTGGTGAAGATCGGAAAAAGTCAAAAATTTGGCTCAAAAAAACACACGGTTTTTTTGGGCCAAACTTTTGACTTTTTCCGATCTTCTCCAAACTTGCATCACGTGTCAGGGGGACTCGGACTTAGAGAGGGCCGCACTTAGTTTCGTCCAATCTTTCACCAAAGCAGAGATATGATGATCCCTTTTCCAATTCATTCCAGCCATTGAAAAAGATGGGTTTTGGACAGTGGAGGTTAATACAGATATGGCTTCAGGGAGAGATGGTTAATGTCAGAGCAGTGTTGCACAAGCATATGTCCTGGTCGCCTTCAATATAACTGATTTTTCGTGCTCCTGCAAGTTTCGGGCGTCTAGGTTGCACAGCTGGCCTGTAGGTCTCCTTTGACCTTTCCTATATAAATGCATTTCCTATTTTTGCCAATTGAAGGGGTCTCTGTATGCCAACCGTTTGACACAGGGCCTTAGAAATTGGCTCAGTCCATCGTCCTGTGACCTCAGCTACGCATGCATAGTTTGGTGGCTCTACAACTCTGCCCGATTTTTTGCTCTAAATCTCGGTTATGTCGATCGGGCCCTGGCACCTTCATATGATCCAAGCGTTGCGCTCCTGCGTTCCCTTTATAAGCTCTGGCTGAATTCTCGACCTAAGGCCTGAGTGCTAAGATCAAAAGCTCCTCGTCAGAATCAACCACTTACTCACCGCATATCTGACCACGTCCAGGAACTGCGTCACCAAATTACTGCCCTTCTCCATCATACACTGAGACACCTGAAATGAAGACAGTCCCCAGTTCACTGTGCACTGTTGTTCAGTTAACTTACATTCATTTAGCAATGGCAAACTGGGCGGTTTTGGTTCCAGTCCCTTTAAGACTAATATATTCAAATGAGCTCTGTTCTGATTGGCTGCCCTCTACCGCACTGTATTGAAAAAAACTATCCAGGCTGAAATCAGGCGAATGGGCAGCGCTAAGCTGCTGTAACATGTCCAGGGTACTAAGTAGCTTCTGAGGAACTTTTGGAGGTTCTTCAGTTTGAAACTGTGGAGGAACCTCCTAAGGTGCTTTGAGGAACCTTCAAGGAACCTTTTTCTTCTTTTCTTTTCTTGAAGGTTCCTTAAAGCACCTAAAGAGGTTCCTCCACAGTTTCAAACTGAAGAACCTCCAGACGTTCCTTTAGCTTCTATGGCCTAGTGCCACACTGTCAAAAGTGTAAGATCCTTAAGGAACCTTCAGAGGTTCTTCAGTCTGAAACTGTGGAGGAACGTCTTTTTAATGGGTTCTCCGTACTAAATCACCACAGTTTCTGAGGTACCACACACTCTTGTACAGCTACCTGGCTCTTATTGTACCATAACCCTAAAAAGCAGGATACGAAACATACAGCACATGAAGAGTGGACTCACGTCTTGCACGATGTAAGGAACCTCAAAGCGAAGAGAGTTCTCGGTCTCGCTCGTGCTCAGAAGAGCGCTGTCTGCATTGGTCTAGAGGAGGTAAACATCACTGATGTTAAGCCATTTTTTCACAGAAGGAAGAGGACTACATGAATAGAAACACTCCCTGTTCCTAATAAAGTGGCCAGTGAGTGGAAGCACAAGGTAGGGGGTTCTAATGAAGTGGCCAGTGAGTGGTTGTACAAGGTAGGGGTTTCTAATAAAGTGGCCGGTGAGTGGAAGCACAAGGTAGGTGTTTCTAATTAAGTGGACAGTGAGCAAAAGTGCAAGGTAGGGGTTTCTTATATAGTGTCCATTGTGTGGAAGCTCAAGGTAGGTGGTTGTACATGGTAGGGTTTTCTAATAAAGTGTCCAGGACCGATGGGAAGATCATACCTTGTAATTGTGACTGATGGTGTCTAGAGCCTCGATGCTGGCACTCATGTTGCGCTGGAAAGAGATATAAATAAATAAATAAATAAGTCATAAATATCTCATTCTAACTGGGTTTATGTTTACAGCGCTAGCAAGGTGTGAATAGATTTGGTTCCAAGTTCCGCATCAGTGAGAAGCGAGACTGGGCTGCTGTGCTGTCGGTTTCTACCTGTATTACCTGTCCTACCTGCTTTTGGAGTGTGCCGTGTTAGTCAGCAGGATTTTTTTGCCTCTTTATTACTTCCTAATAGATCTTCTGAGGGACAGAGCCTTTCCTAGGCCTTCAGGCTCGCTAGCTAGCAGGCCGGCAATGCTGAGGTAGTCTGTAGAATAATGGATGTAGAGCCAAAAGACAAGGTCGACAGGGTCAAGGGCACCCAACCTCACAACTTGCAGGACTTGAAGGATCTGCTGCTAACACATTGGTGCCAGGTCCCACAGCACACCTTCAGACGTCTTGTGGGGTCCATGCCTCAGATTTGGGTGATGGCCACGTTAGCTTCATAGCCCCAGTTTAAAACTAGGGGAGCGAAATTCGGACAGGTTCAATAAACTCGACTCACCCTGTACGAATCCTGTAGTCGGCCCTTTTTAGCCAGCTGCCTGGCTTTAGCCGCCTCATTCGTGAGATTCTCCCTAATGCTGCCATCGGCCTATCAGAACACATAGAACCAAGAACACAAGCACAGTGCTTAATCGAGTCAAACAACAGAGCTCCTTAAAGGACTATCAGGCTCCTTCTGTGACTGTACATCTACCAGGCGCTCACCGACAGAGCTGCTATCTCCAGTTGTCCTGCGAAAGCGTCAAGGTCTGTCTTCACTATAGGTCTTGCCAGCTGTGTGGAGAAAGGAGTATTAGCAGTCAGATGACCTACACGCACCTACGGCCTAAGAGTGTTCAGATCTACTGACAATGCCTTTCTATGGAGACTGAGGAAGCTGTGCGATGGGCGCACCTAAAAGTGGCAGTAATTAGATGGGGCGTCTGGATACTTTTGGACATGTTTAGAGTATTTCAGAAAATCCTGATTTTTAAAATGAATGTTGTAAAACATTTGATGGGTGGTGTACAAAAACACACACGCTTAAAAAGACCAGTACCAGCGTTTGGAAATCACTGTATTTGATTTGGTCGAGGTTGCCGGAGTCCTTAAACTGCTTCACGGTGGCTTGGGTGGCGTTTAGGAGCGCTGATAAGTCGTCCAGTTGGATGTTCAGGGACGTCATGCTCTTGCTGAGTTCAATCAGGTACTGCAGGGGAAAGCAGCAAAAGCATGCATTACAGTTTTAAAAGTGAGGCCACATTATACGTACACCCACTTGTGGTGCTCAAAGTCAAGGTCAGTGTCTCTTCACTTCCTGCTGGTGATCATGATTGACTACGGCTGGCCGCTTCTCTAAGTACAAGTTATCGGGAGGTGTAGCCTTCAACTTAACTAACTAAGGTCTGGAAGAAGACGCAAACTGTTGCCCTCGGCTAAGAGAGAATTGGTTAGGATGGTCAGGAAACAACCCAGGAAACATCAATGCACAGGCCTGTAACTGTTAAACACGGTGGCGGGTTCATCTTCAGTGCAGAAACTGAAGGAATACTGAAGAAGGAGGACTGCCACAGAATCTGACACCATCAGCTAGACGGTTGAAACCTGGGCCAAGCAGGCCAACAGCTGGCCTTCCCAAAGTCATGACCCTATTGAATATATGTGAACTGGGCACAAGCACATTTAAGTAAAGCTTGTTGACTGTATTGTCAGTTCATGCTACAGACCGTGTGATGGGTGCACCTAAAGGTGGCACTAATTAGATGGGGTGTCTTGATACTTTTGGACAGGGTGAGAGAAAAGACAAGGGCATTACCATGCTTGCATTGAGGAACCTGTCCATGTTAAAGCTCTTGTCCATGTGCAGGCTGTAGAACAGAGATATCCCTACTTGACAGCCCCTGTGCCACAAACACACACAGTAGACAGCATGAGGCCACATTTAGGCAGTCTTGTCTATGGTGTCCTTTAAACAGTCACGTACCGGTATATCTCATAGGTCTTGATGTCCTGCTTCATTTGATGGTCTGGCTCCTGGTAACTGGTTCCATTTGTGACATTCAGAAACAGACTAGTGGTGGCATTGGCTGGACTGGCAGTGGAAGACAGGTTAGTGGAAACAGTGTCCGGGTCCTGAGCGTTCAGACTGCTGAAGAGATAGTCTTGCTCGTCCAGGTACTGTAAAGGAAAAAACAATCATTTTGGCCATTAACATGTCAATAACGACATTACCTATCTATCTATATTTCTATCTATATACATATATATGCTGTTACTGATACATTTTTAGAAGAACAAAAAAAACAATGGTTTTGTCTAGTATCATCTGCTCACCCGAAATATCTCTCCATTAGTTGCACTTCGGCAGGCCAGGGCATGAATGTTACCGGCGAAGAACAGGTTGATGAAGACCATGATTATGAAGAGCCAGGACAAGAAGAATATCATTCCTAAAGCACTGAACAAAGAAACAGAAACACCTCTCTCAATTATCAATGTAGGACCTTCAGAGAGGGGTGGATGGGTGGATGGATGGATATACAGATGGATTAATTGATGGTTAGATGGATGGATAGATAAATGGATGTATGGATAAACAGATGCATGGATGGATGGATGGATAGATGGATAGATGGATAGACAGATGGACAGATGGATGGATGGATGGATGGATGGATGAATAGACAGTTGGATAGATGGATGGATAGATGGATAGATGGATGGATAGATGGATAGACGGTTGGATAGATGGATGGATGGATGGATGGATGGATGGATGGATGGACAGATGGATAGATATATGGATAGATGGATAGACGGTTGGATAGATGGATGGATGGATGGATAAATAGATGGATAGATGGTTGGATGGATAGATAGATAGATAGATAGATAGATAGATAGATAGATAGATAGATAGATAGATAGATGATGAATAGACAGTTGGATAGATGGATGGATAGATGGTTGGATGGATGGATGGATAGATAAATGGATGTATGGATAAACAGAAGCATGGATGGATGGATAGATAGATGGATAGATGGATGATAGATGGACAGATGGATGGATGGATGGATGGATGAATAGACAGTTGGATAGATGGATGGATATATGGATAAATGGATAGATAGATAGATAGATAGATAGATGTATGTATTAATAAATGCATCTCCTTTAAGAGCAACATTAGTTATAGTTACACTCACATGTAAAGGAGGTATACAGCGGTCATCCTCAGCTGGTCCTGCAGGTGAAAGGGGTAAAGGGTGGGAGAGATGACCACAGACGCTCCGATGACCAGTCCAGCCAGCATCAGCAACGTAATGATTAGGAGCAGTATGCAGAACACAGCTGACACTGACCACCTACAGGGGGCAACAGAGAGAACCTTGGATCTGCTAATCGATGGTCAACTGATACGTTAGCCTTCTAGCTCCAGGGCAAACTGAAAGAAGCTGACTTGAGACCTTAAACTCACCTGACATCGTCGTAGTACTGCAAATCGGCCATGGACTCGTCAAGCGAGGCCCCCATGTCGGAAGCAGCTTCTGAGAGGGACTTCAGAGAAGGCAGGCGTTTGCTGTAGTTCCGAAATACGTTCTGGGTCTTGTTCAGCTTCACTAGCCACGCTGCGTAGAGAATGAGAAACAGTGGGGTTCTGAAAACTGGGGTTTAGCCGAGGACGGCGTTACAGCTGACCGTGAACCTGATTTAACGCACATACCTTCAATCGTTGGCGTGATCTGATCTTCGCACACCTGAGGAATGGAGTTGATCGACGTCTTAACCTGCAGACAAGAAAAAGAGCAGCTTGGGAAGAGCAATGGCCATAAAGGAGCGAGATAATTAAGAACACGAACCGAACCTAAAACAGACCACCGTATACTGAAACTTCACAAAGCTACTGTTACCAGGCTACGTTGCTTGGTGGAGGAACTGGTGCTGCTGTTAATGAATATTTGTGTATATGACCTACCTTCTGGACCTTGACATCAAATTCCGGCACGAAGCTTAGTCTTTGCACCTGGGCATCCACACTGGGTATCTATGAAAATGAAACAATGGGAGTGATAAGGTGAGCCAGAGTGCCATCTATCCATAGCATAGCCAGTTGTGCTCACTCAGGCTCCGGCTGCCGATAGCAAAGCGGCATGACCCAGGATCTGATCCAGCTTTTTATATCAAAACCACTAGCTGCTCAAATGCTAACCGGGTGGAATGTGCAATCAGCTGTTCACACTAGAACCTTCTAGCATACCAGTTCATAGTTAGCATCTGTGTCCAGACCAGAGGTGTCCAGTGAGCTGTCGAGGTTGTACAGCCGACTCCGCATCTGTCCCAGCTCCGTCTGGAGGAACCCATAGGTGTCCTGCATATTGTTCCTCACTTCCTTCACCTCCTGGAGGTGGCGCTGTGCACCAGTAGCGTCTGTTGGTTCGGCAGTACGGATAAAAGCATGTTAATACGCGTCATATAAATAGTAGTGACAACCCTGGCAACCCTGAGTAGAAGTAGCCAAGCATTTTATTGACCTCCATGACGAACTAGGCTAACAAGCCACTTATTTTTCTAGCCAATCGCTAAAGCTTCTGGCTCTCAGGGCTAGATTTGTGTTTTGCTAATAAGGTGGACAGTGAGTGACAACGCGTTAATGATAAACATATAAGTACCAACAAACCTTGAACAGTGATGCCCAAACGGTTGAGGGTCATGTTGATTTCACGACTGAGAGATGCGAGGATTGCTTTGCCAATCAAAGCGCCAGTTTCTGGAGGAAAGAGGCTGGAATAAGCCTTTATAAGTGTTTATATGGGCTAATGTCAATTGGGATGAAATCCTTACACTGGTGTTCCATAGCCTCACTAACACCACCCTTCAGGTAAAGCGTTACCGTCAAGCAGAACAATCTTTAAACTTTCATACCAATCAGTTCAGTCGTAATTTCCTCGTGGAAGTAGGGAAACTGCTTGACGATGAACTCCACTTTCTGCAATTGCAAAGGTTGGAGGGTCAGTCAACAGGGCCGTATTCGAGTGATGGATTGACCAAGACGGTAGCTTGGTAGTACGGTAGGGACATAAAAAAAAAAATAAACTGGGACACCATAAAATATCGGTAAAGGAACCAGCTCAAACCAGCTGCCGGCCGGGACCCTGTAAATACAGCCTCAGTGCATTTGTGTGGAAAGCTTGTGTGTGTGAACTGAGGACGAACCTCAGGGACGGAGCTTAGCGCCTCCTCCATGTCCCTAAAGTCCTCCCTGAGGTGAGACAGGTTTGGCCCCATGTTCTGATGCATTCGGTTGTTGGTGGTGAACGTCAGAATCACACCTGAGCTACAGGTAAAACACACACACACACACAGGTGATGTCATAATAGGCCTGACATCCAATCAGCTGCTAGTTCCTATGCCGTTTACGTTATTGTAGTTGTTGTTGATTGGTCTGTGGTCTATGGATGCGCTTCTACTTACAGCAGTAAAATGACGGTGACAGAGAGGCACGTGATCACAATGATGCTCCTTTGGTGCCACGGCAACGCTGATGGCACTTCGCTCTCGATCGGCACGTTTCTGTAGCGGAAGTATCTCCACACGAACACAGCGCCTACTACTGGAATGATCACCGCATACAGAACAGCGAGGATGAGGCACACCACATAACCCGCCTCAAAGCCCAGCACCTGCAGGTAGAACACACACATCAGTTTTGTACAGTGGCCAGATGTGGCATACTATATACACTTTACGGACAAAAGTATTGGGACACCTACGAGAGATTTTATGACGTCCCATTCTACATTAATATGAAGTTGGTCTCCCTTTGCAGGTATTGGGTCAGCAGACTGAGCAGACTGCATGGCTAGGGGCTTGATTTTATACACCCGTGGCAACGAGACTGAACGAAACACTGGAATGATCAATGATCACAGGGTGTCCCAACATTTTTGTCAATCTAGTGTCATTTCTGTTGGTATGTTGGTCTATGTTAGCAATTAAGCTAATGCTAACCACGAAAGAATCCCAGTGGTGTTGTAATGAAGTATTCAGCTCACTTGCTAACAGCTCGTATTGCTTAATAATTCCAAGTGAAAACGATCCCCTTTTCACAACTCATTTAGCTAGCTGGCTAACTAACATTAGCTATAGCGTATAGCTTAGCTTAGATAAACCTGTGAGATTGTACTGATTTCTGATCATTTTAGAAAAAAAAAACCCCACAAGAATTCTTTATTAAACCCAAAACCGTTTCTTAACCGTTTGTTTGTGAGTGACCATTACTTGGCTAACTTAGCGAATGTAAGCTAACCTTTACGCTAGCTTGCTTGCGGCCAAGCGCAGTGAAATCTTGGGTATTGTCCAATAAACAGCTCCTTTAAGAAATTCTTAATTTCCACATTTTTCTTGAATTCAAGCCTTTTTTTTTTCTTTTTTTTTTTTTGAGGTTGATGGTTTAGCTGGACTACCAGCATGACCAACCTGACAGAGCTAATAAAACTGTAAGGCCGAGCTCATTGACCAAGCTGATCGACCAGCATGACCAGCTTGATTGCTTCTATCAATGGTTCCACCAGTCTCACCAAACTGACCAACCAGCCAACCAAACTAGGCTTCCAGTATGAGCAGCTTGATGACCAGCTTGGTCAAGTAGGTCCACCAAACCCAAATAGAATCAGAAGCTATGCCGATCAAGAGCTATGCCGGGTTAGACTGCCGGCCTTCTTCCTGCAGTACCTGTCAGTCAGAGCTGTGGGAAAGCAGCAATGAAAACAATGAAGGAAAGAGCAGAAATGAGCAGCAGTGGATGATCATGACCGAGCCCATTCAAGCAAGAGTGAAGAACAGCGTGAAAGGTCACAGGCAGTAGATAGCTGAGAGGAACGGCATGGCATGAGAACCATGTGCTCCCCATTGTGACTTTAAACCAGTTCAGCAGGAACTGCTTCAGATTCGAGCCAAAGAACAGGCCCATGATTTACCTCAGAAATCGCAGCTCCATTCTGCGATGTTTGGGATGCGATATCTGAAAGTCATCAAATGACACTCTGTTAGCAATCGTCACTGCAAATGACATCATGAGATCTAACCAAATCATGCGTCTGGAGCTTCAGACGATGGAGCTTTTTGATGATGACGATGGTAGGGAGGCAGTGGGGTCCAACAGTCTGAGTCCACTAGCAAGAACTGCTTCATTCCATAATTAATCAAAACCTACACTCCTAATAATAGTTCTTTACGACTTTTTAATAAATCTATATATATATATATACAGTGAGTCCAAGAAGTATTTGATCCCTTGCTGATTTTCTTTGTTTGCCCACTAATAAAGACACTATCCTTCTGCACTTTTAATGGTAGATATATTCTAACATGGAGAGACAGAATATCAAGACAAAAATCCAGAATATAATTTTAAAGAATATATTTTAATTAATTTGTATTTCAATGAGGAAAATAAGTATTTGATCCCTCTTGCCAAACACACTCAATACTTAGTGGCAAAGCCTTTGTTTGCAAGCACAGCGGTGAGACGTTTGTTGTAGTTAACCACAAGTTTAGCACACACACCAGGGGGAATTTTGGCCCACTCTTCTTTGCAGATCCTCTCTAAATCATGAAGGTTGGTGGGCTGTCGCTTGGCAACTCTGACCTTCAGCTCCCTCCATAGATTTTCGATCGGATTGAGGTCTGGCGACTGGCTGGGCCACTCCATGACCTTAATGTGATTTTTCTTGAGCCAATCCTTTGTTGCCTTTGCTGTATGTTTAGGGTCGTTATCATGTTGGAAGACCCAACCACGGCCCATTTTCAGATCCCTGGCAGAGGGGAGGAGGTTGTCCCTCAGGATTGTGCGGTACATGGCTCCATCCATCTTCCCAGTGATGCGGTGAAGTAGCCCTGTACCCTTGGCAGAGAAACACCCCCAAAACATTATGCTTCCACCTCCATGCTTGACGGTGGGCACAGTGTTCTTGGGGTCATAGGCAGCATTTTTCTTCCTCCACACATGGCGGGTGGAGTTGAGGCCAAAAAGTTCAATTTTGGTCTCGTCTGACCACAAAACCTTCTCCCAATAACTTGGTTCATCTTTCAAATGATCATTGGCATACTTGAGGCGCGCCTCCACATGTGCTCTCTTCAGCAGGGGTACCTTTCGGGCACTGCAGGATGTGAATCCATTGTTGCGCAAAGTGTTGCCAATTGTTTCCTTGCAAACTGTGGTCCCAGCTGCCTTCAGGTCATTTGCTAACTCCTGCCGAGTGGTTGCAGGACGATTTCTGACTGTTCTCAGCATCATTGCCACCCCACGAGGCGAAATCTTCTTTGGAGCACCGGGCCGAGGTCTGTTGATTGTCATGTTATACTCTTTAAACTTTCTGATAATTGCACCAATAGTTGTTACTTTCACATCCAACACCTTACTAATCTTTTTGTAGCCCATTCCAGCTTTGTGAAGGTCAACAATTCTGACTCTGAGGTCCTGTGACAGCTCTTTGGTTTTACCCATGTTGGAGACTTGAAATCTGTGTGATCTGTCTGATTCTGTGGACAGGTGTTTTTCACACAAGTGATTAGTGAGAACAGGTGGCTTCAGGTCAGGTAACAAGTTGATTGGGAGTGTCTAACTGGTCTGTAAAAGCCAGAACTGCTAATGAATACTAAGGGATCAAATACTTATTTCACTCCATGAAATACAAATCAATTAATATATATTCCTTAGATTTATTTTCTGGATTTTCTTTTTAATATTCTGTCTCTCCATGTAAGAATACATCTACCATTAAAAGTATAGAATGATCATGTCTTTATTAGTGGGCCAACGAAGAAAATCAGCAAGGGATCAAATACTTCTTGGACTCACTGTATATATAGAGAGAGAGAGAGAGAGAGAGAGAAAGTTTGATGCTTAATCCTGCTAAGAAAAATGGTTCTATATAACACCATGTACAAATTATACATGGTTTTAGTACAAGCCTATATTGCTTTTATTATATTCCTATATTGCTATTATATTACATCTATCAGAAATATTAACAACATGACTGCTTATTTACTAAAAATCCAGTGGTCATAATCAGTTAAGGCTATGTGTGTATATAGCATTATATATATATATATATATATATATAGAGAGAGAGAGAGAGAGAGAGAGATACATACATATATGTGTGTGTATGTGTTATTAAAAACAGTAACGTAAGTAATCTTAACGTTATATATATATATATATGCAAAACAACTTTATTTTGTAAGGAATCTAAAATAAAATAAATATAAAATGTATTTATATATTTATTATATGTAAATGCATTTATATGTTTTAAAGCGTTTTAATATTTAAATACACTAAAAAACTAATGCAGAAATATATTTTTTAAAAAACCTAAACATTACATCTTTATACATAATATAACAGCCTAATTAGGATATTTACATATTTTAGACTTTCCGTTTTTTATAGTTTCTTTAATGGCATATTTGAGTGGTGAATCTAAATTGAATCCAGTTGGATTCACAATATTTACAGTGGAATTTGTATTTAACTAGAACACTTCTGTGGCATCTACTTTAATCTTACCTTACCAGATATAAAACCATTAAAATAAAACAGTAACAATTATTATTATTATTATTATTTTTACCTAGGGGAAGTCCATAGGGTTGCACGGCCTGCAGGAAGAGTCGAGCAAAGTTGTACAGAGGCTCCAGAGATCCAGCAGAGCTGATCAGCCGGTCTGCCGGGGTGTGGGAGAGGTTCAGCTGGTAAATAGGGTCGACATGGTCAGGAGGGCATTCGTTCAGAGCTGCACTGGACACTGCGGTCAGCCACAGCAGAACCAGCATTGTCCTACTGCTCAGGGGGAGCATGGTGACTGGTCCAATGAGCTCCTGTCGGAAGATGAATGTGAGGGTGGGGGGAGGGGGGGAGTGGTAAGATAATAAATCAATCAGATTTACACAGATTCTATAATATAACAACATAAAGATGGGTCCATAAGTATTTGGACAGCACATAGCATTTGCAGTCAGTGAGTGCCTGAAGTCTGGAACCCTGCATTGTGGCCTGTGGAGTGGATGGATGGATGGATGCCAGTGTTTAAGGCAGCTCCCGTGTCTGTGTTACCTTCTGGCTCCCTCCTTTTAATAACTTACTGTGGAAGAAGGTTACTGTGAGATCTCTTTATCTGAGTTAGTGACTGCCCACCACTTCCCTGGCCTCTATCGCCACTGACCAGCTCGCCTCCATTATCGACTGTGTTGACTACGTACTATTAATTTTTTCTTAATAATCTTTCTATTATTACCATTAACCATCCTCATCATCATCATCATCACTTTCATTATCCTTAGCATCACCACCATGTGGTCTTGTGTGGTGGTACGATGACTTTTTATCAAAGGTTTATGTCAAATAGTTCTGACCATTGGTACCTCCCAATGTTTCTTCCCCCAGCTCTGAGGAAGTCGCCTTCGGCTTGCTCACCACCATGTTCTTGACTTTCATCTAGTTTAGTTGACTTTTGTGGTTTTCCAGGGTTGTTTTTTTTTGTGTTGCCAGTGTTTTTTATTTACTTTATTTTTTATATTATTTAAGAACATACTGAATTGTTGATTTGACCACTGTGTAAAGTTTTCTGGGGATTTGTTCACAGAAGGCCTAAAAATGGGCTTCGCTTTGAAGTGAATGGAAGTCAATGTAAAATAAGAGTACACCAGTTCATTTAGAGCATTTCTATTGGTCCACTCATCCAGAATGATCTATACAATGTACAGAGCAGCTACAGAGATCAAACCAACGGATGGAAAAAAATGCAGATACTTGTTTTCTATTGGACAAGCAGCAATAATTGCTTCCTTTCCTTTGTATAAATGGATTTCCATCAAATAAATTCATAAATGTGTGCTTACCTCTTACTGCAGATGATACCATGTGTAGTTCTCAGCAGTATTGGAGTGTCCCTGTATCCTGTGTGCTGTTGAGTCAACTTTGTGTTACTGTGAATGTATGTGTGTGTGTGTGTGTGTGTGTTTCTGAATGTTGGCCCAAATCCTCAGCAGAAACCAGTTTCGCTGGTCTCTTCTATGTAAAGGCAGATCACAGTGATGAATTCAGTGTGACACAGCTGAAATGCCATCAAACCACATGCCAGCCGTTCATTTCCACTACACTGGTCAGCTACTTTATTTAGCGTCTGTTTTAGTGTCCTACTGTGACCCGCCTCATGTCCAGGAGGACCGTCCCTTTATACCTAGAACCTAGACACACACACACACAGCCTCCGTCCATGCGACTTGAGTACGGTATATGGACAAAAGTATTTGGACACATACACTTTACATCTACAGGAGCTTTTTCTGACAGCCCATTCTAAACCCTACAGGTATTAACATGGAGCTGGGCTTCAAATGCACGGAAAACGTCCTGTGGATGGTTATTTATGGAACCTGCCTCAAAAGAGAGGACTGAAGGCCATATTATTAAAACCTAATCATTTGTGCCTTCAAAACAGATGACCTCCACAAGAACTATAAAAGGGGTTCAAGGGCATTGAGATGGTAACAGCAGATCCTTTAAGCCCTGTAAGCCCCATCGCCGGTTCACCGGATGGTAGGTACTGACCACTGCATACCAGACACACCCCTTTGTTTTGGAGATGTTTACAATTCTCCTGTCAGTGGTTTTAATGTTATGGCTAATCTGTGTATATTTAAGATAAGTGGAAAATTGCTTATTATGTTTGGGAACCATTGCCTTAAAGAAAAGGACTTTTGCACAGCATTAGTGCCATTGTTTACTACAGTCTCCAGTCCAACTATACCCTTGACTTTGGCCATTTGTTGAAAATATTATAATTGATCAATATTTAAAATTGATCACTTCATTAAAAAAAAAAAAAAATCAGGTGTCTCTCTCTCTTTTTTTTTTTTTTATTATCCAAAGGGTTCACAAACTTTTTCTCACAGCTGGAACCTGGGCTGTTGCACTTGTGCTTTCGCCGAAATCGCCCAGAGGAGCAGGCGGATTGTGGGTAATGTAGTCCTTCGCCTCATCGAACCAGGTTCGGTTGCACAGCGGCGGCGGCGTTAGAAAACTACAAGCCCCGTGAGAAAAACAACGCGGACAGCGCTAACGTTAGCCCGCTATCTTAAAGCGTCAGCGACAAGGTTATTTTAGGTTGGTAGCCAAGAAAAAAAAAGCGAATATAAGGTAAGTTTCACAAACGTCACTTTTCTAAACATCGAAAGGACTCGTTCTACTGTCAGATAACCAAACAACAGCTCGTCGTTTGTGAGCTACAGCTGCGTTTGTGCAGCATAGCTTCGTGCTTGGTTAGCATTAGCTAGCTAGCTTTTAGCTGAGTTCCTTGTTGCCTATGTGATGGCCACAAAACCTGGCCAGTTTGCTCGTTTATGATTAATCTAACAACCCGAGGAGAGCGTTTAGAAACGCCGAGGGGTGTAACAGTGTCTACGTGACTTGGTTAGGTCGTTGGCACAATAGAAAACCCCTAAAAATGGCCTTTATTAGCTAACTAAGTCAGGCTGTAACTCCTGTGGTTCTCTCAGCTTTAACAGCATCTCCTATCATCACCTTCATTCCAGGTGAACCTGAGCCTAAATGTGAGGTGTTGAGGTGCTGAGATTAGCACTTAGCTAGCACTTATAGCAAGCTCTGCAGTGGGAGCCCCTGTCCTAAGGGGTCCCATAAGTTGGCAGGAGGGTTTGATGACCCTTTATAATGATGAGCTGATGCTGCACACTGTCACTGATCAGGACTGGGCATCCCTAGTCAGTGCTTGTACAATATCTAAAGGGGAACTTCTCCACCAATGTTTATTCATATAAAACTAGATGGTTAAGATATGAACAAAGGCCTTTAAAGGGGGACTAATATTTAAAAACTAGTAAGAGGAGAACGGCTTGTCGCCAAAGTTAGCGTCTCGAGTGATGGTCCTGAACTGCGGTTGGCCCTCCGGTTCTGCGGATGGGTGATGTTGGGACGGGGCTTTTTTCTGATGACTCCTCCATGAAGGTCGTCTTTGTGCAGGAGTCGCTGCACAGTAGAACAGTGCACCACCACCACCACCACTCAAACAGGGGTTTTGGGTGTTGCTGCCTCTCAGCAGTTCTCTCCGAATGTGTTCTTGGTCTTCCGGGCCTCAATTTGACCTCCACTGGCCCTGTTAACTGATTTCACTGTTTGCGGCAGGCCCAGCTTCAGTTACGCCACATTACTGCACGTTGGCCTCTTGCAGGGGTGGGTTGTAATTTTAAATGCAAGCATCGGTCATTTGTTTGTTTTTGTGTTTCCTGTTGTCCTCCTCAGACTTTGACGCTACACCACCTGTGCCTGGGCTTGGCGGGGAGCAGGAAGCGCCGTGCCGTTTCCCCGTCCTCCTCTCATGTCCCTCCCCCGTGTGTCCCAGCCCGTCGCTGTCCCCTCGTCGCCCCCTCTCTGTCTCCGCCTCCGTCTGCGCCCCCCTCCTCTGCCCTGTGTCTTCCTCCCCCTCATGCTCAGGACGCCGCTGCCTCTGCGTCAGCTCAATGACCGCCTGGATCGTCCTGCCTGTCAGCCTGGCCGCCTTCTCCATCACCGGAATATGGATAGTGTGAGTAGAGTCGGGCAGTGCGACGTAGAGATGCGCTCCCGTGTACGTCTAGACACTGGACCACTGTACAATAACAGATACAACCACCAACACCACCACCACCACCGCCACTTCTTACCTATCCTTCTTCCAGTTCCTGCTTGCATATTGTACATTGATATAAAAATTTTGTGCATTTCAATAATTTGTGCTTGGCATCAGAATAGCAACGACATGAGCAGCGTTCAGCCACAAATACTGTTGAGCCAGTTTATGGCAGTGCTTGGTATCTCAGAGTACTACCAGTCTGAACATTAGATTAGGTTTGATTAGATATCAGCTAATCCAAAAAAAACATGTCCTTTAATTGTGACTCAAAGCTCAAATGACACTTCCCAACTGTAGGGGGAGCCCAGGAGCAAGAAATGGCTTTTTTTTTTTGTAGTGTTGCTTTAAGTGAGTGGCTAGACTTCTTCCACGCCTAGAGAGGAATGTGTTTTGGCAGCTCATGAGGGTGTAACAATGTGGGACTTGTAATTCTTAGGCCTTGTTTTGTAAGAGGGTGAAGAACCTTTACTGACATTAGCCAAATCAATTCTGTGCAGAAGAGAAAATGAACATCAGAAGTGGTTTTACATTGAGACGCCACTTTGTTTCCATAGATACGCCATGGCCGTGATGAACCACCACGTGTGTCCTGTGGAAAACTGGTAAAGAGACTTCCTTTCATGTCATGATTAGTTTTTATACGCTGCTTGACCACAGCGTTTTATGACTTTATGGATTTTGTCGCAATTTGAAGGTCCTACAACGTGACGTGTTCAGAAGAGACGGCCAAACCAGGCTTCCCCAAAACGTGCTGCACCATTCAGGACATCCCACTCATCAGGTAACAAGCACAGACATGCGCACACACACACACACACACACACACACACACACTGCAGCATTTCAAACAGACAAACAGTGACCTTGTTATAGCTCAGCCTTTATCAAAACACTTGGTGTACAGGGTGGGACTTTATCCATAACCAGGCAAGCTGAGTGGCTCTTTTTATTGCAGCGGTACTTTTTCAATAACCAGCAAGCTCATTGGATCTCTTAATGTTAAGGGGCTGGACTTTATCTGTAACCAACAAACACATTGGCTCTTTTTGTTGAAAGGCAGGACTGTGTAAATAGTCGCCATGTTCAGCGTTATACAATCCTAACATTTAAAAATGTTCAGTCTGTGTGTTTTCACTGCTCCTCTGCATCCAGGTTATTACTATAAACAGTGACAGCAGCAGAAAAACTCTATTCCGCACTGTTACGGTTCAACTTCGGCGATTAATCTGTGGTTTGCGTACCACAATGGCTAACACTTCTGTTTCAGCAATGCCAACCTCCGCTTAATATGTGTTTTATACAGACGTGTGTCTTACAGGGTCACAAACCACAAAAGCAATTCTGAACACTGAACACCCCTTGAAACAAACGTGTTTTAAGAAGATACAGATGGATCCTATAAGCTTCCATTGCTTGTTGGCTACATTAGCTTGAAAACGCTAGTTAAAAACTGTTGTGTCTTTAATGTCTGTGTTCTCTTGCAGTAAGTGCGGCTCCTTCCCTCCAGAGAGCTGCCTGTTCAGTCTCATCGGAAACGTGGGAGCCTTTATGGGTAAGATTTAGTGGGTTTGTATGCATATGAGGGTGAGATCCTGAAAGCTGTGGTGATTTTAGCGTGCACTTTCCATCAGATTGTCAGTGTGCTTCTGTGGACAGTGTGAGTGAAATACACACCGCTACAGTGCAGACCTCCCACCTCAGAACACGGCATTTGCCCCTATGTTAGCCCCTATAATGACTAATAACATGCTCATCCTAATACGTAATAATTCCTAATCTTGTGCCTCTTCTTTCTCCACCTCTCTGTAGTGGTGATGGTGTGTCTGCTGCGTTATGCTCAGATCATAGAGCACAGTAATCACTGTTGGACCAATACCAGCGGCCTGGTGTCCGGATTCTGTAACGCGGTGGGTCTGGTCATGGTGGGAAACTTTCAGGTCAGTGTTTACAGTTATAAAATATCTATACATACTGATCCTGGAACAGTTCTTTCAGACCTGGTCCCTGCTAATGCTCTGCCACTATGGCCCGGGGGTTGCAAGTTCAAATCCCAAGCCATGATGCTTTGCCATCACCGCCCATTAGATCACATCATCTCTCCGGGTGGCTAGATGGTACTACTCTCCCTAATTGGCCATACCATATGGGGAGAAAAGAAAACAAGAAATAAACCCAATACTTTTTATAGACTCAAACTAGGTTCTAGAACAGTTTTAGAGGTCTGAACCAGAGTTTGTGTCCTGGGTCAGTCCGGCTCGACCAGTACTTCTAAGTTCGAAACCCGAACCTGGCCCACTATTTTGAACACAGCGATAGAGTATAGAACCAAGAACTCTTGCCTCTCGACAGGTGGACCACGCGAAGACCCTTCACTACGTGGGTGCGGGCCTGGCGTTTCCTGCTGGCCTGCTGTTTGTGTGCCTGCAGTGCGTGCTGACGTACCGGGTGGCCATCACAGCCCTCGACTACTGGATGGCCCACGTTCGGGTCGCTCTTGCCGTTGGCTCTTTGGTGTCCCTCGTCCTCAGTATCCTTTTAAAACCAAGAATTGGAAGAGATAGTTTTCCTACTATCTCAGATGATCGGACAACCGGGTTTGAGGCCCTATAAACACCAACAAAGGTATGCTGGCTAAAATTGCTAGAACAGCCGCCTCTGACTGATTGTAGCTTCATGGCTAGATGGTTTCTACGAGCGCTTGGTGATTGGAGCTTTAGTGTTGTTTTTGCTGAGAAGTGACTGGAAGAGAGGAAATGCTGAAGATGCTGGTGGGTGGGAGTAGCTGTATAATTAACCAGACTCGACATGAATAAAGCATGAGCTTCCTTATTAGCATGGAGCCCTCAGAGAACAGCTGTGGCTGCCAGTGTAGGAGTACACACTGACTCTCACGACCACAGCCCTGACAGGACATATGCTTTGAGGCTTCAAGCTACCCCTCGTATACATGCAGAGCTGTCTTTGGAGGATGGTGTGTATTTTAAGGCTTTTTGGGGGAGCAAGCTAAGTTAGCAGCAGATCTTCTATGTCCTGTAAGTTGTATAGTGGGGCCTCCATGGATTGCACCAATGAGCCTTGGGTGCCCATGAAGGTACTGACCACTTAACCTGCCTGGTGTTTTGGAGAAACCCTCACGCTTGCCCATTTGTCCTGCTTCCAACACCTCACCTGTCTGTAAACTCTATTAGAATTAGGCTAGAGTCCTTTTTCTTCTACCGTGGTTGTCGTATTCCATAACCTCCGACCTCAGGCGGCATCTTCTTCATCCACGAGAGCTTCGTCCTGCAGCACGCCGCCGCCATCTGCGAATGGGTCTTCACCGTGGTCATCCTCGTCTTTTACGGGACCTTCACCTACGAGTTTGGCACAGTCACCAGCGAGACCATGATGGCAGGTCTTCAGAGAAACCTCCCCCACGGTTCCAGCGTCATCCTCAGAGGCGGGTCTGGAGGCCTCGGGGGCGGAGCTTCAAAGGGGCTGAAGTCACCAGGGGGGAGCAGCACCTCTACACATTTAAATTGCACGCCGGAGAGCATAGCTATGCTTTAGAGTCACGTGAACTGCCTAGGCAATGCAGAGAGACGCGAAGAGCCCATAGATGGAGGGAAAATTGTGTTTCCCCCCCCATCCCGGTTACCGGAATAGTCCTGCGTTGTGTGGGTTGGTACGGAGGTATTCAACTCTTAGGGCCCTGGATTTTGGAATCGCTGGTATGTTAGATAATAGGACAAGGTCTGTCGATTCTAGCCCTGGTAGTCTAGAATGTCTAGAGTCTAGAATGGGTTTTCGTTCAATAAACTACCAGTGATTCCATAATCCAGGTCCTGAAACTGAAATCGAGGCTGGATGTTGAATACCTCTGGGTTAGTGGTTCCATTGCTGTCGATCTGAGGTGTCCTAAAGAAGGGAAACCACCCAGTGCAGTGCAGGGTCAATCCAGCGGTGCACACTTGGGCCTAAGTTGAGGCGCAAAACGGGTAGGTTAACAACCATCCTGTTAATGGAACAGTTGGACGTATACACACTTTCCTCTTCACACCAGGTGCAGTTGACCAGCCAAGACGTTGGTGTCAGAAGTGGCGTGGCTTGTTTAGTTGCGTGCTCGGAGCTACGAGGCTAATGTAGCAAACAAGTATTCCACCAGTTAGCATGGTGTAAACTGCATGCCTAAATCATCACATACTCGCCTCAAACCCTGTGGAGGTGTTCGGTCATCTCCAGTAGACTTACTCATGTGGTTTCTGACCCTGTATGACGCCACTGTTACCTATAAACATGGATGGGGGTCCCATTGCTGTTTATAGCTAATAGTATGTCATAATATGTCTTGGCTGGTTGACTACATTTGACTGAAGGGGGGGGAAACTGCCTAACTAGATAATTAAAAAATTTGTCACGATTCCCTTCAGTTCATGTTTTTTGGTCAGGTAATTTCCACTCGGTCCAGATTTGTTTGACTTCTCCAGTTGTTAGAGAGAGGTATGATATTTAGGCCACAAAGAAAAACGATGAGTCAGGTTAGCTTAGCTTTGGTGTGGTTTTTATACACAGTTTGGGAGGTTGGCCTGGATTGTAGAAACCGAAGGACGGTAGAGTTGTTTTTATGGTCACAGCCTTGAAAGGGGTGGTCTTAAGGCCTGCTGGAGCTCGCTACTGTATGTTTGCCCCCCTTTTTACAGTTGGACAATGACATATTTGCACGTTACACAATGAATGAAATCAAAATGAAGAACTTTTAGTGTTTTTCTTGTAAGGAACTACTGAGAGAAGTATATTCTGAATGTGAGAGTGGCTATGGGCTTATAGTTAAGGTTGTTACTGTAGTTGTATGACTTGTGCACACGTATGAACTTAGCGAAACAATCTAAGAACGTAAGATAATAGTATAGCTTGAAGTTGCGTGAAATTGCGGAAAAACGTGTCTCGAAACTCTTCTTGCACATCTTTCCCTGTAAAATCATAGATAACCATCTTGTATTGTTTTGGTTATCGTATGTAACCACTGCCTTTTACGGCAATTGATTTTTGTATGCCTGCCTTTATATCGATTTAGTTCTTTTCTGATTTAATATTCACAAGTG
The DNA here is from genome assembly GCF_030463535.1 of Salminus brasiliensis. NCBI lineage: Eukaryota > Metazoa > Chordata > Actinopteri > Characiformes > Bryconidae > Salminus > Salminus brasiliensis. The sequence goes on from NC_132897.1 coordinate 32,544,617, forward strand.
TCCATATCTTTTCATGTCTTTTTTTTTTTTTTACTCCTGAAATTTCAGCAGTGAGCTGCATCCACCTTCTGTTCTTTGTACTTGTTTTTATCACCGTCATCTCAAGTGACTGCTGGTCTTTCCTTTGATTTCAGGCTGGACGTGGTGAAACTTTCATGTGACTCTTGCTTGGAACTTCCACAAACCATGTGATCGCATCAGATGACAATTTAAATAACGATAACGTACATGAAACTTCGGCAGAACTACCGTGATCACGTCAAGCGACATATAACAGTCAATACTGTAGCATGTAATGCTGTTGACCTTGTGATCACACCAACACCAATTCGCATCAAAACTTTGTAAATATAGCAATCGCATCGATCAATATCAAAATGCTGTTAACGCAAACGTGATCGTGTCAATCAGCATCAAAGTTCCATAATTAAGGTAATAACATCAGTAGACATCAAAGGCTGTAAATGTATTCATGTCAGTCAACATCAAAATGCTGCTAATGCAACATGTGATCACGTCAGTCAGCGTCAAAATTGCGTAAATATAACGGAATTGGATCAATCAATAACTTTTTCCAAGTAAATCAGTATCAAACTGCTGTCAACGCAACATGTGATCATGTCAATCAGCATCAAAAATGCCAAACATAATGTGATCGTGTCAGTCGATCAGAATTCCGTAAATAATGTAATCACGCCAATCAACCGTTATCGGAAATGCCGTTGACGTACCATGTGATCATGTGAGAATTCTGGTGACTCACTTTGTAATCTCGAAGATCACATGATCACGACAAACAACGATTGCGACCAACTAACTAGCACAGTCAGCCCGTCATATACAAGGAAATCTAGCCAAGGCTGGTTCCATATATAGCTTCGCTTATTTGTTGGTAACCAGTTAGCTTGTATGCTAGTTAGCACGCACATAGCTAGGTTATTATTAACTTTATCAAAAACATAAAAATGCTACAAATAAGACTTGCAATTAGTTCCATGAATGTTTCACCATGTAAAACCAGCCTTAGGAAAACACCTGATTTATGCAATGTTATTATTTTATTTTTTTTTTTAAGCCAAAGTGGCAATCAGCGACTTTCTAGCGATTTTACCTTTTGTCCAGTTTTGTACATTGTTTTTTTTGTTTTTTTTTTTGTTCTGTTGCCATGTTCATAGTGCGTTCCGGTCCACCAAAGCAATCTTTTCTTTTGAGTATTGTATTCCAGTGGCTATGGCTTAGGATACTGACATAGTAACCAGAGAAACCTGGATGCCACTCTGGGAAAATGGTGCCAAGGCACTGCAGCGGTGGTCCTTTACACAGATTTATGAATGACTGAACTCGAGAATTGTACTGGTCTCCAGGCTGGTTCCTGGGAAACAGTGTTTTGGAGGGGTGGGGTGGGGGGTGGGGGGCTAAAGGCTGAGAAGAAAGCTGTCGGGCCTTAATGTCCTGTTACTGCCGTTTCTGAGAGTTAGCGTTTTTACTGGAGTCTGCAAAGCTTTGAACATCAGTCCTTGCCTTTAAGGGGTCACTCATGCACTTCCCATCAGGTGTGGACACCTTGGCTTCTTCTGAAGTGTTTCCATCTTCCATCTTGCCATCGAAGTGTCTTCCTTGGCTTGAAGAGCAAGTTTTAACCTAATAGTGATTTGGTTTTCCGACATTTTCCACAGATCTGACCGTTTTCTTTTCCAAACAGTTGTCAAAAGCACGCATTTAGACATCTTCGTCCCAGAGGTTAACGTCTCAGCAAGGGACGTCTCGATGAAATAGATGGGCTTGAGCTTTGGATTTTAATTCCCAAGGTTGGTTGGACTCTTATCAGCCGTCCCTTCCTTCAAGCTCCTAAAAGACGTAGCAAAAAAGCTAGGTGTCCTCACGGGTGTCCTGTTGATGGGTACTGTATAAACTCCTGCGGTTCTCTCTTCGTTCTAGAGGTCGCCGTATATCTCTGGCCCGCTTTGGTTCAGGCAGACGTTTGTTGTTGGGTTTCTTCTTATTCACCCGCTGCACTTTCTAGATCAGCGTTTCTCATTAAGGTAGATCTCCACCAGCAGAGTTGGTGACCACTGCTCTCGAGTGTCCTACCAAACGTTGCTGGGGTCAATTCTAGCCACCCCCGGATTGTACTTTGTTACGTGAGGCTTCATTAGACTATACTTGGATCCAAATGGCTTGTTTACACTCTGTGCTAAAGAATTTGAGAAGCATCGGATGCTACTGGTCCGTTTGATTGGAATATGTACTGCCTTCTGGAGGACCAGTACGACGGCTCGTTTACAACCAAACCAAAACCAAACCAAATCCAGCCGTGACGATTTCAAAGCTAATAGTATAGTTGGCTTCAATCCAGTTTAAAAAACTGGAGTGTAACTGTATGTATGGATTCAGTCAAGACTAGGGGTGGGCAATATGTCAATAGCGTTGTGGTTATTGACAATTTGCTAGAAAGGCTACTGCAGGCATTGTTAGCATAGAGCGCTTCACCTGCCGAGGAGCTCCTAGAGCTCACACATCCATGACATGGTTTGAGCTGATTTTGGAGATTGACACCAAACACTGTTCTGGTCTTGTTAGAAGGTTTAGGTTGTCGGGACACAACCATTAGATCTGCTTGGTTGTTGCTAGGTCAAGACAATTTATATATACGCGAATGCCGTTCGAACTCTGAACTCGAACGTCTTAATTGTGTCTCTACAGAATTTGTGATTAACGATATATCGTCATATCGCCCACCCCTGATTCCAACCAAACTGGCGCAAGATGCCTGTTATTCAGCACTGCATGTCTTTGTTGCCCTTTTTCATCCGATAGTCTGCAAATTCCAAGTTTCCTGCACTGTAACCATTCAAACCCATGCTAAAGTTGATCAAAGGTTGATGGGTGGAGCTACAAATGGCGCAGACCATCAGTCAACTGATGGTCTTGGTCAGAATCAATCATCAAAACCCGTACTGTACCTTTGTACCCCTTCTAATATTCAGTTTCCGCTCTTCCCAAGGTACCAAGAGCACAAAGCAAGGACTTACAGGGACATAGAATTGTCAAGTTCTAACCGCACTGTTGCGTACCACACTGTCCGGTGGAAAAGCGCCATGTTGCTACTTGGTCATTCTTACATCAACCAAATCTTCATCAGGCTACGGTTAGCGGTTCAGACCACTGCTTTTGCTAGAAGTCACAACCTGGAGTGTAAACAAGTCTGTGCAGACTCTAGTTAGCGATTAAGTGTTTCTCATGGTGTGTTTACATCTACCTCTGTTGCTACTGGCTGACCACGATGAAGTCTAAAGATCAATAGAGACGGATAGAGAGATCCGTAGACATGGCATGAAAACCAAACAAAAAAGTCTGGAGAACGTTGCTTGAGCTTCACTTAGGTGACGTGCCACCCGCTGTGAAGAGCAAGGGGGTTCGGTAAAGGCATAATTCTAAAGATCTTTCAATACCAATGTTTCTTTTTGTCTGTATAAGTGTATTGAGTCTCAACACGAAGCCTCGCTACTTGACAACTGTAGGCAACTCGGATCTCCATCACATCAGGATCACGTCGCTTGTTGAACCGAATTAAGATCGGGTTGGGTAGGAGAGCTGAAAGACTACCGAAGTGTTCTGATATTTCCCTATTTGTCGCATCTTTGTTACCCTGTTCACGATACTAGCCAAACCTCGCGCCGTTACCCAGAGCTACGAGCCTGCCAACTTCCTGAAAACTCGTCTCGTTGCAGTAAGGTGGTTCGAAGACCTGCTGAGAGATTTTGGTGGGAAAGGCGGGGGATATTGAGAGGCGAGAGCGCGCCGATGTTGACGCCAGGAAGGGGGACTTTATTTTTGTGATGTATTTTCTGCCTGTACGTTCATCTCCGAACCGGAGTTATTTTTCTGATGCCTTTTAAAAGATAACGGAAATATTTTTTATCAGCACGTTCGCTTCTAATGAGTACGAGACGGAAGACGTGAGGTTCAGACTCCGAAAACCGAAATGCAAAAAAAAAAACAACAAAAAAAACAACAAAACCAGAGAATATTTTTTATTTTCTAAGTCTTTTATGTAAATACGTAAGAGTTATGTATCATTTCAATGATGTTTCTTTTTCTTTGATCAGAGATTTATATTAAATTACAGTAAAAAAAAAACAAATCACTGACAAATAAACAAGATTATATGTTATACATGTATTTCTGTCTCTCTCACTCTCTCTCTCAGCGAGTCTTGATAAATGTCTCTCTGCTGAAAAGCTCAATTTTTCTTCCTGTTTTGATGATACACTAATGCTGCTGTTTCTAGCAGATACAGGTGCTGACACAGGTGCTGACACTGCCCGTTTAAAACCCCGAAGCCAGCAAAACACTCATGCAGAGATGGGAGGAGAAAAGGTCAACAGAATATGGGCAGACTGGTTGGAGCTGACAGAAAGGCTACAGTAGCTCAGATGATAACCACTCTGCTCAACACCACGTCCAACCTTACGGCGGACGGACGACACCTCTGTCAGCCAAGAACAGAAAGCTGAGGCTGCAGTGGATCAAGCACAGACATCAATTCTGTACAAGGACCAAGGACTGTAAAAACGGAGCCAGAATTCGACGCAAACCGCATATATCCAAGAAGCCAACCTGCCTTGTGCCAGCGGCCCAGGCTGGTGGAGGTGGTCAAATTTGGCAAACAGAAATTTCATAGACTCTAAAGACCACTTGTCAAGAGAAAAGGAAACAGCTGAGAGCTTTATTGGACGTTAATGAAAAAATATTTTATTCCAAGTCATTTTGGAGCATTTCTATCGGTCAGTTTTTTTCTTCAAATGTTCCCACACGGAAATGGAAAGGACAGCTGGCATGACAAACGAAAAAGACATGGCTTTTTTTGTTATATATTTTAGGGCTGCACAATATCATCTCAGCATCATTATGGCAATATAGGCAACAGTCGGAATTATAGCCAACTCGTTCCATGAATGTTTCACCATGTAAAACCAGCCTTAAGAAAACCTCATTTAAGCAAAGTGACATCTGGTGAAAATTCCAGTATTTTATAATAACGCAATATATATCATTTATATAAATAATTGATCTTTGAAAAGGTCCAGGTTAATGAAGAACACACTATTTGAGATTGTCGGTTTTGCATTTTTTCTTTTACATTATTTATCCTGTAACAGCTGAAGCACTACGCTCTCGGAGGTAGTGCTGCTGAGTTAAGCAGGCAGCATGGTTTCCTCAGAGCTTTTTTTCCCTTATTTTTATTATTATTTTTTTTTTGTATTTTATTTAAAATCAGGAATAAATAGATAACGATGCCAGATAACATTACCAGCACTTCTCAACACACAGTTCTCACATAGAGAAAAAAAAAAAAAAAAAAAAAAGTTTACGATGGAAGAATCACAGGACAATACAAGAATTACAATCACTACAGACTTCACAAGTCATTTTAGACTTTTGTTTTTTTAAACTGCTCTTTAGTGCATTTGCATACAAAAAAGTGAGGTTTTAAAAAAGTAGCTCATTGCTTTCAGGCAGAGGAAAAGACTCACTTTCCAGAGCGTGGTCCAACCTCAACCTCAGATCAGTAACACGCGTACCAGCTGTCGAGGCAGCGTGTCGATTAAGCCCTGCGTTTAAAATGTGCGTTTGTGTGTGGAGAGGGAAGTGTGTGGTGCTGAGGTCAAGTGTACATGGCTCCATGCAGGTCCTCCAGGCGGTGCTCTCGCTGTCTTCTCCGCTCCTGTGTCCAACGGCAAAAAATGAAACCTTTAAAAAACGGTCACGTTCGGCTTGGAAGCTGAGCGTCGGTCGCCAGTAGCAAACCAATGTCCCGCTTCGGTTGCTGGAGAGAAGGGTTTGAGGTTCACAGACTAACTTTAAGTTACTCAAGAAGTTCAAAAGGTTCTCATGGATGGTCCAGACTTTTGCTCCAACCCAGCTGGCAATACATAGGGAGTGAAAATCTACGTCCCTGAAGAACCACTGCTACAGCAAGCTCAGAACTGGAGGAGTCTGAGCCTTATATACTTTTGCATTACCGATGTCTGCTTTTAACGGAGAGTGAGGAACCAAGTGCCGGAGTCCAGCACTGCTTGCCGATTCCCCTGCTCTAACAGACCTAATTAACCTGGCAATTGCCAGGCGAGGTAAATCAAATGTGCTTGAGCAGGAAAAGCACAAAGCTGTGCAGGAATCCGGCCCTCCAAGACCAGGCGTTCCCCACTACCATGTATATATGTGGCTAGCACTTGGATCTGGACATGAAAAGTGCCAGTGCATCATTCTTTTTTTATGGTTTTAAAGATGGAGATTTGTTTACCTTGTCTTTTTTAAACTCCTCGTAGTCAGGGTTGTCAGTGGGCAGCTCAAACCGACACAGTGGACACGAGTTAGTCTGCAACACATTTGCAGCTCATTTTCTCAGAATCACTTTTTTTTTTTTTTTAGTATTTCCGTTTTCTGATCTCAGGACAATTAGAAAACCTGTTGGTCATCATGCATGTCCGTAAAGGGCTTTATATTCCATTACAGTGTAAAAAGCTGCTCCAGCCGCCCCCCTTGTATGTGTTTATATGTTTGAAAACACTCCCACTCACCTTGCCAAGCCAGGGCAGGATGCAGCTGGAGTGAAAGAGGTGTTTGCAGGGCATCTCACGAACCGTCTCCTCCTCCTCAAACTCCAGCAAACACACAGGACACTTCAGCCCCTTATCTGGACCAAAACAAAGAGGGAGTTTCAGCCCAAGAAGCTCAAACCACAGCTCATCTCGTCGTCTCAGAAAGCAAAATAAGAAGGAGAAGAGGCCAGGAAAGTGGCGTTACCTGCTTGCTGTGGGGTGATACGGTGCAGAGGCAGGTTCTGCACCACCGTTTTCGATGCAGGAGGCGGCAGGCGCTGGTCCCAGTCAGAAGCGTCCATCCATCCTGAGTCTATGTCCAAGCCCTGCATCAGTGACCTAGAGGGAGTGAGGGAGGGAGGGAGGGGGGGAGGCTGTGAATTCCTGTTTTTAGTGGATGGGCCTACGCTCAGTCTAGCAGAGAACCTAAGGCAGATATAGGATAGAGCAGCAGACTTCAGGGCCAACCTGAATCCACCCTCAGAGCTGATGCTGGCTTTAGCACTATGTAAGAAGAAAGGAACCTGAAGAACCTGCAAGGAGGAAGGAAGGTAGATCTCCAGGCGGGTTGGAGACCACTTGGATGGAAAGATAGTGCCTGACGAAGATTGACAGAATGTAAGCAAGATGCACCTGTATAGTAGGCCGAAGTGCACCTGATAAAAGGGTCAATAAGGTGGCCAGTCAGAGCATAGTGGACTTTATAAAGCCTAGACTGGGAACTGTAGCCCATCTGTTGATGCGGCATTCATCAGCAGTCAATTTCAGGCCACAGAGCTGCTCTTGGCTGGATATTTTTGGGAGACATCCCAAAGTAGACATGGGGTAGAGCAGTGGTCACCAACCCTGCACCTGGAGAGCTACCTACCTGCAAACCCTCAAAGCTGATGCTGGACGATTCCAACAAGATGCTAATTTCAGCCACCTAACCCACCACACATGGGGGAGCAGGAAGGTACATCTCTAAAAAGTGGTGTCTGACTGTTTGACAGCTGTCTCTTCCACAACACCACCTGCTCAGCGGTGGTCCGGACCACTGATGGCCTAGGTGGACCTGATCAAAGGGTGGTCAGTGGAGATACATGCAGATACATGTGGTAGCTCGGTCTAGACAGATAGATCTAGAATCTGAGCAGAAGGAGGAGGAAAGGGTCTGTAGTACAGTGCACAAGCTATGGTAGACACCTGGCCAGCTCAAGGAGAGCATTCTGCCTGTACTGCTCCTCGGGGTTGGTGGGTTCACAGTCATGTTCATCAAAGTAGGAAGTCATCCCGGAGCTGGAGGGTCAACCTAAGGCCAGAAGCAGGGGTTAGAAAATGACAGGAGGATCAGATCAGATTTCTGTAATTCCAGTCAGGAGAACCGGGCTACAGTTCGGCTGGATTACACTGGAGTGCAGTGAACTGCTGACACGGCTAGCTAGCTAGCTAAGGTTGGTTAAAGTTGGCCAACATTTTAGAAGCTAAAACGTTTCTTTTTTCATTTGCAATGTGTCTGCAATGTTCTGCAGAAGCTGAAATGAACTAAAGCAGCTAAGAAAACACGTTTACATGAAGAGCTGCGCCTCAGAAACGTTGTTTTAACGCTAGCTAGCTAGCTAATAAACAAGCTAGCTAGCTAGCCGGCTAACGTTATTCAGGAGTTGGCCGGCTGTTATGGTTGTAAAGTGAGGCTGAAAGTTGATAAAAACCTGTCTTCATCGTATCGTGTTTAATCCCTAGCTCATGTCCTGACGGTCCTCTGAAACGCTGGAGTAACGCCGCCTTACCTTCCGTCGTTAGGAGCGCTGGAAGCTGAGCTAACGCTGCACTGTCATCGCTGAACTGCTCGGGCCGCATCCCAAAAGGCTCCCCGAGTGCACTACTTAGGGCGCGAAAAGGCCCTGTTGATTTCCTGGCTTATGTAGCTAGCGAGCTAGTGCACTATGTAGGAAGTCGACAGAACCATTTGAGACTGAACCAGGCGAACTGTAACCACGGTTTTCAACAGCAGAGGGTGCCGCTGAGCTACTGAGAAAAAAACAACAACAACAACAATAACAACAACAATAACACAGGCCTATGTCCAAATGTTTGTGGACACCCCTTTTAATGAACGCCTTCAGCTACTTTGAGTTGACACAGATCACCGACACGGACGTGCAAATGCACACACCCAGTTGGTTTAATGTCTGTAGAGAAGAAGCGTGCTTTCTCTCGATCCAGAGCTTTTGGGATGATTTGGGGGGTATGGGTGGGTGGGGGGGGGGTGGTGGTGATCCCCCCAACATCTTGATGATTAAAATGATTACCTCACATCAATGCTCCTCCAGAATCTAGTAGAAAGCCTTCCTCCCTGGACAGTGGAGAGGGTTACTCCAACAAAAGCAATTAATGAATGAGAAATGAACGAGCAGGTGTCCCAATACTTTTGTCCATATAGTGTGTCAATCAGGATTTCACACAAATATGACGCAGGTTATGGCCACAGTCGTGAGGTTCATGGATTTCCGGTGGGGTGTCAGAGCTTTTAGCAGAGGGGAGACACCAGCTGGACCCCAGCTTGAGTTCCTCATGGCTGGTTATGATGGGACTGTTCCCCTAACCAACAGTCTGCAGTCTGATCTTCAGGATGTGAGTGCTTGTGGATCTCAGGTCACTTTCCCGTGCGACTGGAATGAATGTTTTCAGTAAGATGATAAGGTTTTGTCTGATGCCTGTGAGAATGTTTTGTCTCCCAACGCACTTCAGGTCATGACCCCGAGCTGCTGCCCTGAGAACCCCATTAAGACGCTTCCTTAAATCAACTACAGCCCTTCTTCAGAACCAGCGATAAAAAAACAACCACACACTTTTTCCACATTCTCCTGACTGGACGCCTGGGTGGGTCACTGATGAGAAGATCAAAAAAAGGCTGCTTTTCGATTAAACTGCTGCACTGGCCCCTCAGAATGGGTGGGTCCTAAAAGTGACCATAAAGCTGGAAGTGGAATTTCTTCTCTTAGCCTGAGTCACACAATGTTAAAAGCATTATGAACTCGGTACATCAGCCCAAACCCTGCCCAACCCCCTTATGACTGATGGCAACAGTTCTGATAGGCCAATCATCGTGTGGCCTAGTGGGGTCAACCCAGGTCGGTCCAGTAGATCACATGCTTTGTATCTATCTGAGCTTACCAGTTTGCCACTTATTGTAGGAACAGGGAAGTTCAGGATTGTCCATTGGGGATGTCCCTCCACTCGTCTTTCCTTGGACCCACCAGAGTCAGGATTGAGTTATCTGGCTAAACTGAGAAGACCTGTTTGTGTGAAATATCCCGAACGATGCTGCTATTGGTTGGGTTGGGTCTCCTTGCTGAATCAACTTACAGTGCTCTACTGTAATTCAATAATCGTCAAATTGAATCCCTTTCATTTACTGAAGCTACTCCGGACCCTAACCGGACCCCAGTGGAGGAACTGTGGAGTAAGCACACTCACATCACTCATGCAGTTAATGAGGAACACTGTACTTCATATTAAGACAAAAAGGAAACACCACTTTTACACATGGGCTTCAAAACATTTCCACACACACTTCAAGGGGGGGTTTCACATGTTCCATAATTCAGTGGTTAAGCTGTCCATCAACGGTGGAGGGATGCTGACACGGACACAAAGCAGTCCCCGAATTAAGCTAGGCGTGTAGGTCCGCTGGTGGTTTTTGATAAGTGCATAAAATGTCTTAAGTCTCCACAACGAGCCATTTCACACCGAACCCCAACTCTGAAAGACTTCACACCTCAACCACTGAATTATGCAGAAAGTCTGAAAAAAACAAAACAAAAAAAAAAAAAACTGCCCCTTACAGAAACTTCACAGGAGAAAGGACACAACACTGGTTACGTAACGATTTACAAACTGCATCAGATTTAACACATGGCCTTACTGAGAGGACAGACCAGGGGTCCCTGGGACCATGTTATGCAGATTTTTGTGCATTGCCTCATCAAGCAAACCAGAATCCCCTCAATAACTAACTGACCTCTGCTAAATTTGCTAATTAGGCTAACAGCTCTAGGTGAGGTTGGCTAGATGTATACTACTCTGGCTGATGTTAGATGTTAAGTCTAGCTGATGTTGGCTAGATGTTAACTACTCTGGCTGATGTTGGCTAGATGTTAACTACTCTTTCTGATGTTAGATGTTAAGTCTAGCTGATGTTGGCTAGATGTTAACTACTCTGGCTGATGTTAGATGTTAAGTCTAGCTGATGTTAGCTAGATGGTAACTACTCTAGCTGATGTTGGCTAGATGGTAACTACTCTAGCTGATGTTGGCTAGATGTTAACTACTCTAGCTGTTAGCTCGATGTTAACTACTCTAGCTGATGTTGGCTAGATGTGAACTACTCTAGCTGATGTTAGATGCTTACTACTCTGGCTGATGTTAGCTAGATTCTAACTACTCTAGCTGATGTTGGCTAGATGTTAACTACTCTGGCTTTGAGTGTCTCATAGCTCCATCATAGGAAGTTAGTACACCTAATAGTTATGGGTACACTGCCTGCTGAGTTCTGAGGCCTAAAGATAGAATGGTCCATCAACGGTGGAGATGTTAGATGTTAACTACTGGCTGATGTTAGCTAGATTCTGACTACGCTAGCTAATGTTGGCTAGATGTTAACTACTCTGGCTGATGTTGGCTAGATGTTAACTACTCTGGCTGATGTTGGCTAGATGTTCATCACTCTAGCTGATGTTGGCTAGATGTTAGTTAGATGTTTACTACTTTAGCTAATATTAGCTCCAGAAAAAAAAACTACATGGCATGTGACAAACTAACATGGCATGCGAAAAGACATGGCAAGGTCTTTCTGACATATCGGTTAGCTTTCATTCTTAATAAAACGGGAAATACATTTCGGAGGGACTTCGTGGACATTTTCCAGCTAACAGTAGGTCATTAATGCTGCATAATAGGGAAAACACAAAAATGTGCAGAACATGGTGTCCACAGAACTGACTTTGGAACCCCCTGATGTCCTACGGTGTGACTCGAGGAGTAAAACAGCCCAACACATCCCCCCCCATCGTGAATTCACAATCTTAACTCTTCAGTTTCACAAACATCTACCTTTTCAGAGCTCAAACAGCAGAAATTCATCTCATCTTCAGATCAACACAGTTCCTATCAGTCCAGTCCAGCAGAAGCCAGGGTCGATGTGTAAACTCTCCTGATGAAAGCACCAAGAACGGTCCTGGACGTTACCTTTAATTTAGCTGTTTTGTCTTCTTTGTTTTTTTTCAAGGAACAAAGGCAGAAGCAGCAGGGAGCATCAACTAAGTACCATTTCATAGCATCACCAAGCGCAAACATCTGAACACGCAAATCTCTGAGATTTTACAACAGAACGAAAACGTTGGACGGGTCCCACACCCTCCACCTCCACCCATCCTGAACTTTCACAGCTGCTTCGACAGTTCAAGTCCCCAGAGCTTCTCGAAGAGACCCCAGCCCCTCGGTTCAGTGGCTCCTCGTCTCCAGCTGCATTTATGTGGAGTTAGAGATGCTTCCACTGCCTAAGATGGCAGCCAGGATGATGATGACCAGGATGATCACGACGGCACCGACTGCGATCAGCTTCCACTTCATGTTCTCGAATCTCTTCTTCTGTTTCACTTGCACCGCTGTCTTGCAAAACACCTTGCTCTGAAAACAGACAGGAACAGTCACTTTACGGTGATGTGGGAACTACCTGACCTGGCTGACCAAATTCAAGGCAAATACAAACACTGGGTTAGGAGCTTGGTTCATTCGTCTCATGGCGAGAAAGGAAATAGCTTTCTAAAATTAACCCCGTCAGCTAAAATCAGGATGTAAATCGTACATTCTTTTTCCCTTAAACCCCACCTAGAGCTAGAGCCACCTATTTATAGACTCCAATATGACATTTCCTGCTGTTTCCCTGCTCACCGCCGGACCTTGGAACCCTTGGAAGCGCCGTTATTAAGAGGAGCGAAGTCTGCAGAGGGCCAAAAAATCATGATTAGTGTGTTCAGGGGGCTTCCTGACTTCCGTCCAGACGGCCGTAAAACGGGGGGGGGGTTGATGTCCGCCCGGCCGCCAGGGGCATACGAAATGCAAACAAGTGGCTTACATAAAGAAGAACTAACAATAGAAAACTGAGAGAGACTACGCAAAATGTAGGGAATTTTACTCTGAGTCAACTTTCCTCGCAACTTCCAGACTTGTGGAAATATACTGAAATAAGTGAGCCATAAACAATAAAACTAATAACATATTTATAAGAAAAAAAAAACAACAAAACATGGCTGTATCAAGATCGTAGGTCAGTCTGGGGTTTTTTGGACAAAAATTCATTTTCATTATTTATTACTTGGACCACTGCTGGATGTGCGATTCATCCAAACAGCCAAAGAAACTCCAGAACTAGAGTAGTAAATTAAGAAATCCTATTATTTACAAGCTCAGGTGCAAATTTACCTGTCAGTTTAGCTACGGTTGCCACTGTCAGGCTTCAAATAACCTTTAATAACACCAAAACTAACAAAATCTAGCTAAAGTTACAGAGTTTTTGGAAGAGTAAGATGGATTAGCGATTACGCTAGCTGAATAAACCCATTTGTTTACCTTCTGCGTATGTCAGTTTTGCAATGTTTTCAAAAATGAGGCTTTTATTACAAAGAAATCCCTTGACGTGAAGCGTACCACAGTAAACGTGGCGTTTAAAAGAAAGAAGAACAACAACGTGAAATGGTTAGCTAGCATGTAGTTAGCATAGTATGTATGCTAGCGAGGGCAACAGCTAATCTAGCTCAAGCTGGTCAGTTTAGCTAGAAAATAGGCTTTTATTACTAGGGTAGGATGGATTAGCGATAACGCAAGTTTAAGAAAACTATTTGTTTACTATTTGTTTATGTGTGTAACTCATGTAACGGTCAGTTTTGCTACAGTTTTGCTACAAAAATGAGGCTTTTATTACAGAAACAACTTAAATGTTTGTCTACTATGTGGATCGATAGCAAGTATGCTAGCACAGTCACTGTTCTTGCTGAAGTTTTGATAGGTCTAGGTTACTTATTATGTTATAATGCTAAAGACATATCGACTACATGCCCTTAGACCCTAAACACTGTGTTTACGACATAACGTCAGTTCTGTTTCATCCATGATTCGTTTCCTTTTAGCGCCACTTTGATGGTATTTACTTTACTGATCGGTTTATTTAGTCCCGAAGCGACTTCTGAACATTTATCGGCCTATGAGGCCTAATTTCAACAACGAGCCCTTTCATGAGAGTATTGCAGTATTGCAAATGCCAATAGTGTGGTAGCAATTAGCATTCTGCACATTCTGCAGCTCTGGACGTGTGCCTTCACCTTCTTTTCCAGCTCGTCGGCTCTGTTCTCCAGCTCGCCCAGCTTGCCCTCTCGTTCCCTGGCCTTGTTCACGTTGTCCAGCATGATGATCGTCACCTCGTCAACGTCCTTCTGGGCCTGCTTCAGCCGGCTTTGCCCGTTCTCCTGCATAGAAAAGCACAATGGTTAGCATCAGGATGACGGGGTCAAGGCTGGGAGCAGTGGGTTTGGCCGCTGGAGAGGAGACAGGACGGTGAAATGGGACGTGACCAGATAGCAGGTCAGGGGGACTGGAAAACCGGTGTGGAGCAAAGAACAGGTCGAGACCCCCAAGGAGGACAGGACAGGACGGAAAATGAAAGGAAAGGGCCGGACAAACGATGAATGAAATATAGATTAGCGTCAGACGGTCAGTTCAACTCCTAGGGCCAAATTAATCTGTCAGCATATTTGTGGGCATAAAGTGAACCAGTGCACTAGGGGGCAGTGTCCAACAAAAGAGACGAAGATAAAAAGGCGTGTATAAAGTTTACATGTAGGTTCACTGGATGGTAAATAAAATGGCTGCAGTGCTGTGAAGCACTGGTTTCGTACTTCTTGCTGTAATATGACTGTCTGCCAGTCCTCAGCTGCTCCAAAGGTTGCTTGAACCACATCTCTGCACACCTGCATGTTGTGTAGTCGAGATGAGCGGGCGGTGTACACACTGTGGTCTCTGCAAGCTACGCTTACCCATGAGGTCCTTTTTATCTTCGCATGCATCTTTGCAAAAACGCACGTCAGCTTGTAGAAGCAGCGGTTACCTGTTAACGGTAACAACTTTCATGGCTGTGAGTGGGGTTGTCATTATGTAATCATGAAGGGTCGAAATCCTGAGAATATAAATGAATATTTGGACAAATCAAAATATTATTATTGACAAAATTAGTCAAATGCCTTAGAAAATAAATCAGTAATTTGACAAAAATCAGTCAAACCCTCGGTGATTAGAGCGTTGGGCTATCGATAACAGGGTTGTGGGTTCGATTCCCAGGCTTGGCATGCTGCCACTGTTGGGCCCTTGAGCAAGGCCCTTTACCCTCTCTGCTCCCCGGGCGCTGGAGTTGGCTGCCCACCTCTCTGTGTGTGTGTGTGTACTCACTGCCCCTAGTTCACTAGTGTGTGTGTGTGTGTGTGTGTGTGTGTGTTCACTACCACAGATGTACACTGTACAGTGACAAATACGTGCACCTTTAACCTTTATCACAGGAACCGCTTAGCAACACCATAGAAACAATGTGGACCAACCATGTGTTTCTTTTGGATCGTGTCAGAGTTAATATTGACCTGACTACAGATCACAATCACAGGCCGCTGTGGGCCTCGCAACCGACATGGCCATACAGTAGTAGTACTAGCTCTTTGGCTTATAAGTGGAACCCCTTTTGCTGCTGTATTCAACCCGCTCGGGTTCCCCTAGTCCTCTAAGGAACCTCTTGCTCAGCTGCTCAGGCTCGTATTATAACCTGAATGGTTTCGGACTCGTAGCTCAACACATCGAGCAGGGAACAGCCTGCAGTTCAGTCCGTCTGTCCCAACTGTCCCAGCGCTCCCGCTCTTAGGGGTTGACCTGGTTTCCAAGAAGTGGCTTTAGGGGCCTAAACGTCACCCTGGGAACGGATCACATCTGCACGAAGCCTCCCAACTTGTCGGAGAGTTTGTACTCTCTCCAAACAGATGTGTTGCACACAACAAAACAACACATTTGTGTTGCGTCAGCGGTTGCATACTTCTAACACGAGAGTGAGGGCCACCCAGGGAGACCCGAGGATCGCTGCCACCAGCAGCCGGAGCCTGAGAGAGCACAAGTGGCCTTGCGGTCTCCAGGGGTGGGGGGTGATGGCTCTTCCTCTCCACACATTACTTCGGTGTGATGCGTCTGGTAGCCGATGCATCAGAGCTTGTGCATGTGTCAGTCCTCAACCTTACAGTGCAACATGTGATAGGGGGCGGGTACTAACAGTGGGTTAGAAAATTAGGCGAAAACGAGGGCTGCCATGATTTTAGGTTTTTAGGTCTGTAAAACACTTCAGTTCAAATAACAAATGCCTTCCCTCATTACAATGGGATACATGACCTAGGGTCAGTCATTCGGATCAATCAAATCAAGCAGTTTCAGGTCTGTAGGGCATTCCTTTAGGACAGACTAGCAGCACTCAAGAAGCACAGTCCCGGGTCTACTTGGAACAGCCCACAGGAATACTAATGAATAGTCCCATTATAGTTTCATGGCAGCAACTACAGATGCATCAGAACGTCAGCGGAGATCCTCAGGGTTAAAGAGGTTGTTTTCTGGAATCGCTGAGCACTTCTGGAGAGTTCTGATCGCTGTAAACTTGGGGAATGTGATTCTGGAAGCGTGCCCCTCCGTTCCTTCTCCTTTTCCCCCTGCGGCTCACTTGGCTGAACCCAGCTGAACAACAGACAAATGGACAAACAGGCTACCGCCACTCACAACGCAGCCATTGTGATCGCCGCAAGGGTCAGGACTCTGAAACGCACGCATTTAAAGATGCTGATCTCCTCGGGCCTCGCCAGCTTTCTGCCAAACAAAGAGAGACGTATATTACCCAAGCTCTGACCTCCCTGCCTCCTGCCCGTCCCCTCCGTCTCGGCGCTGGGGGAGGAAGCCAGGGGTTCAGGAGTCACGGCCGCAGTGGCGGGCGACCCGCAAGAGCCGGGAAACTGTCAGCCAGGAGATGAACGGACATCCCAGCAAACCTGAGTCATTTTTCATGTTCATAAACAGCACACGCCTCCCAGGCACAATAACAGGAAACAGCCGCAGGTGAGCGTTATGACAGCGAAAACCCCTTTCCAAGACCACAGTGACAAATGGAGATCAAGCCTGCGCTCGCTGGGCTCATTCCGGGTTCGCTCAAGTGAAGTCTGAAATCCGGAGTGTTTCCAAAGCCTCACAAATAAATAACATCTGTAATGATGTCCATTCCAAGCTCCGTTCCATTTACATCCCTAATGGGATTCTGGAATTGGATTCTTCCTACGTCCTAATATAACAGCAGAATTCCGAAGTCATTCAAATCCGATTCTGGAATTCCGAATGGGACCGAAGTGTTTCCAGAGTCTACTGTGACATCACAAATAAATAACATCTGTAATTGTGTCCATTCCAAGCTCCATTCCATTTACATTCCTAATGGGATTCTGGAATTGGATTCTTACTACGTCCTAATATAACAGCAGAATTCCGAAGTCGTTCAAATCTGATTCTGGAATTCCTGATGTGGTCCAGGATTTGGCCTGCTACTAGACCCCTACTGTGACATCATAAACAAAAATGTGTGATTGTGTTCAGTCCGGGTCCATCTGAATGAATTCTGGAATTCCCACCGGTGTTCAGGACCTGGACGGAACTACAAAGGGCTCTTTCTTCGAGGCTTTAGTATTACCACTGACATGTATTAACCTTCATTCCTCCTACATTTTAACAATACTGAATGTACTCGGCGTATGAATGGGCAATGGCAGGATATGCCTTTCCATCACTTCCCTCCGTAGCCTCTTTCCTTCCTTTCTGCTGTCCTCTCTTATTCTCCTTTTCCTTTTTGACTTTAAAAAGCTCTCAGAGAACCTGGAATTTCCTCAGTGCTCCCCCCTGGCTACTTTACATTCTCATTCACCGCTGTCTCCAGCCTCCGTCATCAAAGTGCATCAAGTGGACAGATCAATAAAGACGAGAGTCTCCCCCGCGTTGCCAAGTCCAGCACATATGTCCAATTACTTTTACAATTCCAAGATTTCCTTTAAAAATCCATTCCATTATTTGCCTTCTTCTCACATTATTATCATAATTGCAGAAGTCTTACCTTATGATAGCCATAGCTGTGTGTCTTCAACTGACATTACCATCAAATAATTCCTTTCATAATTCAATTACCTCATGCTTCCATAGTTTGTTGTTAGTTTTTCCCTGACATTATCATTCCACCTGCCGTTATTATTATTATCATTGCTTTCTCGGAATTCCGCTGAGATCATGTCTCCCACAGACCTTATCATCTCATTATTCCTTTCATGATTCAATTATTATATACTAACAATTCCACTGTTTTGTGTTGCCCAGTGACATTATCCCATTATTCCCTTCATAATTCCATTACTATCTCGGAATTCCACTGTGATTATATCTAGTACGGAGTTCATCATCTCATTATTCCTTTAAGAATTGAATTTTTATGCCATTATTCCATAGTTTTTGTCTTCTACGGACATTACACTTCCAATATTCCACACTATTCCACGTCTAGTTTGTTATTATTCATTTCATAGCTCTCCAAATACGTTATTACTCCACTGTGACTTCATGATTATACTATTCCACTTTTGATAATTCCATTATTCCATTATTCTATTAGTCTTTTACTGACATTATAACCGTTATCAGTATTGTTCCATGGCTACAGTCACTTTGTGGGATCTGCTGTAAAGCTTATGACAGCCTGTTAGATAAATAAACACACATGTGTGTGTGTGTGTGTGTTGTAGCTTAGTCTTATGCAAGGCTGCTGTTTAACTAGAGACATGCAGGAGGCCTAAGTTAACCTGCCTGTATTTAATGGGTCAGGGACAAAATACACTGGAGCTGAACTGACCCCACAGACCACAGCCGGACACAGCAGACCATATCAGACCACATTAGGCTGCATGAAGGAAAGCAAGGAGAACTTACCATGTTTGTCCCACAGTGTGTGTGTGTGTGTGTGTGCTCTTAACGCAGAGTGGTCCCCCGCTTCACTACAGCATCTGAAAGACAAAAGAAGCCCACCCGAGACCCTCTACAAGCTGATCCGCGCTTCAAGGGGCCTGGCTTGACTTGTCTCTCTCCGTCGCAACTTGAACGTGAAAACTTTCCTCGTCGCTTCGCCTGCCAGTGACACCGCAGACACACGCCGCTCGGTTTCGTTTCCCACCCCTAATGAGACAGGCCCCGCCCCTGCTGCGCTGCGATTGGCTGTTTCTTCACGCTCGTAGGCAGCCTGGCGTGGAGAGCCAGTGCGAGCGCGGGTGGGGGGAGGGGCTTGGAACGGAAAACGGGTGGGAGAGATATATATACACGAAAATATATCCACAAAATCATCACAAAACATACTATATTCTTAACATTATTATTTATATATTATTACTATATTATTTATTATCACGACTGAAAACAGTGCGGTCGAGTCAGCTTTGAGTAGAAATAAATAAATAAATATAAAAATATTGTCTTTGAGTTGACTCGCCTTTGTCCGTTACGGTGTCGATATCATTTATTTTAATCGATTTTAATCCGTGTACATTAATTCATCATAAAAATCAAGCATTTATCTCTTTTTTTTTTCTGGTTAAAGAAATATTTAATATTTAAAACAGGCGAGTTTGCCCGAATACGGGTGGGTTTAAAAAAAAACACGCCCATCAAGCCTCGATCAAGTTTCATGAGCAGGCTGTTCGCTGTTGCGTTTGCTAAACACCCCAAAATCCAACATTTGACGTCTTTAAAGTCTCACAGATGGAGTAATCAGCGTCCAAAAAAAAGCAGAGCTCTCTGTGTTGGAGATGTTGGTGATATTTCTGCATTTCATCTGAGCTTTAGTCAGTCTGGAAAGACCCTGACAAGCCCCCCTCCAGTTCTGTCAGTTCCTGTGGCCTCATGGCAGGAAGCCGCTATCTGACATTACGGCCCACTTTCAGGACTGGATAAGCGGTTTGTAGTGCATTGCTCTGGAGGCTATTGAGTATTTGTATTTTGTATATATTTTTTTTGTGCTTATATTTCTATATTTTCATATTTTTATATTTTATTCTTTAACTTAAATGTAACTTATTCTATTTTTTTATTTATTTTATTTTTATTTTTGCACTTTTGCACTTTACTTCATTAAGTTAAGGTTTAGTTAAGTTTAAATGTAGATTTTTATTGTATAGCTTGATGTGGGCAGACTCATAAAAGCATTTCACTGCAAGTTATACTGTGTATGACGATGTATGTGACAAATAAAATTTGATTTGAGGTTCTGGAGGTAGAAATAAATAATAATAAAAAAAAGTTCTACAACTTTTTGAAGATATTTAACTTCTCTCGTGAGGTGTTTCGTGTTTTTCGGAGAGTTTTTCGGAGCGTGATTAGACCCCTGAGGCACCCAGACTCAAAGTAAGTGTTTCTAAAACACTGGCCAGTGAGTGGAAGTGCAAGGTACTAAGCCAACATGCTCACGTGGGGCTAGGTGGGTTCCAGTTGGACTTCCCAAATGGGCCCCATCATTAAAGCCCACCTTAGGCCCTGTATGTGGTGGACAACCTGGATGGGGCCTATGTTTAAGCCTTCCTGGTCCCATCACTGACCCTGGGTGGGCACCCATATGTGGGGCCTACCTGGAAGCCCTTACAGGTCCCACATGGGCATGTTAGCTGGGTAGGCGTTTCTAATAAGGTAGCTATTATATTAACGCTTAGACGGCTGCTCCACACTGAAAGGTTACGTTTGTTAGCACAGAATTAGCAAATACAGGAATACAGTGCGAGATGGGCTTAACTAGCATCCATGCACCCAAATACATAATAAAGTAATACAGCGATTTACTTCAAGTGTACCTTTGAGACAAATAACTCGGGTGACCTTTGATCTTCAAAGGGACGTCACCAGTTAGCGTCACAAAATCTACCGTCAACGTCAACCTGAAGTCTGAATATTCGTGAAGGTAATACAGCATGGACCCCAGATGAAGACCTGTCTATGAGTGTTTAGATGATGTGGCTTATGGCTAAGTGCTAGCTTGGTTGTACTTATTAGCCTATAGCTCTTTGGCTAGGTTAGCACCAGGAAGACGAAGTGGATGATGAAAATAATGCTCATCTGTTAAATATATAACTAAAACAACATCATCGGTATATCTGATTACTTAGCACTACTACGAAGTCCATTAGAACCAGTGAACCAGTAGATGAAGCAAAGCCCTGGAGAGCTGCAACACTAATGATTAGGCTCCAACTTAATGAAGGGGATTTTTCTGAAACATTAGTCACCTTCCAAGTTAGACCAAGACTTGGATTAATACACAACCAGGGAAACATCAGAGTGAGCCTGATTTGAGCTGAATTGTTGTGCTTAAGGCCTGGCTTGGTATTCCCATTTGCCAGTGAGCCATTGGACGGGAATTCCTAAATTACTAAATGGTTAAGACGGAAACCGGGTCATCCCGAGTAGGTTATGTTGAAAAACGCTCCGTTCTAGAGAAACTTGCCCTGTCACAGAATTGTTCACAGTGGTGGTGAATGGAGCCAGACAAAGGCGCTGTGCTTCAGCCTGGCCTACTTTTTGAACGAGGCAGCCAATCGGAACAGAGCTCAAAGCCCCGTTTTATACTATGGCATATGGGTTGTGAATGAAATTCGGACTGTTTTGGTGCACAAACCCGAGAAAAGCAGAGAACAGAAAAACGTGGGCCGTGTTACGTCAGCATGTATTTAATGTCCTGGACTGTCCTTAATTGTCTAACATAAGTGGCACGTGGGCATTTGTTAAACGCAGAAAACAATGGTGTTTTCCATCATGGGCTCATGCCTGTCAAAGTGAAAGTCGAAAACACCCTTGCTGGGGTGTCGAAAGCAGAGCACAGGAAGATGTCGAAACCACATGAAAAAGGAAAAAAAAAAAAAAAGACAAAGAAGAAATGAAATAAACAAAACATGAAGACAGGCGGAGCGCATGCAAGTTTCATGCAAGTTTCCAAAGGCCACCGAGGTTCGTAGCGATTACTCGCAGCAGCGACTTACTACTGTGAATCACTGCAGTGAGACAATGGCATATTCACCCACCCTGGTCACAGCGGCCTACGCTAACTCAGCCTTTTGACCTCTGACACTGCAGGTCTTTTCAGTGGACTGCATGCTTCTGTGCTTGTATTCCCGTACGCCACTGCGCTCAGATGAGCAATGCCTTATCACAGAATACCACGATCAATAACCTCCCACTAGAATGGCACATGATCATTAGGTCACCAGGCCTAATGCCAGGCATGGGCTCGAGGGCTACAAAGCCCCCCCGGTGTTGGTCTGTGGTCCGTAAAGTAACGGAGCTCTGCCCGATGTCTCATCAGTACCCGACCTCACTGATGCTCTCGCTTTCGCTTTCGCTTGAAGGATATAAATGGCTACTGCAGCAAACGTATGGGGCAAATCCCTTATTACCAGAAGAACCATCGGACGAGTAGGTGTCTACAAACTTTTGGACATCATACGGAACCACTGGGAGAGCATGGTGAATGCATGTGTGTGTCTCCCTCTCGTGGCAAACACAGGCCAGTGCCAACATTTGGAAAACTCATCAGTAGGATTTGCTTGATGGAAACTACCTCACCCACACTTCAGCTAGCCAACTCGCGTAGCGGGCAAGCTAGGCGACCAACATTAGCCTCAGCTTTGGTCAATGCAGCCAGCTAGCTCGCAAGTTACCCAAGTTGGCTAGGTTGTGCTGGTGTGGTGTCATATATTAATGATAGACAAACAAAGCTGGGAAGGACGTGGCAAATTATCGGCCCCCATGTTAGCTAGCGCAAGCTTTTCCCTCAGAAGACAACTCAAATCTGTTGTAAACGCGCAGACTTGTATACAGTGCTGAAGAAGTCTGTAGACTTCGAATTTCTGAGGTCTTACAAGGGTTTTTTGGTTGTTAGTTTTTAAGGTGGGGCCCATTTTAAATGCTAATGCTAGCTTCTTTATGCTTGTTAGCCTGTAGCAGTCCTATAGCAGGAATTCCCAATGATTAGCTATATGAAGTATTTCCACAATTTTGGAGAACGTCAAGTAAAGGAAAAACATGGAAATATGTCATTGTGAAGTCTAGCGCTAACCGCTGAGGCTAAGGGAATACTGCACTGTGTATTAAGCTTAGTTAGCGCATTTAGCTAGCTAGCGCGTTAGGATCAGGCATGAGATCCGCTACGCCTCCACATTAGCCATCTTAGCCAGTGATTGTTAAAGTCTAAACTTTAAAAGTCTAAACGTTTTACCTCACGTTAACGTGAGCTACCTTACTAGCGAGCGTGGCTACCTTGCTGGCCAGCTAGCTAGCTAACTTCTGCCCGATTTGGGACCCCCACTTCACTTTACATAAGTGAAGACCGTACTTCTGCATATATATATATATATATATATATATATATATATATATATATATATATATATATATATATATATATATATGAGCATGTGGGAGGAAAAAACACTCAAGTCAAGCTTTAATCATATATTAGCTGTTTATTTTAAAAACATCATTTCAAATTGAAGGCTTTCAGAGTTTATGGACATAGTTCTAGATTCCCATCCAAGGTTGTGGTAATCATCTACAAGTGTCTTTCGTCCCAGCGTGCAGCACCAGACTAAATAAAATAACGAGAAGGAAAACCGAAACCAAATTAGTGAAATCAGGTGGTGTGGCCGCATGGTTGGAAACACCTGCAGATCCTAGCACAGCCCTCACTGGTTTCGGAGACAGACCCACGCCGCAAAAGCCGCATGAGCCCAAAGACTCTAGGCAAAAGATATCTGAAAATGATCCGACATGTGATTTCCATCATGATTTGTAACAAGGAGACACCTAAAACTGCTGGGAACGGGGAATAAAACAATAAATAAACCTCGACATGTAACATTCAGAGAGTAATGGAGCCTACAGCATGCGGTTTCGCTGAAAAGACAGATCCCGAGAGATCAGACAGATCAGACCTTTTAGGCTATTTACAAAAGCCAGCGAGCCTCGACCTCTCCACATGTCCAAGCAGAGCCGGGCATGGGCCGTGATTAGGCCCGGTTTTACAGCTCCGCTTGATGACATTTCAATACTACGATCACCAAATCATTACCATCATCACCATCATCATCATCATCGGCATAACAATGTGCTCTAGACTGAGCGGTTTAAAGCGAAGGAGGTGTGAAAAAACCTTTCCCAGACGAGGAATGTAAAAGAGGTCAGGGGAGTTTCCTTCATAGCATTTAATAAAAAAAGGAAAGGTGACACCAGTGGCTGGAAACTCACACAACAACAAGCTTGATAAAATAAGCTTCAGCCCACAGCACAGCAGGAACGTACGGAGTCAAAGTGCAATATTGCAGTATTGTTCATGTTGGTTTTAACCTAACTACAGCGCCTTTCCAGGGGTCACCGCGGCACGCGGCACACTCCAACAGCGAGAGAAAAACAGAAATGGAGCCCGTCAAACCGTGCGACCGTTCGGTTCACACATACATACGAACCCACTGAGGACTGCATACATCCGCTGTACACATCACCAGCTAGCGTGCAGAGATAGCATCACACCTCGCCTCTGTGGAGCTAGGAAACGATCTGAAACCCACACAGAGGAAAGCTCTCCACAGTTTAAAAGTTAGGTGGGAACTGAATCCACATAGAAGCAACAGCTAACCTCCCAAATTGTAAAAGCGCCCCCCCCTCAAAAAAACAAAAAAAAAACCCCACCTAGCATCTAGCAACGATCTTGAAATCCTAACGATTAGCGCTAATGCTGGCCTACAATCCCTTTAAAGGTTAAAGGTCCATTTCTCTACATTTCCTCAATATGTAACAACTTCTTTAGGTATATATCCTAAAATCCCAACATTTCTATATGCTATCACTATAACCGTAAATAGGGGGCTGGGGTCCCCTAAAGCATCTAAGCTCAAAGATGAGTCTTACATGGTTAAGCGAGCATCACTCGTACCACCGCAAGATGCTTTAGGGCCCAGAAAGTCTAGTATATACGCAACAACGCGCTACGCACTAGGGGCTAGCATGAGGAGGCCAAGCGTACGGCACGTAAAAACGAGCTCTTGATGACCTTTGGTGCCATTAGGAAGCAATTCCGAAGGACGTAGAGAGTCGCCTAGACTTTTTTGTTTGTTTGTTTGTTTTTGTAGTCAATGGTCAATTCATGTAGTTTAAACTTCAGGGGCAAGCATCGCTCCTCCAGCAGCGCCACACACGTGCAGAATTTCGTTTCCCCCCCTGATCAAACACACCTGTAACATTCAGAGGCTACCCAGTGTTTTTTATAATAATAAGAATTCAAAAAAATAAAGTTGAGGTAGGTGCGTCTACGAGGGACTGGCACAAAAACCTGCGGATCCTGTGGCGCTCCGGGAGGAGGACGGCCTCTGTGGACATATAGGACATCTATAGGCTTGCATTTGTGTGTATGTATGCAACGGTTTGGCCAAAAACACAGAATTACAGTAGTTCCCTTATCCCCAATGTCTAGTTGATCGTGTCGCTAATACTAACAAGCAATAGCAGCTTAAAGCTAACCTAAAGCTTGCCTAAATCACCACACGTGTGCCCGAAACCGCGTCTAGACGTGCTCAGGTGTTCATGCGCTGTGCTACTGTTGGCTAATGTGTGCTTTCCTACTGGATTCTAGCCATACAGTGTCAGAAACCACATGAACACCTCCACACGGTCTGAGGAGAGCGTGTGGTGGTTTAGGCCTGCAGTTTGGGACACGCTATTTGCAATAAATTAGCCGTGCAGCTCCAGTGTACAACTAAAGAAGCGAAAACCTGACTGACCACCAGGTGGCCACATGTGGTCCAAGTGGGAAATCGTGTAAATTAAGCCTTTTTTTTTTTGTTTGTTTTTTTTTTTTGGCCGAACCATTGCTTCTAACGTGCTTCTCAATCCAATCACTTGGTGGGTGGTTTGGGAGGTGTGGGCGCGGGGGCACTGGTCGGAATCACTCCGGTGGCCAGCAGGATGATGATCAGCAGGATGACGACGACAACCACCACGATCACCATGATGAGCTTCACGTTCTTACACCAGAACGCGCGAGCCACCTTCTGAGACGTGTGCTTGAAGTTCTGCGCCTGCAGGAAGAAACCGGAGCTTACTTTCGTTTGTGGCGCACACACACACACACACACACACACACACACACACACACACACACACACACACACACACACACACAGCTTCAGCCCGACTGTAACTTCAAGGGTGACGGGACTGAGCTCTGACGACCAAAAGTTTGCGGACACTGCTCTGTTAGCCAGACGTATTGGATGGGATTGTGGACCCACGATCTTGAAGGGTAAAGTTTTGGCACTCATAATTAAGCCCAAAGTTTATGGACAGAGCTCCATTAGCCAAATGTATCGGATGCGCATTTGGGCAAAGGTTTTGGCACCCCACATTTCGGGCCAAATGTTTGTGGAACCAGATCTATTAGTCAAACATATTAGATGAGCTTTTGGGCTAAAGTTTTAGCGCCCAACGTTTTGACCAAAAGTTTGTGGACACAGTTCTATTAGCCAGATGTATTGGATGAGCTTTTGCTGCTAAGGTTTTGGCACGCCACATTTTATGTACCCTAACATTCTGGCTGAGCTTTTGGACCAACCCATCTTTTGGGCTAAAGTTTAAAACCCCACATTTCGGGCCAAAGGTTGTGGACACAGATCGAGAAGTCAAACAAATTAGATGAGGTTTTGGACCAACCATCTTGTGGGCTAAGGTTTTGGCATCCCATCACCGCTGAGCTGCAATCACACTCATTTTTGCACTTGATAAAAAAATAATAATAATAAAAAAAATAAACAGTCAGACAATAAAACAAAAGGAATGAAACTAACAGGCGGAAACAGACAAACTCCAAACTAAACCAGGATTTTTTGCAGTGTTTGCCTAAGGTTGGTTTGATTAGACTTACAATAAGGAAGGCCCATAAAACATTTCCTGCTATTCTGAAAGATATACATTCAGAGCTGTGAAAACAAAGCCTGCAGCTCGTGTTTGGAACACAGGCACGATTATTATTGTGGTTTATTCCGAGGAACCCTCACCCCAGTCTGCAGGTCCCTAGACTTGTCCATCAGATCGTCCAGCCGCTCGCCACGGGCCAGGATCCGATCCACGTTCTGGGTCATGATGTCCTTAACGCCATCCACCTGGGACTGCAGGGTCTTGACCCGGTCCGCTTCCTCCACAGAAGCTGCCGCCGCCCCCTGCTCCTACAAGACAGACATGATGATGATGATGATGATGATGATTTTCACTGAGTATTATGAGAACACACTCACTGACCACTTTATTAGATACACCAACCTTGTGCTTTTACTCACTCGCCACTCCATTAGAAACACCTACACTATATGGACAAAAGTATTGGGACATCTGCTTAGTCGAGTTTATCCTGCTTTTGTTGGAGTAATTGTCTCTGCGGTCCAGGGAAGGCTTTCTACTAGATCTTGGAGGAGCACTGCTGTAAGAATTTGACTGACAGCACACACACACACAGGAATTGTTTTTGAACTGTGTGGTGTAAAGCTGGGAATGGCACATTCCTCACATCACTCATACATGAGGAAGTTTGTCCCAGGCCAGAAATAGCCGTCCTGTCCTGCGCAGACTACCCACACCTGACGTAACCACGAGTGGAGCTTTCAGACAACAGCGGAAACCAGAAAGGCTGCTCCTGCAGATCTGAACTGAACATCTGCTGCTGATTGGACCTCACCCCATCATGACATCAGCTCCTTTTGTTGCATTATCACCAACTGCTTGATTTTTTTCCTCCTGTCAGAAACTCTTTCCTTATACTTCTGCTAACTGCCACTTTATTAGAAACGCCTACCTTGTGGGTCCGATCACTGGCCACTATATATGTATACTTTTTTGTATTTTTATTATCAGCGGCAGCAGGCCAACCTTCCTAGGGGAAATGCTGTAAATGCACCCTTATTCAGGGCAACAAGAAATGGGAATAATAATAATAATTAAAAACTATGACTGCGCTCTATTCTGATTGGTTCCTCTGTATTGTTTCTCATTCAAAAAGCAGTCCAGCAGTCCAGGCTGAACCCTCTATATTCATACATTCATAAATACTAAAGCATCAACAGATATCGCCAACGGTCTATCATTCCCATTATCGAGGCATCCCTGCTTTCTCCTGCCATGGAGAACCACATGTCCAGAGTAGACGGTTCTTAACTTTTTACAATGGGTCAAAAAAATCTGGAGCTGGAGATACCTAGGAGATACTGAAAAAGGAGGCGTCATTCACAGCGATATCAATGACCGTCATTCCAACCACCCAAGCACTTTGACTCAGCTGTGGAGGCAGAGACCCAGACACAGAGGTCTTCCATCAAAGCCAACGATGCCAGCAAAGCCCCCCAGGCACCAGAGTGCTGCTTCTGCACATGCTAAATTACCCTCGAAGAACCCACTGTTTTGAAGAGCGTATGCTACTGGGGCACAGTTAGTAAGAGTAAATGCATCCGTCTGGTAGAAGCGCTAACACTTGAGTGTCAGTGACTGACGAACGTGCTGCAACACTTTCAGGCGGTGAGGACTTCACACCCGCTTATTTCAGTCAGCGCACAACAAACACGCCCCACGTCCCGGGTCAACAACAGCGCCGCCGCCGCCGTCGTCGTCTTTGATCAGCATGGCCCAGAAACCTCAGTGGAGACTACCTGCTGAGGTGGGTGTAGAGCAGAGCTCTCGGACACGCAGCAGCTCGAGAACAAGGCCTGGATATTTACCGTCTGAGCAGCAGCATAAGGATTCTCCATGTAAGCGCTGGGAGAGAACATGACGGCGGGTGAACGAGTGGCTCCGACACCCTGGAGAGTTTCAGCCTTCATAAACAAAAGAAGGTTACCAGGAAACCAAGAACGTCACCACGTATCCCGTACCTCCGGCATCCGAGTGTGTGTGTGTGTGTGCGTTTGTGCACCATTAGGCTATCGCATAACATCTGATAGCACTGAGGGCCTGAAGTCCTGAAGGGAACAATGCAGGGTATTCTGTCTGAGAGCACCAGAGAGAGGCATGGCGAGAACGGGTGGAAGGACAGGAAGCTGGGCGGGTGATACAGCAAAAAAAAATAACGCATCATTTTCACGGCACAGGACGTGTTAATATACATAATAAAAATAAATCAATCAATAACAATACACTAAGGGTGCACCGATATGGGAATTGTGGGCCGACGCCAAAATCCGATATTTGCGATACATAAAGTTATAAATGTAGAAAAACTGAAGAAAACGGCAGTTGCTAGGCTGTTGCTATGACATTCCTGGAGGTTGCTAGGGTGTTGAGCTGCTATGGTATTCCTCCTGACTGCTAAGGCCCTTCAAATGGGTTGTAAAGGCACTGTTAGGTTATTGCTTATATGTTGTTGATAGACGGTTTCTGTGTGGTTGTTAGGGTATCCACAGCGGTGGCTTTGGTGTTGCTGTGATATTCCTGGTGGTTCCTATGATGTGTTAACATTATTAACATGATTAGTCTTAAAATCACTATTATGATAATACAATGATGATAATAACACACCACAGGATCCATCTGAAGTATTACAGCAACCACCAATCAACCACTGCAGATACAGTCACAACCACCTTCCAAGCACCATAGAAACCACCTAGCAACGCCTTAACAAGCGAATATTTGAACACACAAAGCAAACGCACCCATTATTTACAATAACCAAAGACGACATCGTTATAAACTGACAGCTGATAATGATAATGTTGCTATGCGGTTGCTACGGTATTTCAGGTGGTTGCTCTGCTATCCCAGGTGATCGTTATAGCTAGCTTCCAAAGTAGCCCAGGTAGGTGGTCGCTATGCAACGACATGTGGTGTGATATTTTTTTTTTATATTATATATATTAAAAAATGACCCTGTTAATATTTAAATTAGACATCGTTGAAAACAATTTAACGTAAAATAAAATAAAATAAAAATATATATAAATAATAATAACAAATAAATTAGACGTTAAGAAACGAGTTTAACATACGGGTATCTTGTGGACGAGCGAGCTGGCTGGCTAGCTAGCTACCACTTGAGGACCAACGGCCGGTGAGTAGTTGTTAACCGGTCAGCACTTTTTTTTAAACTTTTTTTTTTAAGCAAGAAATTACGAATTAGGTGAGTTTTAAGTGTTTATGGTTGTTTTTAGTACTTTTTGTACATACTAGACTGAATTTGGCTTCGTATTCGGCAGTTTGTGTTGCAATTGTCCGTTCCACCTTAAATGGTGCAGCAGTTACATTCGGGCGCCTGAGGCGCCCGAATGTAACTGCTGCACCATTTAAGGTGGAACGGACAATTGCAACTCCGGGCGAAGTTGGAACCACGAAGGCGGGCCTGCTGTAATCCACACAGCTCTAATCACACACAGCCTCAGATGCTCAATCCACCTGGGCAAACAGAGCTCTCCGATAAAGCTGTCATTACACCCCGAGCAGAAAACACACCAAGAAAGCCACAACAGGAACTTTTCGGAACAACCTGCACCTCCCGGCCTCAACGTTTCCCCCACAAACCTGCTGTTTACTCTATAAACAGCTTCATTTTTTCAAAAAACACGCCATTAACCCCCTCCAAACTTACTTAGTTAGCTAGCTAAGAAGTAGCTAATTAGTTCCCCTGGTTCCTACCATGTTGTTCGGGTCCCCGACTCCCATGGCTTCAGTCTACACGCTGCTTCCCTCCCGCACAACACGGCATTAAACGGGGCAGAAATCGTCCGTAGTTGCTCAGATTTGACGGTAGTTTGAGATGGTTTAAGGAAGGTTGCCGTCGCTGCTCCTGTCGTTTACTTCCTCCTTCTTCTCTCCGCTGTTGGTCTCTTCCCCCTCCGCTTGAATTCCTGAAGAGGCTCTTGCACTACCGACGGCCGCCTGCTGGGGGCGCTGTGGCGGAGGTTCCCTCCTACCTGTTTGTCAGGTATGACCTGTGTGGGGGGTTCTGGATTAAGGAAAGACATGTCGTAAAAAAAAAAAAAAGTTGCTAGGAGACTAAGTGTGTACTGTGTGTACTTGATGGTTGCTGTGGTATTTCAGATGGTTGCTAAGAAGTTGCTAGGTGGGTGCTGTGTTGTTGCTAAGGTGTTTGCTATGGTGTTTCAGGATTTTGCAAGGGTGGTTGCTAAGGTGTTTCAGGGGTTGGCTAAGTGTCTAACTAGGTGCCTTGGTGCTGCTGATTTATGTCTTTGTGGTTGCTATGGTATTTCAGGTAGCTGACAGTGTTGACAGTGTTCCAGGTGGATTTGCTAGGGTGTTTGCTATGGCAGTTGCTATGATATTTCAGGTGGTTGCTGAGGTGTAGCCAAGTAGGCATCATGTTGTTGCTATGGTATGTTGTGGCTAAGGTAGTTGCTAAGGTATTCCAGGATGTTTCCAGGGTGGTTGCTAGTTATCTAAGGGGGTGCGTTGGTGCTGCTGATTTATGTCTTTGTGGTTGCTATGGTATTTCAGGTAGCTGACAGTGTTGACAGTGTTCCAGGTGGTTGCCGTTGTACGCCAAGAATTTGCTAGGGTGCTTATGTCTGTTGCTCTGATGTTTCAGGTGGTTGCTGAGGTGTAGCCACGTAGGCACCATGTTGTTGCTATGGTATTCCAGGATTTGCCTGGTTGCTAAGGTGTTCCAGGTGTTTGCTAAGTATCTAACTGGGTGCATTGGTGTTGCTGATATATTTCTTGGTGGTTGCGATGGCATGTCAGGTAGCTGACAGTGTTCCGGGCAGTTGCTATGATATTTCAGGCAGTTGCTATGGTGGTTGCTATGGTATTCCAGGATTTTGCCATGGTTGTTGCTTGTTATCTAAGGGGATGCTTTGGTGCTGCATATATATTTCTTGGTAGTTGCTATGGTATTTCAGGTAGCTGACAGTGTTGACAGTGTTCCGGGTGGTTGCTATTGTACTCCAGGAATTTGCTAGGGTGTTTGCTATGGCGGTTGCTCTGATATTTCAGGTGGTTGCTAAGGAGTAGCCAAGTAGGCGATAAGTTGTTGCTAAGAGGTTTGCTATGGTCTTAGTTGCTAAGTATCTAGATGGGTGCTTTAGGATTTGCACATATATATATATATATATATATATATATATATATATATATATATATATATATATATATAATATATATATATATAAAATTTCAGGGAGCTGATAAGGTGTTCCAGGTGGTCAATATGGGCACCAGGTGTTTTGCTAAGGTGGTTGCTATGGTATTTCAGTTGTTGCTGCTAAGGTGTTTTTTTGTGGTTGCTGTGGTATCTAGGTAGTTGGTGAGGTTTTCCAGGTTATTGATGTGATTGTGCTAAGTGGTTGCTAGGCAGTTGCTATACAATCCCAGGTGGTAGATATAGGTGTTGCTGGGTGGTACTACACTGTTGAAGCTAGGTGCTTTGAGGAACCGCACCGGCTCTTTGCGGATAAGACACAAGTGCACACTGATACCCGATCTAGAACCACATGTGAAGGTGACTGGAATCTGATTGGAAGAGACTGGATTTGCCAGATCTGATCACTTCAGCCTGGTAATCTGAGCGTAGCCCATGTGAGTACAAGACCTGCCCTGTGATTGCAGCCAGTTACAGAAAACCTCGCTTGCCCTTTTTCTGTGGCGCTAAATCTCCACCTATCCCAGCCCTCAGGGTGCAGTCGTACGGTCACTCCCGCTGACATCACCCTCTAACGCCATCTATTTTAGGTCACCGCCTCAGATTTTTAAAGGCGTACTTCACCGGGCATACTGGATCTTCCTACAAAGGCTAGCAGTGGCTGTTTGTCTTTTTATCATTTTAATTTCGCACCCACAACCAGTAGCGCTCCTGCTCTCGCAGCGCTGGGTGGTTGGAGTAGTATTTCAGGTGGTTAATAAGGTGCACCTAAGCATCAAGCATTGCAACATAGGCCTTGATAGGGCCTAAGATAGGGGCCTGGGGGGGTGCAAGTCTGCTCTCACCAGATATAATTATTCATTTTCTGTTTTTGATTGGCAAGGTGAACTGATGTTGGAGTGCCAACGGCATCAAACTGGAGGACTTTTTAATGCCAGGCTTTATAAAAGAGGGCTTATTGACTTTGCTGCCATTGACCACGAGCCACCTCCATAGCTACGGAACGACTGGACTCTAATTTGCACAATTAATATTCACAGTACAGTGTTGAAGAGTTTTAATGAAGAACACACAAAAGGAAGGACAGGTTTAAATGAACAAGACTGCAAACATGAAAAAAAAAGAAAAGAAAAGAAAGAAGATAGCCCGTCATTCTTCTCAGCCCGGAAGATAAAACACGCGAGCCATTTAATATTCACATTTCATTGCTGTGTCCATCCCCTCGAGTGAGTGAGAGAAGAATCTACTGATCAGATCTGCTATTTTATCATGATGCTAAAATCCATGTTTTATTTCACATGTTTACATGAAGCACAGGTCAAGAAAACACATTAAAAGTTCAACTTAAAAAAAATAGAGAAAAATGAATATTACAGACTAGAAGACAGTTTACATGTAGCAAAAATCATACTGTACAATTTATAAAATAAAAGTAAAATTGCTTTAAAAAGAAGATAAAAGTGAAGTGGCTTATCAGTGGCCTTGTTTGATGATGATGTCTGACATGTCGTCCACTTTCTGAAGTTCCAGGTTCTGTGGGTGGGAGAGCAGAAAACAGAAGGCGAGGTACATTAAAACTATATAAAACACAGTTCTAATAGGTGGCTTAACACTAAACCTAATTGGCTCCCTATTAACATTTTAAGAAAGTATTGAGTATGCCGGCAATACAGGGGGTAGGGATCTATTTCAGTCACAGCCATACTTAAAGAAAAAAACCCCTGCCTTTAACACTGGCAGATATTTTCTAAATATATTTATATTAAATATATAAAAATGGCTCAATTTTCTAACGTGTGGGTGGGGGACATATTGCTGTTGGGTAATTAGGTGTCTTAATAATGGAGTATAATATTGAAACCCATAATATGAATATAGAAATCATATATTGCTTGATGATATTGGTTATCTGAACTGGTAATGTGAATTTCTCATAAGGCAAGTGGGATTCACATCACTGAAAATGTTCTCCATCTATTAGTGTGTGTAGAATAACTGATTAGCTATTGACTGGAAAGGATGGAAATCTCACAGAAGCCACTGGGTGGGCCGTTTCAGCTGGATTTCCAATCTGCCCGCTAACTTCAATTCTAATAGTTTTGATCGGACAGATCTTTCTGCTCTTTCCCCACTCAGAAGAAACAGTCTGTGCACTCAGATAGGAGATTCAGTTTAAAAATGCATTCCTTTAAATAAATAATGACCAATGCATTAATATCTATTATGTTATCTAGTTATTTTCAGTCGAGCCAGTCTTTCTACAGCCAACAGTGGTGCAGTGTTGGGTAGGAATGAAAGGAGCACTCACTTTTTCATTGGCCAGATGCAGAAGGGCCACGAAAGCCAATGGCACGGACAGGTTATTGGCCATGGTGGTGGGCAGCCTTTTAAAAAGAAAGAGAAGAAAAAAGATGAACAGATGAATCGTCACCCCGAGGTAAGGGCAGGGTTTGGCGCTATGGCGCATTCCTACACAGGCTACGGTGGTTAAAAGATGGATGAGCTCCCTACAGGTACTGTCTGGTAAAAGCACAGTGCACAGCTGAGCTCTGCTGCTGGGAATAAAGCTCAGGTCTCAGCTGTGCTACAGTTTTCTTTATTACTCAGGAGTCCTGGAGGAGATCAAATGGCACAATTCGAAAGAAGCAACAGGAGGTGGTTTACTGACCACCTGGGTGCTGAACCTGAGGAGCAGCTGGGCACTTGCAGCAGGAGGGCTGCATGAGGACAATGCCAGTATTGTAAGTACGCTGCTGCTGCTGCGCACTGTGAGATGCTTTGTTATATTGGGGATTCCACAGCCTTATGAAAACATCCTCCACCCATTTGCATTGTATGTAACATGGTTAAGTACACTGAAATATGAAAGCATGGGGTGAATACCTTTGTAAAAGCGTCTTGGTAGATTGGCTGAAGGACTTTTCTCCTGCGACTTCTGGACTCGTCCCACTTTCCACCTCCTTTTAAATAAAGGGCAAAAATTACACTGGCTGTATAATGGCGCTTTGCACTCTCTGCACTTTGTGCGCAGAAAAAAAAAAAAAAAAAAAAAGCCATAATGAATAAATACCGGAGCTGATTTTTCCGGGCTGTCAGTCAGGAGGCTCCACATGCTCGTCTTTAACCTCTTCATGTCCATCTTTTTGGCAGTCTTGGCATAGTTAATCTCAATGATATTCACCTAGGAGTGAGACAAAGGCCATAAGAACAGTAAGCTGCTTGTACTAGAATACTCTTAGAGACTTAGAGACTTCACACACAGGGGAGCCTTGCTCTTATACTCTCAGTTTAACACTGCACTTTGTGTACACCTACTTTGTGAGGCTCTGGGACCAAGCAGTCTTCTCCGTACGTAGAGACACCGTCCGCGTCAAAGTTCAGTCTGTCCACCACAGGCTGAGAATCATCTGGCCCACCAAAGCCCTCGGCATCGTCATCACTGTCCCCGGCCTGCAGGTACAGGGAGATGGGGAGGGGTGCGATGTTTGATCAACGCATTTATTATTATTATTCTACTGAAGTATTATTTGCAGTTCCCCCACCACCACAGACTAGACAAGTCTCAATGTGGAACACAGGTCTAGTGGACTTGAGTTGAAAGCAGAAGCAACCGTTCAATTAGGGCGATGATCAATGACAATTATGGGTAAAAATATTTGTTAAAGGCTCGATAGTGATGTATTATGTAGACTGCAATGCTCTACAGAAAGTGAAGGGGGCGATACAGTCCTATTCTATACTACTGTTTTATTTGAAAAATGCTCTGTAATGTTTTTAAGGAATCCCTTGTAGCACAGAGCGCGAGAGAGAGAGAGAGAGAGAGAGAGACAAATGCCTGTAAGCAGCAGTGGATACATTGGTCTGCCAGAACAGTGGTTTCTAAACCAATTCCAGTCCTCAATGCCCTTCAGCCAGGCCAGTGTAGACTGGTTTTGAACACAGCTGGGAGTCCTAAAAACTCATAATAGGTACCATTGATTGTCAAGCGAGCTTTGTGTGTGTGTGTACCTGCAGCCCTGGGCAGAAGTTGGCCGTATCATTGGCGTTGTTGTAGTCGTACTCTCCGATTTCCTCTGTAAGCTCACCAGATAACCTCTTCTTTCCTTCTGCGCTGAGCTGCAATACAATACGACAAACACAGTCAGAACAGTGGAATATTGTAATGATGTTCCAGAGACATCAATTTATTATGATCTAATTATACCAACAAATATTATACTATACTGCCAAAAGTATAGTATAAAAAAGGAGGGGGGGGAGGGGGGGAGGAATCAACATACTTATGGCCCCAATTAGGTGATGCCAGCTACTTAGCATAACTGTGGG
Source organism: Salminus brasiliensis (assembly GCF_030463535.1). NCBI lineage: Eukaryota > Metazoa > Chordata > Actinopteri > Characiformes > Bryconidae > Salminus > Salminus brasiliensis. Next base: position 32,580,845 of record NC_132897.1, read on the forward strand.
AGTTTACAGAGCATGTTTTAAGTGAGTCACCGTGTTGGAGGGCTTGAGGCTGAGCTGGGACAGGTTGCTGAGAGGATATTGAAAGTCTGCCGGCAGGGTGGTTTTCTTGTTGCTGCTGTTCAGAGCGGATTTACTGATGGTGGTCGCAGCCTGGAAACAACAATGCAGCAATTAAATCAGACGTTGCCTAACATCAGAGTACTCAGCCTTCATCAGTTAAGGAATAAAGAAATGATGAATGTGCTTAAAATGCACAGTAACACAAATTATAATGGATAAAGCGGAGTTGTAGGAATATAAGATACAGGCCCCTAAATTATTGTTCATTTCAGATCAGATACAGCTGTATCAGGGCACACAAATCAGCGCATGTGACCTTACTTTGGTGACACGGAAGTAATTGTGAAAGTGGATATCTTCGCTGAAGTCGATCACCAGGGGATTCTTGGGTGCGCGCTTCTTGGGTTCCTTCTCTGGTTTGTGATCCTCTACAAGACACATGACATACATTTATACATATGGCCTTAAGACCATCGGTACTAGAAACTTCTTTCTACTAAATTTCTACTCTGTTTTTTCTCTGCTCCCTGTTTGCTTCTGCTCTCTCCAATTTCCCTCCTCCACATGAGTGCTCATTAATGAGGCAAGCTATAGTTCACTGTTCTTAGGCTGTGCTAACTAAAAAAAATGGCTGCATGAAGTCTCTGATCTCTGATCCACCATAAACTTCCTTCAACCGCCACATGTTTATAGTCAGTGTGTTGCTAATGTCATAAGGTCCATCTGATAGACCTACAAATCTAGCCTCACTGTCTCATGTATTATTAGCAGCCGTGTTCGTGTTTGAACTCACGTTTGTGCGTTGGCTTGAAGAGCCAGTAGCCTGGGCCGACCCACGTGGCCATGGTGCGGGGGCTGAAGTAGGAGTACTCTCTGGGTTTATCGGACAGCTGGAGGCACATGGTGGTGATGTCCGCTTCTCCTATCGGTATGACCCCCCTGCAGAGAGACAGTCGAACATCACGATAAGACTGAATGGAGAAAGCAACTGGCTACGGAATGGAGCTCTGATTGAAACAGCTTATCTTGACTCTGAACCCGACCGTATAGATAGCACTGAGTAAAAGCTACTGCCGCTGTGTTTAAAAAAAAAAAAAAAAGATATCTAAATGTCTAGAACATGGCTAAGTTAATGGGCACTGAAAAAGTTACCGTTTCTCAGAGTTCCGAGCGCAGGCCTCTTTGTGCTCATCAAATGCCTCCCCGCAGTCTCCCTGCCCCATCTCATCTCCATCCGCGTCAAAATCCTCAAAGTCTGGAGCCTCGTCTACGTCTGGCTCGATGTCAGCATTGACGTCAAAGGCGTGCTCACCCTGCTTCATCTTCTCCAGCATTTGGTTCAGGTTAGTGCTCTGCAGGTACAGAATCACACACATCCTGAGTCTTACTAGAATATACTGATCTGCAGGCCTGAAGGAAATTCTCAGTTGTTTGAAGCAAGGGTCACCTGACATTTACTCTCAGATTTTACTGGCTACAACATGTTTTTTTTATTTTCTTTAATGGGAACATAACCTGCCTGAACATGTCCAACTCAAGATAGCTCATCTACCCAAGAAGCCTAATTTAAAGGATGCTCCTCTAGATCTTAAGTCATTTCTCTGGGCAGTCAGAACCCATAACACATAAGCAAGCAATTCTGGTCACTCGCCTTTAAAAGGCTACGAAGTAAAAATGCTGCTTTACCTGGTCAGGTGTCCACTGGGTGAAGGAGAAATCCACCAGAGATGGGCAGATAGACTTCTCCTCCAGTGCTTTTAGGCTAGCTGTAGATTTAGGGAAGAGGAAAAATTGAAAAAGAAAAAATTGAAAAAATTGGTGCGACATGTTAAGCACATTATTATTTATTTATTTATTTTTACACTGGACCGATTGGCCGTACCTGTGAAAGGTGAGGCGGGTGCGTGTTGAACAGGTTCCGGGGAGGTGGGTGGCCGGGAGTGGAGCAGGGTCATGTGGGAGGGGAAGCGGAGCTCGCAGCGACTGTCTTCGCTGAACAACACGGACAGAAACACACCTGCTGTGCTGTTCTCATCGAAAGAGGCAGCCATGCGCTGGAACATGGGGTCCACCTGCAGAAAGAACAGTAGTAGAGTATGTTTAATACCATGTTTAAATGTCTACAACATTGAGAAGCACCAAGTTAGAAAACCTTCTGCCTTCACCTCACACTTCATCTCTGACTCCAGCAGGTTGATGTTGCTCAGGTTCTGCTCCACTGTCTTCTTCTGAGGCCTTTTCTTCGGGGCTTGCTTGGCACCGGGCTGTTCGCCCTGTCCGCTCTCTGCTGCCTCGGCCTCGTCTTCAGCCTCCTGACCTGGTGCATCCAACAAGAACAAAAGGTAAGACTTTATATAGACAGATCACTGAATGCGTTAGAGAAGACTGCCTCTCATTGATAAATGCTGGAGGAATTTTTGATAAATTACTAATACTGTTCCAATTTTCAATATGGAATCAGTCACTGGCCTTTTACTCACCAGATGGAGGCAGAGGGCAAGACCACACATGAATCTATTTGGGTTCAGCTACAATTGCCTACTTTAATCTTAATTTTTCTGACATTATTTAATAATAATAATAATAATAATATTTATTTAAACCATAAATCTTAATATACAGATGGATTTGCCATGTTACCCAAGATTAGGACCACCCATCATATATCAAAAGTGTATAACATTGACTGTTTATTGAACACTGGGGTGTAGAGCATGGAGATATGGGCCACTGGACATGGGGCACAACACAACTCCACCTATCAGGAAAGATGATCTTAACACTACAAATGTTTTTGTGAAACTTGGATCTAAACGTAACTACATGGTATTATGTAAAGAACCAACCACGCTCTCTCACCTTCTTTAGGTTTGGTCTCAGCGCCCAGTCCTCCCAGTACTCTATAGGCATCAGCGTGAACTGCATCAACCCTCACAGCATAGATCTTAGTGCTGGCATCCAGGGTTCCTGCAGCCACCTTAAAAGACGCGCACACACAGTTCAAAAACCGTGTAGTGTAGGCATTAATGTGGTGAACGCTTCAAATCCTGAAAATCTACCTTGAAGTTGAGCTCTGAATCTTTCTGCTTGAGAATATCGGCCATGTAATCGATGAGGTGCAGGCCAAACGCGTTCTTCGTGGTAATTTTCTGTAGAAACAAACACAAAGACGAAAGTGTTCATATTAGTAAACAAGCTCAACAGGTATACGGGCAACTCGGAGAGAATTTTCGAGAGGTGTTCTGGTCCTCACTTACGTTCTCCGTGGAGAGCTTGATGCAAGTGGAATAATGCTCAGAGATCTGGGCTGATGACAGCTTGGGAACAGCAGCAGGGGTCCCTGCATTACTGTAATGAAAAATAAGCATTTCAATTACATTTTACATTACTACAGTAACAGTAAACGGACAGTAGTGCTAACAGGACAGGAATAAAGATTAGAAACAAGCTCAATAAACTGACTTTAGGTAGCGTCCGATTTGCCTGGATCTGATCTATTCAGTGTCTATTCAATAGAGCTGCACTTTAAACTGCTTTCTAGATAATAGAAAACCCTTAGTGTTTTGTAGTGCCAATACCAGTATTCACCATCCATCAGTCCCACCTGGTGGGATATGGTGTGGAAATGCTCAATATCACAGTTCTACACAGCATCAGTGTGTTTACTACCGAACCCTTGGTTTATCCAAACCACTTGTTTCCCCCCCCCCCCCCCTTTTTCTTTGAAGGTTTACCTGTAAGTTCCAGCCTCGTTGATGGAGGAATCGGCCGCACCATGGAGGTCGATAACTTTGGACTTGCGTCTTTGACGTCGCTCCTGTTCATCATCGTTGCCCTGGATGGATCCAAGAAGCGGAGTACTGCTGGCAGACAGGGCTGCTTTGTGCCCGAGGGCCGGGGAAGACCACTGCCGTGGCCGGGACGTCGGGGTGTTCACTGCACTCATACCGCCTGTGAGCTGAAGGAATACAGAGATGAGCTGATTGGTAACTCAGAGCCACAAAAAGCCCACAAAGAAATCTCTAGCCTCTATTTTACCATCAACTTGCCATGTAAAACTCAGAAGACACATGTAGGTTCACTGGTGGGTTTGGATTTAGGATAGTAAAAAAAAATGGCTATATTTGTCTTGCAGTCATGGTGGTGTCTGGTTCTGATCACCATCAGTTTTTCTGCAATTACCCATTGCACATCAGATCACTGATCACTAACAATCATAGTTATTGAATAAATATTTAGATTATTTTGGTTGAGTTTGAGTTTAAATGGCAATACTTTAAACTTTAAAGTACATTTGTACTTTAGACCTTTAACTCAATAAGAAGCTTCACTGCAATCCAATAATAATAACTAGTGCTAATAATCGCAGTGTTACTGGTGTTAACTTGACATTATAGCCTACCTTTCACTCCTATTGGGCTCGTAAACTATTTCTGCTCCATGTTTTTATTAAGTTGATATAACTGATTATTATCTCTGCTTTAGTGTGTGTTTCTCTCCATTAGCTATCGGTTAGCAGCGTTAGCTATAGCTACCGTACCAGCCCAAATAAACTAGCTACAGCGACACAAAACCCACATTAACCACCAACTTAAACAGTTAAAGCTTCGCTGCTAAACAAGCTTGCGATTAACTCCGTGTTTAACCCGTGTTCACAAAGTTGTAAAAGTTAGGAGACTTTCTTTTTCTCAAATAAAAGTTAAGCTAGCAAGCTAGCGAGTCTAGCCAGTACAGTGTTCCAATTAACACCCTTGCGCTCTTCCTAAAGCGCCTACCGAGTGCGCAGGACAGCGGCCCCCTCAGCACGCTACTCAGGGCACACAGCGCGTATTGGAACACCGCCGGGCTTTAACCATCACTTCTCCGCAGCAAATTCAAAAGCGGAAAGCAAAAGCGCATCTACTTACTTCACACGATGGCGCAATCAGAGATCCACAGAGCTCAGTGACCGCTCCGAAACCGTAGGAGTGAATAAAAAAGAAATAAAATAACTAAAAAATGTCGGTAAGATGAACTTTACGTCCCCCCCCCTCTTCGCCTCCTGCTCTCCGGCTCCCGTTTGAAAATTAGCGCCGAACGGTTTACGTGCGTCCTACGTCGACAGTGACGGCATTGCGTAGCCGAGCTTAGCGCGCCAAGAAGGCTGATCTGGAATCAGGTGTCAGGATGGGACGTGTCGGACAGTCAGGCAGGTAGAGCCTTTAGTCTGATCTCGGGTCAGCGTGTGGATGAAGTTATTAACGTTCATAACCAGCATTGTTTATGTGGAGACGCTGAACTGCGCGAGCTAACACGGTTTTAATGGAGGTAGTAGTTTTGGGTTTAGATTATATGCGTTATATAAACGTAATATACAAATATATTTTTATTATCATTAATTATTATTCATTATTATTTAAAAGAATAATAAAATATACTATACACTTATATATTGAAATATTTTTAATTTTGTCATACATTTGAAGTTGTTCATCGTCTCCAGATTTCATGATGAATCGGCTGTGTGGAATCGGAATCGTTCAAAAAATTGAATCGCAATTATAATATTGTTATTGTGTTATTTCTGTAGTTTTTGATTATTATTCTTAAATTAAAATTCAATTAATATGATTAATGTCAATTATATAAATTAGCCAGTTCAACGAATTAATTAATTAAGCCATTACTGCGTGTGAGTTTCTAGGGTTGTAAAGATCCTCATTACCATGTAACACAGTGGTGGGAGTCGATGCCACAGAGAGTCGATTCTATGATTCTCAGGAATCAAGAATCGAATCTAAATCTTTCCGATATTCACGTTGTTGATGTGTTTACTGGATTTAGCTGGAGCTGCTAATCTGCTAAATCAACGTGAACGTAGTTGTAGCGCTCCAGAATGCCTGGATAGGGTCAAATAAGCCACATATTTAAACACGGGTTCATAGCATCTGTCATAACAGTGTATGTATGTATTTATTTATTTATTTATTTATGTATTTATTAATGCACCTAACATTTATGTGCAGAAGTGAGTCATCATTTACTTAATGAATGTTAACATCTTCTAGCTAGTTACCATGTGTCTTGCAGTCTGGAAAGGAGGAATCGACTCTTGGAACCGATTCCTTCCACATAGAATCACTTTCTGAGTCGACTCTATCGTCGCTGGTCTCGCTCACACTAAGGCTAATTTAAATAGCTGATTCAAACTGTAATGGTCAGCCGGCGCCACCTCCTCTCTGCACAAGGTTAATCAATATTAATAGATTTAATGGGTTCTTTAGAGAAGACAGTGGTTCTGTAGACCCATGCCAACTCAGTGGACATTCATCTCTGTGATGGGAAGCCTCTAGTAGCTAGCTAGCTATGTGGTTCTATGAAGAACCCCCTTAGTAGGTTGTCTGCCTGGTCAAACGGCTCTGTAAAGAACCAAAAAGGGTTCCACATATGTGACAAGTCAAATAACTGTCCTGCTTGTGGTTCTAGATAGAACCAGAACAAGTCAAAGGACCGCTTGACTGATACCAATTCATATCTTAGGTTCTCTGTCAGCTGAAGTGTCTCCTCATAGATGGAGAATTAAGTTCTTCAGGAGTTCCTTAGTAACCTAGGCTTGATATAGTATGACCTAGAACCCTTGAGTGTACTAGTGCTTTATAGTTTTGGTTTTGCTGCTACATATAAAACCATGAGGTTCTTTCAAGCACTGTATGTGAAGGGCCGGTTAACCAGTGAGCTGTTCATGGATTCATATGCTTTTTGAGATGTCATGGATGGTTCCACATAGAACCATTGCCTTTACTGAAGAACCCCGTTTTTAGACCTTCACTGTTTGCCACTAGGTGGCAGTAAAGAAGTATACACTTTGCTCTCTAATGTGATTCCAAACTTCATGCCTTGAGGAACATGATTCCCAACCATCCATCCATCCATCCATCCATCTTCTTATCTGCTTCTTCCTGGCCAGGGTCACGCTGCGTCCAGAGCCTGCACCTGGATCATTGGGCACAGCGCAGGAACCCCCCCTTGGACTGGTCGCCAGCCCATAACAAGGTAAAGCCTCATTTAAATGCTGCAGTGGGATGACATGTAGAGGGGTGGCCTCAGCCAAGTCCAGTATTCAGGTCATTCCCTCATTCCCTTGTGGCGAATCCGTAAGAATCCGTACCCCATTCAGGTACTGGTCGGATCTCTGTCTCTCTGTCTCTCTGTCTCTACCTCAGACACGCTCAAATACGCAATGGTAGCCGGGGAGGACGACGAGTTTGACTGTGGGAGTTTATTGTTGAATGCCAAAGAACACTTTGCAAGGTCAGGAATTAATAAGGGATGTCGAACCGCAGCCAATTATCTCCCCACTGCCGGAGCATCAGCAGCATCACAGCGCTCCAAAAAGTGCATCGTTAAAATCCTCGCTTTGCTCGGTTCCCGAGTTCTTCGCTTGCTGCTGTGGAGGTCACGGATGGTGGTAAAACCTTTTTAAAAACTCAGAATTTTAATATCGCAAAAAAACATGAAAAGGCCTGAATCTAAAGTCTGGGTATCCTGCATGGCTTTCACATCTTGTAAACCCTTTCTGTAGGCAGCATTGAGGGATTATCTCCCATTCTTCCTGCAAAGGGCTTCCGGTTCGGTGAGGTCCTCTGGCCGTCTTGCTGCTCTGCTCTTTGGATGTGCATGTTTAGGTCGGGGGACTGTGAGAGTTTTGTGTTTTGAGGATCATTATCCTGCATGTAGAAGCTCATCCTCTTTTCATCTTCAGCTTTTTTACATTTTTTTTTTTTTTTTACAGATGGTGGGATGTGTGTTTGCTTCCAGAATTTGCCCCCTCCACCTAGGGCTGGGCGATTAAGGTAAAAATACTATATAACGATATTTAAAGACTTTTTTCGCGATACACAACATTTATCACAATACATGTAATCACAGACTAAAAACATCAGTAGCGACAGATTCTCATAAACCACTTTTCAGACACTCTCCCGAACTGAATACAGTGATTTTAATGCAACATCCGCTGCACTTCATTCAATTAAATCAGTCTAATTACACTGTCAGCAATGAAACCTGCAGCTGATCAGTGTTTATTAAGCACCAACGGTATCCTCCATATGCTTAGAAAAGCATATTGTCGCCACTATACGATGAAATATCGTCATATTGCCCAGCTCTACCTCTATCACTGAAATGTTCTCAGTGCCACTGGCTGCAGCACAACCCCAAAGCATGATCAATCCAACAGTTGGACCTTGTTTCCCCTTACATGCCTTTACTCATTGAGGCAGAATAACTTTTTTTTTTTTTTGCATTATGGCTTATTTAGATGTTCCATTGCCAGAGGCCTGTCAATCAGCGGCGTCCATTAGAATATCAGGGCCACCGTTTTCAGATCAGAGAAGATCTCAAGTCTAATCAGAGTGGCACCGGGTTCTCTGTCTTGTTCCTTTGGGATGCAGTGAAGTGGCAGAGCCAATCATCCAACATCAGTACCTGACCTCACTAATGTTTGGCTGAATGCAATCAAATCCTCCTCACAGCAGTCTTCCTGTTTTCCTGAAAGAAACAAATGTCCACAAACTTTTGGCCATGCAGTGCGTCATGCGTTAAATATTCACACTGAATGTCCGGGTATTAAGAATATCGCAACCACCTGAAAAAGACCACCTGCAACCACCTGGGATACAGTAGCATCCACATCCGCAACACAATAGCGACAACTGAGCAACACCACATCAACCGCCGTGCAACACCCTAGCAACTACCTGGCAACACTTTAGAAACCACCTAGCAACAATATGATAATCACCTTGCATACCAAAGCATCCACATAGAAACACTAAAGCAAACACTGAACAACACCCTATTAGCAATCCAGCCACACCCTAGTAACCACCTAGCCACACCCTAGCAATCACTTAGCAACACTACAGCATCCACTTAGCAACAACTGAGCAACACCACAACAGCCACCTTGCAACACCCTAGCAACTACTTGGCAACACTATAGCAACCACCTAGCACTATAGCAATTACCTAGCCATAACCCAGCAACCACACTGCAACATTATAGCAACCACCTAGAAACATGCTAGCAACCACCTGGGATGCCTTAGCATCCACATAGCGAGATTATAACAACCACTCAGCAACGCCATAGAAACCACCTAGAACATAGCATCACTATAGCAACCACCTTGCATACCATAGCATCCACATAGAAACACTAAAGAAAATAGTGAGCAACACCCTATCAACCACCTAGCCACCCCTTAGCAGCCACATTGCAACACTATGGCAACCTCCTAGCAACACCCTAGCAACCACCTAGGATACCATAGCAACAACTATAGCAACCCCCTAGCATCCAACCACCAGTATCGGAAGTAGTCAGAAGGCACACCCCTGCCTGTATCAGGTCTTTACGTCTTCATGTGAAAGGAATGAGGCGAGAGGAACCTGACTGGAGGTCCCGGCGGTTTGTTGATTCCGGTCTGCAAAGCGGCGGTACCCAGTTTTATTACCCAGATCCAAACACTGAACAAGAAAGACGTTTGATGTCTGACAAACTGAACACAAACTTCACCTGAATGTTCAATAGAGCCTCCTGGGCAAAACTCGCCACTTCCCGTGAAAGAGGTTTATCTGCCCTGCTGCACCTTGGCTTAAGCGCGGGTTACCCAGCGGAGGCTCTCGGGTTCTGCTAAAGCGATATATTATGTGTCATTATTGCAGGAGGACTTGAGAGAGAATCCCCCGCTGCAGAGAGAAGCTGTGAGGATAACGGAGGAGAGGAGCGGAGCGGTGAGTGTGGGAACGGAGATGTCATTAATAAGATCAGCACACACACACACACACACACACACACACACACGCCTGACATGCTTATCTCACCCTGCTAAAGCTCTTCTGCTTATAGCTGTTTCTCCCTCTCCCTAATGTGTTCTGCATAAAAGTAAGCTGATGTTTACTCGGGCAAAACTATGTTTATGCAATGAATGGGCAGAAGAGCTGAAGAGGAGAAGGAGCACCATGCAAAAGCTTCAGCACCCCAACCTTTACCAAGATCTCCTTTATTAGAGCTTAATTAGCTTGCTGAGGCTGTTTGTTCACAGACATCGTTAGAAAAAAGGCCAGACGATGCAGATTTCAAAGCTTTATAAAAACTAGCAACCATGGCCCTTAACAGCCACCATAGCAAATGCCTAGCAAAAAAATTTGCAACATCATCGTAACTGCCCAGCAACCACCTAGCAACCACATTGAATCCCAGATGGATAGCCGCACAGGATGGGTCCCATCTGGGTTGTACACTTAACATACTGCAGCAACTGCCTTGCAACCACTTAGCAACCACCTAGAAGCACCATACTAACCACCGTCGAACCACTTAACAACACCACCGCAACCATATGGAATCCTGATAAGCCTAATTGAAAAGTTTTGTTCACGGGTACCATGTTGGCCCCACATATGGATAGCCACCAGGGTCAGTGATGGGACCAGCTGTAGAAACACCACAGCGTCCACCTAGAAAACCCAAAGCAACCACCTGGCCTGATATGATTGGCTTAATCAGGCATGGCTGAAAGCCATACTGTCGTCATTACAGGCTAATTGATGGAAAGTTGCTAATATTACACGGTTAGCCTGTTAGCTAACTATGCTAAGTGGCGTACATAAAAGCATAGCTGAGAACGAGCTGCTGTTTGTTTGGTAGCCGCCGCGTGATAGGGTTAGCAAACTAGCGATGCTAAGAAGTTCATGCTTGTGCCGAGCGAAGAGGGAGGCAATCACGTGTGAAATAGGCTGAGAACCAGTGGTTTGAGGAGCTGTACGTCAGGAACAGCTTTGGAAAAAGTCACTGCGGCTAACCGCGAAGCCATGACACCGTCACAACCCTGCTGCTGATCCATTAATTAAAAGCTCATCTCCTATTGTTGTCATTTACAACCTAGTGGCTCTCATGGAGATTTTTTTTTTTTTCTTTTCTTTTTTTTGTTAGCCCACATTTCTTCTCCGGTTGCGCCTGTTAGTGCTCTGAGACAGATGCAGAGTGCGATAGAGAAACAGATGGCTCCCGCTCCGTCTCAGCTTCCAGGGGGGAGGAAGGAGGAGATACTGCGTTTCTGTCCCGTCTCCCAAGAGTGAATCTAATCACAGTGTAACATACGCGCGCGGTTAGCGCTGTAATTCACATCTCATGCTTGATTTCCTCCCTTCACCTCCTCTCTCTCTCTCTTTCTGGCGTATGTGCCAGCTCAGGAAGCCATGGCCTTCTAATGAGAAGATCTGCCCAAGTCTCTCAGGCCAGAGGTTCTTGGTTAAGGCATGCATTCATTAGAGCAGGGTCTGTGCAGATGCCACTGTGCTTCTTTGTCTCTTTCGGGACTTGGGCAGCTAATCTGCTAATAACCCTTTTAGTTGTTCTCCAAACTATAGCGGCTGATCTATTTACTTGGTTGGTATTTCTGAATGATGAGCTAGGTGCTTATTGTCTAAACCAATGAAGAAACTGCATTTCAGCATATGTCCAGTCGGTGGTATCATGGTGGTGCAACAATAGTGTATTAATGGTATGAATAGTGCGTGGTTTACAGTGATGGCGCAAATGAACTGAAATCACATGTTTTCTTTATATTTTACTGGCCAATTCCGATTTTGGACAAATCCGATTTTCTTTCTTTCATTTCTAAGAGTAATAAATGACAGCAGACGTGCAGGGTCACACTAACATTTAGAACTAGGACAAACTAGCCTTTCGTTCGACCTCCAGAGACGCTAACTGCCCTCCTGTTGGCTGTGCTGAAGCCTAATGAAGATTTCTGAGGAATGCCGACACAGCGACTGTAAGAAAGCGGTCTAGAGGGGGAGCCATTGCAGTCACAGCCATGGTGTGTGTGTGTGGCTGTGTTTGTGCCCCTGACGCCCTCGTAAATGTGACCAGCACAGAACTGGTTCCAATGGAGACCAATGGTCACCGCCCTGTTGTTCTGCACATCTCTAGTTTTCTTAAGAATTCAATTTAACAGTTTTATTTGTTGCAGCTCAGGATACAGGTTTAATGGCTTAAAATATATATATATATAATTAAAGTCAGGTTGGATGGACATGTCAATCTAAGGTGTAGTCAAGCTGTAGGCCTGTAAAACTGAAGGTGAATGAACTGCATTGGACAGGGCTAGTCTTCGGTTAGTTCCAGCAAACCTCCATCTGTACAAATTGAGTACCTTTAACCTCGTCCGTATGCTCATTCTTATTAAAGCAGCTCCGGGTGTGAATGTGTGTGCATGTATTGGAGATCAGAGGAGGCAGAGAGAAGGTGAAGGGAAAGGCCGGAGCTTGGGTCAGTGTCTCAGGGACGGGCGGAGTCCCAGCGCTTATTTGCAAATGACATTTTGAAGTCCAAATCAAATGAGACACCTTGATTTCCCCCTCTTCCCCCCTCTGACTTTCCTACCTGCTTTGAAGTAGAGCAGGAGCAGAAAATCGCATGAGGCGAAGCCACAGGCACAGAGCCATGGGCCGCGGCCAGAGCCGCAGCCGCGGGTCTAACGAGACACGCCGCATTTCTTTTAAATACAACTGTGGAAATCTCTCAAGCTCGCAGGGTCACAGGCAGCCAATGGTCAGCACGATTATTGACTATTCCATCTGTTCCCTTTCAGCTTCAGGAAAACACCACTCGGACATGATTAGATCGGTGTTCTGCTTTTGCGAATACATAATAAGTGCGGTTATTAAAGATCCTGTACGTTGGTTCAACGGCAAGCCATGCGGTTTCGCCGGAGAGGGGATTTTGCCGTGTGCAGACTTAATTTGTGGAATTTTTCATTCCTTGTGGCTTTCACTTACTTTAAAATCACCATCAGTTCATAACAGAGGTGAAAAAGATAACTGTTTAATTATTAAAGTGTCCTCCATGTGCCCTGCGCGGTCAAGAGCATTGGACTGGTGCTGGATTAGTTGAAGGTTTCCATATCATTATTTAATGCATGTTTTGTAGAGAATATTAACTAGTAGTAAATTTATATTAGAAAACTTGAAAATCAAAAAGAGTCATTCTAATAGAAACCGCCACTCAATGACGGGCATTCCCAGTTTAAGCTACAGTCTTATGGTCAAACTGGTTTAGCTGGTTGACCATCTTAGCTCTAGACCAGCATAGGGTTTATAGTGTGTGCATTGTGTCTGTTGGTTAAGCTGGTCTACAAGCATGATCAGCCTGACCGAGCTAGACCACCAGTATGAACAAGCTGACCAGAATCAAACGCAACATACACTATGCTGGTCAGGAGCTGGTTAACCAACTAGCTTACCAGCATAGGGTATGTATTGACCTAGATGACCAGCTTTTCAACCAACTTGACCATCAAAGACAAGCTGAAACCAGCTACCAGCAAAGACTGGTCCTGAGCTGGAGTTTTCAGAGCTGTTTTTTCAGCATAATTCATAATTATCTTAAGAATTTAATTAAACCCCCCCCCCCCCCCCCAAAGATATTTATCCTGCAATAACTATATTAAGATGAACAATGCTGGACGAAGAACAACTGAAGATCTAAAGATAATTATCTCATATCTCAAAAGATTTATCCCGACATATTTATCTCGAGATATATATAAGAACTTAACCGCGTTACCCACTGTGCCCTGTAGATGGCACGAATACACTATTTACTGTCATCGGCCCTATACTATATGGGACTATAAGAGTATATATATATCACTGCCCTTAACTTTATATAACTTATATATATATAGTTATATTATTATAACTCAGATAGGATATAAAAAGTCCTGCTGACCAACACTGACAAAATGCCTTTGTATTTGAGTCAGACTTTGAAAAGGGCTATCGGTAAATTTCCTCTACAGTAGTTTGATCATAAATACACAACTTCCAGCATCCCTGGAAAACAGACAGAATGTTTTCAAACTGCAGCTGATGTGACATTGCTGACATGCTCGGAGGAAAGCACCGGGTCTCCAGCTTCACCGCACCAGCTAACAGATGCCTGTGTTGGCTGGGTGGTGCTGTTGTGAGTGAATGGCTAGGCCACAGGTTCCCAAACTTTTTCTTGTGGCCTTCCCCAAGAGAGAACTTCTGAGAACAAGATTGCTGATCTCAGAACGAATCAACACATGCGTCTAATCTGATTGATCGAGCCGTGTAAGCCCGAACCAGTGTTCCTAGCTCAGCACAGTCTGTCACCTTGGGTAGCTGAAGGACTCTTTGTGTTTGGCGATGGAAAGAGGTGGATTTCTGCTCAAACTGCTGCGGCGGATTACTGCCGCAATCTGTTCATTGTATCTGTCTGAACCATATCGGTCTCATCTTCTCTCCGCTCCGTGTCCACGTAGAGTCTGGTATGATGCTGTGCAGGAGAAGATGTGAAGAGCACAATAGGCTTGAGAGCGTATCGAAAGCCCCATTTATGTGTAATACATGTTATCTGCCCTCTCTACCCTTCACCAGCCTCAGTCAGAGGAATACATGATGAATCAGAAGACCTCTGGTTTGTTTTTCTGCTGGGTCTCGGGTCTGGTTGTGGATTCAGAAGGCAGCTTGGGTTATTAACATGCCGATATTGCAACCAGACTTGAAAGATTTAGGCCACATTCATCTGAATACAAGCTCTCCATCTCCCATACAGTATTCCTCTCACTGCCCCTTTCTTCTCTTCCTATTTCCCTCCCCTTCCGCAGGCCTCTTCTCACTCTTCTTTAAGTCAGCCGTGCACGCCAGTGTTTGTGGACACCCCTTCTGATGAATGCATTCAGCTACTTTAAGTTGCACCCATTGCTGACACATATGTGCAAATGCACACACAGCTTGTCTAGTCCTTGTGGAGAGGAATAGGACCCTCTGGAGCAGATAAACATAATTCCATTGGCACCATGCCTAATGCCAGGTGTGGGCTAGAGGGACATGAAGCCCCCAGCTTTTTTGAACTGTCAGGGTGGTGAAAACCCTGAGCTCACTAACGCTCTTGCTCTTGTCGCCATGCAATCAAAGTCTCACAGCAAAGCTCCTCCAAATCCTTGTAGAAAGCCTTCTTCCCTGGAGTAGAGACAGCTACTCCAACAAAAGCAGGATCACCTCTTTTTAATACCCTTGATTTCAGTAGAGAAACAACAAATGCAACAATTAAGTGTCCCAATACTTTTGTCCATACAGTGTATCTACCAGAGGTGTATCGAGTGTGTGCAACCTGGAGAGCTAAAGCTAAACCTGGCAACTAAAGGGGGGGGGGCAGTTGTCCCACATGCCTTGTCCCTCACGTCTGGTGCTCATCACCTCTCAGACGGGAGGTTCCTGAGACAGCACCGTAGTCGGGGACAGCATCCGTACCCAACTCTACAGACACAGCGTGTAGCCGGAAGATGGACAGAACTAACAAATGTTGTTAGCCAGTGATGGAGGGCTTTCAGTCATGCTTGTTCATTAGAATATTAAGACCACGCCCACACTGTTCTCAGTGTGAAGAGTGCACTGTGGATCATTTGTAATTTGAGTGTTTGATCATATTTCTGCTTCGTGTTTAACTTCGAGTTAAACTTTCACTGAACACCCAGGTTTAGTATGAAACACTAAAACTCAGTATATCAAAATGTGTTCCCAGGGGCTTTAAATGGTGCAGAGCTTACAGGAGGCAGAAGGGAACTGCGGGTGGACTTTCAGCTGCACGCTGTGAGGTAAGCGCACTGCAAAGTTTTGTGTTGCTTAAATTCTTTAAACATTATATTTTGAAACATTTTATAGCACTCAGATCCAGTAAATACATCAATCTGAGTCTTGTAGCATTACCATGCTATTAAAAAGGATGAAAAATGGCTACATAGCAATAAAAAAAAAAAAAATTAAATACCACCGGCTTCATGCTCTGATCTTACGTAAACGAAATATAATATACCCTTATTATTTTTTGTCATTATTGGTAATTGTTTTTATTACAAATGGCAAGTGAGTTACTTAATTAATGCAGATGAATGCAGTATAAAAGAGTTTAGGGTCTGTAATAGCCCCCCAATAGAAATGGCTGGGTCTTTAGAGGTCATTCAGACCTATTAGATGAGAGTGATGGTCTGATGAGTGATGATTAATCAACTTTAAACTACAGACAGCTTTGAGAAGGGAATGCCACAGATCACAGCCTTTTCCCATTCATGCTTGGCTCTTTGCAGACAGATCAGGAAGGTTTTAATAAGTGTTTTAATGAAGCCCAGTTGTTTCACAGTCTCGTTCAGAAGAACGTGTCAGATTGTCAAACTAGATTCCTAAAGAACGCAACCATCCGAGATCATGAGTTCGGTCCCCAGTGTTGCCATAGCCATCCGTGGCAGGCAGCCTAAGACAGCATAAGCAGCCTGGCTCTCTCTAGGTGGGTTATACGGTCTTTACTCTGTCCCTATCGCTCAGCTTGCGTTCTGCTAGCCAGCAGGGGTCTTTGTTAGCTGGCCTAACAGTTCTCCTCCAAGCGTGTTGAGCTGCAATGATGTATTAGTTGCTTAAACACAACCAGTCTTATCAGCTTGGCTCCGAAAAACAATCACGATAGACTCAGGATGACGGATAATGCCCCAACTTTTAAGAACAAGACTGCTGATTTCGGATCAAATCGTGTGAGTCTAATCTGATTGATCGAGACGTGTAGGCCAGGACGTGTTCCTAGCTCAGCACAGTCTGTCACCTTGGATCGCTGAAGGACTCTTTGTGTTCGGTGATGGAAAGAGGTGGATTTCTGCTCAAACTGCTGCTGCGGATTACTGCCGCAATCTGTTCATTTTATCTGTCTCATCTTCTATTCGCTTCGAGTCCAAACAGAGAGTCTTTTATGGTGTTGTGCAGGAGAGGATCTGAACACAAGCCTACCAAAAGCCCCATGCATGTATAAAACATGCTGTCCATATTGAAGACCCCTTTTTTTAAAGAGTGTATCATACTAAACAGTATTCACAATTGGAATGGCACCATTTCAGTCATAGGGATACCTAAACAATGGGACAGTGGTGAGGTCCTGGAAAAGTATACATTTGGATTCTTAAAGGGGCTCTGAAACAGACAAACTGTAGTTATTGTGGCATAGATGAATTATGCGTAAAATCCCATGAACCTCAAAGACTTTTGTCCCAACTTCAAAAGAAAGTCAGACATAACCAAAGCAGAGCTGTAAATTCGTTCTTTTTGCTTTCCTAAAGTGTACATACACCCAGCCAACTAGCGAAAGCCCTGCTAGCTCTATTCAAAGCTTGCGAAACGGTAAGACGTGACAACGATGTCTATGGAGAATGCAGTGTTGTTGCTTCTGGAGAGCAGCTCATCATTATGTTGGTATGTGAACCAGGCCTCGAGGCTTTGCCAGTGCCAGTTATCACAAAAGGGGAGCCCAAACTCAGACCATGCAACTGTGCAAATTCCAGGGAAGAAGCTAATACTAGCAGGCTTAAAACTTACATTGCCATTTCTTCTGCCCATCGGACCGTTCCCTCACCAACATACGGGACTACCTCAGCTCTCAGAAAAAGCCAAACCCAGGAAAGTGAGAGAAGGCAAGGCCAAAACCTAACCGGCTACAATCTGTTCAGTTTGCAAACAGCACATCGCGCTGAGAGGACACAATGAGAGGACAGCAGCACTATCCAGAAAGACTCTGGAGTGAAAACTATGCTATTGCTTTGCCATCAGCTGCCAGAGGGAGCAGTTGCCCGTGTTTTCTTCAGGTGGATGGATGGTGCTCGCTTTCTTTATCACTCTAAAAGCAATGCTGGCAGGGACAGGCGTCTGTTAGCTGGTACGATGGAGCTGGGGACCTGGTGTTTTCCCCAGTGATAGATAATCAGGTGGTGGCTGGTTTCACGTGTATCGGAGGAGAGTCCTTACTTTCCTAGTGTCGGGAGCATTAGTAGTGCTAAGTGGAGCTACGAATGGGTGGGTTAACTGGCAGTACCAAAATGGGAGAAAATAAGGGACAATTTTTACAAAAAAGAAATAAAAAACAATGCCATGCTATAACATCTGGCTTCTCTCAGCTCGTTATTCTGCTGTAAACCAGCCAGAGTTTGTTTTTTTCTTCACACAAGCCCTCAGCAAAAGAAAAATCAGCGTATTTTATATAACAATATAACTATATCCGAGCTCATGGAATTTCATTTGCACCGTCTATCTTTTCGAACACTGCTTAGCTTCCCTGCCCGTCGTCTAAGATGTTCTCAAAGAGGACGTTGAGCAAAGCATCATAAGCTGCTGAGTCCTGCTGAGAGGTCACCCGCGGAATTCTTCTTTCCCTTTATTATTTTCAGCCTAATGAGAGGAGGCTAAAGGGTGTTGTTTTGCTCAGCAGTAGACTTAAGTGTTGCACAGCTCTCAGACTCTCGTAAATTGCCTACTCTTATATTCATGGGTCCGGTGAAAAAACACATTCCTATTACAACATGAGGTCGGCGTACAAATTGCACCTGACCTCACGCACATGTGGAGCGCTGAACATTCGCATCCTCCGTGCTTCCATCACCCCTCTTTAGAGTCGCTTTCCGGTCTGACGGATTTTGCAGGGTCTCAGTTTTCGCCTTGGCAGCGCCGGCCCAATTGCTCTCTCGGCGGCGAGCACAATGTTCGGTGTCCTCGGCCAGCTGTAATGAAAATGAAGGAGATGCATTAGAGATGGCATGTTCTGCGTGGAGGCAGCAAACGCTGAGTCAGGCGGTGCCTAGGTCACACTCGCCACCTGGCATGACTGACAGCTCCCTAAACACCCGGTGGAAGTACAGGCAGTGGGGGGATGAATATGGATGGGACGTCGAGCGGCTTAGCAGGGGCGACGCTGAGCATTTCTCCGAAGCGAAATTGAGATCATTTCATCCCAAAATTGCTCCCATCATGGCATCCCTCATAGACACATACTGACACCTAGTCAACAGATATCTGGTGGGTAATGTCCTCGCCATTCAACACCAGCAGAGTTTCTGCGAAAGCCTTTTGCATCCACGGTAGAGCGCAAAAATGGTATTGGGAAGAGGTCAGTCCAAGATACACTTTAGTCCAGATTTGGAGCTCATCTGTTGCACAATATACAGAGCACATAGTTCCATATGCTGGCTCATAATCCCAGCTAATGTTGATGTTTTAACGTAGGTGATTAGCATTAGCATTAAGCCTACAAATCATGAAACAACACTTGAGTATGTTTAGTTATTGACAATATACCCAATATAGAGTAAGAGGAGGCTGCCCCTTCAGATGAGCTAATTAGCTAACTCTGCTACTTTGCTAGATCAGATAGGGCCTTCATCTTAGGGCCTTCAGACTGTAAGAGAGGGGGTGAAGGGGGGAGGAATATTTTTGGCTGCAGTTCGACTGGAGTCTTGCTCTGTGGTAGGAAGCCAAGTCCCCCCTCTGATGTGTGGTCAGGAGCCGGGAATGATAGATGACAAGGTTAAAGAGGAGGTGACGGGGTGATGGAGGGTTGCGCAGACTTGTCAAAGACATGTGGACTAGGCAGGGATGGTATTTATAGGACGTTAGATTAGGGAGGAATGGTTTCAGGCATGTTCCTCCTCCGAAGAGTTCAGTTATTTCATAACCCCTCATAGATAACAGAAGATCTTTTCTTTTCAGTGGACAATAAGTCCTTTATGGTAATTTGATAGAAAATGGTTATGAAGGTTGAGTGAGGTTAAGCTTCTTTAACCAAAGTTAGCCAGGCTTGGGAGAATGTCTTGAATTTCTTAGTTAATCTACCCAGCTAACAGCTAACAGTTCAGCTAAACGCTGATTATACCACAATTTTAACAGAACCCTAAAACGTGACAGTTTTGTTTATGTTACACTTTTTCTGAAACGCAAGTACCTCAGTACCTAATCAGTATTGATCCTGGACTGATTTTCTGGAGTCTTTCCCCTTTTACATTTAATACTCCTGACACTCCCAGGGTGAAGACTGACATGTGCAACCAGCCACAAATAACCACCCTTGACTTGTATGACACTAGCGATACGTCATGGCATGGACTGTAGTAGGTGATGGAAGGTGTTTATCATCAGGTTATCCGATCCACTGTGGTGCGTCAATTGCTCTGTACCACTCGCCGGTGTTGCCATTCCTCTCTGGCATCAATGGCCCGGGGGGCACCACCGTTATACTGTAACGCCGTTCGTAGGCACTCAGTGTGCGAGAAGCCCATTCTCTATACACCTTCACTACGGTGGCTATAGAACATCCCACAAAGTAAACGGTTTCCACAATGCTACCACCCTTCGTCTACTGTCACAGTCATATCAGAATATTATGACCACCCCTGGTTTGGAATGAACTTGTCCAGGGACATCACAGATGCCATATGACAGTGTTTGCTGCATGTTAATGAATATGCGAGCACACCGGTCAGTTGTAGCAGAGTGCAAAATAATCTCCATGGTCAGGAAGTGGTAGGCCACATAAAACTTGGGTACTTGGGTAACTGCATTGTGCCAAGGGTAAAGTTTGGTGGAGGGGGGATTATGGTGTGGGGTTGTTTATCAGGAGTTGGGTTGGGCCCCTTAGTTCCAGTTGAAGCTGTTATAGCTGCAAAGGGTGACCTGACATCATATTAAACCCTATGGATTTAGAATGGGATGTCACTCAAGTTCATATGTGTGCGAAGGCAGGCGAGCGAATACTTTTGGCAATATAGTGTATGTGGACAGATTCTAAAAAACAGGAGCAGTCATCTCAGGAGCAGTCATATTTCCCTGACTGCCAGCCAGTGACAAGCCCACCCCAAAAACAATAAAATCAAAGCATAGAAATGACCAGGAATCACCTAGGCAACAGCCGCATCGCTAGCATACCAATTCTGGCTGTGGAAAGATTAGCCAGCCCTCATAAGCCCTCCTCGTCAAGCGCACAATGCCGCTGTAATTACCAACAAAGGCAGGCGGTGGACTACCTGACTTGAGCTGCCTCGCAAAAAGCGGTGCTGCACAAGGGCCCTCCCGCTGCAGAGTCTCGCTCGGAGCTCTCTTGGTCACGCACCATCCGTAGAGGCGGCTGCTTTAGCTGAAGAGGACTCTAAGAGGAGTGTAAGAACGTGTAAGAGAGCTAATGAGAGACAGGGAAAGGTAAAGAAAAAGAGGGATAAAGTGAAAGTACGTAAAGCAACATGGGGTAAATTCTAGATTCGAGTAGACGATGCTTTTGGTGATCTTCTCAGTCATAGCGTCGTCATTTGCGAATTCTGTCAGCCTGGTCCGTTAAAGTCCCTTTTTTCACCATTGGGCTGTATCATTGGGTGATCACTGGTTTAAGCCCTGGTGATAGCCTTCACCTCTGCAGTAGTGTCAACAACAAAAACTTTTCCTGAGGCGCTACCTGGTAGCATTTCATCAGCTTTGACCAGGACTTTCATTAGCAGGCTGGGTATTATGTAGATTCTGGAAGCGTAAATAGAACGAGTCAAGACTGTGATGTAATGTGTGTGATGGGGTTTTGGAATTGGCCTGTTTTCCAGCTCCAGTTTCCAGTTTTGGTTCTGCTGGATGTTTTTCGGAAGGATGAACAGCAGTGTTTAAGGCTCACGGTTTATCACTTCCATGTATTGAACTCTCATTATTCAACATTACTCAACTATGGCAGAGTTTAGTACAGTTTTTGATTGTGGGACACCTTCAGGCAGCTTCTCTGCTGTGTCATGAGGTGCTAAATTGAGTTGCTGGAGAAAGGAGCTGCTGGCTGTAGGTTAGGATCTGCCTCTGAGTACTTCATGAAAACGTGGTGTCCTACTGCATTTTGGCTAGTGGCATGCTGGAGTGTAACCTCGTCCTCTGATGCCAATGCTGCAGTTCATCACTGTCCTTCTTTCAGAAGTGTCTTCTCATATGAAAGGCTTTGTAGAGTTTGAGATTTCCAGTCTAGCTGAAGATCATCACCCTCAAGTCACCTTACTAAAGTTGGCAATCTTGATGAGCTAGCATTTAATATAGCTTACATAAACTCTTCATCTTCATCTTTGGGCAGGTCCTCCAGGTACCCCAAACCTGGAGCCATCCAGCTTGGGAACAAAGTATCCATTTTTTATCTGTAGCGTGTGAGGTGTGCAGATTGCTTATGTGAATGTGATTTAATCTTGCTCAAATACTTTTTTTAATGGTTAAGCTAAATCCATTAGACCATTTCTGGACTAACTCACCCTGGAATTGCTAATCATCTTCACGTGCCGCTCTCCAAAACAAGACCACAAGACCTCAAGACATTGGCGGGATATTTACATGAGTACAAATGGTTTTCAGATTAACAATGATGTCGGCAGCTGAAATGATACCGTTTGGTTGAGGTTAAGTAGTCACCCCAAATCGTCTCGTAGGGCAGCATTAGCACAGTGCTTTAGTGGACACTTCTACTTGGCACAGCCAAGAATTCTTGGATGAGGGACAAAAATGTTCAGCCAGTCCTCAACCACCCAACAGTTGCTAAGAAGTCTGACGCAACGCGCAACAGCTGTAGTCTGCATCTATTTAGGAGCCGTAGTGGGATATTCTATACCCCCTGAGTACACAAGCTCACTGCAGGTCAAAGTCAGAAGCATGGTCTGTTACAATTGTGCAGACTTTATGAATACATGAGTAGATCATCAGTAGAACATCAAAAAGAAAATCCAGAAAATCGAAATATATAAATTGATTTGCATTTCATTAAGTGAAATAAGCATTTGATCTCCTACCAACCATTACTGGTTCTGGCTCCCACAGGCCGCATTAAAGATACCTGTGACACAGAATCAATCTATCAATTAGACTCCAACCTCTCCACCATGAGCAAGACCAAAGAGCTGTCAGGGACAAGATTGTAGACCTGCACAAGGCTGGAATGGGCAACAAAACCAAAAGCAAGGCAGCTGGGACCATAGTCACCAAGAAAACCATTGGTAACACACTACGACAGTGCCGCCGCAAGGTCCCAGTGCTCACATGTGCAGGCCCGGCTAATGTTTGCCAATGGACACATGAATGATTCAGAGAGTATTTGGGAGAAGGTGCTGTGGTCAGATTAGATCAAAATCCAACTTGTGTTTAGAGAAAGAGAGATGCTGACTATGACCCCAAGAACATCTTCCCCACCATCAAGCATGCAGATGCTTTGAGGGTGTTTGTCTGTTTATCTGGGCACAGGGCAACAAGGGAGGATGGACGGGATGGACGGGCATGTACCGTAAAAGCCTGAGTGAAAACTTCCTTTCCTCTGCCAGGACACTGAAAATATGGGGAAGTGACCCAAAACATATAGTTAAACATATAGTTAAAACAACAAAGGAGTGGCTCAAGGAGAAGCACATTAAGGCCATGGAGTGGTCTAGCCAGTCTCTGGACCTTAATCCCATAGAAAACCTGCGGAGGGAGCTGATGTCCTCCTGATATGTGTGCAAACCTGGTCATCAACTACAAGAAACGTCTGACCTCTGTGTTTGCCAACAAGGGTTTTGCCACCATGGTATAGGTGTGTGGTCAAATCTGGGGTGTCCTAGATTTATGCTGTTGGCACCGAATTTTGGCCCCTGTGCTCCCAAACCAGGCTACGTTTCATGTCCAGTGTTGATGAGCCGAGTCTTTGACTCGTCTGGCTCAAGGTTCAACATGTTCAGAGATGCTTTTCTGATCATCACAATTGTACAGAGGGGTCATCTGAGTTACTGTAGCCTTTCTGTCGGCTCCGACCAGTCTGACCGTTCTCTGTTGACCTCAGAACCTCCGCTCATTCTGAGTAACTCAGTAATTCCTGTGCTGAAGGTCCCAGGTGATCAGCAGTTCTAAAAATACTCAAACCACTTCCCTCTGGAACCAAAAATCAAGGACTCATTAGACCTGATGACCCTCTTTAGTTGCTTCAAGGTCCAGTTTCGATGCTTGTGTGTCCACTTTAGGTGCTTCTAATGGTGGACGGAGGTAAGCAAGTGTTGTTTTGCACTCCGCCTGTAGACATGATTAAAATCCGTGCCCTGTTCCACAGTAGCCTTCTTCTGTTGGCTCAGCCCAGTCCAGCTAGAGTTCCTATTTGTAGCATTTTTAGGTGGTTTGACCCTGTTTACACTTGGTCTCTTAATGCGTCTTAAGTATCAGGATTATCAAGACACCAGTAATAATTGCCCTGCAACAAACAAATGAGCATATTCCCATATCCCACACAGCGATCGAGAGCTGTACATTATTGTCATGGTATCCCTAGGCGATACGTCATCTTGGTACACAAGCCCTTTATGAACTGTTCTAGAAACAACACACCAACATAACACTAGTGTGATATAACCTGCCTGTGTCAGCCCCAGGCACCAAGGCCAAGTAGGAGGGCTTGTGGAGGATCCTTATTGATCCCTCACCCCTGTCAGGTTCGCGGGCCGAGCATTAATTGAAATACCTTCTCTGTGGCTCTGCAGACCCTGACTGGTCGGTCTGGCTGTAATTGCCATCCATCTGAGTGACCTTCACATGATTAGCTCTGGTCTGACCTGACCCCACGGTACATTACTCTCTGGGGAGGTTTCAGTCATTCTGCGATGTTCAGGTTTCAGTTGAAATGAATGGATGTTGAAAGTGTGAGATTAATTATTAGACCAGTGGTCTATCAGCTTCAGTACTGCAATACTTATAGGTGTATGCTAATATTTAGGCCTATTTATGCAATTCAGGTCCATTTAGGTGAAATAAAGTACACACAACCTCTGAAGCAATGTATATATATATAAAAAAAACAATCCCGTGCCCCGGACACAAATTAGTAAGGCTTCGGCAGATGGCCTTGCACAAGGATAATCGGGCTATGAATGCCTGTGGGGTGTTTGATGGGATTCATAGATTAAGAGGAGGTGGTAGGGTGCGGTGAGTGTCTCGTTGGATGTGTGGAAAATGGGTTGTAAAGGAGTGATCCCATTTGGGCGTGCCAAAGACTATAGAGTGAGAGAAGTAGCTGAATTTGTAGGTGTATTGAAGCATATGGTCATACTGGTCTACCAGCAGTGGCAAAAATCCCAGTCTTTATTTACAGCCCAATCATCCTCATGCAGCACCATCTGCAAGGGCCTTGAAGGTCGCCCCCAAATGTTTTTAATGGGAAATAAATGTATTGAATCAGCAACGGCTGCTCCTTGTTACTCGTTTACTGTAGTTACTAGCACCTCAACTTTGGACACACCTGCGACTTTTTTCACTCATTAAATTCCTGCCCTTTTTTTTTTTTTTTTTTTACAGTTTCCTTCTTTGACTTGAGAGAGAGAAAGCAAGACGACAGGAGAGGTTTGAGAGAGTGAGACGTAGCAGCGGATATACACTGAGATACAGCTAATTAACACCACCATGCACACACCTCCTGCTCACACTCTGTCATTCCGTTAAAAGCTCTCAGACTGAGGCTGTAGAGTGCTCAAGTGCAAGTACATCACGAAAGGTTAAAAAAAATGAGAGAAAAATGGAGGGAAGAGTGAGTTAGGCTCCATGTGTACTCAGTGGGAGGGAGAGACAAAACAGCGAGGGCTTGATGGTGGAGGCAAGAGAAGAGAAGATGGGGCGGGGGGGCGAGACGTCTAACAGCGGCAGGAGCGCCCACTGAAATGTCACCGTGACGTCGGGACGTCCTCTTTCTCTTCTCTCTCCCTTTTTTCTGTCTGTCACGTCCCTCACTTTTCATCACTTGCTTTCTCCAGCTCTCACCTTATCTCGTTCCGTCTCGCCCCATCTCTCTGCATTCCATTCAGTGTGATTGAATAGGCTTTATTTGCATGATCGCATTTAGTTCCGCCGCCGCCGAAAGCCCTTGCGAAAATGTTAAGAACCCACTCGTAGGCTCTCTTTTGATGTATTTACTCTCTTTATGACTCTGTACTGGGAGATAACATTGCAAGGTACGCGGTAGGGCTGCAATAAACAATAGTCAATAATCAATTATTTGGATTATGAATCGCTCAATTAACAAATAATTTGTTTGTAGCAATTGGCTTGTAGCTAAATTTTGTTTGAAGTTACAACGAAACCGGAAGCCATTTAACACTACTATTTACTACCCCCACGCCCAACGCTAATAGCAATGAAAGCTCAAGTGAAAGTTTTACCAGGAGACTCACAATTCTGTTACCCTCTCCTGTCATGTCCGTCCAGCTTAGTTCTCGCCTAGTGAGGGGAGTGGTCACCTTATTGACTTGTGTTTAGTAGTGTCTAACCTTAGCCTATTCAAACTAGCTGAGGTTATCTTTGGGTAAATAGCGAAGCACTTTTGTAAGTCGCTCTGGGTAAGTGTGTGCACTGCCTGGAGATGTAGTATCCAAAGATTGGCTGTAATAGTGTTTGTGTGCGCTGCCCTCGAATGCATTTGAGAAATACCAGCTGCAGTATCATGACAATGGGATATATAGGATGTATTAAAATGCAGGGGCAAAAAACACATTGTTAAAAAGTTTTAACCATTCACAGCATTTCTTGTTAAAAAGTGATTTGTGAAGTTGTACTTTCCTGGCCATTGTGTAAGAACAAACATCAGCAAAAGATCAGGTTCTTCCTGAGGGGGAACTCAAGCTGGCCCTACTGTTGAAGGTTACAGTGGAAAAGGGAGTTTCCTATGAAGTCTTTTTTTCCCCCCTTTTATGGCTTGGGCTAAAAGTTCATGGTGAAGTATGGAAGTGTCTTTCTATCAGTAAGCCAAAGGAAATCAAGAAAGCCCTGAAGCTCAAAATCAGAATTTGTGTGAAAGATCTGGCGAATGTTAAAGTTTCTGAGATGCTCTCATCTACACCTACATGATTTTCTCCTTAAATGGACACTCTTCAATGTGAGGGCGTTGAAGCCCTCGTCTGAGGATGTGTTTGGATGGCGGAAGGAGCTTTAGGATGGGTTTCTAGGGGGTAGACTGTTTTGAAATCTTTGACAAAGCAAAATCTCCCTAAGAGTACAAGGGAGAACCACTGGGATGATTCCAGACTCACATGAAGAAGAATTACTAAAAGGAACCAAGACTCAGAAGGAAACAACTCCCGATGAATAAGTGGAAGAACCCTTGAGAGGGACCAAGAAGAGGAGGAGCCACAGCTCTTAAGGGAAAAAAAAACTTTCAGAGAGGAACTAAGACTGAAAAGGAAGAAAATCCCAATGGATAAGAGGAACAACTACTGAGACGAACCAAGACTCAAAAAAGAAACTATCTAAGAGCATGAGGAAGAACCATTTAGAGGAACCAAGACTCACAGGGACTGAACTCTCTAAGAATAAGAGGAGGAACCTTTGAGAAGGCCCAGGCTCAACAGTGGAAACTCCCTTAGAGCATGAGTAGGAGCCAAGACTCAAAAGGATAAAAAAATCCTAAGAATAAGAGGAAGAACCATTGAGTGAAACCAAGACTCGAATTAGGAATAGTTACTGGGAGACAAGGAGAAACTTTCTAAGAGCACAAAGACCAACAATTAAAAAAGAACCAAACCTTAGGCAGCAAACCCATCCGTGTCACTACCCCAGTTTGCAACTTGGGTCACTTAGCTGAAAGACCGGTGACCAATGGTAAAGTCATGGTGGATTTCATCCAGGATGATAGACATAGGCCATAAAGGAACACATCGACATACAACAGTGGTTCTCAAACTAGTCCTCAGGGACCACCAGACGGTCTACCGTTACGCTCCAACCAAACTCTCAACCCTTGAGGATAGAGGAAAAACCGTCCAGGTGTCCCTGAAGAACAGTTCTGAGAACCACTGATTGAGAACATGCAATACATAAAGGGTTAGAGATAGAGATGGTAGAGATAAAACACGTTAGGACTTATTAACGTCTCAAGACTAAAGTGTGAAGGAGCCTAATAAGATGGAAGTGTGCATGCGTTTGTGTGTCTTGACAAGAAAGAGGTTTCACGGCACTAGTCTAAATTTAGCTAATTGCTTTGGCAGACTTTTAAACATGCTGCCACTGAAGTCACAGCGTTGATTTAATACTTCATTTAATCTCTCGAGCTGCTGAAAGAAAAAGCCGAGAGGAGGAACATGCCTAGATTAACTCCGAACCACTGAAGCGAGTGGAGGGAGGGGTTGTTTTAAATAGATTGTTTGAGTGCCCTGCTAGGCGGTACAATTGTGGAAAAGAGAAGGAGGAGGAGATTTCATGCCGTGTAGCGTTCATCAGAGAATAGAGAGCAATTTCATAGGGAATATAGTTTTCCTGCTGGATTGCTATAGCAGCAGGCAGCGCAAACTGCCGTTAACGCTGTGGTGTTAGTTTATAGGCCTCAGAGGACGTGTTTTCATTTTGTAGTTCTTCATAAGCACCTGAATGAGCTGTGCTTTGCCCTGCGGACGTTTCCTCCTAAATCATTTGAATTACCAGGTTCTTCAGTAGCTCAAACAGAAACCTTCCTATGCCACATGTGAGCTTACAGTCATGGAGTTAAGTGGCTTTGGCAACAGCTGGCTTCAGTAGTTGGTGGAATAGTTGAGTAGCTGTTCGTGGTGTATAATATTGCTGACGTATCAGTGACCTTCACCTAACTTGGGAACGTCAATGAAATGCATAGAAGCGTTGGCGTGTTTTCAGGCTGGTCAGTGTTGTCTCGGCCTTGACCTTATGTTAAATCAGTCTTGTCTTGGTTACGGGGTGAAGCTTGCTCAAAAACAGTGAAGTGTAGATAAATATCTTTAGCATATCATATCTAACCATCATTGGCTTCTAAAAGTAAGAAAGCAGAGCCGAACTGAGGTTGTCCACTCTTGGTCTTGATCAAAGTACAAAGTCTCTGTCTTGACTTAAACTTGTGTCCATGTCTCGGTGTCTGACCTGACTCTTCTCTCCGGCCTTCACTCGGACTACATTTAAACAAAGTATTGGTCTTTGTCTTTGTAATGACTTGGTCTTGCCCACTCCTGATCTGTCTTTACTTAGAGTCAACTGCTGCAAAATCGACGTCTTGACCTGGTCTGGTCCACTTCTAGTCTCAGTCTTCACTCAGGGTTGATCTAAACAAAATCTTGGTCTTGACTTGCTCTTGCTCACTCCCGGCCTCGGTCTTTACTCCGGTTTAACCAAAACAACGTCTTGGTCCTGAATTGGTCTTATCCTTCTCCTAGTTTTAGTCTTTACTCCGAGTCGACTGCTGCAAAATCTTTGCCTTGACTTTATCTTGCCCAATTCTGGTCTTGGTCTGCACTCAAAGTGGACTATAACAGAGTCTCAGTCTTGACTTGGTCATGCCCATTTCTGATCGCATTCTTTACTTGAAGTTTAATAGAACAAAATCTTGGTCTTGACTTGGTCTTGCCTACTCCTGGCCTCGGTCTTTACTCCAGTTTAACCAAAACGAAGTCTTGGTCCTGAATTGGTCTGGTTCTCTGGTTTTAGTCTTTACTCCGAGTCGACTGCTGCAAAATTTTGGTCTTGTCCACTCCTGGCCTTTGCCTTTACTCCGGTTTAACCAAAAAAAAGTCTTGGTCCTGAATTGGTCTTGTTCTCTGGTTTTAGTCTTTACTCCGAGTCGACTGCTGCAAAATTTTGGTCTTGTCCACTCCTGGCCTTTGCCTTTACTCCAGTTTAACCAAAACAAAGTCTTGGTCCTGAATTGGTCTTGTTCTCTGGTTTTAGTCTTTACTCCAAGTCGGCTGCTGCAACATCTTGGTCTTGACCTGATCTCGTCCACTCCTGATCTCTTCCTCTACAAGTGGTTCACTAGAGCAAAGTCTTGGTCTTGACTTGATCTCGTCCACTCCCGGTCTTGGTCTTTACTTGGAGTTGACTGTTGCAAAGTCTCAGTCTTGCACTCAAACTTGATGGGTCCAGGGTTCGCTTGTGACCTGACTACTAAAGCGGCAGACTTGACTAGGACTCGGTGTCGAGTCTTGGTCTTCATTCAGAGTCGACTAGAAAAGTCTCGGCCTTGACAGAAGACAGATTCAAAAGACGCACTGAAAGCGTTCAGTTCTGGTTTTCCGTTTTTGTGCCGCGTTCGTCTTTGTTCAAACTAGAGAAAAGCAAACAAAGGGGAACAAAGTCCTGTCCATCAGAAAAGGACATGACGCATGATTGCTTTTCTGCCAGCGTGTGATTGCTTTTCTGCCAGCGTGCGCGTACGTGCATATGCACGTTTGCGTGCGTATGGTTATTGTGCAAATGCATGTGCGTGCTTTCGCATGCATGCATGTGTGTGTGTGTGTGTGTGTGTTTACATATATTTTCTGATGCAGGTCATCAATGGTTTCCGCAGCGTTATGAATGGTCAGGTCAGGCTCCAGGAGCAGGCCTTTAATTCCATTACCGAGGGCAGAGACGAGAGCCCACCATCAGGGGGGAGAATACTCTTCCATCATGGTGTCACCTGGTATTTACAACCATTCTCATTCCCCTGCACACACACACACTTACACAGTGACACACACAGCAGCCTGCCAGCCCACTCTCAGCACTTTAATACAGTCACACCGACCCTCGCTGTCTCCCTGTCAGAGAATCACAGCTCCCTGCAGACAAACCATCTCGCTCGGCCTCATTCTCTCTCTCTCGCTGATGCATAAATCACCAGCACATCTCTGTTCAGCACATTTTTCTCCCCCTCGGTTTATTTATTTATATACATATTTACTTATTTCACAAAGATAATGGATAGTTCAGGACCTGCTCTAAATCATCTGCCTGCATCCGTCGCTCAGAGGAGCATAAGTACAGGCAAAGAAATACACAGCGTGCATTGTTTTGGAGGAAAAACTGATGAGGGGATCAGGGGTTTCTGCTCTCGCGCTGATAGGCTTGTTTTGGTTTCGCAACCTAATGATGGACGCCTTCACTCCTGTCAGCACCTCTTTGTACCACATACTGAGAGTTATGATGAACGGCTACTGAATGCCAATTCAACCCAAGACTTTCCTTTGTGGAGGAATAATGAAAAGAAATTATTTCAGTTGATTCGCCAATTATGTTTGAGCCTGCAAGGGACTGTAAAAAAAACGGTTAGTTAATGCATTACTTGAAATTATTACAGCTAATGGTCGACACTTCAACCACTTCTGACAGTGTGACTGTCAACAAAGTCAACTTTCCACAATTTTCCACTTTCTGGCTTTTTTAGTTTTGCACTGAAGCTGTAATGTAGCAAACAAATACCAATGCAGAAAAAGATGAAATTCTCTCCCTGAAACCAACGCCAGATTTCCAGCTACAGGTCCGTACTATATACATATAACAAACGGCAGTTAGCTACTTGTGGAATTGCTAAAAAGACTAATCGAAGTCTTAAAGACCTTCAGACAGATATGACCTTTGTGGAAGAGTCACCACAAAATTTAGCATCAGAGGTTTTCAAAAAAAGAAAATGTCTAAATACATTTTGGATGTGAGCTTTACACAAGATACCTACAAACAAACAGTGCAGTCTGAAAACAACCCAGCAGAATGGCCCAACAGGCTCAGCCAGCATTTAGGTCGAAAAATCCACCCAGCAGTTTTTAGAGTTACACTAAAACTACACCCGGCATCAAAACAAACAAAAAAAGAAGATGGGCTCTGTGTGGCCTGAGGGCCGCAAGTTTGAATCCTGAGTCATGCTGCTTCGCCATCAGCAGCCAGAGCCTGAGAGAGCACAATTGGCCACGCTCTCTCTGGGTGGGTGGAGGGTGCTCTTTCTCCTCATCACTCTCAGTGTGATGCTGGCTGATGCTGAGGTGAAGATCCAGCATTGACTGCCTAGTGATTCTACACTGGTTGCAGTTTCAAAAAAGAGGCGGCGGCTGACTGTGATAGTGGTAATTGGGTAATTGGCTTAGCTAAATTGGGGAGAAAACCGGGTCACAGTAAGAAGAAGTTGATTACTGGCAGGACAACTTCTTACTCATACCCTGCTTCGTCTGCTGAATTGAAAACTTCTTTCTGTGGGATTTTTTTCTTTTGCAAAAATTGATTGCTCTCGACAGCAGGCTCCCTCTCTTTGCCACTCGGAAGGAGAATAATTTAGCTTATCTTGGGCTTGTCAGTGTGGGCGGCTGCGGCCTGGGGTGAGCGATAAATGCTCGTGAAGGAAAAAACACTCAGGACAAACAACGTGTTAGCAAGGCAACAATGTTAACTTAGAACTGAAAGATACAAATGATAGATCTGCTGGATCTGATGGGCTCATATTGGGATATTTAAACTGAAAGCTCTGCAGCAGTTTGCTTAGCTCGGGGATCTCGGGTTCTCCATCTCCATTTCTGCAGTTGTCTTGCTGGACAATAGGAGGATTTAAAGCTAAAGGAGGAATACACTATTTCAAATTAGGGACACCTCCAAATTGAACACTTAAAACTCACACAGGTATGCGTCGGCTTCATCGTTTGAATGAACAGAGCATTTGTCTTGCGTTTGCTTCATTTGTGAAGAGAACAAAAAGTCAATTCATGGAAATTAGTTTCTGCTTACTTTGTTATATGACTTTTGAAAAGTAACTGCTGCATCATTTAAGGTGGACTAAATGAAAGTAAAAGGCAACTTCAGCCTTATTATTTAGTCAGTATGTCTAGCTTAGCCAGAAGGCTAGCAGTTTTGAAACCGGTAATCAGCGGTAAAGACTGCATAGAGTTATTACCTCTCTTTCGACAGTGTATAAACTGGTAGCAAACAGCTGTTGAACTGATACCTGCCTTTCCCTCAGAGGGAGTTGGAAAAACTAAGAGGCTAAGAGCGAGGTGGGGTCAAGAGGCGAATGAGTCTTTTGACCGCCTTGCTCATTAGAAGGTGTTGGAAGGGGGAAAGCCTTTGTCTCATTGTGATTCCACCTGCAAGTCCGCAGTCTGAACAAATCTGACAGCTCTGCTGCGGCTTGTGAATTACACAGCGTCTTCGGCAGCGTTCTCCTGGGTCAGTCTGAGACCAGGAAACGGAGGTTAGATTTATGGTGTGCTCGAAATGCCTCAAAAGATGTAACATTTTTTGGACACCTGCGCCAGATCAATGTTTTTATGCCACAGGTGTTAAGGGAAAAGCTGCAATTCCTGCAATAGCCATTCCAAAGCTGTCCTGTTAACCCGTCAGTGGAACAGTATCTCATTTTTGCACTGCTTCTTTTCTGACGTTGGCTTAAATAGGTAACATGGTTGAGCTGTTGTGTCATGCAATTAGCATTTCACAACATGTGCTTAGCTAGCATCCATGTCAGTGGTTGCACTTTCAGGAGCTCCTTTCAGAAGCTGCACAGTAACCCACGTGTGCAAATGCAGCATCTTGTTGAGCATCACTTATCTGAGCAACTTGGACAAGGGCCAGATTGGCATGTTCTAGACGACTGGCTCAGAACATCTCCAAAACATCAGGCAGGTCCTGTGGAATCTTCCTGGTATGCAGTGGTGAGTACCTACCAAAAGGGCTACAAGGTAGGACAACCAGTTAACCGACGACAGGGTCGTGAGCCCAGGGTTCATTAATGTGATCCATTGAGGCCTCACCTCACAACTTACAGGACTTAAAGAATCTGCTGTTAATGTCTTAAGGGGTCAGTGCCTTGATGGGTTAGAACTGTTTTGGACCTACACAACATTTAGCAGATTTATCCTCAATATTAATTTTATTTTAGGTTCACTTCGAGTACCTAAAAGGGTAGGAGTAGGAAACACCTGTCATCTGGAAAGAGGAAAGAATCCCACCTAGAATGAATGCAGCAGTACGGCCTTTCCAGCTAAATCGGATCTTTTCAAATGTAAGAAAATAGATTCTTATAGTGTATTTCAAGTAGTGGACAGCAGTGTGTTAGCACCAGATACACAACACCAGACATGGATAATGTCTCACTCTAAACAAATTAATATATTTGTGAATAAAAAAACAAATGTACCACCCCCATCCCGTCTTTTTATCCTTAACAGAAAGAAGCGGTTATTTAATTTCCTGTATCTCGAACGACAGATTGGATATAGAACATAATTAGAAAAATGTTGCGCTTGCATTCTGATACGGACCCCAGGCCTCGGCCCGGCTCTGATGATAATCAGTTAATGTCACTCTCAGGCAGTTACTCATCACGTAGAACGGAGCAAATGCGTCAGATTTAATTACAGATACCCTACTGTAGCTTATTTCATGACTCAGTTCTCACAACACCAGTTGGCTTTGAGGTTCGGATTTAAAAATGGGAACGAAACCCGACACAGAGTTTACAGGATTGATTTACATAATGGGAATGGGAAAATTCCCATACCATTAAATGGCCCCTAATTAAATTTTACACGACCCTTTCATAACTTTAAGCTGTTTATGGCAACTGTACTTTTAAGATACATGTAAATGAGCCTTGTTCTGACTGGCTGCCCTGTATTGTGCCTCATTATAAAAGCAGCCAAGCCTGAAACAATAATTTTTTAGGTTTGTGTTGCAGTGGACACAGTTTTAGTTTGTGTTACAGTGGACATATAGTTTTAGTTTGTGTTGCAGTGCACATATAGTTTTAGTTTGTGTTACAGTGGACATAGTATTAGTTTGTGTTGCAGTGGACATAGTTTTAGTTTGTGTTACAGTGGACATAGTATTAGTTTGTGTTGCAGTGGACATAGTATTAGTTTGTGTTGCAGTGAACATAGTTTTAGTTTGTGTTGCAGTGAACATATAGTTTTAGTTTGTGTTGCAGTAGGCATATAGTTTTAGTTTGTGTTGCAGTGAACATATAGTTTTAGTTTGTGTTGCAGTGCACATATAGTTTTAGTTTGTGTTACAGTGCACATATAGTTTTAGTTTGTGTTGCAGTGCACATATAGTTTTAGTTTGTGTTGCAGTGGACATATAGTTTTAGTTTGTGTTGCAGTGGACATATAGTTTTAGTTTGTGTTGCAGTGCACATATAGTTTTAGTTTGTGTTGCAGTGCACATATAGTTTTAGTTTGTGTTGCAGTAGGCATATAGTTTTAGTTTGTGTTGCAGTGCACATATAGTTTTAGTTTGTGTTACAGTGGACATAGTATTAGTTTGTGTTGCAGTGAACATAGTTTTAGTTTGTGTTGCAGTGAACATATAGTTTTAGTTTGTGTTGCAGTGGACATATAGTTTTAGTTTGTGTTGCAGTGGACATATAGTTTTAGTTTGTGTTGCAGTGCACATATAGTTTTAGTTTGTGTTGCAGTGCACATATAGTTTTAGTTTGTGTTGCAGTGGACATATAGTTTTAGTTTGTGTTGCAGTGCACATATAGTTTTAGTTTGTGTTGCAGTAGGCATATAGTTTTAGTTTGTGTTGCAGTAGGCATATAGTTTTAGTTTGTGTTGCAGTGCACATATAGTTTTAGTTTGTGTTGCAGTGGACATATAGTTTTAGTTTGTGTTGCAGTGCACATATAGTTTTAGTTTGTGTTGCAGTAGGCATATAGTTTTAGTTTGTGTTGCAGTGCACATATAGTTTTAGTTTGTGTTACAGTGGACATAGTATTAGTTTGTGTTGCAGTGAACATAGTTTTAGTTTGTGTTACAGTGCACATATAGTTTTAGTTTGTGTTGCAGTGCACATATAGTTTTAGTTTGTGTTGCAGTGCACATATAGTTTTAGTTTGTGTTACAGTGCACATATAGTTTTAGTTTGTGTTGCAGTGCACATATAGTTTTAGTTTGTGTTGCAGTGGACATATAGTTTTAGTTTGTGTTGCAGTGCACATATAGTTTTAGTTTGTGTTGCAGTGCACATATAGTTTTAGTTTGTGTTGCAGTGCACATATAGTTTTAGTTTGTGTTGCAGTAGGCATATAGTTTTAGTTTGTGTTGCAGTGCACATATAGTTTTAGTTTGTGTTGCAGTAGGCATATAGTTTTAGTTTGTGTTGCAGTGCACATATAGTTTTAGTTTGTGTTACAGTGGACATAGTATTAGTTTGTGTTGCAGTGAACATAGTTTTAGTTTGTGTTGCAGTGCACATATAGTTTTAGTTTGTGTTGCAGTGCACATATAGTTTTAGTTTGTGTTGCAGTAGGCATATAGTTTTAGTTTGTGTTGCAGTGGACATATAGTTTTAGTTTGTGTTGCAGTGCACATATAGTTTTAGTTTGTGTTGCAGTAGACATATAGTTTTAGTTTGTGTTACAGTGCACATATAGTTTTAGTTTGTGTTGCAGTGGACATATAGTTTTAGTTTGTGTTGCAGTGCACATATAGTTTTAGTTTGTGTTGCAGTAGGCATATAGTTTTAGTTTGTGTTGCAGTGGACATATAGTTTTAGTTTGTGTTGCAGTGAACATATAGTTTTAGTTTGTGTTGCAGTGGACATAGTTTTAGTTTGTGTTACAGTGGACATTGTTTTAGTTTGTGTTACAGTGGACATTGTTTTAGTTTGTGTTACAGTGGACATAGTTTTAGTTTGTGTTGCAGTGGACATGGTTTTAGTTTGTGTTGCAGTGGACATTGTTTTAGTTTGTGTTACAGTGGACATTGTTTTAGTTTGTGTTACAGTGGACATTGTTTTAGTTTGTGTTACAGTGGACATTGTTTTAGTTTGTGTTGCAGTGGACATTGTTTTAGTTTGTGTTACAGTGGACATTGTTTTAGTTTGTGTTGCAGTGGACAAATTATTGCATTAAACTAGCGTTTTTGTTGCTCTGGTCATATTAATTAGATTTTTTTTCCCTGTTTTGAAACTTTTAAACAGTCTACTAATAATTAATTGCTTAATGTGGACGGGGTGTACAGAGAATAGTTTATTTAATTGTGCAGTTTGTTGAAATTTTTTGTCTCGGCTAATTGTCTCAGTTAATAACCTTCTCCCAAAGCAAAGGAGATGAAATGAAAGTATTGCTCACTGGAGAAGAGGCATGAGACTGCCCTTTTAATGTGCTGTCGTGCATATCAATGGTAAATAAAGTAAATGAGTGCTTTTCCCAGTGTGATTTGCTGTGTTGGTTAAGTGCAGGAGAGGCACTAGATAAATCCTGCCATGGAAGTTATTGTGTACATATTGATGCAATTATTTTTCCTGTCAGAAATGTTTAACTGTAGCTTTTGTTTTTTAACATGTTTGCAAAGTATTACAGATAATTCTGTTTACTAAAACGTTTCATTAGACTGAAACGTGGGGAAAGCTGCATCTTGGGTGTTTGCTTCACTTTTGCACTGGCTCCACTCGGCAAATGTCCACCCACTCCTGTCCCCAGTCCCTAATGACCACCTCCCACACCTGCCCCTGCCTATTCAGGCTAATGTATGTCGCCCCATGTTGGCCCCAGCAGCTCGTACCACGTATTCTGCTTTTGTTTAAAGTTCCTAATCAGGCATTATTACTATTTATCTCTTATTCCGATACAGCCACTTTCAATAGTTTCTTTCTACCCCCTTTGTCTCAAAATTTCTTGAAGTAAATGCAGTCTAAAAGTAGGCTACTGCTGTGGACACGGATCATAAAGTAGCTAGCTATGCTAACCCAATATCCGACAAGCTATTTAACGTTATTTTAGATCAGGTAACACGTAGCATAAGAGCCAATCTAGCTAGCTAAGAGCCTCACAAGCACCCAGCATGTCTACTTCCCCGGAGCTTCATAACCGAGCCATTTCTCTGGGTGAGGATGTTCTGGTGTTGAGAGCAGACGTAAAGACGTTTGGGTGGGTGTTTTAAAGTTAACGCTTCAACTACAGACGCAGGTCTTCTTCTCTGGGAGGTGGTGTCTATATCAACGGAACCGCTGGAGCACCAGAAGCACTAACACAAAGTAAACAAAGATGGTCGCCGCCCCGTTGTTTAATGGAAAAATGACTGTAGATTTGCACAGTATGGATTCCTCCACCAAAATATGGGTTCCACTGCAATGACCAAAAACGGTAGTCTCCCAATGCAGCCGACATCCTCTGGCCCTCCACCTCTACAAACAGGCCTGGATTGATATGAACTCTACTGTCGTAGCAGCAGTGCCAGAGACTGAGCGTAAACCATTGTGTCAGGGCATAGAAAATCAATGGGCCGCTGCTGCCGATGGCAGTCCTCTATGACCTTTGAGTTTTCCCATGCCAAGATGTCAACCGTATCAAGGCATAGCTGCTGAATACAAATAAACAAGAGGCTATGGCGTGAATGCTAAATGAAGGTGAAACAGGGACAGGCGAGAGAGAAACTGACCGAGACAAACGTAGACCTCTAAGCGAAGCGTATTCTCAGTGTACTGTACGAGTACGTGGCGAGTTCTGCGGCTTGTGCGCTGAGAGAAAAAGCAATATGCAAATAGGTTAAGGTACGTTCTTGGCACATTAGGAAAAAATGGAGACTGATTTCCTAGAATGTTAAATGTTAAGTGGCCATCACAGAAGATATCGATGTAACGTTCTAGAGAACATCCTTCTCATATTATAGTAGCCTTAAGCAGCCAATTAAAGGTGGGGGCTCCAAGAGCTGCATGGATTAGTCCCCTTTATAGGCTCTCTTTCTGAGAGCTGGCAGTTTTGTAGAGGGATGGACACGTGCACAGTGCCAAGGGTGGTATAATGCAGATGCTTGTCAGCAGTGGCCCAAGTCTCAGCAATGCCTAAGCGGTAATGGGACATCCAAGCTGGCATACGTCCCCTCGTAATCAAAGGGGTGATTAAGTGTCACTCGTAGTGTGGCCCATCTGTGTTGCCAGACATGTTAATGTTATTGGTTAATTATATATATATATATATATATATATATATATATATATATATATATATATATATATATATATACAGTCATGCCCAAAAGTATTCATACCCCTGTCAAAGTTTGACTTAAATTTACTTTTATTTAACCAGAAATTATATTTTTGCCTGGAAATGACACAGGCATCTCCCAGGAGATAACACGATGATGTACAAGAGGCATCATTGTGGGAAAAAATATTTCTCAGCTTTTATACACATTTGAACAAAAAGTGGCATGTCCAAAATTATTCATACCCTTCTCAATAATTAATAGAAAAGCCTTTATTGGCTATTACAGCAATCAAACGCTTCCTGTAATTGCTGACCAGCTTTTTGCATGTCTCCACTGGTATTTTTGCCCATTCATCTTTAGTGATGAGCTCCAACTCTTTGAGGTTCGAGGGTCTCCTTGCCATCACCCTGATCTTTAGCTCCCTCCACAGATTCTCAATTGGATTCAAGTCAGGACTCTGGCTGGGCCACTGCAAAACATTAATGTTTTTGTCTGCTAACCATTTCTTCACCACTTTGGCTGTGTGTTTTGGGTCATTGTCGTGCTGAAATGTCCACCGGTTCCCAAGGCCAAGTTTCTCTGCAGACTGCCTGATGTTGTTGTTGAGAATCTTGATGTATTGCTCTTTTTTCATGGTGCCATTTACTGCGATCAAGTTCCCTGGTCCATTGGCTGAAAAACACCCCCAAAACATTAGGTTCCCACCACCATGTTTGACAGTGGGGATGGTGTTCTTAGGGTTGAAGGCTTCTCCTTTTTTACGCCAAATGGTGCACACATCATTGTGGCCAAACAATTCAATTTTTGTTTCATCTGACCATAAAACAGAACACCAGAAGTCTTCTTCTTTGTCCAGATGAGCATTTGCAAAGGTCAAGCGGGCTTTTGTGTGCCTTTTCTGGAGAAGTGGTGTCCTCCTTGGCCTGCGTCCGTGGAACCCAGCAGTGTGCAGTGTCCGTTGAACTGTCTGCCTTGAGATGTCGCCACCAGCAGAGTCCAGATTCACCAGGATGGCCTTGGTGGTGATCCTTGGATTTTTCTTCACCTCTCTCACTATTCTCCTGGCCAGCACAGGTGTCACTTTTGGCTTCCGACCACATCTTCTGAGATTTTCCACAGTGCGGAACTTCTTGTATTTTTTAATAATACTTTGCACTGTAGCCACTGGAACTTGAAAACATTTTGATATGGCTTTATAGCCCTTTCCTGACTTGTGAGCGGCCACAATGCACAGCCGCAGGTCCTTAGTGAGCTCCTTTGTCTTAGCCATGACTGTCCACAAACCAACTGCAGAGAGATGCTGTTTTTCTCCTGTTGAGTTGATTAAAAAAGCTGTTCCTAATGAATCAGGGTAATTAGGATGCTTTAAAACAGCTTGGACTATTTGGAATGGTATAGTACTTTGGATTTTCCCATATACTGTGACAGTTTTCAAAGGGTATGAATAATTTTGGACATGCCACTTTTTGTTCAAATGTGTATAAAAGCTGAGAAATACTTTTTCCCACAATGATGCCTCTTGTACATCATCGTGTTATCTCCTGGGAGATGCCTGTGTCGTTTCAAGGCAAAAATATAACTTCTGGTTAAATAAAAGTAAATTTAAGTCAAACTTTGCCAGGGGTATGAATACTTTCGGGCATGACTGTGTATATATATATATATATATATATATATATATATATGTATATATATATATATATATATATATATATATATATGTGTGTATAATTACTGCTACTGTTACTCTGTAGCTTTGGTTCTGTGCCAAATCTGTGTATATGCATAATTGTGTGTGTATGTTTGTTAGAATGCAATGTAAATTTATGCATTTCACACACCCCTTATTTTTCCCCATTCCTTTCACGCTGTACTGTGGAATGGTGGTGGTATAGGGGGGGTAACTCCATATTATTCAGAATAGGTAAACAACTGTAACAGAGAAACCAACTATATGAATTTTAGTCCCCGGTGTGGGCGGGTGGTGGTGTGTTCCCTACTGTCTTGAGTATTGATAAATAAATAAATAGATAAATAGAGTTCGTAGCCAGAAAACTAGACATTGATGGAATAGAAGTAGTTTATGTATTAAGCAGGGGTACACATTGCAATATGAACACTTTAAAAGTATGCCATGTCTCCTTAATTACATTACATCAGACCCAATTGAACTTTCAACTAGGTCATAATACTGTTTGATCTGATGCAACGTTGACGCTATTTCTTGGTCATTTCCAGTTACTGTGGAAAAGGATGCCAAATCATCATTCCCAGCATGCTAAATATAACTGAAGACGTGGTCTTACAGCTTTTCAATAAGAAATCAATCAAAACATTCAGGAAACGTTCCAAATCAGCGCTCCTACAATCTGGTGTGTTTCATTGTAAATGAGGTTGCGGTTCTAGGGAAAGTAAATCAGACAATTCAACCATTTAGGGAAGATTTTTATTATCAGAATTTTTTTTTTAATGAGATTCAGGTAACTTTCTGGGAAGGTTCTTCTAGTTACATTGTTTTTATAACCCAAACTGAATGTTATGGGAATGTTTTGTGATAAAATAATGTGAAAACAAGGGTGCTTTATTAAAAGCAGTGATTCTAAAGTTAAAGGAAGGAAAACCTTTATGAAAACCTCTAAAAATGCATCAAAATAGCAGCAAATGAGTTGAGTTAGAATGTTGTGTCTGTTTCATTTAAAGTGCTGTGTTTAGGGAATTTTCTAGACCACATTGGCCTTAGTCACCAACTGTTTCCTGTAAACAAACACTTTTACCCAGTTTTCACAAAGATTTTGACATTCACTAGTGTTTTCTTATTTGTGATTTGTTCACTTTTCAAGGACAATGGGATCCATCATTATAAAGAGCAGAATGTCAGCCCCTCGGTATTGCGCCCTCTCCCGGGGCGTTTCCAAGCCGCCTCCCACAGGCCCAAATAAGGACTTCCTCCTCGTTTGGTTCATGTTTGGTTCATTGTGTCAGTTCAGTGTCTTGTTTCATGTTCATGTGTTTCACCTGAGGCTGGGGGGCTCGAGAGGTTCCCGATATGGCTCACGGTGCGTTTAGACCAGCTTCTGCTCTTTGTCCACGTTCTCGAGCAGGCCATCCGGCCATCCACGTATTCAGCGAGGCGCTCGCGCTCGCTACCAAGATAGACCCACGACTCTCGCCTCAGCTAGGCCACCCACTTCCACGCTGCAGTTCCAGGTTTGGTCGGCCTAGCCTCTCTTGCCAAGTAGCTGGTCCCCCAGCTAAACTCCCGGTCTCAGGTGTGTTTGTTTTCGTGTTGTGTTCACATTTATGGCCTGTAGCTGCTGCTTCTGTTGCCTTATTTTGCCCTCTTGAGTTATCATGAGTTTTATTTTTTTATCCATCTCTGCGAGTGTTCGTCCCTCTGTGTCTGGCCTAACCCACCATGACACAGAGCTGTGACATTCTACACATTCTGCAGTTTAAAACACATCATTAAATGGATATATACAGTGAGTCCAAGAAGTATTTGATCCCTTGCTGATTTTCTTCGTTGGCCCACTAATAAAGACATGATCATTCTATACTTTTAATGGTAGATGTATTCTTACATGGAGAGACAGAATATTAAAAAGAAAATCCAGAAAATAAATCTAAGGAATATATATTAATTGATTTGTATTTCATGGAGTGAAATAAGTATTTGATCCCTTAGTATTCATTAGCAGTTCTGGCTTTTACAGACCAGTTAGACACTCCCAATCAACTTGTTACCTGACCTGAAGCCACCTGTTCTCACTAATCACTTGTGTGAAAAACACCTGTCCACAGAATCAGACAGATCACACAGATTTCAAGTCTCCAACATGGGTAAAACCAAAGAGCTGTCACAGGACCTCAGAGTCAGAATTGTTGACCTTCACAAAGCTGGAATGGGCTACAAAAAGATTAGTAAGGTGTTGGATGTGAAAGTAACAACTATTGGTGCAATTATCAGAAAGTTTAAAGAGTATAACATGACAATCAACAGACCTCGGCCCGGTGCTCCAAAGAAGATTTCGCCTCGTGGGGTGGCAATGATGCTGAGAACAGTCAGAAATCGTCCTGCAACCACTCGGCAGGAGTTAGCAAATGACCTGAAGGCAGCTGGGACCACAGTTTGCAAGGAAACAATTGGCAACACTTTGCGCAACAATGGATTCACATCCTGCAGTGCCCGAAAGGTACCCCTGCTGAAGAGAGCACATGTGGAGGCGCGCCTCAAGTATGCCAATGATCATTTGAAAGATGAACCAAGTTATTGGGAGAAGGTTTTGTGGTCAGACGAGACCAAAATTGAACTTTTTGGCCTCAACTCCACCCGCCATGTGTGGAGGAAGAAAAATGCTGCCTATGACCCCAAGAACACTGTGCCCACCGTCAAGCATGGAGGTGGAAGCATAATGTTTTGGGGGTGTTTCTCTGCCAAGGGTACAGGGCTACTTCACCGCATCACTGGGAAGATGGATGGAGCCATGTACCGCACAATCCTGAGGGACAACCTCCTCCCCTCTGCCAGGGATCTGAAAATGGGCCGTGGTTGGGTCTTCCAACATGATAACGACCCTAAACATACAGCAAAGGCAACAAAGGATTGGCTCAAGA
This sequence comes from Salminus brasiliensis, assembly GCF_030463535.1. Taxonomy (NCBI): domain Eukaryota; kingdom Metazoa; phylum Chordata; class Actinopteri; order Characiformes; family Bryconidae; genus Salminus; species Salminus brasiliensis. The sequence goes on from NC_132897.1 coordinate 32,624,077, forward strand.
AAAATCACATTAAGGTCATGGAGTGGCCCAGCCAGTCGCCAGACCTCAATCCGATCGAAAATCTATGGAGGGAGCTGAAGGTCAGAGTTGCCAAGCGACAGCCCACCAACCTTCATGATTTAGAGAGGATCTGCAAAGAAGAGTGGGCCAAAATTCCCCCTGGTGTGTGTGCTAAACTTGTGGTTAACTACAACAAACGTCTCACCGCTGTGCTTGCAAACAAAGGCTTTGCCACTAAGTATTGAGTGTGTTTGGCAAGAGGGATCAAATACTTATTTTCCTCATTGAAATACAAATTAATTAAAATATATTCTTTAAAATTATATTCTGGATTTTTGTCTTGATATTCTGTCTCTCCATGTTAGAATATATCTACCATTAAAAGTGCAGAAGGATAGTGTCTTTATTAGTGGGCAAACAAAGAAAATCAGCAAGGGATCAAATACTTCTTGGACTCACTGTATATATATATATATATATATATATATATATATATATATATATACACAAATAGACATTTTAAACATTTAGTGAACGTTCCAAACAGGTGCAAAATGAAAAATGAAATCTAGATTCACTCTAAAATCAGCTTAAATAGTCCTAAAAAGTTAATAACATTATGGCTGCCTAATATTGAGGAGGTCCCCCTTATGGCCCCAAAACAGCCCTTACTGGTCGAGGCATGGTCGACGAAGTGTTCTGTGGTATCTGCCACCAAGGCTAATGTGAGCAGCAGATCCTCTAAGGCCTGTAAGTTGTGAGCTGGGACCTCCATAAGTGCCTATGACCCTGAACTGACAGTTCACCGGTTTTACTTCCTTGGAGAACGTTTGGTAGGTACTGATCATACTGCAAACTGGTACCATCCCACAAGACCTGCTTGATGTTTTAGCCATTTCAAGCATTTCTTGAATTCCAACCAGCGTTCTGTAAAGTGTGTCCAACCTCGCAAGAGTGGAGCCTAGATGCGTCAGTTAACGTTGACCTCTCGTTATGGTTGCAACCCGTACCCTGCAGGTTCTCATAATGTGTAGGCCAACAGCCAAAAGCCTGGATGCTCCTGTTGTTTGAAGCTGTTGACGGGAATCTTCCTCACGGCGACTGTGATTTATCCTTAGTTCTAAAGGTAATCAGGTTAAATGGAGACAAAATCCCTTGGAACGAGAGGAGGAAAAGTGAGTGTGCCCCAGTACGATGTGTTGAAATGTCTTTAATCTGATTGTGGGAGGAAAGGAAACGGTGAGTTCCTCTGACAGTGGTATAATAAAGACCAAGATCAAGAAAGACGGAGAAAGCCTCTTTATTTTTCTACAGGCTTGGTCAACAAGAGACAATTTCATCTGTCATGTCCAGTATGTCGGCCACAGGCTGAACACGTCATGGTAGTTATTATTTAATCAAGTGCTGGTAGAGAGATGTGGGATGAGGGGGGTGTGTGTGTGTGGGGGGGGTAAGGGATGTCATTGGAAAAGCCACCCGCAGTTGCTCAGCCCGGTCCACTCTGGTCTTTTTCTCTTCAGTTTGGATCCTTGACGTCTTTGCCTCGAAGTAACTAGCCTTCTGAAGGTGCCTGTCCCTTGTCTCATCTCCGTCTGTTTAGATAAGAGGAACTCGTTCTCCTCACTCTACCCTTCCTGCAGCAGTCAGCTCCTCCGCCTAGAGAGAAAGTGTGTGTGTCCTCTTATGCAATACAAACTATTATATTGTCCCCAGTATGACTTCCAGGAAAAACGTGTTCGATTCATGCTAATGAATCTTTTTTGAGTCTTAATGAGTCTTTTTGGACTTATACAAAGCATTAAACACAGTGCTACAAACATTACAATAACATGGCATTCATAATGTGGAGTTAGGATCAGGATTGTGGAATTCCTCAAGGGTCAATTTTGGGACCCCTATTGTTTTTAATATATGTTATTAATTCTTACGTGGCAGCAACTATAAATTCTAAATGATTACATATTGACTGTTTGACCACTGGTTTGACCAGAGCCAACGAATGATCACTTAAGATCAAAAACTTGGTATGTGCTTTTTGAGTCCTAGAAATAAATAAACACACATTCCACCGATCTGTATGTCCAGTCACAGATTAACCAGGTTCACTGAATCACTAAATTTCTTGGTGTGCTCATTAATGACACATTGTCCTGGAATTAAGCTCTTTCCTTCATTTGTGATAAAATTGCAAAAAAAAATTGTTGTCATCGGAAGCATAAAGTCTGTATTTGGGCTAGTAATTACAGTTGTTGACAGTCTTCAGATACTCAATGTGTAGAAAAATTAAGCACTTTCAGATATGCCTGTTTATTTTTTGTTATTTTCTTTCTTACTGTTCAAGTTCATCTTCTGTACAACATCCGGAGAATTCGACCCTTCCTCTCTAGAGAGGCCACCCAGGTCCTTGTTCAGTCTCTCGTCACTTCCAGACTTGACTACTGCAACTCTCTTCTGGCTGGTCTCCCTCTGCGCACCATCAGGCCCCTGCAACTCATCCAGAATGCAGCGGCACGGGTCGTCTTCAATGTTCCAAAATTCAGCCATGTCACTCCACTGCTGCGTTCTCTTCACTGGCTTCCTGTAGCTTCCCGCATCAGATTTAAAACACTGACGCTGGCCTACAAAGCCAGGAACAGACCAGCCCCTCCGTACCTGATGGCAATGGTCAAAAGCTTGACCCGCCATCCCTCAAAATCCGCGGAAGACAAGCGTCCAGGCTTTTTTCTGTCCTGGCACCAAAGTGGTGGAACGAGCTGCCCCTGGGTGTCCGAACGGCCGAGTCGCTCGCTGTCTTCAAACGCAGACTGAAGACCCACCTCTTCAGAGAGTACTTGGACGAATAGTTCTATGGTCGCCTTATTGTATTGTGTTTAGCAATGTCTAAGCTAGAGGTATCTTTTGAATTATTAGCCTATTCTAACTAGCTGAGGTTTTCTTGGGTAAATAGCAAAGCACTTTTTAAGTCGCTCTGGATAAGAGCGTCTGCTAAATGCCGTAAATGTAAATGTAAATGTAAATCTTCTAATAACCTCCATGCTGCTTTCAAAAGTACGTCAATTAGACAGTTTCCACTTTCTCATTAAGGACCACCTCATCTAAAAAAACTGTACAAGTCTCATCAGCTTCAAAAGACAGGTTAAAACTCATCTACTCTAATTTAGTTTATTAATTCATTCAATAGTTTTTTTTTCTATTCTTTTGTTGAGGGAAAGCACTTTGTTGGAGCCCGTTCTTTTTTTTTTACTATCCCTGCATGTTTTTTCCCCCCTTGTTTTCTTGTGGAAATTAAAAAGCATTTAAACCTTTGAGGCACAAAATGTAATAATTGAAGCCAGATTAGCTTTTTAATCTTTTACAGTTTCAAAATAACAAAAAAGGACCCATTCTTCTTGCAAAAGGCCTCTAGTTCTGTAAGATTCTTGGGTCGTTAAATGATCATTAAAGCAAAGATTTTTCAGTATAGAGCATGCTTTCAACATGTGACACTTTGGAACTTAAGGTGGCACTCACAGGCCAACCCAATGGGACAGTTGTGCTCTCTCGGGTTCCGGCTGCTGATGGCATTTCTTGGATTATGGTGGCAGCGCATTAGGCCCCTGGACCACCCGAAGCCTCGGACCTGCTTTTGTAATGAGATAGAATACAGAGGAGCCACATTTTGGTACATAAACCCACACAGACGTGATCTCATCATCCTTTCTTTCCCACCTTCTGACACACAGGTTTCTACTCAGCACCTCAAACTCAACCCCAGCAGAACAGAGCTGCTGTACACCACAGTTTCTTATCCCCTCAAGACCTGATTACTGCGACTGCCTTCTGGGAGTCTTCACCGCTTCTAAGTTCAGCCATGTTTAACTCCTCTGCTGCGTTCTCTCTTCACTGGCTTCCTGTAGCTGCTGCCCAGGTCATCAGATTCAGAACCTTGATGCTGGCCTACAAAGCCAAGCATGGACCATCCCCTCCGTACTTGATGGCAATGGTCAAAAGGCGAACTGCAACCAGGAGCCCTTTGAGCTTCAAGTACGACTTGGCTCGACTCGACCCACCATCCTTTATGATCCACAGAAGACAAGCGCCCAGGCTGTTTTCTGTCCTGGCACCGAAGTGGTGGAATGAACTACCCCTGGGTGTCTGATACAAACTAGCTAAAGGTATTTTCTGAGTAAACAGCGAAGCACTTTTGTAAGTTGCTCTGGATAAGAGTGTCTGCTTAATGTCTTCGATGTAAATACGAAGACCCCTTTAAACCGTAATTATCTTCTGCTGAATGCTCGTACTTGTTTTGAATACTTTATTTCTTGTAAGCGCTGTAATTATCTCCCGCTTGTTGTTAATTTCAGTATTGAATCTTCTGAGCTGGGCTACAGGCCTATCTGATTGGCTGGCGACTCTTGAAACTTGCTTTGCATTTGCATAAATGAGGCTAGTGCATATCCCAGAGATAAAAAAAAAAACACCCAAAGTTTTGCAGTGATGAATAATTGCTTCTGCAACAACCCTTTGTGTGTGTGTGTGGGTGTGTGTGTGCAGGGTTTGCTAGAGTAGAATGCAGCAAACAGCTTGGACGCATCAATTTAGGGTAAAGAATGCTGCAGCCTGTGGGGGGGCGGTGGGGTGTCATGAGATAGGGAATATAATTCCGCATTTGTCCAGATTGCTGTAATGTTTTAAGTACAATAGGTTCAGTGAAAGGGCACAGTGTGTGTGTGTGTGTGTGTGTGTGTGTGTGTGTTTGTGTTGACTGTCCACTCTTATGTCCATTTCCAAAAATGACGTGTCTCCTGGGGACCTGATGCATCTGTGCTAGCTGACTCAGGCTGTGGCTGACCAGAGATGGCAAAGAGAGATATACATGAAGAGATGGAGGGAGGACGATGATGGATAGATGGGGAGTGTGAGCTTAGCGGGACCCATTTGGTGCTGTGTAACTCTCGGAGGTGTCATGGTTCTACACACATAACCGCTCAAAAGATCTCTTAAGCATTAACCGTGGCGAGAGCTACCTGTAGGTCCTGTGATGATTTTCAGATTGTTGGAGTCTTCTTTACACATCTTGAGGTCTTGGGCTGAACTTGCTAGGGCAGCCTTTCGCTTGTAATCGATTTAGAGGACAGTGGAACGGCTGATTGCTAATTGTTCTGAGATTTTTTTTGAAGGCCTCTGAGAACTCTTTAGATCTGGCCATTGGGTCTCGCCAAGACCATTCTAATCCCAGCCAACGTTTCAGGTGGGCATGGACTCTAAGCGGGTTTGTACAAACAGTGTGGCTTCCTAAATGGGTCGCATTGTTACAGCTCACTTTAATCTCACATGGGTCCCAACCACTGTAGCCCCCCTGGTCCTATCACTGATCCTGGTGGGCATCCATATGTGGGGTTAAGTGTGGAACCCAAGGAGAAAACGTTTCGGTTCCTGAGTGGGCTACCTATACAGGCCCCACATGGACATGTTATCTGCGGAGAGGTTCTTATTCGGCATATAGGCATGATGATTCTACATAACAACTCACAACTATTTACATATTGACATTGTTCCTTAAGGCAGACCCACCATCCTACAGATATTAGTGATTTCCTTAAATTGGCGGCAAAGGAAGAGTACGGTGCTGCCAAGCGGACAAATCACAGTTGTTTGTGGCAATAAAGTGAAAATCAAACAATCTAATATCTAATAATAACTAAAAATATCAGGAGCTGTTCCTCCGTCATTCTCAAGTTGTGAAGTGAGAACGATAAATTGATAAATTGATAGAGCACACAGAATACAAACGACAGAACATCCATCCACGTTTTCAAAATGTGTTTTATGATAATGATTGGCTACACTCCGTTCACTCCTTTTAGAATAACTCACAACGATGGTTGTTTTCAGGACTAACGTCGAAGCAGAACAACTTAAAGGGACACAAGCGACTGCTTTCTGAAGCAATAACGTTTACAACAGAAGTATATTTACATCACATGAACAAGTGGTGGCTTAAAGGAGTCAGAGTATGTTGGTCTACAGGGAGGCTTTTCCAAAAATAATGATTCTAGGATATTCTTGACATTTCATAACAGTGACTCACATTGAAAAGATAAGCAGTTGTCAAACACTGGCATTAAGAGCTGGGCTGTATGGTCTAAAAGTAGCAGAGATAATGTACCATTTGCATGATGGGGTACACTCCCAGAGGAGGATGTCTGCTCTACAAACAAAAGAGTACCTTTATGTGGCCATTTTTCTTGGCAATTTGTGCTCTTTCTGCTTTTTCTCCCAGCACCGTTGTGCTTTCATCTGATCCTGCTTTGGTCAAGATTAGATCTAGAAATGATCAAAAAAGAACGATCGTGATTAGACCTGGGTACATCCGTCTGTGGCCAGGAGTCCAGGAGTGCACCATTGGCCTTAATCTGTGGGTTGGTAGGATCGGCCTTGATCAGTGTGACTCTAGCCAGTGCAGGTGTCTGTTAGGTGATGTAACTTGGAGGAAACACATGCTAGCCTTTACCCTCCCATACGAGCAGCATCATGTGATGGGGAGTCATAGATATGGGCTCTGGAACTGGTGGGAAATAATTACAGATGGGGATTAACTTTGGGGGAGGGGAGGGGCAAGTAATAAAAAAGAGTAGACTTGAAAATCAGGAGGATTAGATGCAGCAATGGTCAAAGGAGGTCATGGGAATGGTCAGTATTAGCAAATATCAAGATTAGAACCAAGAATGATCAAGCTTAGGCCAAGCATTGATCTAGATAACACCTGGGAATCTGCAAAATTGAGAATTGTGATTGATCTAGTTTGGATTCTGGAATAATCCAGATTAGACCAAGGATCTAGTCAAAAACAGACCTGGGAATAATCTGAATAAGCTTCTGAACCCAGTGCTCTAGATTTGCTCTAGCTTTGAAATGCTTTAAGGAAGTGTTATTGAATCCAGTCCCAGCCAGTCTACGTTTGTTGCTCTGTCCATTGTAGAAGGTACTCGATATTCTTGATTGCAGAAATCTAGGCCATAAGATGTTTCCCAATTTGGAAACACTGCCTCAGGAAGCCCAAGCTTGGTCATGAAGCAGGTTCAGATGATGCTCTCTGTTGAAAGGCAAGGCTAAAAGCCTACTTCCTTGCTCTGGATCATGTGATCTTTACCCATTCAGGATCATTCGTAGCCCATTTTCTTTCCTTCCCACCATCACTGTCAGTCAACCCCCCTGCTGTCCTTTTCATCTTGCCTTAGAGAGACAGCCCTATTACTCTTCATTTGGAGAAGAAAAAGGAAAGCAAATAGGCCCTAACTGGAAGCTGAATGGTTTGCCAAGAGACGAAGCTCTTCAGAGACTACGGAGAGTGGTTCAAACATGACGAGCGGTCCATGACTCGTTTTTGCCAACCCCCCTGGTGATCCATCCTTCTGTGTCCTCTTCCTTAGTTCCTTGCTGTCAATCATTTTGCTTTATATTACTCACTCCCAGCTGTCTGTCAGGTTGAAGCTATTAATTTTGGTCTCGTTCTCCCCTGTCTGCCCACCCCAGACACGATCGACTAAAATTTAATAGATTGGCTGTCCCTTCTTCTCCATTTTCCTCGCTGCTCAGAATGCAGCTTTTTGTCTCTGCGTGTAATTGACACAATCAGGATATTTAAAGCTTTTTTCCCCTCCCTCTCCGTACAAAGATTACAGAACTTAACACATTTATTCTGTTGTGACTTGGTAATATGAATTCCAGCCACTCTGAACAATGCATAGCTTCACATTTTTTTATGGGCCTCTTCAAGTATCTGCCTGGATGAATGGCTTAGGAATGAAGTCATCATGTTCCAGGATAGTTAGTAGGCTAGCAACAGAGACTGCAAAGCCAAAACAGACAACAGGGCTTCTGTTAATTAAGATGTCTGATCCAGTAGCTCAGTAGCTCAGTGTTACAGTCATGTGGTCCACTGTTACACCCTTACTAGTTGGCCATGGGTGTTTTTTGTTTAGGATTAGACCTGGAAATGACCAGGATCGGACCCTTGATTGATCTATACTAGATCTAGCAATGATCAAACCCAGGAAATAACCAAGATTGCGATCTGAAGAAATATAGATTGGACCTGGGAATGACCGAGATCGGACCTTGGAATGATCAAGATCTTGAATGATCCAGATAAATCCCAGGAAATAATCAAGATTGTCATCCGGAAAAAATCAAGACTGGACCTGAGAATGACCAAGATTGCACCCTGGACTGATCTATACTAAGCCCCAGGAATGATCAAGATATTGGATGACCCAAATCAATCCCAGGAAATGATTAGGGCTGGCCTCTGATAAAATCAGGACTGGACCTGGGAATGACTGAGATCGGACCCTGGAATGATCTATACTAGACCCAGGAGTGATCAACTGGCATCTGATAAAATCAAGAAGGGACCTGGTGATTGACTGAGATCAGACCCTGGAATGATCTATACTAGGCCCAGGAATGATCAAGATATTGAATGACCCAAATCAATCCCAGGAAATAATTAGGACTGGCATCTGATAAAATCAAGATGTGACCTGGTGATTGACTGAGATCGGACCCAGGAATGATCAAGATCTTACGATTGGCATCTGGAAAAATCAAGATTGGACCCAACCCAGTGTTCCTCCCTGTCCGATGAGTTGTTCTGCGGAAAACTTCTAGGAAATTTCTAGAAGCAGTTGGTGAAGACATAAAACTGTTTCCATGTTCAAGGCACGTTGTTTTGCGGTTCCAGCCATAATCAGACTAGCTCATGTCACTCCAAAAGCTTCTATTTGAGTCACGTAACAAAGTGTCACATTTCAAAGCAATGCATATAAAGAACACAGCACATAGAGTCAAATACAAAGTTCTCGACTAATAAGCAGACGTTGCAGTTGGCAAACACATAGGAAAAACACAGCAATAGAATGTTCTAATCGGGCCGGGGTCAAGTCGAAACGCGACCGGGCCTCTATGACAGAACTCTGTAAATATGGAGTATAGATTAATGGGCATACACATGACTATGCAATCGGATAATGTAGTTGTCGGCTCATTGGTTAATGAAAGCCCATGTCAAATGAGCACTAGAAATAGAGGATATATCATGTACTTCACAATGGTAGTGTATAAACAACGATGGCTCCTGCTAGCATGATTATCAAACTCCACATCTGGAATACATTCAGTAAAGAAAGCCAATGTTCAAACAATTGCCTCTCCCCTCAAACACTCACACACACACACTTACACACACAGTAATTTAACCTTGATCAGAAGGAAATCGAGGCAGGGCTATGTGGCAGGGCCGCCAAAGCAATGTGATTCTGTGGTGTTTTTACAGCGGCGTTTTCAGTTCTTGCGAGATCTTGCGAGAACTTGCGAGATCTTGCAAGTTCTTGCCAGTACCTGTGCACCAGGACTTCCATGGCAAAGTATGAGGTCATTTGATCTCAGATCAGCTGTGAAGCCCATTGGCGGGTGGCCCTCTGCACTGGCACCGAATCAAAGCTACACCAAGTTCTAATGATGAGCTCCACCAGCTGGACACTTGGGGGCAGGATCTCTCTCTCACACACACACACAAACAAACACACACTCGCACATATATCAGTGCATAAACCCAGACGCAGGTGCGAATGAAAACAAAATAAACTGCTGTGGATCTAATGAGGAGGACCGCATGCAACCTGGACACGGAGGACCGTGACCGCTAACACACGACAATCCAACCAGAATAGACCCTTCTAACAATAGGAGGGCCCATGGGCATTGTGTGCTTTCTCTAATTGCAACTGAATAGAAAAACACACACACACTCACCCCACACACACACACACTCGGGCTAAAGCTGTGTGTGAAAATAAAGCAGCCCTACCAAATGCAAGCGTAGAGATGTGAGGAATGTGTGTGCGTATGTGCACAGCTGTTGTTCTGACCATGGCGCTCTCCTCTCTAGAGTAATTATTCTGATTGGAGAGAAATGAAGCTGATTAGAGTGTCCACCAAGTCACCACACACACTTACACACACACACACATGCAGCAATGCCGCATTCCCTGCTGTTCCGTCGGTTTTATTATTTCAGACACAAGAAAAGTTGGATTTTCCTCCTTCGTAGCAAACAGAGGAGTCTTCCCAGCATGCCTGACTCGCATGTCTTCTACCCCCTTCTTAACTCCACAGGATCAAACCCCCTGTACTGTACTGCAACAGTGGGGGTGCTGTAATGTGGGGGTTCTGTAATGTGGAGACTCATGCGGACTCCACATCTCAATACCTAACGGGGATCGGAAAGGATCAGACAGAGGGCTGGGCAAGATGTGCCTTGATGTGGCTGTAATTGGGACATGCCCACCTACCGTTAGCTCCAGCCCAACCAGAAAATGATCCCAATCTTAATGGAGAAGTAAAAAAAAAGCGAAGTTTAATATCTAGTTTGCTTCTCTGGTTGATAACGGGAGGTGCTAGGCTAACCTTGCTAATGTTGAAAGCATCTAGGCTGTCACCCGTCCCGTCTCTGTGACCTCAACCTCCTCAAAACTCCAGATATCCAGATATAAGTGTGGTTTAGCTTGGGTATTGATCCACACATTGGGGTCCAGTCTGAAAATGGGATTGTTCTACGTAGCTCCAGGTACATCTGACTGTAATTGGGAGAACGTTGTCTCTGTCCCTGCCACTTCGGGCTGGAACGCTGCTAGTGAGAAGACTAGCTTGAAGAAGAAGCCAGCTCTGAATGTAGAGTGACCAAGCAAGAGAACAGACAATCGCTGACCAGTAAATCGAGGACTAGCTTGTGCTCATTTGCAAGAGATAAAAGGCATAAAAGGCCGCTTCCTGTTGTTCCTGTGTTAGCAAAGCCGTTGACCCATCAGTTTCTGATCATAAGCTAAGTCAGCCCACTTCCTTAGCTAGACACTTTGCAGTGAGTTCAGTTCAGTCTATCATAGAATAAGTCTGTAACGGAATAAAACGTAGAGAAGGTAAAAGGGGTGTGCAGATTTTCCGGCTTGACCCTGTGTGTAGGTCCTAGGGCTTGAATTTGGCCCATATTCGTGACTGACAGTTTTATGTGGCAGCATCACCACTCCTTGTTGTGAGACTCCTCCGTTAACCGCATGGCAGTAAAGCGGTCTGAACTGATGAATCCGAAAACATGAGCATGTCCTAGGCTGAAACAGGGCTACACCCACACAAGCTAAGTCAATTATGTGGCTAGCAAGATAGATGAAAGCTAAAAGATAGAGCCTAAATATATTTTTGTGTCGCGCGTGTTTGCTCCTATCCCCCGAGGCGTGCAGTGCTGCCCCTGACTGTTTGTGGATTATTAGTAAGCAGTGGGCCATCTCTGATTTCCCCAGCAGCCTTCGGTCTCACTGCTAGCCAACTTTGAAGTTGGGGACACCAGTCCGATAGCTCCAGAAAGTGATAAAGCATTTTATTTAATTAAGCAAAGACCCCCTCCCCTCCAAAAAGCCAGGCAAACACCAAATGAAAGCAGCTAACGGCTGAGTCATTGGGTAACTTTGAGGCCCGAAGTGGGGAAACTGGCAGACAAAGTAGCTGGCAGCTTATCACAAACTACAGCGACAAGAAAGGGCCTGGAGCAAAAACAGGATCTGATCCAGGTACATTTGCATGGATCGGGTATCGGCTATTTTAAGCCCGATCCAATTCCATGTCGCTTTGCTGTTTATGAGACTGTTTTAGAGGTGCCAGGTGGACATTATCTGCAGCTTGCAGCAGCAGCAGCAAGGTTTTAAACCTCTATTGCATGATGTTGCCTCACAGTAACAAATATCCTGTGGGCTTTTAAAGTCTTTTTTTTACTTGGCATGGTGCAGCTGGAGGAAAATGTAAATTTCACAGATTAAAAAAAAGAAATCAGTACATCTTTAACAGTTTAACAATTTTAGTAAAGTATTAGTGTAGTTGCAACAGAGTAGGTACATTCCTACCGCCCCAGTAGGTCCCTGTGAAGTGGACTGCACAGGGAATTTGGACATTATAGTGAAATTCCGAACACTAGGGCGTGACGGCTTCAAACTGCAGAGTAGGGAGTAAAGTTTACAGTAAAGTTTACAGTAAAGTTTGCGTGTTTCAAGCGTTAAAACAGGTGGCGCGTAATCTTGAAAGATGGCTACCAATGCGATGTAGTGATTTTGCAGGGCATTCCGCAGGAAGGGGTGTAACCAACCTAAGTTCCCTTACAATGCAAGGGCACTGTTTAGGGAGCCTGTGAAATGGAATGCAGCCAGTGTAATAGTGATTAGCCTACTAGCAAGTAATATCAACCCTAATCTGAGCAAACACTTATCATTACTTAAGTTCTTAGTTTAGAAAACTGAATTTTTGGTTTTGTTTATTCAGGCAATCTCACTGGCAAAATTCTAAGAATTTTAAAATATATATGTTTAATTCCTTTTAAAAACATTTCATGGTTTTAATTCTGGTTTGATTAGCAGCAAGTCGTAACACAGAATTGTCTCAATACTCACTTTCGCTCTGCTCATTTAAATTTAAAACTGAAATATTTAAATAAAACCATCAAAAATGTACCTATCAATATTATATTACTTCTTTTTGTTGTATGCATTCAAAACAGGACCCTCTGACACATTATTTTAAAAGCATAATCAGATCAATTTTATTGAATCAAACTGTTTAATAAATTATTAAAGTGGAAAATGACAGCTTGGGTTAAAAATTTCTAGTGTTTTCATGGTGCTTTAAATGGTTATTTCACTTAAGCTTGTCCAAAAACAATGCCTGTATAGATATGCACATATGCGAAATTAAGTGAATTTGTGGCCGCATTTAAAGTGGTACTAATTTAACTGGTAGTTAAATCATCAGTTTCAGTCAAACTAAATCATATAAATCCATATTACACAGGCTGTAAAATACGACATGCCTTGTTATTAACATATAACGTGACTGCATTGTCTCTGAAGATCGACTGGAATGGTGTTTGCCGATACTCGCAACGTTTCTCAATGTACCTTTGAGTCAACAGATAAAAGAACTGGATCCAGACATGTCTGGTATTTATTAGAATCTGAAAGGTGAAGGCAGATCATTAAGAGGCAAAGCACTGCATGGGTCTAGCCCTGCTGGTGCGCCATCAATAGATGTTTTAATGGAGCAGCGGCGAATCTCCGCAGCAAAGCATCGTTAAGCAGACAAGGCCTTCATAGCTTTAATAGTGCTCTCATGGTCCAGTCAATATCTTCCATGCTAAAGATCACCAATACGAGACAAGAGCAGATTGCTGCGGAGGAGTCCAGTTTACTTTACTAACATTGACCGCAGTTTTGTCAATGACTGAGTGGCGTTTCATCAGGAACTTTCTGAAACGGTGGGCGTGGTTGAAGGCTTGAACTTCAGCAGAAGGAATCAATAAGGTTGTGTTATCCAGCAGTGATGGACTGTGATAACGGCCTCTCTAACGGCCTTTCGTATTAACACTGAAGATGGCGGTGATGGTGGTGGTGGTTCCTCACTCTGAACGTAGCCCATGTTTCTGGATGGGACACATCTCCTTCTTCTTTCGAGAAATTCCAGACAGGCTTCCAGAATTGCTGCAGCCTAAAATTCAGAGTTGAGGAGAAATCTCTAGATGCTACTGAAGCTTCTCCTCAAGTGTCTTCCTTAGGGTTAACTGAGATTCTGGCTTTTCTGGAGATTGCTCTATCCTAGCAGATCCTTCTTCGCCCAAACTGCAAAGAGCAGCAGGTCAAAACTGGCACCACCCACACAGCTGCTAGTTAGCAAAGAACTTTAACAGGCACAGATATCCTGGGGTTCCTGATGGCATGTCCATATCTCACAGCAGGTGCTGTGTAGGCCTGCTGTAGGTTTAGATTCATAGAACATATAATGAGGGTTTCGGGGAGCCATAGTTATCCGCTGACCTCACACTGGTTGTAGAAAGTTACAGGAGGCCAGAAAAGCCATTTCTTCTTGCTTGGAACCCCTTGAAGAACCAAGGAATGTGAAGTTTGGAGTTTGGAACTTGAATGGTTCGGTGGTCAACATTTTCATTGCTGTTCCATTGAACGGTTGGTTTGCCATCGTCCATCGTGGCATAAGACTGCACCCTTGGAGAAAGTTCACTGTAAATATTATGTAAATGTGTTGTTTTGAGAAATGATATTCCTAACATGATGGAGGACGAATAGGGCTTCAACCTGGAGGACAGTCAGCATTCTGCAAGCTCCACACGTGACCTTGTGTTGGCGGCAGTTTAAAAAGATGTGGTGGGCCGCCACGGGTCTTGGAGGAAGCTTGTTGCTGCCTTCCCCCAACCAGTGCTGTGATAGGGAAGTCTAGCAAGGGGAGAACTGGCAATCATGCAGTTCCCCCAGGGAATATGAGGAACGTCAAGAAACCCTACAGAACCTACAGAATCATAGTGATACCTGGATGCTGCCGCCTCTGGATTTATCAAGCCAGGCTCCAGTGGTTGGAAAGTGGGCTAGGTGGGCTAACTCCCAGTGGGTTTGTACATGTGTTGTTGCTGGGATCCAGTTGAGCTTTCCAAATGGGCCCCATAGTTACAGCCCACCGCGATCTCACTCTCCTGGTCCCATCACTGTTCTTAGTGGGACCCTGGTGGGCATCCATATGTAGGGCCAACATGGAACCCAACCTGGTAATATAACAGCGTTACGTTGCCATTACCGGAAACTTTGAGGACAGATGCTTCAACGCGTGATGTCATGGCTTTAAATAAGCATGTGGCCTAAACTGTCATGACCTCACACGTTGTAGCATGTGCCAGGCCAGTGAGTGGTAATGGTAATGTGACACTTACATTACTGGACATAATCTGTTGCGACAGTTAAAGCATACGGTACATGCCGAGTCATCGCCTTTTGGCAAACTTCGCCGGTTTGAAACTTCGTCCGACTGACTGAGACGACAAACCGCAAATGTGGTTGCAAAACCGACTCGCAAGTGCTTTAACTGGACCGTATTTGAGAGCTGCCTTCAAACCACATCACAAATGGCAATCATTGGGGTCCAAGCACGACGCACCACTATGAAGCCGGTAGAGCGCAAATGATGGACAGCCCTAACCCTAATAATAATAGATGTGGGGTCTTAAAGGGTGATTTGAGCCAATCGCGTTAGGGGGGTTGGAAGTAACTGTGGTATAATATGGAATATATTATATGTACAGCGTATCTCCATCTCGGTCCTGTGCGCGTCAACAGGTTTCGCTGACTCGTGACAGGGTCGGTACGTGTGAATACTCTCCAGTGTGCCAGCATACCTCCAGTGGACCAGAACAGCTTGATCCTTTATAATGCCCTACGGCCTCGAGCGAGCTCGAAAACCGATACCACTGTCACATACCGGAGTCCATAATCTCAGGCAACAGGTGCTGCCTGTAGCCCTCCCCGTAGCCCTCCCTTTTTTGTCTTTCGCTGCCCTCCCTCTCAACCACAAGCCAAACCGTCCTCCTCATCACAGGGGGCCAAAACAAACCCAGCAGGGGGGTGGGGGGAGCTAAATTTGTGTGTAGGGCGCCTGTGTGCGAATGCTTGCTCCGAGAGCGAGTGGATGTTTGGAAGGGGTGCGGAGAGGGGTGCAGGATTTGCTGGAGTTCATAAGACAAACGGAGTCAGACAGACCCAGACAGCTATTCCCAAAATTGGAGGGACAAAACGTGCAAAAGCAGAAGCTGAAAGCGAGAGCCTTGGCCTGCTGTATGTTTGAGCTATTACTCTGCTCTTGAGCCAGCGCCGTTCATGATTGCAGCTTGGCACTGGAGCTCAAACTGGGAGGCGTTCAAACATCTCAGCACTGACAATTTGAATTTCCAGGCTCAACTTGAAAAGTCAGTGAATATGCTTTTTGGCCCCCCACTGTGGCAAGTGGTAGAGGAATCATTTTTTAATAAAAGTGCCAAAATAGTTCCTCAGACTGATTCTGCAGAAGACCCGCCTTGAGTTCTTTAGAGAATCGTACTTCTTTTCTTTTCTTACTTTTTTTGGACCCCTAAAAATGTGTGGGAGACTGGGGTTTGATTCCCGGTCTGGGTGACTATGCTGCGCTACACCAATAAGAGTCCTTGGGCAAGACTCCTAACACTGCATTGGCCTGCAAGTCGCTCTGGATAAGAGCGTCAGCTAAATGCCATAAATGTAAATAGAAAGTTTTTGGACGTTTATGTAGTTCGCTTTTGTGTGAGCGCTTTCCAACATGGTCCAACCGTCTGTTTCTGCAGGAAGATGAAGCACTCCTAATTAGTAAAAGCATTGGATTGGTTGGTGCTCAGGAGGCGGTACTCTACAGCCTACACACCTGTTCCAGCAGTCATGGAAATATCCATAAAACAGCGCCACCTGCAGTACTGGAGCCATGTGAGTATGTGAACTGTGACGTCAGGTAATTTCTTTTTTTATATATAATTATAAACATTTCTATGTAACCCTAAATTCTACCCAATCATGTGAATACCCGCCTCCCAACACTAGAAGGACGAAGACGCTCTCGGTTCGAGATGCCATAACGGCATGCTGGACCTACACTCTAAAACATTCTCACACATTCTCCCGCGCTCTCCCGCACACACACTGAGGGTCGAGGCTGCATTTGTTGTTTAGGTAGCCTATTGTTTGGGATGCACATTCTTCAACGTCCCATCATGCGAGTAAATGTAAACTTGGAATATAGCGCGGCCAGCTCTCACAAGGCGGGACCATTCCATCAAGCTCTCCAGTCACGTCCGGCACCGCTGCGACTCCTGCGCTCAGTCATTTCAAGGCTGGACTGTGACTGGGAAGAAGACAAAAAAAAAAAAAAGTGGCCAATCTCCTCAAATGTGTCTGAATAAGGCTTTCAGAGAATGGTGACAGACACCAGCCACGAGAGACCAATGTGGGAAAAGCATGAATGCAGTTCTGATCGCTCTCACAATGGTACAGATTATACAGAGATGTAACAGATCCGTCAGTTCTACCAACGCACGCTTCCTCCGCCGCCGCGGCCTCTCCAGCGCGGCCCCCTAGGCGGGCAGGTTGTTGCTGGAGTAGAAGCTGGAGGTTTCCGACACGGTTTTGGACATGCTCCTGGACGAGGAACCATTGGAGGTGAGCTCCAGGGAGGGGCTGTGGACGGGCGAGGCCCGCCTGGCCCCGGACCTGGCGCCATCCTCGGCTGTGGGCATCACCGCCGAGACCGTGGTCTCCATGCGGCTGGCCTTGTACACGCTGGTCTGGGTCTGCAGGTAGCGGGTGGACTTGAGCTCCAGGCCTTCGTACGAGGCGACTGTCACACATGGGCACCAGCGGAACGCTTGCTTAAACCCGGCGCGAAACCTATAGAAACACACACACACACACATGTGTAGTACATAAGGTTTCAGAAGTTCTTTTTTTTTTCTTCTGTTAGCGTTAGCGTTTCGGAGTGATGACATGAAGGACAGATGTGCCTGACGAAACGAGGACAGTGGGGAATAAGAAGCGTGAAACAGTGTGAGAGAGAGAGAGCGAGAGAGGCCGATTTGGAGCGTGTGGGAAAATGAAGCTGATGACACTGAGCGCTAAGCCCTACATGAAAAAATCGAGAGAGAGAGAGAGAGAGAGAGAGAGAGAGAGAGAGAGAGAGAGAGAAAAAGAGAGGGAGATTATTTCTGTGCAGCTTTGTTGGGTAAAATGGTGTGTGTAGTGAAGATGCACTGTCTTGGACAAAAGTATTGGGACACCTCTGAATCACTAAATTCAGCTGTTTCACTCAGTCCTGTTGCCACAGGTGTATAAAGTCAAGCCCCAGAGGAGCCATCGCTGCAACACCAAGTCTGTTGGTGAAATGTCTTCCCTCCTAGATCTTCCTCCACCAGCAGGTCCCTTGAACTACAGTGGAGATTGTGAGCCAGGTCCTATCACCCAACATCAGTTTCTGACCTCATAAATGCACTTCTGAATGAATGGGGGAAATGTCCCACCGACACACTCCAAAATCTTCTAGAAAGCCTTCCCAGAGGAGCCGAGAAAGGCAGAGAGAGCACAATTATCCGTGTCTCCTCCGGGGGGATAGATGGCGCTCTCTCTCACCTCATCACTCGCTGAGGGGTGATGTTATTCGGCACTGGCGTCTGTGAGCTGTGGACCCTGTGGTTTCCTCTCAGCGATTCGGCTGCCCGGCGATGCCGCATTGGCAGCGGTTTGAAAAGAGGAGGCATGTGTTAACAGCATTGCTAGTGCTAGGGGGAGTTACGAACCGGTGGGTTAACTGGCAGTACCAAATTGGGAGAAAAGGGAAAGTATTTGACAAATTATATATATATATATAATTTATAAATGTGATATATAAATATATATAAATGTGAGCTAATATCGTAAACATAGACTAGCAGACTCAATCTGAGCTAATATCGTAAACATAGACTAGCAGACTCAATCTGAGCTAATATCGTAAACATAGACTAGCAGACTCAATCTGAGCTAATATCGTAAACATAGACTAGCAGACTCAATCTGAGCTAATATCGTAAACATAGACTAGCAGACTCAATCTGAGCTAATATCGTAAACATAGACTAGCAGACTAAATCTGAGCTAATATAGTAAACATAGACTAGCAGACTAAATCTGAGCTAATATAGTAAACATAGACTAGCAGACTAAATGTGAGCTAATATAGTAAACATAGACTAGCAGACTAAATCTGAGCTAATATAGTAAACATAGACTAGCAGACTAAATCTGAGCTAATATAGTAAACATAGACTAGCAGACTAAATGTGAGCTAATATCGTAAACATAGACTAGCAGACTAAATGTGAGCTAATATAGTAAACATAGACTAGCAGACTAAATGTGAGCTAATATCGTAAACATAGACTAGCAGACTAAATGTGAGCTAATATAGTAAACATAGACTAGCAGACTCAATCTGAGCTAATATAGTAAACATAGACTAGCAGACTAAATGTGAGCTAATATCGTAAACATAGACTAGCAGACTAAATGTGAGCTAATATCGTAAACATAGACTAGCAGACTAAATGTGAGCTAATATCGTAAACATAGACTAGCAGACTCAATCTGAGCTAATATCGTAAACATAGACTAGCAGACTAAATGTGAGCTAATGTGGTGAACATGAACTAACATGCTAAATCTGAGCTAATGTGGTAAACATACACTAGCTGCCTTACTGTAAGCTAATGTTTTGAAGTGGTACACGTGAACTAACGCACTAACCCCTAATAGATACAACTTAGTCAAACATATTTTCTGATATCCATGCATATCAATCGAGCGCTGTCTTGTCTGGATCCAATAGGCTGCATTTCTACATCTCTGTTATGTCAGTGTAAATACCTGTCGTTGAGGCAGCAGTAGATGATGGGGTTGTACATGGTGGAGCTCATAGCGAGCCACATGATGGCCAGGTAAACCTGCTGGATGAAGGGTTTCTCGAAGAGCAAGGGAAAGAACTGGTGGAGGAGGAAGTAGATGTGGTATGGCAGCCAGCAGATCGCAAACGTACACACCACCACAATCATCATCTTCACCACCTAAAGACCAGGAAACATGGGTCAGCATGTTGATCAGCATAACTTTACATTTCCCACTACCTACGACCCCCCCTGTGACAAGGTGCTACCAGTGCTTGGAAAGTGAAGGCTAAGCATGTGTTTTCTCCTCAAGTCTCAGGAAGCCAGCCAAACCGTTGCTAGCTCAATGTCATTGGACAGCTGGACGCACTTGGAGGACGGCGTTAATTACCAGTACCAGTTATGTCAGTGATGCGGGGAGAGAGAGGGCCATCCTAACCACCTATGTTGTCTTGTCATCAGACCTACATATCTCCTGAAGCTGCGCTTAGACAGTTGCTCCACTCTGAAGCCCAGGGAAGTGCTAGAACCGCTAATTAAGCGTAATTATTACAGTACAACATTTTCCCTTATTCTTCTTTTCTCTGTGCTAAGATGAATTTTGGAGACCAAACCATGAGTCGTACAGATATGAGTGACAAGAGAGAGACGACAACGCCGATAGGTGGTAGTATCTCCTGCTACTCTGTCCCGAGATGCACTTGATCATCCTCAAGGGGGCGCTACAGGAAAGATGTCATGGAGGTGAGTTTTGTGTTTTTCCGATTTCTATTCAGCCATTATTCTAAGCACTTCTAAGCATTTCGGCATGAATACACCAGACAAAGACAAAAATAATCGTTTAAGTTAATCAACTAATCGGCTAAATAATCGATAGATTAATCGATAGAAAAATAGTCATTAGTGGCTACTTGTAAAACCGCTTATTGCTATAGTTTGCCGTTTAATTTCATTCTGCTGTGTTGGTTCAGCTCCGGCTTCGCTTTCCACATCTTTCACTTCTGAGCTTTAAGAATTGAAATCGTTTGGGTCCCAAAAGAGCCTTTAAGCCCTTATTTTTTTATTTATACCGATGCCATATCAATGTACTAAAAAGTTGCCATGCCGTTTTATTGCCAACTCTGTGCTGGAAGAGTTTCCCAACGCTTTTATTCGGGTACGTATTTTTATTGCTCTACCCACTTCTGCTGTGTATGTGTGTGAGGGAGAGCGCGAACGAGAGAGTGTCAGAGCTAATGAGAGGAGCTGGAAGGCCTATAAAAAAACTCAAGGAATATCTAAACTCAGACACAGAGGTGTAATAGTGAGTGCAGTGTGCAGCACTGAAAGGTGCTATTTTAACTCCATCAGCCCACAGCCCTTGTTTCCAAAACTACTTCGGCAGATCTAGGTTGTGTTTTGTTTGACGAGGTTGCAGGTGAGGCTTTCTTCTAATGACTGTTCCATGCAGATCAGGTTTATCGGAAGCAATGCTGCACAGTAGAATAGTGCACCGCCACCTCCCTTATCTCTGAACAAACTGTCCCTTATGTCCATTTCTATGTGCTTCCACAGACCTTGCGTTTAGCAGTGAGTTGTTCTTGGTAGCGTCCAGAGGAGTCTCCTGGGATTTCGCTGGCCCACAGATTCAGCCCCACCACCACGTAGGCCCAGCCCATCACCATCAGGGGAAGGAAATAGATCAGGATGGCCACACACACCTGGTAACTGCAGAGACAGAGAGCGAGAGAGTTACTAACCGTAATAGTCATCCATTCCCCCGTAGAGACTGAAATATCACGTCAGTGGATGCAGACGACTTTGCGTTTCATTTGAGTGATCCGAACAGCTCTAAAGCGTTCCAGTCAGGCGAACATGCTTGTTTCACACATACTGACTCAGCGTGACAACGCGGCAGCGCGAGGGCTACGTCCTGTACGCGTCAGCCATTCCCGTAAAGAGCATTGTGTGGTAAACAGCAGGCCCACAGAGGAAATTCTCCCCATTTGTAATCAAGTTCTACAGACATCATTTTAGATCATTTACTCGGTGCTATAAAATGAGAATGAAAGAGCCAGAGACTGAGAGAGAGCATGAGAGACAGGGCTTCAGACCTTGTGCCTCAATAGTTAGGGCTGTGAACCTGGCGATACGAATTGTATCATGTCACAGGGCTTACGATTCAGTATACTGTGATATTCTGCAATACTGTAAACAAGGTGATATATTGCTTTATAATGTAAAAAGATTGTATTCCAAGGCATTGAGGAGCATTTCCATTGGCCCATAATTCAGGTCATTTTGACACAACATAAAGAACAACTGACAGATTCACATTATGTCAAAACATCAACAAAATTGGAGGTGCAAGGTATCTGAAAGCGACGATATGCATAGAAGTAAAAAAAAAAAAAAGTTTTTATCCAGTCAGAACAGTGGGAACCACCACCTGACATCAATGCTAGCTATTCATTAAAAATCAATACTGTGCTTTTTTAGGAATCCATTTTTGCAAACATCATATTGCGATACTCAGATATATCAATATTTTTTTACACTCCTACCACTCATTTGATATATTCTGTTCTGTTGTAATTTTGTTTATTTTGACATGAAAACATGTCAACAAAAAACAAGACTCTAGTAACTTTATCAAACTAAATAATGTAGAATAAGTAATTTCAAAATGGCATTGTCAAGTGGAGCAACTGACAAGCCGCTTACACTGCACCAGGCGTGTGTACGAGGCTGCTTGCGCTGTCGTGTGGGCGTGTACAATGCCTAGCTTAAAAAATATACATAACAGACAAAACAAACACTGTATGTATTGCTATAATTCTTTTTTCGGCTAAACAGCGTTTCTTCCATTTTCAGCAACACACCATTGAGAATAGCAACGAAAGGACAGACTTGGACCACCATGTGTCCAATTGTCTCCTTTATGTTGCATAGAGTTGAGATGTCAACTCTACCGCTAAATCACAGCTACAGATTACGCACTCCCGTAGGAAATGACTAGTGCTGCTTGTTAGTGCTATCGTTACAAGAGCCGCTTCTGGGTGGGTAAGACGGTCCTCCCTAATTGTAAAACTCATTATTTACATCGAAAGTCAAATCTGCCATTAAAATAAAAAGTGGTGGTGGTGGTGGTGCATGTGCTCCACTTTGCTCCACTTTGCTCCACACTGCTCAGGCACCTATGGTACTTCGGAGACGAAGTACAGAATACATCTTAAATAAAACAGGCCCCGCTACGTCAGGTGTAGGTCAATGGCTTTTGGTTTAATTATTGATGAATCTCAACGTACACTGATTCTTCGAAAGCTCTTCAATTTAAAACTTAAGAGGAATCTCTTAAGGTGCTTTGAGGAACCTTCAAGATGTCTTCAGAGCGTTCCTTGAAGGTTCTGCAAAGCATTTTAAGAGATTCCTCCACATTTCTAAACTGAAGAACCTCCACAACTTCTTCAAGAATACTTTTAACAGTGTATGGGGCACTAAGTTTTTTCCTGTACACATCCCAAGAAATCGGTAGTTGGTCACGTCCCTGAACATAGCCTTGAGCTGGGGCTTTCCTTTGTTTAATGGCATTCTTCTTAAACCGCCTTTTAAAACACTGCTGGAGTTCTTCAGTCTCTCCGGAGGGAATTCTGTCTGCTCCAGTTCAATGGAGTTACCCTCAGATGAGGATGATGCGCGTCTGGCGGCCGACCGGGACTGAGGATCAAAACCAGGACCACACACAGGGCCAGAAGTCGCTTACCGATTCAAAAAGGCTCTTAGTCCCCTATTTTAGTCTCCATATTTATCCCTAGGTTTCTCCACAAAGATAAGTGCGTATCTCAGCACTGTAAACTGTAGGTGAGTGTTTGAGAGTGCTGGTGCTGGTGGCTCTGGACTTTGATTCTGATTGTGGGCTAGAGGGGTGTAAAGCCCCCCAGCATTGAGCTGTAGAGCAGTGGAAGAACTGTGTTCTCTGGAATGATGGTTGGTGATTCGGGCTAGAGCCCGAAGATACAGGTCAGAGCATCTCCAAAAGCATCTCCAAAACATCAGGCATATCTTTACCCAATGGGCACCCAAGGCTCATTGATGGGATTCATGGAGGCCTTACTTACTTACAACTTACAAGACTTGGACAAGGATCTGCTGCTTATGTTAGTCTTGGTGCCAGATACCCTAGCATGCCTTTAGAGATCTCCTGCTGTGGCGGATCAATATAAGTATATTATAATAAATGCAGATTTACAAGTCTACAGAGATAGCTTTAATCAGATCACATCCAGGGTGCAACTTACCGCAATGCAGTGCTACATATATATGTAACTGTCAACCCCAGCGTCCCTCCAGCTCAGTCTAGGCCCTTGCGTTGAGCTGAAGCTTTTCAGCTTGGATCAGCCCCGTGCGTCTGGAATGAAACTCACGACCTCTTGCATCAGCAAGCCTCTGGGACACCATGCCTCTCAACAACAGGTATCATCCAAGGAGTCCACCGAGGGAAGTGAAAAATCCGACCATGGCTTGATTAAACCGTAGCTAATGCAGGTTGCACGGTGTCACAGCTGGTGCCTGTATGAACGGGAGATGCCTACATCTCTACAACGAGCAAGCCAGATCCGGCACCCCGCCGATTCACCACAGAGGGTCTCTACGGGGAGACAGACCCCCAGTCCATTCACCCCAACTGGCCATCAGACAGCTGAGGCCTTCAAGTTCCGTTCCCCACCAATTAACGACAATCAAGAGATGGAGAACAGTTGGGAGGGTGAGGATCAGAGAAGATCCCCTGCCGAGCTGTTGATTAAAGTGCGCTTCAATGGCTAAAACATTAAGGGGCCATCGTCCATCTCCGTCTCGGGCTGGCGCGCACGCACCGAAACCTTCCATCCTTGATGGATTTATCATGCGGCCGTCCAGGCAGCCAGTCAAAACAACATCGGAGATGGGCCGCTTGTCTTCCTGAACCTGATACCTTTAACCAGACCTTTACATAACGTGGCTCCGTAATCAAGGCCTAATTGATCTCACCCCTTTACTGGAAGACGCGAGTGTAATCATGCTCCTGGATTACCGCTGCAGAAATTAAAAAGCCATATGTCTCCACAAAAGGCCCGATTCATAGCCCTAGGTGAGTAGAGGAGCAGCACAGGAAGTCGTTTCAGGGGCAGGCCTCTCCGGTTACGCAGCCGCGACCGTGACCATCCGCTCAAAACCGAGACGTTCAACCCGAGAGGAAGGCCTCCAAGCGGCCAGCAGTGAAAGGCCATCAAATTTCCTGTCTCGCCTCCACCGCTCGTAGTCTAAACACCCGGCGGTTTGTTTGATATAGCCGCGGGCCGCGAGCACGTTCAGAGTTATTACCCCGCTGCCGTGTTTAGAATGTGAGAGCATAGAAAGCTTTTCATTCCCACCGCGCTGTCAAACACGGGCCAAGCGAATAAGAACAATTACTGGCTTTTAAAGAGGGTAATGCACATTCACGTAGATAACCGCAGATATATATACAAATGCAGGTGATGTTCACGATAACATTCGAAGTTCCCATACACAGAGGCCGTGGACCACCTGGAAATCTTCTGTAATCCAGAATGTATTTGATATAGCGCTCTTAAAGGACCATTCATCTGATTTTTCGAAATTCTCTGCATAGTTCAACATGAAGATATAAATATAGTCATTCAGAGTGGATTTGGTGTGAAACCCTCTAATCTAGAGAAACTTACCCAGTCTCATTTGTTCACAGTGGTGGTGAACGGAACCAGGCGTCCAAAGAGTTAAAGACCTCTAAAATCTCACCCACAGAAAGCTTTTTCACTAAATGATTATGAATACACACTGCCTGATGTCTGAGACCTTGATTTAGTCCCCAAAGAACACTTATACATATTACATATATAGTAATCAGATCACGTTTTTTGAGTCACAGATTGGATCGCTTTTTGGATCAGCAAAAACGGAAGACAAATTAGAGGCAGTAATTTTAGCTTTTTGAAAGTATTTTGTGTTACTGCTTTGTTTGTATTAATTATTATAATGATTATTATTTTTAACATGATCTTCGAAGTTCGTTTGTGACTTTTATTTTGGCAGTCTGTTTGTATTACTGTTAGACACGTATTAGACATATTAGAGATGTATTAGACACATAATAGACATAGTAGAGACGTATTAGACATAGTAGAGACGTATTAGACACATAATAGACATAGTAGAGACGTATTAGACACATAATAGACATAGTAGAGACGTATTAGACATAGTAGAGACGTATTAGACACATAATAGACATAGTAGAGATGTATTAGACACGTATTAGACATATAAGAGACGTATTAGACACTTATTAGACATATTAGAGATGTATTAGACATATAAGAGACGTATTAGACACTTATTAGACATATTAGAGATGTATTAGACATGTATTAGACATATTAGAGACATATTAGACACGTATTAGACACGTATTAGACATATTAGAGACATATTAGACACGTATTAGACATAGTAGAGACGCATCAGACGCGTATTAGACATAGTAGAGATGTATTAGACACGTATTAGACATAGTAGAGATGTATTAGACACGTATTAGACATATAAGAGACGTATTAGACACTTATTAGACATATTAGAGATGTATTAGACACGTATTAGACATATAAGAGACGTATTAGACACTTATTAGACATATTAGAGATGTATTAGACACGTATTAGACATATTAGAGACATATTAGACACGTATTAGACATAGTAGAGACGCATCAGACGCGTATTAGACATAGTAGAGATGTATTAGACACGTATTAGACATATAAGAGACGTATTAGACATAGTAGAGATGTATTAGACATATTAGAGACATATTAGACACGTATTAGACATATTAGAGACGTATCAGACGCGTATTAGACATATTAGAGATGTATTAGACACGTATTAGACATATTAGAGACGTATTAGACACGTATTAGACATATTAGACACGTATTAGACATATTAGAGGCGTATTAGACACGTATTAGACACGTATTAGACATATTAGAGATGTATTAGACACGTATTAGACATATTAGAGACGTATCAGACGCGTATTAGACATATTAGAGATGTATTAGACACGTATTCGGCATAGAAGAGACGTATTAGATATGGCCTGTTTGTTTGTTTGTAGTAGTGACTTATTTTAACGCAGTCTCTTTGTATTAGTATTAGACACGTATTAGACAGATTAGACACAGCCTGTTTGTTTGTTTGTATTTGTGACTTTTATTTTGACACAGTCTGTTTTGACCCACCCCTTGTTGCATTCGCTGCCACTGTAAGGAAATAACTCATCATGAACTAATGAAATGGTAAGAAATACTAATTATTAATTTCTGCATTAATATTACTTTACAATACACATATAAGCCATTGTTTAAAAAAATGACCCTCCTGTCTACTCCAGCTTTATCATTATTGTTTCCACCTGTGTTTAGTTTGTCACCCCTCTTTTCCCAGCTGTTTCTGGTCTTATCTGGGGTATAATTAGCTCCTGTTTCAGTGTGGCTTTATGTGGCTTCAATTCCCTGGGTGCTTCATGTGTTCGTTACAGTGATTAAGTCTGCCTACAAATCATTTGCATATTACCTAAATGTCATTTTTAAATTGTGACCAAAATAATCACCGTTGTTTCTTCATGGTTGTCATTTTATCATGTTTTCTGAATGGAGGCCTACATTTTTAGCATTCTTTTTAATGCGGTTTTAAATGAGGATTACCCATAATGCTGGGTAATGCTGATTATCCATGAAGCTGGTTTTGACTAACAAGAGTTAAAGAGGTTCTTGAGTATTAAAAGTTTCCCCCAAAGCAAACAAACAGCTTGTCATGCAAGAGTAGTCAATAAATCAGGTCCACAAAGCAGGCTGGCTTTGACGGCATTACTGAGCTCTTCTGTAGGATAAACAATCACAGCAGTAGTGGGACCATTTGCGAGTGATAAACATGGCATCTGGGCTGTTTTTCTTACCGTTATTGTTGACAGCACGCCAGAGCTCTAATAGTCACCACTCAAGTACAGTGCACACATTAGATACAAGATGGTATAATCAACACTGATCCCACTCCAGTTCCCTAAAATGATAAAATCATAATACATCTCATATCCTGTTTAATATCTTGTTTGTCACCTGCACCTAGAATGGCAGTACAGAGCTATAGTGGTATTTAGTAGGACGGTACTGCACTACAGTAGTATTTGTATTTGTTTCAAAAGTACTTATACTCAAGCCTGTCATGATTCAGCCACTGGTCTCTGGTTTCGGTCCTTAAGTCTGAACTTGAGACTTTTTTTTTTATTAAAATGTGCACCTGAATTTGTGTTGGATAGTATCTTTGATAGTATCTGTAATTATAATTCAAGTATTTCTACTCAGATTTCTTGGACTTAATAGTACTTTTACTTGGACTTGTCTTGCACTTTCGATAGTATTTGTACTCAGACTTGTCTTGGACTTTATGTGTAATCAGAGTGTAAAAGTATTTCTACTCAGATTTCTTGGACTTTTGAAAGTACTTGTACTTGGACTTGAACTTGACAGTATCTGTCGAATTTTGTCTTCAGATTTGTCTTGAACTTGATAGTACTTGGACTTGTCTTGAACTTTTAAAAGTACTTGTATTTGGACTTGATAGTACTTGTATTTGGACTTGTCTTAAACTTGTTACTACTGGTACTCTGACTAGTCTTGAACGTCATAGTACTTGTACCCAAACTTGTCTTGGACTCTTTTGGAGATTTTATCTCTAATCAGAGTTTAATAGTATTTCTACTCAGATTTCCTGAATCTGATGGCATTTGTACTTGGGCCAGTCTTGAACTTTATAGTACTGGTACTCAGACTTGTCTTGAACTTTATAGTACTGGTACTCAGACTTGTCATTAACTCAACAGTATCTGGTACTCAGACTTGTCTTAGACTTTATAGTACTGGTACTCAGACTTGTCTTGAACTTTATAGTACTGGTACTCAGACGTGTCTTGAACTTTATAGTACTGGTACTCAGACTTGTCTTAGACTTTATAGTACTGGTACTCAGACTTGTCTTGAACTTTATAGTACTGGTACTCAGACTTGTCATGAACTCAACAGTATCTGTAATTTGACTAGTCTTGCACTTGATAGTACTTGTACTCTGACTAGTCTTGAACTTCATAGTACTTGTACTCAGACTTGTCATGAACTTTATAGTACTGGTACTCAGACTTGTCTTGAACTTTATAGTACTGGTACTCAGACTTGTCATGAACTCAACAGTATCTGCAATTTGACTAGTCTTGCACTTGATAGCACTTGTACTCAGACTAGTCTTGAACTTCATAGTACTTGTACTCAGACTTGTCATGAACTTTATAGTACTGGTACTCAGACTTGTCTTGAACTTTAGTACTGTACTCAGACTTGTCATGAACTCGTCAGTATCTGTAATTAGACTAGTCTTGCACTTGATAGTACTTGTACTCTGACTAGTCTTGAACTTCATAGTAGTTGTACTCAGACTTGTCTTGCACTTGATAGTAAATTTCATTTAGACTTCATTGTATCTGTAATCAGAGTTTATTAGTATTTCTACTCAGTTTTCTTGGACTTAATAGTACTTTTATTTGGACTTTTCTTGAAGGTTTGATAGTATTTGTAGTCAAACTTGTCTGGGACCTGATAGAACTTGTACCCAAGCTTGTCTTGGACTTTGGATAATATCTGTAATCATGATGTAATCAGGATTTCTTGGACTTGATAGTACTTGTACGCAGACTTGTCTTGAATGTGATACTATTTTTAGTCAGGCTAGTGCTGAAGTCAGCAGTATTGCAATCAGACTTGTTTTCATTTATAAATATTATTATTTTCTGACTTGTGTCGGATTGTTATGATTTCAGTCCTGGTCACACTTATCGGACATGCTGTGTGAATCCTGTTTGTGCTATCTGAAACACCACTATGCCCTTCTAATACAACAGTGATGTAGTGACTGGCTGCATGTATGTGTCGTCCAGAGACCGGGACGTCATCCAAAGATACCTGTGCCAGAGCTTTTGTAGGACCCTCATCTGTCCTTTCTGTCCAGTCCTCTTTAGTCTTCTTGTACATGATAATGAGATATATTGGCTTAATGGTTACTGAGCCTATTGAGCCTAACCCCTCACATCTCTGGAGGCCAGTACTTCACCCTCTACCTCTTCGCCCTAAGAGCGCTGTTTCACCTCGCATAGTGAGTTAATAGCAACACGGCCGTCTGGGGAGCGGGGAGATCGTTTCTTTCGAGCCCAGCCAGGCGAGTGGCGGAAGAATGTAGCATAATTGCGACACCTCCCAGCAGGGGGTTTTCGCTATGTGTCGCATTTCTATTCTCAGGATTTCCTTTTTTCAGAGTTCTGCGCGCTTCGCCGCGTTTCACTGTGGAGTTCTGCGCTGGGGGAACATCATGTAAAAGCACCACCTGGTGCGGAGGCAGTGTTTCTTAGCTGCGGTCGCCGGTGAGGGACCTGGCGAGATGCTGGACTTTCTTCAGAAGGAGGCCCAGACTGCAACGAGCGAATCTGCCAGTCTAGGTCTGCCGTGGTCAGTGAGACTTGGATTTGACGGCATGATTGCACCTTGCGATAATAGCAGCTCATCTCACATCGCTGCTATTGGCAGCGATATGGAACGACTGTCGGCCAAAGATGTGTCATCTGTTTTAGCTTGTCAAACACATGGTGGAGTGGAAGATGTGCTGCTAGCTTCTTTGGCTTGGAAGCCTTATATGGCTACAAAACTAAAGGCAAGATGGGACACCTCATTAAGCAGCACCATTAGCAGCACCACCACATATGATTATGAAGTAGCTCAATGGGTTCGTCAGAAAGGGTGTCCACAAACATTTGAACACTTATAGACTATTTATACACTATACAAAGTTCAATATACAATGTTTGTGGACACCCTTTCTGATGAACCCATTGCTGACACAAATGTGCAAGCATACGGGGTATAAAGCCCCCCCCCCCCCCCAGCATTGAGCTGTGGAGCTGTGTTCTCTGCAATGATGATGGCGCTCCGTCCAATACTGTTTTTTTATCCTAATTTTCAACCCATGTTCATGTGAATTCCACCTATTACTCACAATGCCCCCAGCACTAGGAGGGTGAGGACGAGCACGTCTCCTCCAACACACGTGCATGACTCAGAGCCCTTCTATCCAATACTGTGAGTATTGGATAGATGAGGTGGGGTGGTGATCATCCAACATCCTGACTTCACTATTGCTTGTCGCTGAATGCAATCAAATCCTCATGGCAATGCTCCAAAATCCAGTTCTATTCTAGTAGAAAGCCTTGTTCCCTGGACAGTAGAGACAGTGACTCCAACAAAAGCAGGGTAAGCTCTTTTTTTTATACCATTGAGAAGAAACAATGAATTAGCAGGTGTCCCAATACTTTTGTCAATAAAGTGTGTATAAACTAGCAATGTATTCGGCATGTATCTTATATAAAAGTCTCTATGTGATACTGTTATGGCCTGTATGTGTGTGTACAAACACACACACACACACAGCTCTCTTCTGTTCCATCTGGCCAGGAGTGTGTGGAACTAGATGTGCAGTGGTGGTAAAAGACAGGCAGGTGTGTGTTGGGGGCTGCCAGTCTCAGCCTGCCGGGTGGCGCGAGAAGGGGGTTTTATAGCAATTTACAAAAATCAGTGCTTAGCTGATTACCACTCAACAGGGTCCAGCACAGTTGGAGAGAGAGCAATTTAGAGGGAGAGAGAGGGAGAGAGAGGCAGAGAGAGGGGACACACAAGAGGAAAAGAACGCTAGAGAACCGTAAGTAGGAGAAGATGGAGGAGGAAAGAGGAAAAAGAGAGACGGGGTAAAGAGCCGACGTGGTGAGGCGGGAACAGTAGGTGGGGGGGGGGGTGTGAAGGAGTGAGAGAGGAGTGAAACAGCAGGAGTACATCATTCAAAGCAGTAGAAGTAGCAGAGCGAGAGAATAGAGAGAGAAACTCACAGCGGAGAAGGAGGGAGTGAGAGGGCGCGACAGCTACACGGAGTAAAAGGACAGATGATGGAGATGACACACAGCGCAGTGTGTGCAGGTCTCGGCTTAGACGTGCGATGCCGTTTTTGGTCTGAGTCAGACAGATTGGAGACCACCTGCAGTGTCAGAGCAGAATTACCCACACAGCCCCCTCAGAGTGAAACACACCACACACCGTGACGCGCCCACTCAGAGCAGCCCCATGCCGCATTTCAAATACATCCCCACTTTCATGCAGGCTGACAAAGCAGCATTGTGGGTGGTCTCACGGGAGGGGTCTGGGTGTACATGTGCAAATGTTACTGATCAAAGCTATGAAATATTATTAAATTAATTTATAAAAATATATATCAAAGTATTCAAATGACTTAATATCCAGTATGAAGTTCTAATAGCATTAATATCCAGTATGAAGCTCCAATAACATTAACATCCAGTATGAAGCTCCAATAACATTAACATCCAGTATGAAGCTCTAATAACATTTAATATCCAGTATGAATCTCTAATAGAATTAATATCCAAAATTAAGTTCTAATAAAATTAATACCCAGAATGAAGCTCTAATAACATTAATATCCAGAATGAAGCTCTAATAGAATTAATATCCAGAATTAAGTTCTAATAAAATTAATACCCAGAATGAAGCTCTAATAACATTAATATCCAGAATTAAGTTCTAATAGCATTAATATCCAGAATGAAGCTCTAATAACATCAATATCCAGTATGAAGCTCTAATAACATTAATATCCAGAATGAAGCTCTAATAGCATTAATATCCAGAATTAAGTTCTAATAGCATTAATATCCAGAATGAAGCTCTAATAACATTAATATCCAGAATTAAGTTCTAATAGCATTAATATCCAGAATGAAGCTCTAATAACATTAATATCCAGTATGAAGCTCTAATAACATTAATATCCAGAATGAAGCTCTAATAACATTAATATCCAGAATTAAGTTCTAATAGCATTAATATCCAGAATGAAGCTCTAATAACATTAATATCCAGAATTAAGTTCTAATAGCATTAATATCCAGAATGAAGCTCTAATAACATTAATATCCAGAATTAAGTTCTAATAGCATTAATATCCAGAATGAAGCTCTAATAACATTAATATCCAGTATGAAGCTCTAATAACATTAATATCCAGAATTAAGTTCTAATAGCATTAATATCCAGAATGAAGCTCTAATAACATTAATATCCAGTATGAAGCTCTAATAACATTAATATCCAGAATGAAGCTCTAATAGCATTAATATCCAGAATTAAGTTCTAATAGCATTAATATCCAGAATGAAGCTCTAATAACATTAATATCCAGAATTAAGTTCTAATAGCATTAATATCCAGAATGAAGCTCTAATAACATTAATATCCAGAATGAAGCTCTAATAACATTAATATCCAGAATTAAGTTCTAATAGCATTAATATCCAGAATGAAGCTCTAATAACATTAATATCCAGAATTAAGTTCTAATAGCATTAATATCCAGAATGAAGCTCTAATAACATTAATATCCAGAATTAAGTTCTAATAGCATTAATATCCAGAATGAAGCTCTAATAACATTAATATCCAGTATGAAGCTCTAATAACATTAATATCCAGAATAAAGCTCTAATACAATTAATATTACTAATAATTGTATTAATATCTAGACTGATGTTCTAATAATGTTAATATCCAGAATCCATTATAATATAATTAGCACCCTGGACTTTATATTATTTATCATTTAACAGCTTTCTTTATATAAAACTATAAAAGCAAAACACACAACACTGTTTACACTATGTGTAATTTACTATTAAATAAAATGACATTTTATTTCAGCAGTGTGTGTGTGTGTGTGTGTGTGTGTGTGTGTGTGTCTGCCTGTCTGTCTGTCTGTCTCTCTTTCCGGCACAAGAATTGAACAGTTTCACTAAGCTGACGCCTGGCATTATACTGACCGCCTGGGATGGCTTGTGGGCTCCAACACAAGCAGGCAGTAGTAGAGTGTGTGTGTGTGTGTGTGTGTGTGTGTGAGTGTATGTCAGACAGAGGGAGCTATTGTGTGTACAGAGAATGTGCGATGTACGTTTCCTCCTGCCAGTGTGTGTGTGTGTGTGTGTGTGTGAGGGAGAGCTCAGGTCGGGAATCCAAGCTTTCATAATACTAACGCCTCTATTTATATCCCAGCATTCATATTCATATCACCACCATGCAAACCTGCATGAACGCCTGATCTGCAGTGCCCTGTCTCCCATTAGAGCTCCAAATTGCCATCCAAACCCTACCAGAACTGGCTCTTAGGTCCGGTCCGACTCAGACTTCATGTCATGAATATTCATTGTGCTGGAGATTGGGTTCAAGTTCCTCATTCTCATATTTTTATTATTATTATATTCTGTTTTCTACCCTGTTTATAGCTGCTCTAGGGTGCACTGAATCGGGCAAGTGCACAGTCGGTGGGCGGAAGAAGAGGCCTAAGTCCAGCCTTGAAGGCCGTGGCGTTGACACAGCCAGCTAGAGCCATTGAAAACATCACATATAAACCCCGGGAGTTGTCCAGAGAATCAGGTCTGGACGTTCCAGGTGGTCTTCTTTAGCATCGAAGAATTAATGATACATGCTCATTGTGCCACTGACTGCAGACGATCTCTGTAAGTGAGAAGAACCACTGCATGTTCTGTTTTTTTGGAGATGGCGAAGATGGATGTGTGTGTGCGAGTCTTCTCCTCCTGCCGCTGATAGCTCTTTGTTCTTTCAGCCTAAGGGCCTAACAGGCTTCTCTAAAAGGCTACGAGTTACACTTCGAGAGAGGACCATGGCTTTGCTCTGCCTGCTAAACTCGCCTATGATGGCGTTGGTGAGGGAATAAGAGCCGAGAGTGAGAGTCTGAATGCTGAATTCTTCACACCTAGCAGCTCTATATCGGTGAGTGTGGAACCACTCATAAATAAAGCGGTCGGAAAGGTTTTTGGCTCCTCGAAAACCCTTCAGTGATGATTCTTCTAAAGGAACATTGTTGGAGATCAGATACTTTGTAATGTTTTCTGAAGAACCTTCATATAAAGCAGTGGTTCTTTAGTAGTTATTCTGCTAGACAAGCCAAGAACCTAAGGGCTCAGGGCTCAGAATGGCCCCGGGGGTCGCAAGTTCAAATCTGAAGCCGTGCCTCTTTGCCATCAGCGGCCGGAATCTGAGAGAGCACAATTGGCCGTGCTCTCTCCAGGTGGGTAGATGGCACTTATAAGGTTTCCTCCTAGCGTATCCGAGAACAAAACAACAGAGCTTTTCCGCCAAGCGTGTTGGATGCTCTGTTTTGTACAAAATGTTGTTAGTTAAAAATGAAAAATTGGGTTCGTTTAGGGCTCAAAGCTGGGTGTGGTGGTACAGGCTGGGTCAGGTTCATGTTCAGGCTAAAGTTTGGTCAGGTTTTGAGTGAAAGCAGCTCAAACTACATTCAGGTTTGCACCAGAATTCTATCTCAAATCTGTCTCAAAGTGTGGTACTGTAGTTTGGGTGGGCTTGGATCAGGCTGTATTCGGGTTTAAACGAAATTTTGTAAGTATGGGGTCAATCTGAACTATTAATATGGAGCTGAGTGTAAAGTTATTAGGCTGTATTTGAGTTCCCAACCAACATTTTGCTGACGAAAACGGTTTGAAAGTCTATAGCTGAGTTCACGGCCGGGACAATATCAGGACATATGTCCACATTTGAGTCAAAGGAGGACACCAGCACACTC
This sequence comes from Salminus brasiliensis, assembly GCF_030463535.1. Lineage (NCBI taxonomy): Eukaryota > Metazoa > Chordata > Actinopteri > Characiformes > Bryconidae > Salminus > Salminus brasiliensis. The sequence continues at coordinate 32,659,201 of NC_132897.1, forward strand.
TGCTGCCCTATTTGCCTAGTCGAATTTGCATCCTTTTAAGCAGAATGTCTTACTCTAGACGGCTGAAGTTCTTCTTCTGATCTTCATGCCTAGACAGAGCAGGTCTAATATCTGGAGAACGAAGACGTTTTGAGGGGACCAGAAGGACGGAGAGACAGAGAAAGAGCAGAGAGAGAAATAAGGAAGGGAAATGCTCAATGAACCTACGGTCTTGGGTGAGCCACAGTAAATCCCATTGACTTCAGAATGTCCATACCAATGTCACAAGCCATTCCTTTTCATCTGGCATCACAAACCCTACACACACTCCTCATTGGTCTTCCTCCTGAGTTCTGACAGGTGCGCAGTGGTGGCTGTCTGTCTTAGTAGGAGCGTGGGTGTTTTCGCCGGAGGCAGTTTGCCGCCTGAGAGAACCTCGCTTTTCCTCGAGCGGCGTCTTTTTTATCAAGGTGAACTCGCCGCCCCGCCGTCTCTCTGGGGGACGGGGGCCTCGTTCTCATTTAACACCCACGTTGTTGTTTTTAAAACACTCCGCCACCCAAACCCAAGAGACCGCGGGCTCAAATAAAAAAGTTAGAAACCATGAAATTAAGTTCTTTTATGTCCTTCCGACCCCAAACGCAAGGGCGTCCGTTGGACTACAAAGCGTTTCCCGATAAAGGAACAGTACGTAGATGAACCCTCGGGTAATGAAATGTCGCCACCACCCATACAAGTCAAACAATTTTTTTTTTTTTACAAAGCTTTCCAGTAAACACAATCCGTCAGTAAGGTGTCAGGCCATGGACATTATCTCTTGAGGCTGAACATTCTGCTGATCACGAAACTCTATAAGGACAAAGTATTTGGACACCTGCTGATTGATTGCTTCTTCCGAAATCAAGGGTATTAAATAGAGCTTATCCTGCTTTTGTTGAAGTAACGGTCTCTACTGTCCAGTATTAGAGTTTGGAGGAGCATTGCTGTGAGGATTTGATTGCATTCAGCGACAAGAGCGTTAATGAGGTCAGGATGATCACCACTCCACCTCATCCCCAACTCCACCCCAAGTATTGGAAAGAGCGCCTTCCAGCTCAATGCTGCTGGGGGGGCTTTATACCCCTCTATAGCCCACGCCTGGCATTAGGCAGCATGGTGCCAATAGGTACATGATTATCTGCTCCAGAGAGTCCTATTCTATTGGCAGTACTTCTCTACAGGAACTAGACAAGTTGCGTTTATGTGTCGGCAATGGGTGCGACTTGATGTAGCCGAATGCATTCATTAGAAGGGGTGTCCACAAACATTTGGCAGTAGGCCATGGGAGTGGACGTAACAGGGTTTACAAAGTGCTGCTTAATCAAATACCCGAAACTGACCAATAAGAATCCAATAAGAGGACACAGAACATGCCTATTGGTCACGATGTATGAACTGCTGCTTGGTGAAGTAAGTCAGTATGTGGAGAATGTGCCGTTGGGGACAGCAGTGATCTGGAAAAAAGGTTGCAGCCCTCCATACTGCCCCGGGCTACTGTGATTAATTTATTAGGCCTAGAACTGAAACTAAATGTGGACCCCAAACACAGTCAGTAAGCCAAGGTCTCTGGGTGCACATCCGATTAGCTATTATGGAAGCCTATGCGTATATCATATATACCATATAGTCTATCCTTAGGACAGAGCTCATTTTTTCCACTAATAAAGCCACTGCCTCCACTCAGACGAACAGCTGAATCCCTCTTACATCGTTTTGAAGTCCATGACGATGTATTCGGGCCAGTCGATGTAGCAGACCACGCGGCCGGGCAGCTTTTCAATGTTGGAGTAGTAGTACTGCGGGAAGGCCAGCAGGAGCGCCAGCACCCAGATCACTCCAATGATCACCTTGGTCTGAGTGGACGACAGGCGCTGCTTCAGCGGATGGATGATGGCCATGTACCTGGAGGGGGAAGCCAGAGAGCACAGGGGTTACGGTCCAGGCAAGACGACCATGGTAAAAAAAATAAATTAATAAATAAATAATCCCTCTTTAAAAATGTTGTGGAACAAGGTAGACATTTTTAAGCTATCCTGTGCAAAAACGTTTTATATCTTAGGTGATACTGGATGTTGTTGTTTCAGTTTCATCTTAAACTTATCATTTTTGCATCTTTTACTATTTTAATTTTTTTTTTATTGTCCCAGTTGCTATTTTAATTTTCGCTATTTTAAAACGAAACTAAAATAATTATTTAGCAAATTCAAAAATTTGCTTCCTTAGTAGTATTTAATGTTTTTTTTTTTTACTTTTTACTTTTTTGTACAAAGAATATATTAGAATATTATAGAACTCATCAAATACTTTAAGTTCACAATATTTATTTATTAGAAATAAAAAACACCAAATGTCATGTTTTAGTTTCTAACTTCCTTATCCAGAAATGCATAAATGCATTAATATGCTCCCTAGTAATGAGTAAATCATGTCATTGGGCCAAACCTTTGCACAAGACTGTAAGCATTAGCTGTAGTATGTAGTACCGCAGTGCTCCTTTTTTTTATTGAGGGTAACGTCATTTTCAAATCCCTTTTCTGCCTGATTTGGCAATCAGGTAGAAAAAGGACTGCCAGTCTGTTTGCAGAATACAGGGGCACTCTGTATCATCTTCCAGCTTTAATAGATTTATGCTGAAATTACTTGTTTTTTCCAGTTAATTAGGCATGTTACTACTTGTGTGACGACTGTTCAGCTGATGGTGTTAAAGCAAATAACTCAGGAAATAGGTTTGCTCTCTCTGGGTCTGATCTTCTACCCATCTAACGTAATTCATGTTCCAGCCAGTGCTTTCAATAATTTACAAGTTGTAGGGAATGTTTTATTATTGCAAACAGAGAATCCTTCAAGGTATCAGAAAAACTATAGTTTAAGAAAAAAAGTGTCTTAAAAACCTTAAAGGTTCCAGATTTTTTTGTGAATTTACAAACTTCAGTAATTAATACAGTAGTGGTTGGTGTGGTTGGTGGTTAATACGGTAGTGGTTGGTGTGGCGCAACAGATAACACCACCACCATTGAGTTACAACAACACCATGTGGGAGACCAGGGTTCGATTCCCAGTCTGGGTGACTATGCTGCGCTACACCAATAAGAGTCCTTGGGTAAGACTCCTAACACTACATTGGTCCTCCTCTGTAATACGAGTACCCTTGTAAGTCGCTCTGGATAAGAGCGTCAGCTTAATGCCATAAATGTAAATGTAATACAGTAAATTGTATAAATTGATTAATGAAACTACATGTACAGTATAAATTCTGTATATTACAGTATATTAAGTTATTTCCTGATCAAATTAAAAGTACAATAAAAAAGCACCCATAGTTTCTTTAACATAAAGTAAACAGTTCCCTTAAAAGTGCATTTCCCATGAATTATTCATAAACCAGTTCTTCATAATTGGTTCCAAAACACCATAAATAACCCAGAACCAATTGGTGTGTGTATTTATTTGCCTGAATAAAGGCTTGTATCCTTTAGAGCTGTTTCCGTGAACGACTATGTGATTCCTCGCGATAATTCACTTGGCAATGAACGACTAATTGGGCACCTTTTGAAATGTTGTGTCGCGGCTTATTCCCAACAAATTTAATTTGGTCTTGTCAAACAGCTTCTTCCCGGCATGGGCACGGAGCACGTTAACACCACTCGCCTAAGCAGGTGAAAGAGAAATAGCCTGTCGATTGCTCTTTTCACGAGAGGAGAATGAAGTTAATTGCAGTTTTGTTGGGAAGGAACAGCTGTGTAAATGAAGGCAGGTCGCGCACGCTGTCATCGCACTCAGGCATCACTGTGTGCATTAATTAGGCAGCGCATGACTCACGGCATAACTTTATTTAGTGTTACTGAAAATGGGGTAGTCAGATTCCTCAAGAGCTGCTCCCTGGCATGAACATACTCCTGAGTGTGTAGTCCACCTTGGCCCAAGAGACGAATTGCAAGTCCAGGCTATGACTAGTGGAGACAATGCAATGACTTGGATTTGAGAAACAAGTCCCAGTACAAATACTTTTGACTTCTTGATACTATTAAGACCAAGGGAAGTCCAAGTACAGGTACTATTAAGACCAAGACAAGTCTAAGTACAGATACTAAGACAGAGACAAATCTAAGTATATATACTATTGCGTCCAAGACAAATCTAAGTGCAGGTACTATTAAGACCAAGGAAGGTCCAAGTACAGATACTATTAAGACCAAGGGAAGTCCAAGTACAGATACTATTAAGACCAAGACAAGTCTAAGTACAGATACTATTAAGACCAAGGAAGGTCCAAGTACAGATACTATTAAGACCAAGACAAGTCCAAGTACAGATACTATTAAGACCAAGACAAGTCTAAGTACAGATACTATTAAGACCAAGACAAGTCTAAGTACAGATACTATTAAGACCAAGGAAGGTCCAAGTACAGATACTATTAAGACCAAGACAAGTCTAAGTACAGATACTATTAAGACCAAGGCAAGTCCAAGTACAGATACTATTAAGACCAAGACAAGTCTAAGTACAGATACTATTAAGACCAAGACAAGTCTAAGTACAGATACTATTAAGACCAAGGCAAGTCCAAGTACAGATACTATTAAGACCAAGGCAAGTCCAAGTACAGATACTATTAAGACCAAGGCAAGTCCAAGTACAGATACTATTAAGACCAAGACATATCTAAGTACAGATACTGTTAAGACCAAGACAAGTCCAAGTACAAATACTAAAACAGAGACAAATCTAAGTATATATACTATGAAGACCCAGACAAGTCTAAGTACAGATACTATTAAGACCAAGACAAGTCTAAGTACAGATACTATTGCGTCCAAGTTAAGACCAAGACAAGTCTAAGTACAAATACTATTGCGCCCAAGACAAATCTAAGTACAGATAGTATTAAGACCAAGACAAGTATAAGTACAGATACTATTGCGTCCAAGACAAATCTAAGTACAGATACTATTAAGGCCAAGACAAGTCTAAGTACAGATACTATTAAGACCAAGACAAGTCTAAGTACAGATACTATTAAGACCAAGACAAGTCTAAGTACAGATACTATTGCGTCCAAGTTAAGACCAAGACAAGTCTAAGTACAGATACTATTGCGCCCAAGACAAATCTAAGTACAGATACTATTAAGACCAAGACAAGTCTAAGTACAGATACTATTAAGACCAAGGCAAGTCCAAGTACAGATACTATTAAGACCAAGGCAAGTCCAAGTACAGATACTATTAAGACCAAGACAAGTCTAAGTACAGATACTATTAAGACCATGGCAAGTCCAAGTACAGATACTAAAACAGAGACAAATCTAAGTATATATACTATTAAGACCAAGACATATCTAAGTACAGATACTGTTAAGACCAAGACAAGTCCAAGTACAAATACTAAAACAGAGACAAATCTAAGTATATATACTATGAAGACCCAGACAAGTCTAAGTACAGATACTATTAAGACCAAGACAAGTCTAAGTACAGATACTATTGCGTCCAAGTTAAGACCAAGACAAGTCTAAGTACAAATACTATTGCGCCCAAGACAAATCTAAGTACAGATAGTATTAAGACCAAGACAAGTATAAGTACAGATACTATTGCGTCCAAGACAAATCTAAGTACAGATACTATTAAGGCCAAGACAAGTCTAAGTACAGATACTATTAAGACCAAGACAAGTCTAAGTACAGATACTATTAAGACCAAGACAAGTCTAAGTACAGATACTATTGCGTCCAAGTTAAGACCAAGACAAGTCTAAGTACAGATACTATTGCGCCCAAGACAAATCTAAGTACAGATAGTATTAAGACCAAGACAAGTATAAGTACAGATACTATTGCGTCCAAGACAAATCTAAGTACAGATACTATTAAGATCAAGACAAGTCTAAGTACAGATACTATTAAAACCAAGGCAAGTCCATGTACAGATACTATTAAGACCAGGACAAGTCTAAGTACAGATACTATTAAGATCAAGCCAAGTCTAAGTACAGATACTATTAAAACCAAGGCAAGTCTAAGTACAGATACTATTAAGACCAAGACAAATCTAAGTACAGATACTATTAAGACCAAGATAAGTCTAAGTACAGATACTAAGACCAAGACAATTCTAAGTACAGATACTAAGACCAAGACAAGTCTAAGTACAGATACCATCAAGTTTAAGAAAAGTCTGAGTACAGACACTATCGGGTGCAAGACAAGTATAATTACAGACACTATCAACATACATACAGTCATACTGACACCTTTCAGTCCAGGACAAGCCCAACTACAGACTCTATAGAGCCCAGAAATCCAAGTGCAAATACTACAAAGACTACCAAAGCTGCTGCTGTTCCAGGACCATGATCGGACCACCCCAGATTCCAGAATGAACTTTGGAGGTGTTGAAAAATGAAGCTGAAGCTGAAAGTGAGAAGTGAAGAATTGAAGCAGTAATTAAGATAAAGGGCGGACGCAGTAAACACTCCTTTTATTATCATGCTTGCCTTAATGTGAATTACTGCCCTGACAAATTCCTTCTGAATGGCCAACAAAACCAGTCCTGTCTCTGACTTTTTAAGCTTGCTGCTGGACAGGATTTACAAAATTGAATTACCACTCTAGCGTAGTCTGCTCCAGGCTTCATATCTGAGAAATCACTCAGCTAGTTTTCCTCTGGAAAGACTGAGAAAGCCCTATCAATTATCCTCCAGATTGCATTCTGGACAACCACTGTCCAGTCCAAGTCTAAGAGACCTGACTGCTGCTAATGTCATTGCAGTGAAATGAATGGGGTGAGGTAAGTGAGAAGTGAGGTAGAATGTGAGCCTGTTCCTGGATTTATAAGCAGAGGAACCATCTATCTTCACCTAAAGATATCACCATGACAACGGGTGCTGACTGAGTTCAGCGCAATTACGATGATTTATATACACTTACCATGCACTTCTTAAAGTCCATGCACTGGCCACTTTATCAGAAACACCTAGCTTATGCTTCCACTCACTGGCCACTTTATCAGAAACACCCACCTTGTGCTTTCACTCACTGGCCACTTTATCAGAAACACCTATCTTGTGCTTCTGCTCACTGGCCACTTTATTAGAAACCCCTACCTTGTGCTTCTGCTCACTGGCCACTTTATTAGAAACACCTACATTGTGCTTTCACTCATTGGCCACTTTATTAGAAACATCTACATTGTGCTTCTGCTCACTGGCCACTTTATTAGAAACCCCTGCCTTGTGCTTCTGCTCACTGGCCACTTTATTAGAAACATCTACATTGTGCTTCTGCTCACTGGCCACTTTATTAGAAACCCCTACCTTGTGCTTCTGCTCACTGGCCACTTTATTAGAAACATCTACATTGTGCTTCTGCTCACTGGCCACTTTATTAGAAACCCCTACCTTGTGCTTCTGCTCACTGGCCACTTTATTAGAAACCCCTGCCTTGTGCTTCTGCTCACTGGCCACTTTATTAGAAACCCCTACCTTGTGCTCCTACTTATTGGTCACTTTATTAGAAACACCTTTCTTGTGCTTCCACTCACTGGCCACTGGAAACACAAACCTTAGGGGTCACTGTGTAGGTGTGTGTCCAGTTAAAGACTGCAGGTCATCTGCTACCTTTTGATCACTGGTCAGTTTCTGATATTATTTGTCCGGGTGTTTTTGGAGTGGTGGTCACTCGGTGATGTTCATGGTTGTGTGCGAGGGGCTGGTGCTGGTGCGAGTGTATCAGACCCAGTGGTCTGCAGTAAGTGAAAATAGCCTAACAAGGAATTATACAAATGCCAAAGACATGTCTGACCAACACTCCCACCCCCCACCATACAGCAGCCAGGGTCATTTTCTCCATCATGCTGTACAGCACCTCCGGTCACGCTTGCTTAAAGTGATTTGCTCGAGCCTAACATGTTTATATATGGTGTGGATGAGACGAGCAAGGGTTAGAAGGTCATGCTAGGCTGACGTCCACTACTGGTCACAAGTTTATTGCGTATATGTATGTATGTATTATACTGCGGAAACCTTCAAGCTGGAGAGTAAACGAGTGTATGTGTAATGTGTACATGCGGACTGCAGTTCCACTGTCCCAGTGATTTTTATTAAAACAGCATTTTGCATATAACTTTTAATAGAACTTTGTTCTGGATCTTAATATTATGGATATTTATTTTAGAATACTTTTATTAGAGCAGAACTTTGTACATACATTTCAAAAGAACTAAATTCTGCTTCTTAAAAATTCTGTAACTTAATTTAAAATATTTATTTCATATTTGTATTTTAAAAAATAAACATGTATATAACTTTTAATAGAATGCAATTCAAACCTTAGCATTTATGTAATTTTTTACATAAATGCTCTTTATTCTGGATCTGGATCTTATTTTAACTTAATTTTGAATGTTCACATTAATTTGGATATAACTTGTAATAGAATTGAAGTCAGACCATTCATTTTATGATATTTTGATTGGGATATAACTGTTCATGGAACTTTATTCTGTTATGTAACGTTATTATGTTGTTGCAACATTTTTGGTTATGTATATTATAATATTTTGATTAGAACTTTGATTAGAATGTCTAATATAATTTAATTCAGACCTCATTTTTTGATGTTGATTTAACAATGTTTTCTTTTAATTTTATTACAACTTTTATAATGATATTATTATTTTTTATTATGTTTTTCTGGATATTAACTTTTTTGGGATTTTTATTAACTTATTATTTTGGAAATAACTTTATTATAACTATAATATATATAACATTTATTTGAAATTCATTTGGAATATTAATATTATTGACTAAAGTCCGGAAGTTCTACAACTTTATTTTATTTGTAAATTATTCAGAAAACACTATTATATGTTTCCTTGAAATAAAGCCCTCATAATTATGTGACAGGTATACAGTTGTAGTACTGGTATCATATTACAACAATTTTACCAATAAATAATTTTTATGTTATTAAAAACAGTGAAAACCTGAAAGGTCCTCTAAGTTCCAGTCCATTCATAGCCTGAGGCAGCAATACAGCTCACTGGTGATAAACCAATAAGGATGGAGTGCAGATGGAATGTTCCTTTAATTCAATTAGAAAAATAATTTCTGCTTTTGGGGTCGTTTGACCACCCAGTGGGGTCTGAAGGAAGTGTGTGATGATGTATACAAGCACAATTAGCAGTTCTAAACTTCATTCCTTGTTAGATTAGGCTATATTAACCTTTGCTCTTGGCTCAGGATCATATCTACTGGTGCTTGGGCCTCTACAATTTGATTAGGAATATTATTTCTTATCCTGTGTCTTATCACCTTGGGGGGTGTTTCCTGATGGCCTGAGGACCTCTCCCTGCTCTTAGCAGATGGGCTGGGAAAGGTCCAGATAGTGACCGGTGTCAGGAAAAAGGTTAAATAAATGCTTTTTCATAACCGGAGATTATTTGCTTTCTGCTCCACGACTCTGCAGTCATTTGCCCTTAGGCTACTCACAGCCATCAACGAGTCTAAATCCGAGCCGAGTGAACGCACTACCGTCCTCCTAGTCCCACTCTAACACACGAACACAGGAAGCTGGCGTGGGTGTAGAGGGGCTATGTCTGAATTTGTTCTTTGATTTGTGTTTTTTTTTTTTTTGCTTATATAATGTTTATAAACCAAAATCATCATTAATTCATTTCTACTTAACCTGTATTTTATCCCTTAGAACTAAACGTTTTTGTTACTGCTATATGTAAATATGCTCTGTTCTGATTGGTTGTGTTTTTGCAGCTTACTTATATAGACTATAGGTATAATATAATCCTTGGGCAAAGCCAGTAATGGAGCCCTTAATGGCTATAGCACTGATGTTCATTACTGCATTACTTGACCTTGCAATACTTCAATAGTAGAATTAAAGAAGACGGGAATCTTCAAATTAGCTTCTAATCATATAGTAATTTTGACTGTATGTTGTGAGACTCTAAGCCAGTTAAATAAATGTATTAATTATGTATTTGTGTTAGGATGCATCAAGGCCTTTAATTTGTGGGGAACCTTGTGTTTAATCTAAAATGGTTTAAAAAAAGTTAGCTCAGGGCTACATAGTACTAGAAATCCCATAGGAGTGGTGGCAGAGATTAGCGTTATTGTAAAATTTTGTTCAGAATAACAAAAAAGGAAAGGCATTCTCCAGGCAAGCTGTGAGCTCTGACAAATGGGGTGTTACTACTGGCGGAATCAGTAAATTTTGCACATGCCAAATAATATTCATTATTGATATTTCTATTCACTGTTCAAAAGTTCACCCTTTTCACTTCAACAATTAGCACATACATCTGGGCAATATAAAGACATGGTTACTGTGATAAAATTAGTCCTTGCTATGAATGTTATAGTTTCGAAGCAAATTGGGAATATTATCAGTACTGCATGTTTCATTACAATCACAGGTAATTTACCCTATTTAATTGGAACGTTGCATCAAATTATATATAAATTATAAAATGCTGCATAAACTATAGAACAAAGTAAAAATAAATAACATTGCTATTGAAAAATGCAAATGTCGCCTCTATGTACTATCTGAGTACGGAACAAAGTTTTTACATTAATTATCTTGACTAATAAAACTTTTATTTATTAATATTGTGGATGACATTTGGCCTTGATTACGTTCAAGGATGCTTCAAATTGTACCAAAGAGATGTACTTTAATGTTCACAGTCACCTTTGGGAGCATTTCTATTGGTTCCTTCATCAGAATCTTTTTTTTTTTGCTGTAAAAATAATCAAAAAACCCCCAAAAAACAATAAATCTACATGTGATTTTGTACAGCTACGGTATGTATATCTTTTCCAGTCCCGTTGGAAACACAATCCAGCTGGCTCAACACCGAAACGGCTTGAAAGAACGCCAAAAGTGTGTAGGGCTCCAGCAGAAAGAGAGGCCACTTTGAAAAAAATAGAAGGTTAAAGGCCAAAATGAATATCATCAGCATAATAGAATTTTTTCAGTCTGTAACAAGGAGCTTAACGCGGTGTGAACGCTGCTTTAACCGACTTCCTAATATAGAACTAAAGCATTTGCCCTCAAACATTCTTACAGAAGGCCTCGGCGGCTCGGCTCGGCTCAGGAACAAAGGAAAGAAGCCGGCTGGCTGCCTCTGAACTAAAGGAGATATCCCAGTTAATTACAGAATTACAGACAGACGCGGGGGCGTCCCACCTCGCTTAAGGGGGTCTGAACACAGGCTGGGTTTTAAACAGGATGAATTTAAACCTACCTGCTCCTCTCTCGCGCTCTGTCTTTCTCTCGCGCTCTGTCTTTGTTTACTGTCTATTTTCTCTCTGCCTCTCTCTACCTATTCTGTCTGTCTTCACTGTCTCTGCCTCTGCATCCAGTCTAACTTAATCCAGTCAAACCTCACTGTAAACCCTCAGTATGTTAGGATTCAGAAATCAACTGCAGTCCTAATCTACGAATCAGAAATCAGCAGGTGTCCTAACCCTTAGAGTCAAAAATCAATTGGAGCCTAAACCTCTAAATAGAAAACCAACTGAAATCTTAACCTCAGAATCCAAAATCAGCTGTAGTCTTAAATTCAGAATGCAAAATCAACTGAGGTGTTAAATAAAAAATGGAGTCTTAACCTTTACATTGAAAATCAACTGGAAAGTTAACTTTAGAATCGGAAATCAACTGGAAAGTTAACTTTAGAATCGGAAATCAACTGTGATCTTAACCTCAGAATTGAAATCAACTGTAGTCTTAACCTCAGAATTGAAAATCAACTGAAAAATTAACTTCAGAATTGAAAATCTACTAAAATCTCAGAATCCAAAATCAGCTGGAGTCTTAAACTCCAAATTGAAAATCAACTGTAGTGTTGACCTTGAAATAAAAAATTGAGCTTGAACCTTTAAATTGAGAATCAACTGGAATCTTAACCTCGGAATTGAACATCAACTGTAGTCTTAACCTCAGAATTGAAAATCAACTGAAAAGTTCATTTCAGAATTGAAAATCTACCATAATTTTAACCTTGGAATCCAAACTCAACTGGAGTCTTACACTCCAAATTGACCTCTGAAGTCTTAACCTCTGAATTAAAATTGAAAATCAACTGGAATTTGAACTTCAGAGTTGAACTTCAATGATCTGTCTTAACATCAGAATAAAAAATCATAAACAAATTCACTTAAGAAAAGAAAATCAACTGAAGTCTTAACCTCAGGACCTCAGAATTGAAAACTCACTGTCTTGACCTGAGAATCGGATGTCACACTTTAACCTCGGAAAAGCAAACCTGGATCTAGTCTTAAACTGGGAATCAAAGCTTAAACTTGAATTCTCAATCTCAATCAAACACTGCAAACATTGATCTCTGAACAGAAAAGATGTGTGTGGCCACACAGCTAATGCATACACACTGTGCTCGTCAGAGACTCAGCGTGAATGAAGCAAAGCAGATGTTCGAACACGAGCGTTTCTAATCTACACGTAAAAAAACACACCATCACAGCCAGTTCGGAATTCAGCACTCTCAGCCTTGCAGTGAAGAGCGGTCGTCTGTAGTGGGCGACAGGCCGCAGGGGTTGCGCTGAGGCGGCATGATATGGTCAGAATACTGTATCCCGATTATAACGTCACGTCCTGCAATACCGATATGCCTTCCGATATGCCTTCCGATATTCCAAATAACCGATATACCTTCCGATATTCTGAATAACCGTTATGCCTTCCGATATGCCTTCCGATATTCCTAATAACCGATATGCCTTCCAATATGCCTTCCGATATTCCGAATAACCGATATGCCTTTCGATATTCTGAATAAACGATATGCCTTCCGATATTCCGAATAACCGATATGCCTTCCAATATGCCTTCCGATATTCCGAATAACCGATATGCCTTCCGATATTTTGAATAAACAATATGCCTTCCGATATTCCAAATAACCGATATGCCTTCCGATATTCCGAATAACCGATATGCCTTCCGATAGTCCGAATAACCGATATGCCTTCCGATATTTCAAATAAACGATATGCCTTCCGGTATTCTGAATAACCGTTATGCCTTCCGATATGCCTTCTGATATTCCAAATAACCGATATGCCTTCCGACATTCTGAATAACCGAAATGCTTTCCGATATGCCTTCCGATATTCCGAATAACCGATATGCCTTCCAATATGCCTTCTGATATTCCGAATAACCAATATGCCTTCCGATATTTTGAATAAACAATATGCCTTCCGATATTCCAAATAACCGATATGCCTTCCGATATTCCAAATAACCGATATGCCTTCCGATATTCTGAATAACTGACATGCCTTCCGATACGTGACTTAAGAAAAAAAGCCTCATTTGCATAAACCAACCTCATTAAAAGTCAGAATCACAAACGTTCACTAAAGCATCAACAGCATTCGGAGACCAGGCACAGGAAGATGCTTCAGTAGAGCAAGGGGATTTTTTTTTTGACGACGTATGAAAATGGACTGAGTGCTCATGCGCTGTAGTCCTTATAGTTCTATACCTGTATATTTTCTTCACACCTTTGATCCCACCAACGTAGTTTTACCATGTATTTTTATGTCCACTAACCTTATCTGACGTATTTTCCCACGTATGCCCATGTCCACATATTTTTCCATGCATCATCCCGTGTATTTACTGCCAGTGGACCTCATGCCTGTTTATTTTATCCCATATCTTCCCATGTATTATATATCCACATATCCGCCTGCTCATGTGCTTTATTTTGTGTATCTTCCATATTGTGTAATTCCATTTTTTTTAAATCCCATCTATTTTCCCACGTACTTTCCATGTATTCTCATGCCTGTGTGCTTTACCTCATCCCATGTATTCCCATGCCCATATCTTGTATCCCCTCTGTTGTTTTGCGTATTGCACCTCCTGGACCTCCCATGCGTCTCCATGCCCATCCACATTTCCCTCCACCTGAGTAAAAGCAGAGAGACCTCTGAAAGGAGCTCACCTGTCCACCGCTATGGCCGTCATGGAGTAGATGCTGGCGAAGACGGCGGCGATGGGGAAGAAGTTGTGGAAGCGGCAGTACACGAGGCCGAAGTACCACTCGTTGTGCGCCGCGTACACGAAGTTCACCACCGTGTTGAAGGCGCTCATGCTGGCCTCGGCGAACGCCAGGTTCACCAGGAAGAAGTTGGTGACGGTCCTCATGCGCCTGTGCGCCAGGATGATCCACACCACGGTCACGTTGCCCACCACGGACACCACCACTATCACCGAGTAGGCGACCGCCCAGAGCGCGATGCGCCACATGGGTTGCACGAACTGGTTCCAGTAGGCGTCCGTCAGGTTCGGCTCGAGCGCGCTCCAGTTCCCCGGCCAAGCCTCGGTGGTCGTGTAGAGGGGGTCCATGGTCAAGTCAGAACGCACCAAAACCACAAAGTGCTCGGGTCGTTTCCCCCTCCCCCCTCTGTGTTTAATCGACCATGTTCGTGTCGAATAATCGATTAAAACGGAAAAAGTTTTTTTTTTGGTTTTTATTCCTTGCTGTTGTTGGATAGGGGGGTTATTCCCGTTGCGCAGCGCGAGCGCACTGTGAGGAGAGGCGAGCCCGGTTTGAGGACTCTGTGCTGCTTCTCCAGCGCGCGCGCGCGCGCATATACACCTTCCCCACCCCCTTTTTCAGCGCGTGCCTCGCGTCTCCACGTTGCCTCCCTCCCCTCCCCTGCTGCCCATTTTTAGCTCCAAGCAGCACGCGCGCCTCTCTTCTCGGTGTCAACAGGCTGCATGCATGCATGAGCGCTCGCGGAGCCTCTCCTTTTATTCTCAGCCCCCTGATTCACGAGCGCACGGGGGGGATCCCACCTAAAACGCATCTGCTACTGTGGAAAGTGCAGGAATGCGCGTGGCTGAACTTCTCCTGGGGACTTTTCCAAGGGCCACGCGTGTCTCGTGCGCGTCAAACGGACACGCGCTGACGTGTGCGTAATGTGCAACGTGGATGTCCATGACTCCACAAGCTTCGTTTACTCTGCATCTCGGATGTCCGAGATAATCGACATGAGCGTTTAATTAATCGAACAGAAGCCCTGGCTGATCAATCACATGTAGAAAAGCTCTGCTCGCTACCTCCCTCTAGCGGTGATCGCCAATAAGACAGGCAGTCCTCCGCTGAAGAGCTGAGTGCTGTAGGGCCCCTTGCACCGAACCTCAGTCTTCTACATCAAAGCTCCATATCCAAAGATATTAGACGTTCATCCTTGTCCGGGGCTCAAGTGTGGCTCACAGGGGTGGAACATGGGCTAGGTGGGTTCCAGGTGGGCATGGGTTCTACTTTGGGCTCCACCCTGCTGGAAAATCCAGCTTAAGACCAGCTTCTGCTGGTAGCAGGTTTCAGATGGTCAAAGCTTTATTACTTTAATGGTCAAGGTGGTTGAAAAGCTGGTCATCTAAGCTAGCTAGTTGACCAGCTCTTGACCCCTAGAATAGTGTGTTTTATCATGTAGGTTATGCTGGTAATGCTGGTACACCAGCTTGGTCAGCCTGGTCATGCTACTCGAGCAGCTGAACCATTAAACGTAACCAACTTAGCTCTTGACCAGCATAGGGTATGTTTTTTCGTTCAACTGTACTGGTTCAGCTGACCAACCTGACCAAGTTAGAGCACCAGTATGGCTAAGATTGACCCTGCACCATGACCAGCATGACCGAAATGGTTAACCAGCTAGTTTATCAGTTTAGGTAAGGTTTGTTTTTGTCTGGATGACCAGCTTGACCATCAACCACATGGACCATCAAAGACCAGCTACCAGCAATGTTAGGTCTTAAGATGGTCTAAACTGGACTTTGATGGTCAAGGTGGTTGAAAAGTCCAGTTATCCAGGTGAAAACATACCCTATGCTGGTAAGCTAGCTGGTTAACCAGTGTATGTTGCATTTGGTTCTGGTCATCTAGCTTGGTCATGCTGGTCATGCTTGTAGACCAACTAAACCATCAAACGAAAACATACCCTACGCTGGTCAGAAGCTAAGCTAATCAACCAGCTTAACCAGCTTGAGCTGGCCGTGCTGGTTTTCTCAACTGGGAACTCAATTTCCTTCGTTTTTTCCATTCGCTCAATCACAAGGAAGTGATTGATGTAGCCGCATAGCGCTCAGTGTTGAAATTTGATTGATGTGTGTTCGTGCAGCTAATCTTCTGAATGCTAAGCAGCTTGCTTAGTTCGTAACGACACCATATATTAGGAATGCTAGCTAACACTGCTAAAGCTAAATGAAAACAAATATGCTTCAGTTAGCATTACGCAAATGAGGGCAATTAGTGGCTAATATTAGCCCTGCTGGGCCGAGAAAAATGCTAACAATAAAAAATCTAGCCGGCAGCTTAAAATGTGTGGTGGCTTGCTTGCTCTTCATGCAGTGAAGACGCACTTCATCATATTAGTGAAACGTTGGCTCGCACTAAAGGGATTGATCGGTCAAACGCGCGGCTAACGATGAATGAAAGTCAGTAGCCAGCAGTTAGCCTCATACCATTTGCTTATTGCTCCCTGCTAGCAACTGGCTTTCCCTCCATTCTTTGTTAGCCACACTGGCGTGTTTGACCGAGCTGTCCCTTTCGGTGCGGAGCGACGGGTCACCGATATGATTGATTAAAGTGCGTCTTTACTGCCTGAAGAGTGAGCAAGCCATCACGCATTTCAAGGTAGGATCAATACATGGTGCTAAGCAGGAAGATTGACTCTCCTTGTCATGGATAATGTCACTTGAGCGTCTGCTGAAGACAACGGCGGGGGCTTTGTTTCAGATGCAGATGGATTCAGAGTAGCATTAGCGGGATTGCAGACCCTTCCAGGAAAGTCCGGGAAGGAGCGCTGATCAAACTGATTGATTAATGCTGTTACACGGAGGCTAACGCGTCGCTAGTAATCCCGTTTCCTCCCTTTTAATGACCTTCTGAAGACATTCACGCAACGTTATGTCTTCGTTTACCAAGCTTCAGTCTGTAGAACCTGACAAGAATAATAATAGCTTGTGCCTATATGTGGGCTGGTGACTCGGTTCCAGATATCAGAACCTCTGCAAACCCTAAAGATTGGTGAAATCACGGCCGCGGTTCAAAGTCATAAGCAAATGTTGTTCACCAATGATAGAGGGCTGTCAGTCATGCACGTTCATTAGAATATTAAGATTCTAAAGGATCTTGACTAAAAGGATCACATACTCTTTAAGAGCCTGAGGAAGAAGAACTGAAAGGAACTAAGACTTTTTAAGAGCCTGAGGAAGAAGATCTGAAAGGAACTAAGACTTTTTAAGAGCTTGAGGAAGAAGATCTGAAAGGAACTAAGACTTTTTAAGAGCCTGAGGAAGAAGATCTGAAAGGAACTAAGACTTTTTAAGAGCCTGAGAAAGAAGAACTGAAAGGAACTAAGATTCGTTAGAAGCCTGAGGAAGAAGATCTGAAAGGAACTAAGATTTGTTAAGAGCCTGAGGAAAAAGATCTGAAAGGAACTAAGACTTTTTAAGAGCCTGAGGAAGAAGATCTGAAAGGAACTAAGACTCTTTAAGAGCCTGAGGAAGAAGATCTGAAAGGAACTAAGATTTGTTAAGAGCCTGAGGAAAAAGATCTGAAAGGAACTAAGACTTTTTAAGAGCCTGAGGAAGAAGATCTGAAAGGAACTAAGACTCTTTAAGAGCCTGAGGAAGAAGATCTGAAAGGAACTAAGATTTGTTAAGAGCCTGAGGAAAAAGATCTGAAAGGAACTAAGACTTTTTAAGAGCCTGGGGAAGAAGAACTGAGGGAACTGAAACTCTTTAAGAGCCTGAGGAAGAAGAACTGAAAGGAACTAAGACTTTTTAAGAGCCTGAAGAAGAACTGAAAGGAACTAAGACTCTTTAAGAGCCTGAGGAAGAAGATCTGAAAGGAACTAAGACTTTTTAAGAGCCCGAGGAAGAAGATCTGAAAGGAACTAAGATTCGTTAAGAGCCTGAGGAAGAAGATCTGAAAGGAACTAAGACTTTTTAAGAGCATGAGGAAAAAGATCTGAAAGGAACTAAGACTTTTTAAGAGCCTGAGGAAGAAGAACTGAAAGGAACTAAGACTCTTTAAGAGCCTGAGGAAGAAGATCTGAAAGGAACTAAGATTTGTTAAAAGCCTGAGGAAAAAGATCTGAAAGGAACTAAGACTTTTTAAGAGCCTGAGGGAAAAGATCTGAAAGGAACTAAGACTTTTTAAGAGCCTGAGGAAGAAGAACTGAGGGAACTGAGACTCTTTAAGAGCCTGAGGAAGAAGAACTGAAAGGAACTAAGACTTTTTAAGAGCCTGAAGAAGAACTGAAAGGAACTAAGACTTTTTAAGAGCCTGAGGAAGAAGATCTGAAAGGAACTAAGACTTTTTAAGAGCCTGAGGAAGAAGATCTGAAAGGAACTAAGACTTTTTAAGAGCCCAAGGAAGAAGATCTGAAAGGAACTAAGATTCGTTAAGAGCCTGAGGAAGAAGATATGAAAGGAACTAAGACTTTTTAAGAGCCTGAGGAAGAAGATCTGAAAGGAACTAAGACTTTTTAAGAGCCTGAGGAAGAAGATCTGAAAGGAACAAAGATTCGTTAAGAGCCTGAGGAAGAAGATCTGAAAGGAACTAAGATTTGTTAAAAGCCTGAGGAAGAAGAACTGAGGGAACTGAGACTCTTTAAGAGCCTGAGGAAGAAGAACTGAAAGGAACTAAGACTTTTTAAGAGCCTGAAGAAGAACTGAAAGGAACTAAGACTCTTTAAGAGCCTGAGGAAGAAGAACTGAAAGGAACTAAGACTTTTTAAGAGCCTGAGGAAGAAGAACTGAAAGGAACTAAGACTTTTTAAGAGCCTGAGGAAGAAGATCTGAAAGGAACTAAGACTTTTTAAGAGCCTGAGGAAGAAGATCTGAAAGGAACTAAGACTTTTTAAGAGCCTGAGGAAGAAGAACTGAGGGAACTGAAACTCTTTAAGAGCCTGAGGAAGAAGAACTGAAAGGAACTAAGACTTTTTATGAGCCTGAAGAAGAACTGAAAGGAACTAAGACTCTTTAAGAGCCTGAGGAAGAAGATCTGAAAGGAACTAAGACTTTTTAAGAGCATGAGGAAAAAGATCTGAAAGGAACTAAGACTTTTTAAGAGCCTGAGGAAGAAGAACTGAAAGGAACTAAGACTCTTTAAGAGCCTGAGGAAGAAGATCTGAAAGGAACTAAGATTTGTTAAAAGCCTGAGGAAAAAGATCTGAAAGGAACTAAGACTTTTTAAGAGCCTGAGGGAAAAGATCTGAAAGCAACTAAGACTTTTTAAGAGCCTGAGGAAGAAGAACTGAGGGAACTGAGACTCTTTAAGAGCCTGAGGAAGAAGAACTGAAAGGAACTAAGACTTTTTAAGAGCCTGAAGAAGAACTGAAAGGAACTAAGACTTTTTAAGAGCCTGAGGAAGAAGATCTGAAAGGAACTAAGACTTTTTAAGAGCCTGAGGAAGAAGATCTGAAAGGAACTAAGACTTTTTAAGAGCCCAAGGAAGAAGATCTGAAAGGAACTAAGATTCGTTAAGAGCCTGAGGAAGAAGATATGAAAGGAACTAAGACTTTTTAAGAGCCTGAGGAAGAAGATCTGAAAGGAACTAAGACTTTTTAAGAGCCTGAGGAAGAAGATCTGAAAGGAACAAAGATTCGTTAAGAGCCTGAGGAAGAAGATCTGAAAGGAACTAAGATTTGTTAAAAGCCTGAGGAAGAAGAACTGAGGGAACTGAGACTCTTTAAGAGCCTGAGGAAGAAGAACTGAAAGGAACTAAGACTTTTTAAGAGCCTGAAGAAGAACTGAAAGGAACTAAGACTCTTTAAGAGCCTGAGGAAGAAGAACTGAAAGGAACTAAGACTTTTTAAGAGCCTGAGGAAGAAGAACTGAAAGGAACTAAGACTTTTTAAGAGCCTGAGGAAGAAGATCTGAAAGGAACTAAGACTTTTTAAGAGCCTGAGGAAGAAGATCTGAAAGGAACTAAGACTTTTTAAGAGCCTGAGGAAGAAGAACTGAGGGAACTGAAACTCTTTAAGAGCCTGAGGAAGAAGAACTGAAAGGAACTAAGATTCGTTAAGAGCCTGAGGAAGAAGAACTGAAAGGAACTAAGACTTTTTAAGAGCCTGAAGAAGAACTGAAAGGAACTAAGACTCTTTAAGAGCCTGAGGAAGAAGATCTGAAAGGAACTAAGACTTTTTAAGAGCCTGAGGAAGAAGATCTGAAAGGAACTAAGATTCGTTAAGAGCCTGAGGAAGAAAATCTGAAAGGAACTAAGACTTTTTAAGAGCCTGAGGAAGAAGATCTGAAAGGAACTAAGATTCGTTAAGAGCCTGAGGAAGAAGATCTGAAAGGAACTAAGATTTGTTAAAAGCCTGAGGAAAAAGATCTGAAAGGAACTAAGACTTTTTAAGAGCCTGAGGGAAAAGATCTGAAAGGAACTAAGACTTTTTAAGAGCCTGAGGAAGAAGAACTGAGGGAACTGAGACTTTAAGAGCCTGAAGAAGAACTGAAAGGAACTAAGACTCTTTAAGAGCCTGAGGAAAAAGATCTGAAAGGAACTAAGACTTTTTAAGAGCCCGAGGAAGAAGATCTGAAAGAAACTAAGATTCGTTAAGAGCCTGAGGAAGAAGATCTGAAAGGAACTAAGACTTTTTAAGAGCCTGAGGAAGAAGATCTGAAAGGAACTAAGATTCGTTAAGAGCCTGAGGAAGAAGAACTGAAAGGAACTAAGACTTTCTAAGAGCCTGAGGAAGAAGATCTGAGGGAACTGAGACTCTTTAAGAGCCTGAGGAAGAAGAACTGAAAGGAACTAAGACTCGTTAAGAGACTGAGGAAGAAGAACTGAGGGAACTAAGACTTTTTAAGAGCCTGAGGAAGAAGAACTGAAAGGAACTAAGACTTTTTAAGAGCCAGAGGAAGAAGAAATGAAAGGAACTAAGACTTTTTAAGAGCCTGAGGAAGAAGAACTGAAAGGAACTAAGATTGTTAAGAGACTGAGGAAGAAGAACTGAGGGAACTAAGACTTTTTAAGAGCCTGAGGAAGAAGAACTGAGGGATCTAAGACTCGTTAAGAGCCTGAGGAAGAAGAACTGAAAGGAACTAAGACTTTTTAAGAGCCTGAGGAAGAAGAACTGAAAGGAACTAAGACTTTTTAAGAGCCTGAGGAAGAAGATCTGAAAGGAACTAAGACTCGTTAAGAAAAAAAAGATAGGGACGGTCGAGATCCAGGCAAATTGCACCGCCTTGCCTCGTCCTGCCTGGTATTGCTTATGCCCTCTATTTGATCACAGTGCAGTACAATATCCGCAGCAAAGGGGCTTCCTTCATAAAAATCGATAGGTGTGGCCCACCATCAGCTATGAAGTGCAAGAGATCAGACGGTTCATTACACACCAGCTGTCTGCCTGGTTCCAGTGCGTTTTAGCAGGAAGAAGAAGGAAAGAACAAAGGAACGGCAACAAAATCAGAAGCTCCAAAGGTTCCCTGGAGCTAGAAGAGACGGGCCTGGTGCTTTCCTCGTCCTGTTAGCGCTTCCTACAGCTTCCAGTATAAAGATAAAGGTGCTCATGGTGACCCATAGATTCAATACCAACTGAAACCAGTGTCTGGACTTGACTATTTGGCCACTTTATTAGAAATGTGGCCTACTTCCTAGCTTCCTAGCCCTGCCCAAGTGTTAGCCATGCCTAAGGTTTTCTTCAGTGGTCAATTTCCTGACCGCATAGTCAACTCTTGACTGGATATTTTTGAGTGGTGGACCCACTTCCAACTTAGCAGCGACGCTGAGGCGATGAAGTGGCCAATCAGTGGAAGCAGAAGGTAGGGGGTTCTACTAAAGTGTCCAGTTAGTGAAAGTGCAAGGTAGGGGGTTCTACTGAAGTGTTCATTGATTGTAAGTGCAAGGTAGGGTGTTTCTAATAAAGTGACCCGTGAGTGAAAGTACAAGGTAGGGGGTTCTGCTAAAGGGGCCAGCTAGTGAAAGTTTAAGCTAGGCGTTTCTTCTAAAGTGGCCACTAAGTGGAGGTACAAAGTTGGGGCTTTTAATAAAGTGGCCAGTCAGTGGAAGTGCAAGGTAGGGGTTTCTACTAAAGTGGCCAGTCAGTGGAAGTGCAAGGTAGGGGGTTCTAATAAAATGGCCAGTGAGTGGAAGCACAAGCTAGACGTTTCTACTAAAGTGGCCAGTAAGTGGAGGCTAAAAGCTGGGTGTTTCCAATAAAGTGGCCACTGATTGCAAGCGCAAGGTCTCTATCATTAGATCTGTCATTGCCACTGCTGTTCAGATAAGGCTTTTTTTTTTTTTTTGTACGTGAGATGAGCTAAGATGAGCTCCAGGTCCGGCTGTGTGACGCATACTGAACACAAAGTAATAATAAAAGTCTCACCAAGGAAACACGGTGTCCTGCTAGTGTCGGCTGGTGGCCTTTGAAACAA
The DNA here is from genome assembly GCF_030463535.1 of Salminus brasiliensis. Lineage (NCBI taxonomy): Eukaryota > Metazoa > Chordata > Actinopteri > Characiformes > Bryconidae > Salminus > Salminus brasiliensis. Next base: position 32,681,669 of record NC_132897.1, read on the forward strand.
TGAAATCATCTGTTATTCATTTCTAATGGGAGAAATGTTCAACCTCAGGAACCGAGGACCTCAAATTAACCTCTTGCGTGTTTATCTTCAAACAAGCGACCTTTCGTGAAATTGCTGACCATGCTGTGCTGCTTTGTCACCTTCGTGTTTTTCTTCCTCTCCATGACATTTGGAAACAGCGTGTTATGAATGCGAGGTTATACAGGGCACTGGCGTCGCTAACATGCGGGACATGTGTCTGATGTTTATCTTGTATTTCATTTTTGTCACTTTGGTGCATGTATAAGGTTTAATGACCCAGAAAGACTGATTTTCCAACCCTAAGCCCTTAAAGCGACCTTTTTCTTAATTTCCTATCTTAAAATAGCAGTTTCTTACCAGCTAGACGACAAAGTCTGGTTAGATGGGAAGTCTGACATCCACTGCACGGTAGTTTAGGGCTATGATATATTTTATGAGACTGGAGAAGATTAGGTTAGGGAGTCCGTGGAAAGATCTTTCCTTGGTCATGCGGAAGCTTTAAGCTGGAACTGACCAGTGGCTTATGGGTATGTTCTGTGGTGTAATTACCGTGTAATGAGTATTGGGAGCGAATTCCTTGAGGAATTTTGATATTTGTGTGATTACTACCCTCCCTTCAGCGCTTGTCATGAATTTTAATGTCAGATAATATGATATATGGTTTTAGGCCCCTATGATTATTATTTTGTCATTATTATCTATAAGCACATATATGAATATATATGTTGAGTTAAGATGCTTAAATAGTACTTGCTTAATATTACAGTTATACAAAAAACAATATGACAAATACAATTGTAACATAATCATGTTGATGTTAGCCTGTGATTAATAACCCAACTCCATGACCACTAAAGGGCCCAAAAGTGGCAGTGTATTTGACCCAGGTATGAAACCCACAACATGTGATCAATAACCGAGTTAGACCCTACAGTTGGAACGTAGCAGACCAGGGTATGGAATCTAAAAACTCTAACCACTAAGGGCTCAACAGTGGCAGCAAAATGAACCTGGGTATGGAACCCACAACCCTGTGATCAACAATTCAGCACATTAACCACTGAGGACCCCACAATGACAGTGTAGCAGACCAGGGTATGAAACCCACAACCCTGTGATCAATATCCCAGCACTCTAACCACTGAGGACCCTACAGTGGCAGCGTGGCAGACCAGGGTATGAAACCTAAAACCCTGTGATCAATATCCCCGCACTCTAACCACTAAGGGCTCAACAGTGGCAGCAAAATGAACCTGGTTATGGAACCCACAACCCTGTGATCAACAATTCAGCACATTAACCACTGAGGACCCCACAATGACAGTGTAGCAGACCAGGGTATGAAACCCACAACCCTGTGATCAATATCCCAGCACTCTAACCACTGAGGACCCTACAGTGGCAGCGTAGCAGACCAGGGTATGGAACCCACAACACTGGGATCAATTACCCGGTAATCTAATCACTGAGGGCTCAACAGTGGGAGCAAAATGGACCTGGGTATAGAACCCACAACCCTGTGATCAACAATTCAGCGTATTAACCAACAGTGGCAGCACAGCACCATTCTGAATAATCAGTGTTCCCCCCTTTAAACAGGTCTTTTTTTGGTCCTTTTCGGTTTTTAAACTAATGTAAGATTGTATGTTCTAAAAATACCCTCTGTTCTGACAGGCTGAGTCTCAGGGACATGTGAAAAAATAAACCATGGCCGCTGCTTCCGGACGGGTTGAGCGTCACTCGGGTATGTAAGCCCTAAATTCACAACAGACGCAACACGTTAGCTTCACATAAGCGCTCATCCAATCCACGCTGCCTCTGACTCACAAAGCTCTGACTTGTTCTTTTTTTTTTCCAAATGACGGCAATTTATGTCTGGTTTAAACCTTCACAGCACAAACAGCAGATCTGATCAGGTGGATAAGTGGATACAGAAATCTGATGCATGGCAATATACAATTGGATGACATAACAGTTCCTGTAGGCGTAATGTGTTGGTGTCCCAATACTTTTGTCCATATTGTCGTTCATATGCACATATGGTTTGGAAATCACACTAATGAGGAATTCCATACAGGCCGTCTTAAATGTGTGGAACCACTCAGTGTTCTTCATCAGTATACATTACTAGCCATTAGCATGTGGCCTGTTTTTCATGTACTACCTCTGCAGGTCATAGCGTTTGCAATATGTCTGAGTGTTCCCTCAGTGCATATGTAGCGCAAGTCTATCAGCAAGCCCTGGAAAAATCCACTCTCAAGCCCTTTGCTGCTGTGTTCATGCTGTTGCTAAGTTGTAATGCGGGTTGACCAGTCAACCAGACACTGTATTGGTTAACTTAGGTTAGGCTTGGTTCTACAATTAAACTCTCAAAGAAATGAGTCAAAATTATGGGCTGATTGCTGTACTTGGACATCTCAGATTGGTTAAACATTTGTATTCCTATCATCAGGAGACCCCAGTTTAGATCTCTAGAGATGCCACAGCCATCCAAACTTGGGAAAAATACTAAACTAAAGAATTTGTGGAAGGAGATAGGTGTGGGTTTATCGTTTATTTAAAAAAAAAATCTTCTGAGGTCTTCTGAAAGCTGTTCACATCAAGCCACGGCCTCCTGAGAAGGTCAGATTTGTGAGTAACCAGTCCTAGTCCTAGTCCTAACAACGAAAGCACCTGTGAAACCTAAACACTTCTTACTAATTAGCTCATCAACACTGAGGTTCACTTACTTTTTCTAGCCTGCACTTTTTCTAGGTATACTCAATTTGCTCAATAAAAGTCATGAACAGGCTGAATGCTTGTGGTCATGATGTTTTTTTCTGGGCAAACTCTGAAATGGACCTGGGGGACTGAGGAGCGTACGGCAGGCGGTGAAACTTTAACTATGTTCAGTTCACAGCACATTAAACTCTTATTTCAAACAAAGACTGCAAGACACTGTTGCCCACTTTATGCTGTTGGTTTTTTTTTTTTTTTTTATTATTTCGATCATTGCTTTGTGTACAGCAGGCTTGCAAACGCCCCTTTTTTCGCACAGGAGGAGGAGAGCCATTCATCTCACTAGTCATCTGACCTGACAATAGCAATTAGGGTGAGTAGTAATGAGCGGATATACATGTGAATTCTGCTGTTCACTATAATAGGCCTTGAATAGAAAAATACATTATTCATGAGTGGTATGGTTTTGAAAGCTGAATTACAGATATACTCTCTCTCTCTCTCTCTCTCTCTCTCTCTCTCTCTCTCTCTCCCAGCCCTCCAGGCCATTGATTATCTTTCAGGTTGAGCTGGTGTTGAAGTTACAATTGCATTTTTCAGAAGTCCTTTTCCTTACTAGGCTTCTAAAAGCTCTTTTACCAGAAGACGTGGACAGAATAGCAGTGTGGTAGTGATCTCCCTTGCCAGGCTGGTCCGTTGGTACTGGTCTAAGCTGGTCACCCACGATACCAGGGTCCAAGACAGATGCAAAGCACATAGTGAACCCTCACTGCATCACTCTATCATGATTGGCAGGCTCAAGGTTCTCCACAAGGGGCACTATGGACACTTGAAGCTTGGTCATACATTCCATATTTTATTTTATATATATTTCTTTATATATTTTATATATATATTTATTCCAACCAACCAAAACTAACATGTTAACCCTGCTGAAAATTCTGGTTGCTGGCTTTGGATGGTATAAGCTGGTCTTTGATGGACAAGGTGTTGGAAAAGCTGGTTATCCAGGCCTATGATTGTAAGCTAACTGTTTAGCCAGCTCCTGACCAGCATAGTGTTTGTTGCATTTGGTTTTGGTCATGCTGGTCGTGCTGGGCTTCAGTTTGGTCGTACTGGTGGTGTAGCTTGGTTAGGTTGATCATGCTTGTAGACCAGCTAAACCATCGAAATCAAACAAAAGAGCTACACTGGTCAACCAGCTTGAACTGGCCAGGCTGGGTTTTTGTTTCAGCAGTAAACCAAGAGTTCTAATTGAAATCATTCGCTGAAGACCTGGAAGGCCCTTGAGGTTCCTACCTTAACCATTGTGTTTAAATGGCCTAGGAAATCCGCTTTTATGACTTCCCTTGAAGGTGGCTATTGGATATGATTATGATAAGGCGGTCCCTACTAAAAAAAAAAGGGCTGTGTCATAGAAAAGCTGTATCACACAGTTCAATACTGTAACTGGAGTCACCTCCTGGGTTCTAGTTCAGTTCTAGATAGGTGTATGTGCCACATCTGGTCATTGCCTCCGAAAGGCTTTAATGGAAGATGGAGAGGGCTCAGGCTTATAAAACTCAATTTACATGTTAATGCAAAAACATCCAGGCAAAATGTCAGACACCTGTTAGGCTGCCTCAGTCCCAGCTGTGGCCAGCCGACGTAATGGGGTGTAATTGAAAATTATTGCCATAACCAGAGAAGATTGAGGTCATGATCGTTAATCTGATTCGGCCCCTTTGCTTCAGTACTGGCTGTGCATTAGACGTGGTGTCCCCAAAAGCCCCGAGACCATTTTAACTACATCTGGAAACACCTCATTCTTCAAATTCACCAGAACAACCCGGTACCTCAAAGGAACTGTTTGGTAATAAGTGAAAAGGTACACAAATCCCCCCTAAAACCAGTCAGGACATTTGGTTTGGTTGTAGTGTTAGCATTAGCTACAAGGCTAATGAAGCTACGAGGAAATGGAAGCCTGTTATCTAGCATTTAGCATGTAGCATTTATTGCTATTATCTCACAATTGTATAGCATTTATTATACCCACGACTAGCTTCAGCCAAATTTACATAACACGTGTTTAGTGTCTGAATAGCTCAGTTAGCTTAGCCCTGGCTTAGCGGCCATGGTGGCTCAGTAGATCACCAGGTTGTGGGTCAAATACCCCGGTCCAATAAGAAGCCACTGTATAGCAAGGCCCCTAACTCCCTCTTTTACTCAAGTTAGCATAACTAATGAATAAACACAGCCATCTTGAAGCCCTTCATTATGTCTGTTCATTTCATGCAGTACAGAGAGAATAAGGGTTTCAAGATGGCGGCTGCTAGTGTTGTTTATGCATGCGCAGTGCAAATCGGCCAAGGCGCGCAAATCCGGTAGTGGCAGTGCCAAGTCCGTGGTGGCGGTGTTGCTGTCCTTGCCTGTTAACGACCTCGACCTCCCTACTCCTTTCTGGTTAGCAGGCTAACGCTACCGCTGAGTTAGCATGTTTAGCCGATATGGATATGGCAGCGTGTGGCACTTTAAACCACTTAAGGACACGCTTTACACATGCATTTCTGGACAAGCTGAGAGATACAGAACCATCACCAAAAAGTAAAGAAGCATGTGGAGGCGGTAGGTGAGTGATATTACCGGTCATCTTGCCCACTTCTTCAAAGTTACATTTAACGACGACGACTTTTAATGACAATTATTTTAAAGCTGTTATTCTAAGGTTAAGTGTTACATAGTGTTGCTTTAATGTGCATTTGTTACATAAATATATTCCCATGTCTATGCTGATCACCACAGCTAGTAGGGTTAGGGTCTTGGGCCCGCCATGCTACAGCACCCCTTGAGCAGAGAGAGTTACAGGTCTTGATCAAGGGTCCAACAGTAACAGCCTAGCTGAACCAGGTATTAAACCTCCAGACCTGTGATGAATAACCCAGAGCTTGTACCACCAAGCTACCACTGCCTCAGAAAGTTGTCTTGTAGCTCCAGGGCAAAACTAAGGAAGTGGACTTTAGATAGCAAGCAATAAATTTGACTCTTTCAATCTCTTTAAAGCTGCTTTTCAGTCCTCAAAGCTCTGATTGCAACCTGACCCGGCCAGTAATTGGTTTGTCCCAATGACTCATAACATCTAAACACCTATAATCCTTCTCTGACCGCTGGTACAACAAAGTGCAATTGCTTTAAAATAGCCCTTGTCTATAGGCAGCATATGTAATCTTCTGTCTGCACAGCTGCCGCAGGCTGAGGACTTGCGAATCTGACCTACTTTCTCATGACGTTTGACAGTAACAGTCCGCCAAGGCGTTCTGTCCTTCCTCTAGCTTCAGCCCACTTAGCGTAGTACGGAGACATCTGATTTTTTATTACCCAACCATTTCCCAACCTAACTGTGTCCCTTAGAATTAAGTAGGCGATTATATGTAAATGTGCTGGTTTTTGTGACATCACAAAACTCCCAGTCCTAACGAAGGACTGTTGAAAAGACAACCATGGACCAAAGTAAAAAAAAACAAAAAAACCTGATAAAAAACAGTGATAATAAGTATAATAAATAAATGAATAAATAAATAAAATGTCAATTCAAAAGTGAGAGACGTGCACACTTCATACTAATGCCTAAACATAAAACCATCTATCAGTATGACTACGTCAACAGCGTCTAACGAACGTCTTATTTTTGAGCTAAGATGGCCATGAAAGGCTCCACTCTGGTGGCTCCAGCAGCTTGAGCTCGACAGGTCCTTATCTCGTCTCGCGTCCTTCTCTGGGAACAATCAGTCTCCATACAGTAAGAAGAAATAAGCGGATGGACAAAGGTCAAACAGGTGCGTGATGTGTGTGTAGGCCATACTGACGAGAAGGTGCTAGTCACTGCCATAGAGAATATTCTCACAGCCTGAGCTTACAGTACTCCCTCATTGTGAGTAGCAGCCCAACCCAGCAAATGCGTCTAGATCATCTTAATCCCCTGAAAATCTTAAACCCCGTCCTTCTAACAATCTCCAAGGCCTGAATATTGGTTGTGACACAACTACGAAGACTGCATATAAATATATCCGTCCATAAAAATGTAAAAGTGAGAAATCATAGGGCTGTGCTATTTGGGCCTAGCTATCGGCCAAGGCGCGCAAATCCGCTAGTGGCAGTGCCAAGTCCGTGGTGGCGGTGTTGCTGTCCTTGCCTGCTAACGACCTCGACCTCGACCTCCCTACTCCTTTCTGGTTAGCAGGCTAACGCTACCGCTGAGTTAGCATGTTTAGCCGATATGGATATGGATATGGACACTTTAAACCACTTAAGGACACGCTTTACACATGCATTTCTGGACAAGCTGAGAGATACAGAACCATCACCAAAAAGTAAAGAAGCATGTGGACTGAGGCGGTAGGTGAGTGATATGCGTCTAGATCATCTTAATCCCCTGAAAAACATAAACCCCGTCCTAACAATCTCCAAGGCCTGAATATTGGTTGTGACACAACTACAAAGACTGCATATAAACATATCCGTCCATAAAAATGTAAAAGTGAGAAATCATAGGGCTGTGCTATTTGGGCCTAGCTACTGGCGTCTATATATATATATATATATATATTGTATATATGTATGGAACGCTAAAACGTATGGATAGCTAAAACGTCAATACTACGTTTATTAACCTAAAACACATTGAATCATCAAAAATAAACATTTCATGATTTTCTGTGCTTTTTAATGAGTGTCTGTTGACAGTATGTAACATTATTACCAGTGTCAGGTACTGGCCCTTTAATGGGAAAAAGGTGCTGCTGGCCCTTTAAGGGTTCTCCACGGTTAGCCGCATGAACTTGTTATTGTTAGCAGCTTAAGTTTCAGTTTAGCTGGGGAAGGAAGGGGACTGACAGCCAGATAGCTAGCTATCTAGATAAGCTCCAGAAATGATGGATCCCGGGCGGGTTTGAAGTATATGGTTTTTTATTTGTACTGTTTTTTTTATATTTAAAGGGACAAAACCGGGGCTGTAGCTAACGTTAGCGTAGCTGCCGGCTGGCTGGGACGTTGCTGGTTTTAATGGATGGACAGCTGGACTGAAGCACATCATGCCTTCGTACGAAGAGTGGAGAAAGACCATCCACTTCTATTACTTTATTAAGTTCACCCTGAACGTCTATTCGATGCTGTTTTCGGTGAGTACAGCTGGCTGGCTGGCTGACTGATGGGCAACGCTGCACCAGCTACCGCCAGTCTGTCAGTCTGAGTCCAGTCTGAGCAGAGGTGGCGAATCCAGGTCCGGACCGTAGAAATCCACTCCAGGATTTCGCTACAACTGCCTGGGTGGCTCCGCTGCAGCGGAGCCACCCAGGCAGTTGTAGCGAAATCCTGGAGTGGATTTCTACGGTCCGGACCTGGATTCGCCACGGTGCTCAGAAATACTGTCAAACACTGTGATTTGTGTTACATTTACCAGGGTTTCGCTTAGTCGGTTAGTCGCCAGTTATATTTTAATAATATTAATTACATATTTTGGTCTAATATCCAAGACGTCCTCATTAAACCTGGGCGTGGGACGATTTAAAGAGACAAAGCCCTTTTGTTGTTGGCGCTGCTCGCCGCCTCAGAACGAGGCCAGCCATTGTTACCCGGATGTAAGGGGCTTACCTGAACTGTACCCATCATAACCGGCACTTGCTGTCACTCTTAAAGGGGAACTTGACTGATTTCCAAAACTTTACACCTAATCAAACGTTTCAGAAGTAAAACCAGTAAGCCAGAGTGGTCCGGTGTGCAACAGTCCCTATAGAAAATCTATTTTTTCTCTATTTCTTTCTTTATTTCTTTTTTTTTTTTTTTTTTCAGTTTTTCGTCTGTTTGATCATGATCACCATTTCATATTTAAAGTCTGAAGACACGGCTTCCACTCACTACCGTCGTAACCATATATTAGTCATCGATATTACATGCCGTTCCTTCCTCTGTGAAGCTGAATAGAAACATTACTGTAATCTATACTTAAGTTAAAATACCTGTATTCTACATTTTTATTGTTTTTTTTTTTATTCCCTTTAATCAACTTTTATCTCCATGACCACTTCCCAACTTCTCTTAACCCCTTTTAACAATTAAACAGGCAGTTTTTATTTTTTTATTTTTTTTATTTTTTTATATACTGCGCCTTTAAGACTGATCTTTGTGAACAATTGTTTTAAAGCTGTTATTTTAAGGTTAAATGTTACATAGTGTTGCCTTACCAGGCATTTGTAATATATATATATATATATATAGGGTTAGGGTCTTGGGTCGCCTTACTACAGCACCCCTTGCGCTGCGCCTTTAAGACTGATCTGTATGGATGAGCTATGTTTTGATGTTTTGGCTGCCCTGTGTTGTTCCTCATTGAAGATGCAGCCCATCCATCTGCTGTAGGTTGTGGCTGTATGTAGATGAGAAATTGATAATACTTGGACCTTCCCTGGTGGCACTTCCCGGGGTATAGTTTTTGCTAAGTCACGCTAAGTCACGGCGGCGGATGCTTTCCTCAGCTGTGCTTTTCCCCAGCAGCCCTTCCTGACGGCTAGAGTTAGCTTCTAGCCCCAACACTCACTGCACAGCTCACTACACAGCTTTAGCTTTCAGGCTCACCAAGTTTGAGGTCCCCTTTTCCAGACAGTGGCGTCTGGGAAAGCCGTAGTCACGTAAAGGCCTGATTTGCATTAAAAAGTATGTGGAGGTGACTTTACAGAGGTCACCGAACCTCTGTTGTGGTTCTGCTGGAAGGAGGTTCGCGGTGTGTCACCTCTGTTGTTGACGCTAAAAAATAATGAGGTCAGTGGTTTGTCCTGTTTGTTATGATGAGGGTTGGTACGGTTGCACGGTGGTGGTTCATGCCCATGTTTTTGTTCCTGCTTAGATGTACGCGTTCCTCTCCTGCATGTCTTGACCAACCTTGTGGTTTATTGTTGTTATTATTTTCCAGCTGGTTAAAAAAATAAAAAGAATAATAATATTAATAACAACGTGGCGTGCTTGTGTCCTGGTCCTGGCTGGATTGTAAGCAGCCAGCGGGCTGAACTTCTCTAAAGCTGATGATTCTAGCAGAACAGCCTCCTCGGCCTGTTGTTTTTTTGCTGTCTGATCAGTTCAAATCTCTCCATCCCCTCCTAACCCCGAGTCTGGAGGCTTTCCAGCGCACTCCGAGACAGGCTCTATTAAGAAACCTGCGCTTTAGTGGCAGCAAATTTGCCTCGTTAAAAGGAACAAAGCGAAGATTGTTAGGAGAAGATGGAAGCTGATGGACAACAAAGTTAATTAGCCAATCAACTTGCATTAACCTGCTGGGAAGGGCAGAGTGAGGAAATTAAAGCGTAAGTGGTTTAAATGAGCTCAATTTGCGCCACTGCATTACTTAGTTCCAGCGCTAATCGAGCCGAGGCCTTCCGCCTCAGCCTTGTTCCTGATTAATATGACTGTGCATTTGTTCCTTTTAAGCTCTGAAAGGCCCGAGTTCCCCAGTAGAGCGGTCTGATGTTAGCTCTGTGAGGCTTAAAGACTCCCTTCCTCTTATAAAAAACCCCAAAACATATGGTTAAGGCTGTCTGATCCAATCCGAGTGTCTTAACGCCGAGTGTCAGCCGATTCCAATGCAACCTTAAAATCCCAGGATTAAAATAGCCAGTATCCGATGCGCCCCATCCAAATATGCCTGTATTCCTAGTCCAGAGTAATAATTCGTAAGCCCATTGATGAGCATGATGAGTGTGTCTAAACTTCTCACCACAGCTATATGTAAATGACCTCTGTTCTGATTGGCTGCCATGTTTTGAGCCTCATTGGACCTGCAAAAGTAACCTGCTGCCGTCTTAAAAGGTGGGAGTGTATACGTCATTTATATTCCTCCCTTTTTCTTGTCTGTACGTCCATCCCTCCCCCCCCTGCCCCACCCAGTTCCTGGGTCTGTGTGTGTTATGTATAGGCCTGTACGCGGAGGTGGAGAGGCAGAAGAACCGTACCCTAGAGGGCGTGTTCCTGGCCCCGGCCGTGGTGCTCATCCTGCTGGGCCTGGTCATGTTCACCGTGTCTGTGGTGGGCATGGTGGGCTCCCTCAGAGACAATAAGACCCTTCTGCACATGGTAAGCACCATTTCCCAACTTCACGAGCCATGCTTTGGGCCAAACTGGCCCCCCCTTGCTAACTGAAGCTCGTCTTCACAGTTCCTCTGCGTGCTGTGTGTTCTGCTGGCGCTCCAGGCCGTCGGGCTAATCATCGCTCTCCTGTTCGAGAAGACGGTAGGTGGCTTTGTGTTTGCGTGACCCCCCCCCCTGCATATGGACCACCTTCCCTTTTCATTCCGTCCCTCTCTCCTCTTCCCGCAGACGTCCGAGTTGTTCCAGAAGAACATACGTGAGGGGATTAAGCACTACTATGACGACCTGGACTTTAAAAACATCCTGGACTACGTGCAGGAGAAGGTTTGAGACTTCCTCGAGTTGAGAAACTGTGCGCCTACACTCTTTTACAGGCATGTCTGATGTGTGCTTCAGGAAGGAAAGCTGGAAAACGTCCAACCGGTCTTTCCTCAGAACAGACATTATTATCATGGAATAAAAGCGGAAGTGGAAATGCTCTGTTTTACCAGCGGGAGAACCGCTCGCCTTTCTCTGCTTTTAAACCAGCATTCAGAACCGAGCGGAGGCTAACGCTAATGCTAACCCCAATCACAGCCTCACATTCACCCACTATAAACTGGTTATGTCATACCAGTACACCAACAACCACAGACTGCTGCGTTTTATAGGAGCTGGGAGCTGATTGGTCAAGGAGGAGAGTCCGACTGGATTCTAAGATATTAAACACAGTATAAAACAGTCATTTAAAGAAAAGTCTTGACTAAACTAAATCAGTCAGTCCAGAATTTCGGGGAAAAAATCGGACCTGTATCGGACGATAGGAGAGAGATCGGATCAAGGGGCAAAATAACTGGATCGGGCCATCTCTAGTTAGCACCGTGCTAATTTCTAGAGCTATAGCTTCAGTTTGTTGTTAAGATAAGATAAGATAAGATAGTCCTTTATTAGTCCCGCAGTGGGGAAATTCACAGTGTAACAGCAGAAAGGGATAGCAGGACACTCAGTTACAAAAATTTAGATAAATAAATAATTTACACTATATACACACAATATAGATAAGAATTAAAAAAGCAATAAACAATATTATTTACAGTAAAAGTAAATAAGTTTAATTGCACATGGGGGTGGGATATTGCACATAGTATTCCCTGAACATGAACATGTGTGTGTAGTTAAGTGTGTGTGTATGTGGTTAAGTGTGTGTGTATGTGGTCCGCTGGGAGCAGGAAGGAAGGACCTGCGATACCGCTCCTTCACACACTTGGGGTGAAGCAGCCTGTCGCTAAAGGAGCTGCACAGTGCTGCCAGAGTCTAATGCATGGGGTGGGAGCTGTTCTCCAGCATGGATGCCAGCTTGGTTGTCATCCTCCTGTCTCCCACCACCTGCACTGGGTCTAAGAAGCACCCCAGGACAGAGCCGGCCCTCTTTATGAGTTTGTCCAGTCTCTTCTTATCTGCCGTCAAGATGCTACTGCCCCAGCAGACCACTCCATAAAAGATGGCAGATGCCACCACTGTGTCGAAGAACGTCCTCAGGAGCGCTCCCTGCACTCCAAAGGACCTCAATCTCCTTTAGCGACATTGGCCTCATAGCTCCACAGTTACACTAAAGAAGCCAAACTTCAGACGCCAGACATGTGTTGGCTAATTGGCTACACTTGGCTTAAGTATTCCTTTGAGTGCACTTACACCTCAGTGCTGTTCTACTCTATTTGGGTTTAGCAGTGCCGCCCTTCAGCAGCAGCACAGGCTGTTTAGTATCACTGTAGTGTTTTGGAAAAGCCGAGCGGAGACAGCGGCTGAGTCTGTACAGAAACCTGCTCGCTTCTCACTGGAGGTTTTGTGTTTGGATGCACTGCTGTAACGTCTCCTGAATGCTGTACTTCACGCTTTCCCAGACTGGGACCAGCATAGCTAAAGAATTTGGAATGTTCTTCAGGCTGATGACTGTGAAATGTGTTTTAAGTCCTTCGTGCAAGCAGAGTACTCGTTTTGTACTAATTTCGCACTCCTTAAGCACTACTACGACGACCTGGACTTTTACAAACATCCTAGACTACGAGAACTATGCATTATCTATAAACTGTACTTTGTCAAATCAGAGAGTACTGAGCTTGTATCAGAGTACATATTTTTAATCAGTCTATCAAAGTATTTATTTTATCAGAGTAGAGTATTAATTTTGAGTTCAATTTTATCAAGTACTTTAATCATCTTTTTTAGCAAAGATCATTTATTTTTATTAAGTAACTGATCATAGTTAATTGTTAAAAAATAAAAGTAATAAAATACTTATCAAAGTAATAACTTTTTTTTATCTAGTTTTATCTAGTTACTAATTTGTTCAATTGCTTATCAAGTGCTTATTTTATCAAAGTACAATTTTTTTAAAAAGTACACATTTTTCTTTTTATTATTTCTAGAAACTAAAAAAATAAGTATTTAATTTATTTAATTTTTTAAAAATAATTTTTTAATCAAAGAGCAATTTTTTTTTAAGTGCACATTTTATTAGAGTATTCCTTTTTATTATTTTTTATATTTTTTTTAATACGTACTCAACTAAAAGAGCAAATTTTTAAAAGTACACATTTGTATATCAGAGTACTCCTTTTTATTATTTTTATTATTATTTTAAGTAAGTACTCAACCGATCAGAGGAATTTTTGTGTTAATTTTGTTAAAAAAATTAAAAGTACGTAATTGATAAAGTACAAATTTAATTTTTAAGACTTAAGTACTAATTTTTTTTTATTCGTACTCAATTATCAGGCCTCACCTTTTCTGACAGCTCACTCATTATTATTCCTTTTATTAAAATTATACTTGTATTGTAATGCTTCTCCTTTCAAAAAAACAAATGGTGTGTTGAGGGAGGTGTTGTTCTGTTAATATCTGCCCTTTCTGTCTCTGCAGTTCTCGTGCTGTGGGGGTGACGAGTATAAAGACTGGGCAGTGAATCAGTACCATTTCTGTAACGGTACCGGACCGCTGGCCTGCGGAGTTCCCTACACCTGCTGCATCCACGACAAAGAGGTGAGTCACTGACACTCACTCGCCCACACACACATTTCCATAGAGGTGTGTAACCATAATACAGCACGCATCACGCTGCTGGAGGCGTGGCCGTTGGGTTCAGGTTCTTAATAACAGATACTTCCGACAACGAGACGAAGCTAATGAGTCATGGAATCCTAAGTCTAGACGTGTCTAGACAACAGCGAGTCATACAGTGTCAGAACTCGCTGAGACACGGTTTGAGGAGAGTGATGCTAATCGGTGTACATAGGCTTCCATTACTACTTAGCCACGTTAGCCGTGCAGGATACAAAAAAAAAAACAGTGCCTTAGTCTGCTGGACCACTCAAAGCCCCCAAGTGGGCCCGATTCTGATTGGCCCGCCTGTCTTATGGTAGTGTAGGAATGAATTACGGCTGTTTTTGGTCCGTAAACACGCACAAACACACACACAGGCACTTTGTAAATGGCCCTTTCCTTCACGAACGCAGCGCAGCACAGAATGACACAGAAGCTCCCTCCTCCTCGGACTGTGTGGTACAGTATGTGAGTGAACACTGTGTGAGAGTTTTGCTGATGGAGAGCATCATGAGCTTATTGACTGAGTGGATTCAATTAGCTGCACTTTCCTCTCTGGAGAGCCTTCAGAAGCCTTTCTCCCTCTCTTACACACACACACACACAATCCATCTCTCTCTACCTTTCCCCAGCTTTCCCCAGCTTTTGCTTTTGCTATCCCTCTTGCACTTGATCTTATCTCTCTCACACTGTCTCTATCTCTCTTGTGATAGTTCTATGTCGATTTCACTCTGTCTATCTCGTTTGCTATCTCCCTCATGCTGTCTCTAGATCTCTTGCTATCTCCCTCATCTTTCTCACGCTGTCTATCTCGTTTGCCGTGCCCAACCTACAGACATATGCTGTCTCTCGATCTCGCACTAGTCAACTTGTTTGCTGTCTCTAGATCTCTTGCTATCTATCGCGCGCTATGTATCTCGTTTGTATCACTTTTCATCTGGTTTGCTGCCTCCCTCATGCTTTCTCTCGAACCTCTTGCTATCTCTCTCACGCTTTTCATCTGGTTTGCTGCCTCCCTCATGCTTTCTCTCGAACCTCTTGCTGTCTCTCTCACACTTTTCATCTGGTTTGCTGTCTCCCTCATGCTTTCTCTCGAACCTCTTGCTGTCTCTCTCTCGCTATCCATCTCATTTGCTATCTCCCTCATGCTGTCTCTTGATCTCTTGCTATCTATCGCGCGCTATGTATCTCGTTTGCTGTCTCTCTCATGGTGTCTCTGGATCTCTTACTGTCTGTATCGTGTGCTCTCCCTCATGCCGTCTCTCGAGCTCTTGCTATCTCTCTCGCGCCATCTATCTCGTTTGCTGTCTCTCGCGCGCTATCCGTCTCGTTTGCTATGTCCCTCATGGTGTTCCTCGAGCTCTTGCTATCTCTCTCGCGCCATCTGTCTCATTTGCTGTCTTTTCCTATCTTTTGCTATCTCTCGTGTGCTATCCATCTGCTCTGCTTTGTCTCCCTCATGCTGTCTCTGTCTCTTGCTATCTCTCTCACACTTTTCATCTGGTTTGCTGCCTCCCTCATGCTTTCTCTCGAACCTCTTGCTATCTCTCTCACACTTTTCATCTGGTTTGCTGCCTCCCTCATGCTTTCTCTCGAACCTCTTGCTATCTCTCTCACGCTTTTTATCTGGTTTGCTGTCTCCCTCATGCTTTCTCTCGAACCTCTTGCTATCTCTCTCACGCTTTTCATCTGGTTTGCTGCCTCCCTCATGCTTTCTCTCGAACCTCTTGCTGTCTCTCTCACACTTTTCATCTGGTTTGCTGCCTCCCTCATGCTGTCTCTGTCTCTTGCTATCTCTCTCTCTCGCTATCCATCTCATTTGCTATCTCCCTCATGCTGTCTCTAGATCTCTTGCTATCTATCGCGCGCTATGTATCTCGTTTGCTGTCTCTCTCATGGTGTCTCTGGATCTCTTACTGTCTGTATCGTTTGCTCTTCCTCATGCCGTCTCTCGACCTCTTGCTATCTCTCTCGCGCCATCTATCTCGTTTGCTGTCTCTCGCGCGCTATCCGTCTCGTTTGCTATGTCCCTCATGGTGTTCCTCGAGCTCTTGCTATCTCTCTCGCGCCATCTGTCTCATTTGCTGTCTCTAGATCTTTTGCTGTCTCTCTCTCGCTATCCATCTTGTTTGCCATCTCCCTCCTGGTGTCTCTGGATTTCTTGCGCTCTCTGTCTTATTTGCTTTCTCCCTCATGCTGTCTCTTGATCTCTCGCTATCTCTCTCGCGCTGTCCATCTCGTTTGCTATCTCACTCAGAGACATGCTGTCTCTGGAACTCTTGCTGTCTCTCACGCTACCTATCTCTTGCGCTAATTCCCTCACGCTCGCGTGATCTCTCGCTATCTCTCCAGCATTATCTTGCTGTCTCTCTAGTGCTGCCCATCCATCTCTCTTACTTGAGCTTTCTCTGTCGCGCTGCCTGTCTCTCTTGCGCTTGTCACGTGTCTCTGGTGCTGTCCCTCTCGCGCTTTCTATCTCTCTTAGGTGCTATGTCTGTTCACGCTCTCTCACTTTCTCTCCTACTCACCCCCCCCCCCCCCCCCCTCTCTCTCTCTCTCTCGCTTCAGCACTTTCTGTTGCTCTCTCTGACGAAGGGATGTTAATTGGAGGTCATCTCAGAGTGGTGAGACGGGCCTCAGGCTCCAAAAGAAACAATAAATGCGAGGCATGAAACGAACGACATACTTCATTAATGAAAACTCTCAGAACTCTTGTCAATCCTCTTAAACTCACTTTCCTGGAGGCCCATATTGAAGCCCAGAAGCAACCTGCTAATGGGGAGGTTTAGTGGCCTGAGTGTTCTGTGTTATCTATATATAGAATTGTTTATAAAAAAAAAAATTAAAAAAAAGAAATTGCCCCTACCAGAGCGTAGAAGAGGCAATTTCGCTAACTGACTTGCTGACCGACTGACGGACCATGTTGAAACACCCATTACATAAACTGCCTCTTGTTTGTCTTAGGTAAGCTGAGGTTGGGTCTCCTTGCTGGCTTATGTTCATGAGGTCTATATCTTAAAGCTTTGAGGGCATGGCATGGCTCCCTTTCTGTTTGTTACATTAAGAATCTGAGTTGCTGTGGTCTTTACAGGAACTGCAACTGGGAATCCAGGGGAAGAATCTGTTCAGTTTCTGGTCCTTTAGACTGCAACGAAAGTTCAGTGAAGGCGGTCTGGGACACAGAGGCATAGTCTGGGAGAAGGAGTGGGTCTACTAAATGAGACGGTTGCCAATGTGAAACATTGGCGCACAGTTTTGGTGGCATTGATGAAGGGCTAGCAGGTGACCTATACAAACTATCCTTCAACACGGTGGAGCTACAAGGTAGAGGTTCCTAATCAGATGTTTCCAGTGATCGGTTAATGATTGACGGGGCTACAGCTTAATAACTAAAGGTGTGCTGAATCAGTCATTATGCCGTTGAGGTTGTAATAAAGGACAGCAGTATTAGGTTCCTCTTATCTCACCAGAATATCACGGCTATGTGACAAGCAGGTCTAAGGAGTGGTTTCTTGGAGGCAGGGCATGTTTAGGGACAATCTCTGAGCCCCAGGCAAAACTTCTCTGACCCTTGGAAGCATGGATTCCACAAGATACTTCTGAAGGTGTCCAATGGGATCTTGCACCAATACATTAGGACACCAAGCCACTGTGGGTGGACTTTTTGTTCCAGCTCATTGTGCAGATCCACAGGACTCTGGTTCTGGTTTTTGTACCAGACAGTAAGACAGGTAATCGGGACCCTTTTTTTTCTTTTTCTTTTTTTTTTTTGTTCCCCTATTGCTCCCCTGTAGAAAATGATGATGATGATGATGAATGGGGAAAGGTGATGTTAAGGGGGCTAGGTGAGGTCTTCGGTGATGAGTTCACCAAAGAACCATTGGTTACAGCACTTTTCATTTGTAATCCAGAAGATATAATAATGATAATAATAATTTTGCCGTCGTCTGTCTGTCTGTCTGTCTGTCTGTCCATCAGGCTGGAGAAGTGGTAAACACGCTGTGCGGCTATAAGACCCTCACAAAGCAGGTGAGTAGCGCTGTCTCCACCTTTCTCAAACCCCTTCCAAACACATCTTTTTCAGAGAATAGAATGACTGGATTTTTCGCCTGAGCTGGTTTGCAGAGAAAACAGCTCCGTGATACAACACTAACAATGAAATACTGCTGTTTTTAGTCAGACGCGGCTCATTGGCTTCTATCGACTGATCCGTGATAGGGATTTTATTTTGTTGTTTATCTGCAGCACCTGTACCTCGTCATCTTTTTTTATTATTATTATTATTTATTTTTTTTTTTCAGCAGCACATTTGGAGTGTGATTGTTTGGGGGAACGGTTTTGTGAAATGATCTGGCGGGGGCAGAAATAGAAGCTGCGTCAGCCGTGGCCATTCCGTAGCGAAGTCAGATTTGTGGGATTATTCATTCAGCGCAGCAAAACCAAGAGAAATTGGCAAGTTATTACCCTCGCCATTTCGATTTCGCCACTACTGAAGGGCTTTTGTCTGAGGCGCTGTGATTTCCGTGCCCTTTGCTGAACTACCGTCTTATCTGCGGCCAGTGCACAGTCGGCGGGATGCTTTTAAAGGGAGTGCTTTATGAAATGTTATTGAAATAATAGACAACAATTCTGCGCTGTTGTTCACTTCCCCAGCTATAATATTCAAACTACCCGCCTAATATCGTGTAGGCCCCGGTCAAGCCGCCAAAACAGCTCTCGCCATCGAACCCCTGACTCCACAAGACTGAGGTGGCGCCTCAAATGAGAATCAGTAAGGCCTTGACCGTGTCCTCCCTACTTACAAGACCAAACTCGTACCCCCCCACCCTGCACATTCTAGTAGGTTCCTGCTGATTAGCTGGATCAGGTATTAGTAGCAGGGTAAACACTAACACGGTGCAGGGTAGGGGGTCTTCTCGAACCCGGGTTGGGAACCTCTTATCTTACATTACCGTACAGGATAGGTCTTAAAGGACAGTAATTCCAAAGGCCTCTAAAAGTTTACTACTCAGCATTGTGGCTTTGTTTGCTGTGTCGTTCTTTGGCCCTAAAGAGGCGGTGAAATCCACTTCCAGTTGTTTTATTGAAATGACCATAAGATATCTTGGCGCCATCTGCAGTACTGGAGCACTTCTAGGCGGCAGCCAGAAGCGAAAATGCAGGGAGTAAAGAAGTAGATTCCGGGAATAGAAATTTAGTACGAGAACAACGCGCCATCGTTAACTCCCCTTTTTTTTTTTTTTACAGCGTGAGGACTTGGACGACATCATACACGTGCGAGGCTGCATTCACGCTGTGAATCTGTGGATGGGCGACAACATCGGAGCCACGATAGGAATCTGCTTCGCAGTGGGTCTACCTCAGGTTCGCATACCCCGTTTTTTTTTTTTTTTAAATATCTGCTGTTCCAATCCTTTCTAGAGCGCCTCCAAGTGGTTAAAAATTCAGTTCTACCTAGTCGGTAACTCCGCCTCCATTGATGACGAAATCGAGGGACTTTTTTTTTCTGTGTGAATGTTGATGCTCCCACTGGTATCAGAGCCACGCTCAGCCACGATCCCCTAATGTGCATTTTTCAAAGGAGCCAAGAGGATGGGAAGCCCATTCATTTCGCAGCGTTGCACAGTGGTTTCTATTTGGGTGCCAAAATTGACTTAAATACTAAAGACAGATCATTTGTAATTAACTAATGTAATTTCAATCATACAGGCCACATACTCGCTCGTTTAAGATCCATATGCTGGTATAAACTAGGGATGAACCCATCCATCTTTTTTTGTACCGATACAGATTCCGATATATGAACTTTGCGTAACGGCCGACACCGATCCTAAGGCATCAGGATTGACGTAATAATTACTTTACTAACTTTGTAAAACTAACTGTAACAAACTAACACAGATAGAAATAAACCCAATTTCTGTTTATTGGTCACTAAAATGAATAACTAGCTCAGGACTTTTATTCTGAAATTTGAGGTCTGTGAGACTTCAGAGCTTCTCAGTCCTTCTTATATGAGCGATATGACGGGTTGAGGGCACCACACTTGCTGTTGATAAGATATGCTATGATATGTGTCTCATGTCTGTAGGTTACTCTGATCCTAAGCCTAGATTACCGGTGGTGCGAGAATCAGTGTTCCGTGAATGGTAACGGTTAACTTCCAGAACTCTCTCTCAGACAGCCAGAACTCGCTTGGCAAAAAAGGAGTTTACCTTCGTGGCTTTGAAGTCGTGTTAATGCTTCACTGACCTGTAATAGGGAGAATGCCGTCTCGGAAAGCTCACGTGAGCTGCGGAATGCTGCATTACACCAATCACGTGATTAAAACCCTGTTTTATTATATTACTCAACCATGTCGGCCCACGTGCTTCTTTACCTTTCAGTGACGGTTCTGTATCGCTCAGCTTGTCCAGAAATGCTTGTGTACAATTCTCGTATGAACCGAGAACCTGTATGGAGGAGAATTCCACTTAGGAATGTCGTTCCTAATTCCTAGTTTCTAAATGTTTGCTCATTTGTATCCCAAAAGATGCCTCGCTGTATTGGACCCTTCAGAAGGACCACGTTTGGTCTGAAGGAGAAGGGATGAGGCCGTTTGATGGTTCATGATCCAATATCGGCGATGCTGCCGCACTAAAACCCTCTTCCAGGAAATGCATTTGGGCTGACCTTTCCGACACGCCACTCTCTCTGTCTTTTGGCCTCGTTGAATTTTCCCCACCCTTTCCGCCTGGCGTGCGCCCGCCGCCAAGCACATGATTTTTCATTTAAATCGGTTGCCACTCATTCCGCCCTTCATTACGCTGTCCTCTGCCAAAACAAATGAACTCCCGAAAAGACGCAGAGTCCCTGGGATGGACCTGGAATTGTGAATAGGCATAATAGCCTGTCTGTCTGTCTGTCAGCCGTCTCCTGTGCCTGACCACTAAATATTATGATTATTAGCTTATTGCCACACAAAGCATCCCTGATTGGAGTGTAGCCCTCTCAGAAACAGTCTGAGCCATCTGAAGCAGAGCACTGGGTTATGAATTTCTGCCAGTTAGCGTTAGCCAAGCAGTATATGCTACATGATACGTTTTACAACTGGTAGCCTAGTGTGCTACAGAACAACCCTTTACTAGAGGGCTGGTCTCCTTCATTTGCCTCATTTGAGAGTAAGCTAGCTAAACAACCAAAGCTATAGCAGCGAAGTTCAGTATGTGAGGAATATTACGATTATTAGCCTAAAACACGTCCACTTTCGGAGTGTAGCTCTCTCAAAAACGTCTGCCTGCCGTCCGAAAGTAGAGAATTCAGTTATATACACACACGGTATATCTGCCGCTTAGCATTAGCCAAGCAGATGAGCTATTAGCTAACTTGCCTACATGGAAAATTCGAATTATTAGCGTCCTACGCTACAGAAACCCCTGACCGGAGCTTCTCAGAAACAGCCCGCTGTCTAAAGCGGAGCGTTCATTTACCTTATATGAACAGGTAATGCTAGCCCATGTAGCTAGCGTATATTAGCCTGCTGGCTTGATAAGGTCAGCGCAAAAGTAAGACATGAAGGGGGAGGGGAAGTGAAATGGACTCTGCTTGACCCCCCGGGAAACGCTGAGGACTGCCGTTAGTGGGCCAACAGCGGTCCGCTATGAGTTGCTAGAGAGCTTGACAACATTTGGAGCGTTAGCATCTCAGAGCAGAGCGTTTAGTTACGCTAGCCTTTCTGCCAGTTGGGATTAGCCAAGCGGCTGAACTGTCGGCTAACTTTGCTACAGGAGAAATATCACAGTTTGCAGCATGTTGTGCTATAGAAAACCCCTAACTAGGGTTGTTGGCTTCTTCGAAGACGGCGTCTCTGCCTTATGAAGCATGTATTTACCTCAGAATGACGGAATGCATTTCTGCTAGCTACTGTTTGGGGAAGAGGGGAATGGTGTACATTCGGTTCAGCTCAGGTACCCTGATAGCAGGAGGATAGCGGGCCGCTAGCGGCAAAGCTAGCAGCCCACTGGCATTATGCTCAGTTTTTTCTGGACAGTCCGCCAGCGCTCGTTTTCCACCAACTGTCCAATTTGCTTTTTTTCCTTTAGAAATGATCTTGGTAAATAAATTTCAGTTTCAGCTAAATTATTATATGTAATTGTTTTTCTCTTAGTTGTTTGTAATATTTGTCTTTTTATTTGTTTATTTTCTAAAATAAACAAATAAAAGTCTCTTTTTAATGATGTCCCTCTTGCCCCCTGACCCACAGCTGCTGGGCATCCTGCTGAGCTGCATCTTCTGGAACCTCCTAGTAGAAATGAGCGAGTCGACAGACATGGTGGACTTCAAGATACTGAAGCGGGCCGGCTTTAGCTACAGCGACCTGGACCTGGCCGGTGCTGGATGGTGCATGTGTTTGCCCCGAGAAGGCGGATATCTGCCCATTCCTGTATCAGAACCGGAACAAGATCTGGACAAGGAACGGGAATTGGGACAGGACCTGGCCACTCCAGACTCTGAGCCTTTTGACCTGTCCCTCACTCTGTTTGAACAGCCGGGCCAAGGACCAGGCATGGGAATGGATGTGGTGGACAATCGGCTGTAGAGGCCAGAAAGGGAACGTGTTTTATTGTTGTTGTTTTGGTTTTTTTTTCAATTTTATTTATTGTCTCATCTTGCACTACAGTTTGGGGTCATGTGCTTTCGCTGAGCTTCACCCATCGTACAGTACATATTTACATATTTTCTTACCGATTTTCTGTGTAAAATGCAGGAAACAGACATCATGCTGTATTTTTTTTACAACTCTTTTACATAATTTCCCACATTTTTAAACATGGCATTAGTTGCGTTTAGCTTTCTGTACTTTTCATATTGTCTTTTTAAATTGGGAATTACTTGACTGGTAGAAATAGTCAATAATAGACAAAGTTTTTTTTTTTTATTATTATCATTTCCAATTTTACAGACAAAAAGGGATAAGTGTAGCATTTTTTATTGTAATTAAATTAATTGAAAGGGATTTACATTGATGATTGGCAACCAATCTTTTTATTTTGTTTTATTTAGTTTTTTTCCATCTTAAAATCGTGAATTTAGAACAAAATATTCAGGGAAATACAATTTACAATCTTTTATATATAAAAAATAACTTTTTTTTTTTGTTTGCTTTTTAGATGAACGTAGATGTATATAGATATAGATGTGTAGATATTAAGGATGCACGAAAATATCGGGACAGCACACGGTTCAGTTATATAGCAACGTTTTCAACTAGGGATGTCCCGACCCCTGATCCAGTCTGATCTGTGTTTGTGTGAAGAATTCAGTTTCTATAAGAAGTGCTGCTAATTGATTCTGTAATATCACTATTTGTAGTTTCTATACTGGACTAATTTCTTTTAGTTCAGTAGCGACTGTTTTATAGTGTGTTTTTAATATCTTAGTGTTTGTGTTTTAAGCAGCTGTAATTCAAGAGTAAAGATGTGGTGAGAATGTATTTGCCCAAAGCAGCTCAAACACAGTCAAAGCTCTAAAACCTCAGATATTACGCTAAGTTCTCAAATTTCGCTGTGAAATAGTTCTTACCCTTCAATCTCCAAACCATTCCTCGCTGCTGTGGGCTGGGAATAATGTCTGTTTTAATGGTGTTTAGTGGGCGTCAGAGTAAAACATGCCTGGATCGGATTGGGACATCCCTAATTTTAACGTAATCTTAGGATTTGTTTTTCCGAAACTGTAACGTGTTTTTTGTAGCACTATTTTATTTTTTCCAGTTCCTTTTCCAAATATGTTTTAATGAATATTTCATCTATACAATCATATGTTTGCCAAAAAATGCTAAACGTGCCCTTACGTTTTTTTTTTTTATGTTAAAAAATTTCAGAAACCTTCTTTTCGGATTTCAAATTTTCAGATTTTCAGTGTTGCCAATATTTTCCTAGCAGTGCATTCTTAATAGATGTGCGTTAGCTTGTCTAATCAGTTAGCTGTGTTGCACTTCCGATATCACGACTCTTAAACACTAGAAATTTTTCGAAAAGAAGGGGTTGGGAATCAATCATTTAATTTGACGCTGCTGTTCTTGTTTACAATCTTGCGGAGTATAAACTGACAAAGAAATTGCCGGGAATCAATGGTTGCCTTATTCACGATAGAAGCTTTTGTCTGCGATACCTCAGGCTATTTCGGAATGGCCATAATTTTTTGAAGACTTTTTATTAGGAAGAAGAAATTCTAATTCTGAAAAGGTACTTGGAGTGTAATCTGCACAGTAACTAGAGCTCGCGTTTTATTTGTATTATTTTTTTTTTTTAATTTTTTGGTCCGTTGTGTGCTGTCGACTAATAAGCTGGAACGTTACGTGCATGTTTGTTTTATTGTAAATAACGAAAGCAACAGGCCTAAAAAGGACCGTAATCCATATTTAAATGGTGCTTTTGACTTCTGTAGTTCGTAGACCTTTTAGAACACTACCTTAGCCGTTTGGTGCTTGAGCGTGTTGCTCAAGACGGAGCTCTTCCGCGTCTTGCTCCGGCCTTTTTGGAAAAAATTTAAAAAGTCCTTAAAAATGCAGTCCTCGCCAATAAAAGGGATTTCAATTAATCTGCTCCCCTGCATTTATTTCCCCGCAGACTAAGCACACAATGTCATTGCGTAGATTATGATAGTGGTGGATTGCCAAAAGGGGCTTTGATTGCTTGTTTTTTCTGGGTTTCAGTGCGCAGAGTAAAAACTGAAGGCCCGCTGTAGCCCGTAAAATTGCCTTTGTGAGGTGCCTATGCGTTCCGCTGGGCGGTGAATACACGGCCAGCACCGGCATTCACAAACCCACTGGCCCTGCTGGGACAGTAGCCGACGTGGCTCTGAAACCTCACCCAATTTATTGGTATGTATTTAATTGGGACTGGGGCTTTCTGAAAGCTAGTTTTTGAAGCTGTGCCGATTCTCATACTCATTTATTTGCACCTTACAGGCATTCTGGCAGCCAGCCTTTGAGGCTTTGCCAACTAACAGACTCATTTATTGGGAGCAGGGCTTTGTTGCCTTTCAGGCTTTCACGCCACCTTCCTGACAGCTAGCTTTTGAGGCTATGCCACCTCACAGGCCTTTTTATAGGGATTAAGGAATTCTGACTACTAGCATTTGAGGCTGCGCCACCTCACAGGCCTTTTTATTGGGATTAAGGCATTCTGACTGCCAGCCTTTGAGGCTGCGCCACCTCACAGGCCTTTTTATTGGGATTAAGGCATTCTGACTGCCAGCCTTTGAAGCTGTGCCACCTCACAGGCCTTTTTATTGGGATTAAGGCATTCTGACTGCCAGCCTTTGAAGCTGTGCCACCTCACAGGCCTTTTTATTGGGATTAAGGCATTCTGACTACCAGCCTTTGAGGCTGCGCCACCTCACAGGCCTTTTTATTGGGATTAAGGCATTCTGACTGCCAGCCTTTGAAGCTGCGCCACCTCACAGGCCTTTTTATTGGGATTAAGGCATTCTGACTGCCAGCCTTTGAAGCTGTGCCACCTCACAGGCCTTTTTATTGGGATTAAGGCATTCTGACTACCAGCCTTTGAGGCTGCGCCACCTCACAGGCCTTTTTATTGGGATTAAGGCATTCTGACTGCCAGCCTTTGAGGCTGCGCCACCTCACAGGCCTTTTTATTGGGATTAAGGCATTCTGACTGCCAGCCTTTGAGGCTGCGCCACCTCACAGGCCTTTTTATTGGGATTAAGGCATTCTGACTGCCAGCCTTTGAAGCTGCGCCACCTCACAGGCCTTTTTATTGGGATTAAGGCATTCTGACTGCCAGCCTTTGAAGCTGCGCCACCTCACAGGCCTTTTTATTGGGATTAAGGCATTCTGACTGCCAGCCTTTGAAGCTGTGCCACCTCACAGGCCTTTTTATTGGGATTAAGGCATTCTGACTACCAGCCTTTGAGGCTGCGCCACCTCACAGGCCTTTTTATTGGGATTAAGGCATTCTGACTGCCAGCCTTTGAGGCTGCGCCACCTCACAGGCCTTTTTATTGGGATTAAGGCATTCTGACTGCCAGCCTTTGAGGCTGCGCCACCTCACAGGCCTTTTTATTGGGATTAAGGCATTCTGACTGCCAGCCTTTGAAGCTGCGCCACCTCACAGGCCTTTTTATTGGGATTAAGGCATTCTGACTGCCAGCCTTTGAAGCTGTGCCACCTCACAGGCCTTTTTATTGGGATTAAGGCATTCTGACTACCAGCCTTTGAGGCTGCGCCACCTCACAGGCCTTTTTATTGGGATTAAGGCATTCTGACTGCCAGCCTTTGAGGCTGCGCCACCTCACAGGCCTTTTTATTGGGATTAAGGCATTCTGACTGCCAGCCTTTGAGGCTGCGCCACCTCACAGGCCTTTTTATTGGGATTAAGGCATTCTGACTGCCAGCCTTTGAAGCTGTGCCACCTCACAGGCCTTTTTATTGGGATTAAGGCATTCTGACTGCCAGCCTTTGAAGCTGTGCCACCTCACAGGCCTTTTTATTGGGATTAAGGCATTCTGACTGCCAGCCTTTGAGGCTGTGCCACCTCCCAGGCCTTTTTATTGGGATTAAGGCATTCTGACTGCCAGCCTTTGAGGCTGCGCCACCTCTCAGGCCTTTTTATTGGGATTAAGGCTGATGATGGAGCTTTTTGACAGCTAGCATATTATACAGCTAGCTAATTCACAGTCTCTTTTTGGGAATAAGGCTTCCTGCAGCTAGCCTTTGAGGCTGTACCATCTCCAGACTCCTGTATTAGTCAGGCTTTCTGGCAGATTTTAAGGCTGTTAGTTCTTACAGGCTTTTACAGACAGGTAGAGCTTTATGATGATGAAATAGCCTTTGAGGCTGTGCCACTTTTGGGCCTCATGGCCACTTTACTGGAGCGAAGGCTAGCCTATGAGGCCGTGCCACTTTACAGACTCATTAGGGGTGGAGCTGTGTGGCCACAAACCTCAATGATTCATGGTTAAAGAGTAGCTTGTGCTGCAGCAGCGGATTCCGGGAGAACCGCCAGAACTCCTGAATTCCATTTGTAGTCTGAGAGCGTCCCGCGCCAGTTCCACAGTCAAGCCCTAGCGGCCTTCTCCATGTCGCTGGATTTTAAGCCCTCGGAAAGTAAACGAATGCGGGATGAAAGTGATGTGGCAGGTTTATGAATAAGGATCGGACGGTGTGTAAAGGGTGCTCTTTAATGGATGGCTTTACTTTTTTACTTTTTTTTTGTCCCCTCTGCGCGTGAGGAGGAATTCAAAACAGCATTAGCCATGAGCTTGCATCCCCCCCCCCCCCCCCCCCTGAAATAAGGAGCCACTCATGGGTGGTTGTTCATTTTCAACTGAAATGCAGGCTGTCTGTGCCCTCTCTCTCCTCACATATCATTCCCTCTAAAGCAATAATGACAGTGACGAGGAAGGCAGCGCATGGAATAATTAGAGTGAAGCACCTCGATGGCAGGAAATGAACTGCGGTGCCAAAATAACACTCGACTCGCTGAGCGCCGGGGAACAGGACGCATCCAAATGTGCCCCATTATCATAATGACAACATCAGTGCTGCCACCAGTAATTATCAAAGTGGCAACTGGTAACTGTTGAAGGACGAGACACCCGCCTGTCCTGGTTTCGCTGGCTGTGAATGAGTGATGGACGCTCATATGAATGGAGGATTATTGACCGGGTTGGTTAGTAGTGGTCAGTGTGGGCAAAAACTGACCGGTTTCAGTTGAGTCGAGTTGATGACCACATGACCCAGGTTCCCTCAAGAACATTGCCTGGAGCTTTACCTCATTGCACCATAACCAGGTAATGGTCTGTGATCTGTCCCACAGTGACCCCTCTGGGATTGGATGGATGTATGAAGGATGTATGAGGTAGGTGTTTCTAATAAAGTGGCCAGTGAGTGGAAGTACAAGGTAGGTGTGTACCGTATTTCTATTCTGTGGTATGTATCTTTTTGTTTGTTTGTTTGTTTTTTGGACTCCAGGCCAATCTAGAAGCCTTTGCCCTGTACCCTTTGCCTTGTACACCGGAGCGAACTCCATTAGGGCTCTGGTCATTAGCCAGTACTGATGTGAAACCCTGCATGTGCATCATCCTGTGCCTCTCGTACCCGCAGTTCAAATTGACTTTACTTCTGTGGCCCTGCGGTTTCTGCACAACATGACTGGCTGTGTCCGAACTCCATTTCACGACTGACCAGCCGACAGGCCCGAGCAGACCCTCACCAGTGGGGAAGCAGAGGACGAGTCTAACGAGAGCAAGAGGGAGAGAGGGTGGTGTCCTTTACCTTTCAAAAGTTATGAATCAGGTTTCATTATTAAATTGTTTTTTTTATTTATAAATAAAACATTGAAATAGAAATATTAAATACAAATACTATGTATATTAATTATTTTATAAAAATAATAATATAATGAAATTATATCTTTTGTTATAACCCAAATGATTTGACCACCACTTTTAAAATACAGAATACATTCTGAATATTCATTTTAATTTAGTTTTATTACATTTATTTCATTTCATTAGTCATTTCTGGTTTTTTTCTGTCAGCTTCATTCTGGGTGTTTATTAACACCCCTTCTATATTTGTCTAATTTTATGCTGAACTTCATTCTGGGTATTAATTTTATTAGATCTTCACTCTGGGTTATAATTTTATTAGAAAGTTACTCTGGATTTTATTTTTTATTACTAATTCATTATGGATTTTGATTTGATTAGAAATTCATTATGGACCTTAATTTTATTAGAAATTTACTCTGGATTTGAATTTTATTAGAAATTCACTCTGGATTTGAATTTTAATAAAAAAATCACTCTGGATTTTAATTTTATTAGAAATTCATTGTGGACTTAAATGTTATTAAAAATTAATTATGGATTTAAATTGTATTAGAAATTCATGGATTTAAATGTTATTAGAAATTCACTCTGGATTTTAATTTTATTAGAAATTCATTCTGGATTTTAATATTATTAGAAATTCATTATGGATTTTAATTGTATTAGAACTTTAACTTAAATCTTAATAGAAATATTCTGTATATATTATAATTGTAACTATATTAGAACTTTATTTTGAATATTAATGTTATTAGTTGTAAATACTTTTTTAAACATTTATTCTGAATAGGACCATCATTAGAACTATTGATGTTCTCCATTCTCCTTACAAACTAAACCTTTTACAGTTTCCTGCAAATCATCTGAAGCCCAGTTTCACAGTTCCGGGATCATAGTTATTTTTACATGGATCTGCATTACTACAGGATTCATATGATTGAATTGATTCTAACCTTTTGAGCAGTAGCAGATTTAAATACATGGGACAGGATAATAAGGGTACATCTCGTCCTCTAGCAAATAGCAGAAGATTGGCCTAAATTGGGTGCTCAATGTTCTCAGCCCTTCTTGTCCTTCGGTACTATAAATTATTGCTATGAGTTATTACTCATTTAAGACAAAATTAAGCCTGTGTTCCAGGGTGCTCCACCTCCACCTTTTCCCACCTCACTTCCACAAGTCAAATAAGTACCTGGAGGTGTATAGAAATGTACAGCAGACGGCTGTAGCAGATTTACACTGAGCTCTTAGTGGTTCCTCCTCATGCTCTTGCATGGCCGTTCATGAGTCTTGGTTCCTATCAAACACCAGTCAGTCATTGCTTGAATGCTACAGCCTGTTTAGGTACTGTTGCTGACCATGTTTCCCCATCTTCTAATGGTTACTTCCAGCATAATAATGCACCAAGTAGATGTGATGGCAGGAAATCTGCCGGATTGCTCGAGAGCTGTTC
Organism: Salminus brasiliensis; assembly: GCF_030463535.1. NCBI lineage: Eukaryota > Metazoa > Chordata > Actinopteri > Characiformes > Bryconidae > Salminus > Salminus brasiliensis. The sequence continues at coordinate 32,711,385 of NC_132897.1, forward strand.
CTGATCAATTGCTCGGTGAATGTAGTTTAGCCATGAAGACGCCTCTCCGCAGTGAATGGAGTCATCCTACAGGCCGCGCAGCAAATTAATGAAGAATAACTCCGCTGTATTCGGGCTGATGATGGATGTTTTAATATGCAGAGTCGATCGCAGCCAGTGAATTGCATGTGGGAATTCATGTCAGGCAGTCGTGTTGAGGAAGCAATTTCAGAGATGGATGGACAGAGAAAGAGGGTAAAGATGGCGGTGAGGAGAGTAAGGCCTAACGCTCGTGTTGGGACTATCCTCTAAACCACACTGATCCAAAAGCTCACCAGTATCTCACACCTTCAGAAGTTTGGCAGCCAGGTTTAGTGGGTCCTGGGCCCACCCCTGGTCCGGGGGATAGGCCTTTGGGCAGTTGGCCTTCGCGGCCTTCACCATCTTCGTTTGTTTAGCTAGCAGCATCAACCAGAGTTAAGACAGCCTGAGCTTTTTGGCTTATTATATATAGCTAGCTAGTGTCTGGCTAGCTAACATAAGCTAATCTACACTAGAGACCACCCTCCTACCTAACAGGACATGACTGACCACATTCATTTGCGCATGACTGGATCGCGAGGTCGCAGAATGCCATTGCTATAAATGATATTGCTAACTAATCAAGACGTAGCGTAACAACATATTATGACCTAAAACTAAATGAAAAGGATTAAGAGGAGAATACCCAACAAACAAACAAACAAACTGAGCTGGAGAAGGGCGAAGTGGAGTTTGTTTTTGGGACATGGCAACAAGCTGCTTGCTAAGGAACTATAATTTGGCGGAAGGAAATGCTAATGTATTTAGTTATTTATTAATACAGGCCGAGTATAGTGCACAAATTCTACGATTAAATCCAACAGTATAACAATGTTAATGTCAACAGACAGGCTGCGCTAATCATGCTAATTATTTTGTCTACTGATGATTATCTCTGCTTGTGGTATCCAAACAAATGCCAGTTTTGATTGTTCGTTCGTTTATTTCCAGGTTTATGGCCAACAGACATGTCGGAGCGTCCTGCAGTGAGATCCGTGATTGGTGGAGATCGCTGACTGATGGAGGCCTGGAATCCCGAGCCAAGTATGAAGTCATCAGCTAGATAGGCTGATGTCTGCAGAATGGACACAGCCTTTCTCTGCCATTTTATTGACTGGCTGTGTGTGTGTGTGTGTGTGTGTGTGTGTGTGTGTGTGTGTGTGTGTGTGTGTGTTAGCACTCAATAGCATTGAAAGCACACATCCTGACATTATCTCGATCCTGTCCGGAGATGTTTATGTAAAAGCAGCCCTGAGGTCACTGAAACATAGCTGCTCATTACTAATCCATCTCCATTTATTTGCCTAAGTGAGAGTCAGGCAGTGATCACAGCTCATCTCCTCATTCTTTCAGACGTCAGTACCCAATAAATAAATGAGAGAGAGAGAGAGGACAACAGGTCATGCTGCTGGTTAAACTCGCAGTGATTAGCCTGTCCCTACTGAGGTACTGTGTGATCTAATGTAGTGGCCAGTGAGCTGAAGCACAAGGTAGGGGTTTCTAATAAAGTGGCCAGTGAGTGGAAGAAGCACAAGGTAGGGGTTTCTAATAAAGTGGCCAGTGAGTGGAAGAAGCACAAGGTAGGGGTTTCTAATAAAGTGGCCAGTGAGTGGAAGAAGCACAAGGTAGGGGTTTCTAATAAAGTGGCCAGAGAGTGGACATCCAATATAGATGTTTCTAATAAAGTGGCCAGAAAGTGGAAGAAGCACAATGTAGGGGTTTCTAATAAAGTGGCCAGAGAGTGGAAGAAGCACAAGGTAGGGGTTTCTAATAAAGTGGCCAGTGAGTGGAAGAAGCACAAGGTAGGGGTTTCTAATAAAGTGGCCAGAGAGTGGAAGAAGCACAAGGTAGGTGTTTCTAATAAAGTGGCCAGAGAGTGGAAGAAGCACAAGGTAGGTGTTTCTAATAAAGTGGCCAGAGAGTGGAAGAAGCACAAGGTAGGTGTTTCTAATAAAGTGGCCAGAGAGTGGAAGAAGCACAAGGTAGGGGTTTCTAATAAAGTGGCCAATGAGTGGAAGAAGCACAAGGTAGGGGTTTCTAATAAAGTGGCCAGTGAGTTTTTTTTAAAGGACGTAATCGGTTTAGAAGTTATGGACATTGTGGAGCATTTTTAGAGGAAAGCCAGTGACCGTAAATTACACACACACACACACACACACACACACACACATACACACAACCCAGCGGCCCATTTGTCTGAATCCCAGTCATCCACTTATTGACTCAGTCACCAGTCCATAACATTGACTGAGTGAGAGACCATCAGCTGGGGTGTATGTGAATGTGAGAGAGAGAGAGAGAGCGAGCAAGCAAGCGAGGGACCAAATCTCTGCCCATCCGTTTGGTCTCCTTTGGACTTTCAGCTTCTCTGTCCTTGAAACAAGCTGCATTCATGAATCCCTTTGATTAGCGACACCTTTGTTTCTCCCTCTGGTTCGGTCTCCTTCGGATGAAACCAGGTAAGACGCTTACGTGTTTTTTCCATCATGGTCCTGGTCGAGTTAACCGCACAGTCAGTGGAGCTTCCCCATTGGAAAAACCCCTTTAGCAGGGCTTTTCAGCCCATGTCTGTAATGGGAAGGTCTCGACATTTCAGCCCTCAGTATTCTCAGTCTATTGGAGATGCTTTGTAGTAGGTCACCTCCATTTTTCGAGCTACGTAGAACTATTTCTTTGGAAAGTTCTGTGAAGAATCATCTACGCAGGGTTTTCCACCATAGTGAAGACCTCTTTAACCAGGCAAAGAACCATTTAAGCATCCATATGATCCTGGTTTTCTTAGCGCAGTACCCTGTAGTAAGGAACCCTTGATGAGAGTTTCACCAGGTTCTGCTAATATATTGAACGTTTACAGATGTAGGGCCATTCCTGTAGGGGCATCCGCTCTGCATTCTTGCATTTAATGTCTGGGGGATGTTTGTACTGCTTGTTCTTCTTCCAGAGTTGCAGTGCGGGCCTGTATGTACAAGGGTAAAACAATGGTAAGGGGGTCCAGCACAGTTTGCTGATGTTGCAGGAACATTTACAGATGTAGAGGCAGTCCTGTAGGGGCATATGCTCGGCAAGTGAGGGTATTGTTGGATGTGTGGAAAATGGGTCACAAAGCAGATGCCGTTAATGTTTGGTGAAAAGGAGTGATTGCATTTGGGCCCCAAGCCACAGTGTGAAGGAGGTGAAGCTGAATCTGCAGGTGTAGGGAAGCATGCGGTCATACGGTTCTACCAGCAGTGGCAGAAACCCCAGTCTACAGGACATTCTCCTTAGAATTATTGCCGAAAGACGAAACTGACTGACAGGGACCGCTGGCGGGTTTCTAGGCTTGTGAATGAAAATCTAGTAGTCAACGCAGGCCCTTCACCACCAATTTCTGAGAGTATGCATTAAAAAATCTGTGAAGACTGTGAAGTTTCAAGAGAGTGGTCCAAAAAATCTAAAAAAGCAAGGTTCTGAATGGTCCTAGATATCCAGCTGGAAGCAGAGGTCACAAGTTTCATGGCAGAAAGAGGAAGCCATCACCTGCTGCCACCAGATTCCTGAGGAGGCAGGTGGGCAAAACCCTTGAGTGCTTTGATGGCAGCAGGCACTGAGGTCGGATAAATAACCAGATGAATAAACCACAGATGTTTTGTGATTCTGTTCTGTGGAGCCTTTGACGTTCTCGGGGCTGTGGATCAGCGGTATATACGTCTGGAGAAGGAAGAACGAAAACAGCGCCCTGCCTACAGTGAAGCATGGTGGTGGCTCTGTGATACTATGGGGCTACTTTGCTTCTTCTGGCACTGGAAACCTGCAGTATGTCGTCATTGGACCTTCCAACAGGACGGTGACCCCAAGCACACCTCACCAAGGCTTGGTTTCAGAAGAAGTCCTGGCCGCCACAGTCGCCTAGTGCTAGCAAATTCAATCTCAGCAGGGTAACTAGCTAGCTAGCTAAATCTGAGCAAGCCTTGCCAGAGGCTACGTTGTCGACTCTTTAAGAAATGCAAGGCACAGTATGGAAGTGGTTTCCTCCAGACCCTCTTCCGGTCTGACTGAAATGCCCCCTGACAGTTAGATCAGTTCATAAGCTAATGCTACCATTAGCTTGTCTCCATTTATAGATATGGACCAATTCACTAGGTACGCTACTCTCAAATGGTTCAGGTACAGAAACCAGCCTAAAACTGTGTTGTCTTTCAGACTGATTTCTTGGCATTTGCAGCGTTGCGAAATGACTTTCAGAGGTTTCTTATTTCAAAAAGTTTCTTTTCCAATTATGAAAATGTTCAAAGGCAGTTTCAGTTGACGTGGGATAACACAGCTGAGGAACTCATAACTTTGTACAATGATATCCAATTTAGCTTTCAGGAAATGAAAGCGGCGCTATTTTCTGCGTTAGCAGACTTTTTGTTGGGACTCAAAGCCGAGTTAGTTTTTGTTAGCGATCTGCGCTCTATGTCATGAATGAAAAGGAACCCCCCGATTATGAACTGGGAGAGGAAGTCTGTGTTGAGGATGGGACTCGGAAACATCCGCGGTGGCCCATTGATCACTGATTAACGATTGTGTCAGAATCCCAATTAGAGCTCATGTGTGTTTGTAGGAGATTTGGAGGAGAAAAAGAGGGAGATATGCGAGCATGATTCGTAAGGCAGTGCAGAAATGTAATGGCTGTGGGGTGCCATCGATTTAGCCTGTCAGAGCAGCGAGCATGAGCAGCCTCTCTCTCTCTCTGTCTCTCTCTCTCTATGCCTCTCTCTCTCTCTCATTCATTCTCAGTGGGGGGTGGTGAAGGACACGGATCAATGATGTGACAGTGTTAATTATCCAGCCGGAAAACTGACAGAGCAAACCTGAACCAGTGCCACCATACTGTCCTAAGTTGCAGATTCCCCTACAGGACTCACTGGCCACTTTATTAGAAACCCTTACCTTGTGCTTCCACTCACTGGCCACTTTATTAGAAACCCTTACCTTGTATGTCCACTCACTGGCCACTTTATTAGAAACCCTTACCTTGTATGTCCACTCTCTGGCCACTTTATTAGAAACCCTTACCTTGTATGTCCACTCACTGGCCACTTTATTAGAAACCCTTACCTTGTATGTCCACTCACTGGCCACTTTATTAGAAACCCCTACCATGGATGTCCACTCTCTGGCCACTTTATTAGAAACCCCTACCATGGATGTCCACTCTCTGGCCACTTTATTAGAAACCCCTACCATAGATGTCCACTCTCTGGCCACTTTATTAGAAACACCTACCTTGTGCTTTCACTTACTGGCCACCTTTTTAGAAATACCTACCTTGTATGTCCACTCACTTTCTTAGAAACACCTACCTTGTAAATCTACTCACTGGCTACTTTACTAAAAACTCCTGCCTTGTACGTCCACCCTCTGGCCACTTTATTAGAAACGCCTTGTACTGTCCAACTTCTGTCTGTGGATGTGTTTCCGTGAGGGACGGGATGGGCAAAATACTACATGCTATGGTACCGCTAACAATGCTAACCCTGGACAGTGCTATCAAAATGCTATCAATAGGACATATTGGGACAGAGAGGGACATATTTTGGTTAGATTCAAAGTTTTCCAGTTTCCTGGAAATGATTTGCAGTGGTGTACAGGTATCGGAATTTTTAACTGGAACCCGGTCACCATTCCCAGCGTCAACTTCCGAGCTAAGAGGAACGCAGCATAAGACAAGGTGGCCAATTTAAAGACCCTAAACTGCAGACACTGAGCCGTGCATCATAAATCGGTCACGGCCTGCGCTAACAGGACTCAATTCAGGGCAGATTTGGCATGTGTCAGGAGCGGCACGGGTCCTCTTTGAGGTTTTAATTATGCATGTTTCCATCGAGCACGGCTGAGTTTAATTATTTGAGTATCGACGAGGAGCGGGCAGGGAGTCAGGAGGCAGGTCAATGCGCGGTGCGTGCTGCCACTGCCCCGAGTCACGGCCCTAGGTTTGCCGGAATAGCGATCACCAGAGGATCTAGAGCAGTGTCACACACACACACACACACACACACACACACACACACACACACACACTGTGATTCGTATTATAGGACTCCAAGCCATGGGGTCAAAGGAGTTATCTGCAGACCACCAAGTATCAGTCAAACTGAGCAAACGTGGAGGACATTGGGGCCTTGGCCACAAGGAGCTCCTGCGTATCCTTGTGGACATCCTTTCAGAAGATCAACCGTCCAGGCAGCTCCTCAGAAATCACGCCTTTATGGTAGAGTGGCCATACGTAAGCCACTACTTTGTAAAAGGCACATGACCGCCAGCTTGGAGTTTGCCAAAAGACACCTAGAGGATCCTTAAACCGTGGTCTGATGAAACCAAACTGGAACTTTTCTGGACGGAATTCCAAGAGACCCGTCTGGAGGAAACCTACTCCACTCTGGACCTCAGGCGGGGGCGAATGCGTACCTTCCAACATGACAACGTCCCGAAGCACACGGCCAAGAGAAAAAAGGAGTGGCTTCAGGGAAAGTCTGGGAATGTCCTCCAGTGATCCAGCCAGAGCCCAGACCTGAATCCAATTGACCCTCCCCGTCCAACCTGACGGAGTGTGCCACTCCCAAGATGCCATGAAGCTGTTGATGCCAAAGGTGCATCAGCCAAGGGTGTGAAGAGATATGGGACCCCCTATTTTTGTCAGTTAATTAAAAATCCTGGCGTAGATTGGGTGTAGATGTTTGTAGATGTTTGAGGAAAGAAGTCTGTAAACGTGGAGAAGGTAAAAGGCTTGACCGTACACAGTAACCACAGGGACACACACACACACACACACACACACTTCCATGAACAAACTCATCCATAACTGACCCGAACCTTTTAATGAACGGAACTGACATTTCTGTCTTCTACCCGTCTGCCTTCATCCTTCTTTGTCCCTCTCTTCCTTTCATCCCTCTCTTTCATGCTCTCCCAGAATGGACCACGATCGAGGGATGGGCAATAGTCGCTACCGCTATGAAGAAGAGGATGGTGAGTTGCTCCGACGCTCTACACACACCACGTCTATGTGGAATAACCTGCCTCGCATATATATTGTCTAGGTGTCCTCGCGTGGCCCAGCCATGTCTCTCTTTTCTGTACATGCTTAGGGGCTTGGTCTTGCTCAATAACCTACTTATGGTTAAGGTTTAGTTGGTGGACAGATACTCTGACCATCTCCCGTAGGATATGTTGGTACGTTGGTACCATTAATAATCGCAAGCCAGTCTGGACCCAAGGCAGCAAAGCAGCCCTGAATCATGATACCACCACCCCCATGTTTGACAGTCGCGGCATTGTTTTGGGAGTGTATCGGCTTCCGCATTGCTATCATGTCATGCACACCATTCTTGTCCCTGGTGGTAGACTTGTCAATATGGACTCTTGCTCAATGCAAGAGAAGCCCGAAGGTCTTTAGATGTTACCCTGGGTTTCTTTGGCACTTCCTGTTATTTTATTATATATCAATTTGCTCTACAGTGCATTGGTGGAGGCCAAACTCTCGGAAAATGAAATGGGTTCGTAACCTTTTTCTGAGGTCTTCAGGCAGCTCCTTTGTTTGAGGCATGGCACACTCCCATGAACCTGTGTGGTAAAGACCAGACTTTGCTGGTGTCCTTAACACATGGGAGGGCCTGCTGAAGAGCCATGAACTTTTCCAACAGATATTTAATGTTGAATATATGCCTGTGAAAAGTGCAGTGCTGGGGATGACCCACCACCCAAATACTACCTGCTCTGTGGTGGTCAGTCCCGTGGGTATGCAGAGAAACAGATGGACCACACTCAATGCTCCTATATGATGAAACCAAGCCAGGGGTGGTCGTAGTATTCTGATAAGAGTGTATATATTATATAACAGTTATGGTTTTCTTGGAACTTGCTGTTATTCAGGCCTGACAATGTGCAAAAGCAAGCACATACACATACTTAGGACCAATCATCCTGGTTACTAAAGATGGATACAGATGCTATCAGTTATGATTGGTGTCTATTTATGCTCCTGTTTGTGTGCTCCCATAATCAGTAATCATTAAGCAGCCCATTCACAAGACTCCCAGCCTCGGTGCTGATTGAGGCCATTTGATTTTCAAGCATGTTGACATATTGCTTCTAATAAGCCTCTGATTTGCTTAATTTGACTCTATTTGAATAATTCAACAGCCATTCACTTACAACCACTTACCCTCTACAAGCTAACAACTAATGGAAGCAGTTGTTAAGCTCTATAATAATGAAAGGAATGCTGCTATGCCAGGCATCCTCTAGTCCATGTTTATAATCAACAGTGAGTCATACAGCGTCAGACACCACATAAGCCAGTCTATTCGTGATTGCTGAACACCTCTGCGGGGTTTTAGGGGAGCGTGCGATGATTAAGACCTGCATTTAGCGAGATATCTAACTACAGCTACAGCCATCCATGGCCTTGCGCCCCAGAGCTCAACTGGCCTGGCCCTCTCTTTTTGGGAGGGTAGAATTGCAGCCTGCCTGCCCTAACTGCCTGCTGTTAGGGGTGGGTGTCTGGTCAATTAGCCGTAAATGTGTGGTCAGCAGTCACGGGTTTAAAATGACATATATCTCCGGTTATGGAAGCTACTAGTTGGCTAGCTGGTGGCTATCCTCACTATAGTGGAATCTCTGGACACAGCGTGTCCTATCTAACCCAGCTTTTCCATAACCACCCTGCAGAAATACACAGCCTTGCTAAACTGGTACAGCTTAGTCTTTTGTCTGTGTAGTCTCAACCAGGCTTGGACATCTGGACACTGCAACTTTACTCTATTCCTTTTGGCAAAACTGCTCACGCTCTCTCAGGTGGCATGGGGAATGTTTCTTAAGAATTATATATAAAAAATATATATACCTTTTTTATTCTACTTTGTAAAAAATAACAAAATAAAAAATATTTGAACATATTTTTATAGGCCCCCCCCCGGCCAACATGCTGGAACATAGGCTAGGCAGGTTCCAGGTGGGCATGGGCTTGTACATGCGTTTTTACTGGGCTTTCCAAATAGACCCCATTTTTATAGCCCACCTTAATCTCACATGGATCCCACCTAGTCCCCATGTGCAGTGAACAACCTAGATGAGGCCCATACAGAGAGGGTAAAGGGCCTTGCTCAAGGGCCCAACAGTGGCAGCTTGCCGAGCCCGGGAATCGAACCCACAACCCTGTTATCGATATCCCGGCGCTCTAACCGCTGAGCCACCACTGCCCCATAATGGGAGACCAGTTAAACCATTCAACCCAAATGGAAACATACCAGCTCAGTTGACCTGGCCTGCCAGTCTGACTGCATTTCTTACCAGTATAGGATATAGCCTAATTTTTCTACAGTGCTGTAGATGAACTTCCACGTATTGTTAGCTGCATTAGCCTTGTAGTCCCAATGCAAAACCAAAGAAGCCAACCTCAGACACCAAATCTGCTGAAGGACTACGCCTCAGGTTGGGGTAAAAAACAATGTAAACTGGTTTCTTCCTTTAATCACAGGATCAACAAAAGCAGAACCATCCAACCTTTTACACCACAGTGATTTCAGACAGTGTTGCTGAAGCGATATCCCTGCAGTTATTGCAGAGAGTTAAAGGATCCAGAGCTTTGATTATAGGGCCCTGGGCAGAACTGGCGTCCGGATGGCTTTCTGTTGGACAGAAATTGTTCTGAAGCAAATAGCACATCCTTTCTCGGCTTTCTCAAATTGGGTCGTGCATTTGCCACAGATCTTTGGCTGATACAACCAAGAGGCAATCTGTCTTCAGATTCAGTGACGTTTATAAAGCTTGGATGCTTGGACGAGCTTCATCTCCGAACCTTAATAAGGCGTCTGTTTATTGATGGTTAATGCAGTTCTCTGAAAAACAACATACTTAGTTACGCATTGTTTACCATCTCAGTGGCATGCAAACGTAATGATGATTTAATAATCGCGGTTTGATCAAATGAGCTGAGTAATTATTTATGAGCAGACAGTAATGATTCCAGTTCTCCAGTCATTTAATGAGAATGAGGTTGGCTTTGTATTTTGACAGTGATTAAATATGGAGAGGTATTGCATACTTGCGATATTGCATGGCAGGAGTTAATAAATAATAAATAAATTAAATTCTGGAGGTGTTTTAATATACTGTAGAAAGATTGTACAGCAAACTGAAAAATTACATTTTCCTTTCTTATTTTCAACACAAGTCCTATGTATTTTCTGAATTAAACAGATAAAAGAAATGTCCAGAAGTGTCTTTGTAGAGAATGTGGCTTATTATTCTTATATTATTATGATGTACATAATTCATATAATGCATATTATATGTACACATTTATACTATACCATATAACTAATAGTTATGTATATATCATATAACTTATATATACTGTTTTTTTTATATTTATATTTATTTTTGTATTTAATTTATTTATTCAGTTTTATTATATATTATTATATAATTTTTTTATAAATAAAGATAAATACTAAATAACATATATACTGAATTATTTTTTGTCATTTAAAAGAATTTAATCAATGTTATTCACAGTCTAAATTCATAAATTTTTTATGTAATGTACAATTGATATTTATGAATTTTATTGGTATCTTTATACTACATTGAATTGTATATTTTCATATATATATATTTTTATATACCATATATCAATTATATATTTTTTCTAATCGATCTTCGTCAAATTGATGATTTAAGTAGACAGTACATTCTCACCAGAACTGTTCTCTGGTGCTTTTGCAGACACATGCAGCAATGAAGCATATTTTACATTAGAGCCCTGAAAGTCATTATAATAAATTCACACAGTAGAGTGGCTCTGTATGTAAATATAATGGCTCCATATGCTTGGTGAGTGTTCAGAAATTGCTTTTTGGAACTGCGCACCCAATTCATCAGTGGCAAATGAACTCACTCCTCAAGAGCTCTCCAGTAAACAGATTGTGACATAAGCTGTATATGGTCATTTAAACCCTTTTAACTTCGCAAGCCCCATCGCTAATTTTTATTTATATATGTAGGAGGGTAAACCACTGAGAACCACCGCAAACAAATAACAGGTTTAACCATATAAGTTCAAGAAAGAAACATGGACCATTTAAAGATGTTTACAACAAATATAAACTAACAAAAATAATTTAATATTGAAAAACATTCACTATGTCTGCAACTCCATCACCAGTACTAAAACAGTTCACTGTGATGTTGATCTCCTGATGGCTTCAGTGTTGAAGGATCTGCATCAATATCCCATAATCAAATCATCTGAATATATTTGTTGCTTTAACAACTAACTTTCTACTTTTAAAAGAAAGAAAATATTAATATAAAAATATTATTCATTATTGTCATAAAATACATAATGTGTATTCATTTAATTTAGTTTTTAGGTTAATGTATTATGTTATATGTAATTTCTTCTCATAACTTTTTTTTCTCAATTTAAATAGTTACTAATTATTAAAAGTTTACAGTGGCCTGCAATTGTAAAACTTTTATTTACTGTTACATTAATAAAACTATCAATGGCATGTGGTCTGTTCAGCAACTTATATTTTGTCTTTCTTTTATTCAAGCATACTTGTATTATTATATAATTTATTATACATATAATATTTTCTTTAATATTATTAGCATATTCAAATATTTTAGTAGTAATACATTTTGTATTTTATTTATATATAGTTGTTTTTCACTGAAGGAATATTTGTTTTATAAATATTTGCTTGAATTTTAATTAGAAGTTTTAACTGCTACTTTTTTTTGCTATTCAATTTATATACCAATAATAAAATTGATATTTTAATATCATCCCTGTCGAACAACCTTGTGTCTACAATGAAAGTCAATCTTTTACAGGTGACTTTTTGTCAAATGCATGAAATCATGAGCTTCAAAGCTGCTAAACTGTTAAATTGATTTTATGTATTTATTTATTTATTTTGCTTTTAGAGTAAAAATACGTCCTTACAACCACATTTAACAAATAAGATGATATAATATGGCTCCATATGTAAATGCATTAATAAGTGCACTGTTCAGAAGCTCTGTAACATTTAACAGGCCCACTCCACAGCAACACCCCCCCCCCCCCCCCCCCCAGTGTTTGTCACATTAAGCCATTATGAGACTCTCTGGTGAATTCTTGTTGTGATCATTAAGAAGCTGTTTAAGGTCAGACGCAAGCCATTCATCATCATTGCTTCACGGCTGAGTAGACGGGTAGGATCTCCCGCCGTTCCCTTTGTTGGAACCACTGCTAGTGATCTGAAGGTGTAGTTAATGTGACGCTGGAGGCCCTGCGGCTCCAGCAGCCAGGATTGATGCGAGGCGTTAACTCGCATTATGTTTCTTGTATATGTAATAGTCCCGTAAGAACCAATTACGCTGGAAATGGAGGTAAACATGCACAAATCAGTCCACGCATGGTTATGTGATCTCCCTTATCTGTACCAGTGTGGGAGATAAAGCAGAATTCATTTGTTTGGTCTCAGCGTAGCCTTTCAAACCATGGAGATATCTGGAGCATAAAATTACCACCCAAAATCAATGTCCTGAGTGTTCGACAAGATTAGCTGATAATAAGAAAATTGCTTTCGGTTGTGGAGCACCAGGCAATGCCAGCATACTGATTAAGCTGTGTGTTAGGAAGACCTAGACCTTTGCCAGAAAACGCTACCTACGGGCCACTTTATTGGAAACGCCTGCCTAGTACTTTCAAGCTGCCCAATTGATTAGAAACCTGCCTTATGCGTCCACTCAATGGCCACTTTATTGGAAACACCCACCTTGTACTTCCATGCTGGCCACTTTTTTTAGAAACACCCACCTTGTACTTCCACGCTGGCCACTTTATTAGAAACACCTACCTTGCCCTTCGACTCACTGGCCACTTTACTGGAAACGTCTACCTTGTAGTGCCACACTCTGGCTGTTTTATTGGAAACACCTACCTTGTACTTCGACTCACTGGCCAATTTATTAGAAACACTAATACCATAGAGTCAAAGGGCAAGGAAGGTGATTCTAATAAAGTGGCCAGTGGGTATAAGTTTAATAGAAAACTTATACCCATGGCCACTTTATTAGAAACACCTACCTTGCCCTTTAACTCTATGGCCACTTTATTAGAAACATTTATTTAGTGTTTGTAATAAAGTGGCCATAGAGTTAAAGGGCAAGGTAGGTGTTTCTAATAAAGTGGTCAGTCAGTGGCAACACACTTTATTACCTCCACTCACTGGCCACTTTATAAGGAACACTTCAGTGGTCAGAAACTGACCAATGATGAATGAAGACAACAGTGATGGACATGCAGTAACTACAGTAAAATGAGCTACAGTCCAACCTTGTCCAGATATAATTGAGATAGTGGACTGTTCTCAGGATTGAAACCATGGCTGCTAGGTTTCGAGAGGTTCACTACCCAAAAAGATCCCACCAAGGCCGACTTTTGGTAGAAGATGACCACTGATGAAGGGATATGGGATATCTGACCGAAACTGTGCATCAGCAGATGAGCTCTAGTCTCTACCTGTAGACCAAGGCTGGAGGTTCTAATAAAAGTTGTTGTTTGGCCACAGATCGCCAGTCCATTTACATCGGAGTCCCTGTGCCGCGGGGATACCGCCGCAAGCGCAGACGGAGGCGCTCGTCGATGTCCAGTCGTGATGCCACGGACGTGGAACGGGGTTTACGCCACGACCACCACAGGCACGAGCACTACGAGTGTGATGACCGGGACCGCTACGACCTGGAGGCCGGAAGCCTTGACCAACCGGATCACGGCCTTCCACCAGAGATCAGCAGAACCAGTAAGTGGCCTTTTCAGTTTGAGCCTTTTCAGAGTTTGAGCAAAACTATAGAGCATCTAGAGAGGGCCTGAGACGTTAGCCAATCATACACCACACTGTCCTGCAAAAAAATATCATGTGGTTGATCCTGATATATTTTGTGAAAAGGCAGCATAGCATTGAGAGCTGCCACCATTACTAACTTAGGTAGTACACCATAGTTTGGTCCATTTAAAGTTCTCCACAGAGCTGGAAAACGAGCCAATTCTAGAACCACAACCACAAAATGTACATAAACCCCACCCCCACCCTACGCTCCAGTCGACGTGACCGTGACTTCAGGAGAATATGGTGTTGTTGATACTGGAGAGCAGCTCATCACCTCCAGACTCTGCTGGTTTCGGGAATACAGGTTGCTAGGAAAAGTAGGATCACGGCTTTTCCTGTGCCAGTGTCCTCGTAAGGGGAGCTTGAACTTGGCATGTGAGGAAGCGAAAGCCAGGAGAGCAAACGGGAATCCACGCTAGGCTTAAAGCTTATGCTAGCCAATGCTAGCTTTTACCACTTCCTTACAGTAAAGACTAGACTACCTGAGCTAAACATCAGAGGACAAAGCCAAACCTGGGGAAGTGAGTAGGGGCAAAGCTGAAAGCTAACCTGCTAGAATGTTGCACTGAGAGGACACTGAGAGGACAGCACCATGCTATGATATAGGACTTCTGTGAGCTTTTCCTGGGGCTATAAACTAGCCATCGTCCTAGTCCTCATACTTACTACTGCATATCTACGTCAAAGAACAACTTCAAATACTCAACAAAGGCCTAAATACCTGCCTCATATGTAACACTGTAATATGCAAGGTCTTGAACAGCTGAAAGCTAACCTAGCACTTTTTTTTTTCTAGCCCTCCAGAGTGTTTTTCACACGTCATGCAGCCAGACCACAACCACTGTCATTGTGTGGCACGCACCTTATTGTGTTATTGGGCAGGAAGCAGCTGTCCTCATTCATACAGACTGTAGGTCTCACAGTGGTTTGGCTCTTTTGTGAAAGGCAACGTGTAAACAGCTGATAAAATGTGGAGCCATTTTTCCCTTGTCCCCGTCGACGCAGCGATGCTCGATGCTATTGATCACCACCGGCCTGCTCCCAGAACAGTGTAATTACAGTGTTCTTCGAAAGTGAACACTGCTTTTCTAGCTGGAACGCAGCTTTTCCTCGGGTGACCTCAGGGCTGGTCGCGGGTGCATGGCAAGATGGAAAGAATTGAAAGAAAGGCATGCGTGTGTTCAGATTCTTCACTGCTGCTACCGCACTGATACATTGCTGATGTGTTAATGATATTACTTTTGTTTAAGCCTTAATGAAGCCCGATTCC
Source organism: Salminus brasiliensis (assembly GCF_030463535.1). Lineage (NCBI taxonomy): Eukaryota > Metazoa > Chordata > Actinopteri > Characiformes > Bryconidae > Salminus > Salminus brasiliensis. The sequence goes on from NC_132897.1 coordinate 32,726,622, forward strand.
TCCTCGTCTCCTTCCTCGTCTGATACCGATTTCCATTAAAATGGACAGTCAAGTTTTCGGGATCTCCACAAGGGTCCTTGTGTTTGTTTTTGTTTTGTTTTCACAGTCCATGCTCGCTTTGCTTCGGCACATAATGATGTCTGTGTTCCACCCCTGACAGCTTCGGGAGCCATAGGAAATTGAATTCACAGAGACTTTGTATTTTTTCAGTTCCTTGTACACCCAAGCTCCGCATTAGGGCCCGAGATGGGAAGCCCATCGGCACTGGGAGGATTGAGCGAATGAATCCACCATTGCTTACCGGCTACATCTGGTCTTTTTTCACTCCGAATCCATTCTTCTACAAGTCGCTGAGTCTCCTGGAAGCCCCCTTTTGATTACACTTGCTGAGCCTTGCAGAACCCCATTGTATCAGTAAACGCTTGGAAATTGCTAAGCGACGCCCCATTCCTCCCATTTCCTGGCCCTTATATGATAGGATGAAATATGGTTGCTTGAGGTCCTGTACTGATTGTAGGAAGGGGTGGAACACAGTCACCAGTTCCTGAAGTTCCTGAAGAGCAGGTCAGTGGAGTCGAGGTGTGGAGTCGAGGCTAGACCTCCACAGGTCAAGTGGTCCTCCTGAAATCGGTGGTCTGGGGTTCGCTTCAAGCGGAATCTAGTGCAACCAATGCTTCTACGGCCTTCATTCCTTTCCAGTATCTATTACTTGTTACCGAATGTACCACCCACCAATGTTCCCTTGGTTGAGCCCCCCTCAGAGGTGCCTGCTGTGAACAACTGAATGAGTCAGAGACTCAGGGTGCCAAAAATGTTGGACGATTGATCCGTTTTGCAGCTCAGCTAAGAAAAATGGTTGCAAATTGCAAACTATTTTGGGCTCCCAAGTGGTACAACCATCTACGCTGCTGCAGCCATCCATTCCTGGGAGTCCACTAGTGCATAATTGGCCCCGCAATTCTGAAGGTCTCTGGACATTCTTTTTCACATCACTCTGCTTAGCTCATATAACAGAATTGGGAGTTAGCGCTCTGCTTTCTACTCTCAGTCAAGTTGTCTTGGTGGTGTCTTTTCTTTCTACCCAATTTCTACCCCGTTCATGTGGACAACCCCATGTCCTTAGCAATGAGCGCGAAGACCAGCACGTCGCCAGTGCATCATCGGTGGCTCCCCAGCTCCTATACAACAGCTAACAGATACCTGTGCTGACCAACATCACACTATGGAGTGATGTGGACTGGAGAACAAGGCCAATCGTGCTCTCTTTGACTCCGGCTGCTGATGGCAAGCAGCATTTGAGTCCCCTCAGATACTGAAAAATGAATAATAGTCCTTGGGGTGGTCCTTATCTGCTGCCTAGTGATGTCAGATAAGGCCGATGAATTGAAACTGACTGATCTCAGTCCAGGTATTGAGTGTATGTATATGTATGCTAGTCCCTGGACTGGTTCCCTTGGTCCTCTGTTTTGTTGTGGTCGGGAATTCCTCTCGCCTCCGCTAGACAAACTCTAGATAAATGTGATTACCTTTGAAGGTCTTGGCTTTCTCTATAACAGCTTCCTTGTCCTTCAACCTCAAAACCATTGTATTGATCTATGACATTCTTGGCGGGCTTTCCAGTCCCACAAGCCCGCTTCAACTCAGCTTCAATTTTTCAGACATTTTCTCAGTTCCTTTTCAGTTCTAGTCCATTCTAGCTAGTCCCTTCTGGCTCAAATCTGAAACACAGTGCACCACAGTAATATTAATCCATATTGATTATGTGTCCAGCTAAGTCTATTTTCCATCCATGGAAATCCACTTTATGCGGAAGCTTTGGGCAGAACAGAGCAAGAGACACCTTTAACACATGAAATACTGGTGGGACCTCGGTTCTTGACTTCCAGCTGATTGCTGCAATTCTTTTTCTATCAGGCAGGGCCGGGAATTCCTTGAGGTTAGGTACAAGAATGCGAGTAAATTAGCCATTGCCCATCACCCTTTCATTTCACCTGTCAGCTGTAATCGATCATGAACGGTTGAAGAAAGGAAAAAATTCTTTAAAGGTTGAAGAGTGTGGAAAGGTCAGGCAAACAGCAAACAGCAATTAAGGGGAGACGTGGACGTTTCTGTTGCCAAGTGCTTTTCAAGAACCATGAAATTTTAACTTTGAAAAAAAATTTTAATAGTGGGTACAATGCAAAAACCAGCGTCTACAGCACAAGGCACCCTGTTTCTGCCATAGTCCTGCCTTCCCAAATAGATACCTAGCTATATTCCACAGTCAATAAAAGTCCATAATCTCTGCGTATCAGAACAAACTGCAGAGTCTTACAGGATTCCAAAGGGGCTAATATCCTGAGTAGCTCGAGAGTGTGTGGACATCCTAGCTCCCAATTGTAGCATTTTACAGTTGGCTTGAGGTCCTGGGACATCTCAACACTAGTAAATACATGGCTCTGAGGGCAAGGCTTGAGTTCTTTACCAGGCAGGGTCACAGGAAACAGACTTTTAAGCCACAGAACTGTTTTGACAGTAAAGAGCAGATATGTAGGTCTCAAACTTGCCTGATTTTTGTCTGATTAGATGTTTTCTATCAGTCTAACTTGACTGTTTTAGTTCTTGAGTGTTACCAGTGGTTTGCAGCAGAATTCTGCCATCATCCACTTTACTTCATGGTCCTCCAAGCCTTTCGGTTGGACATACCAATTTGATTTGGGCACTTTTCTGAGACATTTCTGCTCTCTCTCAGAGGCCTGGTTGAACTTTGAAAAGGTACTGAACCAATCTCTCAATATCAAACGTAGTCTGGATTTTTCCTCATCATTATTCCAATCACTGCTACTGGTCTGATTATGACTCCTAGATAGAAAATCTATTGTACCCTTTGGTAATTCATTAGCCTAGTGTAGCATGCATTATTTAATAAAACCCATCGTTTGTTGCCCTGCACCCCCCCTGGACTGCCCTGGACTATACAGTCGCATCGGCTCTTTCGCAGCGGCAGCAGCAGCAGCAAGACACATTCAGCTGTCAACGGTCTGGCAGCAGCAGAGATTACGTTTCCCAGAAGGTGACCCTTGGATTTGGCGTCTATCTCCTGCTGAGCTTTGATGGCACTGGACTCTGTCTCGTTTTAACTTTGTTCCACCGCGCTCCTCCCCAGCTCCCTTTCCACCCCGAGCCTGGCTGGAGTCTCCTTCCCAGGGTTTGCGCTGGAGTTCATTAAAGGAATGGCTGGTTTGATGATGTGCCAGATCCCTTAGCTCACTTGAGACCACATCGACCAACTGGTTCTTTGGACCACTGGTCTACTTCTGTAAGAAGTCCACCCACCCAACAACTGCTGAAGACATGGACGCCGTGGACGTTCCCTTCCGTTCCCTTCCGTTCTATAGAAATTAAGCCAAAATTGTCCGCCATGTTGTTGAATTTGCAGCCTGTGCAGTGGAGGCCAGAGGCGTCCGCTCACATCCAGTTGTTGGTCCCTGGCCAGGCTGTTTTGATTGATGGCATGTGTACTAGATCTCCCTTAAATGACACAAATTGGCCCTTGGTTCAAGCTGGTCTACTGGCTTAACCTGGCTAGGCTGGGTTGTTCAGCTGGGAGGTTGAACTGAGTGAAGAGAAATTGGTTATATAAGGTTCTTACTCTCGGATGTTTGTCTTGAACCCGGTTCAAGCATTTCTCACACTTTTTTTTTTGTTCCCTTCATAACTAGCTGGAGAGCATCAAGCAAAGGCTTCAGTCTAAAGTAGTGTCCCACGCACACTTCCTGGCCTGTTTTCTCTCAGGAACAGTAATGGGTAACGACTCAAAGAGTGCAGGTAGTCTTCAGAAACAGCGGCGGCCTTCACAACCGCACGCAGAGCTGAGTGTTTGAGGCAGGAAAACAGTCGGACAGCTAATTTCTTAAGAGCTGTGTGAATAACATCCTGTGTGTTTGCGTGTTTCTGTCCCCAGTGTCCCCAGCGGCGGAGCGGCTGCGCTATATTTTAGGAGACGATGAAGACGCCATGCCCACGCCCACCCTCTTTACCGAGATGGACACACTCCAACATGAAGGAGAGGAGCTGGAGTGGAGAGAGTCAGCCAGGTATGAGTGCACACACCTGTGAAGGCCGCACAGTAGAATAGTCCGCACTTGTCCGCTAAGACACTTGTCCCCCTCTGAAGGGTCTTTTGCATCAAACAGGGGTTCGGTGTTGCCTTTCCTTTTTAGCAGTCCTACCAGCAGTTCTCTCTGAACGTTCTCACGGTCCTCCAGACCTCCTGTTAGCTGTTAGCTTTCCTGATTACATTGTGACCTGAGGGAACGGCTGCTTAAGAACACTGTGCTCTCTTCTTCTAGTCCTTCTCCTGCTTTGTGGGCATCAGATACGTTAGCCCTCACAAGCTAATTAAGGTCCTGAGACCTTGATAAACCTTATGTGAGAGAGGGCTCAGCTGCAGACTAAGGCACTGCCGCTTTAACCAAAGGACCCAATGGCCATCAGCAGCCGGAGCCAGAAAGAGCACAATAGGCTCAACAATTAGAGCTGGGGGACTGGTGCTTCCCCCCGAGCTTGTTGGTTGCCCGGTGGCGTTGCATCGGAAAGAGGCAGTGGCTGGTTGGGCTTGAGGTCTCAGTCCACACCCTCGCAGTGTCTGTAGCATTGCATGTGACAGGGGGAGAGTACTAACGAGTGGGTTGGGTAATTGGCTGAAGCTGGGAGCTCAAAACCTCAACAAAAAAAATCTTATGGGGTGCCCAAACTTTTGCATGGTGTTTTCCTTTTTTCCCACCAGCATTTGACAAAAGTAAATGAAAGTAGATGAATAGCACTTTACTCCTCCTCTCTTGTCCCGCTGTGTGTTCTTCTCAGGTGGGTGAAGTTTGAGGAGAAGGTGGAGGAGGGCGGCGAGCGGTGGAGCAAGCCACACGTTTCCACGTTGTCCCTGCACAGCCTGTTCGAGCTGCGCACCTGCCTACAGACCGGCGTGGTGCTGCTGGACCTGGAGGGTTACTCACTTCCACAGATAGTAGGTGAGCGGGATCAGGGCGGCCACCCTGGGACGTCCGGGCTGTTTGAGCATCTGCAGTTGGCATCTAACCACGCTGGTTAGCCAGTTAGCTTACCAGTAGAGGGTATGTTTTAGCCTGGATGACCAGCTTTTCAACCACCTTGACCATCAAAGGCCAGCTTAGACCACCTAAAACCAGCTGCCTGGGCTTAAAATGCTACCACCACACTGAAAAACGTTGGATGGTCTACCAATATGACCAATCTGACCAAACTAGTCAACCGATATGACCAGCTTGATGACCGGCATGGTTAAGTTGGTCAGGCTGAGAAACCAAAGGCTATGTTTTTACCTGGGTGACCAGTCTTGACCATTAAAGACCAGCGTAGACCATCTAAAAACCAGTTAACAGCAAAAGCTGGATTTCTTATTAGGGAAGAATATTAGCCATGTGAAAGCTAGCCTCCAATTTAGCCAATCTAATTTAGCATTTTAGCATTTTAGCATCTCTAGCCAGTCTAAAGCAAAGACAATATCCTGACCAGCGTTGTGGGCAAAAAAAAAACACTCTGAGCTAGTCTCCTCCTTCTGGCCAACGTACTACAGGTTTCCGTAAACCTCCTGCCCACCCACTTCCAATATGAATAGTTTCAACTGGTCATCAAGATACATTATGCCAAGGTCAAAAGGCCAGAAGATGAGAGTATGACTGTGGTAATGGCACCCATGTGTTTTTGGGTGCAGCGTGTGAGCTCATATATATTCCAGGACATTCCCTCTAGCGCCCCCTAGGCATGCAGCTTTCCAAAATTGCCTGAAAAATTCTGGTCTTCTGTGTCTATGTCACACAGATGACATCATCGAGCGTCAGATCGAGGAAGGCATGATTGGTCCGGAGCTGAGGGATAAGATCAGCTTCGTGTTGCTGAGGAAACACCGGCACCAGACCAAGAAACCCATTCACCGCTCGCTGGCTGACATGGGCAAAGGCAGCTCCGGCGCCCGTGAGTGACCACCTTTCAGTATTACACAGCACCAAGAACTCCTAGTTTATCTAATCATTTTTCTTTGAAGTAGATCAGGTGAGCTGCTGGTGGAATATAACTAATGTTATATAGAGTTCATCAAAGGTAGACACATTCGCTGACCACTGACTTTGTGTTTATTTGGGTTTATTCTAATGTTATATAGAGTTAATTAAAGGTAGACACGCTCGCTGACCACTGACTTTGTGTTTATTTGGGTTTATTCTAATGTTATATAGAGTTAATTAAAGGTAGACACGCTCGCTGACCACTGACTTTGTGTTTATTTGGGTTTATTCTAATGTTATATAGAGTTAATTAAAGGTAGACACACTCGCTGACCACTGACTTTGTGTTTATTTGGGTTTATTCTAATGTTATATAGAGTTAATTAAAGGTAGACACGCTCGCTGACCACTGACTTTGTGTTTATTTGGGTTTATTCTAATGTTATATAGAGTTAATTAAAGGTAGACACGCTCGCTGACCACTGACTTTGTGTTTATTTGGGTTTATTCTAATGTTATATAGAGTTAACTACAGAAAGACACACTCGCTGACCTTTGAATTTATGTTTATTTGGGTTTATTCTAATGTTATATAGAGTTGAATGCAGGTAGACACTCTCACTGACCACTGACTTTATGTTTATTTGGGTTTATTCTAATGTTATAGGTATAGAGTTTTACAGGTAGACACTCTCACTGACCACTGACTTTGTGTTGATTTGGGTTTATTCTAATGTTATAGGTATAGAGTTTTACAGGTAGACACTCTCACTGACCACTGACTTTATGTTTATTTGGGTTTATTCTAATGTTATAGGTATAGAGTTTTACAGGTAGACACTCTCACTGACCACTGACTTTATGTTTATTTGGGTTTATTCTAATGTTATAGGTATAGAGTTTTACAGGTAGACACTCTCACTGACCACTGACTTTATGTTTATTTGGGTTTATTCTAATGTTATAGGTATAGAGTTTTACAGGTAGACACTCTCACTGACCACTGACTTTATGTTTATTTGGGTTTATTCTAATGTTATAGGTATAGAGTTTTACAGGTAGACAAGCCAAGCTCACTGTCAGCTGAGACGTCTCTCCTCACAATAAGAAAGAGGGATCAACACTGATTCTTCTACAGCAGAAGTTGTATTAATGGCAGTCTGTGAGTCTCTCTCTCTTTCTCTGGGTGTTGTAGCTCGGAGTCCAGCTCGCAGTCCTGCGGCGGCCTCCACCTTCAACCGCTCCACAGAGGACCTGCGCAGTAAACAGGCCGGCAGCTACGGGCGACTGCGTGAGTCTGCAGCCTACTTACTGATTTACTGTCGTAACCTCATAACATAACATTTACATTAAAAGTCATTTTAAATCATTTTAGTCACTCAGTAATTCATTGTAGATACTGATTAGCTCTTAGTAGTTGCGGCATAATTCATAGTGGACACTGAATAATTCATAGTGGACACTGAATACTTTATCTACTGAATAATTCATAGTGGATACTGAATAAATTATAGTAGTTACTGAATAATTCATAGTGGACACTGAATAAATTATAGTAGATGCTGAATAGTTCTTAGTAGTTACTGAATAATTTATTGTGGATACTGAATAACTCATAGTGGATACAGAATAATTTATAATTCATAGTAGATACTGAATACTTCAGAGTGGATACTGAATAAATTATAGTAGCTACTGAATAATTCATAGTGGATACGGAATAATTCATAGTGGACACTGAATAAATTATAGTAGCTACTGAATAATTCATAGTGGATGCAGAATATTTTATAATTCATATTGGATACTGAATAATTCATAGTGGATACTGAATAATTCATAGTGGATACTGAATAAGTTATAGTAGCTACTGAATAATTTATAGTGGATACTGAATAATTCATAGTGGACACTGAATAAATTATAGTAGCTACTGAATAATTCATAGTGGATACTAAATCATTCATAGTGGATATCGAATAAATTATAGCAGCTAATGAATAATTCATTGTAGATACTCAATAATTAATAGTAGATGCTGAATAGCTCTTAGTAGTTATTAGGTAATTCATAGTAGACACTGAATACTTTATAGCACTAAATCATTTATAGTAGTTGATAAATAATCAGTAGTTGTTGAGTAGAGTAATTCATAGTAGATCCTGAATAATTTATATATGCTTTATAGTACCTACTGAATAATTCATAGTCGACACTGAATAAATTATAGTAGCTACTGAAGAATTCATAGTAGACACTCATATAATAATAATTCATGGTAGATGCTGCTCAGTAGTTACTGAATAATCCTAATAGTTACTGAATGCTTTACAGTAGATGTTGTATAATTCCTAGATGTTGAACAATTCATAGTGGATACTGAATGAAGTACTGAATAATTTATAGTAAATACTAAATCATGTATAATTGCTACTGAATAATAGATATGTATTTACTGAATATTGACTGAATATTAATTGGCTCATACAGAACTCTCCAAAATCTAATATCCAGTCAGTGGAAGTGGAACATTTCTAATAAAGTGGCCAGATAGAAAAAACAGAAACATAAATAATATCTATTTTTGATCGTGTTGTAGGTCACGCACAAAGCAGAAGTATGAACGACATTGCAGACACACCAAGCACAGACCAGGTAAGATGTGCTGTGTGTGTGTGTGTGTGTGTGTGTTTGCACACTAAGACATGCCAAAGTGCAAGTCTGCAGTTCTGCATGTGTGCAAGAGAAGAGCCCGAGGAGCTCCAGAGGAAGCGGTGTTGGCGTTCTTCACAGAACCCTGACCTGACAGTTGCACACACTTTGTTCGGACAGTGACGCCAGGGTTTCTTCATGGTCGCCATGGTAACCCTGCCTTTTCGTGGTACTAATGCATTTCAGCATTAGTAAAGTCTTCGCTGAAGCCCTTCTGTCTCTTTTCTAAGCTAAGCGATTCCCAGCGATTCTGGGCTTTACTGCATCTGATCAGCGTTATTCCGCACTGCCTTCTGTAAAAGCTATCTGTAGGCCTGGTTTCAGATGACTCTCCTTTCACGTGCACGTGTTTTAACCTTGTTCTTCCAGGGGCTTTAAAGAAGAAAAGCAAATCTGCCTTGACGGAGAATCTAATAGAACTTTGCCACTACAGAAATATTGAAAGCTGCAGCTGAAGCAGTTGGCTGGGAAAAGAAAAGGGTGGCTGTGTGTGCTTTTGTTTTTACAGTGTATTATTTAGGCCTATTGATTGGTGCCAGGCATGAGATCCAGTGCTGGGTTACAGTTAGTGAGCAGCCAGGCTTGAAAGCCAGTGAAACACAGTTCTGCAACAGTGCCTCATAAAGCAGTACAAACTATTTAACTTAAAGGTAAAAGATGTTTTAAAAATAGACCGAATCTCCTTCACAGAGTAAATGTTAAACCCCTTTATTTTGTGTATCAGCAAATTCAGTGCTGAAAACCCCCAAATCTTCAGCGGCCAACAAAGAAACCTTGTACAAATGAGATACGTTTGCTTCCTTGGATGGGTTAACATCCCGTTTTACATGGTTACATGCACACATTATTAGATTAGACTAGACTAGAAAGTAACTAGTGGCATTGTTATGGAGCAGGCTTCAGGATACTGATGATGCTGCTGCTGAATGAATTATAGTGGTTGCTAGAATTCATATGTTACTGAATGCTTTACAGTACATGTTGTACAATTACTAGTAGATGTTGAACAATCATAGTAAGTACTGAATCGTTCATAGTAAATACAAAATATTTAATAGTAGATACTCAATATTATTACTAAGTACTGAATAATTCATAGTACATACTGAATATTTATTAGTAGATACTGAATAATTCATAGTAAATACTGAATATTTATTAGTAGATACTGAATAATTCATAGTAAATACTGAATATTTATTAGTTGATACTGAATAATTCATAGTAAATACTGAATATTTATTAGTAGATAGTGAATAATTCATAGTAAATACTGAATATTTATTAGTAGATACTGAATATGTAATAGTAAGTACTGAATAATTCATAGTAAATACTGAGTATTTAATAGTAAGTACTGAATAATTCATAGTAGATACTGAATATGTATTAGTAGATACCGAATATTTAATACAAAGTACTGATTAATTTATAGTAAATACTGAATATTTAATAGTAGAAACTGAATATTGTATAATAAGTACTAAATAATTTATAGTAAACACTGAATATTTCATAGTAAGTACTGATGAATTAATAGTAAATACTGAATATTTATTAGTAGATACTGAATACTTAATAGTAGATACTGAATATTTAATAGTAAGTACTGAATATGTATTAGTAGATACTGAATAGTTAATACTAAGTACTCATTTATTAATAGTAAATACTGAATATTTATTAGTAGATACTGAATACTTAATAGTAGATACTGAATATTTAATAGTAAGTACTGAATATGTATTAGTAGATACTTAATAGTTAATACTAAGTACTGATTTATTAATAGTAAATACTGAATATATAATAGTAAGTACTGAATAATTCATAGCAAATGCTGAATATTTTATAGTAGATACTATTATTAGATTAGGGTTAGTAATGAATATGATTATATTAGTTATTGATTCATTCATAACAGATACAGAGTCATTCACAGTAGATATTAAATAATCATTTGTAAATACCTCTATAATGGAGCACCCAAGTAAAGTGATGCCACAGTAACTTGCCCAACTGTCTGTCCGATATCAATTTTTAAAAAAAATGGGAGAGGCTAGGAGAACACGGACTGGACTTAGACTGTCACCAATTTGGTCTGGGTAAAGTCAGATCTTCATTTTGTCCCGGTTAAATAGATGGGGTTTAGAACACGGTAAGTTATATGGTATCAAAAGTGGAACAGTACTCCAAATGATCAAGATTAGTGACGGTCTGAGTCCAGTGTTTGTTAGCAACGTTAGCCTAGCATCTTCTGTTCTAAACGAAAGAAACACCAGCCAGAAACTGACCGACGATTCTTCTTATTCTGGAATATCTGCCAACGGGACCCACATAAGCCTCAGAGCCTTTCCGAGTGTGCTCGGTCCACTCTGATGTGTTCGGCTTTGCTGTCTAGGTCACTATTGATCGGCCATCGAGGGGAAACGTGTCGCCCATCCCCGTCCTCGTGCCGCTCTCTCACATGCCCACAGCAGCGGGCGGCTCTCTCCACAGTGACCGTCACTACTGCTCCACTAGTCCACCCCCCTCCACACTCCTTTGGAGTCAAGTCTGCTCCACTAAGTACTTTAAGTAATAGCTGCCTACGGTTCTTACAGTTGTGGCTGAAGGTATTGCATACACTCATGATAGACACTATATGGACAAAAGTATTGAGACACCTGCTCATTCATTGTTTCTTTCAAAATCAAGAGGTTTAAACAGTGTTGGAGTAACTGTCTCTACTGTCTACTAGATTTTGGAAGAGCATTGCTGTGAGGATTTGATTGCATGCAGCAACAAGAGCCTTAGTGAGGTCAGGATGTTGGATGATCACCACTCCACCTCATTCCTCCTCCAACTCCTTAACTTACCCAAAAAGTATTGGACGGAGCATCGTCATTTCTTCTTCCTCGTGATTGTACCACCACCATGCTTAACAGTTGGTACAGTGTTCCGCCCTAGTGTTCTGTTTTGAGGGCTCCGGCTGCCAACGACTAGCAACGGCAGTTTGGCATCCATGGTCCAGTTGGGTATTTGAATTCCAGCACCACCGTTGAGCCTTTAGACATCAACGTTTTTGAAGTCGTCCCTTTTTTTTTAATGAGGATACTCATTCGTGCAATCGACCGGCTGCTTCTGTTTATGTTCTGACGCTCATAAACTGAACTGCAGTAGAAGTATCGACTAGGCTGAACACAAAAGCCCCCATTGTCTAATAAGGTGCGGGGAGTCAATTGACCTTCTGATCCTGACGGCACCTGTTCCAGCAAACCTCCAACGTTTTTTTTTTTTTAGAATAGTTTTTTACATCACTGCTATGGAAGAAAACCCAATTATCAATTCAGGATCTGAACCTTCAGAAGTGCCTTTAGAGCTCCTTAGAAAGACGTGGTGAATAGAGAACAAGAAACTTTTTTTGCAATGTAATTAGTTGCTGTATAATTAGAAACAATTAAATTCAGCTAGGTAAATGAGCCATAGACGTCTTAGACGTCATAGGCCTTTTTCTTTTATCCTTTTTTAACATTTACAATAGAACACATTTACGTAGAGTCTGGCAGAACAGAGGTGTCGAAGTCCAAAAGGTCTTATAATAATAATTATCCACAAAAACATCACACCTACAGGACGACGCAGAAGTCAGGGAGCTCCCCTGGGTTCTTTCATTTTTCTGGAGATGTTTGAGAGGAGATGAGGAAGAGGAAATGATGAAGCATCTGGTGGTGGGATGGGGGGCCCCAAATGAAAATCTTAGCTTAGGGCCCTATAAAGGCTTGGGCCGGCCCTGACTGTGTTTTGAGACACGTTCCTCCGTTAAACATCGTCTTGGTTTGGACAAGACGGGACAGCCTTCATCGCCCTTATGCCATGTTCACACTACACGACTTTAGTCAGCCTGAGAGCTCGCCGAGTGATTGCCCATGCCTAACACTCCCCGACAGGTATCTAGCAGGTTTAATATCTGGACCAGTGTTGTAACTGGATGTTAGCGGCAGCCAATGAGAGAGCGAGACATTGGGTGAGGAGACAGCCAAGGGTGGCAATTACCGACTGGTAGGATTACAGTAATATTAGCATTCTTGCTAATGTGTGTTTGCATTTCTCATGGCACCGCTCATAACTCTCAATGACGTCCAGCTGAAGAACAAGTTTATGAAGAAGATTCCAAGAGACGCCGAGGCCTCCAACGTGCTGGTGGGGGAGGTGGACTTCCTGCACAAACCCTTCGTGGCCTTTGTACGCCTGGCCCAGGCCACCACACTGGGAGGCCTGACCGAGGTCCCAGTGCCCACAAGGTACAGCGTTACCACTTCTTACTGTCCTTACGTAGATGCTGGTTAGGTTGCTCATCAACACTCTGGATGATTTGTGTCTTAGCAACATGGGTTCTTGTTGGTCCAAAGAGGGGGGTTTAGTCGTCCACAAAAGTGAATCTGGCTCCTATGCTAAGATCTTCCCAAAGTCTTACCAACATCCATGAGGAATGGGTGGCCCTAAACATGGGTCAGGTTTACATCAGCATACCTCTGAGCAATCACAAGGCTAACATGGCTCCGCCCTCTTTTTGAACAAGTCTGAGCAACATCAAGAGCTAAAGCTAAGCCTGGCGAGCTAAAGCTTGAGTAGTGACTGGTGTAGCGATTGCCCCAGTCCATCGCCTCTCGGCTACACAGCTAAATTTAGCGGATGGGTGCCGGGACTTACGGGACAGCCGGGGAGATCCGCTGCCCTACTAGCATAGTTCATAGGAGTAGCTGGCCACCAAAGCAGATAAGCTGAGAGGCGATGGAAGGAAGGACGACGGGCATCCAGTCATGGCTCAAGCTTGTGTATACATATGGGCTGGTAACCTGTATCCAGATATTTGCAGGCCAGCGAACCAACAGAATTTACAGTTCTCCCCACAGAAATTACCAGTGACAAGGTCATCCACACAACACCGTGTCCTCAGGAACGCTCCTGGTACTGCGGCTGGCGGTTTTGCCTTTTGTGTTATTTTGACCTTTTATTTAATTAAAGATTACACTCCCCCTCCATGGTGTGTAAAGGGGATGAAAAGAGGGGGAATGGTAGCATGACCTCACCTCTGTAATCGAGTCCCGACTGTAGCCATTCAGTAGCTCTTAGCCTGGGGGGGCCTCTCCCTGCACACTTCCCAATAATGTGTCACGCATGATCTATTCTGTTTATTTCATACAACCTTTTTTGGACCCATAATGCCCAATATCTACAATCTTGACCACAGGCCTTCAAGCAAATGTTGGCCGTTACGTGCTTCAAATTGCGTTACTAGGGGAAACCTGGGGTTCTTGAATGCTTCGAATGTATGGTAACTAATCTCAATTTGTGTTTCGAATGGCTTTGTCTTATGACAGATTCTTATTTGTGCTTTTGGGACCCCCTGGCAAAGCCAAGTCCTACAACGAGATTGGCCGAGCCATTGCTACGCTCATGGTGGACGATGTACGTATGCTTTAGAATGCACTGATGAAGCGAAATGTTAATAGATGTTACACAAGCTCAAGATGAAGCAACCGCAGAGCTTTAAAGAGTGAGTGTCTTCTCTAGCTGTTTAGCGACGTAGCGTACAAGGCCAGGGACCGCGAAGACCTCATTGCGGGCATCGACGAGTTCCTGGACGAAGTGATCGTACTTCCGCCTGGTGAATGGGACCCCAAAATTCGCATCGAGCCCCCCAAGAAGGTGCCCTCCGCAGACAAAAGGTACAGTAAGAATTTTGTTAGCATTTCTGCGGATATGTGACATGTGCCACCAGAGCATGAGCATTTTGGAAACACCGGGCCCTGGGACTATAGAACCCTTACCATGACCTTAGGAATCTGTTAATAGGTTTCTATAATGTATCATGATCTTGATGTATGCTGTATTATATAAATTGCTGAAGCAGTGCAAAGTCCTGGCATCATGGAGTCTCAGGGACACAGGGCCCTGGGAATATAGTACCTTGAGATAATAGGACCCTGGGATAAGAGATATCTGAGAGAATAGGACCCTGGGATAATATATATCTGAGATAAAAGGACCCTTGGATAAAAGATATCTGAGATAATAGGACCGTATGATAATAGATATCTGAGATAAAAGGATTTTGGGAATATAGTACACTGAGATAATAGGACCATGTGAACATAGTACCTTGAGATAATAGGACCCTGGGATAATAGATATCTGAGACAATAGGACCCTAGGATAATAGATATCTGAGATCCCAAGGATAATAGATATCTGAGATGATAGGACCCTAGGATAATAGATATCTGACATAATAGGACGCTAAGATAATAGATATCTCAGATAAAGGGACCCTAGGATAATAGATATCTCAGATAAAAGGATTTTGGGAATATAGTACACTGAGATAATAGGACCATGTGAACATAGTAACTTGAGATAATAGGACCCTGGGATAATAGATATCTGACATAAAAGGACCCTGGGATAATAGATATCTGAGATAATAGGACCATATGATAATAGATATCTGAGATAAAGGGACCCTAGTATAATAGATATATGTGATAATAGGACCCTAGGATAATAGATATCTGAGATAATAGGACCCTGGGATAATATATATCTGAGATAATAGGACCCTAGTATATTAGATATCTGTGATAATAGGACCCTAGGATAATAGATATCTGAGATAAAGGGACCCTAGCATAATAGATATCTGAGATAAAAGGATTTTGGGAATATAGTACACTGAGATAATAGGACCATGTGAACATAGTACCTTCAGATAATAGGACCCTGGGATAATAGATATCTGAGATAATAGGACCCTAGGATAATAGATATCTGAGATCCCAAGGATAATAGATATCTGAGATAATAGGACGCTAAGATAATATATATATATGAGATAAAGGGACCCTAGGATAATAGATATCTGAGATAAAAGGATCCTGGGAATATAGTACACTGAGATAATAGGACCCTGTGAACATAGTACCTTGAGACAATAGGACCCCAAGATAATAGATATCTAAGATAATAGGACTCTAGGATAACAGATATCAGAGATCATATGACCCTAGGATAATAGATATATGAGATAAAAGGACTCTAAGATAATAGATAAATGAGATAAAGTGACCCTAGCATAATAGATATCTGAGATAAAAGGACTCTGGAAATATAGTACACTGAGATAATCGGACCATGTGAACATAGTACCTTGAGATAATAGGACCCCAAGATAATAGATATCTGAGATAAAGGGACCCTAGGATAATAGATATCTGGGATAGACCCTGGGACTAGATAGACCCTGAGACTATAGAACCCTTGCACCCTGGGAACAAAGGACTATGGGAATATTGGACCCTGAGAACATACTGTATGTTCTCTCACAAGGGAGAGTTCATCCTTCTCTTATGCTTTCTTGGTTCCCTGCAAACAGGAAGTCGGTGTTCTCTCTGAACGAGCTGGGTCAGATGAATGGCTCGGTGGGCGGAGGGGGCAACGTGAGCGATGACGAGGAGATGCCTGTGCCCCATGAGCTTGGGGAGGAGCTGGCCTACACTGGCAGGCAAGTTCCTTTGACGTGCCGAGCAGAGGTGTAGCAGACGTGGCACAGCAGCAAGTGTGTGTTGCATAGATCCAGCAGAAGTGATTGTGGGCTTTCAATGGACACTCTGGATTCTGTCCATAGGGTCTTCTTAGCTTGTGGCCAGTGATTCTAGATAGGCTTAAGATAAAAAGGCAGATAAGACGATGGACAAATGGATGGATGAACGGTACATATTTAACTAGGCTAAGTAACACAAGTAACACAAAAATGTAGACCATCTGAGCCCTGAGGACCAGTTTGAGAACCACCTCTCCAGACCACACTAGTCACTGGTTCGGGGGCTGGAGGGTCTTTTGTGTAGCTGAAGTCACGGAAACTGCTTTGCTTGGCAGTTTCAGAGCCAGGTCAAGAGGTTTGTTTTATTGCGATAAATAAGGCGATAAAAGGAAAATGGATTCTGACCTTCGGAGCAAAATGTTCTGCCAGAAGCCTCTAACTCACACTTTGTACTTTTCCACTTGACTTTTTAATGCGAGCTGTGGAAAGGACAGATCTCTTATTAATAATGTATTCAGAGGCTGTGTGTGTGTATGTATGTGTGTGTGTGTGTGTGCGCTGTAGGTTTTGCGGAGGCCTGTTTTTGGACATCAAGAGGAAGCTGCCCTGGTACCCCAGTGACTTTTATGAGGGCTTCCACATCCAGTCCATCTCGGCCGTGCTCTTCATCTACCTGGGCTGCATCACCAACGCGATCACCTTCGGGGGCCTCCTGGGGGACGCCACAGACAATTACCAGGTACATGCTAATAAAAACTGTCCTCCGGGAAGCCGTGAGCGTGACATTTTCAAGTTCTTGAAAGTTAAATGTGGCGCTTAGGGAAGTCCTGCAGGGCGAGCTCCGTTTCTATCAGCATTTTTAATTCATGCTTTTGCAGCGCTAAGGCTTCATTCACTTTACAAGCTATTATTGCTCAATTCGGAATATTTTTTCGAACCCGTTCACACTTACGTTTATATCTGCCATCACTGTGAAAGAATGAACGTATCCACATGCTCTTAGCCTTCTTAACATGAATGCATGGCCAGGTATCGGACATATCGCTAAATTTTGCCCACGAATGAAAGTGGCTGGAATCTGAATTGAAAAAATTCGGATTTTTTTGCGTTCACACTTGTAAATTAGTGTTATTTCGTTCTCCCTTCAATTGTATGTGGATTTTCTTTCCCATTTCCTATGTAGAGTCATTCTAATCGATGTTATTAGTTGATTAATGTGCACAATAAATAAGACTGGTAAGGATTAGACCAGGTGATTGGTTGTATTAGAACCAAGTACAATATGGGTGCTCTTATCACCATCGCTGTGGTGGGCTGGTTTCCCCTAACAGCACCACGGGCCTCGTATCCCTCCTGTTTACTGGGACCGTATTTTCCCTCTGTGCGTGTACTTTATTGACAGCTCTGGGAAAGTTCTGACCTAAAAATCAATGACCACCTTTTCTCTCTCTCTCTGTATCTCACCCCATCAGGGTGTGATGGAGAGTTTCCTGGGAACAGCCCTGGCGGGGACGGTCTTCTGCGTGTTTAGCGGTCAGCCCCTCATCATCCTCAGCTCCACCGGGCCCATCCTCATCTTTGAAAAGCTGCTCTTCGAATTCAGCAAGTGAGACCATCCACCTTTTCCACATTTTCCACAAGCCTTTTTTTTCACAGTATAGCAGAAGGTGCCAATCACAGTCGGCCATCATCATTAAACACAGCAACCAAACACACTCCTTTCTGTGCCAGGAGCAACGGCATCGACTACATGGAGCTCCGGCTGTGGATCGGCATGCACTCGTGCATGCAGTGCCTGTTCCTGGTGGCCACTGATGCCAGCTACATCATCAAGTACATGACCCGCTTCACCGAGGAGGGCTTCTCCAGCCTGATCTCCTTCATCTTTATCTCCGACGCCATCAAGAAAATGGTGGGGTCCTTCAAATACTACCCCATCAACACGGACTTCAAACCCGACTACGTCACCGCCTACAAGTGTGAATGCATCGCGCCGGACCCAAGTGAGTCCTAGAGTAGGGTTGTCACGGTGACAGACATTTCACACTTACATTGACACTGACCTCCAACCTGGTATCAACCAGAACAGCGGTGTACAGTCATCCTCAGCTGGACACCCAGCCTATTAAGCCTGTTTACACCTAATTAGGAGAAGGTTTTTTTTTTACCAATTTTGAAAATGAATATTTAGGTCATGTGAGGATTATTAACGTTCTCTAACATGCAGATTTTGTGCAGGTGTTATTTTTCTATTTATTTCATGAATGGCTTGATGGCATTCAGAACAATCACATGGCTTGAAAATGCATTTTTAGGGGGCTCAGAGTGGCTCAGCGGTCGAGATATCCAATCCCGAGCCGTGCCACTTTGCCATCAGCAGTCGGAGAGAGCACAGTTGGCTCTTGGTGGATAGATGGCAGACTCAAAACGATGTCTGTAGGGCCCGACAATGACAATGCCGCATGTATGGAAGGAGACATGCTAAGTTCTTACCCTCCTAGAGTCGGGAGAATTGTTTACAGAAGGCTCGGACCCGAATCTGTTTGAACAATTTGAACAGTTTGAACTGAATTGAATCATGTTCATTGAATTGAATCATATTAATTGGACAAATTAATAACATGCAATTTTAGCTCTACAACAGGATTGTATTTTCTAATTGACCTCTTTAATCAATATCACAATATTGCTGAACATCTTAAATAAATGAAATAAATATAGAAAAAATGAATAAATACATGTAATAAATGAAAATTCATATATTAAAGAGAGAAATTGCCCTTTTTTCTTTCCTTTTTTGACATGTAGGTTCTGTTATATATGATAATTATGTAATTATATATATAACAGAACCTACATGTCAAAAAAGGAAAGAAAAAAGGGCAATTTCTCTCTTTAATATATGAATTTTCATTTAGCTATGACTAGACATAGCGACAGTTGCAGTGAGCGTGTAGTTCTTCGTATGTACACCATTGTTTTGCCATGAATGAAACCTGTGACTGTTGTAACTGATTTGTACTGTGGTTGCTTTTGCTGCAAACCCCCCCGACATGGCCGCCGCTTCATACGTGTGAGTATCAGCTTGGTGCTTTGTTATTCATTCTCCACAAACAAAGTTAAATTAGCTATTATTCGCCCATGACACGCTGCATGCCCATTAAATCCAGAAGCACTTTCTCTCCTCCAAAACATGGTTTTCGTGTCGCTTGGGGATTTCAGCCCCCTCGAAATTAAAATTCCCGCTTTGTAGCGTTTAGCCGAAAACACCCATCTGCCGCCACAGATGCACAGATGTGGTGTGACCCGACAGCAAATTGCAATTTCCATCTCAGATTCATCTTCTTTCACCACTGCTCTCAATTCTGATCATCTCTCCTCTTTCTTAACCCCGCCCCCCCCCCTCTCTCTACCAATACACCTGTTTGTTCAGTGGCTCCAATGATCTTCGCTGTTGTAGTTCCAGTGCCGGATAACACTTCTGCTCTCTTTGGTGTAAGTGCTGCTGCTTCTTCTTCTTCTTCTTCTCTCCTCTTCTCTTTCTTCTCGTTTTTTTTTTTTTTTTGTTGCTGTTATTGTTTTTGGCTTCGACCTCGGCCTTGTCGGATTCGTGTGGGATTAGGAGTTCCAGCTTCATCTCGGTTTTTGATTTGTGTCTTAAATGACTCATTTATATTCAAATGGGATTTCTGGTTCAGTGATAGACTCTCGAGAGGCATTGGAGGACGCAGTGATGAAAGTGAATCCCGTCTTGCTCAGATTTTATTTGCCTTTTTTTTTTATCTCTCACACGAGAACCTTAAACCCATCCACTACTACAACCCCCCCAACCCCCCCCCCCCCCCCCCCCCCAAAACAGCTCGAACACAAGTGAGTTACTTGGAAATAGTACTGAGAGTTTCACTGCTGTATCGGCCCTGATTTCAGTAGCTGGAAACCTAAGCACAGAAAGGTGTACAGAAGCTGAGCTATGAACTCAAGGTGGAGTAAATATGAACTAGCTAGGCCCTATGGGCACAAATAAGGAGTAATTGAAGAGGTAAATGGTGTAAGAATTTGTGCAGCTATTTGTGCAATTAGAGCTTATAAGTCTTAACAGTCAGGGTTTCCTTCAAATATAGAAAAAAGGCATGACCGCTAGCATAAAGATGTGATATCTGACTTTTTTAGCTTTAGCTTTAGCTTGTGAATGGGTTTCTTGGTGTTTCTTAGGCCCTAAAATCTCGCTCTCAAGGCTTTTGCAGAGATGTTGTCCCTTTTAAATGAACTGTTTGAATTTTGATACTGTTTGTAAATATATATTGCCCAACCTTATCCCCCCCCCCCCCCTCCCCACTCTCTCTCTCTCTCTCTCTCTTTCTGTCTCCCAGATGAACATAACAGCTCTGGACTGGACTCAGCTGAGCAAGAAAGAATGTGTGAAGTATGGCGGCTCGCTGGTGGGGAAGTCCTGTAAATACGTGCCCGACCTGGCCCTCATGTCCTTCATCCTGTTCTTCGGCACCTACTCCATGACCGTCTCGCTGAAGAAGTTCAAGTTCAGCCGCTACTTTCCTACCAAGGTAGGCACGAGGGGTGGGGTGGGGGGGCTGGTCGGAGCGTGGGATGTGAGAAAGGGTGAAGTGAGAAAGAGAGTCCACACGATGTGCGAAACCGAAACCTGACATCGTCTGATAGTCCGAGCAGACATCCACCACAGCCTCTCTCACACAATCAGGGGCTGATACTGCGAATGTGGCCTTTGATATTTCTTGTTCTTGCATACAACAGAATAGTGTCTCATAAATTGATTGCTGCCATAGTCTATTCATGTCCATTTATTGGGCATTGGGTCATTGGTTCATAAAACCCCCCTACCAAACGCCTGGCAACCACCAGAAATACCAAAGCTACCACCTAACACAGAGATTGACGTGTTACTGACGGGTTCCTGGGTGGCGCAACAGTCTAAGTGCTGTAAGTCGGAGTCCAGAAAAGCGCAATTAGCTGGCACATGCTAGCCTTTACCTTCCCAGTGCTGGTGGCATTGGTGGGACTGTATGAATCCTATCTAACAGGCCTACTTTTTGTGTCTGTGTTCTATTCTGATTCCTTCAGTCGAGGTCACTTGTTCCTAGAACTTCCTAGAACCGACTTCCTGAAAGCCTAATCAATTGGAGAGCTGGCTTCACCCGTTGCAAGCTTTTAAGCCTTTTTTTCCCAAGCAAAACTGAAAATGAGTTGTGCCTTTGTGTGTATGTGTGTGTGTGTGTGTAGCTGCGGAAGCTCATCAGCGACTTCTCCATCTTCATGTCCATCATGACGTTCGTGGGTCTGGACATGCTGATTGGCCTGAAAACACCCAAACTCATTGTGCCCACTGAGTTTAAGGTAAAACAAGCAGCACACAAGCAGCCTTTATTCCTTCGTACCTTTATTCCTTCGTGAAGTACATTATATTGACAGAAGTATTGGGACACGAGGATGATCCTGCTTTTGCTGCCCAGGGAAGAAGGCTTTCTACTAGATTTTGGAGGAACATTGCTGTAAGGACTTGATTGCATTCAGGAGCGTTAGCGAGGTCAGGATGTTGGATGATGATGATCACCACCTCACCTCATTCATCCCCAACTCATCCCAAACCAAAAGTCTTTCCAGATACAGACGCAGTTTACCACTGCTCCACAGCTCAATGCTGGGGGGGTTTCATAACCCTCTAGTCCACGCCTGGACAATAGGTTCAGTCCTATTCTATTTGGCACTGTACTTCTCTACAGGGGCTAGACCAGCTGTGTGTCTGTGTCAGCGATGGGTGCAACTTTAAGTAGCCGAATGCATTCTTTAATAGGGGTGTCCACAAACATTTGGACATATAGTGTACATCGCTGATCGCCTACTTTACTGACCTGTTTCGGTGCGTGTCCTGTAGCCTACACGTCCAGAACGGGGCTGGATTGTGATGCCATTCGGGAAGAACCCGTGGTGGGTGTATGTAGCCAGCTTTGTCCCCGCTCTCCTCGTCACCATCCTCATCTTCATGGACCAGCAGATCAGCGCTGTCATCGTCAACAGAAAGGAAAACAAGCTGAAGGTATGTTCTTGAGCATGCTGTACATTAGTAGAGTTATTAGGCCTCTGTCTTTTTACTTCAATGTTTAATTGCCCCAGAGGGGGATCGGTTCCTCTAGGTGGTCTTTTCTCAAAAGCGCTACGTAGTTGAACCTAAACTAAAAGTCCTCTTGCTGCCTCCAACAGAAAGGTTGCGGCTATCACTTGGACCTGTTTTGGGTGGGCATCCTGATGGCCACCTGTTCCTTCATGGGGCTTCCGTGGTACGTGGCGGCCACGGTCATCTCTATCGCCCACATCGACTCCCTGAAGATGGAGAGTGAGTCCAGCGCTCCAGGAGAGCAGCCGCAGTTCCTGGGTGTGAGGTACGAGGGAAGCACTGCTGTTCAGAGCCCAGTATGATGGAGAAAGCCTAGGCCATGAGCATGAATGCACTAACAATTTTACCATAATAAATATTTGAGGTATTTTTGTATATTTTAACGTCAAACAGAGCCCAGCAGGCTCAGGGCTTTACTCTAAAACAACAACTACAGTGCATATAGTTTCAGCTTCAGCGACTAAAGACGTGTACCCCGCTGGACTAAATGAAATGACATGGTACATAAAGGCCCTTGCCAGTAGTTCATCTCTATTCCGCATGTTCTTTTCCTCTGTGCCTCGGGCTGCGTCTCTCTGACCCGCAGGGAACAGCGGATAACAGGGATTCTGGTGTTTGTGCTGACCGGAGTCTCCATCTTCCTGGCCCCCGTCCTCCAGGTGAGCCCAGGACACGTCAAGCCTCGTTATGGATAGACCCCACTTGCCCGTTCGGGTTGGAATGAGTAATCGTGCTTGGCTTGAGGACAGATCAGGCTGCGATTATGTCAAAAATAAAAAATAAAAAAAAGCAGTCCTGTAAAAATACAGCAGAAAGTCTGGCAGCAGTTGCCAGTAGAAGACAGCTGGATATGAGTGTACGTCTGTAAATTCAGTGTCATTTACATATTTACATTTTACCCTAGTGCTTTTTCAGCTTATGCTCTATGACCAAGGTCTTGAAACCTGGACCTTGAATCCAGTTTCCAGTTCTGGACTTTGTAACTTTGGTAGATGTGACACTAAGTGACCAGTTAAACCGTTCCCTTAACTACCAGCGAGAACAAAATCCAGGACTACGGGTATATTGGCACATAAAACTTATATATTAATATATATATTAATAAACGATGAAAAATAGTCAGTAGTTTAAGGTGGTAGTAACCTCATGCTCCTGCAGATACCTACAGGGTGTGACAGGACTCAGACTTTGAGAAGAGTTGGTACAGTGCAGTGAGTGTCTGGCTGGATGTGTGGACAATGGGTCACAAAGCAGATACAGTTAATGATTGGCTAAGAGGAGTGATTGCATTTGGGAGTAGCCAAAGGCCATAGTGTGAAGGAAGTAGATGAATCTGCATATGTATGGTAGTGTACGGTCATACGGGTCTACCAGCAGTGGCAGAAACCCCAGTCTACAGGAAATTCCCTTTATTTTTCCTGTCTTTCTTGAGCAGAAGTGAGCAAAGGCCTCTTGCCTTGTGATGCTCTGCTCCATATGTTGACGGCCTGCAGTTCCCTGCGGAGTCTTCTTTCAGACGTGGGTGGTGAGAGGACCTGCACTGACTCCTAGAAGCAATTCTTGCCTGGAAGTAAAGCCATTTTCCCTGTTCTCATGGCCACAATTTCCTCATCCTCGTCCTGAAGTTACTACCACCTTAAACAAGCAAGATAACTATTTTTGGGTCCTGGGAGCTATACTGCATACTATATAGTGGTACAGGACTCCATCTGTCACTACCGGTTCATCCTCCTATACACGAAGCCATATTTTCTAAATGCTGCCAGTACAACCCCTGCTGAACAGTCCAGCTGGTTGAAAAGTTAGTCCTCCAGGCAAAAGCAGACCCTGTACTGGTGTGCTTGCTGGTTAACCAGCTCTTGACCAGCATAGTGTGTGTTGCATTAGATTCTGGTCATGCTGGTTGTCTAACATACCCTACGCTGGTCAAGACCTAAGCAGGTCCAATAAAGCTTAATGGTTTAGCATGGGTGCCATTGGTCTATATGTGCTTGGAGGAGAACACCAACTGCCAGTTCTGTCTCATGGCTAGCGTAGCGTCTTTTTGTGGTAGGCATATGCCCACATTTGTCAATCCGGGTCTAATCTTGATTTCCTGAAACTGGTACGACTGCAACACTCTGCCTTACTTCAGTGTAGCTTACTAAAGTAGCATTAGCTTATATGTAGTGATATTAGTATTTCGGCTTTTAAACGACCCCGTAATTCAGAGAATCTAGTGTACACAGAACTCGTAAAAGCGCCCTGAACAGATTTCTGCCATTAAAAATCCAGCTTAGACTCGGAGTGCCAAATATGGCCATTAGAACTATGAACATCTATGAACAGCATAGCAACGAATGATGTTTTCACTTCCTCAGTTCATCCCCATGCCTGTGCTGTACGGTGTGTTCCTCTACATGGGCGTGGCATCTCTCAGCGGCATCCAGGTAAGCAGCTTCAGGTCCGGTCCAATCCAGATACAGGAGTAAGCTGAGGGCTTGTGCTTATTGTCATTTAAGCAACGTGGATCAGCTTAGTCACTTCTGAGAACAGGCCTGAGTGTAGCGCTACTGCAGCACCGCTCACTGAAGCATACAGTACATATACAGTCAAAGCAGTCGTTTGCTAAAATCTCAAATCTGAGATTGATCAGCTTAGACATTTTTAGTGTCTGAAATTTGGCTTCTTTCAGTCTGCACTAGAGCTGCGAGGCTAATGTAACTAAAAGGATTGGGAGCTTATGTATACCAGTCACTAGCAATGCCCCAAAACATTGGAGGGTAAGGAATAGCACCATCAATAGCCAACATCTGTGCTGACCAACATCACACTAGGAGTGATGGGCAGAGTGATGGGAGTACAGTGGCATTAACCCCTCCCTGAGAGAGCAAGGCTAATTGTGCTCTCTTAGACTCCGGCTGCTGATGGCATAGTGGCAGCGCCTTAGACCACTGGAGCAGTATTTTACCAAGCAATGTCCTGCATGTATCCCTCCACCATTGTTGAAACTTTTCAGACCTCTGAATGACATAGTTTTCATCTTCAGCAGTTGTTTAATGTGGGAAATTAGACGAATGGGTTGAACTCCGTTTTAGGTCATACCTGCCTATGGTTGATGACAACCAATGACATCAAGCACCGACCTCGAACATGTCCTAGCTGATGAGCACATTTGAGGTAATTGGAAAAACGGTTGTTTCATCAGGCGCTTTCTTGAACGTTCCCCCGTTAGTAACCGAGGGGTGGCTACAGCGGTGTCGTCCCTGACTCAGCCTTGAGGCCAGCTCAAGCTCCCCGATGGCCGCCTGCTCCCCCACTTGAAGTTAAGCATTAGCTAACACACCTCTGCTTCCATCGCCCAGGGTAATGGGAAAAAGATCTCTGGCGGTGCAGTTCGATAAGATTACGCGCTGTCTCGGAACAGTGGCTTTGCTCTCGAGCCGTAAGAAAGTCGGCGATGCGCTCTGGCAATGAGCTGTAGGAGGACAGGGGCGTCTAGGGGCTGCCATTTGTATGCAGGGTGACGCTCCTCCGGCCGCGTCCGGCAGCATGATGAGGCAGCTAGGAGTCAGGCTGTGTGGGAGGCATGGTAGCAGAGGCCAGATGCTGCTTCACAGCGCCTGGCAATCAAACCGTGACAGCTGGAGGCCAGCGTACCCTGAGCGGCGCGGGGAAAAGACTTAAAAGGTGGAAAAAACTTGAGTTTCATTCATTATTCAATGGTGCGGAATTCTAGATGGTACTGGAGACAGTGGCGGTCGTTTACAATGCCGACAAGGCCAGGGAAAGTGACCCTGACAATGCCGGCCATATGGTCAAGGCCGGCACCGGCTATAGGGAGAACGGGCATTGCCTAAGGCCTCTGGATAAATAAGTATTGATGTTCTTATTGGATACGTTGGTTGGCTGTCACCAGTTTTAACAACTCACCTTGTCAAATTCAAAGGTGGGCCCCATTGTTTCACACTGTTGTAAGAAGAGATAAGTCATAAATCCCACACAGAGCTTCTTCAGCTGAAATTCATCTACGCCCTCACTTACTCTCTTACAACAAACCAGCCCTCTGCCGTAACTCGCAGACTCTCTGTCCGGCTCTGACGTCGAAAATTGATAGGCTGATATCTTCATTGATTTTGAGATAGCCTACCAATTTTGCCACCTGTATGTCATGTAAGGCTGACCTGATAATTGGAAATTTAAGGTCACAGTCTGCCATTTAAAAGCTTACATCACAGATAAGTAATGCGTGCAGGTTTGCAGTTCGTACTGTTTATCAGGTACGTTTTGACATAGCAAGGTCAAACGGTCACCTTCAAACAATCCTGACAAATGGACGCTGTCGACAAAACTCTGACTGACCTCCGACATTCATTTAGCTATTGTCTGAGACATATGGTCTCATATAGGCGAAACCGTGCTTGGGCCCCGCGCATTGCCGTTTAAGTATAATAAGTGTGAAATTGACAGAGCAGGGACTGAAATGCCAAGAAAACAGTACAATGAAGGACACTATAATAAAGCGTTACTTCCAAATGTATTCAATTTTAAAGGAATTACAGTCGTCCGCTTGATGTAGTAACGGTCAGTCTGACAAAAACTGACCGACTGACCACTGTGAACAATCCTGCCAAAAAGATGCTCAAAAAAGGATAGTTTAATAAAGGGCTAAAATAATTTATTACTATTATTATTAATATTATTATTACTGTTGTCCAAGAACTAGCCCGATAAATAGTGGGCCCCGGAATATTGCAGTTTAAGTTTATTGAGGGTAAAATTGGAAGAACATGGAGTAAAACTGTAGAAAAACAGTTCAAACAAGGATAGTATAATAAAGGGCTAAAATAATTTGTTATTATTATTACTACTATTATTACTGTTGTCTAAGAACTAGGCCAATAAATAGTGCTTGGGCCCCAGCATATTGCCATTTAAGTGTATTGAGGGTAAATTTGGAAGAACATGGAGTAAAACTGTAGGAAAACAGTTCAAAAATGATAGTTTAATAAAGGGCTAAAAAATGTATTACTATTATTATTAATATTATCATTACAGTTGTCTGAGAACTAGCCCGATAAATAGTGCTTGGGCCCCGGCATATTGCCGTTTAAGTTTATTGAGGTTAAAATTGTAAGAACATGAAGTAAAACTGCAGAAATACAGTTCAAAAAAGGATAGTTTAATAAAGGGCTTATTATTATTATTATTATTATTATTATTATTATTACTGTTGCCTGAGAACTAGACCAATAAATAGTGCTTGGGCCCCAGCATATTGCCAGGTAAGTACTGTAGAAACTGTAAAACTGTAGAATAAAGGACAGTGTGCTAAAAGGATGAATTAATATAATGCACTTTTAAAGATAATATTCGTCCAGACAGAATATTAATATCGTGCTTCATTTGCTGATAATGCCACGTTAAGGGCTGTGAACAAGGACCGGAGTAGACGGAGAGGAAGGCAGACGTTTTCATTATTGGGAAATAATGGAAACGTTGAACTGTTGGCTCTGATATAATAAATGACCCAATGTTCCAGGTTGCTATAGTGACAGTCTCAGACCTACAACAGTACGGCCGCAACAATGAGTGATGCATTGCTCCTTTCTGTCCCCGATAGTTCTGGGACAGGATCAAGCTGTTCCTGATGCCAGCGAAGCACCAGCCCGACTTCACGTACCTGCGCCACGTGCCGCTCAGGAGGGTCCACCTCTTCACCCTACTGCAGATCATCTGCCTCGCTGTCCTCTGGATCCTCAAATCCACCTTCCTTGCCATCATCTTCCCTGTCATGGTAGGCCTGAAATCGGTTCACCAGATGTCTGGACGGGCTGGATGCTCAAAGCTTCATGGAGGCCTCGGGCAGCTTGAGACCAGCTAGCTAGCTACTCTCCCAGGGGTCTCATTGACCCACAATGATCAGAAGCATTGTAGACGTGCTTTCTTTATTTGACATGATATAAAAAATGCTGGGCCAATGCTGTGACCAGATGCTGCCCCAAGAGAAGCCAACTGTGATGGTCTTAATGGGTTATGGCTTCTGAAGGTCCTGTAGGAAACTGTAGCCCATCTGTTCTCCAGCCCTCCAGTGGTCAGTTTTTTTTTACGGTAGTGGACAAAGATAATTAATAATGTCTCAGAAATCAGCTGTCGGTTTACCCCCTCAGATTCTGGGCCTGATGCTGGTACGGAAGATGCTGGACATGGTCTTCTCCCAGCATGACCTGGCCTGGCTCGATGACCTCCTGCCTGAGAAGGAGAAGAAAAAGAAGGAAGATGAGAAGAAGAACAGCAGCAGCAGCAAGAAGGACAAGAAGAAGGGCCGAGCGGGAGATGACATTGAGGAAGATGTAAGGCCGGCTTTTGAGTGACGAGTGCTGTTATCATTTCAGTCAGTGGTTGGGGGGGGGGTAGAAAAGTGGCCCACTCTGGCTTTGGATAGACTCCGTCTTATCAGCGATTCCCAAAGGGGGACGACTGCCAGAGAAGATATAAGTCCAACCAGTCTCAGAACAGACTTACTCCGACACACACACACATCAGAGCGCACTCACAAAATCCCATCAGCATCCTGCTTAGAATGAGAAGAGCAGTGTTTAATAGACTTGAAATGCTGGTCCTGAATGACTCAATCCTGAAAGTGTGCTACTGCTGCCCCCTACTGGTCTGCAGAGCTCTTAACAAATATGCAACATGTCCAACATGCTTAATATCTGTCAGTTAATGTGCGATACTGAACAGAACGTTAGCGACAGTATTTTGACAGTATTCGACTGATCTTGGACGCCCTAGTATATTTAGACTTGTATTGGATTCCGCAGCATTTGTACTCTGACTTGTCTTGGACTCCATAGTATTTTGTACTTACACTTTTATTGGACTCAAAAGTATTTTTATTCTGACTTGTCCTGGACTTGATAGTATTTGTATTCAGACTTGTCCTGGACCCGAAAGTATTTTTATTCAGACTTGTCCTGGACCCGAAAGTATTTTTATTCTGACTTGTTCTGAACCTGAAAGTATTTTACGCTGACTTGTCCTGGACTCTATAGTATTTGTATTGTGACTTGTACTGGACCCGAAAGTATTTTTATTCAGACTTGTCTTGGGCACCACAGCATTTGTACTGAGACTTGTCCTGGACTCGACAGTATTTGTATTCTGACTTGTACTGGACTTGATAGTATTTTTATTCAGACTTGTACTGGACTTGACACTATTTGTATTCAGACTTGTCCTGGACTAGATAGTATTTTTATTCAGACTTGTAATGGACTCGATAGTGTTTTTATTCAGACTTGTCCTGGACTCGAAAGTATTCTTACACTGACTTGTCCTGAACTCAATAGTATTTGTATTCAGACTTGTCCTGGACTCCACAGCATTTGTACTGAGACTTGTCCTGGACTCCACAGCATTTGTACTGAGACTTGTCCTGGACTCGACAGTATTTGTACTGAGACTTGTCCTGGACTCGACAGTATTTGTATTCTGACTTGTACTGGACTCGATAATATTTATATTCAGCCCTGTTCTGGACACCATAGTATTTTTATTCAGACTTGTCCTGGTCTCCACAGTATTTGTACTCAGACTTGTCCTGGACTCGATAGTATTTTTATTCAGACTTGTCCTGGACCCGAAAGTATTTTTATTCAGACTTGTCCTGGACTCCACAGTATTTTTATTCAGACTTGTCCTGGACTCGATAGTATTTGTATTCAGACTTGTCCTGGACCCGAAAGTATTTTTATTCTGACTTGTCCTAGACTCGAAAGTATTTGTATTCAGACTTGTTCTGAACCTGAAAGTATTTTATGCTGACTTGTCCTGGACTCTATAGTATTTGTTTTGTGACTTGTACTGGACCCGAAAGTATTTTTATTAAGACTTGTCTTGGGCACCACAGCATTTGTACTGAGACTTGTCCTGGACTCGACAGTATTTGTATTCTGACTTGTACTGGACTTGATAGTATTTTTATTCAGACTTGTACTGGACTTGACACTATTTGTATTCAGACTTGTCCTGGACTAGATAATATTTTTATTCAGACTTGTACTGGACTTGACACTATTTGTATTCAGACTTGTCCTGGACTCCACAGCATTTGTACTGAGACTTGTCCTGGACTCCACAGCATTTGTACTGAGACTTGTCCTGGACTCGACAGTATTTGTACTGAGACTTGTCCTGGACTCGACAGTATTTGTACTGAGACTTGTCCTGGACTCGACAGTATTTGTATTCTAACTTGTACTGGACTTGATAGTATTTATATTCAGACTTGTTCTGAACCTGAAAGTATTTTATGCTGACTTGTCCTGGACTCTATAGTATTTGTTTTGTGACTTGTACTGGACCCGAAAGTATTTTTATTCAGACTTGTCTTGGGCACCACAGCATTTGTACTGAGACTTGTCCTGGACTCGACAGTATTTGTATTCTGACTTGTACTGGACTTGATAGTATTTTTATTCAGACTTGTACTGGACTTGACACTATTTGTATTCAGACTTGTCCTGGACTAGATAGTATTTTTATTCAGACTTGTACTGGACTTGACACTATTTGTATTCAGACTTGTCCTGGACTTGATAGTGTTTTTATTCAGACTTGTCCTGGACTCGAAAGTATTCTTACACTGACTTGTCCTGAACTCAAAAGTATTTGTATTCAGACTTGTCCTGGACTCCACAGCATTTATACTGAGACTTGTCCTGGACTCCACAGCATTTGTACTGAGACTTGTCCTGGACTCCACAGCATTTGTACTGAGACTTGTCCTGGACTCGACAGTATTTGTATTCTGACTTGTACTGGACTTGATAGTATTTATATTCAGACCTGTTCTGGACACCATAGTATTTTTATTCAGACTTGTCCTGGTCTCCACAGCATTTGTACTGAGACTTGTCCTGGACTCAACAGTATTTGTATTCTGACTTGTACTGGACTTGATAGTATTTGTACTCTGATCTGTCCTGGACACTGTAGTATTTGTACTAGGACTTTTATTGGACTTGACAATATTGGTACTCAGACTTGTCCTGGACTTCACAGTATCTGTACTCAGACTTGTCTTGGACTCGACTGTATTTGTACTCTGACTTGCCCTGGACACCATAGTATTTATACTTGGACTTCAAGACAATAATGTCTGAATTCTGAGATGTCATGAACTCTACAGCCAGTCTTTTCAAATAAAAAGTATTTAACCTTCCCCAGCGTACCCGAGCAACTCCATTAAATGATTGTGTCTTGCATTTGTAATTGGTTTCCTCTGTCCTGCAGGAGAAGTACCACCCATACTCAAACTGCTCGGTGGGCGAGACGGAGCTGGACCGCAGGTACTGTGTGCTCAAACTGCACCTTCCATACAGGGATCTGTTAGAGCCCCCTGACTCCAACTCAGAGTGGACGGCCCGCTGCCAGCCGGGCAGCTATTACCACTGATAGACACTATATTATTGATTAAACTTCTTAAGTAGACACACAGACGAGCACTGATGTTAGACTGCATGCCCGCTAGTCCCTAATCCAAACGCTCCAATGCTTGCTTATCTCAGTAACCAGTATGTTGATTTCATGCACAAAATCAAAGTGTCCTTCCTTATTGTCCTTTCCATGCGCTTTTAAGCAATGCAGATGGACGTTACATGTCAACTGTCCGGTTCCCTTTGCAGTCACACATTCACACACTTCGCGGACACAAACACAAGGCGTTCGGCACGGACCTAGCCGGGTCTGATTCTAACCATTCTGACTTCATCTACAAGCGTCTAATCTAAATTAAACGAAAATGCTGCTTGGCGCTCATCTGAGGTTGCAAACACACCCAAATTGGACGTTTTGGTTGTTTCTTTCTCCTCTGAATGCGTTGCTCACTCTCTGCTTTAGCCTCTGTTTTGGAAAAGAAAAATGGCGGGAGTCTGGGATTACAGGGATCTTAATGGATGACCAGACGTAATTCAGCAGCTCAGCAAGAAATCAGATTTCCAGTTGTCCCCTCACTCTAAATGTAGTCCATTGGTCAAGACATGTTCGGCATCTGAGGTTGGTACTGGTGCTACAAGGCCAGCGTAGCTAGCACGCTAAACCTTCTAGACGAAAAGGTTCAAATTTGTCCAGGCAGGATTGCTTATTATGTCCTGTAGCATCTCGGCGGATACAGCTAAGCAAGCTTTCCCACTGGTTAGCAGCTTCAAGAGGTACACTCAAGTTCAGACATCAGATTCTACCAACACAACAAGAAAGTGAGGAATGATCCAGGCATGCTTTAAAGAGGAGTGGCTTGTCCTTTAGTCCTTCTCAGGTCCTTTTCTGGTCCTTGTTCTAGATTGCTCACTGGTTTCGCTTAGTTGTTAGGAACGTAAACCGGCTTGCTGTATGCCAGGACTCTTAAACAGTGTCTTATACCTGCGAATACCTGTCAAATGTCCAGCCAAACAACCAAAAACGTTCCTCTGCACCAGCGCTAGCTTAGTGCTGACATACCATTAGAAGGTGACAACAGAATGTAAGGTTATTGCCTGAACTGAATACCCAGCTGTAGTCGTCACATTATGCCACTGGTCTGCTTATGCTAAACCTCTATGCTTCCTTTAGAAATGGACGGGTTGCCAATAGGTTTACACCAGTTTACCTAAGCTTCCATTACTTGCTAGCTACGTTGGCCTTGTAGCTTCAGCGCAAAGCGAAAGAAGCCAACTTCACACATCCAGCATGTCTTGGCTGATGAACTTTGAGTATTCCTTGACGAACCATCCTCGTCATAGCTTTCCTCTACATATTCATCCTTCTTCGGGAGAGCTCTTCAAACGCCGCTGGCTGTGATGTCTGCATTGCTGTTAATGGTGCATGGTCTGGATGATGTGTTTTTTTGAATCCAGGCTGTAATCGCAATCTTGCGGGTTTAGCTTCTGTTCAGGCTCCTTTTGGAGCTTTAGTGTATTGCTTTAGACCTTTCCAGACTCAAGTTCCTGCTCTGCTAGACGTTGCCCCAGTCTGGGAGTTGCTAGGCCTTGGTGCGAGGATTACAGCCTGGTAAAATCTGTCTCCTTTTCAACCCTGCATCTTCAGTCTTTCCTTATTCTGTGTCGTTTCCTTGGCTTAAAGAAATACTTTGGGGGAAATCAGAATTACAGGGTTCTCCCCTTACCGGAACTGTAGTTGACCAGACCTGTAGTTTTACACCGGAGCTCTGAGGCTGATGTAGTTGGCAGGTAATAGAAGCCTATACTCTACTAGACAGAAAACTCTAGTGCGTTTGTTAGCCTCATACGTTAGCCTCATGGCTCCAGCTCAGCAAATTTTGGACGTCACCAAGTACAGTTGGGGTAAGTGGGAAACTGAGTACATTCAGTTTGACTGAGAACTATTTCTTTAAAGACCACTCCGTCTCCATCCAAAGACTTTTCATAGTTTCGAGTCCCGCTTATAAACCCTTGACCGTGTGCCGTTCCACCTCCCATCCCGCCGTGCCCTTCCGTTCCTCACTCTTGTAACGGGACCTTGCCGCTCCACCCTGCAGCATCACCCTGCACCTGAAGATCTCGTGTCCATCATCTCCGGCGATGACCGTCGCCCGAGGCATGTCCTGCCCGGTCCCGCAGGTCAAGATCGAGATGGAGTCCGACTACGAGGACACGGACATGGACCACCGGGACAGGCATCGCGATATGAGCAGCGAGACGACGCTGTAGAGCCTCAGCGGAAGAGACTCTGGGAAGTGGACAGTGGACGCTGCACATGCACAAGGTTTAAAGTTCACGGGACGCCAGTGAACCACTGTGACCGAACTTAGAACTTCAAGTGACGGCGAACTGGCAAAGGGTTCTCGTCTCGTGTGCGGAAACCTCGTACACTCGTGCACTTGCACGGTTCGAGATTTTGGCTTTAAGGCCCAACTCAAACCAGGGACCTTGAAACGGGAATCAGTTTGATGAGCGATGATGCAGGTTAAGAAGAGCAAACGAGGAACCGGGCTGAATCACTATTTTCTTACTTTAAATCCAGAGTATATTTTAGGTAAACATTTATACTGATATGTATGTAGAGGATATGTCGTGTCCCCATTTTCGCCTTCGCACCACACCTTCGCCTTTTCCTACTTTCGAAAGTTCCAACGCAGTTAAACGAGGGGAAAAGAAACAACCAAAAACACAAAGAAAGAACCTTTGAAGTACCTTCAAATTGTCCCTTTAATCTTACACTACCTGAAACGCTTTGGACGGCCATGACTTACTGAATTGATTGCTAACTGTGTGCCGTGTGTAGATATGTGGGAGTGTGCGGCGATGTGAGGAAGGCTACAGGAAATGAGCAGGACGTTACCCTGATAACCCTGATGGTTTTGTACATGAAAGTGGGGTACAACCTAGCTAATGTTTTAATTGTAAATTGAGAGGGATATAGCCTTTTTTTTGGCTTGTTGTCGTAGTAACAGTGTGTGAACCAACTTCCACCATGTCAGCTGTAACAGTGTGTGATACTAGCTCCACCATGTTTGGAGGCTGTACTGTAGCCTAGCTAGCATCTGAAAGGTTTTGACGCCACCAAAGTGGGGTACAACCTAGCATATTTAATGTTTTAATTGTATATTGAGAGGGGTAGAGCCTTTTTTTGGCTTGTTGTCATAGTAATAATGTGTGAAACGACTTCCACCATGTTTGGAGGCTGTGCTTTGGCCTGGCTAGCTCTCACTGTGAGCTGTAACAGTGTGTAAAACTACCTCCACCATGTTTGGAGGCTGTACTGTAGCCTGGCTAGCTCTCACTGTGAGCTGTAACAGTGTGTGATACTACCTCCACCATGTTTGGAGGCTGTACTGTGACATCCCCCACCCCCCACAACAACAGCATAAAACACAGTTACAACTCAAGAATACAAGTCGTCAAAAGCACTTATGTGGTACCAAAACACTGCAGTCAACAAGTGTCGGTGGCATTGCAGTATGAACATCAGCAGGTTATTAAATTCATGCTCTGCTAATTAAAATTTACCCGTGTTAGGTTTGTACCCCACCTGTAAGGTTTGGACACACCTGATTTCCACAAAGACCCCGTTTACACCTGGTCACTTCATGCGTGACTATCAGAATTATATCTGGATCAGGCCAAGTCAGATGAAAACACAAGTGTGACCCATTCCACAACCAAAACCCCTCCCAGTACAATGAGGGAATTTGCATATTCCATCCCACACAGCGGTCGGATTTCAGTCGGACTAACCGGAGACACATTTGACTACCAGGTGTAAATGCATGGGGCTAATCCAGATACATATGCCTGTATGAATGTATTTCCCAAATGAAATGTTCATTATTATTAATTATAATTAATTATCATTATTATTATTTAACTCCGCCCCAACACTCGTTATTCATTCAGAAATGTACTGAAATTGTACTGTATCAGGGAGGGTCTCTGAGCTCCCTGAACTGTCTCTCTGTAATAGGTGGGGATAGTAAAACATGACATTATTGGTTGAGATCATTTTGCCCCGCCCACTGGTTAATGTATTTGAGCCAATCAGAATTCCATGTGTTACTCTGTGTAATTGTGATATTGTGTATTCCCCAATACTGTAAATATAGCAGGTGAGTAGGTGTGTCCAAACTTTTGGGTGGTGTTTGATGTTCCAGTGGGTTATGGGTTGTGTGTTTTATTGTATATCTGTTTTATTTTTTTGTATATCTCTATATATATATACATATATATTCATCTATATCTGTAATCAAGACTTTTGTCATATAATGAATATGTTTAATACTGTGTATAATTTTACACTGTGCTACCGCCATGTATTTACTGTCCGCTCACAAGCTGTCCGAAATAAATAGAGTCCGAATTCCGTAATGTGGACAATACGCAAGTGACCATGTCTTCATTTTGGTTATGACCACTAGACCAGTCGTATAACTCTACAAGCGTGAGGAAGTCAGGTCAGAGAGCATGGCCAGCCGTCAGGGTCGCCGGCCTCGGCCGTGAAGCCGTCCCCGTAGCCCTGGCTGGGCTGCAGTCTGGGCGTCCGGCTGCACATGGGGCAGAGGCGGTTCCTCTGACGGGATGCCCTCATCCAGATGATGAGGTTCAAGCGCAGGCCCGAGGAGATGGGCAACGCCCCGTGCATCTGCTGCCCCCGGTGGAGAACGGCTTCCGTCACGTGGTGCTCCACCTCTGCACACTCCGTCTCACTCAGGGGAACCTAGGCAACAGGCACATAGACATACAGGCACCAGTTCAAAAGTTTGGAATCACTTTTTCATTGTTTTAGCCACTGATCCGAAATGTCGTCACATTGAACAAAACCTCGCATCTCCAAAGCGGCAGCTTTACAGGAGAAGGGAAAACCTTCTTGAGTCGGAGAGAGCACAACTTGCCGTGGGTAGATGGCGCTGTCTCCCCTCATGAGGTTTTCGTGTGACAGTAAAGATTTGTAAGTTACAGCCCTAGATTAGCAAGGTTTCATACCTTAACCTACGACAACGCTGGTTCTATATCAATGAAAACGTTGATTCCGAACTTTTGAACACACAGAGTTGAGCACGCAGTTGAGCTCCGGGATGAACCCTGTATACACGTGTTGGAAAAGTAAGCCAGGCTGTGCGTTTGTTGCCGATCTGTCCGCTACCTTTCAGCAAACCGCCCAGTGTCTTTGTGAAGTGTACTAAACTATATGCTCTATATAATCAAGCAATAAACGCTGTGTGAAGGTCATGCCGGGGTTGTCTGTGTTTTTTATAATGCACTGTCCACCGGTACTCTAACCTGCCCGGTTTCACTTCTCAAATCAGTGCTTCAGACTTCATGGACTTTCCACTTCTTCACAAACCTCTGCACTGGAGACTTTACCCCACCATCAGTGGTCAGTTTCGGACTTTCGCTCTTGTGACCGCAACACTGCTGTTCCCAAATGCCCCAAACATTGATGGGCAGAAAACGGACCACCCCAATAATACGGAACCACCCGGCCAGTGAGTGAAAGCACAAGGTAGGTGTTTCTAATAAAGTGGCCAGTGAGCAGAAGTTTAAATAAGTGTTTCTAATAAAGTGACCGGTGATTGGAAGCACAAGGTAGGTGTTTCTAATAAAGTGGCCAGTGAGCAGAAGTTTAAATAAGTGTTTCTAATAAAGTGACCGGTGATTAGAAGCACAAGGTAGGTGTTTCTAATAAAGTGGCCAGTGAGAGGATGTTCAAATAGGTGTTTCTAATAAAGTGGCCGGTGATTGGAAGCACAAGGTAGGTGTTTCTAATAAAGTGGCCAGTGAGAGGATGTTCAAATAGGTGTTTCTAATAAAGTGGCCAGTGATTAGAAGCACAAGGTAGGTGTTTCTAATAAAGTGGCCAGTGAGTGAAAGCACTAGGTAGGGGTTTCTAATAAAGTGGCCAATGAGTGGAAGAAGCACAAGGTAGGGGTTTCTAATAAAGTGGCCAGTGAGTGGAAGAAGCACAAGGTAGGGGTTTCTAATAAAGTGG
The DNA here is from genome assembly GCF_030463535.1 of Salminus brasiliensis. Taxonomy (NCBI): domain Eukaryota; kingdom Metazoa; phylum Chordata; class Actinopteri; order Characiformes; family Bryconidae; genus Salminus; species Salminus brasiliensis. The sequence goes on from NC_132897.1 coordinate 32,764,543, forward strand.
CCAGTGAGTGGAAGAAGCACAAGGTAGGGGTTTCTAATAAAGTGGCCAGTGAGTGGAAGAAGCACAAGGTAGGGGTTTCTAATAAAGTGGCCAGTGAGTGGAAGAAGCACAAGGTAGGGGTTTCTAATAAAGTGGCCAGTGAGTGGAAGAAGCACAAGGTAGGGGTTTCTAATAAAGTGGCCAGTGAGTGGAAGAAGCACAAGGTAGGGGTTTTTAATAAAGTGGCCAGTGAGTGGAAGAAGCACAAGGTAGGGGTTTCTAATAAAGTGGCCAGTGAGTGGAAGAAGCACAAGGTAGGGGTTTCTAATAAAGTGGCCAGTGAGTGGAAGAAGCACAAGGTAGGGGTTTTTAATAAAGTGGCCAGTGAGTGGAAGCACTAGATAGGGGTTAAATGGGTTAAATGGAGTTATGACCACTCTAGTCCATTCTTTGTACCTCTTTCATGTCTCCGAAGTACAGGTTCCCTTCAGTGAAGTCCTTCCCCAGCGAGACGTTGAGAGTGACCTCTGCGTTGTCGTAGTGATAGCTGAGGTCCAGGTCTTCGTTCATGGCGTACTTCACCACAAAGGCCTTATGGCTGTCCAGCCACTGGCCTCCGCAGTCCGGGTACAGCAGTGCGGTCAGCGGCCGTAGGTAGAGCTCCCTCAGAGGGCTGATCAGGCCCTCGTCAAAACCCAGCTCATTCAACAGGATCTGAACAGGACGGTCAAGCGGGGTTGTACAGTGATCTAACGTTATTTGACCTTCATCAGTTGACCCATCTCCAGACCTCTAGGGGTCACGAGTTACGTAGGGTAGGTAGTCCAGAAATGCACAGTTAAAATATCAGACAGTGACCATGAATTCCTACCCCATAGTTGTTCATGGTGTTTGGTCTTCCCTTCGGAGCCTCAGACTGTTCAAAGTGCTCCAGCTCTTCTACGAAATCCCTGCAGAAGTCCTTGGTGAAGACTGGGAAACGGTACACCCTGGGAGCTGTAAACAAATGAGGGCACAGTGATGTAAGGTCCACGACCCCATGCTACCCTGAGTGAGCGTACGGACAGGCTGAAACTCCTACCTGCTTCTGCATGGACAAGATCCATTAGTCCCTCCTGACTGGCGCCATCTGAACGACAGTATTTCACGATTTGTAGAAACTCTGGGGTCAGGTAGGATTCCTGTCGAGAAGACCATCAGCTTACACATTCACTACAGCCTGACAGTCACATCTGTCCAAACTGGAAAGGCTGGCATTTACCCAATTCACACAGAATGGCTGAGAGGTTCGTATTTTCTTTTGGATTTTTAATGCTTGGAATTTTACTGATTATAATTTGGTCAATTCTAAATCAGCATTACAATGAATGTAATCTGTCCCTAATCCTAACCTCAACCAAAACCTAATACTAACCCTCACTCTGGTCCTTATCCTAACCTCAACACAAAACCCTAATCTTAACCCTCATCCTAACCTTTTGCATACAAAACCTGGCCCTAATTCTAATCCTAACCCTGATCCTGGCCCTAATCCTAACCTTAACCTCAACCCAAAACCTGACTCTAATCCTCATCCTGGCCCTAATCCTAACCTTAACCTCAACCCAAAACCTAACCCTAATCCTAACCTTAACCTCAACCCAAAACCTAACCCTAATCCTAACCTTAACCCAAAACCTAACCCTAATCCTCATTCAGGCCCTAATCCTAACCTTAACCTCAACCCAAAACCTAATCCTAACCCTCACACTGGTCCTTATCCTAACTTCAACCCAAAACCTAATCTTAACCCTAATCCTAACCTTTTACATAAACCCAAAACCTAATCCTAACCCTCATCCTGGCCCCAGTCCAAACCTCAACCCACACCCTAACCCTCATCCTGGCCCTAATTCTAACCTTAACCTCAACCCAACACCTAATCCTAACCCTCATCCTGGCCCTAATTCTAATCCTAACCCTCATCCTGGCCCCAGTCCAAACCTCAACCCACACCCTAACCCTCATCCTGGCCCTAATTCTAACCTTAACCTCAACCCAACACCTAATCCTGATCCTCACACTGGTCCTGATCCTAACTTGAACCCAAAACCTAATCTTAACCCTAATCCTGGCCCTAATCCTAACCTCAACATAAAAATTGACTAGCGGGAGTCTGATGACCGTGTCACTGACCTGTAAGCAGTAGACGTGCTGGTGGAGGGGTCTGTAGGTGTCTTTAATGGCCGCTTTCCTTTCAGCCGAGTGAGCCTCCAGGTTCTGCCGTCTCTGGACCTCGGCGCGGATCTGCGGGCACAGAGCTGAGATGAGCCAACTTCCTGGATTTTACCACCTGAGAACGAGGAGGGGCTTTCTTCTCCACGAGCTTTACTCACCTTCTGAAGAACACTGCCGAACTGGAGCTCAGAGGCGCAGCCCAGAGAGCCGAGCATCTACAACGGCAACCACAGTGCACAGAGTTTAGGACTGCTTACATGTACACAGGTAGGAGAAGGCAGTGGAGTGCTGACCACAGGGTTGCGGGTTTGACCCCCAGGTCGGCTAAGCCGCCGCTGTTGGGCCCTTGAGCATGGTTGACCCTGAGCTCTGACCCAGGATTTCTAAGCTGCTGTACATGGCAGTGGCCGGATCGGACACAGCAGTGCTGCTGGAGGTTTTAAACACTGTGTCCGATCTCTGCACGCTCTATCAGACACTCCTACCTACTTGGTCCACCTTGTAGATGTAAGGTCAGAGAGCTCTGAGGTGTTTAAAAACTCCAGCAGCTAAGCTGCCGTGCTAAGAACGAGCCTGCTCTGGGGTGGTCAGTCCTGTGGGGTCAGCCCTGACCACTGCAGATCAAACAGGGTGAAAGGAGGCTAATAAAGGTATGTAGAGAAGCCGAAGTACGGGAAGTGGAGCAGACAAGGAGGTGGTGTTATTGTTTTGGCTGGTCGGTGTATACATCCGTTATTACATAGAATACCTGGGTAATGAGATTCAAACGTAAAATCTGTGGCGGAAGGAAAAGTAGTTCCTGTCTTACACGTGTGTGCATTAAATATTTATTTCAGTTATTCGACATTAATTTCATAAAATTCGTGTTGTTTTTATTTTAGTGGTCAAAGAAAACGTAAAATAAAATAAAAAAAAATAAAAATTATGTGAGGATCGATTCTTAAAAAGAAACGTAGCGAAAAAGAGGACCGGGCACTTTCATAGTGCCGTATCAATGCGCCCGCCCGCACTACACAGGTCTGGAAAACTGGGAAAAATGTGGGATAACTGGGAAAAGTGTGGAAAAGCTTAAACACGACTCACACTCCGATAGTCTGTCCTGAACTGCTGCTCGGACACGAAGCGGACATGCAGCCTGTAGTCCTCCAGAAACACGTTATCAGAGCAGTAGCAGCCGCAGCTGTAGAACTTCTGCATTCTGCGTTTTTAATGTTTATTATTTTAGCTCTTTATCGATCTGCTAGAGGATAAACATGCCGTATCCAGCTCTTTTAACGTCAAAAATAGACCAACAGCAGCAAAAATATCGCGTCGGAACGGCTGTTTTTAGTGCAGCGTACAGAGTCCAGGCAGCCTCAGGCGCCAGTGACGGGTCTGTCCCAATCCGCGCTCTTGCGCCCTCGTAGACTCGCTCGAAGGGTTCACTAAATGGTCAGGAACGGTGTGAGCGTTTCTAGGGGCGTTGTTTTTTTCTGTGACTTGAGTCAGCTTTTGTTTGAAATATTGTACTATTATAATAATTGAACTGAAAACAAAAATATTGATTCACATTTTTGAAATAATATTCTTTTTGTTTGTTATATCAAACTTTAGCACTGTCAAACTTTTTCCCAGAAACCTCAGGAGAAGGCATTTCATAGGCTAACATCAGAAATGTGGTAAAATGAAGAGTAAAAGGGAATGTATCTGAGTCAACCCAAATAATTTATGCTATTTTGTCAGATTTTACCAGTAGTTTCACATAGTTCTGAAACTTTTGCCTGGCAGTTTTGGGGTTTATAGGGTCCTCCTTGTCTCAGTAAGTATGAGTACCCCTAGCCGTCACTTCTATACTTTTTATTAAATTATAATTCATTATAATAATAAAACATGTTTTACTTGGCAGTTTTTCTTAATATTGTGTCAACAATTCCTGGCGAATGGGCCAATAAGAATGCTCCAGAATTATTAGCTATTTAACTTTAAGAAAATATTAATATTCAATGGATGTTAAAGTTAAATTTTTACTTAGATTTTTTTAATTCGCTCTTTTTGTAATTGTATTTTTTATTATTTCCTTCAGAATTCTCGTTTTGGTCAGAAGAGGCTCCCTACTAAGGCCACTTCACTGTTCGGATTAAGGCGCCATCATTGAGCTCCCTTTGTTTTGGTCCGGCGACTAGATGTGTCCGGACGGAAACACGACCAACGTTCAGACAACAGCACAAAAGAAATCCCGGCACGGTCTTCACAAACACCAAACCCAGCCTTTTCTGTCCTCCTCGATAACGTGTACTTCTTATCTACCCTGACCAGCGCACTTTAACATTTTACACCCATAATAAAACTGGGATCGAGTGTTTATTTTCCGGTCCGTCCACTGGTTCCGTGGAGGGAAGGGATCAGAGGAGTGATGGTGTTCTCCTCTCTGCTCGGTTGACGGTGATGGTCAGTCCTTCGTCTTCGGCAAGAAATGCTGAGCGTGGAAGCCCTGCAGGTGGCCGAGGAGGAGGTGGTGGAGTCGACCTCCAGCCGACTGGGGGATATTTACACGCTGGTGGCGGAGGGATGCTACCCGCAGGCCATGAACACCATTCGGAAGAAGAACCTCAAGCGCTACTCTCAGAAGTTCGCGATCGACGGTGAGTCCGGAACTTCTCCAGTCCACCTTAAATACTGGCGCGTTTACAGCGGGACAGCGTGGACTCGTCCGCGGCGCCAGAGTGAGAACTGCGGCACCTCTTAAGGTGGACCGGAGAAATTCAACTTGGCATTAAAGGGAGATTTCAGCTGTTTTTAAAACCTTTTATAGAAATCAGTGGGCGAGAGGGGGGCAGTAATTCAGACTGGGTTTGGTGGGAAAGGGGTTATTTTTGGTGAAATGTATTTATTTATTCACAGTGGTGGTGACCCTAACAAAATCAGTAGACTAAAAACTATTCCTCAAGATCATAAATTATTTATTTCATTAAAATCTAGTTTTCTTGGAATCTTGAATAATTTGTTTAGTTTTTTTGTATAAATTTGAGGATTTTTCCCCCACAAATCACTCCACTAAAGCTTCTTAACCAATCAGATTGCAGCTTAGCTGGAACTAGCTGTTGTATAATAAATAATAATAATAAAAATAATAGTAATATAAAATCCATTCGAATGAAATCAGGGGTCATCGTGACTGCAACACACATTTACATCCAAGCTTATAAAAAGTAGGTGAATAGTGTCTTGGGGGACGTCTTGGGGGAACAGTATTTTGGGGGAGAAATTGGTGGAAATACTTTGCAAAACCATTTGTATATATTTTATATTTCAAGAGGGGTCTCATTCGTCACCTTTTTTTGTAAGATACACGTTTATAATTAATATAAAGGCAATAAAGGGCATTGTCCTAATTATTGCATATGTTCATACACACCAGAGTGTCCAGGACACCCTCAGCTCTCTCGATAATGAGAACCCAGATGACCTAGAGCAACTGTGTGAAGACAAGTAGTGTATAAACGATGAGAGGCAGAAGATGAGTTTCTGGTGAGTGTCCATTCAAACAAAACCCATAGACGGACTCACAAATCCACCAATTACAGACTCCGGATGTGAGTCTCTGGAACGTCCAGCTAACGGAGGCTTCAATCCCACCCGTTTAGAGGATAAGGCCTCATATCTCGCAGCACAGAGTCGAGAGAGCGGTCTTAGGAGTGTTTAGGAGAGGACTGGCTCATCCAGGTTTGCTAGCTTTCCCGTCTTACCAATGTCACCAATCAGTGAGCTCCTCCTACACACCACTCCATTGGTTTCTCTGAATTCCTGCTGAATCAGTGTGCATACCCTCTGTCCCAGGCGAGCCCTGCTCTGTTATACAGCGTGTTAACATAGCGCCTGTTTCTGCCCGCAGATGGACGGCTGTACTACGTGGGGCCGAAGAAAGAGGAGAAGCGTGAAGTGGTGATTGAGGAAGAGCGGAAGAGGGAGATATTCCTGCAGTGCCACTTCAACGACATGGGGCATCACCTAGGCCAGAAGAAAACGGTGCAGAGGGTCCAGAGCAAGTACTACTGGCTCGGCATCGTCAAGGACGTGGTGGACTGGGTAGGGTGCTCTGGTCAAACTCGTCTAGTGTGGGGATGTAATGTAATGTAATGTAATGAAATATTGAGTCGTCATTTAATCCTCTCGTTGTGATGTAGATCAAGCTGTGTGAGACATGTCAGCATGCCGAGCGCAATAAAAACATGGCGCGGACGGTGCGGCCCATAAAGGTAGACGGCCCCTGGGAGATCATGGCAGTTGAGGCTGTAGGTGAGAGTGGACCTCGGCTCGGCTGTTTCGCTCAGAGAGCTGGACCACTTCCAGTGCTGAAACGCAATGTTCTGTGCTTGTCTTTATTTGCTTCCAGGTTCTTTCCCAAGCACTGTTAACGGAGGGAATACGCATGTGGTGGCCATCACCGATTACTTTAGTAAGTGGGTTGAAGCATTCCCAGTACAGAGGAGAGATTCGCTCTGCGTCGCGAGGTGCATCTCCTCGACCGTTTACAGGTAATAAAAACCCATATCGTTTTATGTTTATGCCAATATTTTATACTTGTACCGTCAGGAAATCTACATATTCATCCACACTCACGCATTTTCTAGGTACGGATCTGCGAAGACTATATTCTGTTCGGAAAGTGCCGACTTCTGTCAGGAGGTAAAACTCTCCGTTAAAGCAACAGCTTGGTGTCTGTTCTGAAGGCTACGATGGGCTACCGTGGCTAGCATGGCTAACACATAATGGCGTCCCCTGTTGTGTTTTAGGTGACCAAGCACCTGTGCGAGAGGTGGAATATCGGGCAGGTAGTGACCACAGCTGACCAGCCGCAGCGCAATGCCCTGTATGACCGCAACAGCAGCCTGCTGAAGGACGCCATAATGCAGATGGTGGAGGAGAAGCAGGCAGAGTGGGACGACTTTTTGGACCCGGTTTTATCTCTGTTCCGGATGACTGTTAATCCCACCACTAAGTTCACACCACACTGCCTCATGTTTAACAGGAAAGCCAGTGTTCCCAGTGAGGTAAAGTTTTGTGTGCTATGTAAAACCCAGTGTTTTATTGAAATACACTATATGGACAGAAGTATTGGGACACCTGCTCTTTCATAGTTTTTTTTCCTAAAATCAAGGGGATTATAAAGAGTTTCTCCTGCTTTTGTTGGAGTAACTGTCTCTGCTGTCAAAGGAAGAGGGGAATCTACTAGATTTTGCAGGAGTATTGCTGTGAGACCATTAGGGAAATCCACCTCATTTATCCCAAACCAAACGTTCTTCCACTGCTCCACAGCTCAATTCTGGGGGGCTTTATACCCCTCTAGCTCACGCCTGGCATTAGGCAGCATGGTGCCAATAGGGTCATGATGTTTACTATACGCCCCAAATGCATTCAGTAGAGGGTAGTCCACAGTAGTAGGGGGTGTCCACAAATATTTGGACATACAGTGTGTATACATGCTTTATGAAACAAGATGAAGCCTGACTTCCATCCCTCGTCCACGTGTTAAGAGATATGTCTTTTTCTCTTGACTGCTGTACAAAGCTGGACCTGATGAGCTATGAGCAGGAGCCAGGCAGTTATTTCCTCAGCGAGGAGGCAGAGGAAACCTTCTTCGCCGCCATGCAGGAACAGCAAAACAAGCTCAAACAAACGGTAAGTCGAATCATGAGACTTCGGTCCCTTGGATTATCGTGAGAACTACGGCCCCTAAATATCACCACATAGTTGCCTCATACGTCCAGCCGTTCAACCTCAGCCAGTTGAATGTTGGCTGCTTTGTAATCGTAATTAGCAACGTCTCGTAGGATTCCTAGAAAGGCAGATCGAGATACCTTCAGGTTGATTCAGCAGACTCTAGACTGGTGGTGCACTGTTCTACTGTGCAGCGCCACCGTACCCAAAACAAGCCTATTTGATTGTAAGGGACAACTGGTTGTCTAAAGAGTTCCTGACTCTGATTTGCCTCATTTGCCTCAGGTATTTTCCAACATGAACGCCGCCTATAAGGAGGAGAAGAAGAACGCCAAGCGTCGGAGCAGGAGCGCGTCCTCCGTAACCCTCGCCGTCACCGAGCCTCTGTGCACTTCGGACGAGCCCCCGTCACCAAAGAAGCTGAAAGAGGAGCTGTTCCTGACCTTCCCTGTGGAGACGGTGCTCAGCACCGTCCAGACTGTGCCGGACGACAGGAAAAACGGGCTGGAATACACGCACACGCTACCAGTCTCGGACGTACACTGAACGGTTCGGCTGTTGTAGCGGACTGACGGTTTTGCATAGAGAACACGGGTCATGCCTGAACCTTGACCTGAGTGGACGAGGGGGACCAAGCTGTGGACAGTGTGCAGGATCTCTGAGTTTTTATAAAAATAGGAAAGGGTGCAGCAGACGGCCCGGGAACGGTTTCAGAGATCTAGTGAGTAAGATGCCTGATGAAGGTCAGCTTGACCGCCAGGTGGCGGTTCTGGTTATTAAGAAGCATGGCTTCTCTGACTGCTTCTGGGGAACACCTTTTATTAGAGGGTGTAAGGCAATGGTTTGGGGTGAAATACTCATACACATTTTTAGAGAAGTTCATAGTGCTGGTGAATGGATCCAGATGTCTGAAGAGTGTAATGACCTTATTTTTACTACACCAGAAGGTTAGGAATGTACCGCCTGATGCCCGAGACACTGTTTTACCAGAGTTTTGAGTTTTTCCCCCGAAAATCCATTCTTAGTGGAGGGATACATGATGCGTGCAGAGTGTTGTGCGGAAAAATAGTCCCCAAAGAAACCTTTGTTCAGATGCACCACTGTTCCGCCATCATCAACGCACCAGAGGAAACTCTGAAGACACGTGCCGGTTCACTGGTGGGTTTGGGTAGTAAATAAAATTGCCCGTATTTGTGTTGTAGTCATGGCGACTGGCGTCTGGTTCCATTCACTGCCACTGTAAGTAAATTCCAGTCAGACTCTGTGATTAATCATTTATAGATGACTTTTGTATTATTATGATTGCGTAGCAGTGCAATGAAGTGTAGCCTCAGCCTTTTAGCCATCAGTGGCAGTGAAACCACACTTATGCACACACTCTCACACTAGAGGGAAGTGGGCCATCTCAGTGCCCAGGGAGCAGTTGGGGGTTTGCTGCCTTGCTCAAGGCACTCAAAGTCCCAAAGCACGGTTTCTTCAGTTCCCCACCCCATTGCTTTCTTGCCAGTCTAGGGGAGCAGCAATCAGTCCAGCAACCCCCACCCTCCCTCGTACGGAAAGAGACGGTTTTACCATGGAAATAAATCCCCTCCGGCTTCAGTGGAACCTCTTTCTTGTTGTTTATTTTTTTAGCATCGTTTATTATGGCAGTTATTGGCATATACTGCATATATCTGGGTAGTCCCTCTGGAATAATTGCAGGGACCAAATGCAGCCAACAAAAAACATAGCTAGCTGTACCAGCTACTGATAACTAACCAATGCTCTGAGAAGAGTACTTCCCCGACACTAGCTCACTTCCCTACGTGTTACAATTTGATGTTAAAACGGGTAGAAATCTTAAAACTGCTCTTTACGATGCAACATAGCCAGCTAGCTAGCAGCTGGCCCGCTAACCAGGGTGCTGCAGCAGAGTGACTAGCTAACTGAACCGCACTTTTGACACATTTCTACATGAAATGTCCGAGAAATATCCAAACTAAACTCGTTCACTGCATTTTATTTGAGTAATTAGAGAATTAAAGAGAGATTTATTTATATAGTTTGAGGCCTATTGATTTGGTTTGCCCTCTCTTATAGCATAGCCTAGCATATCTTTTTTGGCAGCTCCACTACAGAGTCAGTTTGTTTGCTTGTCATATTGAGTCGTTACTGTGCCGGTCAGTGGGTTCAGAAGCCGGTCAGTTCTGAACCCACTAACCGGCACAGTAACGACTGCAATTAACAGCTACTTGGCCCAGGTTTCTGGATTCTGTGATGGCCGAGGTCATCCGGGCCAAACGTGCTTGCTGTCTGGGAATATCTTGGAAGTGCGACGTGTCCAAAACAGTCCAAAACACTTCCCGGCTTCCGCCGCCGGGCCGCCTAGGTGTCCCGATGAACATACGGGAAGGCCAAGCTGCTACACCCGAGCCTCCACTGCTGCTCCAAACAGTAAAATGCGGAGTGCAGGTTCATGGGGGGGGCGCCGATGAGTGGCCGAGTGATGCGATTTGGAGCCAATCTGACCTTTCCTGACCTTTTTCTGACCGTTGTCCATTTGCAACTGAATTATATTGGGAGTAGGACCTACCCATGTACCCCATGTTACACGCATTGGACACTGAAGCCCACTTCGGGGAAGGGTGGGCTTCGGGAAGGCCATTTGGGCAGATAGTTCAAGGGGGCCTCCTTGGGAGCCCCAAAACCCCTATATATCCCATATACAGGGAATAACTACGGTAAGTATTAATAAACTTAAATAATTAAGTACAAAACTAAGCAGACAAAGAAAAACATATGCATTCTTTTTAATAATATTTTTAAAAATGTATTACTTTAGAATTATATATATATATAATTATATATATATATATAATTTTATATATATATATATATATATATATATATTACTGTTAATGAAGTATATTAATAGTTTTTAATATATATTTATATAATAAAAGTCCTTATATTTTTATTGTCATTTTAGTGGTCATCACATGCTCTACATTACATTACCCAACTTTTTAAAAATTGTATGTTATCCATGTTCATAATGATAATAATAATAATTGGCATAATTGTGGGTATTGTAAGTATTATTGGTGTCATGTTAATACTTTAGTTTTAATAAAATATATGAATACCTTTGAAATATATGTGCACCAATTATTTAAGGATTATTTCCTTATCTTTTTAGTTTTAATTATTTTAGTGACGTCATCGGATGCTCCAGTCCCAGTTTATTTTTTATTAATATTAGTATGAGTATTAATATTAGTGCAGTAACTCCTCTTCACTGGTTGTAATGATGGATCTTCTCCCTCGTGCTGTCTGTGAGGGGGCTCGCGTTGCTCCACAGCTCGCAGCGTCTCAGGAGCAGACGGTTAAACCGCCAGTTCTGATGTAACCTCCTGTCCTGTGTACATCAGCGGTGAAGAGCCGGCTGTTCCCTCCCAAACCGCCACTCATTAACCCGAGTAGCTGCTCATTCTCACCTCCCGTCCCTTCTTAACCCCCCAGTGTCTTCAACACTTCTCCTCCTCCGAGTAGGAGGACCTCAGACCCTCAGAGGAGGAGCAGCGGCCGAGCCTCGCTGCGGCAAGAGCGCGGGGAGTGGGCGTGGCTTAGAGCGGACACATGGGACGAGGGGGGTTCGTATTGGCCGACAGTGCCGTCAATCACATTTAGGGTTGGATTTAATCCTCCTTAATTACTAAAAAAAAAAAAAATACTTTAGGTATCGTGAGTCTTCAAGCCCTCTGTTTAGTGTCACAGACGAAAACAGCCACTATATATATATATATATATATATATATATATATATATATATATATATATTTTTTTTTTTTTTTTTTTTTTTTTTTAAATAAATAAATAAAAAATAAATAAGCTTTATTGTAGATTAGGGATGTGCAATATATTCCCATCATAATCGAAACATTACTATTCTATTGTAACCTTGTTTATATGTTTGTTTATTTATTTAATTAAACATCATTCATTTACAATGGTTGTAACATTAAAGCTAAAATAAATTGTTAAACAAGCCAATGAACCCTAATTGGTGTCACTAAATGAATATAAACAAGAATTACTATGACAAATACAATGTTTTTTTTGTTTTTTTTTTGAACTAAATGTATTTATACTCGTTTTATTTCTGATGGGCTAAATAAGTAATCAAATGAATATTGATTGAAAATTAAATACGGCATTTCTCGTATTATTATTATTATTATTATTATTATTATTATTTGTATTTCAATCGTGAACTAATACATTTCCTCTTCATTACCCCCCATTTTTAATGTATTTATTTATTTACATACATCATTAAAATGGGCCGCAGAAAATAATATATAACCATAATATATAAAAAAAAAAATTCAGCAGCTTAATCAATAATTATTAGATTAGAAATACGTTCATGATATTCTAATAAAAATGAAGGTTATTAAGTGTTCGAGCCTTTTACTTTATCGTTTATTGTAATTAAATGCTCTTACAGCTTAGCTTAGACAGGTCACTCACATCGCTCGGGCCCGCCCACCGTTCCAAAAACAGACCAATAGCAGCGCAGCGATCCTGCGCGGGCGGAGTCTGCGGTAAAGGCTGCGCTCTGATTGGAGCACTTTGACAGGAGGCGGGCCTCCCTACTGTTTATTCTCCGCCAGGAAGTCTGCTCGTGTGAGAGCCTCAGTGAGTGAACCGGGTCGTGAGGGCTGAGCCCCGTATCGTTCAGACGGCTCGTTTTTCGGCTCGTAGCCGCGGTCAGCAGCAGAGTCTGAGTGAGCTGCGCTGGTCAGTGAGTTAAAATGCGCGGCTGGGCAGAAGTAGTTTAACCGTGAGATTCGTGAGAGTACGTAGTGCGCCTGCGCATGCGCCTGTCTGCCGCGTCTCGAGTTGCCGGGATGTTGATGGTGCACATCATCATTACAAGCCTCGTGAATGTGTGCTGCTGTAAGAGTGACCAGAGGGCCTCTTCTGACCTGACCTGACCTGAGGCTGCCCATTTCATCTGGCTCATTTGCTGCTGTCCTATTTCTGCAGGCACCTGACCTGTAGCTAGATGAGACCACCCACCTCTGTCCACTCCCAAAGTGAAGAGGATGAGGGTTGGGGTCATTGCCGGCTGCAACCTGTCTTTCATCTTTGTAGACGCTGTGGTCACCACCGTCCTTTACGTCCAGGGCTTCAGTCTTGATGTCTTCGAAGATGACTTCCAGAACTTCAACCTGCGCCACTCGGTCCTGGACCTGTGGGGGACCCTCATCGTCCGGGCCTGCCTCCTCCTGGGAGGGACGGCCGGGGTGGTCTGGAACAGGGTCGATGGGCCCAGGAGAGCCGCCAACCTGGGCACGCTGGTGGTCCTGGTGGGCCTCTCAGTCCTGACCTACGCCCTGGCCAAGCTGCTGATGTTGTCCGAGGAGGGCGAGCTCATGTACGACCCGTGGTTCCTCGGACTGTTCTCCTGGACCTGCGTGGCCTCCGTGGTCACCATGCTCTTGTGGAACCTCCTAGCCAAGACGCCAGAGCGTGGCGTCGCGGACGGAGGGGAGAGCGAGGACCAAGAGCGGCTGGTGGACCAGAGAGAAGAGGTGGAGGAGGACGGGGAGACTGGCGGGAAGGGGAAGAAAGGGGCGAAAGAGCAGCCCAACTCTGGGGCCACGGTGGGACGCCTGCTCTCCTACTGCAAGAAGGACTCAGGACTGCTGACCGTCGCCTTCATCTTCCTGCTGCTCTCTGCTGTGTGTGAGTAGCCTTTCTTTCGGGGGCTTTTCCCTCCTCCACCAGGCATCGGGCATCAAGTTCACAACCTACCACTGATAGGTCTAAGAGTTGGACCCGCCAGGTTGTAAGTTCAATGCCCAGTGATGCCACACAGAGTCCCAGAGAGTATAGCTGGCCTTGCTCTCTGTGACATGATGGGATGACCCCTACCTTCCCCCTCAGCACTCAGCCTTGTCATTTACTGCTTCTGCTTTACAGCTATTCACTGTTACATTGCGTATGGTTGTGGTGTTGCAGCCCTATTGCTTCAGTGTTACTCATTCGCGTTATACACACTCTCACACACACACACACACACACACACACAGCTTGTCCTGTTGCACACTGAGGGCAGTATGTTGTGCAACCGCTGCATTACCTCAGTTAACAGTTCTTTGATGTCGGATGACTTGCTGTTACCGACTCACACCGGTCCCGTCCGGTCATGGGTTTACTAGATAAAAACAAATAGGCCAAACGTAATTTATAAAAATTAATATTTAAACTACCCATGGACTGCACAAGGCCAAGCCCAGCATAAGCAAACTCCCCCGACAGTCATGCATTTATCACCAGAATGGGGAGTTTACCATCAGGACATCAGGAACTCTGATCAGGTTCCTATCAGTTACAGGACTAAAAGCTCGTATCTGACTCCCCCTCCCCCCTCATGACTACATCCAACAAAACCTGCCAGGAAAATAACCTGTGAGCTCTTAACTCACTAATTAAACTAACTAATTAAACAATGAATAATTGTATGTAATTTTAATATTAAATAAAGTAAGTTTAATAAAAATTATAATAAAATGACAAACAAATTATTTCATCTATTTTAAATGATTTCAATATTATGTATTGTCCTACAGTCTACTTTCAAGTATGACTATAATAATAACAATGCTAATAACAATAATAATATATTAGTACAGTGAGTTGTTGTTATTATTATTATTATTAATGATTATTTATTGTACTATATAATATTAGTATTGTATTTGTTATAGTCTATACTTGAAATAAGAAAATAGGACAGTACATTACTAAAACATATTAATTATAATAGATTTATTAATTAGTTTATTGTAATAAAATATTATATCATTATTTAAAAATATAAAAAAGTATGTTTTTAACTAACTAAAACGTATATTAGTTAGTTAAAACATACATTATTATTATTATTATTATTGTTATTATTTACAACTAAAAATAATTGAGAATTTATTACTTTATTGTTTAAATATATTGTATTTATATACAAATAAATATTTAAATATATATATTTAAAAATAATGAATTATATATTTATATAATTAATATTAAAAAATATTTATATATCTTGTATTTTTTTCTTTTCATTTATTTCCTAAAAATTGTCTATGCACGTGTGCAGCATGACCTCTGGACATTCGCTAGATGATTTGTTGCTGTTTTGTTGGAGAAAATGATGTAAGTCTATAGTTTAGAGAACCGAAGTATTCAATCCACAAATGCTAACGTTGCTAACAGTTACGGAGTTGAAAGTCAGATCTGATTGGTTGTTTTTCTGTGTCCGCAGGCGAGGCCTTCATTCCTTATTACACCGGACAGGCCATAGACGGCATAGTGATCCACAAGAGCATGGAGTACTTTACTAAACCCATGATTACCCTGTCTGTGCTGGCCCTGGTCAGGTGAGTCCGACAGGTCGCTCTCATTGGGAGCCTGTTGACCAGTCACTGTAAGTGCCAATGGCAGTAGATGACACACACACACACACACACACACTGATAACCTCTTAACACTGACCCATGTCAGCGTCTGGGATGTATATTGAATGTTGGACTTGAGAAAGCTGGCTGGAGGAGAACAGCGCACCCTGCTGCTGATGTTGATGGGGTGTTTCTCTCCGTAGTTCTCTGGCCATCGGGTTCCGCGGGGGCGTGTTCTCCTTGACGTTTGCCAGGCTGAACATTCGGCTGAGGAACCTCCTGTTCCGGTCGCTCATGCACCAGGAGATCGGCTTCTTCGACGCTAACCATACAGGTAAAGTACTTCGCTGCTAACATGGGGGCGTTGTAGCTCCTCCCACCTTGAAAACGCATCATCAGAATCATCAATCAGCTGCATTAAAGGAATAGTTACTAAACAAAAAATTACAAAACGATTGATCGCTGACCCCAGATGCACTCAGCTAGCCAAGAAATTTGGGGTATTTGATGGCTTCTTTTAGTTTACGGAGATAGCTAGGCTAACGGTAGCTAATAAAGACTGGAATCAGACTGTCACCAATATCATTTCAGTAAACACCCGACAGATTTATAGCGAATCTGCTTTGAAAAATCTATTAAAAAGCTTCATAGCAGTGTTTTATGTTTAAATAATGGGTTAAGCACCAATACGAAGCGATCTTCGCTAAATACAGGCCTTGACCTCATTTGAGGCTCGAGTTCCTGACTCGCATACGGGCTAATTGATGCTATCCTGTATAACTGGGCCAAATGTGGTCCATCAGTCAAGACACGTTTGGTGTCTGAGGTTCAGTTTCTTTGGGTTTCCACTGGAGCTATGAGGCTAATGTAGCTAGCATGCTAGCTTGGTGTACACCTCTTAGCATTGTTCACATATTTACCTCAAACCTAAAATCTTAAAGCCAGGCAAAAGAACTTGCTAAATATTAGCTTTGATGCTAATGCTAATTCCGCTACCTATGCTAACTAGGCTATGCTTTTATCCATGTTTATACTTAAACAAGTGCAAAGCAAATCTGTCTAGTTTGTGACTATGCAAACATGCAGTTCTGTACATAAGCTAGCATTATTTGTTAGCTACATTGATTAGCCTCATTGATTCGGTTGATGATCAAATTAATATCCTGAATGAAGATGACATGGCTAGTTAGTTACCATGGGGCTAGATGGCGTCAGGCTGACACTGTGGCTTTCCTCGCAGGTGACATCACTTCCCGGCTGACCTCGGACACCACGCAGGTCAGCGACCTGATCTCCCAGAACGTCAACCTGTTCCTGCGCAGCTTCATCAAGGGCGTGGGCTTCTTCATCTTCATGTTCGGCATGTCCTGGAAGCTGTCTCTCGTCACCATCATGGGCTTCCCGTACATCGCCGTGGTCTCCAAGCTCTACGGGGAGTACTACAAGGTATGTATCTGGGAGAGCATGAAGAAGTCTGATTAATATGACCCGTCATAGGAACACACACACGAAAAGTTGAAAAGTTGAAAAAGTTGAAAGCAACATTTGAAAAAATAATATATATATATATATATATATATATATATATATATATATTAAAAAAAAAATAATAATCCCAATTAAAAAGTAAAAATTATAACATGTAATGTAAGCCAGAAGTTAATTTTAGTGTATCCAAAATATCATATAACTATTGCATAGTAATTAATATAGGTCTGTGGAGAGTATCTGCATAATATAACCTGCAATAGAAACTCACACACTACTGTTTCACCAAAATAAATAAATAAATAAATAAATAATAAAAACACGTGTAAACAAAGTAAATTTCAGTTTAATTAATTCAATTATATTTATATTTATTTAATTAGAATTTATCCAGAATATGCACATGTGAAAAAGCTGACAAATATTTGTATAGTAATTAACAAAGCTCTATATGTATGTGTGTATATAAATCAATTAAATAAATAAATAATAAAAAATATATATCATATAAAAAATAAAAAGTTACAATAAACTTAACCAGAGTGAAATTTTAAAAGAAAAAAAAATATATATATTGTTGTATTAATATCCAGAATATTTTCTATAATTTTTTTTAGATTTGTTTGAATTTAACCAAACTTATGATTTAAAATGAATAAATAAATCAATATTTTGCCTTATTTTTTTTTTTATATAAAATAAAAATAATAACCGTAATAAAAAAAATGATTTGGTTTAAAAGTTTAAAACTTCTATTAATCAGGGCGTTCGTTTTCGTTCTTTTGTGCAGAAATTAACCAAAGAGGTTCAGACGTCGCTGGCTCACGCCAATAAATTGGCCGAGGAGACGATCTCGGCCATGCGGACGGTGCGGAGCTTCGCTAACGAGGAGCGAGAAGCCAACTCCTATTACGACAGGCTGCTGGAGGTCTTCAGACTCAACAAGAAACAAGCTCTGGCCTACGCTTGCTTCATGTGGTCCAGCTGTGTGGGTATCATGCAATAACATAGCTAGACTACCGTGTGGCTAGTTTGTTAACGTGGGGCTAGATTGAGGCTAACGGATGCTGTAAAATACGTCTGACAAACCTCTCTCTCGTTTCAGATCTCAGAGCTAGCTTTGCAGGTGGCTATCTTGTTCTACGGGGGACACTTGGTGGTGACGGGTCAGATAAGTGGAGGAACCCTCATTTCCTTTATCATCTACGAGCTCGAACTGGGCGAATGTCTGGAGGTTAGTGTTCACTAATCGCACCCATGTCATTACACACAGTAGGCCTTCAGCATGCTTAGTTCTTCTAGCGCCCATCGGTATTCTGGCAGTACGTTGGCGCTGGGCTACACGGGATGCCCTTGTACTTTATATGAAGCTTGCAACAGACATTAGCAAGGTAATTAGCAGCTTTCCTCTTGGGTTTGCCTTGCAGAGCATAGCCTCTGTGTACACAGGGCTGATGCAGGGCGTAGGAGCAGCGGAGAAAGTGTTTGAGTACATCGACCGGAAACCCAAGCATGCTCACGATGGCCAAGAGGCTCCAGACTCGTTCCGAGGCCTGGTGGAGTTCAAGAACGTCACTTTCGCCTATCCTACACGACCAGAGGCACATATCCTGAAGGTACAGCCTCTCATTCAGTCATTGATTCGGTTTCATCCGTGTGTATAAGCAAGGACACCTCCACATGGATGAGGAGTGTGTCGCGAGTTAGGAGTTGATGGGGTTGAAAGCTTTCATTACTTTACATTATCCTTGTAGCTCCGATCAAGCAAACCTCAGACACCAAATACTGTGTGTCTGGAATCCTGCTCCTTCAAAGTAGAAACGAAACCCATGCGTCTTTCAGAACGTGTCCTTCAGCGTTCGTCCGGGAGAGGTCACTGCGCTGGTTGGTCCTTCAGGTAGTGGGAAGAGCTCCTGTGTGTCTCTCCTGGAGAACTTCTACTCTCCTCAGCACGGCCAGGTGCTTCTGGACGGCCGGCCGGTTCAAACATACCAGCACGGCTACCTTCACTCCAAGGTAAGTTTTTTATGATGAGAAGACTCCGTAACACTGTGAGTCTGAAAGGATGTGGAGCGCTCCAAGAGGGAGCGTTGTTTACACCACTTTAACTTCTTCAACTGTGGCTACTATAAATGATTCTTTAACTAAAATGAATCATCCAATACTAATTATGTAGTGAGTGTTATGAATAATTCACTAATTCAGTTCTATTCTATTATTCAGAAACTACAATGAGGTATTTAGTGATTTCTGTGAGATTCAGTGTCTGCTATGAGGTATTTAGTGTCTGCTGTGAGGTATTCAGCGTCTAGTATGAGGTATTCAGCGTCTACTATGAGGTATTCAGCGTCTACTATGAGGTATTTAGTGTCTGCTGTGAGGTATTCAGTGTCTAGTATGAGGTATTCAGTGTCTAGTATGAGGTATTCAGTGTCTACTATGAGGTATTTAGTGTCTAGTATGAGGTATTCAGCGCCTACTATGAGGTATTCAGTGTCTAGTATGAGGTATTCAGTGTCTAGTATGAGGTGTTCAGTGTCTAGTATGAGGTATTTAGTGTCTGCTGTGAGGTATTCAGTGTCTAATATAAGGTATTTAGTGTCTTCTGTGAGGTATTCAGTGTCTAGTATGAGGTATTTAGTGATTTCTATGAGATTCAGTGTCTACTATAAGGTATTCAGCGTCTACTATTAGGTATTTAGTGTCTAGTATGAGGTATTTAGTGATTTCTATGAGATTCAGTGTCTACTATGAGGTATTTAGTGTCTAGTATGAGGTATTCAGCGCCTACTATGAGGTATTCAGCTTCTACTATGAGGTATTCAGTGTCTAGGACAAAGTATTTAATGTCTCGTATTTAGTGTCTAGAATGAGGTATTGGGTTTCTACTATGAGATATTCAGTGTGTAGTATGAGGTATGTAATGTCTGCTGTGAGGTATTATTGTCTAGTGGCTTCATCTGTGAGGTATTTAGTGCCTAGTATGAGGAATTAATTGTCTAGTATGAGGTATTAATTGTCTAGTATGAGGTATTCAGTGTCTGCTATCAGGGTATTCAGTGTCTGACATGCAGTAACACTGCAAGTCATGGCAGTAACAATGGCTTAAAGTTATTTTCTGGGCGCTGTTACAGGTATCACTAGTGGGACAGGAGCCAGTGTTGTTTGCTCGATCGGTGCAGAAGAACATCTCCTACGGCCTTGAGGACACTCCAATGGAGGAGGTCATCGCAGCTGCTACCAAAGCCAACGCTCACGACTTCATCTGCAGCCTCACCAAAGGCTATGAAACGGGTCCGTTTCATCTCTGGGAGACACATGCTTGGCGTCAACATATATATATATATATATATATATACACTCAACTATTTATTATATGAAATTGTGACATCTGCTGGTTAAAATGCTGTGCAGTTTACCAGGAAACGTGACTCTCTTGTTTGTTGTGTCCCTGTGTTGTGTTGAAGGCGTGGGGGAGAAGGGGACCCAGCTGTCTGGAGGGCAGAAGCAAAGAGTGGCCATCGCCCGTGCTCTCATCAGGAACCCCCGTGTGCTCGTGCTGGACGAGGCCACCAGCGCGCTGGATGCCGAAAGCGAGCATATGGTGAGTGAAGAATACCCTCGAAACAGCTGCTCTGTTAGCATGGCGCCGATTGGTGTACATAAACGTCCTTTACTTGTTGACCACAAAACAAAAACTTCAGATGCCAAACATGCAAAAATAATGTGTTTGCTGACTGGATCTGAGGTTCCTTACCAGCCTAATGGCGTTCCTCTGCTGCCTTCCAGGTCCAGCAGGCTCTGGACGGCGTCATACAGAGCCACACCGTGCTGGTGATTGCCCACAGGCTGAGTACGGTGGAGCGAGCCCACAGTATCATTGTGCTGGATGGAGGGGCAGTAGTGGAACAGGGCCAGCACGCCGAGCTGATGGCCCGCGGCGGGCTATACTGCAGACTGGTCCAGAGACAGGTGCTGGGGGTCAAATCTGTGCCGAAAGAACTTTCCTGGAGCGAAAAGGCAGGACAGGAGGGAAGTGAAGGAGAAAGCAGCGAGGACGAACTTGAGCCGAAATATTGAGGAACCTGTAAACCAGTGGTTTTTTTGTTTGTTTGTTTTTTTTTTTTTGGAGAACACCGATACTCAGCCGATCCGTCATTTTGTCTTTAACACTACTGAGCTTCAAGATGAGCACTTCATAAAAATCGAATGGGCAATGGGCAGTCGACCAGCCAAGACCTGCTCAATATCAGATGTGCTAGGCTTTCTATGAATACACACCTAAATCATAATCGTAAAGAGCCCAATGCCTCTAAAAGCTACATCACAGGTCGTTTTTACAGCAAATGGTTATGAATACACACCCTGACCCATTGATTTACCGTATTTAGAGGAGGTTTTAGTCTAAAATGTATATCAGAGTTGTGCAGGGAAGTTGCGTTAGTTGCGTTAGTTGCGTTAGTTGGAAGAGATGCGAACTGAGCCTCTGTAGATTAGACCACCTGTGTCACTGTAAAGAAATAGATAGATTAATAAATACATCAATAAATCAATAAATATACCCAAACCAAGAGGTTACAGAAGTGTGAACTTGGAGAAAGAACCAAGGACCTTCAACATCTTCATCATCAACTCAATAACCTCTCAGAACTGGAAGACTTTCGCTGGATGAATTAACGAAAATCCCTCAAAGAAGAAAGGAAAGACTTTTAGGTGTTATACGTGTAAAAAATCAAGACTCTAAACTGAGGAAACTTTATTAGATTGAGGAAAGGAATTTATTAAATTAAGGAAATGAATTGTTACATTGATTAAATGAATTATTAAATTGAGGAAAATAATGGTTAAATTAAGGAAACAAATTATTAAATTTAGGAAATTAATTGTTAAATTGAGGAAATAAATGATTAAATTGAGGATATAAATGATTAAATTAAGGAAATGAGTTATTAAATTGAGGGAAAAAAATAAATTGAGGAAATTAATTGTTAAATTGAGGAAATTAATTGTTAAATTGAGGAAATTAATTGTTAAATGGAGGAAATAAATGATTAAATTGAGGATATAAATGATTAAATTGAGGAAATTAGTTATTAAATTGAGGAAACAAATTTATTAAATTGAGAAAATGAATTGTTAAGTTGATGAAATGAGTTATTAAATTGAGGAAACAAATTTATTAAATTGAGGAAATTAATTGTTAAATTGAGGAAATGAGTTATTCAGTTGAGGAAAAAATGTATTAAATTGAGGAAATGAATTGTTAAATTGAGGAGACAAATCACAGGTCATTTTTACAGCAAGTGGTTATGAATACACACCCTGACCCATTGATTTATCGTATTTGGAGGAGGTTTTAGTCTAAAATGTATATTCGAGTCAGTTGGAAGGAGGATACATGCAGGACGTGGTACGGAAACAAGTGCAACATTAGTGGAAATCCCCTTTGAGGCTATTTTAAATGTTAAAAATCTAAAATAATTAAATTGAATGACAGAAGAAGCTGCAATGGTCCTTGAAGTAGAATGTGATCAAATTACACTGGAACTGTGCTTTCAGCATAATTACAATACTTGAACGGATCTGGATGAATTCAGAAAGTACGCACAGCTCAAACTGTAAGAATATTGGCAAGGCAAATTATCTTGTCAGTATAGCTAATAAATATACACATGTTCAAATAAGGATATTAGTCATATTGTTTTGGAATATATCAACATTTTGTTTGATTTCTTTCTAGAAACAAGCAAAACATTATCTGAAATGATCTACAAGTATTTCTTGAAATGCACAATTGTCCGCAGTGTTTCTTGAAATAAGCAAAATGACCTGCATATGTTTTTTTTTTTAAATCAACACATTTACTTGCAATATTTCTTGAAACAAACACAGCCGTCAGCATTATGTATTGACACAAGCAAGATTATGTGCATTACTTTACTTTTTTAAACATAGCAAACAATTTCTGTGCATTATTTATTGAACAAATGCTAAATTATCAGCAGTATTTATTGAAAAATTACCTGCATTAATTATTTAAACAAGTGAAAATACCTGCATAGTTTTTTTTAATGAACACATTTACCTGCAATAGTTCTTAAAACAAAGAAAATGATCTGTATCAATTATTGACACAAGCAAAATGATCTGCATTATTTCTTAAAACAAGCAACATTATCAGCAATATTTCCTGAAACAAGCTAAATTACTTTCTATTAAGTAATTAAGTACTTTTTTTTAACAAGCAAAAATCTTCATTATCATATACAAAAGCAAAAAGATCTGTTCATTTTTGAAAAAAGTATTTCTTGAAACGGGTGAAATGACCTGCTGATGGAATAGGCCAATTTCATTAGATCTGGTTACTTAAAACAAGTAAATAAAAATAATAAAACAAATGTTTCAAATTCTGACAACAGTCTCATAAATGATGAATGTCTGCATGTCTGAAGCTGTCTTATTATATATTCTTATACTGTGTTCTTGTTGAATCATCATTGGAAACATTAATAAATTATTATTATTATTATTATTATTATTATTATTGAAACAATACGTTATTTTTATACTGCATTTGATTACAGAACTGTTCGGGCGTTTTTCTCAGTGAATATATAAATATATATTCAGTCCTCTGTCAGACTGCAGAGTCTGCAGTGTTTACCTCCGACAAACACACCAGTGTCGCGTCAGTACAAACATTCCCTCAGTGTGAAACCCCCAGTGAGATTAGGGCGAGACCTGCGGGCTAGATCACCCTTCCCAATGGAAGGTGATCTAGCCTGAGCCCTACTCCCTATCACCGAACTGGAGGGGTTGCAGGGGCTTGTGCTCCAATATGTGTAGGCCTCGTCTCATTAGACTGTTGAGGTAGTGTGGAGAAGTCAGGACGTGTCCCAAAGTGATACAGCAGGTCTGCCACAGGTGTCCGTGGCCTGCATAATAGGCTTCATGTCATTGGCCCTCCCTCTCCCCCATCGCTCAGCCTAGCTGAGGCCTAGCCAGTGCAGGCGTCTGTTAGCTGCCGTAAGGGAATTAGCAGTCAGTGTGGTCAGCTGTCCAGGGAAGTTGCGTTAGCGTCAGTTGGAAGAGATGCGAACTGAGCATCTGTAGATGAGACCACCTGTGTCACTGTAAAGAAATAGATAGATTAATAAATACATCAATAAATCAATAAATATACCCAAACCTGAGGTTACAGAAGTGTGAACTTGGAGAAAGAAGCAAAGGCCTTCAACATCTTCATCATCAACTCAATAACCTCTCAGAACTGGAAGACTTTCGCTGGATGAATGAATGAAAATCTCCCAAACAAAAAAGGAAAGACTTTTCAGAGCTAAAACACACAAAATCAGTTCTCTCGATTTAATACATGTAAAATATCAAGACTCTAAAACTGAGGGAACTTTATTAGATTGAGGAAAGGAATTTATTAAATTAAGGAAATGAATTGTTACATTGATTAAATGAATTATTAAATTGAGGAAAAAAATTATTACATTGAGAAAATGAATTGTTAAGTTGATGAAATGAGTTATTAAATTGAGGAAAAAATGTATTAAATTGAGGAAATTAATGATTAAATGGAGGAAACTAATTTATTAAATTGAGGACATTAATTGTTAAATTGAGGAAACAAATGTATTAAAATGAGGAAATGAATTCTTAAATTGAGGAAATAATTGTTAAATTGAGGAAACACATTTTTAAAATGAGGAAACAAATGATGACATTGAGGAAACAATTATTAAATTGATTAAAAAAAATATGAAATTGAGGAAAAAATTTATTAAATTGAGGAAATTCATTATAAAATCATGGGAATTAGTTAAATTGAAAAAACTTTTTAAAAAATATATATATATTTTTAATCTTCTTCCCTTCGAGGTCCCCTAAGTAGGCTGCATGTAGGACTGTATTGGAGCGCGCTCTTCTTCCGGCTGGTGAAAGTAGGCTGCCTCTCCGTCTCTGCAGCGTGTTTTTGTCCCCCCCCCCCCTCCTCCCTCCCTCTCTCTCCCTCTCTCTCTCTCTCTCTGCCTCTGGAAGTTGTGAGGACGGCCGGAGAGGGGACGGGAGGAATGGCTCGCTTCGGGAACATGCTGAGCGCCTTTTCCATCGCGGAGCTGTCGGAGCTGCTGGAGGACGACGACAAGCTCAACCGCATCGTCGAGGACGTCGAGGAGGTGAGCGCGAGGAGCTGGCGGGCTTTGGACCGGGCCGTTTTTACTGCGGGAGGAGGAGAGTCGCTGTCCTCGACGGAAAAGTCCACTGGGTTTTATTAGCTAACGTCTGTCCATTAAACGCGAACGTTGGTCGCTGAAACGGGTTAAAACAGTGAAAACAGTCGAGTTAACCGGGTTAGGAGAGACGTTTAGCTCCGAGTTACAGTGCTGAGGCTGCTAGCTGGTCCTCAAACACTTTCAGACCTTATAAGTGTGTTAAAATCCCCAAATTATCCAGAACCTTCCAGAAACAGGGGCCAGGACCCTTAGAACTGGACTTCTGTGGGTTAAAACGGTCCATATTGACAATACTGTGTGTGTGTGTGTGTGTGTGTGTGTGTGTGTGTGTGTGTGTTCACACTGCCATTCTCCTCACTTTACTGGAAGTGAAGGAGCCGGCCCTACCTGAGAAGCTCAGGTTGGGATGAGTCACACAGGTACACCGGTCCTCACACACACACACACACACGCTTTTGAAGGACCTCCGGCTTCAAGGCAGGGGGCCAGCTGCTGCTCCTCCTCAGAGCTTTCTGTGTTTACGCCCTGCCTTCTTTACTCCAGCCAGGCTCGATCAGACCCCTCAGGATCTCAGATAGACCTCTCTAGGGATCTAGTGCTCCGGTGTGGTCCGGCGGGTCGGCGGTTTGAGTCCTGAGCCATGCCGCTTTGCCATGAGTGGCCGGAGTCTGTCAGCTGGGGACCCAGCAGCTTTCCTCAGAGTGTGAAGGCTGCCCAGGCCTTGGCCCAGCATCCTCACATGGGGAGCGTTGCTAGGGTCGAGGGGGTGGGTTAATAAACGGCAGGGCCGAACTAGGAGAGAAAGGGGGACGCATTGCTCCTGCCCAGCAGGAGGTTGTGGGTTTAAAACCCAAGTCCTTCGTCCTTTGTAACTGGCACCTCAGGCTACTTTTCCATCAGTACCAGATGTTTGTGGCAGATGTTTGTTCAATCCCTCTGGATTGAATTACGAATTACGGGAGTTGCCTTAAATGCTGCCCCAATCGCATAACCAGGGCCCTGGGTTTTGAACCCACAACCTTCAGATCTGCAGGGGGAGGCATGACGGATTGGCTGGATTTTTGCCCTGCCTTTGTGTGCGTCGGTGTGGCCGACAAATCCTAAAAACCACCTCCCCCAGTGTGACTCTGAGACGGGAGCGCTGACACTGCCGCGCTTGCTAAATATAGCCGAGGCCGAGCGAGCTGGAGCTGGGGTCGCGTTACGCGCCCTTGTGAATAGAGCGTTATTTCGTGTTTACAGCCTGTTAGACATCTGGTTGTTTTTGAGAGTAGCGCGCCGGGAGGACGTTGGCCTCGACCCAGCGCGCGCCCCTCACTTGCCTAGGCTCGTAATCTGTGGGAAAAATTGAATTTGCCTTGCCGCGGTGCGGCAGATTGCGTCAAGGTAGAGTGAAGGGAAAGAATGTGACCGGCTGCTTATCAGAGATTCGCTGCAGCAGCAGCAGCAGGAGGAGGTGACCTTTCCCCGTTTCTCCACATCGTAAACCACATTGCCTTCAGAAAGTAAATTCTCTAAGCACTTTATTTGGACGTCATATACACCTGCTTATTCATGCGATCATCTGAAACCTATTGTGGTATCGGTGCGAAGCCTGAAATCCGGCAGAGACAGACCTCAGCAGCTTCAAGTAATGCAGACCTCAACCATCAGAACCATCGGGGCAATTGTGGCTATGAGTGTGGCATGATTTAGGTTTTTCTAGGACTGCTCATAGAGTCCCCTGGAGTTGCTGGGAATGAGCTAATAGCAGATACGTCTGGTTGACTGTTGTCAGATAAGAGCAGAAATCTGATGAATCCTGATTTCTGCTGAGGCACTTAGAAGGTAGAGCCAGAATTATGGTGCTGACAGCATGAATCTGTGGACCCAGCCTGGACGTGGACGTGGTGTAATGGTGTAGGTGTTGTTGCTGACCATTTGCTGCTGGCGTGGCCATGTCAACAGTTCGGTGGCCTTCCCAGTCGCCGGATCTAAATTCCTGTAACACCTTGTTGAATCCATGCCGCAAAAACTTGAGGCTGTTTTGAGAGCCAAGGGATGAGATGCCCTACCCAGTACTGATGGTGTTCCTAATTAAGTGTAATCTTTTTTTGCTGTGTCTCTCACCTCCTTCCTATAGGAAGGTTCCAGTTTAGAGAATATCTTTGGTCAGCTGGACGAAAAACCATGTAACTGTAAAAATGCAGCCTCACCTCACAGCTCTTACTCGCAGTGCCAGTGCTTCCATGCTCGCTCTGCGCCAAGCCCTGCAGAAGACTGCCATGTGCATGCCAGCTTCCCTTTAGCCACACACACACACACACTACTACTTGGCAGACCGGGTGCAAAAAGATTCAGGGAGTGGTGAGAAGGAGCTGGCAGGGGCTTTCTCATAACAAAGAGGACAGAAGTAGCTGGCGAACGGGACCGTCTGCTTTGCACGGGAGCCGAAATGATGTCATGTTGGAGTTATGCGAGGAACTTCATGCCTCTCGGAGTTCCTCTTTTGCTCCTGCGTCAGCTGCTGGTGGTCGTTATTGCTTTACCATGAACCTGAGGAACGCATAAGCAGCTGTAGGAGTGATCACCTGCTTGCTTATGTGGTTTCGGACCCTGTATGACCCTGTATGTTATCTATAAACTATTTTTAATATCACATGCCATTGAAAGTCTATACACAGACAAGTGCTGCTGTTATCGGGCCAGGCGATATGACCGCTTTGTAATATTTCTGTAACCTGTGGTGGTGCAGACTAATTATGCCTTTGCCATAATGAAGCATGCAGTTGTTCATTGTTGTAAGAGGCGTTATAAATAAGGAGACCGGCCACTGGTTGAAATATGAATGGAAGGAAAAGCTGAAAAATCATCATTTCTTGAGCCTTTTTTGAGCCAAACGCTACAAACAGTGCCGAGATATCTACAGATTCTCACCATTGCACCGCATGAGTGCCCATGCTGACTCCTGTCCACCGTCCAAAGTAGGGCTGGGCGATATGGCAAAAATACTGTATCACTATATTTATTTGGACCTTTTTCATAACGCACAATATTTATCACATCTTTTATGTAATGAAACCTGCAGCTGATCAGTGTTTATTAGGCACTAACGGTCTTCTCCGTATGCTTAGAAAAGCATATTATTATCACGCAGCAGTTTCACCTATAGGTCCACTGTGAGAACTACACATTGTGTACCTTTTTTTAGCGTGCTGATAAGGCCAGGTCAGGCAGTGGAAAGTTTTGCTTTATCGCCAGGCTGTTCAGGAAGACTTCCAGGGCGGAACCGCCAAGATGTTAATGAATTGGCCAACTGAACCTCTGGACATGCTTGTTTCGCTGTTGTGTTCTGTGGCTTAGCCGATGTCGGTGAAATCTATCCTCGGTAGGCTGACTGAAGGATTGTCTGACCCAGTTTTGTTTTCCCTGTGCTCCCACACCTGAATCCACCCGGCAGTTATTTATTAAGCTGCTCAGGTGTGTCAACGCAAGGCAAACAGTGACGTCTTTTTTTTTTCCAGAACTGTAAAAGAGCCAAAGTCGGTCATGTTCTGCCTTGGTCCAGGAGATCCACACCTTCAGCAGTTTTTTATTTTTAGCCCCAAACCCAGACACCTCTGCCAGCTGATTAAGGTCTTCTTAACATATGAGTTTAAAGCCAACGACGGTAATTGTACGAGTTGTTGCACACCGAACTTGCATGTCTTTTACTCTACTAAGGCAACTGCGCTAATTAAGGCACAGTCTTCTCCGGCGGTCTCGCCCCAGGGTTTTGTTTTAACCGATCCGAAGCTAACGATGCAGTCAATCAGCCGAGACGTGTTTGGTGTCGGACGTTTGCTTTAGTTTTACACTGGAGCTTCGAGGCTATTGCGTTTAACAAACAATGGATACTCATCATTAGTGTTATGCTATACGTCCATATATTTGTGGACCCAAAGGGTGGTGTCCTCAAACATCTCGACATATGTACAGTGTCTGTTAAAGTTAGGGGGGAGGAAATGGTAGGATCTGCAGTCAGGTCTGTATTGTGTACTTACCCTAGTGCATGTTTATAGGGAACAGTGATACAATGTCAGAAAGCTGTACACACACACACACACACTAACCTCACCTGGATGCGTATGAA
This sequence comes from Salminus brasiliensis, assembly GCF_030463535.1. Classification (NCBI taxonomy): domain Eukaryota; kingdom Metazoa; phylum Chordata; class Actinopteri; order Characiformes; family Bryconidae; genus Salminus; species Salminus brasiliensis. The sequence goes on from NC_132897.1 coordinate 32,793,720, forward strand.
TAGTTCCTTGTGCACAGCTTGGTATCAGTTTCCCATCGTCTGTCTACATTTGCATGATGTTTTTGATGTAGTGGCAGAACAAAACTAATCAGGCTTTACAACAATAGCGTGACTGACATGTTTTCCCATGTCCTGTGATACTGAAATGGTACACACTCAGGCTGCAAATAAAAAAACCCCCAAAACGGCCGTACAGTAATGCTAATTTCTGTTAGCCCTTCTAAGTGAGGCTAGGCTTATTTCAGCACAAAGCTAACAGCAATGCTCTTGGCCTATTTGGCCGTTCTAGGTTTAACATTAGGTTTAATTTGTTTAAAGCCCCTGGAAACACATTTTGATTTACTGCCTACTGTATATAGGCTCTGTACAGGGGTGTAGTGGATCTCCCCTGCTGTGGTTCTGCGTCGAGACCTCCCATCCATTCCGGCCCTGGCTGCTACGTTCCTTGGTGAAACGAAGGGATGGCGGGGCACGTGGCCAGACGCTTTCCCAGTCACGGCTCGAGCTTTAGCTCGCCAAGTTTAGCTTTAGCTTTGCTCTCCAGGTTGTTCAGAGTGCCATGCTAGTCTTTGGATTGGTCAGGGGTATGCTGACGTAAACCTGACCCACTTTTAGGACCGCCCCAAGATTCCCCTGGCTTTAGGGTTGGTGGTTAATCTGACCGGTTTCGGCCTTCATCTGTGCTGACAGGAAGTACTGTCATGCGTGCAGGGTCTTAACACGGTCACATTTCTTTCTTTGTTTATTTACATCTTTATTTTAAGTGAAGCTAAACTGTTCTTAAGAAACGGTGGATTGGTATTTGTGGATACTCAGGGTTTCAATATGTGAACTGGAAAAGAGCAAGCACCTCTAATGTTGTATTCATGGTTAACATATGAACTCTTTGTGATACACACTTCAGGTTTTTTCAGATCCACTCTTTGCATGCTTTGCACCCTTTGCTTTTTTTTTTGCATGCATTTGTTTAGTCTTTGTTTTTGCCGGTCAGTGATTTGGTCTGAGCTGGTCTGGGCAGCAGACATGGCTCTTTCACCGGACGATATTGACTATTATATATAAACGACTATTTGAAACCATTGTAAGTGCATTTGCCTTTTTTTTTTTTTTTTTAAACGAAATCCCATCGCCAGACCAATTCCCCATGTTTTTACTCTTCTGCATATGGCATGGGACTATTCCACCAGTGGTCTCCTAGTGCTCATGTTCCAGCCGTGTTTAATGTGTTTCAGTGGTAGTACAGCACAACTGCAGTCATATCCCTATGCAAATTTACCCAAACAGTATTTGCTTAAGCTCACCACACTGCCCGTGATATTTTTTGCTGGCTTGACCTCTACATCCTCCTTGAGCTTGTGGATTGACTCCAAATGCCTCTGGCTTTGTTAGAGCTATTGTTTGAGCTATGGCCCACGTTGAAATGTAATATGCCTTGTGTGTGTTCAGGTGAAGGAGGTGCAGCAGAGCAAGGAGATGACCCTGGCCGGTAACCGGAGCTTGGCCGAGCAGAACCTTGAACTCCAGCCAAGGCTCGACCATCAGAAGAATGAGCTCACCAAGCGCTACCGCAGTCTGCAGGACATGTTTGAGGCCTACCAGCTACGCAAGTCCACGCTAGGTGACGTAACACTTTCCAGTTTCGTTATTTTAATAAATCGAGTAAGCCGCAGTTCGGATCCTTTATTTCATCTAGTTTATGAACCTGTTATGATCTGCTTACACCACTGTTGTAGAGAAGCTGTAAACCGGCATTACCCACAGCTTGCGTCAGCGAGGCCTGCATTCAGGTCAGAAGGTCAGAAACTGATCTTTTGCTGCATTTACATCAACAGTGGACAGTTTTTCAATGGAGCATTGTTCAGTCAGCAGTGATGACTTAATGAGGTCAGTTTCCCAGCTTTTACCATCACAACTGCACCAGTGGACTTAACATGGATATGGACTATTTTTTGTGAACGTCTGTGCTTGCCTTCAGTGCATCTTAAGGGGAGCGGGGCAAGCCGGGCCATATTTGAAGCTCGAAGGGCTCTTGCTACTGATCGGCTTTTGATTGTCAACATTACGTTTACTGAATTTTGTACATTATGCATTTAAATAAGCGCATATATATATATATATATACACACACAATATTGGGGCACCTGATCATTCCTTGTTTCTTCTGAATTCAGGGGTATTAAAGTGTATGCTTCGGTTATTGAGAAGAAGGCTTTCTACTAGATTTTTAGAGAGAAATTGCTGGGAGGTTCTGATTGCATTCAGAGATAAGAGTGACCCATACCCCAGCCCCAACTCCCAGAGTCCTCTTAATAGTATTGGATAGTAACACACTTCCATTTTTGTACCTATTTACCCCTCCAGTCCATGCCTGGCATTACACTTGATGCCAAAAGCTTCATGCTCATCTGCTTTAGCTCTCTATAGGAAGTAGACAAGCTGTTTGTGTGTATGTATATAAACGTACCCTGTTCCCTGATCCTTGTCACTTTATAGCCTGAGCTGGACAGTGTGTGTGTGTGTGTGTGTGTGTGTGTGTGTGTGTGATGATGAATCACCATGATGCTGATTCACCTTTTTAAGGCGATTACGTGTTTTTGTTGCTAGCAGAATCTCTGCTGCTAGGTGGGAGGAAGCACAAACAGGTGCTTAGGGTGGGGTTGGACTAAGATTGGGAACCCCTGGTCTAAACAGTGTGAGCACTAAACAAGGTTTTATAGCCTTCTAAGTTAATGTAGTGAAAGCATGTAGTTTATGGCTATCTAGGGAAATACTAATATTCTAATATTCTGTATATCGATCTAATAGATTAAGATACTAAAACCCCCACCTGCCCTTGCTGTGTGTTTGTGTGTTAGTTGTCTTACACACTCATTCATCTTTTGCCTTTCACATATTCAGAGATGCACTTTTTTAATCGGCGCGTGATATTTTTAGTTTGCTATTTGTTGCTGTGAGTCTTAATTTGTCCTAAATGTAATTTGTGCACCGAACAACAGGGGATCCACAAAGCAGGGAGAGCACATGCTGAAGATCAGTAAACGGCACCGCCTGTTTGGGTAATGTTCTAGCAGGGCTGTTTTCCTACCACTGCCAGCAATAACATGGCAGCCGGTTTTTCAGGTTCCGCTGACACAGAATCTTGTCTCTGTGTCTTTCGGCCACAGGAGCGATAAAGCTGCAGCAAGGAAGTTTCTGTCAGCTGATCAGGATCAGTTACTATGTAGGGATCAGAGTTCAGGGGACAGTATTCAGCTCCTCGACACACCCGCTGTGCTGATTGTTTGCGTGCGTGTTTGTTTTTGTATTTTTGCATTTTCAGGACAATAATAGATAAATATAGGGCTAAACTACAACGTCAGGATACATACATACATACATTAGTACATATGGGGTGTTATTATTTGTAGTATTATTATTAATACGACATACAAGAGCTTAGGAGATCTATGTTGTAATACGTTATAGAACATATTACATATGGGATTAAATGGATATTATATGAGTGGGACATGTCCTGGTGTCGCATGAAAACAAATCTGTGTGTGTGTGCGTTGAGAATGAAAGCCAGTCTGATAAAGCCCGTATGACGCAGTGGTTGCCAGGCAGCTAATGCTAAACAGCTAAACAGCATGCTAACACTGTTCTTCTTTCTTAGCCGGGCTGCTGAGCACAGATCCCAGAGCGAGACACATTTACTTTTGGCTTAACCTTTCTACCGAAGTGTAAATCCCATTTTCCGTGCCTGAATATGGGTCCTGGTCAGTGTCCTGCTTTTCCACATATGGATTAAGCCTTTTGGGTTTACAGTAAAGTAGTACAGGAGATTCTACCGACTGTATTTGCTGGTCAGTTATCTTCACTGAGGACAAAATCTGGTTTCACTCAGCATCGCAACCCTGTAACTATAATGTGATGCCATATAGCAAACATGACAGGCCTTGCGTTATGTTGAAAACACCTGATGTGACTGTTAAAGACTGTAAAACATTTTGTAGTCCTGATTATGATGCTTTCTAGACCCTCTGCATATCATATTTGTACGGTTTTGGCTCTCTGCTGCATTTCCACACACGGAATCAACTAAATTGTTATACGACACGGTTATTGGATCTGGCTTTGACTGACTCCTAAAATCCTTTAAAACGCTGCTTTGCTTGGTAGGTTGGGAGGAAGTAAACAACAGTGGCAGATTGTAGACAAAGCAGGGTCAGTCTGGGGCGTGTGTGCGCCTGCCTGTCTGTGTTGGTGAAATGTAGGTAACCCACTTTCCCAGGAATCCAGCTCGAGTCTGCTGGCAGCCAGCAGCTCTGTTGTAGCAGCCCTCGCACATCTGGACCGAGTGGCCGTCGGCGCGCTGCACAGCTGGCCCAAATGAATGAAGGCACAGACAAAATACAGAGAGTCACACAGTGTCCCTCAATTTATTTGCAAATCACACAGCTGTTTTTCCCGATAAATAAAAGCCTCAGCAGCCGGAGCCTGAGAGAGCACAACCATTTGACAGTGATGTGTCCGGGTGGGTAGATGGCTCCCTCATGGCACACCACTTTGGTGTGGCAAGGGTCTGCTTTGTGGTCAGGGTTGTATTGTGGAGCTGTCCCCCTCTTTTTGACTATAAGATTGAGTGGCTGTGGTGTTCCAGCCTAGCTGAGAATGTGTAGGCTAGCTGCCCCCCACCCCACTCCTCATTCCCACCCTGAATGCTGTGGAGCAACACTGTGGGCTTTGTGCTGTTGGCTGGGCAAAAGTGAAAGTAGAAAGGGAGGATGATCATCACACACACACACACACACACACACACACAGTGGAGAGCGAGGCTGGTTTGGATACAGGCAAATGGCCATCTCATGATGCCTCAGTGCGACGGGCAGGGCTGTGTGGGTGTGACTGCAGGAGAATGGAGCATTGTGTGAGCGGGAAACTCCTTAGCTGAGACTTAGCTGAGTGTTTTTCCAGTCTAGTAACTCCATACGTTTATGTACGAGCCCTCATCAGTCTTCTCTGGGGAACCGAGTGTTGCGTAAACCATGTCTATCACTGACTCGTCCCTGTGAAGTCCTCAACATTTCTAGAGGCCTAATTTCAGGGCTTGTCTGGGTAGCATAGAGCGCCAGTGCTCTTGCACTTTTGAGCTGGCTCGCCTTTCGGGGACTTGCTCCTGGCATAGCTCCAGCTTCTCGGCTTGGCCTGCGCCTTCGCTCATCAGCTACTACGACAGGGGGCAGGGGTCCAAAGGTTAGAGAAGTGGTCTTTGGATCGGAAGGCCAGTGGTTAGTTTGACCCCATGGACAGCGTGTCAGAAACTGGGGGGGGGGGGGGGGGGGGGGGGTGTATTTGCTGAGGTGGCTGCACACTTGTTCTAGGTGTCCAGTCTCCGTGAAAGCTGGCAGTAGTACTTGTCTGACCGTAAGAGTTCCTGGAAATAATGTCTAATTGAACATACATTTCCATGTATGAATAATTCACTTGTGACTCGTTTTATTATATATTCACTGCACAGGTTTCACAGAGCCGAACATAAGCCAAAGCCTGAACAGCCTCTCAGCCCCCCGGGTTTGATTTGTATCAGTGGGACGGATGACTGTCGTATTTTAGTCCTTTTAAAGGCAGAGAGCTTGCTCTAGGGCTTGTTTATAGCAGCAAAATCCAGTTATCCATCTCCTTCTGTTTCTGTATCTCTACCCCTCCCGCAGTAGTAGGGGAAGACTCCGCCTCTCGTCGATGGGTGTTCGCTTCATGGCTAGCAACTCGAGCAGCTGGGAAATACCTTCTGTGGCACCCTGGGATGACAGGATAAATTAAGCTCCTCTTATCTGTCTGGGAGAGCTTTAAGAGGAGGGTCTTGGATCGTGTTTTTTAAGCAGGTGCTGGCCCTCCATAATGCTGATTCAGGATGAACGATTTGCGTGGTTTTAAATTATGACAATGCTATTGGTGACTGTCGAACATGAAGGAGTATCTGATCATTTAGTGGGGCTGTAGTGTCGGACTAAAATCCATAATATTAGAATAAAGAGTTGAGTGTAAATAAGTACATATGAGGGATCTCCTGATCTCTGGACTGATATCTGTTGTTGTTTGTCGACGACTGGCGTGAAATAACTGCTTTACATTGGGTGAATGTGCTGTGATTTGATTTCGTGTCCATTAGTCACCTTCTCTCTGCGTAAAAAAAACAAAAAAACAAGCAAAAAACCAAGAAGAAAGCCACATGGTTTTGGTAGCATGGGCAGAAACTGCAGAAAATAGACATGCAGCTTCCGCAGTCAAAGCTGGAAGCTCTCTAGGAATCGATCGTTAGCACATCAGCGGTACTTCTGTTCATCAAGCCCCACCATGGAAGACCTGCCGCTCCCATGTGGAGCAAGTATGACCAGGAAGACCTTGCTGGCAAATCTATTGAAGTAAAGATGAACTAGACTCTGCTCCCAGCGTATAAACGCTGTGCCATTAACTCCTCTAGCTAGCAATGGCAAAACTTTTTTTATTAGCCTATTCCTGACGGCCTTAGTTCCATAAACTGAGCCAGTCCACCCTGTCTATCTTAACAGTGCGACCTTTCACACAGGATTAATATCAATTCTGTTCTTACAGCAATAGCTCGGAGTAGGTAGGGCGACCTAGGCCACCCCGTATGTTCTGGAATGGAAAAACGCTCATGTACTCCGGCACATATAGCCAGAGCTTAATGTTAATGTACACAGAGCACAGACCCTTTGGTCTTCTTTTGGGTTTGGGTGGGTGGGTGGGAGGAAGGGAGGGGTCAGACTGGCTGCCTGTTTTGTGCACAACCCGGAAAGTCTGGTAGCACTTTTGAGGCCAGCTGTACCAGCGCAGACTCTCTTCTAGTGGTGTTTTGTTTCTTCTAGTAACATTTCTCAATGTCTTTCCCCTCTATCACAGACCACAAGTCTGGCAGCAGTTCCTTGGACACTCTTCTTGCGCTGCTGCAAACGGAAGGAGCCAAAATCGAGGAGGAAACAGAGGTAACCACATTCATGCTGCTTTAACCACAAAAGCCTGGCCGGGTTTCAAAAACGGTGCTGTTGCTGAACCTTTCTCGCCGCGTAACAGTTAAACACACTCATTGGAGGCTATTTAACAGTCAGGCGCTCTGTGTTTGACAGCTGGGAGGATTCGTAGCACATACCTAGCATCCACTCATGGCTGCATTCAGAGTATGACACTCTGTGTATGTGGGGTTGAGTCATGCATGAAGTGTTGCAGCTTCAGTCATCTTCAGTCTGTTATTGTGAATCATCTGATGGACAATCACTGGACGAGGAGTCGGTCTTAAGAAATATTCAGTGCTCAGAAAGTAGGTTCCCAAAAGTATTTTGGGAAACCCAGCCTGGATTGTCTGGTCATGATGACCAGACAATTATTTACTGAAACTCAAACCTTTCTAGAATAGTTAGGGTCCTCTTATTTTTTTAGCTCAGTATTTTCCTGCATGTCCCTTCCCTTCAAGTTTTTAAGGCTTGAGTTCAGCCAGGCTTGTTGGAGCAACGGCCAGATTTACGTAACGCCACAATCTCTTTCTTTATCCAAACAGAACATGGCTGACTCTTTCCTGAACGGCGACGTGACTCTCGACGCCTTCATCGACGAGTACCAGAGCAAGCGGAAGCTGGCCCACCTGCGACGGGTGAAGATCGAAAAGCTTCAGGAGATGGTGCTGAAGTCCCCTCAGCTTCTCCAGGCGGTGCCCCAGCCATGCCGTCCCGCACCAGAACCAACCCCCAAACCTGTCCCACTCCAGAGAGAAATTAACGGCTCCCCGGCCCCCGTTCCCCAGCCCCGACGAGCCCCTCCGCTGCCACCAATCAAAAGCCCACCAGCAGCCCCAGCTCCACAGCCTGCTGCTGCATTTTCCTACCCGGCTACCCCGTACCCTCCTATACCACCCAGGGTGGGGCAAATCCCGCCAAGTCTCAGTCACGGATACCCACCCGTCTGCATGCCACAGTACCCACCTCCTGTCCCTCAGAGACCAGCGCCACGTTTGGCCCCTCAACCAGGCTTTATCGTCCAGTGACCTAGTGGCTGTTCTGTCAACCTGGAAGGGACACAAATGAACACTGGACTGAAACACCTGAGCCTTGCTGGGGGTCCTCCAGCCAAGCACTTGCACGAATTCGAGCATCGCAGTGCTGGAAGACTGAACCGGGGAGGGGTCATCTAGTCATTTCTGGACTTCTTTTGGTTGTTGTTTTTGCTCCTAAACTTGCACTTTAGACTTTGTGCTTCTGGCGTTACGGCTGGTTACACTCCTGGCTCCTTTTGGTTGGTTCACTGAATTGGTCCTCTTTTTTATGTTCACAGCCAAATTAGCAGAAATGCTAGCTGAAGCCAAGCTGTGGTTGTCTGTCTCTCTCTCTCTCTCTCTCTCTCTCTCTTTTTTTTTTTTTTTTTTTTAACGCAAGTCTGATCCAATCCCCAGATTGCATCAGGCAGCCGTTGGTGCTACCTGACGCGGGTCTCCATTTCCACACAGTTAAAGCCTCAATAATATCTTGGTCAGCCTGTTGTATCTTCACACATTTCATATCTAATAATAATCTGCTTCATCACTGATGATGGTGGTGGGGGTGGAGGTGAAGGTGATGATGAAGCCTATGCAAACCAAGGCTGAACTGTGTGTCTGTGTGAATAACAAACCTGTGCACAGACCAGCAGCCAAAAGACGTCCTATTTCAAAAGCCTGGATTCTGCGCTACTCTACTCCAACAGAAAATTGCTTGGGCAGATGAAGACATAGAAGCTAGGACAGACCTAGCTTGATTAGAAACCTGATCAGGGTGTCTGTGGGATACATTGACAGCGTTGAGGGTGATTCCCAGTTGCAAGCTATAGTCGACGTCTGCGCTTAAGTCGCGAGCCGTCCCACGAGGACAAATATTGACCGGAGGGGAGTGTACGTCCCAGCATAGGCGCAGCAAATGGAGGCTGGTTGGTCGTGACCTTGCTAATTGTTGGGTTTCATGCCTTGCTTAGCTTAATCAGGCCATGTGTTTATCCTGCGTTCAAGAACACAAGCTCGAGCTTGTCTCTTGGGTAGGTTTGTAGCGGGGGGGGGAGGCGGGTGATTCCGAATTTAGTAGTGGTGCATGTGAGATTTGATTGTGTTTTTACTGGGTACTAACACTGAAAAGCAAATGATCTGGCATGTGTCTTATTTACCGTCTAATTACTGATCTAATCCTCGGATGAGAAGAATTGAACTTTTTGTACAAATTTAATATTATTAACCTTTTAGGAATATTAATATTGTTCAATCTGGAGCTTTCTGCTTTCCTATACAGCCATAATAGCGTCGATTCCTACTTTTGTGAAATGAAAGACATTTGTTTGTTTATTGTTTGTTTGGTTTTCAGAGTACTGCTAATTATGTCCTATAACAGCATATTTCTAACAAACCATATATATATATATATATATATATATATATATATATATATATATATATATATAATGACACTCCCTGTACGGTAGCTCCCAACGCCGGTGCTCTCTCTCTCTGTCTCTCCATGCCTTACTCCGATTACTGTGCGAGCCCTCATTTCAAACCACTTGAGACCGGTTCTCTGTTCTCTCCTCAGAAGGGCAGCAAAAGCCCAGTGGCTAAAGCTGGAACTGGCGAACCGTTAGCCGCCTAGTGCCTGCAGGTATGATCGCTGTGTTCCTCATGGCTGCTTCACACCTGTATTTCTTTACTCTTACAGGAATACACCCAGTGTAGACAACGCGTCCTCAGGCCAGCTTGGTTTAGTTGCAGTTTCAGAGCAGCTTTGAGTTTTGAGTCGACAAGCTTTTCATTTTCGTTTTTCTGTACGAAAGGGTTCTGTCGTGTTTAACGGTACATAAACGTCTCGCAACAGATGGAGGTTAGGTTTAAGCATGCTTACATGCTGCTGTTCAGGAGCTCAGAACAATGGCTGTGATTGTACAAGTGTCCTTACACAACGCCCGCGTACCTTCAGGCAGTTAGAAGAGAGATTACGGCAGGTAGCTGTAAGATTTCTCTCATAGTTAGGTTAAGAAAACTGTAAGCTGTTGAGAGTGGGGTTTAGTGCGACGAGGTCTGTAGAGAAACCGCAGACGACGATAATGGTGAACGGAATCGCTGCACAAATGTCACCATTTCATTTGTTTTGAAGCTTTCTTTGGGGACTGTTTAGCCACACAGCGCTCACTGCATGTGTCCCTCCACCATGAATGCATTTCAGAGATGCCCTTTAGACCAAAACCTTCTTGTAACTGTGGGAAACCGTGTCATCAGCATCCGCGGTCCTGAGTCCAGTTGGCCTTTGCTTTCTCAGGGGTGGGTTGAGGGCACTTCCTTCCTACATCACTCCGAGGCTGTCTGCATCAGCAGCAGTTTGCAAAGAGGCGGTGGCTGACTTAACATGTGTCATCTGAGACATGCTAGTCTTCACCCTTCTGGTGTTTGTGGTCTTAGGTAATCGGTCTTCCAAATTGGGTAGAAAAGGGGGCCAAATTAGAAACACTAGGGTCAAACCACGTAATGAGCAGCAGTTGGGAGTGTCCCCATCACTCTTAAATATCACTGAAGTGCCTCTTAAAATGAACCAAATGTACAGCTCCCTCACCCCAAATATAGTGGATCAGCCAAGACCCCTGTTGTTGTCCGAAGTTTACTACTACTTTTCTTTGTTGTTTTGTGCTCTGAGGCTGTGAGCTGTAAGCTTATGTTTCACCACTTAGCACTGTGCTAACCGCATGCCGATATCTTCACACACTTGCCTCCAACCCTGTTCTTCAGGAATCTCTAGTAGACCTGCTTATCCCAGCCAACCTGCTCATGTGGGTTCCAGGTGAGCATGGGCTCTGAGTGAGTGTACAACCCCGATGACCCATGTTTAAGCCCTTCTGGTCCTTGTTGGGCATCCATATGCCCATGCATGTCTCTGGTCCATTTTCTAGAGAAGTGTCTGTTGGGTTTGAGGCAGGAACTGTTTGCTGTAGGCTTCCATTCTTTGTCGGGGGGAAGGCGGCCTAGTGTCATATGCAGTGAACGGTTATTTCAGGCCCTTCTTAGGCGAGATGTGCAATCTGGAGTTATCTGCTCTTCATCACGGCGAAACAAAGACCTGGCCGATAGGTTGGTCGCGTCCCGGAGTCGTGTCTCTTTTCCCCCTCATGAATGTTTGTTTGTTTGTGTATCTGTTTGTTTGCTTGTTTGTTTGTTTTTGTTCATCTCTCCTGAATCCTCCACTGCAGCCGAGCGGCCGACACTCCTGATGTACATCCTCCGTTGTAACAGTGGTTCGGTTCGTTGTGGAAAACTGGTAGAATTGGTGAAATTGACCCATTGTTGGTTCGAAGGGTAATAAAGGAAATCGGTGGTTTCGATCAAGCCTTGTCTGCACACTGTTTTACTGTCTGTCTGGACACGGAGGTGGTTATTTGGAGGGCATGGTCTCCTAAAGCTGCATTAGACCTACGTAGAAAAAACGGACCCTTCATAAATGTTTATATCCAGTGTCATGAAAGGCTTATGTAGGGGCCCTGTAGCCTTATGAACAAGCCTTGCCCAATTTAGTCTATGTATGACTCTGCAGGCTACATCTCAATGAATCTGGCTCCCTCTAGTGGACACCTGTTTCACCTAGTGCCCTTTTATACTGGACGTTCAGCACTGTAGCTGTAAATGGATGTGGATAAATGGGCCATCGATTGGCTGGGCACTTCATTAGGTATCTTTTTAGATGTCTTTCGTTTACCAGGACAGGCCCGCACTGGGCCACCAGTTGGCGAGTATCATCTCCACCCCACCGTGACATTAGAATAGGAGTGGTTTTAACCAAATAGGTGCTTCTGGTCTGGACCAGCAGAACCTGACTACTGGAGAAGAACTGGAGGACAGGTACGTCCCATCAACACCCTGCACCACCATCACCCCAGTCCTACCTGCTCTGTACAGGTCCTGAGCAAAGAGGAAGAGGAAGAACACTCCGGCCTAACATCGTGGAGGTCCTCCTTCTGCAGCCAGAACCGCTCTGATCTGTCAAAGCATTGGACCCAAAAGACAAGACAGGACAAGACCTAGGAAGACGACCTATGAAGTTCGGATCTTGCCAAAGTGTCTCAGACTCAGACCCCAGACCCATTTCTCCACTGTAGAGAGTAGGAGATGATCGAGATGACTCCCTTTCACTGGTCAGTGGTGATAATGTTCTGGCTGATTACGGGACAGGGTGAGTGGACTGATCTTGTGTAGAACAAGGAGAACCCCAAGAACCACTGGAGTGTCAAAAGGGTAAGACCATGTGGTAGAGAGACTGTTCTCTGACTATTAACGTATATATATATATATATATATTTTTTTTTTTTTAAGTAAATCAATTAATTTAATTTTAAAAAGGCAAATAAAATTCATAAAAGTTATTAATAAATAAATAAATAAATAAATAAATAATAAACAAACAGCAGATCGATGTAAAAGCCCGTACCGTGTCACCGAGACGTCATGACGCAGGTGGGAGCTCCGACTCCGCCATGTTGTAGGGAGTCCGTAAGTGGCTCCGGGGCGCGTTCCAATACGCGCACTTGCCCCCTAACCAGAGCGTTTGGCTACTGCCCGGGATTGCGCTCGCCCAAGTGATCGTCCGTCGCCCAAATCACAATAAATTCGCTAATTTGGTCAGTATATGGGGGTCTTAGTGGCAGCACAACCCGAACAGCGCCGTTATCTAGAACAACGGGTCAGTGTTTCCGGTCAACTCGGTACTAGCTAACAGCTGGCCGCTGCTTTCCCAGAACATTCTCATGAGTTTGGGATGTTTGGGAATTTTGGGAATGGGAATTTGAAGTGAGCCGGACACACCGCAACATTCCTGCAACCTAAACAGCAACGTTTGAGGGACGTTGTGAGAGCGGAATTCTGAAATTCCCAGAACACTCTGAGACAACATTCCCAAAACGTAAAAAAAAAAGTGGGAACATTTCTGGAACTTGGGAAAACCACACAGATTCACATAGACGGGACGTTCCAACGTTCTGGGAACGTGATTTTTGCCCACAGGCTTGTGTTAGCCGGCAAATCCGTTTAATATCCCATCCTGGAATATTCCGGAATTGCGTCTTTTAAAGAAAATATATTTATTTCCTACTAAATTCTACTACATTTTACACACTACTGCAGTGCTTTATATCCTGGGGAGAAAAACAAAATTGCTTTTAACGTGGAACTTTTGATGCTGATGCGAGTCGGAAAACGAGCAATTCCCAGTTCCGGGAAGCTCCAGCAGCGCTGGAGGGCACTAGCACTAGTTATGGTGCGAGCGCGCGAATTGGGACGCAGCCTCCGAGATTAGCGTTTAATCTGAACGCGCTGGGAGGGACGAGTGAGCGGGAGCCAGATGGTGACACAGCCCTCAGGAATCTCCCCCAGACGCTGGACATATGTCCGGCACGAGCGAGCCGGCAGTGGTCACTTCTCGGAGAGTGCGGCTGGACTAGCGGGGCAGAGTTTGACGGTGTGACTCTGAAAAGTGGGAAATCGGATTAGGGGAGGGGGGAGGAGAGAGGGGAGGGGAGGGGAGAGGGGAGGGGAGGGGAGGGGAGGAGAGAGGGGAGGGGAGGGGGGAGGAGCGAGGGGAGGGGAGGGGAGGAGCGAGGGGAGGGGAGGGGAGGAGCGAGGGGAGGAGCGAGGGGAGGGGAGAGAGGGGAGGGCTGGGGCTGCGCAGCCGAGCCTAATCATCACACACAGCTGAAGGTGGATGAAAGCGCTGCCTGCCGACCCAACCGCCACGCACACACACACGCACGCACGCGCTCTCCCTCCCTCGTGTCGTAGTTAATATCAGTTATAATCATCAGGGCGGTTGTTACCCCCCCGCTCCCCGCTCCCTCCTCCTCCCTCCTCCTCCCCCCCGGGTGGAGCAGCTAGCTCACAGGCGTTTGCAGCTAATTGGGTTCAGCCGTTATTAGGATGGCCTCTCAGGCGCTCTCCGGGCTGGCAGCGCCGGTCTGCTGAGGGGAACTCGCCGTTTCAGCCTGGGCTTGAACATCCACCGGGGGCGGCGGGGCTTCTCCCCCGGACTCTGAAAGTCGTCTTTCCTGCTGGAAGAAGTTTTGCTCGTCTGCGAAACGCGGCGAAGATGTCGACCAAAGACCCGAAGGAGAAGCAGTCGACCACCGAGCGTATCGTGAAAAGTAAGTGTTTGAGGGGGGCTCCGCTCTCCGCTCTCCGCTCTCCGCTCTCCGCGCTCCGGGCTCCGGGCTCCGCGCTCCGCTCTCCGCTCTCCGGGCTCCGCTCTCCGCTCTCCGCTGCCCCGTAAAGCTAAGCGGCGCTACAGCCGGGCGGACCGATACACCGGCCGGGCCGGTATACCGAGCTGTAGACGTACCGCGATACTCAGTTTTTAAAAAAAAATTAAATTATTAACATTTTATAATGTTTTATAATTTTTATAAAGCCCATAATTTACTGATGCTTCCTTTCCTTTTTTTTTTATAAATAATTTTTAATAATTTTTTTTTTTAATTTTTAAAAGTTCAACAGGGTAATTATAAAAATAATAAAAAAAATCCAGTTTTAGATTAAGGAAACGTTTTCAGGATGATCTACTCCCAGGTGTAGTGAATTAATTATCCTCCTGGGCTGGGCTCAACAGCTGCAGCCTGTGTAAGTGCTGGGAAACAAGGTTTGGCTCAAGGCCTTCTGACCAGCTCTGCGTTTAGACTGGTGGCTTTCCTTCTACAGGCCTGAAGCGTCTAGGACTACCCCAGGGCCAGGGATCCTCAGTTAGCCAGCAACCTTAAGCCCAAAGGTGATGAGCCAGGAAGCCAGCTCATTTTGGGCTTTGGAAGTGTGATGTTTTTTATTGACGAAAGTATTGGGACACCTGTTGATTCATGGTTTCCTCCCAAATTCAAGGGGTTTCAAGTGTATCCTGCTTTTGTTGGAGTAACTGTCTCTACTTTCCAGGGAAGAAGAAGGTTTTCCACTAACATTTGGAGGCGCTTTGCTCTGAGGATTTGCTCATCATCCAGTCATCTTTCCAGAGAACACAGTTCTTACACTGTTCCACAGCTTAATGCTGGGGGGGCTTTTTACCCCTCTAGCCCACGCCTGGCATTAGGCATAGTTCCTGGTTTACTGTCCAGACCATCCTGTTGGCTGACTGGGCAAGTCTTGAACGCCGCATCCCGTCCCGTTGCAGCGAGCCCACTTGTTGCAAAATGAAGAAGCTCCCTCTCCTGCCGCAGGTGACCAGTGGTCAGCTGGTCAGTAGACACCCTTCCTACAGGGTTGACTCTGCTTCTAAAGAATGCGCTCCACCCAATCTACAGTGAAGTTCTCGGAGGTTACTCAGCTTTTCCTTCCTGTGCTTTTGTGGACACTGTTTCTTACTGTTCAAAGCTTTTCCAATAGTAGGGGAAGCTCTGTGCAGAGACACATGAGCCCCAGGTCACCATGGCCAATGCCAGATGTCTGCTAATGATCATTTGGCCTACGCTCTGAGCGCTGTTCTTGTGGAACTGTGGAAACCTTTTTGGTGCCGTCTGCAAAATGCCTTCTATCTTCATAGAACCAATGAAATCCTCGCAGACGTGTTCCAAAATCTACTAGAAAGCCTTTCAGATGTTTAGAGGCTGGTACTGAAGCAAAGTTTGGAGTCCGACTCCTTTTTAGTACCCTTGAATCTTTGGAAGATCAAGTGTCCACAAACTTTTGGCATTTTAGCAGCTGTGTTTTTGTCTAGTTTTCCTGAGATGAACCTTCCCTGCAATGTTCTAGAGGTCACGTTGTACAGGCTATAAGACAGCGACTATCTCTTTATGAAGCACCCTGTGTTTCATGGTCACGGTGGGTTGTGTTGCTGAAGTTGGCAGTAGCCTGAAATTTCTATCCCTTGGTTTGTTTGGTCTGGAGCTGACTTGGCTAGCTCTGACCAGTGGTGTAACCAGTAGCGACTGTAGTAGCACTGTATGAAGGGGATGGCCCCAGTAATTTTAGGAGGCCCTGAGTCCATAGACTTTTGTCCTACTTTGGGCGTCACTTTGCCCAGGGCTGGCTCAGTGGGGTCCTAAACAACACTGTCCAAACATTTGTGGCCACCCTCCTCCTAATAAAAGCATTGAGCTGTGGAGCAGTGGAAGAACTGTGTTCTCTGGAATGGTGGATGGTGGAGCGCCTGGGATGAGTTGGGAATGAATGAGGTGGAGTGTTGATCGTCATCCAGCGTTCTGACCTCTCTAACGCTCTTGTTGCTGAATGCAATCAAATCCTCACAGCAAGTTTCCTCCAAAATCTAGTAGAAAGTCTTCTTCCCTGGACAGTAGAGATGGGTACTCCAACGGAAGCCAGAGATTTCAGGAGAAACGGTGAATGAACAGGTGTCCCGATACTTTTGTCCATATACTGTATACATGTAGAAACAAGTATATAATGGTGCGGTTTTATGTATATATGTCTACACTGGCTGGACAAAAGTATTGGGACACTTGAGTTCCTTTTGAGCCTTTTGATCCAGCCAGGAACCCCCGGAGGAGGCGTGTTCTCCAGGCTGTTCTGAGACTCTGGCCGACTTATACGCTTGCGATAGCTGCCGTCGATGCATTGAGAACGAGGGGCGAGTAATTAAGTGTGCCAGAGAGACCTGGAGAGGCGAGGAACGGGCGTTTTGGGAGGCGAATCACGTCCTGCCCGGGTTCCAGATTTGGAATAGCTGGGGCTGAAGTGTTCAGAACAGTGGGTACTTTTTCAGGGCAGAGGCAGAGAGACTTCTTTTAAGAAAGGGAGCGAGGAATTTACTGCTGAGGCAGCCTGAGCCAGGAATGCCCAGGCTTGAGGAGATCAGTTTCGACAGAAACGCAACATTCCTGGCTTCCTTCGTGTGCGGACACACCAGAGAGGCCGTCATCTGGATGGATCGGTCCCAGAGTCTGTGAGATTAGCAACTGGAACCCAACTGCTTTAAGTGATGCCTTTATTTACTACAGAGAATCCGGAGAATTTCAAAATTGCCGCCTAGGAATCGCCTGTTTTTAGGCCCCCCGGTCTTGATCAGGGTCGTGCCACTAGCTAAATTAGTTGCTGCCAATTAACCCACCTGTTCGTAGCGCCCCCCTAGCCCCCTCCGGTACATAGGAAGCCGAGCCAGGTCGCCAACTGATGGCCGGTTGTGCTCACTCAGGCTCTGGCTGCTGATGGCAAAGCGACATGGCTCGGGATTTTGAACTTGCGACCTCTGGTCCATAGTGGTACTCGGGGACAAGACTGAATTTGGGTACATAGATGCCAACTGTAGTGTCGTGAACTTTGCCAATCAGTGTCTGAACACCAAGGGCAGGTTTCCTGGACACCGATTTAAGCCTAATCTAGGGTCTGAATTGTAGCTTCAGTAGTGATTCACCATTGGAACCTGCTTTAGTGTAGGCTTAGCCTAAATCTGGGCTGGAAACTTGACTTGAAGTCTGTATTTTTGTTTTGAAAAAACAAATTGATCAGAAGGTCAGAAAAGAATTTGACCTCTTGCATTTGAGTTGCTGACCGTCTGGTCCCAGTCCTTACTAGGTTTTGTATTTGTTTGGGAATACATCTCATCCTTTTGTTGCCAACAGGGCTTAAAAGAGGCTTCGGTCCCTTGAACCTCAGAAGGATTTGAAAGATGTTGATGTATGGTAGTTTGAGAGTCATGTGAAGGCCTTTCTCGATCGGGGAGTTCCCGACCTGGATGTCCTTCTGCTGACTGTCAACCTTCAGCTAAAAGCAGTGCCGAGTACCGGAAGCGGCGACAGCGGCAGCGACGGTTACCTTGGCATCTTCCTGTGAATCTCGGGGTCAGGCTCTTCTTTGCAGTGGACCTGGAATCCCTGGCTAATAGAGGCTTTGCCTAATCTCTTCTTAGAGCTCGTACCCAGCTTACCGTCCCTTTTCCCAGCCTGCCTCATGGGCCCAGGAGTGCTTACCGTTTATTTTTACCGTCGCAGTTGTCAGAGCATGCTTGCTTGCTTGTCCTTATGGCAGGGTACGGAAGTGGAGGAGGTGTGTAATAGGTTGACCCAAACCCCGCCCTCACGCTTCTCTAACCTAGGTTTGGGACAGTCCCCCACCCTCTCGGTATGCGAAGTCGAAAGTAGAACTCTGCAGAGCGGCTTCATCCCGTGGGGCTCCCGCGCCCGCAGAACTACTGCACTTGGGTAACTTGCTAAGCTGTCGGTGCGCTGGGAAGTCACGGCTAAGCGAGTGGTCATCCGTACTTCCTGTGCAAGGATTAGAGGTGTTGTGGCTGTGGGTCAGACCTGGAGGTTGCCATTTCTCTGGTCGTTCTTCAGTTCTGCTGCAAGTTTGTCACAGTCAGTAACTAGTCACTTGATTTTACCCCAGTTTGGAAGACCAGTAACCCGGTCCCTATTCATGTAAAGTTACCCCATCACTAGCAATACCCCCAACACTAGCATTCATGTTAGCTAGCACGATCGGAGGAACGTGAGGCTCGTCGGGTCCGACAAAACAGCTGTGTTGGACGACATCTGGCCAATGTCGCACTGGAAATAGCATGGGAAGGGAAGCGCCCCTGAGAGAGCAAGGCCGATTGTGCCCTCCCTGACTCTGGCTGCTGATGGCAATGGCAAGGCTCATATTTAACTGATTAAGGCTAATGTACAAACTCGGTAATGTACAAATTTATAGCATTCTGGTTTAATGGACCGAGCTTAGCAGGTTGTCTTTCGCTGGCCCGTTGGATATTTGCCAGATCTTTGAAACAAAGAGGCGTATTAACTGCGCTGATTCAGGCTGACTTTTTTTTTCCCTTTATGGGTTTGAGCGTCTCCCAAACGGAGCCGTGTCAGATAAGCGAATCTGGTCATAAACTCTGGAGAAACTCGCATTGTTTCCGTAGGCAGTCACAGAAAGAATGCTTCATAAAAGCAGCTGCAGAAAATGAAACCCCAAAATAATCCCGTCATAAAACGTTTGATTTAGACGGTTAAAAAGCCGACGGCTGGAGGTCTTCGTTTGTTGCAGGTGTCCTGCAACGCACCGAGGCTGACCAGAGGACATGCCCTTGGCTTCTCGGCTTCTGCAACCAAATTTAGACCTTGGCCGGTCGCAGACGGCATCGGAGGGGAATGCTCTGGCAGTGGCCGTTCTTTGGAATGCTGGGAATTTGGGGTTTGTAGGATACCATATTAAAACGTTGGGAAGTTCCCTGTGTGATATTTTAGATGGCTGCTGATAAATGACCCGCCTGGCTGCGATCTGTACATGTTTCTGAGAACTTGAGCTTCGCGGTCACTGCAGGGTCAGTCAGGGTTTAGTTTCCTGTACCACCTCAACCTGCCGTACTGTACAAATGATGTTAAACGGCTGTGAAACAGGAGAGAGAAGCTGGTTAGCGTTAGCTTAGTTGGCAGTATAGCAGTCCCCACAGCCCCAGGTTAAGCAGGTGGCGACTAACGATCCAGCGGCTGCCGTTGAAACGTTAGAAAGCTGAGTTAAGGTTGTTCCACCATGGTTTTGGGTCTGTAGCCTCTGCTTAACTAGCTAGCTCCACCTCCGCAGAGTACGAGCTGCTGAGCTACCGTGTAGACCATAAAAACTGGTGTCTGAAACAACGAAGTTCAGCGACTGGTTTGGGAGCACTATGTTTAGCTAGGTTGGCCAGCACCGTCCATGTTCCAGCTAACTGAGGCTCTAATTCCACCAGTTTGGAGGAGAGGGCCTTATACCTGAGAGTGCAGAGTGGCGGAAATGGGTCTTGGGGGGTGTTTTCCACTGCTTTCAGCCACATTTCAAGTCCAGGTTTGCTTAATTCCCACTCGGCGCATTTTTTGGAGCTCCCACCAGTTGTTCACAGCTCTGCCATTAAAATGCCGGACCCCGTTGTCCTTGTAAAAGTCGGAGTGTCAGCTAAATCTTTGCGAGGACTTGAGTAAAAGCAGTTGGTGAATAAGGCCCAATGTCTGTTCACATGCCTAGAGGGCGCCAGAGGGCAATCTTCTAGAACACAGCGGTAAAAACAAAGGATCGGAGCTGGATTGGGCTTAAATTGGCGGATTTCTGATCTGACTCCAGCCTTGTTTGTTTACAGCGTCCGAAATCAGCACTAAATTTTATGCCAGAAATGTTCTACTGAGGCTGCGTGACTAGATGGTTAAATGATCGGAGCCTCAGCGGAACCTTTCCGCACAGTTTTGGCGGATGCTGAGGGAAACGCAGCCAAGTGCAACACAGGCTGGCAAACCTGCCTTGATTAACTCGTGTGTTTTGTGATTTCAGCTGCCCGTCTGATCAAGTTGGTCAGAGGATGGTCAGAACTGGACCTCTGACGCCCATCCACGTAGTAGCCATGAACCCATGCCCGTTCACAAGCCAGCGCTAGCCCAGCTGAGTTAACCTGGCGACAAGGCAGACGTTTGCGCGTCTCTGCTGGGTTTGTTTAGTCTGGGTTGGTGTGTAACACCGAGCCTGTTGTCTGGAGCACAGGTCCTGCACCCTCCCTCACACACACACACACACACACACACACACACACACACACACACACACACACACACACACACAGCCGTACGCACATCTCTCTGATTGTATGATTCAGTAGATTGATTTGGCGCGCTGTAGGTGGGTATAGCCGAGGACTCTGACAGCGCAGGCTTGTTTCATGCTCTGCGGCGCTTGCCTCGGCATTCCGCTCACGCTCCAGACAGCTGACGGATCGAGGGGAGAGCTGTCAGACGGCCGGCCCCCGTGCGTCTCCCAGCATCACGACGCTGCCGCTGCAACTCTTTGAACGCGAGCTGGCAGCCCCGAGGGACTGCTTTTCAAACAGCTATATCCAGAGCGCTCGGCTGCTGCGGCTCAGCGGCGCAGTTTAGTTTAGCACGAAAGCTGAGAGGCAAGTAATGGAAGCTCCGACCTCCCCCGTTAGTGCTGTGTGAACCGCACGCTTGTTAAAGGGGAGTTTCACTGATCTCTCCAGCGTTCAGTTTGTGCAGTGGGGGAGATGGAGAAGGCCGCTCGGAGTCGGGAGTCGGTGCGAGATGGTTCGTTGTAGAGAAACTTGCCAGCTCCGATTTCTTCACAACGGTGGTGAATGGAACCGGGCGTCGGTCGCCGCGACTACAGCACAACTACAGCCAGTTTATTTACTACCCAAACCCAGCTGTTTAGGTGTAGGTTAAGGTTGGGGTCGGATAAGGTGTAGGTGTAGATTAAGGTTAGGTTAAAATTAGGTTTAGGTGTGGGTTAAGGTTTGGCTCAGATTAGGTTTCGGTGTAGGTTTAGATGAGGTGTATAATTAGGTTTAGGTGTAGGTTTAAATGAGATTTTGGTTAAGGTTGGGTACAGATTAGGTTTAGGTGGAGATTAAAGTTAGGTTTAGATTGGTGTGGGTTAAGGGGTAGGTTAAGGTTTAGATTCAGTTGTTGGTTATTTTAACATTAGGTGTAAGATGAATGTTATTAGATGAATGTTTGGTTTGGTGTAGATTTAGGTGGAGGTTAAAGTAAATGTATGTGTAGATTACGTTGCGTGTTAAGGTTAGGATTCATTTATGGTTGGGTGTAGATTAAGGTTGGGCTCAGATTAGGTGTAGGTGTTGGTTAAAATGAGGTGTAGATTGTGTCGTATGTTATTGTTAGGTTTAGATTAGGTGTAGGTGCAGAATTAGGTGTAGATTAAAGTTAGGTTCAGATTGGTGTGGGTTAAGGTCTAGGTTTAGTAAAGGGTCTTTACCAGTTACAGTTAGATTAAGGCTCAGGTTAGGTGTAGATTAAGGTGTAGTTTTAGATTAGGTATAGGTGTAGATTAAGGTGTAGCTTCTCACTCCCACATCTCTGATGCAAACATGTAATGTCTTCATGGAGCCGAAACCTTCTTACACCAAATCTCTTCTGTCTTCAAATATTAAAGGACCCGTGGAATTGGACCCGGTGAGCGTCTCGCCGGCCCGACCGGCCACTCTGAGCAGAAAGCAGAGCGGCTGACCCCGCACACACAGAGTCATAGGCATGCAAATGGGGTCACTGTTGTGGTCACAGCGGCCGAGCCGTGGTCTTTGTGCCAGACACACGGAGTGCGCTTGTGTTTGGAGGCCTTGACTTTTCACACAGCGTTCTCTTTTCATTGACGTCACCAGAGAGCCTTGGTCACTGCACCTCGGCCAGCGCGGCGTACTTCTCAAAGCTTTATACTTCAACAGTCATTCACTGGCCGGTGCGGACCGTTTACCCTGGGCCAGCTGGGAGGGCGAGCACCCGTTTACACTTGGGGAATTCGAATTCTATTAGTGCCATGGTGTTTAGCCTGCTAGCTAACTTATCGAAGCTACTCGGTGGCGCTGTAGCCGAGCTAGGTCAGCAAAAGTAGCGTAGCGAGTGGCTATAGATGCAAAACCTGAGGTAAAAAAGGTTCGTTTCAACTTCGGCCAGCCAGCATCAGTCGCTCTGTTTGGGTCAATCTCGTTTAGACGTTTATTAGTGGACTTTCTGTCAGACATGAGCGAGTTCTGAGGGAGTGATGCTGTGCTAAGCTAATGCTAACCTGATTCAGAGCAGTTTAGCGTTTGTTATTGGTAGATTGACGGTTTAACAGTTATTCAGTGACGTATTTAGAGGTGCACAGCGTTCGCTTGGTGTTCGGTGACCCGATTTGAGCGTTTTTCGGCCGTCTGCGCTAGCTGCGCAGCTTGCGCTTCTCCCCGGCCACAGTTCTACTGCGTCATTACTGTAATAGTTTGACTGTACGAGAAATAACAGTCAATCTGGTACAGAAACCCAGACGTGTGTTGGAAATCAGCAGTTAACAGTGGAAACTATGGAGAATAGGGACCATTACAAGCTTTTTGGATCCACAATTAAGACTGTTCTTTTGCATGTTGTGGTGATTTGCAGGCACTTGCACTCATGGGTATCTTCCTGACCTTATCGGGATATTAAAGCGCTTGCCGGAACATCCCATAGGTCTTAGATTATTTGATTTTCAGCGCGTGGGCTCACAGCAATTCAGTAATTAAAACGTGTCGCGGAGCCTCGGATCAAAACCTTCCATCAGAGACGCGCTCGCGATCACGCGGCTCAGCAGCGGCCTTTGCCTGGAAGCCCCTATTGATTTGGACGTCTTTTAAGCCCTGAAGTTCGCCCCTCCGAGGCGTAATGTGCAGTCCGACCATCCAATTTATAAGCGAACGGGTCTCTCTTTTTCTCCCGGTCTCTCTCTCTCTCCGTGTCTCTCTCCATGGCAACCTTTCGGACTTTCGCTAAGGGATTTTGACAAACTAGATTACCTGGCAGTTCAGCTCAGGTGAGGGATTAGGTGTGGAGTGTCTCAAAAAAACCCTCCTGTGGCTCGTTCTGTGGCACGAAAAAGCTCAGTCAGTGGCGTTCTCCTCGTGAAATATGCGAGGTGGTCGAAATTGCAGGAAGGGTCACTGGAGACGAGCTCGTCTGAGGAAAGATGCACTGAAAACCCTAAGTTTGGGTGGGTTTGTGAGGTTCTAACAACAGTTCTTCATCTGAAGAACCTACCTACTTGGTAGTTGAGAGAAAACCCATAGATCAGGGGGTTTCAGACGCACTGCGATTGATGGAGGTTTAGCCATGGTGACGTAAACTGGTTTTGGGGTTAAGCTTTTATTTTCTGGCAGAAGCTGGGCGTTGAATGTGTGAAGTATGGAACCCACAAGACATCCCTGATGTTTTGCAGATGTTCTGACACAGATGTTCTTTTCACACCTCACCTTCAAGAACTGACTGTTCATCAAAACTCGCTCATCAATATGTAGAGCCCACCCTTTGACGCATGCCCCTGTAGATGGAGATAATGAATGGTTTTTCCCTTCACCGGTCAGTGATGCTAATGTTATGGCTGATCGGCGTAGTCGTGGTAGGAGAAAAAAACGTTCATGTAAATGAGTTTTTGCAGTCCATTAGAGCTGTTACCATGGTAACTGTTAACCATCAGAGGGCACAGGCCTGAATGGAGTAACGCTCAATGTGAAAAGCCCTTGACTGAAGGGCAGTACATGGAAGCGAATGGTCAGAAGTGAATAGTTCAGCCTCGCCGCTATTCTATACACTAAATAGAATCTAGACAGCCAATCAGCAGCCTAGATTGCCTAACTACGTCAGTACTGAAATGAATAAGTAATTAAGTACTTACTGTTTGCTATTTGCCCTCCACAGCGGTGCCCCTGCCCCCTCACCAGAGGCTGACCATAAAGGACTTGTTCGTGGACGGCAAGCCCAACACGGAGCTGCTGAAGAGCCACCTGGTCAAAGAGGGCCGCGTGGAGGAGGACGTCGCCCTCCGCATCATCACAGACGGCGCCAACATCCTGCGGCAGGAGAAATGTATGCTGGAAGTGGAGGCGCCCATCACAGGTGAGGACGGTGGCAGCTCGCCTGTTGTAGAGCTGCCCTCTCGGAGTGCTTCTGGGTGCAGTTATTTCTCTTGGGATGGGAGTAGTTCATCGTGATTGTGCGTAGTTTAGAGATATAGTACAGTTTATTTATTTTTATTTATTTATAAAAGGCAGCGTATATGTATATTATATCATGTATACAGTTAGTGGTTAACCTCCTCCACATATTTAGTCTCTAGCTCTTGCTCATACAGCTTGTGGATTCTTGTTACAGTAAAGGATGTTGAGGAGAACGTAAGCTCCGCTATCCAAACCTACCAGTTAACCCACATGTGTCTTCTGCACGAGTTGTAGCCTATATGTAATGGTGACGTTGGGAAAACAGTAGTAAATCTGAAAATTGTAAATTATCTTGGGGGACTGTTTTTGTCCTATAATTGCCTGCATGTATCTCTCCACCATGAGTTGAGCTCAAAACCATGTTTTAGGCTAAATCCTTCTCAAAACTAGTTAAAATGAAATCTCTGAAATCGGGCAGCGTATTCCTAATCTTTTTCACAAAGCAGCTTTCTAGGATGTTGGATATCTCAGTATTACTATATTTGCATGGTAATGATTTAATTCTGTGGCTCTTGTTGGATGTTGGATTTAATTTTCAACATTTTATAAAAGTACGTTAAGTTTATGGCGTCCCCATCTAACGCTCCAGCCATAAGGTACTGTTCTAGCCCAGGGCTAACAAACCAGCCACAAGCTAACATGTTGTGTTCCCGCTGACAAATACAGTGGCATACAAAGATTTGGGCGCACCCTGGTAAACTGATCTCCAGAAGACAAATTTTAAGCAACTTTTACTGTGTTCATTTTGTTTTGTACAATTTTGCAGTCGAACAATCAGAGCGAAGCACCATGCAAATGTTTGGGCACCCCAAGAGATCTGAGCTCTCACAACCTTCACGAAGATCTCAGACCTTAATTAGCTTGTTAGGGATGCGGCTTGTTCATAGTCATTGTTAGGAAATACCAGGTGATGCAAGTTTCAGAGTTTTAGAAATGCTTGTACTCCTTAAACCTCGTCCCACGGAAATACAAAACCAGTTTTTCAG
This sequence comes from Salminus brasiliensis, assembly GCF_030463535.1. NCBI lineage: Eukaryota > Metazoa > Chordata > Actinopteri > Characiformes > Bryconidae > Salminus > Salminus brasiliensis. Next base: position 32,819,164 of record NC_132897.1, read on the forward strand.
AGGAACATCCAACAGATGAAGCTAAACACTGCACTTTTTGGCTGTGGTCAGTAAAGATGTTTTCACAAAAAGCATACCTTTCCAACTGTTAAGCACAGGTGTGGCTCAGTGTGGACTTTGGGGTTGTGTTGCAGCCAGTGGCTCTGGGAACGTTTTACCGGTAGAAGGAAGAATGGGTTCAATTAAATACCAGCAAATCCTGGACGCAAAAACATCACACCATCTTAAAACAAGCGAGAATGCGCCTCTACAGCAAGATAATGATCCTAAACCCACCTCAGAATCCACCATGGACTACCTTGCAGTCTTCCACCTTAATCTCATTGAAACTCAGAAGAGCAGAGCTGGCAAACCTAGAAACCTTTTCAAGGAAGAATGGCCGATTAATCATGCAGCCCCATTTACGGTGCATAACGCGGTCGTCTCTTCAGCCGTAGTTACGGTTTCTGCAGGCTCACGCAAGCTTATTTCATCTGTCCTGAAAGTCGTTGATCTTCGGATCAGAGCGTCTGCAAGAGGTCGGCCTGTATGCCCCACAGAAGCCAGATCTTCTTGTAATCTGAGAAACTAGCTCGTACTCTAATGATGCACTGTTCCTTTTTTTTTTGTTGAAGAAATGGAAATTGGCTGTTACCTGGCAACAGGAATGCGGCCAAGCGAGTGGGCTACAGTCCATGCGAGAGGGATAGTGGGCTATAAGAAACAAGTGTATTAGTTATAAAGGGAGGAATGGTACATTAACGGTTGGCAGGCATTCCCGCTTGAAGAAGGTGCCAGTGTGCGAGGACTCTATATCTAGAACAAGCTCCAATTATATCATTTCGAGTGATCTGATGATGGACCAACTTTCTGAGCACTCTGAAAAGACAAAGTATGCAGTGTGGTTCCATTGCAGTATTATGGGGTGCTTCAAATTCTCGCCAGCAGAACCTTATCGACCGTATGCTACCGTTGCCAGGATCTCTTCAGTTAGTGGAGTTGGGACATGAGTTTTGGGAGATGGACCACACCCTGAACTGTTTGCCTTCAAATCTCATTTGCATTACTCTTGTGCTGGGGGTCTTGTGTATGTTTGCATACCGTACCTAAGTGTTGTGGAGTGGTGTTACTGTCTAAGCGCCCAGTTATTAAGGGTCGCATATTTGGTCTCCATCAATTCTGCAGATGCCCATGGCCGAGCATCCAGGTGAGGTAATTGGCCTCAGTCTCGCTCTGTGGGTAGATGGCCCTCCATCTCCCTAATCCCTCAGATGGCCAAGCTTAATGAGTCTTGTGATGGGACGATCCTAGCTGGCAAGTCGGGAGTGGTAATGGCTAAATTGGTGAGAAATATGGCTATTTAAGAGTTTGCTTTGAGAGCTGTCAGCTGGATTTTAGTCCAGGCTCAGGGTTGGGAGTCTGTGTAATACTGGGGCTAGGTGATTCAAATGTGCAACAGATGACTAATAGTAGCCAACTAAGACCTGGCTAACAGAGCCTACAGCTAAAAGCATCAAGTTAAGTCTGTGTGTGGGCCATCTACGATCTCTCTAGCTCGAGTGCCTTTTACGCTCCCAGCCAACTGGCATCATGATGTGGATGAACCCTTGCTTTCGACTCGGGCCGTCCTGCCTGCCCCCTCTTCAGCGGAGCTCGCCCCCAGAGCCGGCCTGTGCACCAGCCTCTTGCTGCCATGCTCTGCAGTGTGAAAGGATTCAGACTTGATGCATGTTCGCCTTGGCTACCTTTGTTGCTAAGTGACGGCTGCCTTGTCGCTGCAGTCCTGATGTAAGGGTGTGCGGAGGTGGAAGTATTCTCAGAGCCTGAGGCTGAGCCTGATGCTTTTCTATAGGCACTTGTCTTTAATTCATACCTGCGTGCCGTCCTCGTCGCTATGGCCTTTTCTTTTTCACCCTCCGATTCAGGCTACGAGCGGCAATCCTCTGTGATAGTACGCTGCTAAAATGACATATCCGAAAGGGGGTGTGTGTGTGTGTGTTATAATTTCCTCTTGAAGCGAACCCTAGACCTCCTGCCGATTTCCCTGGCTCGAAACTGGCTTTCACACTCCCTTTCGCACAGGCCACTTTGATTGAGAAGTAGTAAAAATCAAAATAGTCAATTGCAATAAACAATGCAGCGTTTAGCCAAAGGTTCCCAAAGCTTTGCATAAGACTCTGTATGTGTATGTATTGTATGTTTGGAGTGTTTGCATGTATGCAGGAAGGGCCTTCTGTTGACCGTGTCCTTTTGTGGTTGTGTGGTTTTAGTGTGTGGTGATGTCCACGGCCAGTTCTTTGACCTCATGAAGCTTTTCGAGGTGGGAGGGTCGCCCGATAACACACGTTACCTGTTCTTGGGAGACTACGTGGACAGAGGCTACTTCAGCATCGAGGTGAGTTTGTTTTTTCTTAGTCGCGTAGTTTTAGGTGACCTGCTAAAGTGGCTAACAGTAAGAGCAGGACGCCGAACAGGTCCACTAAACCTGGCAAGTAACAGGTGAGTTAAATCAGAAGAGCTTGGGCAGGGATGGTAAACGCATGGGATGGTGCAGGCCGCTGGTCCTCCGGGACTGGAATTGCCCACTGCTGATCTAGGGCATCTTCAGTAGAATCAGTAGAATCTTCCAGCAGGCCAGCTTCTCCAAACCATCTGGTAAAGCGTATTGAATAAAGACCAGCTGCACTGTATTAACTACCCCCCACACACACACACACACGCTCTCTCACTCTATGGGTCAGCGGTCTCTGGACACTCCAGAGTCCCATAGTGAAGATTTGTAGCTTGGCTGTTGCCTTTCTCATGACCTCCCTGGAAGCTGTCGCTGTCCTGCCTTTCCAGACACGTCATTAAAGTAGATTAGGGCACGACTGACTCATCGCTTGATCGATGGACCCTTATACCCCACTGCACGCTGCCCTCAAACCGTGGGGACTTACTTATGTGGTTTCGGACACTTTGACTCTGACTCGTGGCTTAACTCTGACTCTACCTTAACGGACTCATGACGCAACTTGAAACCACTCAGCTGACTGGCATCTTTTCACAGACATGCCCTTAACTGACTCCAGGTCAACTCCGATCCTTAACCCTTAACTAGTGGCTCAGAATTGCCCTAGATGTGGACATGCCCTTAACTAACTTTGGCGGTTCACTTGCCCATAATTGGCTCTGCCCTTTACGAATTTGTGACTCCACTTGGACTTTGCTTGTAACTGACTTCCAGGTCAACTCGGACTCGCCCTTAATTGTTTTGCGCTTTACTTGCTCGTGATTTAGTTCAGAATTGGTCTTAACCAGCTTGTGACTAGACTAGGACATGCCCTTAACTGACTTGCAGGTCAGTTAAGACTTGCCCTTTATAGACTTGGACCTTTTCTGACATGCGTCACCACTTGGCCTCGCCTTTAACTGACTTCTAGGTCAACTTGGACTCGCCCTTAATTGTTGCACCCTTAACTTACTCGGGACTCTGCTCAGAATTGCCCTTAACCAGCTTGTGACTGGACACGGCCCTTGGACATGCCCTTAACTGACTTTAGCGGTCAACTTCCACTCGCCCGTAATTGACTCTTTATAAATTTGTGACTCCACTTGGACTCTCCTTTTAACGGACTTCTAGGTCAACTCAGACTCGCCCTTCACTTACTCGGGACTCGGCTCAGAATTGCCCTTAACCAGCTTGTGGCTGGACTTGGACTTGCCCTTAACTGACTCGCTGGTCAGCTAAGACTCTCCCTAAGAGTTGCCTTTAATTGACTCACGACTCAATTGAGAATCGCTCTTTACTCAGTTGCGACTCCACTCAATCTTGGCCTTTAACACCGCGTAACTTGACTCTCCTGTAACTTGCCTCACTTGCAAGTCAATTTTTGCCTCGTCCTTGACAGATTCTCGGATCTGCCCTTAAATGCCGGATCACGTTCTTACTAAAACGTACGAAATGTTTAATTAGCTGTTACGGCAGTTAGCGTATTTGCTATACAAAATATCTGTCCATCCATTCATCCATCTGCCCATCGACCGACCGGTTCTTCTGAGGTCGTTTGCTCTGCGTGTCTTGCCTCGGTTCTTCTAGAATGAATGGCTCGTCATTTGCAGAGGTGTAGTGTCCGGCAGCTTGTCGGGGTAGGGTTGGACAGTAGGGTTTGAGTCTCCACTAAAGACACACGGCCCCTGCAGGAATCCATTGATCGTCACAGTCATGCGGGTTTCCGAGGGTTTTTTAGATGGAGGCCATAAGAGCCCCCCAAATGTCATAGATGAAAGAACTGGAGGTGGAGTGCTGCAGGCCCCCCATGACGATACGTGCCCCTCGTCCCACGTCTGCTTTGTCCTGAAAGTCAAAATTCACACGTTTACAGCTATTTAGCTAAGCTAATGTTAGCTTACCTGACCACAGTGCAGGGTTCGGAAGTGACCAGCTGTTGTGCTAAATAGAACGACATTGAGTTGCTGGTGTTGAAGTGCCAGAAAGCTAAAATCCAGCCTCTAATGTGGCTATTGGAGCTGTGACTAGCTTAATTAGCAGGCTGCATCCTTCAGTATAGGCTTGATGTGGCTAACAGCTTTGCTACTGACGCAGTTGTAGATGATGGAAGCGGATGTGGTGTTTGAGGCTGTAGCTAACTACAGTTAGCTGTAGTTAACTCTGCAGCAGTAGTGCGAGCAGATTTCCCTGTTTGCTGCTGTGGAAGTTTGTCTAGTTACAGACATCACCCCTCGCTTTACCTCTCCTGTTCTTATCGTTAGCCCCCCAATCACTGTGACGGTGGTTCTGCCCTTTATTTACAGCAGTTACGTGTTCTCCTGTTCTCTCCGCTATGTCTTTTCTCCCCTCTCTTCTCCTCTCCTCCTCTTTAAAGAGAAGGAGAGGAGAAGAAAGGAGAGGAGGAGAAAGGGGAGGAGGAGGAGGAGGAGGAGGAAAAGAAGGTAAGATTAAAGAGAAAGGGGAGGAGGAGGAGGAGGAGGAGGAAAAGAAGGTAAGATTAAAGAGAAGGAGAGGAGGAGGAGGAGGAGGAGGAGGAAAAGAAGGTAAGATTAAAGAGAAGGAGAGGAGGAGAAAGGGGAGGAGGAGGAGAGATTAAAGAGAAGGAGAGGAGAAGAAAGGGGAGGAGGAGGAGGAGGAAAAGAAGGTAAGATTAAAGAGGAGGAGGAGGAAAAGAAGGTAAGATTAAAGAGAAGGAGAGGAGGAGAAAGGGGAGGAGGAAAAGGTAAGATTAAAGAGAAGGAGAGGAGAAGAAAGGGGAGGAGGAAAAGGTAAGATTAAAGAGAAGGAGAGGAGAAGAAAGGGGAGGAGGAGGAGGAGAGATTAAAGAGAAGGAGAGGAGAAGAAAGGGGAGGAGGTGGAGGAGAGATTAAAGAGAAGGAGAGGAGAAGAAAGGGGAGGAGGAGGAGGAGAGATTAAAGAGAAGGAGAGGAGAAGAAAGGGGAGGAGGAGGAGAAGGTAAGATTAATCTTACCTCCTTCTCCCCTTTCTTCTCCTCTCCTTCTCTTTAATCTTACCTTCTCCTCCTCCTCTCCTTTCTTCTCCTCTCCTTCTCTTTAATCTTACCTTCTCCTCCTCCTCTCCTTTCTTCTCCTCTCCTTCTCTTTAATCTTTCCTTCTCCTCCTCCTCCCCTTTCTTCTCCCCTCCTTTTTCTCTTCTCCTCTTCCCTCTCCACCCCCTCTCTTTTATTTTTTTCCTCTCCCGTCTCCTCTCCTCCATCTTTTCCTCTCCCCTCTTCTCCTCTGTTCTCTTCTGCTCTTTCTCTGTTCTCCTCTCCCTTTTCTGTTACCTGTAATTTTCTGCTCATTTTTCTTTATGCGTGGGCTGAGACACTGTCTCCAACACGCGCACGCACACGCACTAAACGCACGCACTAAACGCACACACACACTCTAAACGCACACTCTAAATGCACACTCTAAACGCACACACACACACTTGTCTATTATTTCAGATGGCATTTGAATGTGCACCTGCTGTCCTTGGTTTCCTGGGCAGCCTGTGCGTTCTCACTGCTCTAAGTGCAGAGTGGGGACTTGAATGTTAATAGAAGGAGGAGAGGATCCTAAATAGAAGCTAATGAGAGAGAGTGAGTGAGTGTGTGTGTGTGTGTGTGTGTGTGTGTGTGTGTGTGTGTGTGTGTGTGTGTGTGTACGTCTCAACTGTACTGTGGAATAAGCTCTTCCTCGAGCACTGTTTGTATTGCCAGCGCTCTGTGTTGTCAGCTGCCCGGTGCAGTCTGTGAATCTTAGATGTGTAAATTAAGCAAAGTGCTCTCCGGGGGCGAGTCGTCATGTGGCTACTTTATCACTGCGATTCCTCGCGCACACAATGACCATCTGGGCTACTTTTAATGAGGGGATGGGAGCCAAGCCTCAAAGTGGGGACCTCCAACAGTTCATCAGTTTCACTCTCTCTGTGGTTGATGTGAAGTTTGGTCAGTTTGGTTCCAGCCCGTAACTGTCTTACCCGTTAGTTTGGGGCAGGGGAAGAAGGTTGCAGGTTCAGATCACAGGACCGACTGGCTCTTGACCCTCATTGTCGCTGGGGTGCTCCTATTCCCAGTTCCCAGTCATTTAGCGTGGTTCTCCTTTGGTTCCCATGTTCAATCCTCCAACAGTTGGCATGTTCCCTCATCTGCTACCATTTTCCTATTAGTTTAGTGTGTTGCCCAACAGGCTGGTTGCTGGTCCTATTTGCCTACGTCCCCCTCATTTTCGCTCTTTCTCTCCATCTCCGCAGTGTGTGTTGTTCCTGTGGTCGCTGAAGATCAACCACCCCACCACCCTCTTCCTCCTCAGAGGCAATCACGAGTGCCGGCACCTCACGGAGTACTTCACCTTCAAACAGGAATGTGAGTGCAGTCATATCTACATAGTCTCAGTATCAGAATCTAGTGACCACCCATGGTCCTGGCCTGGATCAGGGTCCAGTCTCGTGTCCGGAATTGCTCCCCTTGTAAATCAGCGGGCACACCAGTCAGTCGTAGCTGGAGGCGTCTGGCTAACTTTGTGGGATCCTGATGACCCTGGTACATGATACCTGGCAAACAGCGTGCCAAGGGTGATTACTCCCACTATTCTGTAGGTGCTCATAATGTTCGGATGTGTATGTACTCGCTTACTCACTCACTCACTCATGCCCTTCAAGGAAGATCTCCCATGTTCTGATCTCGGATTAGGTTTTGCCACTCCAGATTAATGAGTAACGGGCCTTTGTGCCAGGCCTTTGTGCTCGAATCTACCATCCGTCCAGAGCAGCGACGTCGAGTCTAGTGCCTTTTGCATAACAAACGGCAGCGGCCGGGTTCAGCAGCGGCCACGTCTTCGTTAAGAAGGGCTCTCCATGTGACCTTGTGTGTTGTTTTTTTGTTTTTTTTTCAATGGCCGCATTGAAATAAGGACTCGTAAATGAATCGCGGGCCCTGTTGCGGGGGCTTCTGAAAGCGAGGCCGGTAATGAGGAAGTTGAGCACAGACACTACAGCAATAATAAGCTTAATAAGCCCCTGAAAGAGTGTACACACAACTGCTAATGAGTGCTAATTGGGCCCATCTGAACTGAACTGAATAGCAGCCTCTCTCTCGGCTCCTGGGCCTCGTTCACCGGCGTACGCAGCTTGCCTTGCAGTGTCGTTTGTCTCTGGGTGGTGTTCGTTTCCTTATATCGCCAGGACCGCATTGCATATATAAAGGCCTTCGTGACCTTGCTGTGTTTAACCTCTCCAGCCCCCCCACCTCCACTGTTCATGGCTTTAACCCCACCCCTCCCCTTTTCTGGCCTCTTGCTTTTGTTTTGACAGGTAAAATAAAGTACTCGGAGCGAGTGTATGACGCGTGTATGGAGGCGTTTGACTGTTTGCCTCTCGCCGCTCTCCTCAACCAACAGTTCCTCTGCGTTCACGGAGGCCTCTCGCCAGAAATCAACTGCTTGGATGACATTAGGAAAGTAAGTAGTCGTCTGACTGCTTCAGACCTTGTTGAAAGATGCTCTTGGGACGGAGGAAGGCACTGTATTGTCTAAACAGCAGTCAGGTTTTCCGTGTATTCTGAAGCAGTGGGTAAAGATGCAGTAGGTACCTTCCTGTGACCTCCTGAATATGTGTAAGGTTGTGAGGCCTCTACACCTTCCAGATTTACAAAAAAATTGCAATATGCTACATTCCGTTCCTTATCTGAAGGTCCTGAAGACCCCAGCCCCCGTAACATGATGGGTACCACTGCAGCAAGGGTTCTATTTAGGTTGTGTCTGGTACGGTTTCTATTTTACTGGCAAAACTTGACTCCATTCCCTTTTGTTTTTTTGTTTTTTTTCTCCATCACTCTGCAGTTAGACAGGTTTAAAGAGCCCCCGGCCTTCGGCCCAATGTGCGACCTGATCTGGGCGGACCCGGGCGAGGACTACGGCAGCGAGAAGACCTCGGAGCACTTCAACCACAACTCTGTCCGAGGCTGCTCCTATTTCTTCAGGTGCCAATCCTGCTCCATGCAAACCCATTCGCTGACTCCGCACCCTTTCATGAAATTCGGCAGTTACAGGAACATGGGGAAGTGGGCCACATTTGGGGTGCTTTGGAGTTGATGTAGAACACTGCTGATTTACGTGTACTGTAGTAAGAACTTATCCACCGTCTACAAATGAATTGATGGCCAGGGAATCAGCTGATTAGCAAGTCCTGCGTAATGTGGTTCAGGTGTGGTAGAGAACATGCTAAACTGTGCAGGGTAACGGGACACTGGTTTACCCTGAGAAGGATAAGCCTAAAGGTTAAGCCGGCTCTGCCCAAGTCGATGTCGGTCAGAGCGCAGTTCTCCGACGGCATGCAGCCGTTAAGTCGTCCAGCCTTGGGTGGAAAGCTCCGATTTGGGCTGGCTCCTGGAAACACGGTGCTGTGTGTGTGTGTGTGTGTGTGTGTGTGTGTGTGTGTGTGTGTGTGTGAGTGTGTGACTGAACTGTTTGCTTGTCCAGCTGGCCTTGGTTTGTGCCACGCTAACTGAACGCTAACTAAATGCAGGTGTTGTAATTGCCTGAGCGGTCTTTTTGGAGGGGTGGGACGGGTTCGATCAAAACCCCCACAACAGATGCCAGTAGCTACGTTAAGGGCCTTCTTCAGCGAATGCCGGCCTAAGTCTTGTGGCTGCCAGGAAGGCATTTTTTAAGCCTTTCCAGCCCTCTGGGTGTTTGGTTTGACCCTGCATTGGAGCACATGGGTCCAAAAACCGCTGCGAATGGGTTTCGGTTGTAAAAATGACCACCTGCTGTATACAGACAACCCCATAACGCTTATTATGTATAGGCTTCATGCAGAGGGATGCAGTAACGCAATGCTTACCCCACTAATGACCCTACCAATCTGGAACTCCACCTAGCATTAACAATGCTCCCAACACTAGGGGTAAGAACGCGCTTGTCAAACTGCCGCCAATGCAGCCCACCCGCTCTGAGGAAAGCCCCGGGTCCCCAGCTCTAAGTATCTAAGCGATGTTGGCCGGCAGACGCGTCTAGGTGACTTTCTTTGGGCACGAGATGAGCTTGGTGACCGTTCAAGTCTGGTGTTGGTTAGCAGCATTAGCCTAGCACCAATAGATGTTGGCTATCGAACCTGTGTTGGTTGATCGACTGCATGTTTGGTCTATGATATAAATGCATTTACTATGTATACTGTGCTTTTTTTAGTCCTTTAGTCTGTTGTCATACCGCCCCTATAGTGCCATGACACCCCTGTGCAGGAAGCCTTCAAGCAAAGCCTAATTTCCCCCCTCTCCCTCTCTTTACCTTCCAGTTATCCTGCTGTCTGCGACTTTCTGACGAACAATAACCTGCTGTCTGTAATAAGAGCGCACGAAGCCCAGGACGCAGGGTAAGCAGCTGTATTTTAAATTTGCCGTCCGCAAAGTTTAGCCCGATCCACAAGCTTACTTTATGTATTTTACGGCCTCTGCCGTGACTCTAAAACTGCCCGCTTGTTCCCCTTTTCGCAGGTACAGGATGTACAGGAAGAGCCAGACGACGGGCTTCCCCTCATTAATCACCATTTTCTCTGCCCCCAATTACCTAGACGTGTACAACAACAAAGGTAGGCCGAGGCCGCCGACCCTCCCGCTCACAAACCCTGGCTTGTCTACTCTGGCCTTGAAATTTTGTTTGAAAATGAAAGGAAAGGGCTCGAAGCGAAAGTTTGGGCACTCTATTTTTATAAAGGGTCACATATTATGGTCTGTTTTCCTGGATCAGATCGGGACATCCCTAACCTCCACCATTTCGGTCAGCTGGCATTTCTGAATTACACTGTGACCTGAGGAAACTGCTGCCTGTAAACACTGGGCTATCTTCCAGAGTCTTCTCCCGTTTTGTGGGACGAGGTTTGAGGAGCTTTGAATGCGATTGTGAAGTGCCCAAACCTTTGCACTAGTAATTTAATGCCTTTAGGAGAGCCTTTCATCTCCACCACACTTCACCCTACACACAAACGGAGGTTAAGACCCAAACTTTTGACTTTTGCACGAATATAATGCACTTTTTTCGCTGTCCCCCTGCAGCCGCCGTGCTAAAGTACGAAAACAACGTGATGAACATCCGACAGTTCAACTGCTCCCCTCATCCCTACTGGCTGCCCAACTTCATGGACGTGTTCACGTGGTCCTTGCCTTTTGTCGGAGAGAAAGGTATCTGCGTTCGCTCGGGGCGGGAGGGCGCACCTCACCGTTCCAGGGGCCGCAGTGCCGCAAGTAGTCCCAACCCCTCAAGGGCTGGGTCCAGGGTGGTGGGGCGAGGAAAGGCTTTGGTGTGATGGGCATTTTTTTTGTGTGTGTCTTTTATAGTGTTTGTAATTAATAATTTAAGCGAGATTAAGGTTTATACAGGGGTCTGAGTCCAAAGGCTAGAGTTTCTCTTGCTGGAGGCGCTGATTGTAGGCCTTTGGGACGATCGACTGAAGCGTTTGCTTGTGTTTGCAGTGACTGAGATGCTGGTCAACGTTCTCAACATCTGCTCTGACGACGAGCTCATGTCCGAGGGAGACGACCTCTGTGAAGGTACCAGAAACTCATAAACGCACATGCATACATATTTGAACCGATATCTGCCTGTTATGCCCTCGTTTGAAGTGTGTGGCCTCTAGGGTTGGACGGTGTCCACTTTTCTAAAAACCTCTGCTCCCTATTACTGCCGGTAGGGAGTAGGGTATACGCTGTCAGAGATGCAGAGATGCACGGTCATCCCGAAAGTACTGGATGGGGCACCATTCCGGAGAACACAATCAAGTCCTTACAGCAATGCTCCTCTGAAATCTAGTAGAAAGCCTGTCTTCCCTGGACCGTAGAGACTCACTCCAGCAAAAACAGAAATAAACGAACGAGCAGGTGTCCCAATACTTTTCCTTTCCATGTAGTGCAAGTCATTCCCTGCTTACATACTGCGGGTGTATCGCGTCACTGTCCCAATACTTAATGACCCGACTGTACGTGCGTCGTTTCAGGATTACATGAGTCACTCGTATCATAGCTCATCTCGGATTAACATTTACATCCTGATGAAGGCACGTCCTGGTCCACCCTGATAAAGTGCTCAGGCACGTATTCCTGAAGTGTGTGTGTGTGGCGTTGCTCATTAAGAAAGCAGGCAGCTCATCAGTACAGATGCTGCGAGCCATCGGAAGTGTCAGACTGTCATTAAATCTGCTTCAGTTTCCTTTTCCAGTTCCCTTGAGACCCCCAGCCTCTGCTGCATTGCTAACTACTAATACACGAGGCCCGGGACAGCCGTTTGTAAACAGCCCACGGCAATGAAGTTAGATTAAAGACCCCTTCAGGCGTGACTGAATGGATAGAGATGTGTGCATATGAAAAAAAAATAAAAAATTGACCTTGGTGTCTTAACTGTGTGTGTCTGTGTGTGTGCAGGTGGAGCACCAGCAGCGCGTAAGGAGGTGATCAGGAATAAGATCCGTGCCATTGGGAAGATGGCCAGAGTGTTCTCTGTGCTCAGGTTGGTTGCTGTGTTTCATCTTCTTAGGTCCAGCTACAGTTAGGCTGGCAAATTGGCAACCAATATGTGGACCACCAGAACAGCTGGGGTACTCCTACAGGGCTGTGGGGATGTTCCGCAATTTCTTTTTCTAGGTATCTGACTTTAAAAGCATTGGGAAATGGGGGTATGGCGAAGGAAAGAAAGGGCTCGGGGCTCGAAGCATTACTATATCATCTGTCAAACGTGGTGGAGATAGTGTTATGGCATGGGCATATATGGCTTCTGACAGATCTCAGAGCAGCTGCTTTGAATAGAATAGCAAGCACCTGGTGCCCCCACTTGCAATCCCTCTAGCAACCACCTGGGATAGCAACCATAGCATCCCCTTAGCAGCACCCTTCCAAACATCCCAGGCGTAGCGTCTAGTTGGCAGCCACACCTCAGCAGCCACATGGAGCGCGGTAATAGCAGTCAGTGAGTGACCACCTACCTATAACTAGCATCCCCTTAGCAACCACTCAGCAGCACCCTTCCAAACATCAGACAGGCTTAGCTTCTTGGCCAGGCTTCTACCGACTTGGTCTTAAAGCCATTTTCCAACTCCCTAGCAACCGGTTGGGATAACATGGCAACTCCATAGCAGCCAGAAAGTAACCGCCTAGCAACCACCTAGCCACACCCTGGAGGCCACTCAGAACAGCATAGCAACCACCTAGCATCCAGCTTGGCAACCACGTGGGATACCGTAACAACCACTTAACAACCCTAGCAACCCTGGCAACCTTTTGATAGGCGGCAAGTCATACTGTAATCTGTACTGTTGCTGGATGAGCACTAGCAGCTGCCTCAGCATCCCTGTTAACTGCCCTGCACGTTGCTTAGTGACCCTAATGCGGAAGGACTCTCCGCAGCGCATGGCACAGCTGGCTCCCGAAAGCAGAGCCACAGTAGAGTGGGTTTTTGCACTACCGGGGTGGAATCCCGTCCCATTCCATTCTATCCCACAGGGTATGGGACAAGGAGCCCCCCCCCCCAAATCTTCCAGAGGTGTCTGGAGATCATTCGTTCTCACTCAGCTGCCTGGGAGCGAGGGGCCTCGTTACCAAAATGGGACACGTAGTTGCAAATAGATTTCACTGTTTATAAAAGCGGACGAGCAGCTCCCCGCACAATGATGCTTTGTTTGGAAACGGACGCACACGCTCGCGCTCCTCCATCAGGAATAATGAGCCAGCATCAGTGTGTCACGAGTGGAAATAGCTGTATAATTAATTGCATTAGACATTATTGCAGCCGGCGCAAGAGTGCTCCAGCCCGTCGGACTCGCTGCGAAATCTTTTGTCTTGCTGTTTTCGATGACAATATTCAGATTAGCTTGGCAGCGCTGCAAAGTTTCAAATTACCATTTAACCCCAACACCACCCCCCCCTCCTCCCCCTTCATACTAATTGATTCAGTGTGTTTCTGCGTGATTCTGTGGACACACACTAATGAGATTTTGCGTGTGTTTGTGTTCTGTTTGGTCGCAGGGAGGAAAGCGAGAGCGTTTTGACCCTTAAAGGATTGACCCCAACCGGGACGCTACCCCTCGGAGTGCTGTCTGGTGGAAAGCAGACCCTGCAGAACGGTAAGCGTGCGTTCCTTCGCCCCCATACCTCCATGTGCTTAGAAAAGCGCCAAAACCTGGCTGACTCGGCATCACCTTACAGTAGAAGCCAATGGACGGCTTAAAACACGAGGGCTGTTTTAATACATTCAATAATTAGTATATAATTTTTTTTTTTTAGCGCGCATTACCATGCGATTATATTGGAAAATAATCAGGTTACCTTTCCATGGCTTAAAAGGAAGGATGCCCATGCCAAGTACAGCTGTAACAGTTATAGGGACAACTTTTAAAAAATACCAGGGGACAGCATCTGTAGCAGCAGCAGTTTCTAGGCTATATCTTGTATATCTTGGCTATACCAGTACCAGGGATAGCTGTAATGTTAGTGGACACACGGACGCAGGGACAGACACCTTTAGAGTGGTGGGCAGCCAGCTCCATCACCCAGGGAGCAGAGAGGGACCCAAGAGGGGCCGCTTGCCGAGCCCGGGTATCAAACCCTGTCATCAGTAGCCAGGGGCTCTGAGAGTAACAGTCTTCGGTGCACTGTTGTAACACGTCCAGGTACGGCTGTAATTCTAACAGTACCTTGGACAGCAGTACCAGTACCAGCAACACAGGTAAGAACAGTTAGCAAGGTAGAACTATAGCAAGGCCAGCTGTATAACCAGGAATAACTGTAATGGACCAGGGACAGTCGTAACAGTACCATGAGTAGTAGTAATGGGAGCAGAACCGGGGACAGCTGATGCAGGGCCAGAGAACTGCATTGCGTCGAGTGATCGGGTGAAAGGGAGGGCAGGCTCTTCTGCTGTTACCGTGCCTACCGTACAGCTGCAGGTGTGGCAGATGGAAATGCGGCTGGTAGAGGCTGGAGTGTTTATTGCAACCTTTAGTTCAGTCCCAGTCAAAAGCAGGATGGCTGTGACGGCTGTTGCTCAAAGCGGCGCCCTCTAAAGTGTCCCGGTCCTTTGGGCTCTACTGGGCTGCTGACCTGGTCCACTCCAGATTCATTCTCTCTCTCTCTCTCTCTTGCTTGCTTGTCTACTCTGCACTGACCTATATCTGCCTTTGCGCTACAGCTTCTGCTTTTTTTTCACTATTGTGCCACACCTACTTGTGACCAGGCTGACACAGGTTTGAGTGACGAGATTTAAGGGAAGAGAGTCGAGTAGCAGATTTGACAGTAATAGAGTTGGGAAACTGGGGTTTTAGGGTAGCAGGGGTTTTAAGAAACTAGGCTTCAGAGTAACGGGTTTCCGAGTAGCAGGGTTTATAGGTAACAGTTCGAAATCAACTTGGATTTGAGTTGTAAGCGAAGGAGGTAACGTGGGTTGAAGGTAACAGGAGTAAGTTACAGGTTTAATGAATATTAAATATGTACTTATTAAAATGCTGTTATTAATTATTAAATGTTGCATTTAATTGACTTTTATGTACGTATGCATGCCCAACTCGTACGCACTTTAATCTCCACTGTACAGCTGGACTCCTTTTTTTGCGGAAAGCTCCCTCCGCTAACTATCTTGTCTGCTCTTGTGGCCGATGGCGTATCCGAGTTGGGTTGACTCAGCTGGGTTAGCACACGTCCTTTGTTTGCCAACAGAAAATGAGTCAGTTGACTAATCTGCTGTTGCAATAACGTCTCCGTTGCAGCCCGTGCACGTGTGCGGCTCAGCTGCGGCGCTTTCCTCTTGTCCTGCTGAAATGTTTTGGTGTAAAGAGCTCTGTTTGTATGCAGCACAAACACCCAGCCGTTCTTTCACACCAGGCGAAACCTAAAAATCCAAAGAAAAAAGAAATGGGGAGGAAGGGGGTGGGGGGGAGGGAGAAGGTATTTATAGGCCTGCCTGTCTTCCTCCTGGCATCAAAAATGGCAGCTTGCTGCCTGCCCACTGATTCCCTGGCTGTGGAGTGCCAGTCAAAAGTTCCAGAACAGGGGGGGGGGCTTTTTTAGGGTTTTTAATTCTAGCAGCTGCAGTTAATGGAGTAGTGATCTACGAACCAACCTACCATATCCTGAAGATGTTCATTGAAGAACAGGGGTCTCCCAAGTCAGTCTGAGTCGATCTGATCCGAAATGGACTCTGATCCCTTGGACAAATTCTGGGCAAGTCCAGCCATGTTGCAGCAGCATCTCCGGTCACGTTACCGATTAGCCACAACACTTGTTGCAGGTAAGCCAGCAAAATGAGCCAACTAGCAAATATCCTGTGGGCAGTTGGGCGTAAGAAGATGGGCAAACTGTAGCCATGCAGGGATGAATGTGGTCAGCAGCTATCTGGACTGTTGAAACCCAGCAGGTTCGTGGTGTTGGTGCCAAGCTCTGACCCTGCCATCTTTTGTTCCTCAGCAGAAATTGAGGTTCGTTAGGCCAGGCTACGTTTCTCCAGGCTTCAGCCTGTGCTGAGCCGCTGCAGCTTCAGCTTTCTGTCCCTGGCTGACAGAATTGGAACCCCCTCCCACCTGGTCTTCTGCTGTTGGAGCACAGAGGTCCTGCAGCCTTTCAGTCAGCTCCTACCAGTCTGACCACTCTAGGTTGACCTTTCTAATTAACAAGGGGTCTGCAGAACTGCCACTCACTGGATCCCAGTTTCCTCCCATTCTAATGGTTGATCTGACCGTTACCTGAAGCTGCTGGCTCGTGTCTGAATGATGGGAAGTAAGTAAAGTAAAGCTTGGCCTCACCTGAGCACAAAGGCCATACAACCAAACACGTGGCCCCGTTGCATGGCCCTTTCTACCCCAGGAGCCAATCAATGGCTGCCTGCCATGAGGGGGTGCTTTATGGGACCGCTCATCGATCCGTCCGCTCTTAGCGGCCGATTTTGCTGGGACCAAAGCAAAGGTCGGCAAAGGGGCCGGCAGTAAAGAGGGGGAGAGAGGGGGGGGGGCAGTCTGGGAGACTAGGTCGAAGAATGTAGAGGGGTCCTGGGGAGCGATGCCATCGAACAGGAGGTCGTCAAATAGATTTGACCTAGAGGCCAATCGCTGGGCCTGGGCCAGGGCCCGCTCGGATGGCAGTAGTGACCATCTGGGGAGGCGGCAGTAGACGGTGGACAGTGGTCTCTCGCTGATCTTTTTATGTTCCTGCCTTTCATGGAGGCGGTTGGCCTTGGTGAACCCCTGCTGCTTTAGGTTTCTAAAGGTTCTTCATGCAGGGCTAAAGCAGTAATTGCTCTTCAGTGTCCTGCTTCTAGACGGTTTGTGCTAGCCTCTTCCTCGGTTCTGAATGCTCCTCAGAGCTGGTTTAATACCAAAGAAAGGAGCCTGGTTTCCTCGCTGGTGGAGCATTACCACTGTAGTTCGGTTTCTAACCAGGCGCAATTCCAGAGTAAAGACTGGCTGGGAGGAACGTTAGATCCTCCTCTTCTGGCTTCCCAGAACTTTCCGTTCCACCTTAAATGGTGCAGCAGTTGCGCTCTGCTGTTGCAATGAACACATTGAAACTGCAGCACTATTTAAGGTGGAATGGAGAGTTAGCAGTTTTGGTTTCTGCTATCTGGTAACGTTTGTTTAGCTTTACCAAAAATGAGAAGGTTGTCTGCAGCAGCTGAGGGTCATGTCTATTAAGGGTGCCTGGAGGACTTCAGATGATCTATCCGCTACAGCCAACCTAAGGATCGGAAGTGGATGGGAGCCTTGAAAGCTGATATCACTGGATAGCCCATCCCGGACATCCCATGCGTTTTGTGCCTCTTCGGATGTGAAGTGGTTTTATGTCGAATGGCCAGTCCTTCGCCAAACCTTTTACGTAAGGAGCGAAGCGGCAACCTGAGCCGATAACTAGAGTCGTTCACCTCCGCCTCTGCCTCATCTGTGCGCTCGCTCCAGATTTGACTAATTCCTTCTCTTGTTTAGCTGCCAGTTCTCCGCTGCACAGATCAGCCGGGATGAATTTGCATTGTTGTTGTTGTGTTCACATTCGCTGCAAACTGACCGCTTGCTCTTTTGGCTTTTCCCCCCAATGCAGCCACAGTCTTAGCGAAGGAGGGCAAAGGTATGCTTGTCACTTCTGGATTCTGCAGTGTTGTGTTGACTAACCCCCCCCCCCCCCCCCCCCCCCCTCCATATTGTGTTCATCCTTTTCCTCCCAGTCCTTTTCTCTGTGCTGTTCCCGTTCGTGTATTGACCACGTACCCTTCCACACCCATCCCCCTACCCCCCCCCGAAAAGGTTATTCTTGCACAAGCAAACTGAGGGTGGCTGGTTACGGTATGGAAAATCAGCAATATACCAAAAAAAGGTTCTTCAAAACGACGTCATTTAAACAGTGGTTCCCAGCATTGTTGTTCCATGAGATGCCTGTCCCCATGTCTTTTGCGTTTTCCTGCTTGGGGATTATTCCAACATGCAGCCTACACAAGTTGCATAGGGCCTCTCGGCTGCCAAGGGGGCTCCCCATGCCAAAAGGATGTCCTACATTCTGTAATTCTATATTAGATAAGCCTGAGCTTAAGAGCGTGGGGTGTCCAGGCAGGCCTAAGCTATTAAAGATATATATATATATACTTTTTTTTTTTTTACCTTAAAGCAACCGCTTCAAAATCATGTTGATTTAAAAACAGTGTTCCTATCGCTGCTACTCTGGGCTCGGAAACTCTGCTAACTGCAGTACGTACAGCAGCGTGACGAGTCAGATTTGTGTAAAATTTGGTAATGTTGCTCTAATATTGCTGTGTATCTCTCAGCTCGTCCAGATAAGCGTCTCCTTTAGCGGGGGCTCAAAGTGCGAATTGCACTACCTGACTCTAAGGGAGCCCAGGAGCAAACAAAAAGGCAAAAAAAAAATGTCCATATTGTTGCTTTAATTAAAAGTAGTGCAGTACAGGACTGATTTGGGGCGGTCCAGCCGACTCTGCCTGCCAGTCTCAGGACCTCTGATAGAGCCGGGCTAAGTCCCGGGCCTCGCTCTCGATTGGCCGTGGAGCCGGCTCCTCCCTGCGCTGGGTATTTTGGGCTTGTAATCTTGTTACGTTTGGCGCGCCTCCGGAGACAGCCTGCTTCTTTTCAGCCCTCGTACCGAATACCTCCCTCTGTCTCTCGCCCGTTCTCTCACTAGCGTAATGCGGCAAGGTGCAAAACAAACACTTGCTTAACACACGCCCACGCGCCCTCGGGGTGTTAAGTGTGCCACGGCAAGACGCTCCCAAGTCACTGACCCGGTTTCCGCATCGCTGACGAGCGCTGCGCTGCTTTTCCTGAGTAACCAAGCCCCCCACCTTTCCTCTGGGAATGAATGGACCAGTTGTGTTTGCTACCTGAACTGGGACTAATGCTCCTTGGCGCGAGTCCAGCGTGTTTTTTAGAATTACGAGAGGGCATTAAAAAGACTGCTGATTGTGCAAGAATCTCCTCTTTCTGTCAGAGTGGGTTTTAGTGTTCCTGCATGTTCTGTGGTGGTGGTGTTCTACTCTGCCGTCTCGGGTCACAGTTCGACAGTCTGAAGTATTTTTGTTTGGCCTAATGTGAATCTGGCAGATCTTTACACTGTTTCAGAATTTTATGATGAACGGACCAATAGAAATGCTCCGAACTTACCTGGGTTAAAGTCTTTTTACATTGACTTCCATTGAAATCTTCTCCTGTAAAGTTGCCATTGTGGCCATTTACTTTTTAGTCCTAACAGACTAAACAGAGCAAGTCATTGCGTTTGTAAATACTTGTAGGCTCTACAAGCCCAGAGCAGATCCATATGGAATCTGTATTTTTTTTTATTTTATTTTATTGTATTTTATTTATATATATTAATATTAGGCAAATTATTATTGGAATTATTTTTAATTACAGTGCGTTTATGGCAGTGTCAAGTGTAATGCATAATGTGAGAAGGGCCTCCTCCATTCTCTAATTCTATATTAGATAAGCCTGAGCTTAAGAGCGTGGGGTATCCAGGCAGGCCTAAGCAAGTGTTTTGTTTTGTTTTTTTTTTTTTTTTTTTTTTTTTTTTTTTCCCCCCATGCAGGAATTTGAGAAGTTCAGCATTATTTTGGGGGTATATTTATATTTGGGGAAGTAGGTGTGATTAAGGTGGGTATAGGCCCCTCCCCACTGATTTGAGATAAAGGAAGCAAGATGTGATTGAAGGCTTCCGGCTTTTTCAGATTTGTGTAGAGTTTGGTCCTGTTGTTCTAATATTGCTCTCTATCTCTCAGCTCGTCCAGAAAAGCCTCCTTTAGTGGGGGCTCAAAGTGTGAATACACTACCTGACTGTGCCCAGGAGCAAACACAAATTTCCATAATGTTGCTTTAATTAACCATTCAGAAAGTAGTGTCCGGTGTAATGCATAATGTGAGAACTAATAATAGTTTTGGAAGGCACTCATTTGTTTTATTTTTTTTATTTATTTATTTATTTATATATATTTTTTTAACATTACTAACTAGCTGATCGAAACTTGCATGTTCTCAGCATGTTGTATTTATGTATGTTAAAGATAATTTCATGCCTTTTTCCAAGCTAAAGTAATTGGTAATGACAGTGCACTTTTGGGAATACCTAGAATATGGAACATCCTAAAACATTATTGACTTAGGAACAGAACATAAGTTATGGACTAAGAATATGATTCATTAATTGTTAACCAATCTTAGTTGGGATTTTCTGGAGAAATAACTAGCTGAGTTTCAGGTGGCTAAATTATTAATAAACTGTGAAATCATTCCAATAATTATTCATTAACTAATCATTAAAATTTTATATTAATACTTGTATAGTAAATACACATAGGACTGGTCGCTCATGGTAAAAAAAATTAGATTGTCATGAGATTGTCATGCATATAAAATTCATCATCCAAGTACTCGTTAAAAAAAAGGAAACGCACTCGATTATGTAGTATCTATAATGTATTGCTGACGGCTTATGTTGTGTAGCTTAAATGTAGCACGATTCAATAAAAATATGGTCATATTGCCCATTTATTTATATCTTTAAGTAAATATAATGACTAAAACAAGTGTTTATTGTATGTGCAGGTTTTAATTGGGTTATGTAAAATAGTATATTAATGAGTTACTTGGATAATTAAGCTGCTGTTTTATTCAGGGACCTGCTCTATTGGTGTTGGCAATAAATGTGAAAAGTGAACGTGTTTCTGTAATACATGATGTGTATTCTGTGATTATTGAATGTCATTAATTCCCCTGTTCTGCTTTCCTGCTGCATTCTACTCGGTAAGCTCCCTTTCTGAAGCCAGTTAAGAGTCAGACAGTTGGTGTTGTGCTTCCGTGGTGCTGTTATGTGCTTTGTGTTTCCTTCAGCTGAAAACGCCCGTAATGCATGCTGATTTAAAAGCGAACGGAAGTCGGCCAGACGTTTCCTTTCTGTCTGTGTTTTCGTCCATCTGCCTGACCTTCCTTTTATTGCCTCTTTGCTCCCGCTTTAAAAGCCATGCCTTCAATGTCACCTGAGCAAAGCAGAGAGAACTGAAGGCTTTGTCAGTGTTCCACTTCTTTGGAGACCATATTTATCACCCTTGTCCTCTAGAGGGGAGTCCCTTTACCCGACGTTTTGATGTCCTGCCCCAGCCTCCCCTCCATCACCGTCTAATGTTCTTTTCTTCTCGTCCATCCCTTGTTTTGTTTTTTTCCCCCTCCCTTCCTTCCATCCCATCTCCTCCGGCAGCCATCCAAGGCTTCTCGCCCACGCGAAAGATCCGGAACTTCGAGGAGGCTCGGGGCCTGGACCGGATAAACGAGAGGATGCCTCCGCGGAAGGATGGCCAACAGCCTCCTGGCGCGCTCGTCAACGAAAAGAATGGCACGGAGACCGGGAAGGCATAAAGTGCGGGACGGGGCGGGACCCTAAGCTCGGCTCCACGTCCCTCCATCGCAGTGTTCACGCTCTCTCTCTCTCTCGTTTTCTTCTCTTCTCTCTACCCACGCTCTCCTCTAGAGACAGAACCCTCCGCTGCCCACTGCGGCAGGGGAGGGGCCCCAGGACATGTGGAGAGACCTGACGCTCAAGTACGGCGAGAGAGACTTTACGACTACCAGTACAACCATGAGAGATTTTATTTATTACTTTGAAATGTATTAGATGTCGTATGTGTTAGCAGTGTTTTGAAAAACAGCAACGATGATTCCCCTGGAAAATTCACGGTGTCGGATGTTAAACCACAAGTACTTTTGAATTTACCGAGTGGAACCTAAAAGGGAATCGGCCGAGGGCGCGTCCACACTTGAGCTTTTTTCCAGACCCTTGTCCCTGTACCTCCGAAGACCACTGTGGTCCAGAGTACCGATCTGTGCTCTTCCTGAAAACGGGGGTCTGGCCTTTGTTTTATAGGAGCCTTGGTGAGGTCCATAACATCTGAGAAAGCCATGCGCTCATGGGTGCATATGCTACTATTCGGGCCGCCCCTTAAACGAGACCAGAAATCAGTCCTGGGTGCATGCTCGACTATTCAGGACCTCTCCCATGAAGGAGCCCAGAATCTGTACTAGGTATGTTCTTGACTGTTCAGGACCCCTCCTATATAAATAGGTCCAGAATTGGTCCTGGATGCGTTCTTAACTATTTGGGACCCCTCCCATAAACAAGCCCAGACTTATTCCTGGGCGTGTACTTGACTATTCGGGACACCTTTCATAAACGAGTCCGAAATTGGACCTAAACTTTTCGGGACTCCTTCCTTAAACGGCTCCCGAATTCAATGTGGGGTGCGTACTCGTGCTATTTGGGGTTTCCTAAATAATGCACTCCAGAATTGGACCTGGGTGCATGCGCAACTATTTGGGGCACCTCCCATAAACAAGCCCAGAAAGTCCTGGGTGCATACTTGACAATTCGGGAGTTCTTTTCATAAATCCAGAATCCAGAAAGTCTTTGGTGTAAACTCACTGTTTGGGACATGTCCCAATTGGGTACGTTTTGGGGTACGTACTCAACTGTTTACCATAAGCAAGCCCAGAATTGGTCTTGGGTATCTACTATACTATTTGGAGCCTAGGCTGCATGCTCAACATTTTCGGGACCTGTCCCACAAATTAGTCCATTATTGGGCCTGGGTGCCTCCTTAACTATTTGGTGCACTCTCTATAAACAAGCCCAGAAAGTGCTGGGAGTCCTTTTCATGAGTCCAGAATCAGTCCTGGGCGTATACTTACCGTTTGGGACGGTCTCTGGTGTGTTTGAGTATTCGTGACCTCTCCTGTATAAGTTTTAGGATTGGTCTTTGGTAAGTACTTAACTTTTCAGGACACTTTTCAGTGAATGAGTTTGGCCCCAGTCCAGGCTGCATACTCACCTTTTCGGGACCTCTCCCTTAAATTAGTCCAGAACGGGTCCTGGGTGCATACTGAACTTTTTGGAAAGTCTCCCATACGAAAGTCTGGGCGTTTACCGAACTACTCAGTATAAATGGGCATAAATGACTTAACCATTTGGGACCTCTCCCAAATACGAATCCAGGATCGGTGTTAGCTGTTAGCTGCTTTCAGATCGGCTAGCTCGTACATGCTTTAAGAAACAGTGTTCTGGTCCTGAATAGCGTTGTGGTTTTCCGCTGCTTGGATCCAGCCAGGTTGGACTTGACCCGTAACCACCAAAATAGAGTTTCTAGCTTGTTAGATTGCTTTGACTGGGCAATGACAATTCTAGGTGCATTCCTAAGCAACCCCCCCCAACCCTTAGCCTGAGGGAGCTGATATAATTCATATAGGTTATCCTGCTGCAAATGGACTGTACCAAAACTGGGAAGGGTGGGTTGGGTTCATTGATCCTCTGAGATTCTGGACTTGCACAGTACATGACGCTCCAACACCTAAAGTGAGGTGGTGGCTCCCCCTGCTGGAGAGTTGACAGCTCTGCTTCGGACTACAAAGGGATCAGCGTTGAAACATTCACTGTTTAATGTCTTGGACGGTCATGGCCAGTCATTTGATAAAGTTCTACAGTTTTAGGCTGGTTTTAA
This sequence comes from Salminus brasiliensis, assembly GCF_030463535.1. Taxonomy (NCBI): domain Eukaryota; kingdom Metazoa; phylum Chordata; class Actinopteri; order Characiformes; family Bryconidae; genus Salminus; species Salminus brasiliensis. The sequence goes on from NC_132897.1 coordinate 32,842,625, forward strand.
GGGTTTTCCAGTGGTGGTTGATGATGAAGGTCCTACCCTTAGTGACTCCAGTTTTAAAGGAAAAAAAATGGGGGCGTGTGACACTGAATTTATTTTATTTTTTTTTATAGAATATTTGAAATGCTATTGTTGAATAACACTGTTTATGGTACTGTTTCTTAAAGTACTCACTTTTGTGATTCCTACTGTTGTGCTCTGTTTAGAATAAGTGCGAATGTTTCCCGGTTTAAACCGAATTACTGGACTAGTCCTTGTTTTTCTTGGGATGTTTGACTATAAAAAAAAAAGAGACGCTATCATGCAATTAGGGATGCTCATTTAAAGCCCTTTTCTTTTAAGCAGAAAGGGGACGTTTTTAGCGGTTCTCCCTCTTGTTTGTTCCCGGAACTTGTTACGACAAGGGCAGATGCAAGCAGATAGTACTCATACTACACCTTGGTGGGTGGTGGGTTCAGTTTGTTGAAGAAACTCTCAAACCCTGAAGGCTCGTTCTATTCTATTCCATTGCGGTGGACCTACAGCAGGCCGTGCCATGTCGGTATCTAGAACTCTAGCTACTTGGTCAGTGCCAATAGCTGTCAGTAGTCGGCACCGATTTGGTAGGAGGTACAGGTCTTTAATCGTGAAGTACACATTAGGAAATTCCCCCGCTACCTTCAGCCTTGGGCCCATTGTCTGTCCCGAAGGGGTGTTCATATGACCCCTTTGTAAAGTGAGGTGAGCTGCCATCAGCAGCCGGAGTCCGGGAGAGCACGACCTACCGCGCTGGGGACCCGGTGCTTACCTCCAAGCATGTCAGCGGAGCTAAGTCCTTATTCTCCTAGATTTGGGAGCCTTGCTAGTGCTAGGGGGAGTTACGAACGGGTGGGTTAACTGGCAGCACCAAATGGGAGAGATTTTTCTCACAGCTCATGCTAAATAAGAGCAAGTGCTTCTTAGAGGGTGGGTAAACACGTTAGACATTTTAAGGAGTTTTGAATGGCATCATCTAAACGCCCCCTAACCCTCGACAGGAGCAGGGATCGCTAATATTCCATTAATAAACTTGTTGCAGGGCCTTGACAAACATCTGACACGATGGCCACTGTAGGGCAGTGTTGCTCACATTTGGTCCTGGACGGCTGCAGTGCTTTGGCCCTCCAGGACTGGCAGCAACCCGTGGCCCTCCCCGGTTCTCGGATATCTCGGATCTGTTCTGCCCTGCAACGCTGGGTCGGTCTCTTTAGTATGTGTGCAATGGAGAAGCTTTAATAATGTTGTCACAAGGTAAGTAAGATGAGGGGAAAACTGGGTGGCACGGACGTATCCCACGCTACCAGAAATTACCAGAAAAAGGCTTTAAGGGATGGAGCAATTCTTCTGTATTTGTAATGCAAGGCCAGCATTTACTTGGTTTTATGTAGATGTATCACTTGAGGACAAAGAGAAATAAAATGGAATACAGAAGAATGTGGAAGTGGTCATGTGTGAGTTCTCCTAAAAAAAAAATAAATAAATAAATAAAAAAAAAGTCAAGAACAACCAGGCAAGCTTACTTTGGCCAGATGCCATTGACTGCATAGAACGGTCAGTGGCATTTCAGCAACGGGTCCTGTCCGAAATATGGACCGAAATATCTGCTCTTTATTGTGGAAAAAGATTCGGTGGTTAAAAACTGACCTCTGTTCTGTTTCTTGTAGCATTCCCTGTGACCCTGCCTGGTAAAGCCCTAAGAGTCTCAAGATGTAGCCCAAATTTACTAGTGTTAAGGTGTGAAGGACCCAGGACCTCCTCAACATGGCTTGTGACCCACACCACGGTAGCGAAGCTGCAACGACTCGTGCCAATGCCACGGTAGTGGTTATAACCCCACAGTACGTCTTCGCACCACTTGCCCTTACAGTAGTGTCTCAAGCAAGGAGACCCGACCTCGGCTTAACTGAGATTTAGCAGCACAGACCGCTCAGCAGCACAGATGCACTTGGTCCCTTGCTAACAAGGCTAACGCCAGGACCAGAAAACGTCCTCAAAATTAGTCAGTCTGTCAGTCACTCGCTCAACCGGTCAGTAAGCGTAATTGTCTCTGAAAGGACGTACCCCTGTAAGTTGTTGTACATTTTATTTTAAAGAGCAGATCGTTATAAGTTGTCAGGCAGCTACATATAATTTTTTTTGGTTTAATCAAGCAGTTACATAATTTTCCTCAGTAAAAAACAAAAAACAAAAACAAGGCTTGTTCAAGTCACACTGCACACATTCATTCACATGGCACTCAAGTGAGAAAATAAATAATTAAAGTTTTAAAAGTATATACAAGAGAGGCTCCACTAAGAGGGATAGTACCATAAAGCGTGGCTGTGCTTGCCCTGAGACCATAGTACAAGTTTGTCAGTTATTTTTTTTTTTTTTTTTTTTTTTTTCTTTATGACCCCTGATGGTACGACTCCAATCCAGTGCAGTACAAGATTAGAGAATGATTGACATGTGGTTGTTTCTGTGCCGTGGCCTTCTTGGGTGTGAAGAGGGGTCTGTGGCATGATGTGGACAAGCTGTGTTGGCCTCTACATCAAGCCCTAAGCCCTTTTTTATTTATTTATTTTTTTTGTACCACGTTGGGTCTCTTGGAAATGCTGGTAGGTCCGGTAAGCAGTAGACTGGACGGAGCGATTTTCTGACTAGCAGTCCCACACAGGTTGGAATTTACGCTCTGGGTGGAGGAGGTGGTCGAAGAGCCTGGAAGAGAGGCGGTGTGTTTTGATTAAAGATGAAAGTGGGCGACCGAACAAGAATGAGAAGAAGTAAAATACTACGCCTTTTTACCTTCTGTGCTGCCCTGAAGTCCGTGTGCAGGGTTTTGGGAGGGATGTTGCCCTTAGGAGGAGGTGGTGGCGGGGGGCCTTTGGGGCGTATTGGCTGTAGAAAGTATGAGTAACGTTTATGGTTTCACAGCAACCTTCATTTACTGATTTTACGATGGTTATGAATGTGGGAAGTTGGGAATTACCGTAGGGGAGTTCTGCTGAGGAAGGCTTATTCCTGAGGGCATGAAATGAGACTTGTTGGTTGGCACAGGGTCTTTCCTTTGTATCCATTGGCTGGTGGGTGGGGTGGGGGAGAAGGTCAGGTCATTGAGATGGTTGCAGAGCTGTGCGTGTATGTATGTGGAAGAGGTGCTGGCATGTGGTGTTGCTCACCTGCTTTGGCGTGGACTGCTCTTCCTGCGTTTCATAAGATAGATGCCGACCCCGATAAGGATGGCCCCCAGCACAATGCAGATCACCACGACAATGGCGATCACTCCATCTAAAACAGGGAGGGAAGGTACAGTTTTAGCCAGTTAATTGGTGGTGCAGCAATGTTTCTCTTGAATTCATGGAAAGTACTCAACTTGGACACCAGGGTTTCCAAGACATGGAAGTGGACCTAGCAAGTACAGGTATGACGAATGGGCTACGAGGAATTTTTGCAACTAGGATCTGCAAGTGTGGTGTGTCTGGGACTAAGAACCCTTGAATAAACAAGAGACCAGACCTGCAAGGTCTGGCACTAGGTGTGGTATGTCTGGGGGGACAAAAAACAGGCAAGACTTGTGGTGTGTCTAAGATGTAGAGTCGTAGAAGTGGAGGAAAATGGAACGTACTTCTTGATACGCCGCCGCCGGCCTGACTCTCGCAGTCCGGTGGTAGCCAGCCAACCTCACAGGTGCACTCCAGCTTGTGATTACACACCTGTACGGCAAACATTTACATTAAACACCTCTTGTCCACGGTTTACCACTCTACCCAACCCACTCGTTAGATTCCCCAATAACATGTAATGCTCCCAACCCTGGGAGGGTGAGGACTGACTCATGCCTCCTCCGACGCATGGGCAACCAACCAACCAGCCGCCGCCTCTTTTCAAACTGCCATCAATTTAATTGTCGCCTGTGCCTGCTAACATCACCCTGTAGTGATATGGGGCGAGAGAGTGCTTGACATCTTCCCACCCGGAGAAAAGAAGGGCAGTTCTCTTTCAGGCTCCGGGTGCTGATGGCAAGCAGCAAGCTCTGGGATCCTTGGGTTATAGTGGCATTCTCAGTCCTTGTTGAGAACCTCATAGTAGTATTTTTGTTCCCCTCCCCTGGTCTGTTAATCATTTGGCGATTATCGACCCATCTTTCGGCACAAGTTGCAAGGTTCTGAGATGTGAAAATGTTCTAAAAGCCACTGTTTTGTAGTTTTAAACAGGCGTCTGAAATGTAGGCAGTGCGGGTCAGACCTTACCCCATGTCCTTTGCATTTGGCTGAGCAGTTGGTTGCCTTGTAGGCAACCTCCAAGGTCACACACTGGTTCTGGCTACACACCTGGGAGACAGAGACTGGTTAGAAAGACATTCTTCATCACACCTACGTCACATCTTACGGCACTATGTCTAACAGAGGGACCAAAAGTAGAAGTTAGTTTTGTCCACAAAAGCATTTCCCAAGGATGCCCTAATACGTCCTACTTAATCTCCTCACATTAAGCAACTCTAAACTTTGCAAGATTCCCAAATCCCTGGATACCCCTAGCCCTGAAGAGACCCCTTTTCAGTTCCTGCTCCCAAGAGGTCATATTCCAGTCTAGGAAGGCCTCAGTCATGGCCTGTGCCCTTGTTGGAACAGAACCCAAGTGGGTCGCAGGTGCAAATTAACACTGACTGGGAGCTATGGCTTTGGGGCATCTCGCACCACCCTTACCTTCTCTTCCCCGCACTTTGTACCGGTGTCGACTTGCCCAAAGTCATTGTCGCGGTCGCTGTAGAAAGTGGCTTTGCAGTCACCGATCGTGACGGAGCGGCCGTAGTTTGGAGTGTCCTGGCCTTTCCAACAGAAAAGCTTGCCGCACATTACGTCCCTAAGGACACGGAGACAAGGAGAGTGATGTTAAACTAGTCTGTGACTGGATCAGAAGGGGTAATGGGATGTTTTGGACTTCCTGCCTGTGTGTATTTCGTCTCAGTTTACTCTTTAGAAGACTTGACACATGTCTCCTCCAGTACATTAGCGCAGCCCGCCACCACATTCTTTTTCATCTGCCGCCGATGTGGCGTCGTAGGGCAGCCGACTCGCTCTGAGGAAAGTGCCACCACACCAGCTGACATTCTGTGCCTGCCAAGATCGCCATCTACCCACTTGGTCCAGGCGACATGGTTCGGGATTCAAACTCGAGTGCATTTGACCACTGAGCCGCTACAACTAACTAGCCGTTTCTGTTGCCGTAGCTGCTTGGATGGATGGATGGATGGAAGGTCAGATGGATATTGCACTCACTGTTGCTGGCATCCTATGTACTGGTCGTTGGCGGGCCGTGAGCAGTAGGCGTAGTACAGTCCCCTTGTGTTCTTGTCGTAACAGTGGGAGCCCCCCAACACAGCATCTACAACACAGTACAAGGTTTCAGAACTTGCGTCCGCACTAACGATCACCTGAGTTTCTCAAAACGGCTACTCACCTGCACCCCACATTTTAATGCACTGGTCTTCTCTTTTTGGGCACTGGCCATTGAAGCAGTAGCCATTCCCGTTTTTGCATGGCAGTCCGTTCACAGCATAGACATCCTCAGGGCACACGTTCGACGTTCCGGTGCAGTACTCGGGCAGATCGCATTCATCGTGCTTGGGGCGGCACAGGTTGTAAGCGTCCATGATCTGTAAGGCATGATAACGGAGAAAGCGAGAGCCTCTGGATCAGTTTTACTTTGATTAAGAGCGTTTTTTTATTTGTTTAAGTCTCTGGATTCTTTCAGCCTAGTTCTTACCTTGCAGTCCTTACAGCACTCTCCAGCTGCACACTGGGAGCCCTTGGTCAGCCTGCAGGTGGTGGCATTGCAGCACGGGTTATTGCACTCCTGCCCAAACGCACACATCAGCAAGAGTCAGAAGGTAGGCAGAAGCACATACAGCAACTAAGTGCATCCAGACGTTTTTGGACGCATGAAATCATGAGGAATTTCTAGAATTTGAAGTAGTTGAGCTATCCAGGTCCACCTCATGTTTTTGCTCTGGAGCTCACTGCCGGCAGCTTAGCTCCAGCAACAAAGCTCCAGAAAGTACAAATTCGCCCCTGGATTTGCTCCAACTCAAAGTAAAAAGTAAAAAAAAAATCCGCCCCAGGTTTTGGTCCAACTGCCTGGGCAGTTTCTGCAGCTTGGGTCCAAGTAAGGTCCAGAAAGTACAAATTTGTCCCAGGATTTTGTTCTGCCCAGGCCTTAAGGAAATCATGTGTGAGTGGAAACTGTTCTTCTCTAGACGCAAATGCTTGAGGTTTTTCGAATACACTGGTGGGTGCTAAGCTGCAGGATAGCTGGCCAGGCGGTTGGAACTAAATCCAGGGGTGGATTTTTTTTTTTTTTTTTTTTTTTTTTTTTTTTTTTTTTTTTTTTTTTAAATACTTTCTGGACCTGGTATTTCCCCAAGCTCTATTACTCCCAAAGGTTGGAGAAGGGGGCATAAGGGGTTGTGGGGCCGGGGGGGGAACCAACAACAAAACTCTTACTCTTCAAGTTCTGGCAGGAACGCAGGCTAAACACTTGCGAGATGTGTTTGAGCAGGTTTCCTGTGGGTTTGTGAAAGATCGGAATGCGAGTTGACGAACGCGGTGTTTTTAGTCCATCTTTAAATCTTAGTGACGTTCTGCCCTCCGTCAGTTTCGCCCATGAATCAGCTGGTGGATCCGCTTGACGTTGCCACATTGAGCTCGGGGTTTCTGTGGTTTCGCACACCGGCAAATGGTGTACACCATAAATTCTACTGACAAGAAAAAAACCATGCTGACTTCTCTATTCTCTAAAGATCTTTAGTGATTGAATGTATGCTGTGGACACGTGCCTGATCTTGTTGGAGGCATTTTTCTGACATGGAACCTACTTTTTTTTTCTTTTTTTGTTTTCTTTTTTTTCCCCCAGACCTTAGGGGTGGGGGGAGTTGTTGTGTGAGACTTGCTCAAATATCCTGGTGGGCGCTTCAGCGTCTAGCCCAGTCAAAGCCAGAGATGAGTGTCGAAGAAATGAATCCCGGGCTCACAGCATTTACAATGGGCATGTCCATGTACACCCGTAGCAGGATTATGGTAGTCCCTATAAATATCATGTAATTAGACCATTTTAGATGATTCTCCAACGGTTATTTGACTCTTAAGGCCCTCTTAAGGAGATTTTGTGGAAACTTGGCTGGAAAACATGGCGTCCCTAAATGGTTATTCAATTATAAGTGCAGATAGAGACTAAGGTCTTGGACCTCCGTTGGTGGCTTTTTTTTTTTTTTTTTTTTTTTTTTTTTGTCCACAAACGCTGGGCAACGCAATCCCAGGCAACTTGGTTCCACATATGGAAGCCCACCAGGATCAGTGACGAGACCAGGAAGGTTTAAACATGGACCCCCGTCTGGGTTGTATACTGCACATAACCACCTGCAACCCACCTAGGCCACGTTCCACCCCTATGAGTCCCACGTGAGCATGCTGACTGGTAATTTGGACTGATCATCGTTATATTAACTCCTAGCCGATATCTTTTAACAGTGCGCTCTTAGGCTCTGCAGATTAGGCAGGCTTTATCCTGGGGAGCTTCAACACCTGCAAACGCATGTCTGGTTTTGTTTTCGACTTATGTATTCTTGATCAGTACTACGGAAATACACCCGAGGCTTATAGAGCGGTGTGCCATCCTCCCTAGGGCAGGGACCATGATGTGTGTTTATTTATATATATATATAAAAAGGCTGGGTATCCCTGTACTTGCATGGTCCATTGTAGATGCCTTCTAGAGGCTTTAATACATGGCCGTCTACAATGGACCATCCAGGTACGGTATTACCTTTCTATCTTATTCTATTGTGCTTTAGACCAGATGACCAGAAACGTAGCCCGACTTACCGCCACAGTTCCGCAGTCGCACTCTTCTCCGCTCTCCAGGAAGCCATTGCCGCACTTGGCGGGCTGGAGGAGGTCCCTCTGCAGGGGCTTGTTGAGCAGGCACTCGGGGTTGCGGGAGTTTAGGTACTGCTCGAGGTTGTTCACGCTGCAGCTACTGAACTGCTTGGGGATGTCGTAGCTGGAACGAAGGTGGAAGCATGTAGTTTAGGTTTGGTGGAAGAGTGAGCTGCTTGTTCTTTAAGATTAGCAAAGCTTTGGGGAATCTACTTGCAATGACTTGCATCCCGGAAGTCTCCTGATCCCGTAATCTTTGGAGCGTTTTGAGATCAGCTAGTGACTTTGTACGGGGAGTTATTGCCTAAAGAAGGGGCTAGACATCTTGAGGTGGTCGTAGGAGAACTTTTGAGACGAAGAATTAAGGACAGGTGCCCTCGAAATGCATGCTAATTGTTCAGTAACTAGTGGCTAATGTGCAACCTCTGTTTTCATGAGCTTTTGGGGTTGAAGGATGTACCTACGGGCGTTTGAGGTCGGGATGACTCAGTTGAAAGAATGCTTGGCTTGAAGCAGCTTGCAGCTTGCACACGCCCTCACTGCACTAGTCTAAACTTACCTTTCAGTCTTAGGTTGTTGCCTTGATTCTTTGTTTTCTGTTCATCTTAAAGAATTTCCTGGGGTTGGTAAGAAGGTATGGGATATTGACAGTGGGCTCTTGGGTCGTCCTTCTCCTGATTTACTCATTGGACCCCATTGAGACTGTTAAAATCGATACCACTTGGCGGACTGAATACAGATCTACGTCTCAGGTTTCCTACTCTGGTGTTGGCATATCCTAAGTCCTACACATTGTAGAGGTTTCATGCTCAAACACCAACTTCAACTCAAGAAGGGCTGGTGAATTAGCTAGTTAGATCATTTTGGGAGCAGGGTGATCCTCCAGGACCAGGGTTGGCAACCCAAATAAATTAGTCAAAGCTCCCAAGATAAGCAACTAAGCTGGCTTGCAAATAGGCAGGGCTGGTGGTGTCTTGAAAAACTGGCAAACTCAGCAGTAGCTAAAGGAGATGGGTTCTGACTTGCTAACTAAACTCCTTGCTGCTACTGGAGCCAGCACCAGCGTTGCTACGCTGAGTGAGGGAGGCAGCGGGTACTACAGTGACCCTCTATATTTTGTGGGGAATCTTAACTACGGTTGTTGTATCTTACCTAGACATAAATGAGGCCTCAATTCAGAGACTGCAAGTGGTTTCGTTTATTTACCTGAGTGCGGGAGCCATGATGCAGGTGGCGTCGGCACAAACGCAAGAGCTGGTGTCGTGGTTCATGCCCAGGTTGTGGCCCATCTCGTGGGACAGTGTCGCCCCCACTGCTATGGCGTTTGAGTTATGGTCCTGAAGGATGAGAGGAGGTGATCAGATCACTTTACTTAGATGGTGGGCCTAATCTACCACTACTGTATTACAGTACTTCCTGAAGACAAGTGGAACTTTGCCACCCAACAGGTGTTCAGTCCTGATCCTGGAGACCTAACACCCCACAGAGCTCAGCTCCAAACCTAATCTAGCGCACCTGATCTTGCTGATAAAGGTCTTGCACCAGGATCAGATATTGTTCAGAAGAAAAAGAATTTGGCCACGTTCTCATGGCCCCGCACTTCCTGTGTAAAAACTGCATCTGATGACCAATACTTGCTTTCCTTTTTTAAGACTTGACCACCATCTTACTCAAACTTGGTTTTAGCCCTTATGGTGTGGGAAACCTCTGTATGGTTGTGCAAGCTTCTGTTTTCCCCAAACTTATTCCTTGTACAATATACAGCTTGTACAAGGCAGTCCTCAGGCCATCTTGTAGGCCAGACTGCTGCATTTCATGTGCATGTGTTTACGGCTGATTTCAGTTCGTTCGCGCCATCACTGCTATATACCATTCTATACCATTCCGCCTACTCGATATACTTTTGAACTGCATTAACAAATGTTTGTTTAAATTGTACATTTGTCAGGAAGCCCTAAAAGGAATCACCTAAACTTCCCTTTTTGGTGTAGCATTAGCAAAACCTTGGTGTGGTTGTGGCAGACTGTTCCTTCTGCATCAACAAATGTGCTAGCTCTTCCGCTGCGCTTGTGAAATTAGACCACAAGGGCAGAGTGAGATTTCCTTTCTGAGCACTTGGACCTGTCCCATCTGATTTTGTAGCAACAAACCGAGCAGACTGAGCTTACCTGAATTACCCCGGTAGAGTGGCCAGAACACAGGGTGCCAATGAAAGCCAGTCCCACAGTTGAACCGTCCAAGTCGATGCCACTGAAAAATTATGCACACGTGTTAGAACCCCGTTGTCTTTCTGCTCCACCTTGCCGGTGTTCAAGTTGGAGACTGCATCTGACCGTTTCTGACCACAGAGCCACTCCTGCCAGCATCACACACTACCGTGAACAGTACAGTGTCCTCGTCATTACCCATTAATGTTTGGTCAGCAGCGGCCCTGTGGTCTGAAACTGATGACCGGTGACTAATGTATTGGCCTGTAAGGTATGTGGAGCTCAAAACATGGTCAACAAGCAAAAACGCAAGGTCTATTAATAAAGTGTCCAGTGAGTGAAATCGCAAGCTATGTGTTTCGAATGAAGTAATAAGCTCGTGAACTAACGTGATGAGATGAGCGTTGTCGTGGGGTTTTCGCTTCATCAGGACTTCGTTCCTCCAGGTTGTAAATTTGTCCAGGGTTTCGCCAGCTGGAGGGGTCACTGTAATCTTATCAGAGTCTGACCATATTTCCAGACCAGTGAGGGCGATGAAGGTCTTCACTGGTTTATACACCTGCGCAAAAAACACCAGTTAGACTGATGGTGGTTAGAAGTAGGATGTGTGTTTATTGAGCCCTGTAGCATATTGTAGTAGTAGTAGTAGTAGTAGTAGTAGTAATAAAGTAAATTGGATACTTGCGAGGTCAGAAACGGTTAAAGTTCTTGGTCTGTCTGGATCTTGGTGCAGCTTTCAAACCTTAGTGTTTTGAAAACTGGGTAGGCCTCTCGGGCACAGTTTTAGGAGTCACATTTAATGAATAGCCAGCTTTTGATTTCATTGGGAAATCATTCATCCAAAGGCGCCCAGTGTTACGTTGTGGCGTGCCTCAAGGCTCAATTTTAGGCCCTTTTCATTTCTTGGAAAGTTGTCACAGCTATGCTGATAGTTTAGTTATACATTTCCATTTATTTAGAACATCGAGGCTTTCATGTGCCTTATGTTTACTAACAATTTAAATAAAAATAAAAAAACGAGAAGTACAGATTCTACATGTGTCTAAAAGTTCAGAACTTGGATGTAATTTTCTTTTAAAACCACAGTTTACTATGGGCTGCACTGGTTACCTGTATCTGGGGGTTCTTTTCAGGTTCTTTTACTACTTTTTAAAGCTGTATTGTCCTAGATGTCTAAGCACCAGTGTACCTGATTGCCTTTATGTTCCAACATGTGATGTTGGATTTGTGGATCCTGGTCTATTATGACTTCTTTTTCGTTTCGCATTGAGCTGGACTCCTCAAAATAAAGGTGCTACAAAAGGTTCTTTTTTTAAATATTTTTTTTTTCTCTCTAAAAAAACAGTAGAGGTTCCCTCTTTAGATGTGGAAAAAGTTTACCAGCACCTATTAAAAGTGCTCAATAATAATAATAATATACTCATTGCAGCGTTAATTAGGTGGTAACTAGGTGGGCTTAAATCCATCCTAATGTTTTGTAAGTTAAGCCCTCTATCAGGACCGGTAGCTACCGGTCTAATTTGGTTATGAAAACAGCAGGTTTTGAATAACCAGCACGGATGTCAATTGAATGCAAATTGAAATCAAGCCAGAGGGGTTAAAGTTCTTCCATGGTACTGCTCATTTAAAACCTTTTAAAGAGCTTTGTTTCAAGAGTGTGTGAAATGGCTCATTGACTCACAGCGTTGACAAAGTTGATGATTTCGTAGATCCTCTTCTTCACTTTGTCCACATTGCTGTCCATCTTCAGATACTACAGATTGGAGTACAAACCAAACAGTGTTAGTAAGCTGTACGCCCATCTCGGACCAAAAAAAGTACCGGGAAGCTCAAACTCCAGGTTTAGAGGGAAGTGTCATTTGATTCCTTATTAGGTCGCAGAAAAGCAGGTCTGGAGTTTTTTTTTTCTTGCGAGCTACATACCATTCTGTTATCCGCCACGATGAAGAGTTCATTGTATTTTTGTTGCTGGGATATGGTTGGCGCCTGCCCAAGAGGAAAAGAATGAGGGGAAAACAATATCAAGAAGTTTATCAGGTTGTATGTTTACAGTCTAACAAGCAAAAACAAAGGCTGAAGGAGGTCCAGTTTTCTGGATGCAGATCAAGTCTAAGGCTTATCTAAACAGGACTTGAACTAAACAGCAATTTTAATGCTTAGACTTTTTATCTGTGTCTGAAAAACTATTCTTTAATTGTAGACAGCATCACTATTCCTCTTTGATCTCGATCCAGGCTAGAGAATAAATTTTGCTTTCCATCCTGCCCGCTAGTCTTGGTCATCAGGCCTAAAAACGTACCGCTCCACGAGCTCGAGACTTGCTGATGCGAGGGGGGAAGTCGCCAGTGTTTTCATCCCAGCTGGTGTTGGTGACCCCACACACAGAGGGCGTAGTGCTAATGTCCTCGTACTTCACCACGGCGTGGTCGCCGCTGCCATCTTCGGACATCGGCTCAATGAGGAACCTCTGTTCCGCCGTCTGGAAATAACCTCTGAAATGCAGTGTTGTGTTATCAGCATTAGATCTAGCTAGGCTACACCCTTGACGAGGGGGTTCTTCAACAGTTCTTTGGTATATTACCATGAAACAAGATCTACTGAAATGCTTAAATGGTTGTTGTTGTAGATTTTTCTTGAAAGAACGGAAAAGTAGGGCCTAAATTAGGATCGCACCAGCTAACGGACCCCTGTGCCAGGCCAACATGGCTTTAAAAGTAATGAAGGGAAAGGGCCTACTGGCAAAGTAGCATGGCTCTGGATGCCTTTGCAAGTGATCAGACCAGATTTGTGAGTTGCTGGGATAAGGACATGGGTGCTAACAAGCTGCTTTTGTACATGTTCCAGAGATCCTTCTCTAAATTTGACGTGGCCGTCGTCGCTCACGTTGCGAGTGACTCAAGAGACGATACGATTTGGACGGCCTGAGCGTTTATAGAGCCGATTATATTTGCATATCAAAAATCGGGTTTTCTAGGTGTCCGGACTATCAGAAATCAACCTGGATACGATCTAGATATGCCAAAAAATCCGAATTGGGCTTAAGTGAGCCTCAGTGATCCCATGTTTCTGTAGTAAGCAAGTTAGGTAAACGTCATTATTATATTAGGAAGTGCAGTTTTGCAGTAACGAATATAACCTGTGGCAACACTTTACTGTAAACGACCTCTACATAAGCCTTTCACAGCAGCTGACAAAGTCTACGTAAGCACTTAAAAAGTTCATTCCAACAATTTTTAGAAATGAGACGAAAGGTTAGTTGTTACGTACCGTAACCCATCGCAGGTGCTGACACTGACCATTGAATCGCTGTCATTCACAATATTCCCCTGATAGTAGCAGAGATCCTGGACACAAAAGCCATAAAACACCACGTCTAGTACACACCGCTTGGATAGGAGTTTGCTCCGACATACGGGTATTGTATCAAGGAAATCTCCAGAGTCTGGCGTATCAACAGATGTAGTACAATGAGGTTGAAACCAGAGTGTTTTCGGTTTCATTTTCAAAAACAAAACATCTGAAAGTTGAGTCTAGAGGTTCACCTACCAGCTTCTCAGGTTTGGTCGTGATCGGGGTCCCGTCGTCCGTGTAATGAGTCTCTGTGTAGTCTTGAGTCAATAAATCACTGTTGACAAGACAAGGATTTTAAGCACACCTGCTTAGGGACCTTATGACCTAAGCCCTGAATATTAAGCAACACCTGATTCTTATTAACAGCTTAGGTCTCTGTTTGCACTATGATGATGATTTCTGAGATACATGGAACTTAAGTAGCCTTAGATTAAGTAATTACATAGGAATAATGCCTCATAACCGTGTTTTCCTGGCAGCTGCAAGCTTAAGGGCCATTAAAAGACGTTTACCCTATAGTGACAAAAGTATTCAGACACCTCTTTCGTCGTTTTTTCTGAAATCAAAGATATGAATAAGTTGATCTTGCTTTTTTTGGAGTAACTGTCTTTACTGTACAGGGAAGAAGGCTTCAGCTAGACTTTGGAGGAGCATTGCTGAGAGGATTTGATTGTAGTCAGTGACTAGAGCTTTAGTTAGCGAGCTCAGGATGTTGGATGATCACCACCCCACCTCGTTCATCCCCAACGCGTCTCAAAAGTTTTGTATTCCATCGTTCCCTTGCTCCACAGCTCAATGGTTTATATCCCTCTACCCCATGACTGCCAAAAGGTTCAAAGGTTTATCTGCTCCAAAGATTCTATATTTTCTTGGCAGTACTTTCCTAAAGTAAGGGTAGCTGGGGTGTCCGCAAACTTTTGGACAAATAGTGCACTTCTTAAAATCTTAACCATGATTACATTCTATTGGAGGTAGGCTTTAATTAATAGCCTTACTGGTAAGACTAAAATGGATAGCAAGCTTGCTTTTTCACTTGAAGGCACATCGAGCAGAACTCTCAACCCTACATCCTTCAGCTTCAACCCACAAACCTGCCTCGTTCGGTTTGCCTAAATTAGAAACTGCTCGTTCAATGGGAATATGTGCTTACTGCATACACTTTACACGCTTTGGATGACGCTTGGTGGAGAGCTTGCGGTTGCAGAAGCAGGAACTACAACACACACTCGTGCAAGCTTTGTCTGTAGACTCAGTAACGCAGGTCATTTTTAGGAGTATTTAGGAGGATCTGACTTACTTGTTTCTCTCTAGATGCATCTCAATGTCTTTGCCGCCCAGAGTCATGGAGTATTTCACCAAGTCAGGCCTGGAGGACTGAAGACAAGACTTGATTACATTGGGTGGACACAGGGACAGTTTGAACAAACCACGAATCGAAGAGACTTTTTAGACGTAAGACTAGACTAAAAACACCTGGGGACAATGACTAGAGGGTGGAGCTACAGACTAGACACGAGAAAAGGGAATTACCATGACCGATAAGGAGCAGAGTGGGGAACCAAAACAAATGTTAAAAGTACGTGGCAAAAGTAGCCTTAATGAAAACGGAAAATCTACCTATAATATATACCTATAATAATTATAAAGGCTGATTTTCCTGTTTGTTAGGGATTTCTGAGGTAAAATGACCTCAAAACTTCCAAAAGTAGCCTTTTTGACTACTAACGCTTGTTGGAAAGAGTTTTGTAACTGTTTATGTAGGTTTATTTCAGTGTATGTAGCCATCAGGTAGCCTCAGAGTTAAGCCCTTACCTCAACATCTCTCTTGTGAAGTGCGTGCACTCTGATTGGTCGAACCACCTCATATATCTTTACTCCATGTAGAGTGGAGCTGCCTGTGACAAAGTAGTGAAGGAGAGAAGAAAGGTGTTGAGCGACCAGTAGCACTTCAACATGATGCCCTTGTAACACCCTTATTAAGCCTTATGAAGGCTGCTCGTTACTACTTTCTTGAACCACTGAATAGAGGGACTTAATCAAATCAATGTGCAGGTGTCCCAATATTTTTGCCCATAGATAAATTTATCTTCCAGTACCACTGCTCCATAGCTCAATGCTGGGGGCCATTACAACCCTATGTGCTTGGTGCCAACTTTTTGGGATGCCTGGTATTCATGTCGGTTGTTTGTCCTCTACGGACCTTCAGCCAGATGGACATTTGACCCTGATCTTCTCTTCTGTCTGAATCGGTCTTAATGTTTCTGTTTGGTTTCAGTGTTCCACTGGTGCAACTAAACGCTTTAAACACTGTGTGAAAACACAGAAACCCTGTGGCTTTGTTTTCCGTCCCTTTGTGGACTTGGGCGTGTCGTTAATCTGGCATGTAAGAAAGGCAGAGGTTGCTCACTAATGCAAGCAGTGGTGTACCAGCTACAGCAGGAACATTTTGCTTTAGCTTCCTCGTGATTCGATGAACTAACACTTGGTTTATCGCCAAAACGGCTCCCGCTGCAAGACCTTTTAAGGATCCTATCTGTTGGACCTTTGACAAAGATGTTACAGCAGGTCCTTCAAGTCCTGTGCGCTGCGAGGTGGAACTGCTGGGGATCAGTTTTGTTGTTCCACAGTTGGTACACCCCCAACCGTCCATGGAAAGGACAGGGCCAGGCCGTCCTTTTCCATCGTTCCTAGGTCCAGTTCTAACTCTCATGTATCTGTTGAAGGCACATTCTGCAGGGTTCGAACCAGATAGGATGGCTTTGCCATTTGTATCCATTAGCCTCCAGCGTCCAACACCACTGTCCTAAGGACCCTCTCATTAGGTATTCACCACAAGCCTTGCCATTTGGTTGCTTGTCCATAACAATTTGACCCTCAACACATTGATCGTTCACATGCACTGCTGTTGCAAGGTATTCAGTGATTTTTATTTTTTGTCAACGGTCAGTGCTCATAATGTTTTGGCTCCATGGGGTATACACAGTAGGGATGTGCAATTGAACCCTAGTTTCTTGTGTTTTTCTACATGGGTCCTGGTGGTGGGAGCGGCAAAAAAAAAATCTCTCCAGGTTCCTGGTTGGCTGTTTGCGATGTCTGTAACCTTAGCCGATAAATCTGGATAAGTTTTTGGACATAGAATCTTATCTAAACATATAACAGCCAGTGTCCTGTTCGACAGCACTGGTCATATTTACAGTTCTGAATGGATCGCTCTTTCCCGGAAGAGTGGGCGTTGTAGGGTCTGTGGTCTTTATATTCTAAACATTTCTGATTTTCTAAAGATCTCAGTCGAGTGAAAGGTTAAAGAAACCTGTTTGACTCAGGAACCCCAGACCTGATACAGCAGTAGGTAGTTAATGATTAGGAGTGTTTAACAGTGGCTGCTTTTGTTCTTGTTGTTTATCAGATGTGACATGAAAATGACTCAGATTAGGACTCTGGGTAACATTGTTTGAAAACCTCAGTGGTTACTTCGAGTCTCAGATCCCTGTTAAATATCGGCAGCTTCCACACTCTTGCGGTCGACTCCAAAGCTAGGGAAATGAGGCTTAAAAATGTAGGTCCCAGAAGACAGGTCGAAGAACTGCTTTATAGGACCTGGTTCTTTTTTATGAACAAGATGAGTGCAGTGTGTAGTAAAGTTTATGTATATTTTCTATAGTTAGCTTACAATTTCCACCATTTTTATCATTCCATATTAAACTAAAGACGTGTAGGTTCACTGATGAGTGCGGCTAGTAAATAAACAATGGCTAGAGGAGTTGCGTAGTCATTTAAAGAGCTGCCAAACCAGCTGCACGTTCATTTGCATATTTGTAATAGCCATAACCTAACAGTCAGTGAGTTTTTATTTATCTTCAGAGTGTTTAAAAACAAAGGTTTTATAAATCCTTCTTAGTAATGTTTCCTATGTTTTATAGGACTCAAGTGGCATGAAGTAGTGGGTGCTCAAAAGCCTTACGATCCAGACATGGTTAGTCTGTGTAGTAGAATCTATTGCCCACCAGGGTATTTAAATATTTATGTAAACAGTTGACATTTGACAGAGGGAACAAACAAGGCAGTTGAATAGACCTGATGGGGAACTTGCAAATGTGAAATCTTGCAAAACTGACCGAGAAATGCCTAAATGGGGAAGAATTTGACATTTGGTGCCTCAAAACCACCGATGGACTTGAGTGCAGTGTGCAAATCTGGTAAACGTTGATTAAAACCTGCATGGCTGAAGTTCCTGATGTCCCTGCTGTCCTTGATTTGATGCCGTTCAAGAGATTTACACGTCTTGACCCAAAATCTAGGACACGTTTGGTGCCGGAAGTTCGGCTCCTTTAGTCTTGCACTGCAGCTACGAGGCTAATGGAAGCGTGCAAGCTTTTATAGACTTGCTGTGGTTTCTGACGCAGCAACTCCGTTATCTATCAACATGGGCAACAGTAGTTTGCATAACAAATAGCTTGTCTGTCTTACTTTACACCAATGAGACTGGCGATTGACACCCTGTGTTGCTTTTGCTTCTCTGCCTGATTGCTCTATTCTGATTCTGGTCAATGTTTTTTTGGGGCTTGAAACCATTCAACCTGTTGGGGCCCCAAAGCTTAGGCAGTTGAGCGACTGGAGCGGGTCTCTTTCCTGTCCCAGAGCCCTGTTGACAGAACAAACTTACTTCTGGGTGTCCGAACTGCAGAGACCCTCGCTTAGACCGAAACGTCTAACCCCGTCCCCAACTCCCAAACTCCTTGTGAAAGTAATGGATGATGCACCGCCCATGGTAGCTGCTTCTGTTCTTGCCGTTTATCCGATACGACTCGAAAAGACTCTGATTAAGACTCAGTGAAGAGCTCAGTGGTCTCTACGTTGGAACATCTGGCTGCTTCCACTCCCTTGTAGTCATGGATAGTATTAGGCATGGTTCCAATAGGTCCATGCTCAATGGGCACAGCTTTTATAGATGCAAATAGATGTATTGACAAAAGTATTGGGACAACCATTCAATCACTGTTTAAAAGCATTTATCCTGCTTTTGCTGGAGTAATGGTCTCTACTGTCCAGGGAAGAAGGCTTTCTACTAGATTTTGGATGAAGACCACCCGACCTCATTCATGCCAACTCCTCCACCATCATTCCATCCAGAGGACACCGTTCCACTGCTCAGTGCTGCGGGGCGTTCTACTCCACTAGCTCACGCCTGGCAATTGGGCATTACGTACGTCCTAAGAACGCTTATGTGAATGAATGCAGTCTAGTAGGAGACCATCCAATCTGACCATCCTGCAGGCTCAAAGTCTTCAGCAGTGACAATAGAAAGTACAAAGGCACCCAAAGGAACTTGGGTCAGAGATAAGAGAGTGTCTTCAGCTGCTCGCTGGTAAAGCAATAAACCCAACCCCAACCAAACAAGCCTAGAGACATCTCTGTCTTTGCGCGTGTCTTTCGCTCCAGAGTAGAACCCGTATCGCCGGTTCTCTGTACTGAGAGTCTGTATCAATCAATAAGGCACCCCGAGCGTCCAGGTTAGTTAATCGCTCTTTGTGTCGTGGAAGTGCAGGCGTATCCAGTGTCTTACCTGAGGGAGCAAACGAGCTAGACAGGGCGAGGATCCACAACAGGAGAGCGGCTTCCATTGTGGCCGCGCGGACAGCTACTGAAACTGGAGAGCCGGGCCTGAGCGCTCTTTATGGGGCACCTGCGCACGGCCCGCCCCCAAGCAGAGCGCGCTCGCTCGCTCGAGGAAGTGGTGGGCTGATGTGTTGAAACACGTCTCAGCGCGAGCAGGACCGAAGCACTGCAGGGGAAGTGCAGGAACGCTGTGACGTAACCGAAAGCCCGGGGCTCATTGCAGTGGCCGTTTCAGTCCTGTGTAAACACACCGGCACGCCTTGGCGCTCCGGGCCCTGTGCTGTGGAACCCTGTGAAGCCAGACAAGAGAGGAGATAGGGGTGCTGCTTGCAGTGTCTGTTTGCTTTCAAGGTTGAGGGTTAACTTTTTTGCCTTACTATTTAACAAATGCAATAAAAAATCTATTAAATGTGTATATTAAAATTAATAAGGCTGTTATATAAAATACAGTAGGAAAAATAAATGATTCTGTAAAATTATGCAAATATTTTAGGACTTTATGGCCGTTCTGTATGAAAAATAGGGTAACAAAAATAATTTGACTGCTTATAGATGCACTAGATGGACAAAAGTGCTTCACAGCTCAATGCTGGGGGGCTTTATATACCCCCTCTAGCCCATGCCTGATATTAGGCGTGGAGCCCATAGGTTCATTCACTTGGTTTATTGGCCATACTTCTTAAAAGATACATGAGAAGCAGTATGTGTGTGCATCTGCCCATCCGTCTCAGCATGGGTGTCCACAAATATTTGGACACAAGGTGTATTTTTTTACATTTTTGATGTAAAATCTAATACAAATTGTTAAATATTGATCATTTAAATCAATAATGAAGAATAAAATTCATAGTAATATTCAAATTTTAATGCATTATGTAATGCAACATCTAAAATGTGCTTTATTATAGTCACCTTCCGACTTTCTTCAAGTGCGCGTCACGTCTCAGCCCTCTGACTGTCAGCTGACCGGCCAGTTTTATGACGACCTCCGTATTTAGCTTGATTCATTCATGAAGTCATATCCTTCCTGCCTGCGTCCCTCGCTCTTCTCCTCTCGCGCTCAGCTATTACTCATGCACGTTTCAGGCTCCGACGGGTGAAGTTGCACTGTGAGAACTGCTTGGTGAGCGCCTGCACAGCGGACTGTGGACCCGGCCACCGCACTGCATTCTTCAGTCCTCCGGGCCGCAAAAAAGTCAACGGCCTAGGACAATAAAAGGGTGGCTGTTGTGTCGTCTCCCGCGGCCTCAAACAAAGCCATTGTCCAGCGTGCAGCAGAAATGGAGAAAGCATGCACTGTCTTTCTGTGGTGGAGTATCTGTTACTCGCCCTGATCTCTCTCTATTTCTCTCTCTCTCTCTCTCTCTCTCTGACCTTTTCTGAACTCCTCACAGCTTTATTCCCCTCAACTTGTTGCCCCCCCCGGGTTTGAGGGACTCGTTGAAGCAGGTGCTTTTGGAGGCTCATGACTGGCAGGGTGGTTTGATGACCAGTGTCTCTTCTGTGAGCTGGGCTGACCGCCCACTAGACCGCCGATAGCTCCCAAACAAGAAATGCAGAAGGCCTATCACCAGGTGGTTGCTATGCTGTTGCTAAGCATTCATTAGCTTTGTACCCCTTTGGGACACCATAGCAAGCTTGATACATTTTTAGGTGGCCGCCAAGAAGTCACTATGGTGTTATGCTGTTGCTAAGTGACTGATGTAATGTCCCAGGTGGCTGCTGTGGGTTGCTGTGTAGTACCCACTGGGGAAGTCATAACTGTTGCATGGCAACAACATAGCGAGCACCTAGCAACTCCACTGGTACCGCATGGTGTTCCAAGTGGTTGCTGAGTGGGTGCTTTGGGGTTGCTATGATGTCCCAACTGCGTGGTACCCATTTGGGACACCATTGCAAGTGCTTGGCAACAGCATACCAACCACCTTGGGACCTCCTACCAGCCACCCGGAATCCAGTAGCAAGCTACTCGGCAATAGCGTAAGCAAGTCTGAGGTGGTTGATTTGCATTTTGCTAGGTGGTTACTGATGGATAGTCGCTGTGGTGTTTCTGGTCGTTGCTATGGTATCCCAGGTTGTTGCTTTGAGGTTGGGAAGCAGTTGCTATGAACTGTTTAGTACTCATTTGGGACACCATTTCTAATTTGATAGTCACCTAGTGAAAGTGAGGCTTCCGAATAGCAATACACCTATATTTCCTATATAAAAGAAATGAGAATTATGGGTAATATTTGATTCATGGTGAGATGGGGCAAAGATAGAGTTGTTTGGGCACAGTGACTAAAACGTATATGTGGAGAACTTTTGAGGGTGAGGCATCTAATTCCAAAAACACTGTAGCAACTGTTAAACATGGTGGAGGTAGAGTAGAGGATGGAGTACTCAAGAAGGGAGGCTACGTCTGAATTTTCTGGGTTAATCATTGTGTAGTTTTTTGAGAAATTGTTGTAAGCCCGCTTGATGCTAACATGTTATGCAATCATCCAAAAGCCGAGGCGATGTTGATGGTAAATCTGGCAGATTGATGAACTAGAATGGCAGTTAGCCTCAGGCTTGCTCCACTTGGTCGCTAATGACATATTAGCGCAGTGCTGTTTCACAACTGTTTCTTCAGGTTGCTGTACACCCCCCCCCCCCCCCCCCCCCCAGCCCTCTTTTCCCCTCTCTCTCTTTCTCTGTACCTCTTTCTAAAGTTTATTATATATTACCGTTTACCTCCGGAGGTAGCTGGGAATTACATCGCACCAGAGTTGACCTCACACCCGACCTGCATTCCAGTTCAACGTTCCCATAACTGTACACCATTTCCAAACCTAGCTAAGGTAGCTAAAGACTTTACCACAACTGGTTTGCCGGTGTTTCATAGTGAATCTATGTCCCAGGTTAGCTTGGTTAGTGTTGTCCCTGGTTAGAAGTGTTTACGATACAAATTGATGGTGTTATAAACCTCATGGGAACTCGTCCACAGATAGAAGTTGGACGGTACGGCGTCTCCGTCCGATCTAATGAGACACAAATATGTAAAAATGCTACTAATGCCATTACACTG
This sequence comes from Salminus brasiliensis, assembly GCF_030463535.1. Classification (NCBI taxonomy): domain Eukaryota; kingdom Metazoa; phylum Chordata; class Actinopteri; order Characiformes; family Bryconidae; genus Salminus; species Salminus brasiliensis. The sequence continues at coordinate 32,864,776 of NC_132897.1, forward strand.
TGTAATACTACTGCTTTTATTGCTGTTGATGTGCGGTGCAGCCATCTTGGACTTTGCACTCAAGGCCTTCCAGTTAAAATGTCCTACTTGGACCGAAAAACCAATTCTTAGGGGAATACCAGATTCAGAACAGCCAATACTGACAAAGCAACTCAACAAGCATGATGTCCTCAGATCAAACAGCCATCTGTAATGACTGTGTTTCAGTGTATTTCTCGGTCCTGCATCGACTTCTATTCACATATGAGCATCCCAGAAACTACTCATCTAGGATTCGGTTCTATAAGGTTGCCGGTTGAAAGATAAACACTCAGTAACGCTTCTGAAGAGCACCAAACATGAACCCAACTGAGCAATCGGGATTAAGCCTCAGATGGTCAAGGTGGTTGGAAGAACTGGTCATCCAGTAGTATCATGCCCCATGCTAGTAGGTTTGGTCGTTTAGATGGCCGTTGACAAGCTGAGGAGATTAGCTTAGCGGTTAGCTTTTAGCCTTGCCCTCGTTAGCTTCCCCGGGTTTGGCTTTCTCAAGTCTTACAGGTAAAAGCCAATGTTTTCCCTTCGGATATGTGCTTAGCTCCAGTTCGATTCGGATGTTGGTGAGATCAGAGATGGTAAAAGGTAGCCTTGCACAGATCCCAGTTTACTTCGCCGCCTTTTGATTGGCCAGGTGACTAGAGCTTGGACTCGGCCTTAGCAAGTGGGCTGGGTTTATGTATGAATGTTCATGCTTGGTCTGTTTGGTCTGATTGGTCAACAGCTTGAACATGCTAGCATGATGGTCCACTAAATTGGTCATGCTACTCGACCAAGCTAGTGGCCAAGTTATGGCGAAGTTGGTCATGCTGTCCAGCTAAACCATCAAATGGTTGGTCAAGAATTAAGATGGCTTTGGTTGGCCAGCTTGTTTTGCAGCGGTCACTCATCCTTAACATGGAGGAATGCTAGTTTTGGCTTGTGTCAAACACCTGGACCACAAACATCAACACTGCCATACTAATTTTCAACGTTCATCACAGGTCTTGGTCCTTCACGTTTCTCCTGAAAGATACCTTCTCATTCTTTATTCCGCTATTTATCCGATCCTGTATCTGTTTGGTGCAGCCTGCGGCTCAGGAGTTCTGTTGTTGCTGTTGTATCGTTAGCCCTTCCAGGTGTGTGAAGTCTGATAGCAGGGGCAGCTATATTTGGTGACAACAATGGACAGATAGCGAACACTCTGTGGTTTGGTTTAAAGATTACATCTGACCACAGAGGAAATGTCTAACTGTGTCAACATTTTACTTGGCCAGCCTGCTAACTATTTATGATCGTTAGGGTGACGGAGGGAGATAATTAAGAATGAAAACGGGGTGTAACTTCCTTCATAATACTTTGGAACTACTAATTCGATCGGCGCTCTAGAGTACAGTTCCTTGTCTAGTGGCCGGACAGAAAGCGTGATGTCGTTGATGCATTTAATTGGCGTTTTGTCAAGGTCATCAATTTTGTTTGAGGAAATGTCAACATGTTACTGAGTCAGCCTGTCTGAGTACAGCTTTATAGAATTGACGCAAACCAGTTCATAGTGGTACTTTTTGTTTATAGGCCAAAGTGTTTGAGCTGGTTTGTGTTGGGTTGGTTTTTGTTGCAGGTGGAGCTTGACGGCTTTAGCGATGTTGTGTTGTAGTAATGGCTAAAAGGGCCAAAGAGTTTGTTTATTAAATAGTTTGAAGAGTAAGTGACTTTTGGTTGGGGTTGGAAAATGCAGTTTTACAACCCAGTTATCTGACAATAAAACAATTTTCCTTTTATGGTGAGACTCTCAGGAGCCTTATAGCATAGTTTTAACGCAAACAATAACAGTAATTACGAGCCTTCCATTTACCTCGGAAGTGGGATAACGGAGCTGGGAGTGACATCACTCTGGAGTTGACTGTGTTCCAGTTAAACGTTCCGATAGTTGTGAGCCATTTCAAAACATTTCCAAAAACAGTTCGCTCAAGACTTGGGAGTTTACCGCAACAGCAGAAGGTTTGATGATCTTTTACCAATGCTTTATGGCGAAAACAGCCTTTGTAGCATTGTGGACAATACCAGTTGATGACTTGTTACACTGTATTTTGAAGACCATGGAAACACTGCCACAGATGGAAGTTGTACGTTACTGGATGAACGACTGACTTGAGATTTGAAACGCAGATAGGTAGAAGTGCAAATGCACTGTATAATACTACTACTTTTACTGTTGTTGATGTGCAGTGCAGCCATATTAGATTTTGAACTTTGGGTTGGTGAGGCTCTCCTAACTTTCTGAGTATTTCCTACTCGGAAATTCCAACATCCCAGTTTAATTGGAATGCAGCATTAATCCCGTCTTACCCGATAGAGTTGCTGTCCTCTCATTGTGTCCTCTCAGCGCAGTGTGCTGTTATCTAGCTGAAGAGATTGTAGCCGGTTAGCTTTTAGCCTCGCTCTCATCAGCTTCTTTGAGCTTGGCTTTCTCAAGTCTTTCTAGTAGCAAAAAATATTTACGTGCATGTTTTTCCTTCCGATTTCGTGTTTAGCTCTAGGTTGGTCCAGTTTGTTTTCGAGAAGGCAAATGAGGGTGAGCGAGATGGTAAAGCGTAGTCGGCTTACAGCAGCTCTAACAGCAGCAGGTCTGGAGCTCTGCAGTTATTCAGTTGTTGGAGACTTTTCTGCACTATGCTCTGAGCTCAGGCCCTGACCCCGCTCTGTAACTTTAGGTGGTTTGACAGACACTCTGTGGCTGAGCTGCTCTCCGTGGTTGCTAAACACTTCCGCTGTTCAATAATACCACTCACAGCTGATGGAGGAAGATCTAAGAGGGAGGAAATTTCACCAGCGGATGTTGTTGGGCTTAAATGTGTAGATATGTGGCAATGGGCCACTGATTTTAAATTAAGAATTAAGGTGTCCAAATAATGTCTGGGTAGGCTAAGAAATGTACTTTCCTTTGATTAGCTTTATTGTTTAACCCTTGTGTAGAACTCTGTGTATTTCAATAACTGCTTTAGCGGCTAATTGTAAGTAAAGCTCTGAGCCTGAAATCGAATTGTTGCTTTCAGGTCTTCTCACAGCCAACAATGGCACAAGAACTCTGGCTGATCTTTGATTCACTGTGCTGAGTCAGATGTAATTGGCTGTTTATGGAAGTTCCAGTTTCAGGCTTCGATGGAGTGCTTTGAGTTAGTCATGTGCCTGATATACACATCTTCTCAATAACAATTCTCAGGAAGAACAGGAAGTGTTTTGCTGCTTCCTGCAGCAGCGACTCCTCAGCAGAAAAACCTGAGAATCAATGGTCAGGTCTGAATGGTCATTTAATGCCTTCATGTGACGTATCAAGTAGAACAGTCTATGGAAATGTCTCGCCAATAGGCAGACCGTGGCTGAGCTATAGCAGGAAATGTATAGCCTGATGCTGTTTGCTGTGTATTACAAACCAGGCAAAACCAAAGACCTCAGAAAAGAAAGGTGGTGTCAAGTACAGCTGCGGGCTGAAGTTTAGACACATAATGTACATGAAGGAAGCTGGTTTGGATGGTCAAAAACAACCTAAGAACCACCAAGGCATGCTTGCAATGACGTGTACAAGCTGATGGAACAACCGTGCCACGATCCACAGCAGGGATGGGCAGGATTCATGCACTTATGGGCTTTTTCTGGTCAACCTCACCTCATTAAACTCCCCTGTGCTGGACTCTGGCCCTGCATTGCCCACTCCGGTCTACAAGCTAGTTGTACCTCACCATGGACTGAGAGGCTTCTGTCTAATAAGCACTCTTGGACTAAACGGAAGCTTGCTCCTGTCTACTTGAACAAGGAAAAAGCTCTCGAGAAAGGTTTTATGGTCCGATGAGGCAAATATGTTGGAGAAAAGGTGAGGCGTTCAACGCCAAGAACACTCTATACCAACTGTGAAGCATGGTGGTGGGAGCACCATGCTCTTTTGCTGCTAGGGGAACCGGTACACTACACCGGTGGATGGAATAATGAAGGTGGAGGACTACTCCGGATTCTTTAGTGAAACCTCAAACCATCAGCTTGTCAGTTGAAAATTGGACGCAGTTGGGTTTTGTAACAGGACAGTGACCCCAAATACGCTGTTTGTTGTGGAATTCATGAAGCAGGTCAACCTGCAACCAGGTTTTGGAATGGTTCTCATTTAAGGTTAATTGCTTTTGGAGCCCCACCAGTAAAGAAAACTATCCTACAGAAGTTCTAGTTTTGGGACGCAGTAGGGAAAACAACGAGAGTCTTAAGAAAATAATTGCTACTTTTTTGAGAATATTTGAGAACTTGATTTTGTTTGGAGAACTGCATTCAAAAACATTCTTCTAACTTTTGTATCTTTCAAGTATCTTCCCATTTTTGTCCCTCACCACAGCAGAGCGTCTGACGACCTCCAAGCTAAGATTAAAGATCTAATCGAAAATGTTTTGCTAATGGCGTCCGAAAGATAAATAAACTTGAATCAACCAAATTACTGCGGTTTGTGGCCTTTCCCGAGTTGACCTTGGCCTTTTCGTAGGTGTCTCAATATGCAATGCCAAGGTAGTTTGAAGTTTGTCTGTGGTGCCATCTAGTGGATTATTACTATGCTTACATCTGCTCTCAGAAGAACAGTCAGTAGTCCCCTTATTTACATGTTCCATCCCCTGCTAAACACTGACTTTAACAGACGCATTTACAGCAGTGAAGGTCCGCACGCAGACACATAGTCACCATAATTATAATGTATTGGCATTGTATAGGTTATTAGAAAACTGGACGGTCGGGCTACGGGGCACGGGTGGGCAGCCGTTCCCCCAGTCGTGGCTCAAGCTTATAGCTATAATATTGGCTGGTAACTCTAGATATCGAAACCTCAGTAAACCCAGGTAACTTCTCAGTCTCAAGGCTGTGTGTGTTGCTATGATCATATTTCTGCTTTGTGTTTATTTATGCTGTGCTGACCGCTTCACTGAGCATCCAAGTTTAGTATTATACACACAAATTCAGTATATCAAAATGTTTCCTGGGGCTTTAATACACACATTCACAATTCTGGCTGTAGGACCACTATTTTGACCTCCTGCTATGCCCTTAGTCAGATTTTTAGCTTCACTTTTAACCCAATTTGGTCGTAGCTGACAGTGTTTAGATCTATTTAACATTAAGGGAGTGGGGAAGCGATGCCCGCTTAATTGCCCAAACAAGGGTCTGAGTGACAAAGTACATGTCTGAAATTTTGGCCACTTTTCTCACAGTCTGAGCAATCTCTCAAGCCGTTTTTTCACAAGTTGATTAAGATTACGTTGATTATAGGCCATGACATAGGACACTGATAATGGTGATAAATGTTTTGGACACCCCTACAAATGTGCAGTCAAGTTGTAGGGTCTTCCTAGCCACCTGCAGGTCCCGGTAGGTTTTGTGAGCTCTCAAAAACCAAGAGCTTTTAAGGTACAGTATTTTACAGCTCGGCTTTCATAGATGGACTGTATGGGTTGTTGAGAGGAAAGATGTTTCGAAACGACATCAAATTCTATTATTTAATTTTTAGGGTGTGAGCCCCTTTCAGTACAGTATGACCCGGAGTTCACCTTTAACAGTTCAGCATCACTGGCGGTATGGTGTAGTAGTAATGTTGGCCACAAGAGGGCTCTCTTTGCCAATAATTCAGTAGTAAATCACAGCTTCTGAACATGTAGTACTCAAATAGTACTGTAGAAATACACTGTCCAAATGTTTGTGGACACCCCTTGGAATAGGAAGTACTGGAGCAGATAAACATTAAGCTCTTGGCACCACAAGGAGCTCAAAGCCCTCCAGCATTGAGCTGTGGAGCAGTGGGACTTCATTCTCTAGAATGATGTTGCTCCATCTAATGCTTTTGGGATGAATTGGAAAGTTGGGGATGATGTGGGAGGTGGTCATCCAACATCTTGTACCATAGAGACAGTTACTTCAAAAAAAAAAAAAAAAATACCCTTGATTTCAGAAGAATGAGCAGGTGTCCTGATACTTCTGGCCATATAGCACATTTATTTTTGTGAGACAATTCAAAGCTATCAAAGCTTGGTATCTCGCTCTCCTGTATGAATGGGACCTGATTGATTGCAGTCAGTTAGGTCAGGAATATAGAGGGTAATGCCAGGAAAGCCAAGGCATCTGATTCTGGCCCCTTCGGACCTTGAATCAAAATTATGTGCTCAGCTTTGGCTTGATTTGCAGTAACAGTCACTAGGCCTAGACCCCACATATAAATGCCACCAGGATACCACAAGGGTCAATAAGGAAGACCAGGAAGGGTTAAACAAGGGCCCCATCTGGGTTGCACGCTGCGCATGGGGCCTAGACCGGCCCATTTGGGAAGCCGAACTGGGTCCCAGTAAGAAGTATGAAGTCCCCAGCATTGTGGAGCAATAGGAACTGCCTTCTTTAGAGTGATTGGAGCTCCTTCCAGTACCTTTGGGATGAGTTGGAGTGGTGGAACTAGTCATCCAGCATCTGACATTACTGATTCTCTTGTGGCTAAATGCAACCAAATCTTCACAGCAATGTTCCGACATCTAGTATAAAGTCTTCCCAGGATAGTAGAGGCTGTTACTGTGCAGGTGTAAGCTTGTGTCCTTAAACCTGCCGTGTACGGGTTACGTCGTCTTCTGTGTAGGGATGGTGAGGCAAGATGGCGGCGACCCAGTCTGAACCTTTGAGAAAATGTACGGGACCAAAGAGGCGCTAGCTGGCTTTAGCCTTTGATGTCGGCTATTCGATTCCCTTTCATTTATTTTAATGGGCTGCTTCACTGCTGATCTGGCCTTTTTTATTGCGCCACATCTATGAAACGTCTGCCGGTAGGCTGACGTAATTGCTACTGGTGTTGATTGAGCGGCTGCGGGTTGGGCTGGGTAAGCTATCTCCGTATAGCTCCAGGCTAATAACTGTGGTTCTGGGTAGGACTGCGATGACCATCAGAGCGACTTACCGTCCAAATAGAAAGACTTGAACCACAAATGAGATTTTGTAGCCTGCGGGAAAAGTAGGTCATCTGCAGAAGCAGCAGCCTCGGTGCCAAGGTCTTTTTTTTTTTGACTGCTCGGGAACCATAGAATGCTGCTACTGGATTACGAGAGTCCAATTAACTTGATGCCAGTGTGTTTGAACATCTGCAGCGCGGGGCATGCACTGCTCTGCCCTAGTCATTACCTTGGGTGTAGTAACGAGGGTGTTCTGTGCGAGGGTATTTAGCTCTTTGTGGGGACCAAATGTCCTCAAGTTTGGTCTGGTACTATGGGACTATGAGGCGTATGTCGTTCACAAGTCTCCTGCTGCTTCACCCGGGGTCATCACCCATTACCACTTAACCAGCTTCAGGAACATCTTAGAACATCTGTAGAAACAAAAAAGGGCCGCCTTGGTAACCAAGGCTGTACCTAGCCCCACTGGCGCACTGTGGATGCATGCAAAGTGCCACCAGTTGCACATGGACTCGACACACCGCAACAACCACCATACACACTAGCACTACATCGCCATAACTCCACACTGGCCTTCCGGGTGACCAAGGCCGTGCCTAGCCATGCTCGGTGCTACCGGTTCCATGTGGATTTTACACACAACCTCAATAACCCTACGTCAGCATATGCGGAAAAACAACCCCCCATGCTATATTCACACAGTCCCTTTCTCCACTTGGTCCTTCTCATCCATGATCTGCATACTTCAACCTCTTCCTTTCAAAGGCCCTTCAAATGTAACAGTTTGCTTTCCGAGGGACCTGTGGTTTAGTGCCTACGTCCGCCAACAGCCTCCTGCATCCCATTTAGCAGGATTTGCACCTTGCTTTTAGGCGTGATGAGGGGAGTGGAGAGGAGAGGGCACGGCCAACTGTGCTCTCTCTGACTCCGGCCGCTGATGGCAAAGAGGCTCTGCTTGGGACTCGCAAGCTCCAGGCTGTAGTGGTAGAGCCTCCTCCACCGCTGAGCCACTCTGAGCCCCCTGAGTTACACAAGGAATGTTCTCCATTATGTTGGAACAATTGGAGACTTTCAGGGCACCTTGCTCGCCTGTAAGAATTGTCCAAACTCCTTGCCGTTACTGAGAAGCGAGTTCATTGTAACTACCCAGTGCTGTGAAAATAACCAGTGTAGACCAGCTGCTGAGCTACTGACAACCCAGCCAACGGGACATCAACCAAGTGGGTTGTTTGTGTACATTTGTGGCCTTTCGTGCTTTCAGGTCAAGATATTCAGGGCTTCAGTACAACCCAGCAGCGTTACAGAAGGACACGGACACCTTGCACCGACAGGAATACACACAAGTGTGTGTGCTTTGTGGTCTGTAATCAGCCTGAGAGGCGGTGAAAGCATTAACTGCCAAGTTGGTGTGTGTGTGGCACTGTAGTGCTGAATTTGCTCTCTTACCCGCTTTTCCCCCATTGTCTGAGCACTCTGATGAATATCCAAGGCCTTTGCGGTCAGTTAAGTCATCCGCTAGATCAGGCTCTTTCTCCCTCTGTGTGCGGCCGGTTTGAACCAGTCTGGTGGATAAGCAGACTCGCACTTCCACTTTCTGCATGCGACTCCTTGCCAGCAGCTGCTTTAAATACACACTCACTGGTCACTTGAGACCACGCTCCGGGACACGAGGCAAAAGGCATGGCTACGGCCTGGCCGATGCAGTTCAAGAGGAACGTCCAGAAACTCTCGGGTTGCTGTACGTCTACAGTTCGACGAGTCACTCTGGATGAAATATACACACGCAGTCGTCCTTGCTGGTGTTTTGCAGGGTTAGCACGGTTGCTAGGGTGTAACGCATGTGATTCATCCACCAGCTCCCATTCCGGTGCTTGATTTCCATGTATCTGGACGGTCATAAAGTGTGGTCATCGGAATATATAACGTATTAAAGCTGGGTCAAGCAAGGTCCTGTGGTGGTTCCTTTCTGGTCATGCAGGGGGGTACAGGTCAGCTGATGAGGGTGCAGTTAGACGCCTATTTTGTAAGATACGAGAGTCTGAAAACTATGGTTTCCACAACCAAGCGGTGCCCTATATGCCAACCAAACAACCGGACCCGGTTACCCACCATTCTCAGGAGCGCTCTGCAGTGGAAACGTGGCCTTTGTTGACACTTTGTTGTCAGGTACAAAGGCTACTATTTTATGACCTAAGTAGTGAGCTAAGCAGATAGTAGAAGGCCTTGGCCAAGAATCCAAATGTATACGGTCAAGGAGCGCATCGGTACGTGGGTCATCATGTCATACTGGGAACTTGGGGAATTTAATGGCAGTCTGATGGACAAAACTGGGTTAGGTGGATTCCAGTAGAACGCTACCTACCAGGCTGCATAGGGCCAACAGTTGGAGGTTTGGAGGAGGGGGGGGGATTATGATTTGGGGCTGCCTTTCAGAGTCTGGGCCTCAACGTTTTGTCCATTGCTTGGCAGGCCTCCTTATCCAACATCTTTGATCGGCCTCGAATTGCCACAGACCCACTCCGTCTTGTGGAAATCCTTACCAGAAGAGTGGAGACTGCTAGAGCCGCAAAGAAGTGGCAAAATTTCATGTTAATGCCCATGGGGGTTTGTTTTGGAATAGGATGTCCAATCAGCTCATATAGTTGTGGTGATCAAGTTTCGTCATTCTTGCTGGTGCCATCTTGGTGCCAGATACCACAGTCCATGCCTCGAATGCTCAGATCGGTTTTAGGCTGCGCAAGGTGATGCAGCCCAGTTGCCACGGCCTTCTTTTGACCTTCCGGCGACTGTTTCCCAACCATTCCCTGCAATGTGCGTGATGCCAAACCGGCAACCCTTGAACTGGAAGGCATCACATGCCTGGCATTATCCCTTGGCATGGGGCCCGACAGAACAGTCGATTAAATAGTCCCTTGGCAACAGCCCACATGGACTGAGCAAGCAAGTGTGTGTGTGTGTGTGTGTGTGTGTGTGTGTGTGTGTGGAACAGCGAGAAAGTATTTGTTGTCTTTATCGAAGGCTGTTGGCACGCAGCAGCAGCAGGCCTGACCTTGTTCCCCAGCCAGGGCAAACAATAGCTCTGTTCGATCCCCCCCCCCTCTCTCTCTCTTCTGTCCTATCTTTCCTCTAGAGTTATCTAGCAAATGGACATGTTAAATAACTGAGCTGTCCGGTAATCTAACAGGGCCTGCGCCTGTCTCAGTCGGGTCAGGAAAGAGAGACAAAAGAGGGGTAGCGTGAGGAGGGGCGAGGGAGAGCGAGAGGCAAAGACAATAGCGGAGACTGCAAGGCCTTGGGATGTCCTCACCAGTAGGGTGGAATACGCTGTTGGGATGGAAGTGTCCGCCTTTGCGACCATCCTGTGTATTTAATACAATGAGGATGCACTTACTTGTATGAAAGATGAAAGGCGCTGAACACAATCGCCCCAGTGTCTGACGCTGAGGAACAGGACACAGTAGGACTAGGACCGATAAATATCAATGTCCGTGATTTACGATTGCTTTTTTTAATTTATTTATTCATTTGAATAATTTATCCATTTACCCCCCCCCCCCCCCCTCCCAATTTGGTACTGCCAGTGAACCCACCTGTCGACGCGCCCCCTAGCACTTACAAAGCTTGTCCGATACATTGGAACTGCCGCCGATGCAGGATGTATTGATTTTCTCTAAATGGGGATAAATGGTCACTCTAGTAAACCACTGATGACTGTCTTTGAGTCACTCTTTCGGTGGGTAGGATGGTCTACACCCCCCCCCCCCCCTTTTTCCGATCGCTTGGTGCAGACAGAGCTGTCCTGATGTGGTGGTTTTTCACATTTTTTTTTTTTTTTTTTTTTTGGTATACATCCCAGCCCACCTAAGGGTATGTACCTCCACGCCGGCCTCCGATCCTTTTGCACTGTACTTGCTCAATTGGCCGGTTTAGCCAGCAGAGTAAGATCACTGAGCTCACCCCCTCCACTCGGGGCCTCTCAATGTGCTGAAGCACCGACGCAAAAAGAGTGGTCATTAGCTGATGTGGCCTGCTGACACGGTCAGCCGCTTACTCATGAGCGTTACTCAACCCTTGTTTGTTCCTGAAGCTTTGCTCGAAATGCAGGAGCACTTGCGTGTTTACTTTTGCTCGTGAGCCGTCTGCGTCGGCCATGGCGAGAGAACAAAAGCGCCCGGTGTTCTACAGACACAATGTCATTGTGTGGGACGTCTTGAGTGGCTGGAGATTCCAGCAGATTCCCGTCCGTGGGAGGCCGTGGGACGCGGCGGCCTGAGGCCGCAGCTGTTCAAGTGTTTGTGTTTCCACAGAGATGGGAGATAAACAGTAGTTGTAACGTTGCGTGTCTGCTTTTGCAATGACGCGTACTTACACTCCTATTGCCACAACAGTGGGTGTTGAAGCTCAATCACACCTTCAGTCTACGTCACGATGAGGTCATCGGTCACACTTGGGCTGTGAACGCTCCTCCTTTTCCATTTTCTGTTAAGTTCTTGAAGAACCTGTGGAATACATATGGAGCTTATTATCATAACATGTAAACTTAATGACACTTAATAAACATATAAAGAACAGTTATGTATGTTTGATCCCATTCCCACCTCTGTCCACCAGTAGTAGTGGTTTGTGGCACCGGACGCTAGAGAGGGTGTCTGCTGCTGTGGCTGGTTCAAGCTGGTTTATCTGTAACTGAGCCTGGGTGCCCTGAATGGGTGCGTAATAGTGCGTTATTTAATCTGCCACCATGGAGGACCTGTCCTGTGTGTGTGTGTGTGTGTGTGGGTAACACAACCCCTCTCCGGGCTCTAGTGACCATGGCTCTAGTGACCATGAGGCATTGTTGCTGCTGCCTGTCCAGCCATCTGTCTCTCACTTATGCAAACTCCGAGAAAGAGGATTTAGTTTTTTTTACACCCCCACCTCCCCTCACGCTCCGCCAGCATTAGTCACAGTGACCATAAATACAAGGCTCCTTTTTTACAACATCGTCGATGATGATTCCTGTTTACCTTCACCTGTTTATTTATTATTTTTTTTGCCCTTTCAAAATCCCCCCACCTGCTAATGACCTATGAGGCTATAAACAGCTTATTCAGTGCTCCAGTAAACTCTGAGGCATCCTGGCTTACCTTTTTGCTGAGCTTGCTCAGGAACAGTTCTCCCAAACATTAAACTCGAGCGAAAACAAATGTGCCCCCCACCCACCCCCTTGCGGGATTTTGTTAATAGATGCTAAACAGGCCCCCGAGGCGCTTCTCTTTCCCAGAACAGATCTGCACTTACCGGATGCTTATCCACCACCAGCTGGACTTAAACCAAGCCAGACACTGCAGTGGAATGAGATTGGTATTTGGGGCTGGATGAGACTGACTAAGTGACTTAATTATTGCATATTTTGGCAAGGTGCCTTTAGACGGTCATGTTGGGCCAGAGTGCCCTTTTGCCCTAGGTTTGAGACCAGCCTTATTCTTGCTCGCTGCAGTGGATAAAGTCGGGATCAGGGTTGTAGAAACTGGTCCTAGATCAGAAGAAACCCAGAGCCTCGGTGAATGCTCTTTAATAACCCGGCCGGCTTCTGGAGCTAGCTCTGTATTGTTGTTGCCTTGGGGAAGAGTTACAGATCCGTGCTGTGAAGCTGAACTCTGTTGGACCTGTTGAACCCTCCCCCGCCCCCCCGGGCCCTTTTTTTTTGACGAGATCTCCCGGAAGAAAGCACTAAGTCACTAAGACTTCCGTCGGCCTCCCATTTTCCTGCGAAAGGGCGTTTCAGTAGGTATCGTCACTGGCGGAATTTGGCAGCGTGTGGAGGCTAGCTCCAGGCGAATTTCCATACAACATTTTTCAGCCTTTCTTGTAAAGGCTTGTTTTGCGCACCATAAGGTAAAAGCAAGCATCCTAAATCTTGGTGGTATCTTGACAAAAAGTTTGGGATTAGGGCTAGTGTTAAACTCTGCAGTATGCTAATTTTACAGACTTGAGTTTAACGGGCCTCTCATTTTACAACCGTGGAATAATTATACACCAAAGTCTGGCATGATACTACGCTGTCTGCACAAGTCTACAGATCAAATTCCAGTCAACTGGTAGGCAGAATCCTCGGCTGTTGATATTACACGTGGAGCTACTGATTGTGGTGTCCTAATGACTTTATCAACACCAGAGATAGCAGGAGAGAAAGGTCCCCACGGATTATGTCCAAAGGTGTTTTTGTTTTGGGTTCTGCTGAGGTTGCACTGTAAGAAGGACTCTGTAGTTTGGTCTCATGAACTGGCAAGGCGTTAAAGGCCTTGTTCAACCAACCAACCAAGGCCAATGCCATGCTAATGCAAGATGTTTATACCACAACTACATTTAGTTCCGCTGACTGACTTGCTATGTGCGCTAACTGTAACCTTAACCAACATGTTGATCATAAGCCATTATGCCAACCTCAAGCTGCCTGGAACGAATATGGCAGATTTCCAGACCAAGTGCATTTAAAAACAAAAAAAGTGTGAAATATTAGGAGATCGCCATGACACTAGAATTCCAGCAAAGGTAATTCTTTCCAAATAGGATTTCCAGCTAAATTGGGCCAGTCTAACTCAATTTAAAGTGTTATCAGAGCTGGTGGTATGAAGTAGGATTGCAGAGCCGCCTCTCGCCTATCTCCTCCTGCTGATTAGATTTAGTCTATAAACAGATGGCTCTTTTATATAATCCTCCACAGAGCCCTAAAAAGTCTGTTTATTATATATAAACTGAAACGAGACTACTATCGCAGCATTACATCATCGCCTCAATAATTGAGCCTTGATTTAGCATCATGTCCTAAACGGTTCCACTGCAGCAAGCAATGTCCTCTGCTCCCGGGGACGTAGCGTGTTGTCACATCCGACAACAGAGAGACCAGGGAGGTCTTCGTGAACAGGTCATGCATATAGAGAGCGGGGGGGGGGGTGAAATTAGAACAAAGGACAAGAAGGCAGTCTTTAGCTCATTTCATGAAGCCTGATGATGAGGTAAATGCTATTCTGAGGATGTTACCGTTCCGCCAGCTGCAGCAGCCTGCAGTTTTGGGGGGACTAAAGCTAAAGTAGGCAACTATGGCGGCCACCGTGAAGGGTGGTCATACCGTTGAGATGGTTTCGGTCCTTCCATAGGGTTACGTCGACCACATGATGCTAGCACTGGGTCGTGACTCGTTTGCTTTCTAGGATAGATGTTCAATGCACAAGTCACTTATTACACCCGTTCTCTGCTGCATAGACGTCTAAAACATGGTCCAAAAGGTTTCTGGTCTCGGAGCGTGGTAAGGGTTTCTCATAAAATGGACAGTGAGTGTGCATCAGCACTGTAATCTCTCTTCTCCCCCGTTCTTCCTTATATGGTGTCATTGCTTACTACTTTCCGCACTTGAACATTCTTACGGGCAGTGGACAAAGTTGAATATTTCTGCATATACAAACGTATGACTTATTGTCATTCTTAAATACACAGTTTTGTCCACTTTCCGTCAGTCCTCGCCTGCCCTGCTGTTATTTAACGGTTAGACGCTAAGAAATCTTCGCTGGCTCCAGTTAGAAGTATGGGAGGGATTGCTTTCTCCGGCCTGACGTGCCCTCCGACCCCAGTTAAATTTAGTGTTCCCATTGTTATGATTTAATAAGGGACAACTTGGCTGGGCTTTGGAAGGTTCCCCGCCGGCCGCTCGGGCTGCCGCTTCCTTCCCACTGACTGGGGAGGCCACGCTGAGGTCGGTGTCTCTACAACATGCCTGGGACATGGAACGGACGATTTATGACATGCTCCCCCTTGTCCGTTTCCACACCTCCACTGCCATGGCTGCCATGCCTGCCGTTCCGAAACCCGGCCAGGCCGAGCCGGAGGAGGGTAAAACAATGTGATGGAGAAAAGACAGACTTGCTTGACAATGGGTGCCGAGTGCCATGCATTCCTCAACTTCCGTGCAACAATGGCACATTTTTTGAGGTCTCTAGGGGCCTCGTGGCATTTGTAAACTCAACTATGCCAGTGGAAACCTCAAGCATCGTTATTTTTCCCTCAGATGTTTGGATTGTAGTTACTGGTATGGTGGAGGGGGGTGGGAGAGGGGGTTGATGGGGGGGGGGGGGGGGGGGGGGGGAACCAAAAGCAAAACAGAAACAGCCAGGCATGTAAATAGGAAGTCCTTGGATAATATGCACTCGAGAGGCAAAGCAGTCAGCTTTGTTTGCACGGGGTTGCTAACTGCTCCTATCTGCAGACATCGGGAGAAGCAGGATCTGAGCAATTCGTCTGCAGTAAACAGCTCTTTCTCTGAGTCAGGAAAACCTCCTATAGCGCCCAGTCTTACGGGAATAGCTTTCTACATTTAGATCTCCAGATTTACTCTGGCCTTTGGCTGGTTTAAGGTATAGAGGAATTAGGGGAATGGGGAAATTCCAGAGAGGTTTCTCAAGTTTGATGGAATTCGGTGTTTTGAGAAAAACAGTCAAAGCGTCAGAGTCTAGTCTAGCTTGTTTACAGTGGAGGGAGATGCTGCCTGATGCCCAAGACCCTAAATGCATGAGGGATGCCTGCAAGGTGGTGAAATGGCCAGATCTGCCACTCAGAAGACCCGTATAGGTCCAGTCAGGGTTTTGGATTAATAAAGAATATTAATTGGGTATTTTGGCAGAATTGGTAGAGTTGTGGGGCCCAGTGTAATACATCTTTTCATGGGCCCAGATTAAATGTCCTTTATAGGCAGCGTATGAATAACCTCAACCCCAAGCAATTAAACCCATTTAAAACGATTCCAGCTGTTATTATTAATAATAATAATAATAATAATAATAGTTTATGGTAGGTAAACCAGGGCGATTGCTAAATGCACCAACTGTCTTCATTTCTTGTGCATCAGATGCATTTTCCTCCAGTCTGATTTATTCTCGTGCTCTACCTCTATAAGAAATAATTCATATCCTCACATTTATGTTGCCCTTCACGCGCTGCTTCTTCTTCTCGCTCCTCTGGCGCCTCTCTGCTGCCCTCCTATTGGCCGAGATCTCGGTTGGGGGTGTTCCCACGGCGCCGGTGACGTCACACACTTCCCTTTAAATAGCGCGCGTCGCTCTGGAGCAGCTCAGCACCGGCCTCGCGCTACTCGAGCAGGTTTGGGAGAGAAACCCCAAGCTGACCAGAGCACGAGCGAGGCTGCGCGACAGAGAGCCAAGCCAGTCACAACGCACGAGCGCGCTGAGCGAAGGCTCGCGAGAGAGAGAGAGAGAGAGGGAGAGGGACGCAGACGACCAACAAACAAACAGACAGACAACAATAACATGTCTTCATACTCCAGCTCCGAAAGTCGCCGCGTGACCCCGCGGGTGCACGGCAGCGGCTTCGACACGGCGAGGAGAAAGCGCGCGTCCCCGCACATCTTCGAGCACGTGCGCGAGGACGCGCTCGCGCGCCTCTTCCGCAAGGCGGGCGACGCCAAGGCCGAGGAGCGCGCGCGGAGCGTGTTCGCCGCGGCCGCGTCGCACGAGCCCGGGGAGACTGCGCGCGCGCTCATGGCGCTCCGGCAACGCAAGAAGGACAAGCTGCTGCGGATCGCCGGCGCCGTGCGCCGCTTCCTCGGCGTGCGCTGAGCGCGCGTTTGGGGCCCTGCACGTGAAGGGGGTGGAAAAAGAACAAGTCGTTGTTGAAGACAGACATTTTTAAGGCGAACGGCGCAGTCCGGAGCGCGCGCGCGTGCGTGCGTGCGCTTGTTTGTGTGCGCGCGCGCGCCAACACGGAGCGAGATGGAACCGGCCGACGGTTCTGAGGCTGGGGCCGTAGAGAGGACCGGTCAGAAGGGTGAAAACAGAGCCCCGTCGGTCAGAGACGGACGGTCACGGGCAGCCAGTGAGGTCGACTGAGGAGAAACCCGGTCAGCGAACCCCAAAAAAGCCGGGACTCTAGAGCAGGAGACGCGGGAGGCCGGAGGTACACTGAGCTAACTATGCTAAGTTACCGCAGCTACCGCGGTTACCAGGGCGACGCGTCTCTCTCGTCCGCGTGGAACTCTGATCGATCATTCCCGCGCTTTGAGAAGCCAATCAGAGGGCTTGAAAGACTCATTTCATAATTTTTAAATTATTATTTTATTATTTTTTACTTTTTTAAAAGCACGTTGTGATTAAGCTGAACTGCACGAGGTGCCTCGTTACGAGATGAAGGAAAAAAAAAAACGCCTCAGATTTACGATCATATTTGTGAAAATGAAGCCTGTTCATCACCACCACACTTTTTGCCTCAGTTGTTATTTTTTTTTTATTTTATTTTATGACCTTTTTAATGCTCAAAATTGCCACTATTTATTTCGTACAACATTCTGGTGTTTTGTTTTGGTTTTTTTTTATGTCATTTTGTGCCAGATTTATTTACAATAAATTATTGACTCAAGTCACTGCCGTTCTCTTGTTCTGTTGGGAATTTGCTTGGACTGACCTTATAAATAATCAGATTTGCTGCAAAGTATCTTGCATTTAGTCTATATATCTAATATTTCTCATTTTACGGTGATCAAGAGCCTTTATAGGAAATTGTGCCATTAGTTTTGCACTTTTTTTTTTTTTTCGGTAATATAAACAGTAACTAAGCAGTTGTGCCCAAACTTTTGCACGAAATTCAAAAAAGTACATGAAAAAAAAGGGACTAAAACATTTACTTGGTCACGAAAAAAAGTCAAAGTCAATAATACAGCAATGCCAGACTATTTTGCAGTACATTAGGTCATCCATCCACTCATAGGCCAACGTAACACCGTAGGAACACCAGAGTAAAGGTTATGAGATTGAATACACTGAATAATCACCCCACTCATTGGTTGTACGGTCAGATCACCCTCCTCTACCCCGTCAATAAACGCCACAGTAAACACATTCGACCCGAAAAGCCCAGGCCGGCGTCTGACCGTTACGCAACACCGAGGCACATCACAATATCACAAAAAAGGCTTACTCAGCATAGTCTTGGCAACCGCCGTACACGTGTGGCAAAGCCGGCGGGCCTCTTGCCTCAGCGAGTCTGACATAGTAACACTTCCTCTCTGCAGATGACCTCATCTTTCCTTTACGGCTGTCGGCGTGGCACTTCAGATAAATGCTGCGACTTCGCAGAATTGCAAGACCAGGCAAACTACTGTAGACTAACTCCCAAATGGGGGCAGTACTTGTCAAGGTAGCCGGTATCGCTGAGAGGTTTGATGGTGAGCGTTGGATGTTGAGAGATTGGTATATCAGGAGACCTCAAATATAGCTTGGAAAACATAAACGTTAGACCTGGATATTCACTGAAAGAGGCCGAAGCTTGAGCCTGGCCGTACGTCCCGCTACTACCATGTTCTTGTGACCACCACTGAACGCTACTTTTTGAGGAAGTCCGTTGCTTCCCCTGTTTCGTTTTAGGCCGTTCTTGTTCTCATGCTGACCGATGTACTAAAGGCATGTTCACTCTGGAACTGCAAACGGTTGCAGTGATTTTCATGCGACAACAGGAATCCAGAGCAGACGGCGTTGAAACTCGCTGTGGTCCGGCAGACTTAGCATTTTAAGGCGGACGAAGGTTAGGCCCTACGACTCTGGTCTCTAAAACGGCTTTGTGTACCAAACAGAAATGCCTCTGCAGTTCTACGCGCTTTTAAAAATTGGCTATGAAGAATTCTTTAATGAAGGCAGCAGCTCCATATTAAAGCTTGGCTTCTCCAAGAACCGTCCCAATACTTTATCGAATCGAGGTTCCGCAGCAGTTCAACATCGTGAGTTGGGCTGGAGTAAACATCTGGACTGTCTGGCCTGAGGCCAAGTTTGAAAGCCACTGTCCAGGAAGCTCAGCGCTGGACCTGATTAACTCCCTTTTTGACTCCAGTTGCTAGCATTTTGCTAGGCTACTTCTGGCTTAATGGTTTTAGGCTCCTCTACAGGATGGGGGAGTCTAACAAGGGATCTCAATCTTAGCAAATTATGTAAAAGTTAACCTTCTGATGGCTACATAATTCTCAATCTGTCAGTTTCATAGGCCCTAAAATAGAACCCAGTGGGACTCCACAAGGTGTATCAGCAATGGTTTCTGCATTAGGATTAATAAGTGAAGTCAACCCAGGGTTCAAGGGGTTAAACAGTTAGCATCTCGCTAGATTAGATATTTATTTCACATGGGTCAGCGGTATTCGTTTCACAGTCCTCACGCTTGTTCTCCTCTAGATAAGACTATCTGCAGGGGATTTGGTTTCTCTGGGCTCTGCCTGCTGCGGAGTTACCCTTCACTGAACCTTCCCTGCTACGTAGCTCCCCAGACCGGCGCAAACCGGTTCAGGCCGGGGAACTTGGCCGCTCACGCTGTGTTTGTGTAAGGTGGACTCCGTCACCTCGCTCTCCAGATAAGCGCTCGGTTAAGCGGCATTACCAGGCTTTTGCTTAGCGACTCATCTCCTTGGGACTTAGCGTGTGCGTTAGCCTGCAGCTACTCGCACCCATGGTTAGCCCTCACATTCCACCCAGCTGGGATGCTAGTTGCTGCAGGTGAGCACGGTTTTGTTAGCCCCTGGAGTGGCTCTGTAAGCGGCGGTTCATGGTCCGCGGAGGTGCGAGGCCAGGCGTCGGGCCGGTTTGGGATTAGAGGCCAGAGAGACACGGGGAGGAAGGATCAGGGGGATGGCACGTTAAGCTCGAGCAGCTCAAACCGGTTCCGTGCTGTTGGGAGTGCGTCATCCGACATCTGACTAGCAGGCTGCCGCATGTGGGCCGCGGCTCGGGGAGGGGCGGGGAGGGTTGGGACGGGACGGCCTTTACCTGGTTGTTGGGGGTTGGGCCGTGTAGGGGGGGTTTTCAGGTGAATATTCCGCTGCTAGTATCACTGCAGGAAATCCAACACCCTTCCCCCAGCACTAACTCCCCCTCCCTGCAGACTTTCTCTTGCTTTTCTCCTTCCCCTGTCTTCACCAGCTCTCTCGCTCGGTCTCATTAAGTTATAGTGATGGAATAACGTGAATAAAAACTCTCTGCAGAAATATGTGCTGATTACTGTCAGAATAAGCAGAAGCCTTACTCTTCCCCTGTTCATAACTAATGTAACTGAAAATGGAGGATGGGTCTGAGGATTGGTTGCAGGATGAGTTTTAGGGATGGGTTAGATAATGGGGACTGGAAGCTCAGTTGAAAGGTGGCTTAGAAGATGGGATGAAGAATAGGGTTGGAGTATGGGACGAGTTTGGGAATGGGGTTTGGAGGATGGGACGACTTTGGGAATGGGGTTTGGAGGATGGGACGACTTTGGGAATGGGGTTTGGAGGATGGGACGACTTTGGGAATGGGGTTTGGAGGATGGGACGAGTTTGGGAATGGGGTTTGGAGGATGGGACGAGGAAGGGGTTTGGAGTCTGGGCGGCTGAAGGGGTTTGGGAGTCTGGAATGGGGAATGGGGTTGGAGTCCCCATTCTTCATTCTTCTGGTTGGTTTATGGAAGGATGGTTTAGTAGATGGGATGAGTGGGCTGGAGTATGAATTTGGTAATAGGATGAACCGGTTGGAGGTTGGGTGGGTAAATGAGTTGAAGGACAGTTAAGAAGATTGGATGATTAGGTTTGACAATAGGCTGAAAAAAAGGTGTATGGATTTAAGGATGTGTTGAAAGAGGATTGCAAGATGGAATGAGGAATGAGTGAGTATGTCTGGGTTGGAAGATGGGTCGAAGGATATATTGGAGTATGAATTGGTAGATTTGTGAAAGGATGGTTTAGATGATGAGCTGAATGACTTGGAGTATGAATTTGGGGGTGGGTTGGAGGATGTGTTGAAAGATGGGTCAGATGAGATGGGGGGGGTGGGATGAAGAATGATGGGGAGAAGGGGTTGTAGGATTGAGTCGTCTTCTCACAGTTGAAGTAGAAATGGACAAAAATGCCTGTAGATATTGTTTTCAGATCAAAACTGAAAGTGCTGTTAATCTGATGGGGGTTTTTTTGTGCTCCACCACACAATTTTCCAGCTCTGACTGGGAAAATTTGAGCCATCACAGTATACCCCAGATTTTCTCCAAAATATCTCCTAAAAATGAAGAACTAAAAGGCACTTAATGGCAGTCTTGATTAGAAATATAATAAACAATGGGTCCTATCCAACTTGGGTCCTGAGGTGTAGTAAAATCTGAGTGTGTGCAGATGGTTAGCGTTCCAATTTTAGCACTGCACTAAGCAAAGACAGGCTTTTGTTTTTATCTTCTTTTATTACCCACTTTCCTTTTAAGGAGGACTGATTGTTTAGCTCTGGAAGGGCTAAACCCTGCAGCCAATTGTGGCCTGGACTATAGGCTTGCGTTGGAGGGGTTCTCCAATCGCACCCACCCGTTTCCTGGCTTTCAGCAAGCTCGGGTCAAGCGGCTTTGAAGTCCGCAGACAGCGCGGCTGCGGTGTGTGTACATATGTACGGGTGTGTGTTACTATAGCTAAGTAGGAGCCAAGCAGAGCTGGCGGTGTGTGCGTAGAGAGGAACTCGCCCTTGGTTCCAGCTCGAGCCGGTTGCGAAGAGGACGGGCCGGAGAGGAACTGAGAGAGGCGGTGAGCAAGGAAAGAGTTGACTAAGGGAGGAGAGGGACCAAAAAAAAAAAAAAGCCCTTGCGTGTGACTTGTGGCCTGTTTTGTTGATTCAACAGCCACATTTGCCTGGATTCTGTCTGTATAGGCAAAGTCTTCCAGACGGCTCGGCTCGGTTAGTCAGAGCTGAGCGGAAGCGGGGGGTTCTCGAGGCATTATTAGTGGCAGATAAATGGCAAGCGCACTTGCATTTTTCCGCTGCTACTGGAGGCCGATAAGACTGAGTCGGAGCTGGAGTTCGTCTCCTTGAATGATGAAGCATCACTGCTGCCGGTTTGCGCCATGGATACCGAAACACAAAGGAAGCATGCGATCCTTTGTGCTGTGATGTCTCTGCCATGGTGGTCCCCCTTGCGGGAGTCACCAGTCCACGCTAAGCAGACAGTTCTGTATGGTACTCTAAAAGGGTTCTATGACTGTTGGTTGTTTTGGTGATGCACAAGTTACATCGGGACCACCTGCCTAGTATTGCGTAGGTCCCTCTTGTGCTGATCTGACCGTCGAGTCATGGCCGTCCCGAGGTGTGGCCTCCATGAATTGCATCAGTAAACCTTAGGTGTCAACGTTGTCCTTTCTTGGAGCACTTTTGGTAGGTTACAAAGCACTGCATATCGAAACCCAGCAAGACCTGCTAGGTGTTTTGGAGGTGTTCGGACCCTCCAGTCGTTTAGCCGTCACAGTTTGGTTCTTGTCAAAATACCGCCGATCCTTCGGCTTGACCATTTGTCCTTCTTTTAACACATCACCTTCAGGAACTTCCTGGCTGTTCATTGTTAGGTAGGTGGTCATAATAATATTCGAATAATCTGAGGGAAATGCACACAGCAGTGGGAAAGTGGATACGAGTGCAGCCTACAAAGACTGCATGGTGGCTGTGGGAGAGAAGGGATACGATTGTCAGGGTCTGTATTAATGCTACCCTCTGCACCGCAGGGGTCACTGCGGAAGAGGAGCCTGGCTCCATGCAGGAAAGAAGGGAACGCCTGAAGGACAGGCGCAGAGTGGTATGTTCCGAGAGGCGGACGGGCATGGAGTGGCATGTTCCAAGGGGTTTCCTTCGTTTGCGTTGCTTTGACGTGCTGCATCCACCCCCGCCCCTCCCTAAAGACCCTCTTTCAGCATGCACATTCGGCAGCAGCTGTCTGGAATCGCCCTCTTACCGCATACACACAGTTTGGCCAAGACAATGAATCTGGAATGCTGTGCAAATTCTTGCGTCCTTATTCACTCGCCTGGTGCCACCAATGGAAGGCCACTGTCACAATACAGAGGTCTCCTATTTGCTTTGGCTGAATCAGCCCTTTGTGCAGTTTGCATGCATGTGTGTGGCGTCAGCGCCGTGCGTCGGTGTTGACCCCTGTCCCCATGGCGGTACCCGCAGTTTTGCGCTGACGTGGTATCTACATCCCTAGCAAAATATTTGTGACATTTCAGCGGGGGGCGACACGTTAATTCCTTTTCCTGTCCCTGTCGAAAGCTTCGCTGGGGGGTGTTGACGTGACTAATGGACTCTTCGCTGGACACGAATTCATGCCGCGATACGGAAAAAGTGACAGAACCAGAGTGCAATGCAAAACAAAGGCCATGTGGTCAGTTCATCAACGCAGGAATCGGAGCAGTGATGGAACATAATCAGTCTAAAAAGTATGAACTCTATTCCTGCATTATATTTTCTTACTTCCCACTGTTGCGTCAGATCGGAGTACGCTCACAGGCCAGTTTATCAGAAACACCTGCCTTGTGCTTCCACTTACTGGCCACTTTGATTCATTGAATTAATTTGATTCAGCCAAATCTCATCCTTTGCCCATGATGTTTAGTGCTCTGCTACAACTGACTGGTGTGCTCGCTTATTTATACGTGCAGCAACCCAGCAAACACAGTCACCTTGAGACGACGTTCTGAAAACTTGTTGTTTTGGATCATGGAACTTGATTGGGTTTTTGCTTTTGACAACTTGGTAAAAGTTAATATTATTCATAATATCATATTTCAATATGGCCATTCACAGTTGAAAAGGATCTGATTAAGGTAAGAGTTTCCAATAAACAGCAGTTCCCTCCTCTAGTAACTGGTCTGGTGCTCCTAGCTGTATCCCCTTTCTCTTTCCAAGCTGTTCTGCACGGACATATAAATCACGGCTCGGTATACCCGACACGATCAGGACACGGCTTTTATCTGTGCCTGCTGTGTTTGCCGTTATCTGGAGACCTCATAAAAAGTCATTAACACAGCCTTCCTCCATCGTCCCCCTGAAGGAAGCTGCATGTGAAGTCTGGCGCCTTGTAACCTACGGCCCTGTCCTGTCCTGCATGTGTGCGTTTGCGCGAGATGAGGACTGACTGTTCTTTGTGCAGAGCACCGAAGCATCTAACCCCAGTGGAAGTGTCCTGCCCGGGCCTTTCTGTCGGCGCGGTCCCGCGTCCATTGTTTGGCCTCTGTCCTGTCTATTCTGTCCGGCCGAGAGAAGCCTCTTCCTGTGCGCCTTTGGACGACTCCCTCCCCGGGGGGGACGAATGGAGGGGGGGGGGGGAACTGAAGGGCCTGCTGGCAGACTCTCTGTCTCGCGGCGGTTCCAGCGGCCGGCCTTGCTATTGTTCTGCCGCTCTTCTCTGCAGGTGCAGGGGAGGCGCGGGGCCAGAGGAGGAAGCCCTCCCTGCCGCCCGCACAATAGGCCAACCAGCCGCCTATTTATATATCCATTTCTCTCCTTGTTTATTTACTCCCCTGGGGGTGCTTTCTGCAGGGCTGCCCGCCTGTGCACCGAAAAGGGTGATTCTGTAATAATGGCAAATATTTGCCTCTTCGTCATTAACAGTGATTTTGAGGCAATTGTCTAAGGCATACCGCCTTTGATGTGAGGCCCTTATTTTGTAGGCACACCTCGCAGGTGTAGATGTTCATTCGAATGCCTCTAGCCCTTTGTCGGCTTATGACCACGGACACTCTGGAACTGGAAGACTGGAAGGTGGTAGGTCACTATAGGGCAGCATTCATATAAATCCCTCAGCGCTCCAGGCAGGCTGAAGTAGTGTCGTCATATCTCTGATGTAATAGCTCTTGATGACGTGACTCATAGGCAGGAATTGCACCCAGCAAGAGGGTGCTCCTGTGTCCCATTACGAAGCTAACGCCTACACGTTCATAAAGTTCTTAAACCCACATATGGTTACGTGTCACACAGTCACTTACAGCAAGCGTACATTGCTCTCATGATTGCATCACTCGAGTCAAATGATCTGGGCCTCATTTGAATCAACTCCGAAAGCCTGTTCTGCAGCCTGGAGACAAGAGCCAGAACGACTGGGACTGTGGCTTGAAACCGACGCTAGCTGTTGGCAGCACAGCTCTTTCAATTGTTCACCACTTGTTGGGACACGTTATCTCAAGAGGATCGCCGTGCAACCACTAAGCTCTTGAGTTGCTGACATGATGCTGGTATGGGCAGGTATGCCTGTTGTAAAGCAACAAAACTGCCTTGAGATCAAGCTGGTCAAGCTAATTGAGCCAAGATAGTTGACCAACTAAGCCAAAATGGTCAACCAGTACGACCATGACCTGACTGGTCAACAAGCATGACCTTCATCAAATTGGTCAACCAACATGGCATAAGGCATGTTTTTGCCTGGACGTCCAGCTCGTCAACCATATTGACCATCTTGGACCGTTTCAAACCAGCTGGTCTTGAGCTGGATTTGTCCAGCAGGGATCCTTGCAGTTTACTCTGCGATTGGGGGGGGGGGGTTACAGTCCATGCCTGCGGGCACAACCAGGAACAGCCATTCCATCCTAGCATTTGATCATAACGTAACCTTCTGTTTGCTGGCTCGCCTCTTCGACTTTACATTCTTGAGCGGTAAATGTCACTTTAGGCTCCTGCCTTGGTTTAGCAATCTCAAAAAACCCTTGGAACTTAGACATTAACGGTCATAGCAGTGACTCCCTTAGCAAATCCCCCGCCATTGTTCTTCCTCCTGGTGATCCAAGCCCTCGATTCACGCAAGCGTTTGCTATGAATCGCTTAGACGATGGCTTTCTCAGGAAACGCAACAATAACGCGAGCGAACGTTAGCAGTCGGGCCTCTCCGACCGCCGCCCATCCATCAGTGGCTTGGCAACAGCTTGATAAAGGAAAGGGAAGCCGATAAGGCTGTATTGGGCCACGCTGTTGGATCCATATCAGGCCAGGCAGCGGGCCAGGCAGGGGGCTGCCGTCGTCACCTGTCCCGTACGACCGCTCGGCTTCCTCTGAAGCAAGATGGTATCGCAGTCATAATCATTGAGTCATTATTGTAAAGCCGCAAGCCCCGACGAGCAGGGCTGTTTCGTGAGGTGTGGAGAGGGAGAGATGGATTTTTATGAGTTTGCTAGGAAGGTGTTTTATGCAACAGGCTGTTGCTTAATTTCTCCTTATAGTACTGCAACGTCTCTGTATTCCGGGAGCCTGCTTTTCATCCCTTTAAGGAACTGGAAAGTGTGGAGGAGGAATTGTTAGGCTTGTTTCTCGTCTACTTTTAGCGTCCTTCACTTTTGTCTTCTTGGTATTCCTTCACAGTCATGCGTCTCTCATTTCAGTACTCGGCCTCCGTTAACATCCAACAGCAAATACGAGAGAGCAGAAATCTGAGAGATGCCAGGAAAGAAGGTGAGGTTTAAAAAAAATGGAGGAAGTCCAGCATGTGGGGCGAAGAGGGTGAGGTCTTTGGCAGGGTTTGAGGGTCCCATGATGGGCCTCTGACCTGTACAGTGAGGGGGGGGGGGATTAAGGCGAGCAAATTGCTGTTACGGTTGGGGAGGATTACGGTGGGGAAGCAGTGGGAACTAGGCTAGGCCAAGCTGTAACCTCAAAGCCCTGTTTTGTCCCCAATTTTAGATTGGGGACAAAACCGAGGACGTGTCGACCAGCCTCCACCTCTTTTCGAAGTGCCACCAAACCAACATGCTCGGAGGACAGTGCTGGGTCACAGACGCCCATGCCGGCCAGCATCACACTGATGCGATGTGGGGAGAAGGAGCACCCCCTGCCCTACCCCGTCTATTATTGTGCTCTCTCAGGTACAGGCTGCTGATGGCCGGCCGCGTGACTAGGGCAATCAAACCGGTGATCCTCAGGTCCTAGTGGCAGCACCTTTAGTCTTAGGTCTTTAGGTCCAGTTTAGCTGGACCTTATGGAGCCCCCACCAATACAGTCATTGGAAAGCCTTGTTTTTTGTTTTTTTTGGGGGGAGGGTCAATGTTTTTGTCCCCCTATGCTTAGGGCCTGTTAAGCTCTATAGAACTAACTCTGTAGAAATGAGCTTGAATCAGTGATGGTTTTATTGAAATGGGCAGGTGTTTGACCTACATAGGTACACCGAACTAAAGCTGACTTATTAAGAAATAGTGAGCGGACACCAGACCGGTGTGAAACAGCCTAGGTAGGTATGCTGATCTCTAATCCAGCCAAATTCCTTTCCGTGCCAGGAGAGTAGCGAAGGCCACTTTCTGGAAGCCCAAAGAGTCTCATTTCCAAGCAAGGCTGCACAGCATCAAACGCTTCAGACAGAATTGAAAAAATGTGCAAAACGGATTCTAACGAAGTGAATGTATCCAGTTATGTTCGCTAATTGATTAGTCAGCATCAGTTTCCTGCAAAGGTCAAAGTGTTCATGCTGTGATTGGGTTCATTCGTAGTTAGTGGTGCTGGGGAAGGGAGTTTTATTGGATGAAAATTCCTAGAAATCAGTCGGCCCATATTTAGAGGGGCTCAGATGTGAAATTCCAGAGGTCACATGCCTGTTTGTGCGGTCCAAAGGCGGAGGTGGGCGGAGCTTAAGAAAAAACATTATTATTTGCCAGCTGGCGGATGCAGGGTTTAGCCAGTTAGCCAACGTATGTGTGTTTTGATGAGGTTGAGCGATGCACTTCCGCACTCCGTTAAACGCTCGATTTAGGCTGGAATTTAGGCTCGGTAGATAAAGATCAGCTGATTTCTGTACTTTGACTGGCGTGTTGTTTGTCACATCAGGTATTGATCGCCGCTTGGTTCAGCTCTTTCCCAGAACAGTGGGTCCCCAAACAGAGCTGCGGGTGACGGATCGCCAAGCACTGACGGCTCCCAAATATTTGGGAAGTCTGAAAGCACCTCACAGATGTGTTCTGTTGGATGGTACAGATACTGGAGAATCTTCCAGAGAAGTCCTGCCTGTTGCTTCACTTCTTTTCTACTTCTTTTGCAGAGCCTTTGGGCCTTTCCCAGTCTGATCAGTGCGATCGGCTCTTTTAGTTTTTTTTACAGACCGTTAGCCAGGTCTGTAAATGGTGTTGTTAAATCCTCTTGGACGCCAACATCATTATTCAGTCAGAATGACCGATCTGAAAGTGCTACAATCTCCAACAACACATCTAAACAATCTGTCGGCAGTGCTATTTTGGGCCTAGCTGTCATTTTCCCTAATGCGCGTGGCCAGGCCGCCTTGTAAAACTCATCTCAACAAAGCTGATTGTGTAACAGATGAAGCCTTCAAAAGCAAAAAAACCCCAAAAAAACAAACCCATAAAGTGCTTTGTTTGAGGCAAGCCTCGGGAGGAGGTCCAGCATAACAAAACCCTGGCGTAACCTTCCGTCAGAACAGATAACATTAGCACAGAGCTACGAGAGAGCGTTATATGAAGACGTGGCCCAGAGAGCCCAAGTCAGTGGGGGTCCCACTGGTTAAATGAATGGTCTGTGTGTTGAGGACTGAGCCGGACGTTTAGTCTAGAGATTGAGGTGCTGAAAATCCCAGGACTGGTCAGAGCTGACGGAAAGGCTGAAGTAGCTCAGACAACCCATCTGTATAATTGTGGAGAGCAGAAAAGCACCACCACCATGTCCAACCCTGAGGAGGATGGCGGCTGCAACAGCAGGAGACCACGTGGTGGTCCACTTTCGTCCGCCAAGTACAGAAAGCTGAGGCTGCAGTGGCCGAGCACAGGCTCACCGACCCTGAGCGGTTGAGGACTGTGAACACACAGCCTGGCGTGAAGGGTCTGGATTTCTGCTGAGGTGTGGTCAGAACATGGGGTAGGTGGGTTTGGTCATGTGGACCCCATCACGGACCCTGGTGGTTATCCACATGTGGGGCCAACTTAGAACCCATGGACAATACTGACTGGTTCCCAGTTGGGTTACTTATACAGGCTCCACATAGGCGTGTTAGCGCAGTAAGCGTTTGGATTTTGAGCTACCCCGAGCCTAGTGGTCAAAGCCTCCCTCTGGCCCGGTCAGTAATCCGTGCCTGAATATATAAATGATCAATGTGACCGCCCAAGAAAACCGTCGGGTTCATCACAGCTACTCACGTTGAGCTCACTGCGTCGGACTAGGTGGCACCGCTGGACAGAACCGGTTCCGAAGCTGCTGAGCTTAAAGGGTGGGAAAGCCCTGCGGAGCTTAGCCCTGCCGCCTGGCAGCTAAAGCCCATAAGCGGATCAGCTGCCCGAGCCATGAACAGTCAACCCTACCTCACACCCAACCTGGCCTACTGATGCACACACACTTTCTCACACACACACACACACACACACACACACACACACACACACACACTCTAGTTTGGCATGTCCTGCCGTCGCTTGCTTGGTCTTAGTCTCACTACCTACCAGAAAAAGACTGTAGTAATAGTGATGATAAAGGTCACCACTCACTGGCCACTTTATTACAAACACCTACAATATAGGTCACTGTATGAGTGTGTGGTTACAGAATGTAGTCCCCCCCTCTGCCCTATTCATCACTGGTCAGTTTCTGATTGCAGTTCCTTCTGCTGACCAGATGTTTGTGGTGTTGCTGGGGTTTAGACGCATGTTCTAAATGTAACGGTCAGTTCGGTTCAGTAACATTGTCTAGAGTAATTAATATCTAGCAAACGTTAAACAGCGCTGCCTAAAATCTAGCAACCGTCATCTACAGTAATGAACATCTAGCTAACATTAGCTGGAGTAGCTTACATCTAGCTAAAATGTGCTAACATAGCTAACATGTAGCTAAAACATCAGCTAGAGTAGCTATCATGTAGCTAAAACGTCAGCTAGAGTAGCTATCATGTAGCTAAAACGTCAGCTAGAGTAGCTATCATGTAGCTAAAACGTCAGCTAGAGTAGCTAACGTAGCTAAAACGTCAGCTAGAGTAGCTAACGTAGCTAAAACGTCAGCTAGAGTAGCGAATGTGGCTAAAACGTCAGCTAGAGTAGCTAACGTGTATCTGAAACGTCAGCTAGAGTAGCTAACATGTGGCTAAATCGTCAGCTAGAGTAGTGAATGTGGCTAAAACGTCAGCTAGAGTAGCTAACGTGTATCTGAAACATCAGCTAGAGTAGCTATCGTGTAGCTGAAACATCAGCTAGAGTAGCTAACGTGTATCTGAAACATCAGCTAGAGTAGCTATCGTGTAGCTGAAACGTCAGCTAGAGTAGCTATCGTGTAGCTGAAACGTCAGCTAGAGTAGCTAACGTGTATCTGAAACGTCAGCTAGAGTAGCTAACGTGTATCTGAAACGTCAGCTAGAGTAGCTAACGTGTATCTGAAACGTCAGCTAGAGTAGCTAACGTGTATCTGAAACGTCAGCTAGAGTAGCTAACGTGTATCTGAAACGTCAGCTAGAGTAGCTAACGTGTATCTGAAACGTCAGCTAGAGTAGCTAACGTGTATCTGAAACGTCAGCTAGAGTAGCTAACGTGTATCTGAAACGTCAGCTAGAGTAGCTAACGTGTATCTGAAACGTCAGCTAGAGTAGCTAACGTGTATCTGAAACGTCAGCTAGAGTAGCTAACGTGTATCTGAAACGTCAGCTAGAGTAGCTAACGTGTATCTGAAACGTCAGCTAGAGTAGCTAACGTGTATCTGAAACGTCAGCTAGAGTAGCTAACGTGGCTTAAACATCAGCTGGAGTGGCTAATGCGGCTAAAATATCAGCTAGAGTAGCTAATGTGGCTAAAACATTAGCTAACGTGGCTGAAACATCAGCTAGAGTAGCTAATGTGGCTGAAACATCAGCTAGAGTAGCTAATGTGGCTAAAACATCAGCTAGAGTAGCTAATGTGGCTAAAACATCAGCTAGAGTAGCTAATGTGGCTAAAACATCAGCTAGAGTAGCTAATGTGTAGCTGAAACATTAGCTAACGTGGCTAAAACATCAGCTAGAGTAGCTAACGTGTAGCTGAAACATTAGCTAACGTGGCTAAAACATCAGCTAGAGTAGCTAACGTGTAGCTGAAACATTAGCTAACGTGGCTAAAACATCAGCTGGAGTGGCTAATGCGGCTAAAATATCAGCTAGAGTAGCTAATGTGGCTAAAACATCAGCTAGAGTAGCTAATGTGTAGCTGAAACATTAGCTAACGTGGCTAAAACATCAGCTAGAGTAGCTAACGTGTAGCTGAAACATCAGCTAGAGTAGCTAACGTGTAGCTGAAACATTAGCTAACGTGGCTAAAACATCAGCTAGAGTAGCTAACGTGGCTAAAACATCAGCTAGAGTAGCTAACGTGTAGCTGAAACATTAGCTAACGTGGCTAAAACATCAGCTAGAGTAGCTAATGTGGCTAAAACATCAGTTAGAGGAGCTAATGCTGCTAAAACATCAGTTAGAGGAGCTAATGCTGCTAAAACATCAGCTAGAGGAGCTAACGTGGCTGAAACATTAGCTAACGTGGCTAAAACATCAGGCAGTGTAGCTAAAACATCAGCTAGAGTAGCTAACCTAGTTGGCGCTTCATTTTGCGCTGGAGATACAGGGCTGGCTCTGCTATAAAAATCTAGGTAGTATGCTGGCATAGCTTAAATCCGCAGCGGCCGTTCTGAAGCCCAGCTGTGCTTGTTTTATTAGTATTAGGTGTGTGGGAAACGTGCTGGTGTATTAGCCTCCGTCACGTGTTGGCCACATTAGCATCATAGCTCCAGTGCAAAGCTAAAGAAGCCAGACATCCCCACCCCACCCTGGCTTGACTGAAGGATTACGTTTGGCCTGCATGGACAGCAAGGAGGGCAGGAGAGCTGAACACCCTGCTTGTTTACACTGGCAGCGGTGTGCTAGGAGTAAAACAGCGCAGCCCACAGAGGAGGGGGGTTTGTTGATGAAGATTTGTGGGAGTCTGGGGCGAGTGCTGCTAAATTTAGCGTTTGTTGGAAACTCTTTATCTTTCTCCTTGTTTTGGGAGGGGTGGCGGGGGAGGCAGCAAACCCAGCAGGCTTTGGAAGCAGCCGTCCTATGCATCCAGGGCGATTGTTTGCGACGTTAATGTTTTCGTTGAGTGTGTGGACTGTTTGCACATGTGACTGACTATTGTGCATGAGTGCCGCAGGCTTGCTCTAGCTGTGTGTGTACACCAATCGGCCAGAAACACCTGCATAATAATGTGTACTGTGGTCCCCTTATGCGGTCAAAACAGCGCTGGCCCGTCGAGGCGAGGACTCCACAAGTCTTCTGAAGGTGTCCTGTGGTATCTGGCACCAAGAAGTCCTGCAAGTTGTAAAGGTAGAGCCTCTATGTTATTTGTTTATTTAGGCTCATATTTTTTTTTGCATTTTTGAGGAATCAGTTTTCCTACAGGAGACGGTTTCCTTCACCTCCTGCCTGAATCTGAGCGCAACTTGGAGCTCTACACACCAAAACTCATCCATAGGCAGTCCTATACGTCCTATGCTATAACAGTGCCTCCACCATGTTTGGCAGATGCGCTACCGTTGCGTTCCTTCTCCTATTAAGAAATCGACCAAATTGTTGATGTGACCACTCATAAAGCTTCTGCTCTCTCCAAACCCCATTCCTTGCCAGTTCAGCTGAATCTATCCCACATGTAATAGATCTGACTTGCACATTAATATTTGAATTTGGGATATCCTCCCACTTGAAACTTAATTGACAAACTAAAATGTATAGGAATTGGACACCCACCTCCAATCTATCTGACAAGACTGAAATATAAGGAAAACGGACACTATCCCACCTCCAGTACGTCGGACGTGACTGAAATATAGAGGACTTGGACATTATCCCACCTCCAGTACATCAGACATGACTGAAATATAGGGATAATGGACACCATCCCACCTCCAATCTATCTGAAGTGACTGAAATATAGGGGAAATGGACATCATCCCAGTACGTCGGATGTGACTGAAGTATAGGGGATTTGGACACCATCCCACCTCCAGTGTGTCGGACATGACTGAAATATAGAGGAATCTGACACCATCTCACCTCCAGTACATCAGACATGACGGAAATATAGAGGAATCTGACACCATCTCACCTCCAGTACATCAGACATGACGGAAATATAGAGGAATCTGACACCATCTCACCTCCAGTACGTCGGACAAAACTGAAATATAGGGGATTTGGACACCATCCCACCTCCAGTATATTAGACATGACTGGAATATAGAGAAATCAGGCACCATCCCGCCTCCAGTACGTCGGACATAACTGAAATATAGGGGATTTGGACACTACCTCACCTCCAGTACATTAGACGTGACTAAAATATAGTGGATTTGGACACCATCTCATCTCCAGTACATCGGACGTGACTGAAATATAGGGAAAACGGACGCCATCCCACCTCCTCTCTATCAGACATGACTGAAATATAGTGGATTTGGACACCATCTCACCTCCAGTACATCAGACATGACGGAAATATAGAGGAATCGGAGACCATCTCACCTCCAGTACGTCGGACAAAACTGAAATATAGGGGATTTGGACACCATCTCACCTCCGGTATATTAGACATGACTGGAGTATAGAGGAATCGGACACCATCTCCCCTCCAGTACGTCAGACATGACTGAAATATAGAGGAATTGGACGCCATCTCACCTCCAGTACGTCAGACATGACTGAAATATAGAGGAATCGGACACCATCTCCCCTCCAGTACGTCAGACATGACTGAAATATAGAGGAATTGGACGCCATCTCACCTCCAGTACGTCGGACATGATGGAAATATAGAGGAATCGGACACCATCTCACCTCCAGTACGTCGGACATGACTGAAATATAGGGATAATGGACACCATCCCACCTCCAATTTATCTGACATGACAAATTTAGGGGGATTGGATATATATGGGACATAATATGAAAGTGTGTGTGTGTGGTTGCTGGATTGACTTTGCTAGGGTACTTCCCGTTATTGCCCTAGGTGACAAAGAAATAGCAGTGTTTCCTGATGTCAGAGAGCCCTTACTCACTTCTCCTATGGAAATACAAGAGTAGTGCCCTGTGGTTAGCAACCCTGGCAGTGTGTCTCTGATGCCCCCTGGTGGCCGTATGCCACTTTTTTATAGATAAATATGTACAGTACTAACAGTACAGTTTACATGCCCGGATTTAAGACCAGATCGTGCAGTTGCATTGTACATGCATTTAGGACAGTTGGCTGTGTATCCACTAGGTGGCAGTGTGTGTTCATATTTCCTCAAAGTTGTTCTCTGGTGTTTATTTGCATTTTTTTTTTTTTCTTCAAGTGCTTAAAGTGTCTGTATTTTACAGTGTTATGGTTGTTGAACATGAAAAATAGCAAAATTATGAGCTGTTCTTTTTATGAGGTGATCTAATATTTTATAGGGGAATCTTCTATTAATAGAACAGGGGTAAAGTGTTATTAATGGAACTTGGTTTGCTGGAATATTGAGAAACACAATAAATGAGCTACTGTAAACCATGAGCTAAACCCAAACACCTTAAACACGACCTTCCCTTTCAGGTCGACCTTAGTTTGTAGCTGGACCAGACTCTCCAATGCTCCACTAACTGCACCAGACTCTCCAGCTGGACCAGACTCTCCAGTGCTCCGCTAACTGCACCAGACTCTCCAGCTGGACCAGACTCTCCAGTGCTCCACTAACTGCACCAGACTCTCCAGTGTTCTGCTAACTGCCCCAGACTCTCCAGCTGGACCAGACTCTCCAGTGCTCCACTAACTGCACCAGTCTCTCCAGCTGCACCAGTCTCTCCAGCTGGACCAGACTCTCCAGTGCTCCACTAACTGCACCAGTCTCTCCAGCTGGACCAGGCTCTCCAGTGTTCCACTAACTGCACCAGACTCTCCAGCTGGACCAGACTCTCCAGTGTTCTGCTAACTGCCCCAGACTCTCCAGTGCTCCGCTAACTGCACCAGACTCTCCAGCTGCACCAGACTCTCCAGTGTTCCCTTAACTGCACCAGACTCTCCAGCTGCACCAGACTCTCCAGTGCTCCACTAGCTGCACCAGACTCTCCAGTGCTCCACTAGCTGCACCAGACTCTCCAGTGCTCCACTAGCTGCACCAGACTCTCCAGTGCTCCACTAGCTGCACCAGACTCTCCAGTGTTACACTAACTGCACCAGACTCTCCAGCTGCACCAGACTCTCCAGTGCTCCACTAGCTGCACCAGACTCTCCAGTGCTCCACTAACTGCAGCAGAATCTCCAGTGCTCCACTAACTGCACCAGACTCTCCAGCTGGACCAGAGACTCCAGTGCTCCGCTAACTGCACCAGACTCTCCAGCTGCACCAGACTCTCCAGTGCTCCACTAGCTGCACCAGACTCTCCAACTGGACCAGATTCTCCAACTGGGCCAGAATCTCCAATGGTCCTCCAACTGGACCAGTATCTCCAGTGTTTTATTAACTAGACCAGATTTTACAACTGGACCATAATCTCCTATGTTCCTCTAACTGGACCAGGATCTCCAACTGAACCAGCATCCCCAGTGTTCCACTAACTGGACCAGAATCTCCAACTAGACCAGAATCTCCAATGCTCCACTAACTGGACCAGAATCTCCAACTGAACCAGCATCCCCAGTGTTCCTCCAACTAGACCAGAATTTCAATGTTCCACTAACTGGACCACTATCTCCAGTGGTCCACTAACCGAACCAGAATCTGGTCAGGGTTGCCCTCATTTCTGCATGCCATGGTCAGTCTGTTCTCAGCCTCGTTGGAGGAAAATGGGTTCAGGAGAACCTTCTTCCGGAATAGCTGTGCCGTCCCGTGGGCTCTGCCTGTGTGCAGCCCTGCTTCTGAAAACTGCTAAATCCCCGGTTAGTTCACTCCAGGATAAGGAACCCGGCTGTGAGTGACACATACTGTCAGTTCCCCACAGCCTACTTCTTAACCCCCCCCCCAACCCCAGAGTTCTCTAGGCTGCACTGCAGTCTCCCACTCATTTCAGTCTTGTATAGCCAGTGACTTCATTTGAACCTTAGACTTTAATGTTCTGCTTTTGGGTTTGTGTGATATAATGAAATCATTCAAGTCTTTACTGCTCCTTAACAAAGTCAGAAGCTATTACCCCTGCCTTATGGCACCTTCTCCTGCCTTCTGTCCAATGTAAACTGCTAGCAAATGGAATACAGCCAATAATGGCCTTCATATCATTGCCGCTTTCCACATTACCGTGAAAGGAATCATTAGCAGAACGCCGGCGCTTAAGAAAACGTTAGGCTGCAGAAGTACGCCATAAAACCTTTTCTCCCAACTGGAGAAGTTTAAGGCGATCAGCCGTGGCATTTCTGAAGTGTCCTCAACTCCTGTTTAACAGCCTGACCTCGTATTAAGTTCTCCAAGTTCTTACTGGGCCTGACTTGAAGTGCTGAGCTCAGGACTTTACCTCTAAACGCTGAGGAGTGTTTGGTGAAGTGTAGAGGGTCCATGTCTGTTCAGTGTCGGATCAAATGTCCTGGACATGTCCCCAAAATTACCTGACCTTCTTAAGTTCTCTGAAGGACTCTGTGGACCTTTTTAGTTCCTAGTTTTCTATCTGGACCAACACTGAGCCAACACTCTGCTGCTCCTCCAACCTGACACAAATCTTAAACGTGGACCAGGTCCATCAACTGGACCAGGATCTCCAATGTTCCTGAACTGGACCAGAATCTCCAATGTTCTTCTAACTGGAACAAAATCTGGATTGTTTACTTCTTGGACCAGAATCTGAATGATTCATTAACTGGACCAGAGTCTCCAGTGTTCTTTGAACTGGACTGGACAATCAACTGGTGTGCTGACTGGACCAAAATTGCCACTGTTCCCACTTTCTGGACCAGAATCTGAAGGGTTTATTAACTGGACCAGAATCTCCACTGGTCTTGTAACTGGATCAGACCATCCAGTGATCTTGTAACTGAACCAAAATCTGATGGTCTTTGAACTGGACCATTATCTCACACATGACAATAACTGGACCAAAATATTCTGGAACTGGAACAGAATTTCCAGGGGTCTTTTAATTGGACCGGACTATCCAGTGGTCTTCTAACTGGACTGGACTGTCGAGTGTTCTTTGAACTGGACCAAAATATTCTTTTACCTGGAACAGAATCTCCAGGGGTCTTCTAACTGGACCGGACTGTCCCTGAACCTCAAACGTGACAATAACTGGACCAAAATCTGAATGGTTCATTGGCTGGACCAGAATCTCCAGTGGTCTTTTAACTGGACTGGACTATTGAGTGTTCTTTGAACTGGACGAGAATCTCAAACATGACAATAACTGGACCAAAATATTCTGGAACTGGAACAGAATCTCCAGGAGTCTTTTAACTGGACCGGACTATCCCAGAATCTCAAACGTGGGAATAACTGGACCACAATGGGCTTTTAACTGGACCAAACTATCCAATGTTCTAACTGGACCAGAATCTGCATGGTTCATTAACTGGACCAGACTATCCAGTGTTCTAACTGAACCAAAATCTCTACTCTTTCCACTTCCTGGGCCAGAATTTAAATGGTTCATGAACTGAACCAGAATCTCAGATGTTCTTTTGACTGGACCAGAATCTCCAGTGCTCCTCTAACTGGACCAGAATCTGAATGGTTCCTGGACTAGACCAGAATCTCCAGTGATCTAACTGGCCTGGACTATCCAGTATTCCACTAACTCAACCAAAAGCTCCACGTTTCCAACTTACTTGACGACAAGAATCTCAAATGTGATCAGGAGTCCACTGGACCAGAATCAGAGTGGTTTGTTAACTGGGCCAGAATCTTCCAGTGCTCTACTAACTGGAACAGAAGCTGTGTCTCTCTGGTGTCTATGATGAATGATGCAGAGGAACCCACCTAAACTACAGGGTTTTAAAATTAGGGCCTACACCACTGCTGGATCCTTAAGCTGTCCGGAAGGTCCACTGGTCCAGGTGATTGGTCCAATTTTTAACCCAGCATATGCCATTAGAAGCTCAATCTGCGAAAAGCTGAGCTGATGCCGCTGTATGTGTGTTTCTAGGTGTTACAACAGCTCCCCCTGGTGGCAAAAGGCCTTCAGTAGCAAATGCTATTCAGAATTCCCCCCAAATATCATTAGATAGTCTTGTTTTTTTGCTCTGCCTCATGTGTAGAAGGCTTGAGGCCTACAGTTTTGCTCAGAACTAGCTGAAACGGTCAGTTTTTTTATTTGGACACGACGCCTAATACACAGCGTTAGGCCTTAACTGGCGGATTTCATGAGCCGCAATATTTATCTGAACAGTTCAGGCCGCTGTTTGACCATTGCTTGAGAGTCCAGTCCTGCACTCTGCTTCTGAAGAGAGCCGGGGCCACTTCAGGCCTTTTTTTTTTTGGGACATGGGCCATAATATGGTTGGATGGTTGGATGGGTACAGATTAGGTCATTGTAGTGGAGCTATGCCCTGAGGCCCGGTGCTCTGAAGTCTGCAGTGAAATGCCATCTGTTTGCGTTGGTCCCGGAGTGTGTGCAGATAACGGTGCAACAGGAACTGCAAATCACTTCTAAATATAACGAGCCAGGAGACACTCCGGGTCGCCTCGGGTTGACCTCCTGGACGAAAGTGGATTCGCGTGAAGACGATCAGAAGCTGTATAATGAATGATGCGGTGGACCTGAGGAAACTGAAAGAGCCCCCCCATGGAGGATTGTTAAGGACTCCACCCACCCAAGCACCTGCCTGTGACCTCTGCTCAGTCGCACTACGCCTGTGTTCACTCCTTATTCAATGTCTATATGTATATGTACACTGCAGTACTGTGTGTGTGGTGTAAGTTGTGTATACAGTCTGTATTTCTATTGTGTAAATGTGTGTTTTTGCTACTGTAAGTCACCTTTCCATCTGCGTAATGAGACGTGACAATAAACATGATATCTGATTTGATGTGATTTGAATTTACTGCAGGCACTACATTTCCCATAAAGCCATGCGATTAATACATTTATAGCACAAGCTAGCAAAATTTGCTTTGAGATGGCCAGTATAGCTATGAGCTCTAGCTTAATGTATATGTAGTTTTAAATATTTAATATGTAGTAATTATTATTATTATTATTATTATTAATAAATAAATAATTAATGTTTTATTGTCTGATAATATAAATTAATTATTATTATTATCATTAATATTAATGATAATAATAATGTACCCTCCCTGCTTGTCTAATATTACTAATTATTATTAATCATATTTTTAAAATAATAATAATTAGTAATATTAAGCAAGCAGGGGGGTACAGTTGTGTACAATGAGTACAAGTCAAATTTACCGTATTTACCACCCTGTTATTTTGCTTTTTATGGAAAGCTTGTGGGGGGTGGGGGGCGTTGAGCGGGGGGATCCCGATCAGCTCTGCTTTTATTGGCTGGTTATTATGGCACCGGGCTCACACTAGCTTAGCCTAGCCTAGCTTAGCACTGTAATCAGAACAAATCAAAGCGAGCATAGTTTTTGTTTTTATTTCTGAATTTTACCGGTTATTCTTGCTGAGTCCAGTCGGTGCCCTGCGTAGTTAGCCTCTGCGAAGAGACTGTAGCCAGTTGGCCTAGCGTTAGCTTGTCAACTTGATTCGGTGGGCATTAGATTGTAGCCATTCCCTCAAAAACCGGAGCCCCCCCAGGGCTGTGCGCTCAGCCCACTCCTGTAGTCCCTGTACTCCAACGTCATCGTTTTTCGGATTTGCCTGATCTCTGAGGATAACCAGGCAGCCTGCAGTTTATTGCAGGCACTACGTTTCCCATAATGCCCCAGCATCATTCCAAAAGCTTGAGCTGCTAATGCTTTCAGTCGGAGACTGTTTATTTAGGTTTTTGGATACATGGATGTCCTTAATTTGGTTTATTTTTTATTTATTTATTTACTTTATGAAAAAGGTCAGTCATGCAACAGACAAAGTAGCGGTAGCCCATAGCTGTGTGTGTTTTGGTTATACTACTAACCGTATAACCGACCAACCACACGGATTACTGCATTAATTACACTAGCAGAGGCAGCAGCTCTGTTAGCATAGGCTAGGCTATTTGTGCTAGCTGGTAAATTATAGGCTAGCAAAATTAGCTTTGAGATAGCCAGTATAGCGATTAGCTAGAGTTTTAGTTCATATGTAGTTTTAGGCTGAAAATTAAATAGTTCATGCGTGTGTGTGTGTACAATAATAATAATAATAATTATTATTTATTATTATTATTAATGTTTTTCTACTATTTTTATAATGTACCCTCCCTGCTTGCCTAATATTACTGATTATTATTAAGAATATTTATAAAATAAAAAAAAATAATTAGTAATATTAAGCAAGCAGGGGGGTATCTTTTTTTATTTTATTTTTTTATTTATTTTTTTTTTTATTTAATGGCATTCCTATTTACCACCCTGTTATTTTGCCTTTTACAGGAGGCTTGTGGGGGGGAAAAAAACTGAGCTTACAGTTTGGTATTTATTTCTGAAGTTTACCGGTTATTCTTGCTGACCTCCTCGAATATTCTAGGTGTCCAGTCGGCGCACTGCGAGGTTAGCTAGCTGAAGAGACTGTAGCCAGTTGGCCTAGCATTAGCTCATCAGCCGCTTCAGAGGTGCCCGTGCCCCGGATAACTGCACCAGTGGTTGATTCAGTGGGCCTGGCATTATATTGTAGCCAATCTAGGGGTCTCCTTGTGCAGGGTGGGGCTTGCTTTGGTCGGCTAGTAGCCGGAGTAGCCGCTGCGTTTAGCCTCGAAAGGTACATTATATAGGGGGTGTAAATATAGTGAATCAATGAAAGGCAATGAGTGAGCCATGACATGTAGGTGGCAAAATGTATAATGTAGTATGACTATTAATAACCTAACAAAAATCAGCCATATAGTGTGATGCTAACATGGCTGACATAGAGGGTATAGCTGTGTAGTGCAGGCTGCTGAGAATTTGCTGCATCCATTGAACCTGCAGTAATTTAGTTTCAATATTTGTCCAAATAAAATTGTCTGACAGAAATGAACAAATATCTGCCATAAAAAAATGAAAGATTTTCTGTGTTGTGCTAATAAAGTTTTAAATGAGGATCACCATATTTAAAATATGTAATATTTAACCATATTTATGTGTACAGGGCATTAGTTAAATCTGCAATAATATATTTAATGTTTTATTTCTTTATTTTAAATATGTAATATTTGTTTATATATTTTAATATTTTTTATAAATGAACTAAGGTTTTTATTGATGTATTGATAGTCATAATTACATGTTTACTTCATTTACGTGTTTGCTAATAAAGAAAATGGGCAGTTTTCACGGATATCTACACCCAGTACTTTAACAAGGCCGAATTGCTTTGTGCAGCATTGGCTCAGGTCCCATCCCAACACTAGCGGAGTTACGGTGCTTAAACATTGTACTCTTGTTCCAATTGAAGAGCTTTTAAAATGCTGTCCTGGACTTCAGGGGTCACTGAAGAAGCGTAACCGATATTACAGAGAGCAAACCGGCTAATACGGGGATGCTAATCGGAGCTAACGCGGTCACCGAAGCCTAGAGGAGCAGTGTGCAATACAGCCTGCGGTGGGAGACGGCCTCTCAGGCGAAATTGGTTTGCTCCAACCAAGGAGACAATTTCATCCCCAACACGCACACACTCACTCACACTTTAACCCTACGAAGCAGTGGTTGTCAGTGCTAACAAAAGCACGGTGTCATTTTTCAACACTTCAGATTTCAGCCCACTCACGGTCTCATGAGGCGGTCTCATGAGTAGAGCGCATCTCTCTCCACTTCACACTGCATTAGGGGCAGCGACGGCGGGGTTGTGGGTTCGATACCGGTATGTGTGTATATATATATATATGTATATGTGTGTGTATATATATATATATATATATATATATATATATATATATATATATATATATATATACACACACCAATTTATATGCACTAAATGGACAAAAGTTTTTGGACACCTGCTCATTTTATTTCTTTTGTGTCTACAGTCTAGGGAAGAAAGAGCACAGCTGTGGGAATATGGTTGGGACCCCACCTCCTTCATCCCCAACTCATCCCGAAAGTATCGGATGGAGCACCAGCCATCGTTCCAGAGAATTCCAGTCTGTATAAAACGTAAATAATGCTTTATATGATCTAAATATTAAATATGGAGAAAAGAACATTTGGTTCAGTCACAGAGGCATTGGGCGTTTTCATTTGGGGGGCTTTGAGGACGGCCATAGTTGAGAAGTAACTAGGATTGAGGAGGTTCCTTTGCTTAGAATGCTTGGGCTCGGACTCCTAGACGTTTTGGGACCTAACTGCAATGGTGGTGAAGGTGTTTTATCATTAAAATGCCATTAAGACCAGAATTAGGGCTCGTTTGAGTCTTGGAAAACAGCGCGTAGAGTTATTACCTTCATTTGCAGTAAGACTACATAATTAGATCTTAAGTGAAATCGTATTCATTTAAATGGGGGGGGAAGGTTTTGCAAAAAAAAAAATATAGCGTTCTTGCATGCCCACCCCCTTAAAATCACACTTCCACACTTGTAAAACCAGTGCTCTAAAAACGGAGCAGAGTATGCTGTATGTAGCCTTTTGCCTTTTCTTATCGCAGAGTCCAACACTGCAGCACTAATTAACATACGAAATCCTGTGCAGCTCTAATTATAAGAGTTTCTGCATATTAGTGTTTTATTAGAGTCCTAAAGGAGACCGCGGAGCCCTACAGAGGATGTACAAAAATGAATGCTATATCTTTTAATCTGGTAATCTTCTCATCGCTCCTTTCCCCGTTAC
The DNA here is from genome assembly GCF_030463535.1 of Salminus brasiliensis. Lineage (NCBI taxonomy): Eukaryota > Metazoa > Chordata > Actinopteri > Characiformes > Bryconidae > Salminus > Salminus brasiliensis. The sequence goes on from NC_132897.1 coordinate 32,907,344, forward strand.
CATTTCAGATAATAATCTAGTCCCCAGCTGATTAATTATGAACGGACGTGGATTTTTTTCTCGGGAGGGAAAAAATGGGAGGTTTATGAGATCAAATAGAAAGGCCCACCGCCAGGCTCTGTGTAACGTTAGCGCATGGTACAGTCCTTTGCTACGCTCTTGGTTATCGTGCACGGATCAGCCCTACGCAGTGTTCTGATTGGGACTGGATAAAAAAAAAAAAAACACTTTGATTTCACCAAAGGCTTCTAGCTCGAAGATTAGGGATGGAGCTTTTCACGGCTGAGGTCAGGCCAGGGACTTGGTATGCGTTTTTTTTTTTTGCAAGGTGACATGCTGCCCCCTTAATAGGCCCTTCCCAATAACTTGCAGTTCTCCCGACACATGTAAAGTCAGCCATTGCCTGTTTTTGAACCGCCTCCAGTGCAGCATCACTAAGCAGCAGATGCCTGTATCGGCCGGCGTAGCAATGGGAGTGGTGACGGGGGAGAGAGCGAGAGAGAGAGCGCGTGGCCAATTGTGCCCCCTCAGGCTCCGGCTGACCCGTCTTGGTCCTAGGTACTCTCTTCCCCGTCCTTCGTTCTGGTCAGTTTCCAACCAGGGAGCTGCAGCGGACCGGATTTTGTTTGGGCGGTGGACAGTGATGCCGACATGGGTACGGCATGGCGGGCTGGTTAGTAGTGGCATCAGTTGAGACCCCCAGGTCGATCAAGACCTTGGCACTGATCAGCCAGGTGGACCTACATGACAAAAGAAATATGAAGGAAATGGAAAATGACTCAAGCATTTCTCAATGGACCGAAATCGTCCACTTCAGCCCGGGCTCCACTTCCTCGCACCTTGCGACACAATGATGAACGGCCGCCTGCAGCTCTGCCTGCCGTCTCCCCAGTTTATCACTCATGGTTCCGTTCGTCGGAAAGGACAACAGCCTAATGGGGCCATTTTCCGTGATGGATTCCACGTCATGCCGCTCGCATAACTCACATTGGTGAAAAAGCGTCTCAAGGGGCTTCTCAATTAATGAATTCCCTGGCAACCCAATTACGACCATGTTCCCCGTCTCTGAGAATCAGCTGGTTTTGTGACTGATGGCAGCTACGACGTTGGGAATGATTTGTGGCAGTACAGTAGATATTCCAGATACTCCCTGCACTGCGCAGTTGTATGGGTTCCCCTACTACACTGATCTTGTTGACAGAGCCAGAAATCACTTGAGACTTTTCAGGCAGGAGTATCACGTCAGGCAGTTTCTCCCCCATTCACACACTAAAATCCAGACCTTCGGTTAATGCTGCACTCGACGACAAGCCTCAGGATTCCCGCTAATAAAGGAGCGATGGACTGGCGCCCTGTCCAGGGCGGGTTTTCCCGGGTAGACTTTGGGCCCACAGCGACCCTGAAGATGAATTGATTGATTGATGGATGGATAGATAGATCTGCTCTTAGCAAATGACACGCTGTCATTCAGGTGGGTTTTGTGGTCTGAAAAGGTGGGGAGTCCTGGACCTCTCCCCTGGACCAAAATAAGACTCTGAGACACTTTGACCAAAGCCAAACTGTGATGTTCTGAGCCAGTCTTCTAGAACAGATCTCCAGAACATCAGGACGGTCTTGTGGGGCTTGTTCCTACCAAATGTGGTTTGGAAAAAGGGCAACCGGTGAATCAGCAACAGCCCCACTTCATAACTTACCGGACTTTAAGGATTTGCTGATGACGCTAGTCTTGGCGCCAGATGCTACAGAATTGTCAGATCTGCTGAAGCGGCGCAAGGAGGACCTACTCGGTAGTAGGGAGGTGGTGCAAAGGTTATGGTTTCTCTCTGGCACATCATCCAGGATGTTCGACTCTCCTGACCCATGTTTTGGACCGATGGCAACAACTTGTCCATTTTATCGACCTGGACTCTTTTCACAAAGATAATTAACTTTTGTTTTTCATCGGCTGCTTTTTAGCATCAGCTCCAGGGAATCGGTGGCCAGAGCTCTGTGGATGTCTACCACCTTTTGAGGAGCAACCCAGCCTCTGAGAGATCGTAACTGACTCGAGCTTAATGAGGTCATACACGCAGTTATTGAATTCTGGCTTCGTTATCATCCGTCGTTTGAGCTTTTATTGTAATTGGATGCAGAGTCATTTCATGGCTTTTGAATTCTATCGAAGACTGGATGAGCTTACATCGACGAGCTTTTCCGAGATCAGCCTTGAACTTGCGCACATGCCTTTTAATAAAGGCTTGTAGTTACTTACTTGCAGCTTGTCTTGCCCCTGTAGAGAAGTACTGGCAACAGAGTAGGACACTATGGAGCACATCAGCAGGAACCTATTGGCACCATGCCTAATAATGCCAGGCGTGGGCTGTAAGGGTATGAAGTCCCCCAGCCCCCTAGGCCCGGTGTTCTCTGAAACGATGGTAGGTTCTTCATCCAATACAGGATATGCCAGATAATCTACATTTTTTTTTTAATACCCTTGATTATAGAAGCTGGTGTCCCAATACTTTTGTCCACATAGCGTATGCCCTGGTAAACCCAAGCTTCACTCTCAGCCTCCTGCAGACCTCGCCAGTGAATTTCACAGCGGCTGTCGAAAACGGAGCTGTTTGCTGAGCAAACACCTCGGCCGCGGGAGAGCGGGAAGACGCGCCGGAGCTTCCACTACTGGCCATTAATCACTAGCAATATGTAGTGTATGCTTAATTTATGAGCAATTACGCTCGTGCATCTGCTAACGCCGTCTCTCGCAGACTCTTATTCTCACTCGCTTCAGCATCTATTTATTTTTTTTGGGTCCTTCTTCCTTTCCTGAAATTTCATCAATCACAGCTGACAGCATTGAAAGGGCTTATTCCAGCCAATGTGCTAGACCTTTTGTTCAGCTTCTGGTTAGCTGCCCATTTCAACCAGTGCCAGGAAAGAAGTGATGCTAAGTGAGTGCCGTTTGAGTCCACATTTCTTCGATGCTTCAAGCGATCGTCTGTGCTTTTAAAGCGATAGGTTGTACAGGAAATCACTTATTTACAAAACTTGTCTGGTTTCTGGGGTTTGCCAACAAGTAATGGAAGCGGTAACCCACCCAACTGGCGTTCACTATACTCCCAAATGTTTGTGGACACCCCTTCTAATGAATGGATTTAGCTACGTTAAGTTGCATCCATTACTGGCACTGATGTGCAAATGCACACATGCTCGTAGCTTGTCTAGTCCCATGTTGGCACCGTGCCAAAAGCTAGACATGGCCTAGAAAAGGGTACAAAGGCCCCCCCCCCCCAAAGCGTTATTCTTTGGAATAATGACTGTTCTCCATCCAAGTCTTCTCGGCTGAGTTGGAGTCGGAGAAGAGGTGGGGTGGTGATCATCCAACATCCTGACCTCACTTGCGCTCTTGTCGCTGAATGCTGTCCAGTCCTCACAGCATTTCTCAGGAATCTAGTAGAAAGCCCTCCCTGGATTCTTGATTTTGGAAGAAATGATGAACAAGCATATAGGCGTCCCTATACTTTTTGTCCATGTCGTGTCATAAATCCTTATGGACCTAACTGTTCTCACAGGCTCATGATCTGAAGCATGCCTTGTCTCTGTCAAACATGATGGAGGTACAGTTATTGTATGGGCAGGTTCTTGTAAGGCTGCCGGTTGTACTAGGTTTAGGACAAAGCCTAAATGGGAGGTGACTGGGTGGTGGAGGGTTACACATCCTAATAAGTAGGATGTTAGATTAGGGAGGCGGGGCTTCCGGCATGTTCCAGCCATGTTTCCTGGGATCTGGTTGGGCCTTTTTAATAGGTCCCCATCGTTCAGCCAACGTTAATATCACATGGGTCCCATCTAGGCCCTAGATGGACAACACTCCTGGACCCGTACAGACCCCACATGGGCATGTTAGCTGGGTTTTTAGCAATGAATGCAAGCTTTTATCTGGTCCATCTACATCTAGGGGTAGAGCATCTATGCCCAAGATCAACTCAGATGCAACAGCTGTCTAATTCACAGGGAACCATGTGCCATTGTCCCATAGTTATTGATATTTGGAACAATAATCTCTTGCTTTAATTTGTTCCCAATTCTTAACTTGTAATGTTTGTGACGCTGTATAAAATACTGTTACTTACAGTTAGCCCAACCGAATGCTTTGCATAAATCTGAAGCGGTGGAGCGTCACTATCTCTGTTATCAAAGCCTCTGCTAATATTTTCCGAGTCGTGGTACAAGAGCGCATTCATTGGATTTCGCAAAGAGTTATGCGCCGAGAGGCCAGATGAGCCGCTCGGATGCATAAATCGAGATTAATGGCGGCGCTCTATTGACTGCCACATACATCCATTATTCTAATGCAGAAAAGCCACCAATCAATTGTCTCTGCGTGAAGAGCGAGGAAGCTGAGAAGTCAAACAGCCATTGTGTATTTCTCCAGGGAGATGAACGTTGCAATTAAACGTGTTTGCCAGATACTTGATATAAAGGAGAGGGAGTTTCAGGAAGCATCCAGATTGTTGTGGTGGCTAAAGGGTGGTACAGTGTGGCAACTGGTCTAGCATTTAGCGTATTGATGGGTGTTCAGCATATGACTCGGATTTGTCTTTGGATCAGACGCCTTGAGATCTGCAAGGTCACCTAGTAATGAGAAGAAATGTCACTTGTCTATCAGCAGGTTTCTCAATTTCTAAACACACCATTTGTAGCCATGATTCGATAGGTGAAAGGACAGGTCTCCATCTGGAAAGCTGTCCGATTTCACAGCAGTAGCTGTACGAGTCCAAGGAATTTATCACCACCTGTAATTCGAGTCTGGACGCTGACAGACCTTTTAGTCCTACGATGCAAAAAAGGAGAAACTCGATTCAGACCTGTGGTTGGAGCCTCATATCGGAGCTTGTTCCATCAAACCAACAGCAGCCTTTGAATCTCTGACTTTCATCGAACCTCTCGTCTTTTTACTTCTGGCATACCTCGGTCCCGCCAGACTACCTCTACCTGCAGTTTTTAGATGTGCGTTGCTGGAGGGATGGTGCCAGGACGTCCCGTGACTCTCCATTAGCTCGATAAATAATAAATCAAAAGTGCAGAGTCGTTTGGGGGCGAGAGGGGTGGGGGGGCGGCATTGACACCGAAGATCCATCACTTCGCTTGAAATCTTGTCCACACCCAGAGGCTACTGTACGTCTCTGGTACGCTGAATGCACGCCGCCACATTGATTTCCACTTTCGTTCCCGGCGAATTCTCAAGCCCGGCATTTTATGTCAAAGCCAACAAAACAAACGCTGCCTGCCTGCAGTCATTGTCAAGGCCAACAGAGTCACTTTCTCAGAACAAAGAAAGCTCGCAAGAGGGAATCATCAAAGGCGGAAAGAACGCCTTCGTCAACAACTTCACAGGGCTTCTTTTCCCGTCTTGCCATCAAGACGCTTCCCCGATCCCATCTGTAGGCCTGCTGTTCTCTCTCAGATGCCAAATATGAGAGTCGAAGGGAGCCTAATTTGGTAATTAGATGAATGCATCGCTTGGTTTTAACATCTATCATTTTCTTTGTTTTTGAAAGACCAAATTCCTATGCCTTGTAAAGGTCAGGTGCACCGCTTGGCAAGAACATTTTAAAACCCTGACAGTTGAAGTGTATGCATCGATTATCTGGTTATGAGGACACCTGTCTGCTCTGGAAGGCGATGAAAAATGGTCAAGCGTAAGGATCTGAGACATTTTGACAAGAACCAAACTGGGATGGCCAGACAACTGGGTCAAACCCTCTCAAAAACATCAGGCAGGTCTTGTGGGTTGTTGCCGGTATGCAGAGGTCAGTACCTATCCAAAATGGTCCGAGGAAAAGGACCACCAGTGAACTGGCGACGTGGTCATGGGCACCCAAGGCTCATTGATGCGATACATGGAGGTCCCAAAGTCATCAGGCAGGTCTTGTTTGTGGGGTGTTTCCGGTATGCAGAGGTCAGTACCTATCCAAAATGGTCAGAGGAAGGACCACCAGTGAACTGGCGACGTGGTCATGGGCACCCAAGGCTCATTGATGCGATTCATGGAGGTCCCTCTTCACAACGTATAGGACTTGGGGATTCAATGGATCTGCGAACTACCACCACAAACTACTGCTCATGGGCATGCGTAGTAGTTCGTGGGTGGAGCCAGCCAAGAGGTTGGGGACCTATTGTTAGGGTTCATGTGTGTATCCTGGAAGCCCCAAGAAAGCTTGACCCACCTGTTCTCTGGGTGAAACCCTAGTTTAGCTCCTCCCTTCCAGGACAGGCTGGCAGTCTATCGCAGGGTACTGAGGAAACCCGTGCAGACACCTCTCAGGCAGTGGCCAGGGCAGGGATTGATCCCACAACCCCAGGCCCCTGGAGCTGAGCAACAAGACAATTATCAAGTAATTATCAAGTAAATCACCAGACTGTGCTGGATTCTGGTCCTCCTGGACTGAAATTTGCGATCTCTTGTCCACAGTCTTGAGACCCCCTGGGAGCAAAATGTAGAATCTGCTTTGGAGAGATCCAGCGATTGGCTGGAACCTGCGACCTGAAGTTAATGTTGGCCACCTTCAGAATGGGTTGGATCCCATTCTAGAGGTGTGGTGTGATGGGAACTGGAGACAACTAACGACTGAAAGATTCCTGTGCGGGAAAAAAAAAGAAGAGCGTTGTCTAAATAAGCGGGAGGGAATTGAGGGAATGTCAACACTTGTGTTTATTTATGCACTTTCAGCCTCATTTAGCAACCGCCCTGCAGCTAGCGCGCAAGTCTTCAAAGCTCGATTAGCAAACGCTTTCCACGGGTTTGACCTTCTTTCTCGCGCACATACACACACACTCTTTCTCTCGCTGTTCCTCTCTGTCAAACGCAGGCAGTCTCGCACTACATCAGTCATCCTGATGGCGATGTAGGCCCTTCTATTTCCCCCTCCGTGGGGGTTGGTGTCTCGGGAGAATGATCCTTGCCGAAAGGAAAGTGTGTGTGGGGGGGGTGAACTTTGCATGCCTGACTCGCTTGTTCATATGCGCCCGTGCCATTAATTCATGCTCTTCTAATGATGGCGCTAGTCTGAAGCGCTGACCTGGCTGTTTGCACGACGGGCGAAATGTACATTTTACGCTCTTTAATACGAAGAAAATGTCAGAAATGCTATCCTGGAGCCGGCAGACTTTCACTTGGGTTGACGAATGACCCTGATGACCCAGACTGAGTGAACCTCTAGGGTATACTTTTATGACCTGGTCTAAGTGGTGGGTGTCTGAGACAAATTTACATACTTCAGCTTTGAAGGGGCTGCCTGGACATGATCAGGTTTGCTGGACCACCTGCATAGAACGGTCAGTGGCGTTTCAAGCCTTGCCCTCAGAGCCTCAAGATGTAGACCACGTATTTACTAGTGTTGAGATGGGAAGGGCCCAGGACCTCATCAGCATGACTTGCCGTGACCAACGCTAATGTTAGTGATGCTGGTGAAGCCTGCAGCCGGCGTAGTGAAGATGCTAATGCCGCAATAAGGATGCTAACGGCACAACAGCAATGCTGGGTAAGGCCGGCGGTGGCCACAGTAGTAATGATGGGTGAGGGTGGCGGTCGCAGCGGTAGGGAAGAATATGCTGTGTATAGACCACACAGTGACATGCAAAAGTTTGGGCACCCTCGGTCAAAATAATTCAGATTAAGGTTGAGTACAAGATGAACTATTCTCCAAATAGCAAAAAATAGTGTCTTGGCTTTATTTAGCATTGTAAGGAAAGGCCACATGATGCAAATGTCTTAGCGCTATAAAAACTCTTGAACTCTCAAACCTCGTCCCAACAACCAGCAGCCATGGGCTTCTCTAAGCAACTGCAGCTGCTGAGCAATCTGAACATTAACATAACTGATGCCCACAAAGCAGGAGAAGACTATAAGAAGATAGGTAGTCAACAGGAACCGCGGGGGTCAAGCTGAGGCCTGTAAGGTTCGGGGCGTTTTCAACGTTTTTAAAGGTTCAAATCAGAACCTTCAGCAGGCTCTTGGGTGGTGGTAGCGGTGGGCTGCTGCAGTAGTATGACCTTCATAGAAGAGTCATCGGAAGAAGTTCAGCAGCAGAAGTTTAGAAAGAAACATCTAAACAATTCTCAGAGATGTTTCTTTTCTGAAAGAATAGGTGCAGAATTTCACGTTAAGAACACCTCTCCAACTGTTACGATCGTGTTGCAGCCAGTGGTGCTGGGAACACTAATGAAGGTTCAGGATGGATTTAATGACCTGACGGCCGCAAATTCTGGAAGCAAAACTCTGGTTGTCGGTTTAAATCACAATTTATCTCGACAGGTTGTACAGTTAATCAGGTTTACACGCACCATGGACTTCCTTAAAGGGTTCATCTCCGCTAACTAGGTCGATGTACATGTAAATGCTGCATTGGTCTTAGTCCCATATGACTCGCAGCCTACAGCAATGACATTTGAATGATGGTGACGTGATCCATACGCAATGACCTTTAACTGCTCGTTCTACAGATCAGATACAAGCTTCGCGTCTAGTTGTCCAGACCAAGGACGGAAACATATGGCTATTTGGATTTTTTAAAAGTGCCTCCTTGAAACACATCCAGGTTTCTTTAGGCTAGACTTCACTAACACCTTCATTTATTTGTATCTTTTATTTTTGGACCTTATTGTGGGAACGAATTCAGTGGTGTTTTTCTTGAATTTCTTTTCCCTTGAGCGCAAAAACCATTGTACTTCAATAGTGGAGAGGCTGGAATCAATGGAGAGCTGTTCTAAATCGCAGCTGTTGAAGGAGGGGTGGGAATGTATGGATATCCACTCGGGCTCTGTTTGAATTTAATGGCTCGTGTGCTTTCACTCGCCACTCTGAAGGAAAAAACTCAGGCAGTAATGGAAGACTAAGTGTTTCTGAATTCACTACAGAAGATGGCTGGTTACTTTTTGAGGAACCAATTTGAGGTTGTCCATCAGGACTTGCTGTAGGGGGACTTTATTTACTGCATTATTAAGCGTTTTAGGGCATCCATTTTTAAGCCCTTATTACGTCTTATAAAGCCAAGAGCGGTGGGTGCTCTGAGTGGCTGTCAAAATTCCCTGCCACTATGGTCACCAGTTCGATGCCGGAGCAATGCAGCTTTGCCATCAGCAGCTGGAGTCAGAGAGAGCAACAATTGGCTATACTCTCTCTGGGTGGGTAGATGGCGCTCTTTCTCTTTCCTGGTCACTCTTAGGCGATGTTGGCCGGCACAGGCGTCTTCTGAATGGTCAGATCTGTTACGGTGGTACAAGAGGGATCTCTGAAGTCCACAATTCAGTCCTTTACGGTCATATCTACTTTACCGTCGTAATTATCATCAGTTTCATAGGCCCTAAAATAAAACCTTGTGGGACTCCAGATATGTTAAATCATTAAATTCATCTTATTCTGGTTTCTAGGTTAGGGTTCATAACGAAAATAAACCTAGGGTTCAAGGGCTTAAGATACCATAGTCAAACCATTTGCTGCACTATATATAAAGTATATAATGGCACAAATTAAGCTAACACAAGCTATTGTTATTCCAGAAGCGATATTTATTTTTCATTTCCTTTTGCATTTCTCATAAAGACCTAACCTGTGGGACAGCTTGCTTAGCCATGTCTTCTTTAACCTGGTATCATGTGAGAAACGTAACTATGCTATTAAAAACTGTGTTTGCTAAAATGTAGTCATAGGCCGCAGAGGTGGCTTGGAAATGTAGTTCAGCAGATATCCGCTCAGTGCGGATATCATAGGTCTAAAAGCACATTCCTGTTGCTCTCTAACGAGAAGCTCGCTAGCATATTAGCTAGCTAAAGCTGGCTGTCCAACAAATCAAAGCATAGGAGACTATTAGCTAGAGTAAGGAGTTGGCTTCAGCGTGATGCACACTCTTAATCATGCTAAAATCAACACTCCAGTCGGTATCCAGGCAGCACCTACTGTGGGTCGGACCACGTTTTGCCTGGTTGCGTTTTAGGTGTGATCCCAAAACGCCTAGAGGGCCCTGAGGCATCTCCACTGCCTTGTTTATCGCTTGTTCCGCTGTTGGATCTCTTACTCTTCCACCTCCCAAAATAAGAATTGTGATTTGTTGATTCCCCGTAGACGCTCTGCTCAGAGAGGTCAGGATATGAAGAAATAAGGTCACTATAATGAGTTGTTGGGCAGAATTTTTTCCACTGTGATTTCTTAAAGGTCAGCAGGAGCATAATAGAGCTTTGTTGATGTCCAGGACTGAACAGAGTCTTTTTATCTAGTACTAATAAAAAGGGGCGTCCATTTATAAATGATTACGTTTATCAATTATTACATTTCTTTGATTTTTGGCCTAAAATCAAAGAAACGTAATAATTGGATTGATTAAAACATGTTGTCCCAGATGCAGATGATCAGTCAATCCGTGTTTGCTATATTTATTAAACAACAGGGGATGCTAGGCTAATATTGCTAACATATACTGGGCTGAAACTGTCACCAATTTAGTCTTCGTAGACGCCCAAAAATGGCTCTGAAACCGGAAACACTTAGACGCATCCAGATCTTCATTTGTTTGGTGGCAAATAAATATTGCTTAGAACATGGTATTAAATTTTTAGTCTCTAGAAATAACTGACGAGTGTTCCAGATTTAGCTTAAAAGTGTAAACATGGAATTAAAAAAGCATTTCTGTTTTTCTTTTTTTAAGAATGTTTCTATGGAGTTCTTAAGCAGATGAAGCAAGATTTTGACAGTCCAAGTCCAGTTTTAGTTAGCGAAGTTAGCCTAGCATATTCGGTCATTAATTAAAGAAGCAAACAAAAGATATCAAACGTCTTGACCAGTTGTCTGCGTCCGGGGTCAGTGATTGATCGTGTTACTTTATTTTTCAACTAGCTATTCCTTACGTTACCGATAGGCCTCTACAGCTGACGGAAGGAAGAATTCCCAATATACTGAAGAAAAAGCCACGTACACCTGTTGGACAGATCCGATACGCTTGTCGGGAGGCGGGGGTTGGTGGACGTGGATTTGCTTAGTCACTTAAAGTACCATTATGCTTAAATTGGTATTTCTTGCTTCTGGGTTCCCCCTACAGTTGGAAAGTGTAATTCGTGAAAGATGGATAGGCTTCCATGTCTTTCTGGACTATTGAGCGATACGGAAGCTTCGCTGAAAGGTAAAGAAGCATGTAGTGAGAATTGTACGCTAAGATTTCCCAGTTCTTGCGAGTCCTGTTGTCCTGGCCACTTCACCAAAGTTACATAGCGCTGGTAGCAGCGTGCCGAGGCCAGGGTAGCGACCATAGCGCGGCACTACCCTCCCTAATACAGGTCAGTGTCGAATCCACAGGGTTTTTAAGCTGCTATATTCAGGTTAAAAATTCTACATACTGTTACTTTAAGGCTACTCTGCAACACGCTAGCAAACATCCATCCAGTTGCCCAGTCATTCATCCATCCTCTCTGTTTAGGGGGTTCAATGAACCCGTTATGAAGGAGCGGTTCTTGATGAATTCAGCTCTAATATGCTGTCTCTGAAACAGATTCCTTTCCCTCCAAGTGCCAAAAAGTGCAGTCATTCAAGATCCATTCCCCAGAGCTCAGCGAGAACATTGCAGTCCTATTTTCGGGCTCCTATCCGTTGTCACAGTACAGAGAGTGTTCTGGGCATCGATATGATTGTGGCGCGCTAATTCAGCAGTGGTAATTACAGCTCTCCTCTGGCCCTTCTCCGAGCGGAGAGCAGCAGCCTCGACACTGTGTTAGCACAACAATTTAGCGCGAGAGGATGAGAGACACAGAGTGAGGCTCTTTTCACGTAGAGCTTGCTGGAACATCCCGTCCGCCAGAAGGGATAGAAATAAATAATGGCTTCTCTTTTTTTTTTTTTAAATCATGAATAACCCAAACACTTCAGAAATCTACAGATCCAGAACAAAAGGCAAGAAAAAATGATTCACAGAAAAGTCATCAAGAGAGAACATGGAAAAGGAGGAAGAAAGAGTGGTGATAGTAATAGTAGCAGTGTTAGGAGTAGTAGCAGAAGTATCAGTTGTAGTAAAGTCAGGAATAGTAGTAGCAGCTGTAGTAGTAGTAAAAGCATAAGTAGTAAAAGTAGTAGCTGCAGCAACAGTAGTAGTATTAATAGTAAAAGCATAAGTAGTTGTAGTAGCAGAAGTAGTAGTATTGATAAAGTACCAGCAGTAATAGTAGTAGTATTAATAGTAAAAGCATTAGTAGTAATAGTAATAGCTACAGCTAAAGTAGTAGCAGCAGTAGTAATAGTAAAAGAATCAGTAGTAGTAGCTGCAGCTGTTGTAGCAAGAGTATCAGTCGTAGTAGCTGCAGCTGTAGTAGTTGTAGCTGTAGTAGTAGTATTAATAGTAAAAGCATAAGTAATAGTAGCAGTATAAGTAGCAGCAGTAGTAGTATTAGTAGTAGTAGCAGCAGCAGTGGCGGCAGCAGCTGTTGTAGTAGTATTAATAGTAAAAGCATTAGTAGTAGTAGCTGTAGCAGCAGCAGTAATAGTAGCAGCAGTAGAAGTACCAGTAGTTGCAGCTGTAGTAGTAAAATTAGTACAAGCATTACTAGTAGCAGCAGCAATAGTAAAAGTAGTAGTAGTAGCAGCAGCAGCATTAGAAGTACCACTAGTAGTAGTAGGAGGAGGAGCAGCAGTAGTATTAATAGTACAAGCAGAAGTAGTAGTAGCAGCAGCAATAGTAAAAGTAGTAGTAGTAATAGAAGTACCAGTAGTAATAGAAGTACCAGCAGTAATAGAAATAGCAGCAGGAGCAGCGGTATTTAAGATTTAATTCTTTCAGAGAAGAATTTAATCCATTACTAGTTTTAACAATCCGACAAAAAAACAAATCTTAAAGACCAGCTGTGATGGTAACAGGCAGTAATGCTAACACGTATAAGATGCAGCAAGTTGTAAGTGGGCATGCTGGTAGAGATGGTTGGTCCAGCTAGCTGCAGCATGCAATGCTAATGCTAGCCAGCCAGTTAAACTCCAGTGAAGTCCTTCTCCTAAAGAAATCAAAGACAAATACAACCCCTCCCCAAGTGCTTTGGGGCCAAAAAATCCCAGGAATGCATCGTCTAGAGGAAGTTATTGTTATGGTCTCGGTGTGGGACTGGGTTGCAGCTGTCAGTCAAACCGAAGCACATGGCGTTAATGAACCCGGGCGAGGGGTTTGTGAAGCTTCTGCAGGTTCACTTCGTTAAGCTTCACTTTTTCCACAGAGAAGCTGTACTTTTGAGGGAGCGTCTGTTATGGATAGGCCAGAACTCAGCATTTTTAAACCAACAGCCTGCAGAGGGATTTCCCGCTGGCTCCCCGAGCTTTTCTCTTGTTTACACCTCGCACTTCACCTTGACCGGAATCCGGCCTGCTGGGCTGCAAGCGAGACGTTCTCGGGCCTGCTCTCAAGGGGCCTATTAAAAGAGCCCGAAATCACAATGAAAACACAGAAACGAGCAAAGGAACAAAGGAAAGAACACCCCCTTGATCTCGTGCTCGCCCTGGTATGACATCCGGAAAGAAGGGGAAGGCGAGAGGTGGGCTTTCCTCTGCAGTTATCGGAGTCTAGCAGGTTGTGTTGTAGCTGCATTGAGTTGGTGCTGGAGCTATCCATCACCCCCTACGGCACCCTTCAGAAAGCCTCTGCTGATAGCCTATCATGAATGTTTGATGAAATTATCTGCGAGTGGTGGGCGGGTTGGGGGGGGGGGGGGTGGGTGACTGATGGAAGCCCAAATGTCAAGCGATTCAATCATGAATGCTGGATGTGTGTGGAAACTGTAATCTGGTCCAAGAAGCAGCAGTTGATACCGTCTGATAAGCTCTGCAAAAACTTTGGCGAGTTTGAGTTTTCGGTTTTGCAGTGTTTACATGTTGCCATGGTGACAGCATTAGCATTCTTGAGCGGTAGTGTTTTCGACTAGCTTCGACTCGGCAGTTTCTCAGGACACGTGTAGCGTGGTGCTGTCCACATCCTGGCCCGTCACAAGGGTTTCCTTACGTTTACATTCATGGCATCTGACTGCCAACTTGAGGCCAATACTGATCACTGATTGGCTGATTGCCAAGACCAAGACCAAGGGCAAGCTCCTTGGCAAGCTCATAAAATCCCGTTCGGAAGTGGTCCGGTGGCTCCTGCTATGCCACTGCTGGTTCGAAACCTGAGTCCTGGGTCCTGCTCCTTGCCATCAGCAGCCAGAGTCCAAGAGTGCACAACTGACCCCAGCTCTTCCAGGGGCGAGTTGATGGCACTTCCTCCCCCACGTCCCCTCTTTGTGTTGCTGGTCAGCATTGGTTGTGTGATGTTGCAATGGAGCCTCAGAGCGTGCCGGCTGCCTAGCGATGCTGCCTTGGCAGCAGTTGGAAAAGAGGTGGCAGGGACAAACACAAATCTGACTGGTGCGCTATACTTGTGGCTGATTGTTGGGATAGTCTAGAACTAGGGTGTTCAGTTTTGCAGATCTACCACCCTGAAGAGTTCAGATCCAGCATGCAGTTGGTGTGTTCTAGCCTTTAAGTTCTTTTAGGTTTTGTTGAGAAAGTCAAGAAAAAAGAATGGTCAACTAGTCAATCTGGTAAAACCTTTAGAGCTTGGTCAAGGTGGTCTTGCTGATGGTAGACCAGGTTGGTCAAGTTAATGTTGCTGGTAAACCAGGTTGCCCAAGGTGGTCTTGATAGACCAGGTTGTCCAAGGTAGTCTTGCTGGCAGACCAGGTTGGTCAAGTTGGTATTTCTAGTAGACCAGGTAGGTCAAGTTAATGTTGCTGGTAGACCAGGTTGGCCAAGGTGGTCTTGATGATAGACCAGGTTGGTCAAGTCGGTGGTGTTGGCAGACCAGGTCGGTCAAGGTGGTCTTGATGGTAGACCAGGTTGGTCTTGATGGTAGATCAGGTTGGTCTTTCTAGTAGTCTAGGTCGGTCAAGCTTGAACTGGCCAATCTGCTGCTGTCCTGCTGGGTTTTCATTCTAGCTGGATTTTCCCAACAAGCCCAAAAATAATTTCATAATTAGTAATAATTATTAATAATTTCATTCAAGCCTTTGCTCTTGAATGACCTCTTTATTCTCCCACAGGAATTACCACAGTGGTCGGACTGTGTTGGAGGAAACGTGCAGCATTTGTTCGGTGGATCTGCAAAACAAAAGGTAGGCCTCTAGTTATTGAGCTTACTTTATGGGCCAATGGTAATGTGAGAGCCCAGTCCAGTCCACACAAATCCCACAGTTCAAGCCTGGCTATTCCCCCGTTACGGACATTATTAAAGGCTTGAGAGATAAGATGAATGTCATTTGGATCCACTGTTCATTTTGAACGTAAGGCAGTAATGACTAATAATGAATCTCTCGTTTAGGCGGCTCTCAATATGAATTCGCTGTTAAGCGACTGATCCCATATCACAGTGTTGAGGCACTTAATGCTAATTGGCATTCATAATGTGCGTCTTGCCAGCGATAATCCCTTCTAGCTCCATAAACCAGCCTCTATATTTTTTTTTTATTACCCCTTATTCACATCTCATCTCTGCTGACGACACCTCCACCTGTTCTGCGCTAGACTGTGACAGGGTCCGGCGGTGAGCGCCACCAATTCACAGCCAAAGATTAGCAGCGTCTCTGTTTGCATAATGTGTTTTAGGAGGCAATTTATCTCGGCTTAAACAAATAGGCAGTTTGATAAAGGGCCCTCAGCCTTGCCTCAGATTGATCTCCCTTGTTAGTAATGGTTGTCTCGGTTGCCTCCGAATCAAGTGGTCCTCCAGCCACCAACCCCCCCCCCCCCCCCCCCCCCTCCTCCTCAAATCATAGCTATAGACGAAAGCCCACGGCAGAGGCATCTGGGTAGTTATTCAGTCCACCGACTGGAATTCCAAACAATGGGAAGGCCCAAGGGAGTCCCATTTGATTTGTGGGACCACTCGTTGGTAGTCTCGAGCTGAAGGCTTTGATTGTTCCGAAGGTGCTTGGAGCATTCCGTACCTGTCCTGTAATCACGCTCATGAATTTTAATGAGGCGATGAGCGAAAGCGGCCTTGAATTAATAGCACAGAGTCGCATCCACGATAACGGCGCGATCATCAACCACAACAATAACAACATCAGCAACAGCGCTGAAGGTTACAGAAAAGGCAGAGCTACTCAAGAGACTGTCAAGGAAGAGAAGGTCAAGAGGAGCTGCTTGTCTGTTTCCTCTTCGGAATCACTTATTAAGCGTTTGCACCAGCGGTTAATTAAGGTCGCCCATTAGGAGCTTGGCGACGGGGCGCTCGAGAGCCTCCGAGGTGCATGTCGTGCTATTTCTCGCCAGTCAAGTCTTGTTCTGATGCTTCAGAAACTTCTTGACCATATTTGTGAGAAGTCCCAGAGTCGCAGGAGTCTCAGGAGGGGTCAGGTTGGCTTTGTCAGAGCAGGTTCCGCATCTCTGAGGGTCACGCTGTGTAGTGTTTCTGCAGCTCTCGCAAATCTGGTTCATCAGCTAGTTATCAAGCTGTGTGATTTGATTCAAGTAGCTTAATCATAACAGTGGGACGTGGAGGTGCTGAAGGGGCTGAGCACAACCTCCCATCAATGCAGGAGAGTGAAAAACATTCATAATGTGATTTGAGAGGATCGGAAATGTGGCTCATGTTTGGCAAATTTCCGTTAGTTAGTTAGTAGGCCTGTGACTTGCTATATGCTACATTAGATAGTCTAACACCATGAATTCAAGTAAAATTTAATCCCAATGTTCCCAGAATTCATTCGATTAACAAATTAGTAATTTTGGATGTTCCCATAAATTCCTCAGAATTGTCTTTAATGGCAAATTCTAGGGAATGTAATTTGCCAACTTGTTTCCCCAATATCCCCATTTCTTACCAAGTAGTCCAGTATTTCACATATATTTCTCAGAATTTCCCTAGAATGTATTTGTTTTTCCAGTTTTTCCATAAATATCTCAGAATTATCCTTAATTTCTGAAGATTTTCTCCTAAATATCCCTTAAATGTCCTACCTTCTCACCAAATTCGCCAATATTTTACATCGATTTTTCAGAAATTTCCATAGAATGTTTGTTTTCGAAACTTCCCAGAACACTCCCGAAATTGCCATTATTTCAACACACTGTCCCTTAAAGGGTCCCACCTTTTCAACAAATTTGCCAATATTTCACAGTGAAATTCCTTGGGTTTCTCCCCAGAAATTCTTTAAAATTCCACAGAATTTTCCTAAATTGGCCACAATATCACTGTTTATTGTCCAGTATTTTACATATTATATAAAATTATATATAATATATAGTTTTTTTTTTTGTCCAGTCACTCATTTTAACATTTATATTAGCAGCGTTTGAAAGCCCTTAGTTGATGACCCCAACAGCTATCTTTGACCTCCTCCCCATCCCTTGTTGGCAAGGCTTGGGCCTCTGCCCCACAAGCAGGGACTCTCCTGTCTCCTGACAGAAGTCTTGACTTTGAGTCACATTTTGAGACACATCTGACAATTTTCACAATAAATTAAAGGACTTTTATCGCAAGGCTTTTTACTTTTTATTTTTTTGCAACACCAGTAATGACCTTCAGATTGCCAGAGCTTCGGGTTAGCCGCCTGCACCCTTGCTAAATAACCTTAATGTGGCTTTAATACCTGATTGCACTCAATTCCAATAAGGTGTCTGCTGCTTGCCTAAAAATAGTAAAGACATTTGAAGATTATAAGGTCATGCTCCTCGGCTCATCTTGATGTACCAATCATGCCTGGCAGACCCCCCCCCCCCCCCACCACCACACACACACACACACACACACACACACACAATAAGCCCACCATGGATCAGTGAGCAGTGTAGGCATGCACGCGCACACATACGTCCCCCACCACCACCATTATCAGCATGGTCCAATATTTTTCCTCTGAAGCACTATTTACATTTTCTGCCATATCCGACGATGCCGAATGGATTCAAGCAGCATTTGTATGTGGTTCCAAACTGGACGTCTGGCCCACGTGGCTCAGTTTGACCACTTTTCTGACAGATCTTCACATCAGAACGTGCTACAAATTAAGGTCTGAGCCTAAAGCCAATCACTAAATATACCACAGGAAGCCTGTTTCACAAGCCTGTTAGCTAATGCTATCTGCTGACCAGGTCAGCCTACCCCCATTTCCTGTTCTGGGCATCTTGTTGTAGTTGAATTATACTACAAACACTATGAAACTACAAAAAATGAGCCAATTAGCATCTTTGCTAGTGTGTTTCTTTTGTGATTTTTGTTTTGTAGCTTCTACACCTAGTTTTTTGACTGTTTATGTTTTTGTGGGATTGTATGTTTGGTTCGATTGGCTGTTTTTGGTCTGGAGTCTACCATAGAATAAGATCCATACCTGCCTGTTAAGCATTTGACTCTTGATGTCTAGATGTTGAATAACTACATTTTAAAAAGCATATTTTTTTTATTTAGCACTCTTCTTTTTTTTGGAAATTAGCTTGAGATTTTGGGTATTTCTAAGAATATTTTTTCCATATTTAGGATCATATGTTCATTTAACCCAGATCCAGTTTCTATCCTTTGTTTTTACCACTGTGTTCTGGCGCCCTCTGGCATCTTCAAGGCAACATTAATGGAAATTGGAATTTGTTGAGAAATTTGAGAAATCTAAAGTTCAAAATTTCCCCCCAAATTCAATACATTTGCCAGTTCCTTTTCGCCCAACTTCTTAACAAATTCGCCAGTATTTCACTTTTCAGAATTTCCCTCTTAATTTCTTTGGGATTTTCCTATATACTACAGAATGTCGCTATGCAATATCACCTGAGCTATTTATTTATTTATTTAATCTCAAAGCAATTTCTCTAAAGGAAAACTGTCATTACATTGATTTATTTGATATTTTCTTGTAAAATGGCATGACATTTTGTTAGGATTTCTTGTGATTTGTACTTGTTTATTGAAATAATGATACCTTTTTAGATTTTGATCTATTAACTGACATTAATTTCCAGATTTCTCCACAAATTCATATATGATCAGACTGACTTACCCTTAAATGTTTCCTAACTTCTCAACAAATTCTCCAGTATTTCATTTAAATTTTTCTGAATTTCCCCTTGATTCTCTGGAATTGCCCTAGTTACCCCAGAATGTCTCTACCGCAGTGACCAAAGCATTCATTTACTGGTCAGGAATCCAGATGTGTGTGTTTAGACATTGGACTCACAGTGGACAGCACAGTCACCTGAACAAAGGAGCTTTTGGTTCAATGATTGATTAGATCAGATTTATCGGAAGGAAATTTCTCAACTCTAGCTTTTTATGTCTGAAATCCAGATTTTGGATCATGTATCAGTTATTTTAGCCCAGATCCAGTTCCAGTCCTTTGTTTTTACCACTGTGTTCAAGCAGAGGGGCCTCTAGCATCTTAAAGGTGCACCATTAACCATTGTTTGGTGTAAACAAAGCAGCGACCTCCTCCATGTTTCACTCGAGACCCTCAGTTTTGTAGGTCCATGCTTGGGTTCTAAACCGACCAAACTGAACAAGAACTTTGACTGCTCTGCCCCAAGCAAGGTAGGTGTGAAAGCGCCCTCAGATCATGGTAGATCCTGCTCCGCCACACACACGCGCGCACACACACACACACACATGCGAGTCCAACACATTTGCCTCATTTTGTCCTTCACACCAGTAGCTGGAAGAAGCTTCCTGCCAAGCAGAGCCACAGATGTGCCAGGATTTGCATTGTGACCTATTGCATAATGTTATCCTAAGGCAACTCGTACAGAGTGTGAGCGAGCGAGTGAGAGAGAGAGAGAGTGAGAACAAACACTTCTGGGGCATCTCCAAATGAGGCTGCCACTCTAACCAGGCAAAATAACAAGGGAGGTTTCGGGCTTCTTGCCAGACGCACATTAATTCACTTCAGTCACCGCATGCCGTGGTTCGCGCTCGCCGTCAACATTTGGGACGGTCGTCCTCTGCCTCATCTGTCTCGTCGCTCAGGAAGGCTGTGCTGCATTCCAGCAGTTTAATGAAACGGGTATTTTTGGGTTTCTGCACTCTTTAGCACTTGGCAAGTGGTTTAACGGTGCAAAAGCACGATGGGGATTGAAGCGATCAGCTGCAGATTAAGCCTGTTCTTCGTCCAGGTTGGCGTGCACTGTCCTTATTTGCAGTAATTTAGTGCGCACCTCACTTTAACGTCCAGCAGCGCACTCGTTTATCTTTCCGTGCCTCAACAGAATTAGTCCAATAATCACCTTCTGCTTCGTCCAGAAGGGACCAAAATGGTTTAAGGCCCCCAGCAGGGCTGGAATTTGTCCATACAGATCCATGTTCTCGCTCCCCTCCAATCAATACCGCTTGAATTAATGGTGGAGTGGTGGGGCTCTATATACATATATAAATGACTTGGTCGTGCCTCTTCCAAGACCAAGACCAAGAATTTGTAGCAGCCAAGTCAGAGTCGAGGCAAATACTTTCTAGCAGCCAAGTCAACCCCAAGACAAAGGCATAAGAGCTGAGGCAGAGTCAGGATTAAGAGTCTGAAGCAGTCGAATCGGAGTCAGGACAAAGACTTTGCAGCAGCCGAGTCAACCCCAAGACAAAGGCATAACAGCTGAGGCAGAGTCAGGATAAAGAGTCCATAGCAGTCAAATCAGAGTCAGGACAAGGACTTTGCAGCAGCCGAGTCAACCCCAAGACAAAGGCATAACAGCTGAGGCAGAGTCAGGATAAAGAGTCCATAGCAGTCAAATCAGAGTCAGGACAAGGACTTTGCAGCGGCCGAGTCAAGCCCAAGACAGAGACTCTGTTAGCAGCTGAGGTAAAGTCTTTGTCTCGACTCTGATTCGACTGCTACGGACTCTGGAGTCCGTCTCATCTGTTATGCCTTTGTCTTGGGGTTGACTCGGCTGCTAGAAAGTATTAGCCTTGAGCCGCTTGGCCGCTACAAGGTATTGGTCTTGACCCAGAGTTGCCTACGAATTCTTGGTCATGACTCTGACTCTGCTGCTACCAAGTCTTGGGGTCGACTCGGCTGCTGCAGAGTCTTTGTCCCGACTCTGATTCGACTGCTGGGGACTTTTAGTCCTTAGCTGTTAGGCCTTCTAGAAGTTACAGCGGCTAGAAAGGATTTGCCTTGAGCCGCTTGGCCGCTACAAGGTCTTGGTCTGGACTCTGACTTGACTGCTACAGTGTCTTGCTCACCTTTTGCTTCAGCCAGTCAATTTGCAGAAACTGCATTCTGCCCGTCCTCCACCAACCCATGTCTTAACGATGGCTGGGGGACCACAGCAAGGCTGGAATTTGTCCAAATAAGTCCCTGTCCTTGTCGTTCCCGTTCATTGAGTGCATTTCAGACCGCAAAAATACATTTTAGGTAATCGATACTGCTCACGTGGCTGGAATTAATGCTGATGCAGTCGGGCGCTTGCTTTTTTTTTTTTTTTTTTTTTTGCATGCCGTAAACTGTGAGAAAGCAAGAGGCAAGCAGAACAGCAGGGACCGCTACCAGGTGTAGACATGGGACACTCATTCATCGATTTCCCAACAGAGAGATCAAGTGTTTTATAAACCTTTGCTAGCGTTGCAGCAGAGCTGCGATTATGAGTGGAAATTAAATCATCACCATTTGGCTCCCTGTCAGACACACAGCAGAATTCCTGGTGATAATGGCTGTTTCTAGCCCTGAAACGCCTCGGAATAAGAAATGACAGCCGGTCGGTCCAGCCATGTTAAAAGCAGGCACTTTTTTTGCCGTTATGGTTTGGATGTAGTCATTACTCTAACTTGACTCTCAACTGTAATTTGATCATTACAGGGTCTTGGTCTTAGTCTTGATTCTGATTCAGCTGCTACAAGGTCTTGGTCTTTGCTCTGACTCGACTGCTGTGGAGTCTTGGTCTCAATGCTAATTTCACTGGAGTCTTTACTCAACTACCGAACCTCTTGATTTTGACTGACTCAACTACACTGTCTCTTGGTCTTTGCTCTGACTCAATTGCTCCAAGGTCTTGGTAATGACCCTGACCTGACTTCTACAAGGTCTTGCTCTGACTCTACTGCTCCAAGGTCTTGGTAATGAGCCTGACCTGATTTCTATAAGGTCTTGGTTTTTGCCCTGACTCGACTGCTCCAAGGTCTTGGTATTGAACCTGACCTTACTTCTACAAGGTCTTGGTCTTTGCTCTGACTTGACTGCTCCAAGGTCTTGGTAATGAGCCTGACCTGACTTGTACAAGGTCTTGGTCTTTGCTCTGACTCGACTACTCCAAGGTCTTGGTAATGACCCTGACCTGACTTCTACAAGGTCTTGGTCTTTGCTCTGAGTTGACTGCTACAAGGTCTTGGTAATGACCCTGACTTGACTTCAAGGTCTTGGTCTTTGCTGTGACTCGACTGCTACAAAGACTCAACTACCTAAGGTCTTGATTTTGACTGACTCAACTACAAAGTCTCGGCCTTCGCTCTGACTCGACTGCTTCAAGGTCTTGGTAATGACCCTGACCTGACTTCTACAAGGTCTTGGTCTTTGCTCTGACTCAACTGCATGTTCAGTGTATATTTAACTGCATGGTCTAAAATGCCCCATAGGCTACGCTGCCGTTTTCCAACAGAGAATAAATATAATCTGATATTAGGTCCTCACCGTAAGCAGATACATCTAGCGGCAAATAACAATGGTGATAAGACGCCTGCTCTTCAGTTTGCGGCGTAACCGTACGCCCCAGCGGGAGGTGTAGCAGACGGTGTGCGCGCCTGGGTCTGAGCCAGCGGGGGGTTAAAGCGGGCCAGCTCTTCTGTCATGTCCACTCTCGCATTCAGAGAGCACCTGATAGCTCGTATCGGCTAGCCAGGGTCCAGCCAGCTAATCAGCTAACACGCTCCTTTCACCTTGCTGCGGGGAAGGGTAACGGAGCACGGCCAGCGTGGCCCTCTTTGGTGTGCGCCAGTCGCACGGCTGCGATCCCGGTCCCTGTTACCGAGAACATGAGATACGGCGCTGGTCCGATAGTAAAACGGGGAACAGGCTCATTAAACGTAAAGCTTGCGGTAGATGGGACGAGCTGGCAAACGTCGGGAATTAGACGCTTTAATTAGGTGGTAGTTGCAAGTAAGGCAAAGTAAAGCGTTTAGGGTAATTGATGGCTCAATTTGTAGCAGATCATTCTGCCCCTTCTCCCGTTACGGATTCCCATCGCTTGGTCTCAGGCCGGACGGTCCAAAAGTTCTTGGACGTCTCGGCTGACTGGCAGGTGTTGTCTTTGGGCTGAGCGTTCAGAATGCGCCGTTGCCTTTTGGACGGAGCGGCTGCACCTCGGTTGTCTCCTCGGGGCACGTTCCTGCCAGAAATAGGATGTGCTTTCAGCTCCCTAAACAGCTGTCAGAATGAGCCACTCGGGCGAAGGACGAAAACAAGACATCAGCCATCTCAAAAGTGCGCTCTCCGATGGAGTACCTCTCGGGCGTAGACTGGAATTAAACAAACAGCAGCTTCTTTTGAAGAGGATAACCGAAGAATGCTGGAGATCTTTACTGAGCAAATGGATCCTTTTGTTCTTGCACGGCAAACTGGTTGGATGAGTAAAAGATGCACAAGGCTTCTAGTTCTGCAAGTCTATCCACGGATTTTCAGTGACGTTCAGGTCGGGGAAGGGCCCTTAAGGTCCATGGCAAAACCTTCGTCTTGCCCCTGAGGCTCCTTGCTTGATCGTTATCCTGCCGTAGAAGCCATCCACCGGTCATGCTCATGTGGGGCGCACTTGGATGGAACATGTGTAAATGTGCTGTCGCTTTGGGCCCCGTAATTGCGGCCCACCCTAATCTCTCAGATCCCAGATGGGGCTCATGTTTAACCCCTCCAGGATGTACCCCTCCAGGGTAATGTTCTACATGCCACTGGCTGCAATACAGGCCCAAACAGTAGGAGAGGTGTTCTTTTTACGGAATTCTGCACCATTCCTCTCCAATAATATCTTTGCTATTTGAAGCCCAAAAGTTCTATTCTTAATAACTTATGGGTCCACAGGACTTGTTTAGATGGTCCTTTAAAACTTTCTGGCGCTGGATTTCGTAGTGAGGACGCAGGAAAGGCGGCGGACGCGGGCAAGGCTGCCCCATATTTCCTTCCCCTGGCATCACTGAAAGCAGAGCAGGAACTGTTTCTGCTTCCTTCACGCCTGGAAGTATGCAAAGGTCACCATGCAGATAACTAGCCTGATAATATCTGACTGTCAGTCCCTTCATACTTGATCCATTGTGATTCCAACTGTAAAGAAGCAATCTCGCACCTTGCGTCAAATCTGCCCGACGCACCGTCAGATCCTGACGGATAATAGAGTTTCGGCCGGTCCTCAGAGGGCCGGTGGGGGCGCGGGAAAGATAATAATCTCTTCCCTCGTAATGGTTCGATAGAATTATTACATCTGGGGGAGAGAATCTCCTCCGAGGGCCCTGCTGTGAGATGGGCCATAAAAAGAGCTAAATTGAGACGCACATCCTTTCACATCGATTATTTCTGAACTCCGCAGTCGCCTCTCCGCGGAGTCCAGCGCCACAGACCGCGAAGAAAGGCAAGGGACCCCGTTCCAGTCCTGCCCTTTGATTACATGCTTCTAGGCAGGCATGCATCGGGTCTGTACACTTAATAACTCAGATTCGATGGCGATCCCTTAATGGCCCGCATCCTCCCGTCCGAATAAAGAGCCCATTTACTTGTCGTCGGCTGGCCGGACTTGGCAGGACCCGTCCCTCTGCTGGCAGGCGAGCCACAAAGGAGCGGAAGTAATCGGCAGGCTTGCCCGGATGCATCACGGGGCAATTATCGGAACGGTATATTAGGGTCATTCCACTGTTGTGGTGACAAATGTGGTGTCCCACGTGTCCAAAGCTAGGAAAAGGAGCTTGACGTAAGAATAAACCTCATCAGAAAGTCTTTATCCAGGAGCCTCCTTCGAGCTCCAAGTACCGCTCTGCTTGATCCGCCAGACCCGGCACCTGTCCTGGCACCGAAGCGGCGCAACGAACTGTCCCGGAGAATCGCTCGCCGTCTTCAAACACCGACCGAAGACCCACCTCTTCCAAGAGTACTTGGGCAGTTTGTAGTGCATGTTGAGCACTGCAGTCCACTGCAACTAAGCTTGGAGGTATCTTTCGGATTCCAGCTAAGGGTATTTCCTGTGTAAACAGAGAAGCACTTACAGGAATTGGATGTGGATACGGTTAAAGGGCCGTATGCCCCAAATGCCCCAGAGGGTTTGGCCGCATCCATGGTTCGCCATAATATCGTTGGGCTGCGATACACGCATGTTCATTTAGACGCTGGCACTAAGCGCTTGGGGTTTGCAGTCATTGCATTATATACGTAATGAATTGTTGTTCCTGTCCATTTGGAATACATATATATATATAATTACCCACATGCCCCTCCGCCCGCTCCCTCCTTTCCCAACACGCGATAAATTATTGCTGCGGCCAACATGTATATTTACAGCCTTCTCCAAACACGCTCATGATCAAAGTGTCAGGGAGAAGCGGAGCATGAATAATGCATAGCGCTGGAAGAATGAGAATTTCCCCGTTACTAGAGCGCGGCGGCAGCGAGGGCTGTAAATTCAAAGGTGAGATTTCTTACTGACGGGAGGCACTTTTTTCCCCCTTTCAAAAGGGAAAGGACGTGCCCAGACGTGACAGCTCCTCCTGGGTTGATTCATAGAAAGCCGCGTCCTCTTGATTTCCGGCCAGATCCATTATTCTCCGCCACTGTGCGAAAGGAAAGGGCTGCGAGTCAGCCGGAATGGATTTCTTACGCAGAAAGCCTTCAGAGGTTATCTACGTCCCGCTGGGGAAAATGCATAGCTGCTCTACAGAGCTTGATGATCTTGTTGTTTGTAAACATCTCCATCAAGAGCGTAAAACGGTAGCCGTTGTTTAAGACGGCGACAGGCTGTTGTATTGTGGGCGACAGAATCGTGGCGTATGAGTGAGCCTAGTTCTTACTGGCAATAATTTGACTTGATCTGATTGAGTGTCTCATTAAAAATGACACTGATTTCTGATTAAAATAATGATTTAAACATTGTATTATAACACTGCTCCCTTATAACTCTGCAGTCCGGTCACTTCCTGTGTAGTGGTCCACACTCTGGACTTGCATCTGTTGTTGTTGTTGGTCAACTGGTGTGAAATAACTGGTGGGTGAATGTGCTGGGATTTGGGGTTCTGTAGCGTATGTGTGTTAGCATTAGCCCCCACTCTGTAGTGAATGGGCTCTTCAGTGTTGGTTTAAAAACGGCGAAAGGCGAGCGGTTCTCCCGCTGGTAAAACGGAGCGTTTCAGTGCTAGTTTTATGTTTCACTGTAAAATAGCTCCACACTGCAGACTCTCAACTCCTTTATTTACCCTCTTACCTTTAGCGTCCGCACTGCTGCTGCCGGCTGGGCAATTATGACCGTTTTATTATTATTTACTGTCTTGAAATAATGATTTTCTCTGAATTGGCCTTAATTTGGACTTATTTGACTTAATATATTTAAATAATGATGTTTGTTGAGATTTGGACTAATAATAATGATTGTGATTTAGTCTTTAAAACTTTTTTCAAATCATGACCATATTTTAGCGATCTTTTGAAACACACAAAAAGGCATGTACTAAGTCTCTTAATTAATCATGGGCGTGTTTTGGGCATAACATGGATTGCTATTGCGGATTGCTATTTCAGCAAAGGGAGAGTGTACAAGCCTCAGGCGATTCACTGCCAAGATAGCAACGAATGGCTGGCTGTTGACCGCTGCCTAGGCTGTTTTCAGTCAGTGGTGCTCCTGTGTTTTTCATTGCCGAGACAGCGATACACCAGAACTTGACCTGAAGACGTCTCATTTCGAGACCACCGCGCCCATCGGCGTTGATGTATTCTCCAGCAGCGCTGCTACTTAAACGACGCAGGCGGAAAGCTTGAAAATAGACCGTTGTTGGGGTGCAAGATGGCAATGAGCCTCACAGTGCGCCTTGCTCAGGGTGTAAGATATAATATCTTGAAATAAGGACTGTGCCCTGTTTTTCACTTAGTGAAAAATTATTCACTTAGTATCTTGAAATAATAAATTCTCAGTGTGGACTAAACTCCTATTATTACTAACTAATGACTTTCCTTGACTTTTTAACTTGGTATCTCTAGATAATGACCCAAAATCCCAGTAAATACTCTTATTTGTGTAATCTGGTAACTCTTAAAAAAAAAAAAAAAAAAAAAAAAAGTTTTTTTTTCAGAAAACATTGTCATTACGCCTACATTCACGGTGTACCTTAAGGTCCCGAATCACCTGCCCTTTAAATCGCAGTGTATCATATAAGTAAAGACTGCATGAAAAAGCCTTGGATTTTTAACCAAGCCAAAGATTCCCCCTCCCCGGGGTTTCCTCAAACCAACCTTTTCAAAGGAGCAGGCTTTAAACGAGCCATACAGTCACTAAATGATCATCCCATTTACGGAGCGCTGTGCACGTTGCGTTCCGCCGGCACGTTTCCTCGAGGGGCTGCGGAATCCTACATCGCCATGAAGGTGAACTCGGCAGTATCGCGGAGAACGGCGTTGAAGGGAACGTATGGAACTGGAGATATATCACCGTGGCTAAATTGCCTGGGTCTAGAGGTCACGATGCATAACGGGTCGTGCCGAGGGAAACGGGTCACGGCAAAAGCCAGCTTAAAGGAGCTGCATGCGAGATCCAGAACACTTAGATTTCCTTCAGGGAACGTTACGAGGGGTCCCATAAATCCGCTCCGACGCGGCGTTCCTGCTATTCCTGGCGGCCTGTGGACCATCAGTTGTAGCGTTTATGAAGTAACTGACCAGAAGGTAGTTCCTCTAGTGAGGAATTCAGATTTTAATCTAGAGCCATGGCTGTCAAAGTGGGCTCTTTTGACCCCCGGGGGTTCATAACATATCGTCAAAGGGGATCACATAAACAAAGTGTTTGCTACTGGGTTGCTATGGTATTGCAGGGGGTTTCTGGAATTTGGCTTTCCTGACTGCAGGATATTTGAGAATTATGGACTAAATTCATTAAACACCCCCACATTTATTGCCATGGTAACGCTTGCTCATTCATAAACTGATGACTGGCACCAAGAGGTTAAGTCCTTTGAGCCCTGCGAGTTGTGAGGTGGGACCTCCACGGGTCACCTCAATGAGTCTCGGGTGCCCATGACCCTGTCGCCGGATCAAAAGACCCTCCTGACGTTTTGGAAATGTTCTGACCAAGTCACTCGGATCACCGTTTATCTCACCGACAAGTTAGCGAAAGTTCGGTCTCCTATTGTCAACTTTGGCAAGCAGTTCTGGAGGCAAGCCTCATTACTTGTTTATTCTTTTATCTAAGCGCTCCGACCCAGCGTCGGCATCTCGATTGCCAAGAGCTCGCTCTAAGTGTGCGGCTTGCTGAGCGTATTGTCCCCGTTGTTGCTGCATCGACCCCATGATTGTGGCATTTAAGTTGCTTTGCCGGCTCATTATCAGGGCACACACTGTGCTTAAATGATCTCCGAGTTAATGAGGTTGGCCGGGGGACTGGGCTTCACACTGTTTCACATTACGGAGGAGTCTGTAAAGTATTCACGAGGGGTTTTAACGGGCTCGGGCTGCCTTTAGACGACCCCCGCCGAGAAGTCGCAGATTGTCCGTGAACGCTGTGGAAGTAGCGGAAGCGCTTTTCAAAAAGAATTTTCCCAGATTTCCCAGGCTTTCAACTCATTATAGTGGAAATTGGGGTGTAGGAGGTACTTTCCAGCTTGGATTTATTTTTTTTTTAAGGCCAGAGAGGGGAACGTTCCTGAACTGGTCAGTCCCCCCCGCTCGTTAGGGTCAGGCCCGAGACGTGCCTCTGTGGCCAAACGCGCAACCGGCCGCCATCTTTTACCGAGCTGTCGCCCGGATCGCCGTTTATCTCACCGACGAGTTAGCGAAAGTTCGGTCTCCTATTTTCAACTTTGGCAAGCAGCTCTGGAGGCAAATGGCCAAATGCGCAACCGGCCGCCATCTTTTACCGAGCTGTCGCCGATGCAACCTCGTCGGGTGACCGACTCGCTCTGAGGAAATGGCCGGGTACCCAGCTCTTAAGCATCGTCTAGAAGATGCCCAGCATCACACTAAAGCGATAATGGGGGGAGGGGGATAGAGAGAGCGCCATCTACCCACCCGGAGAGAGCAAGGCCAGTTGCGCGCTCTCCGGCTCTGGCTGCCGATGGCGAGCAGCACGACCCAAGGATTCGATCCAGAGATCCTCGAGTCGTAGTGGCCTTCGGTCGTCTTTAGGGACCGTTTTGCCATAAACCCTGTATGTATCCTTCCACGACGAATAGTTTATTGCAGAACCATCATGAAACGGTGTCTCTGTTGCCATTTTACCGTGATAACTTTCACGCCCAACAACTCTGAATGACTCTGAGTCTCCGTCGGTTTGACTCTCCTTTAATTAGGAGGGGAATTGCCAGCACATGCTGCCGGTTGACGACCAACCTGCCGACAAGTGACTACTACCGACGTTCTGCACGTGAGAAACCTCCAAAACTCTTCAGAAAACGAAGCAGAAGGAAGCTTCCATATTCTGCGCCTTGAGCTACACAGCGACACCAATAACCACGCAAATGAATCTTAATCCCGTAATGATTTCCCAGTAAGCGATTGACCAATTGCTCCTTCATCCCATCAACGCCGTAATAGATTCACAAATGGATGACGCATCAACTGTTCACGAAGCGCACACTCCCCCCCCCCCCCCCCCAACCCCCACCGCCGCCGCCACCACCACACACATACTGACTGAGCTGCTTCACTTATGCTGCGTTCAACGAATGAGAGAATGAGGCATTAATGAGTTCTTAAGTAGGTCATGTGCAATTACCTCTCTGGAATCAGCTGCAAATTGCACCAGCAGCTTCAATCCGAAATCTACGTTCTAACAGTATTGGGGGGTGGGTGGGGGTGGGAGGGGGTTGGTGGTGCGGCGTCGAAGGCAGCTGGGAATGCCAAATGAATTCCAATTTATGGTAACGGAGTGCAAATAAAGCGGCAGAGTACGCAAAGCGGTCCACCCCTCCCGTTGGCGCACTGTTTACGGCTTCCTTTCACAGGCCGGGGCTTAAGACGCAAATTGAAAACCCGGCAGCTCGTGCCCGAACGCGCCGTCAGATGAAGATAAGCCGAACAAACGTACGTCATGATGGCATCGTGATAGTTTGTGCTTTCACTCTCTGGTCACTTTATTAGAAACACCTGCGTTGTGATTCCGTTCACTGGCCCTATTATAAGAAACACCTACCAAGTATGTCCACATACTGGCCACTTTATTAGAAACCTCTACGATTGGGCTTCCACTTACCAGCCTCCCTGGCCGCTTTATTAGAAACCCCTACCTTGTAATTCTTTGACTATATTAGAAACACCAGGCTTGCGCTTCTTCCACTCACTGGCCACTTTATCAGAAACACCAGACTTGTGCAGTCATTCACTGGTTACTTTATTAGAAACCCCTACCTTGTAATTGTTTGACTATATTAGAAACACCAGGCTTGTGCGGTCATTCACTGGTCACTTAATTAGAAACACCAGGCTTGTTTCTTCCACTCACTGGTCTCTTTATTAGAAACACCAGGCTTGTGCAGTCACTCACTGGCCACTTTATTAGAAACCCCTACCTTGTGCTACAGTCTCTAATTGTACACCAGCTAGTCTGAGCCACACGGAAGGGGTTTCTGATGAAGCGGACAGTGAGTATAGCTGCGACGCAACAGTAGCGAAGCACGCGTTGCGTTCGGGGGCGAGGATGGGGGACTGCAGCCGGCGCGAGGACGGAGCGCGCGTGTTTGAATCCATTAATGAATCATGATCTGCAGACTCGCTAAAGAAATCCAACCTGATGAACACTCTGCTGGATCTTTGTGGAATGTTTCCATGTCCTTCTGCAGCCAGAGGCAGAGCCAGCAGGGGGATGGGAGATGCGCGACTCTTTAGGAGGGCCCACAAACTCGACCTCAAGTGAGGAAATCTGCATAAGAGAGTCTTGACGTTAATGCAACTAGTACTAACTATCTCCAGTGAACAAAATATACAGCACATCAGCATGCAACATGGCCTACGCGCCCGCATTCGCCAGCACACGCCCTGCGGCTAGAACCGGCGCTCGAAATCAGCCGAGAGGCCCGGCATCGCAATTAGGCTAGTTACCGCGCTCAAAGCCTGACTGTACCGAGGAAGCCAACTGAGCGACGTATGACACGCACACTGTGGCAGCTTCAGTTACTGTGATTCCAGAGCCTAAAGTGACAGCGAGGCACATCACACACGATTTAAATGTCAAAGGCAGTGTGAGCGTGTCTGATGTACTGTATATGTGCTTTGAGTAAGCCCACTCGCTATAACGTACATACGTACTTCCGTCCGCCTTCTCATCCAAAGTCCCGATACTTTTGTCCACGTAACTATTGATCTATTTTGTAGGATCTATTCTGTGAAAGCTGCGACTAATTGAGTGACGGATGTACTTGGACGCTTGTTGCAAGTGATCAGGAGCTCCACCGTGTACGGCTGCCGTAGCAGCACGTGGGACTAGCCTAGTACTATGTCACTGACCTTGGTGATCCTTCCCAGTGTTCCCAGTTGGGCTCCCCTTACAGGCCCCACATGGCATCATTACAGTGGTGATGATGAACTAATTGGAGGCTTCTCAGGAAGGCAGAGCTGGACGTTGCGAGCTTTAAGTATCAGTAATGGAGGCGTGAGCGTGAACGTCCTTGGGGTTTGAGGGAGTGATGGGGTTTAACAGTTGGAGCGTCTCTATATAAGACTGTCCAAACAAAGTGGGGTTGGAAATTCGCTGTAATAACCGCTGCCCTCAGGGCCACGGGGATGAATGTACCTTGACAAGTGGGCCATCTCCCGCGGGCTGAGCCTGGGCTTCAGCAGCGCCGGTCCAGAGCAGAACAGACAGCAGCTAATCGACTCCCTTTTCTCATCCTTTCAAAACAACACCAGGGTCTCCACGCTGCGTCTTTGTCGTCGTTTTGGTAACGTCGTCGCTCCTCGTAGCCGTCTAGACGCAAAAGGAGCTCAGAATTCTCAAACATGTCCTAATGCGATAGGAAGATCTGCGCGAGGCTAAACATTGTGACCACTCACTGACTAATCACATAACGGCGGCGCTTCTAAAGGTCTGGGAAATACACTAAATGGACACATTCTGCGTTTCTTTCAAAATCAATCAATCCGTCTATCCGTCGTCACATCCGCTTCTTTCTGGTCTTTCAGGGTTGCGG
This sequence comes from Salminus brasiliensis, assembly GCF_030463535.1. Taxonomy (NCBI): domain Eukaryota; kingdom Metazoa; phylum Chordata; class Actinopteri; order Characiformes; family Bryconidae; genus Salminus; species Salminus brasiliensis. The sequence continues at coordinate 32,939,632 of NC_132897.1, forward strand.
CGGGTCCGGAGCCTACCCAGAATCGCTGGACGCACCAGACGGGCCCCCTTCTCAAAAATACCCCAGATGGAGCCACCGACACAGTTCCAGTTCTCCACAGCTCAGTTATATCCCTCTAGCCCACGCATGGCCTGAAAGTGTGCTCCCCAATTTCCATTAATGACATTAGGAACTGACAAAGACTAAATCTACCTAAAAGTGTTGTTCTGGTCGTCTTCTGCTTTCTGGGCATCAATTATTTGAATGTTTAGAGGAAACAAATTTAAATATAAATAAAAATGGGTGCCAAAAAGTTTTATATAGAGATTTAATGAAGTCCTTGTTGTCCCTTTGATATGTTTCATAGACCCTACAATAGAACCCTGTGGGACTCCCCAAAACATGCCGAACCTAATCATTATTAGTCGTTTCGGCATCGTGAATACTGTTCCGTAGGTTAAACCTGTCCATGCGGTGTAAAATGAGTGCGGTTGAAAGTGGGAACGTGGCTTGGTCTCAACTTTGGAAGCCTTGGAGAGGAAGGAAAAGCCTTGGAGAGGGTGTTATTCCCTTCCCTGAAGGCTTTCGAGTATGTGTTGTTGCGTGCTGGGAAGGCCGTGCTCTATTTTTTTTATATATTTTTTTAAGCTGGTGAATCTGTCCTTGTGCATAATGTCTGAAATTTGCTTAGGTAATGAGTCTCAACCCCCATCCCCACCACCCAACTCTGTTTTTTTTTTTTGTTTTTTTTTTTTTCTCTTTCTCCTCTGGTCTCCGGAAATTACACAGCTAAAACATATTTTATTAATGCGGCATTAAAAATTGATTCCCGTTCATTACACTCTCTGACGACATTCATCCTCCACTCTGGATTTAGTTTGTGTGGGAAAAAAAAAAAAAAGAAATAAGTAAAAATTCCTGTACCTACACTCCTTGGCCATTTTAATCAGACATTGAGTCTCCATCTCTCGACCAAGAGCCCTTCAAGCTTGTAGCGTGGCTGGGCTCAACCCAGCATCCCTCAAGACTGATACCGATTCCTTTCAAGCTGTTGAGAGTTAGTCCGGCAGCCAGGAACCGGAGAGGGAAGCGGTCTGTAATAAAGTGGCTGCTGAGTGTATAATCCAGTATAATCTGGTGTTAAACCGGCGCGCCGGTGCTGTAAATCTTCATCGTTGTCGTTTGCGCTTTGTGGCTCTGAATATTTTATACGTTGCATCAGTTTAAACAGAAAGTAACGTGATATATTTCCTGCATTAGACGGGAACGAATCGGTCAACGGTGTGCATGCGTGCACTCATAATGAGGACTCCAGCTGTGCTTTGGGAGTCTGCAGATTCACCACAATGCATTGCCTGCCTTCTTAACTCGCTGGCCAATCCACCCCCCCCCCCCCCCTTATGCGGACGCAAATCCATCTTTTTGAAGCCTCGAACCGAGTCCTCAGGCAGAAGTCCTCAGCCTTCAGCCTCTTTTCGCACCAAGAAACCATTACTGGATCCCTTTTCTCCTGAGATTACCCGTTACTCCCCAGATCCCCTGGCGAGAACAGACGTTTCTTTGAGCCTCGGAGAGTGGCCCACCAAATTGTATTCGCGTCAGGCAAGGAGACTCTCGGATCTCTGCCGCGGTGCTCGCAAGTGCTTGTCCTCACGAGTTTTTCCACAAAGGCAACGAGGTCTGCGTACGACTAATTTACTTTAGTAAGGCGTTAATTAGGGAGGTCTACCGTGTACTTCTGCTCGCTGGCCAGTTATCGAGGTAGGTTCTAATACCTCGTGAACCATCTTGTTGCGTTATGTTTAGATGCCGGAATTGTCAGCAGAATGAGTTTCATGGAAATCGACAACAATTTAGGGGGCTTTTCTGAGGCCAATGTAAGAAGTTGGCACGGGACCAGCGTTGGAAGACATTCGACGAGCGTCGGAGGACACCGTACTGTCCTACGGTGTCCAGGTTTCGACCGTCCGGCTGACGAATCCCGAGTTAGTCGGCTCCAAAACATGATGATCCCACCGCCACCACCATGCTTAACAGTTGCTACAGTGTTCCTGGGGTTGAATGCCTCACCTTTACCCCTCACCTTGCCTAACCGGAAAGTGACACTGGTTCCGGCAGCTTCCAGTTCATGAGGGGCCACACAACAACCGTCTTGTTAACTTGCTAATGTTTATCGTACACGTCTGATGTTGTAAATTAACTTGAAATAAGCCATTTTGTGTTTGTGTAGCTTTTATATAGCATTCCAGTTTCTGAGCTCAAAAGATACCGTTTTCTGGTCAACGAGAAACGTGGAAGGCAGTAAAAGATGTCAAACTTGTTTATTCATGATTTTGTATAAAACGTTGAGGCGAAATCAACAGCATCTTTATTATTGGTCAGGTTTGGGAGTTCTGCGGAATCGAGTTTGAGGTTAGCACATGGACACTGTCAGAAAACGGACGAGTCAAATCTTTCCATACTTGAAATAAACACACTGTAGTTTTTGTTTTTGCCGGAATCTGACGGATCCGGCGCGGGCCGAAAAGCCTCAACGCCGCGAGTCTTCTCCTGAGCGTCTTTTGAGTTCGGCCGAGTCGGCCGAACCGCGTCGCTGTCCCGGCGTAGCCTGCGAAATCCCTCACGGGAGGACTCTCCATTTACATTCCATTATTTAAATGTCCTCCCGAGCAGCGGAATTAATGACTCCGGCCCACCGATGAGCCGGCCCGTCCCGGACGTGGCTTAATTAGAATAATCTATCTCTGCGGGTCAGCGTGCACGAGAAGGTGGGGGTGGGGGAAACGGAGGAATTTTATTAGAAAAGTTCATTATCGAACAAATAGGCCTGGGAATCGCAGCCAGGAGCTTTTTGACAAAGTTCCTGTCGGAACTCCACTCCCGGCCGATCGACGGAGGTGGGATCGGGGCGAAGCCGGTCTGCGTCGTACGGGAGGGGGTTTCTGCCGGGTGATTGATGAACTCGGGTCGCCATGACAAAGGATGATTGCTGTACTACTGCTACTACTAATAAGGTCAGTGCCAAAATCAAGAGCAGGGATCCAGGGACAGTTCTGGAGGCCCTGCGTCTGCGTGACCATAGCATGTCGTTATTGCGACGGCCTACTGTGGCATCGCTACGGCACCAGTCCCACCCCCCCCGAGTGAAGTTTCTATGATGAAGGCTTTTGGATTGCTACACAATGAGTCTGTACAGCTAGCATGATGCATTTTTCCAATATGGAGGGGTTAGGGTGATTTGTGCCATAAGTAGTGCCAAAAACCAATTTGGAAGATATTATTTTATTGTAGTTGTACATTAGAATCTTGCATCACTAAAACGTTTGAAATTCTTAATTTTAGACCAGAAATGTGAAAATAGTGTCTTTTTATCAAATTGATGTTTCCCCTGTAGTATCGACAAGCTCTGATTGGAAAAATAGCAAATTTCAATCAATCAGTTTGCTCTTCATTTTGGGCCAAACATGCGCTCATGTGACTCCTTTGTCTAGCTTTTATATAGCATTATAGTTTCTGAGCTGCGCCGTGAGATCCCATATTTTTTTTCCAGAAAGCTAGATTTCTTAGTCCCCTACGTATTTTAGTAGGGAGCATTTCTATCATGGCCTCGCTTTAAAGTCAGTCACTTGAAGTAAAAACTGGCCCAACTCAGTTACGTCTTGAGGGCAAGGCCAGAGTCCTTTACCAGGCAGGGTCACATGCGCGGGTCGTACAAACACCCCGGAACCAAACACGCTCCAGCCACTCGGGAGGGTTGCAAGTGTCTTTTATTCAAATTCACACATAGTCGATCACATGACCCATGTCACAAGGAGGGAGCGGATTCTGCTAGAACGGGAATGACTCTGCTCCCTTAAAGGGAAAACGCACACACGCCCGCGCTCTCGTACATATCCATACACACCCACGCATCCTCAGTGCAACGATGAGCAATGACTGGACGACTCGAGCTTTGAGAAGAGCAAAGCGGTCTTCGTAGGCCGAGAAACATCATTCGTGCACACACCCCCCCCCCCCCCAAACAACCCCAAAAAATTCACCATTGTTAATATTGAACATTTTATTTACACTGAGCTTCCGGCAGGTTGGCTTCTAAACGGCCTGGAACTTTCAGACGTGGAAAGGTAGTTTTCCCTCTGCGTAACGTGTGCCTTTTTGTTGAGCTTTTATTTTCAGGCAGAAGTCAGAGCTGTCGGATCGCGGAGGTCTGCGTCTAAAGCCTAGGCTTTGAAACACAGCCGGTCGCCGCTTCGGTCCTATAATTTGCACGATACTCGGGCAGTGTTCTTCATGAGGCGTTTGACATCGTGTTCATGTTGACATCGTCAGGTATTATGGCCCCCTACTGGGCTCACATGCTGGACAAAGCGAGTGAACGAAGCGTCTTTGTTTTCACGGAGGGGCCGGCTTAAAACGATGAACTTTACGCGAAGGAACGGTCCGACATTTTCCCCAGAGAATACGCCAATCGGCCTAAACATTAAAAGCGCAATATCAGTTTGAATGTTCTGGCTGATCGGTGCAGGTTTTTGAGGGCGTATTCTACACGTGGCGCGAAACGACCTCTGCCGCGTTTAGAGGCCGACACTGCTTGGACTCGTTTAGCTACGTAAAAGGTCTGTGTGAATTTTTAGTATCCCCCCGAGCCCTAGGTTCTTTAGAAGCGTCGGACTGTGCCTTCGGTCGCGCAAGCTGCGGCCCGCGGTGGGCTTGTTTGAAAATATAAAGCGCTCGGACACTCTAGCTCCAGTTGAACCCCAAATGACCCTCAACGTCATGTAACGCATCCATTGCTCATTAACTCGAAAAACTTTTGACACCAAGGCAAACGTAAAGGCAGTCAAACGTACACGGTTCTGCTGCACAGAGAAGTTATTCATGAGCGAATAAAAATAAATACTCTGTTCTAATAGGAAATAGGCTACTTTCTTTGTTATAAAATGACACACGGTTCTTCGGACTTTCTAGTTGCTTTGCATGGCTATCATGGAGTTAAAGTTTGCGACGGTCACCACCGAGTAAGTATGTTCTTTTAAAGATTATTTACAAAGAACGCACCATCGCAACGAATCTCAAACCTAGTAAAACCGGTCCAAATACGTAAGCGGCTGCGAGTTTCACCCGGTAACCCGTTACTGAAGGGCGGCATACGTTGAGCACCGACATACACTATGTCCCAAAATTTCTGGACACCTTTTTATTTTTACCAAGCAAACGCACACGCGGCTTGTCTGGTTCCCGTACAACAGTGCCATGCGTAACGCCAGGCGCTGGCTATAAAAAGAGTGCCCACCGTTAAGCTTCTTTCCTGGAAAGTAGCGGGATGCGGTCTCGAATGAGCGGGCGTCCCAGTAATTTTGTCCATGTAGGGTAGGCGACGCGTTACCATCATATACGCGCGCTGCAAAAGACTACACCAGCGTGTCTTTTAGAACCCTGTCGATATGCCCACATCTGCTGACGTGTCCAAAAATGGAATGGTCTTTTGCTAACCGCCCCAACACGCGAGCAGTCTCGTAGGATACGCCGCGTTGGTGGCGCAGTCGGTTACCGACAATAAATGTGGCAGATTTGTTTTTCTCCTCTAGATATTGCTTAGCTGGGTAGACGATAAAAAGGTTCATAGGACGTACCACTGAGATACACACGTGGACCAAATTGCTGGTACCCCTCGGTTAATGAAAGAAACCCCCACAATGGTCACAGAAAAACCTGAATCTGACCAAAGTAATAAATAATAGAAAATCAAAGAAAAATTTGTTTTCCTCTTGGCCATTCTTGGGTGTTTTTAGCTGTGTGTTTTGGGGCATTATCCTGTTGTAAGACCTGCGACCGAGACCAAGCTTTCGGACACTGGGCGGCGCATTTCTCTCTAGAATCCCTTGATAGTCTTGAGATTTCATTGGACCCAGCACGGATGCGGCAAAGCAGCCCCGGAACATAACAGAGCCTCCTCCGTGTTTCACGGTAGGGACGGTGTTCTTTTGCTTCATTTTTCCGTCTGTGAACATTGGGCCGAGGCACATCGGCTCTAAGTTCCATCTGGCTCCCAGAAGCTTTTGGGGCTTAGCAACATGTAGTTTGGTAAATTCCAGTCTGGCGCGATCCGACACCGACGTTCCTTGAGCTTGAAGTTCACTTTTAAAGAGATTAAAAGTGTTTTTTTTTCTGGGCTCTTTTGTTCCTATTCGTATTATCCATCACTGATTTGTCATCAATTTTCCTCCTGCGGCCACGTCCAGGGAGGTTGGCTACCGATCTTAAATTTCTGAATAATATGTGCGACTGTGTTCACAGGAACATCACAGCTGCTTGGAGACGGTCTTTTAACCTTTAACAGACTTGTCTATGATTTTCTTTCCTATGCTTCCTCTGGTCCATGTTGAGTGTGGTACACACCTTGATTTAACATGTCCCTTTGGTCACATTATTTTCAGGGGTCCCATCATTTTTGTCCAGGCCTATTTCCTGGGTTTTATTTTTAAAAAGCAAATTCTGTTGAAGCTTGGTTTTCATAGACTTTTTATTTCTTTTAACTTATTTCTGTGACCATTGTAGGTTCTCTACCCCCACCCCCCCCATTAACCGAGGGGTACCAACAATTTTGTCCACATGCGTCAAACTGTAAATAGAGATGTGACATGGAACTCCCCATCCCAGCAAAGCCACAGACAGCGTGGTACTTTGGAACGGCGGTCGGGGAAGTAGCAGCAGAGTATGATAACAATATGTAGGCCAACAGCAACGTGAAATGGAACAAACAGAGTCTTCCGACAAAACTCTTGTATTGTCTTTCTGGTCTGTCCAGATGGAGAAAAAAAAGGGGGGGAGGGTGTAGGGAGGAGAGAGAGAGATGAGGCAGAGAATTCAGGGCAAGCTGATCAAAGCTTGTCTGACATCAATCCAACGGTTTCGTTCTCCAACGACGACAGCACCTTCACTGGACGCATAACTGGTTCTTTAAGCTGCGGGAGAGACAGAGAGAGACATCAGAGCAAAGCTTAGACGCATGAACTTTAAGCAGCAACGGGAACACGGAATTCTCTACGGAATCAAAGTAGGTTTTGGGGGGGGGGGGGTACAGATTACAGGTAAGGTATTTTGAGATTCTTGTCCCTTGAAGTCCGCTTGCACCCAAATTGCAGCCGGTACCCAACGGTATTGTTTTTCAGTATGTTGTACACGCCCGTCATCTCCAAAGTGCATTTAAGTGCAGCTTCAGCATAAAGCGTTTGTTCTGATTTCCTCGAACTGAAACCGGTCCTAAGTGTTTGGGCCGTGTTTGCTTAATTTCAGTATTACAGCGTGTAAGACCGTAATGCATGGCGGAAGCCCCGTAAACCCACTGGTTCATTTGAGTGGAGGGAAGAAAATTCAAATATACATTTCTTGAATTTTTAGACATGCAATTTCCGACTTTATCCACCGTCCACAGACGGTTCAACTTGTTTGGCATAGGGTGTGCCGCTAACGTTAGAGGCAGCTGTCTCTATGATACACCGTCGAGCTGCTATTAGAAATGTTGCCGTGGCCAAGAGAGGCACCTGGGTCAAGTTTTGAAAACAAACATACACATAAGAATATAGTCGCAAGGATTGAGATTTCATTTCCATCACCTTTTACCCTCCACATCCGGGAGGTAGTGTTTTGGTTTTCCTACACAGCTCAAAACGGATGGTGAGATAAGCGTAACAGGCAGCGAATTCAATTCTTTAATGGCTCCATAAATAACCATGCTACACGTGTAGCAAGTTTTTGCTGAATGTCTTGTAGCAATGTTCCCCTCTCCATTATTGGTTGTATTCTTGAAGGCCCACAAGGCTGGCACTTTGGTTTGTTGTGCATTTTATTGCTATTCGCTCTGTAAGACCATTCTCGCAGCCTTACTCTGCATCCTTTGTAACTTTGAGTGGTTGGTTTTTATTATTTTCTTTCTTTCTTTCCTTTGCTGTTTTCAACCATACTGCTGCACAGTAATCTAGTTTAAGGATTGTAGAGCAGATGAAGCCTTTCCAATGCTCTCAATATGGTCCACTACCAATCATGCTAGTTTTTGGTACGTCATTTATGTATAGTGAAAATAACAGGCCTCACAGACTTACCTTCTTACTCTCTGAGAGAATTTTGATCGAAAAGAACTGCTCCGACTAACGGCATGGTTGCAATCTTGATCATTTACCTTAATGCAGTGCACTGCAACCCAAATTTGGCCTCAATCAACTCAACGTTACTCGGTAGGTACACTTGAAAGGAGCCCTTTCGAGTCGAGCTGGGAAAATTGAGCAGGTACACATGCACTTTTGGTCTCAAAATCAGCCTGACCCGCACGCCGATCAGATGACATTTTAGTCGTGGCTTGTACGTTTCATTTTCACGTCCCTAAAACCGCCGTCCGGTCCATTTGTAGGAACGACACGCTCCGCACCGCGAGCCCTTTTGGATTGAGGTCAAGGAAGAGACCGCTCGCCAATTTGGTTATCAAAGGAACCGCTAACCCATAGCTCAATTTTCAGGAGCCAGGAAGGCCATCGTCGTTCTTCCAAAATCGGGAGCGGCATTGTTTAGCGAGTCGCTTGAGTTAACGGCGGAAGCACTTTTAGATGTCCTCTTTCATTTGCTGGGATCCAAAGAACAGGAGGGAGCTTAAAAAAAGACAATTTGCATCGCCGTCTATTCCGTTCCCCGCTTGGAAATGCCAAAACTCCAAAGGGCAGCGCTCGGTCGATAAAAACCGGTTTCTCACCAAGTTATTTGAGGGCAGCGGTCCTCGACCTCTAGCTAAAGAGCATTGGGCTGCGCGACAAGACAACAAAAGTAAGCAAACGTTTGCGTTTCAGAGCGGCCGACTAACGACCCGAAGGCATACTCTAAACAGTCCGGGATTCCTCCTCATCTTTACTAGCGAAAATATCCGAGGGAGGTAAGTGCCGCTAAAGGGGGACGCCGAGGCTATCGACGTTGTTTGTCCAGTAAAAGACAAACAGTACAGTCGCGCTGTAGCTTGGATGACAATGAGACGACATTTTATCGCCACTCGATGCGGATACTTCCAGGGGTCACTTTGCGGGACTAGCGTTTGGATCGCGTTCCAATTAGATATTAGCCCAGCCTGTTTCGGGTTAGATCGGAATAGGTTTGAGCGATTGGATTTGTATCCGATTCTAACTGTTGTCTTACTTTTTTTTGCAGCTATACGAGCGCGTCGGTACCACACGAGTCTACGGTCACTTTCCCTGGGCCTTCGAGGACGGGCACCCCTTTGTTTCCCCACGTCATGAGAATCGAGGCATCACTTTTTTGATTACAAAGCCAATAGTTATTCAAACAGAAAACCGGATCGACAAAAGCTTTACTCTGCCACTTTGCATCTTTTCCTTTCCAGCAATTCCATTTTTTTGAGCTCACTCCCTCGGCAGAGGCCGCAGCAGGACCGTTAGATCCCAGAGAAAGGCGGCAAAAAGTGTCGTCTCCGGGACCGGCCGCATCTTTGACGCTTCCCCTTTCGTAGGGCACCACCGAGTCGGGAATAAAGGCGGAAGCGCAGGGAAAACAAATATCAGGGGTATAACCGTTCACGTGATTAATATAGGATAGACTTTGAGAGGCGGGACAGTCTTGGTCCGGTTTATTTACACTCTGAAAATCAATCCTTGACATTCTAGCGGCGCTCTCGGCCTAAACCGGTTTGTTTTTCCTCCCGGCAGAGGTACGGCGACGGGAGGATCGCCGGTCCCCTTACGCTTTTCTCAAGCGTGTCTGCCGCATCGGTAGCGGTTTCAAGTGACGGTGGTCCGCGCCGTTCATTTGTCTCACTTGAGCATTTACGTCTCCCGAACCGGGGGTTAACGCGGGATCGTGAACTAGGAACACATTTTTCCCCGTGTGACGGCTGGTTCCGTGGCTCTTTTACAGAGTTATTTACAGAAATAACTCTGCTCAAATCAAGTTTGCGTTCCGGTGCCGGCAGAGCGTGAAAGATTTTAATCTGCGGCACCTGCGCGCCCAAACCCATTACCGCCAGCGTGACGCTTATAGGAGCCGACATCTCACAAAGAGCGCCGAAAGCGGAGCCTGCGGCACGTTAGCCGACACGCACGCTCCGGTACCTCTCTTCCCCTTACGGAGCCCGAGAGCCGTGACTTAAACAAACACGCCCGCACCTTTTTTTAGGGAAGGAGGGAAGCTCTCGCCGCAGTCACCGGAGCGTTCCCCAACATTTCGACGCAGGGAGAGCGCTAAACCGGCAGGTCGGGACCGCTCAAAAGTACACGGCCTACCTTGATTTTTCAGTAGCGACGGCTACTAATGCGGTCTGATCTCTGTACTCTAATGTTGAGCGTCTAACGGTTCGATACCGTTCCGATTCAATCTCGGGACAACCCCCTCCTCCCCACTGAGCGGGGCTCGTTCGTACAATTTGAAACGTAAAAGACCACGCGGGCCCTTTTTCGTTACGCATGGGTTGAGGCAAATTTGGGACATGACGCATCTGTGGGTGAAAGAGCCTAAGGTATAACTTCTAAACGCTCGCGTCGTAGGGCGGCACGGGGTCAAAGCTCCGCCCCTGTTTAAGCTAGCACATAAACGAGCCTTTGGGATACTCACTTGTTTTGGTGCTTGGAGCCCTGCAGATGCGCGTGGTACTGCGCCACGGAGTTGAGCGTCACGCTGCACACGTCGCACGTGTAACTGCGCTTCAGACCTGCGGAGAGAGCAGAGACGCACGTGGGTTACGCGGGGTCCGCGCTGTGGTGCATTTTGACGGCAACTTTGGTCACACCAGCGGTTTTGACTATTCTGCCACTCGACCAAAAGAGAGAGCTTTTTTTGGTTCCGGCCCGACACGAAAGATCTTTGCTGTGTTTGCACCTTAGAAACAGAGCTGCCGTCAGAAATGCCGGTAGACGGTCAAAGCGGGCGCGGTCCGTTTGCTTCTCTGTTCCTCCAGTCGCGTGGGCTCCAAGAGCCCGTCTAATTTGAGGTGGCCCCAGACACTGTGTCGACTTTAACCGCAATCCTTCAAATCTTGCATTTTTAACGAGGTCATTAGGAGGAAGCCTCTCTCCGTAAGGGTCACCAGTTTAGGAAATGAATTCAAGTGTCACAGATGTGACGGTAAGTGTGGCTTTGCTGATTTATCTCTTGACCAGGATGTAGTCAAGCTGTGGCTCCTTATTCAAAAGATGACTTTCTTTCTCCAGGTCATGCAAGCCTCAACAACCAACCACATTTCTTTTTGGTTCCTCAAAAGGTTCAACTATGCCCACGTCTGATTTCTTGTCTGCATGTGAATAAACTGCTTGTCAAAAGATCCTGCCTTCTTGTGTCCATTCACACATACTTCAATAATCCTGCCCAAATGGGAGTGCCATCTAGAGGAGCAACTAAACTTACACACCAGCTCCTACATAATTGACCAGGCTCAAAACACTTAATACCTGCTTCTTTGCCCCCTCTCACTAGATTAGTCCACTTAATTCTTGTGGCTCTGGCATTCCAACCTTATACCCTGTATAGACACAAAGGAAGGACAATTAATTGATTGACCATCTTCATTGCAAAACACATGTACATGGATACACCCATACCTGAAATTGAAAGAATAGCCATCAAAAACATGACACCTGCCTAAATACTACTCAGGACAAACTAGCTTGCTTACTTCCTTTTCTTTTCTTTGTTGTGAAAGAGTATTGGCCCAAAGCAACTTCACTAATACACAAACCACCTGTTGACCCAAAACCACAATAACTACAGACTGACTAGTGTCCAAAAAGCAATAGCACCTGCCCACCAAAGCATCCCAAGAAGATCTAGGACCAACAGGACAACTGAACTAGTAGTGCTTGAGACATGTCTAAATGCCTCTGATAGCAAAAGAACACAGGCCTGCTGGTGTCAGTGGCCATCTAACATGATGCATTTACTGTTGAAAAGTAACCATACCATTAATTACCTTGTAGGTTATTAACACCAACACAATGTGGATCAGAATCTACTGACAACTTAATGATTACAACCACTGCATGTGATCCCTAATATTCCACCATGAACCTCACTCAACAACAGAAAGAGCTACTCTGTGATCATAGAAGAGAATGAAGGAAAGATCATACATTCAGTAACCATACAATTGCTACAAAATCTGAACACCTAATCAAATGACCAGTGATTGATTGCATTACATTGTTCTTTCCTACCTCTGTATATATACACACTTCACCATTTACATGACATTCAACTTGAATCAAATGTCCAAATACTGTTGGAAAATATTCATTCATGTCTTGGCCAGTATCTCCCCTACACCAATGGTCCACAAATACAATGCAACCATGGAAGTATTCATCCAAGTACTCTCCTCTGAAGAGGTGGGGCACCTCATTCAACCACTTTGGTGCCAGGACAGGCAAAAAAAAGCCTGGCTGATTGATTGATTGTCTTCCACAGATTTTAAGGGATTGCAGATCAGCTTTTGACCATTGCCATCAGATACAGAGGGGCTGGTCCATTCTTGGCTTTGTAGGCCAGCACCAGCTACAGAAAGCCAAAGGACTGACATGGCTGAATTTCAGGACATTGAAGACGACCCATGCCGTTGCAGTAGTCAAGTCTGGAAGTGACGAGAGACTGAACAAGCACCTGGGCAGCCTCTCTAGAGAGGAAGGGTCAAAATCTGCAGGACAGAGTTACATTGGCAACATGACTTGAGAACAATAACAGATCAGCCATCACTACACCAAAACTTCAGGCTTCTGGAGAAGGAGTAACAGGAAGATCATTTTTGGATCCAGCAGCTCCATCTTGCTAGGGTTCAGTTTGAGGTAGTGAGCCACCATCCAAGAAGAGACATCAGCAAGGCATGCTGAGATGCAGGAACCTGTGTGTCAGAGAGTGGGAAAGAGAGCATGAGTTGAGTGTCATCAGCTTAACAGAGGTAAAAGAATCCATGGGAAGAAATCACTTTACCAAGAGAGCTAGTGTAGAGCGAGAAAAGAAGAGGACCAAGAACTGAGCCTTGTGGAACACCAGTGGAGAAACTACAAGGAGCAGACGTGTCGCCCAGCAAGGATAGACAGAAGGATCTTGTGATCCACTGTGTCAAAAGCTGCAGAGAGGTCAAGAAGGATCAGAACCGAGGACAGTCTGGCAGCTTTGAAGCCAGACTGGTTAGGGTCCTGGAGATTGTTCAGAGTGAGAAAGAGAGAAGAGAGATAGGTCTGTAGTTGCCAATGTCCAGAGTTGGTTTCTTTAGGATGGGCACAACTCTGGCAGACTTGAAGGCGGATGGTACCTGACCTGACGACAAAGAGCCGTTTATGATCAAGGAGGAGATGAAGGGAAGGAGGTTTAGAGCAATTGTTTGGAACAGAGGGGATGGAACAGGGTCTAGTGGACAGGTGGTAGGATTGCCTGATCATATGAAATGTTATAGGACAAGTGTCAACATCAAGGGGACCAAGAGTTGGGGCACACAATTTCACATCAAATAGATATAGATATTTTCGTTTTAAAAACAAATCAATTGTTCAGAAGCCTGAGAGCCTGAGAACAGGGATTTGCATTTGCCCAGACAGGGACACTAAACAACATATGCAACACAGCTCAGTGAGTCTCCTTTGCCAGACAAAGCACTTCCTTTATTGCGGCACCTACAACACCGGTTCTCCCCCCCACTCTCCTAATGCCATTACACCATGACCTGGAGTCTTCTCAGGGCCTCCAGGTACCAGTTACTAAAAGATAGAGAGCAAGAGTCACCGCTAGCATTCCCCCCCCCCCCCGTGTTAGCACCCTCACAGCGGGTCAGATGGGTGACGTCTCGGCAGCATAGCCGAAAAGCCAAAGCTAGTCCTCCAGAACGCCGCGTTTCCCCCACGATTCATGGGTCGAACAGGGATTGGCATTTGCCCAGACAGGGACACTAAACAACATGTGCAACACAGCTCAGTGAGGCACTCCTCAGAAGCTTCTAGAAACTGACCTAAAAGGGTGGAACACCATTGTTCTAAACAGGCATCATCCCCAACATTGTTCATAAAATACACAGCGGTGGACAAGATCTTCCACAGAAACTTAAAAAAGACCACTGCCCAACCAATGACCAAAAGAAAACACGGTGTCAACCAAAATATTGGCTAAACCATATAAGGCCTTCAAACTTTAACCTCAATGCAAAAACCCACCAAGGGAAATCCAAACAAATGTAGTAAATTCTTTGTCCGCCACATTTCGAGGTCGGAAGAACGATAAAGTGGACCATCGATCCTACGATAAGAATGGTGCACCTGGAAAAAGGAAGACCCAAGGGCATATGACTCAACAACTACAATCTGTCAGCAAATTCAACAGCGCTATATTTGGACTAAACCTATTGTGTTTTGGCATTAGGGTACAATCAGCAATAACATCACCGGGTGAGAACTGAGCCTTGTTGTTAATTAAACCCAGGGAAGGACTGTAGCATGGTGTAAAACACCTGCACACGGTCTCCTTTATTAAGGCACCTACAACACCGGTCTAACGGGGGCCCTCCGGTCCTCCCCACTCTCCATTACCATTACACCATTACACCTGGAGTCTTCTCAGGGTCTCCAGGTACCGGTTACTAAAGGATACAGAGCAAGAGTCGCCGCTAGCAGCCCCGGATGCCTTAACTGTTCAAAGTACTCTGGTCATAGAATCGCTAATCAAAATGCATTCACACCAAGTCATATCTCTAGGCCTCCGTGGCCCTACTTTGAATTCTTGCAAGAAATTCATGAGTTTGCAGCAACAAAGTTAGAATAGTAAAGGACTTTCACTTCATTGTGAAAAAACAGACAGTCCATTAACAAAATCATTAACCAGTATCATACCCTAGAGTTTAGTCCTGACCCTGGGTGTTAGCGCTGATGAACTAAATATTCTGCCTCAAAGCTCGGTAAGATCAGACCATTACCTAATCTCCTATGAGCTACATCTGAGGCAAAATGTTTATTTGCCCCCCCCCCCCCCCCCGACACCGTCCAAAGCACGCAATAACCCCAATGACCCTGTACGGTTCACTGAACATCTCCCCACACCTTAGCTCACGCTCCGTCAAACCAAACAGAGCTAAATAGATTAACGGACGGTCCTCGTCCCCAGATTCCAACTTCTTTAGCCAGCAATGGTTTTATGGACTGTTTTAATAATAAAATAGAAAGCATTAGACAACAAACCCAACCCTGCTTATTAAATCAAACATGGCCGGCCGTTTTCCAACATAACTCGGTAGCAGAACAAAGACCGGAAGCACCACAAATTCTTCCCTAATTAACAGACCCATCTCCAACTTTTACACGTAGACACCCCTAGTGAACATTACAAACCATCTCCTTCCTGCTTCTCGTCAAGACGCTATAAACCTTTATCTAACCAAGCACCGTCGGTTACGTAAAGGTAAAAGATTGATCTTCAAATGACACAAAACCAAGATATAAGAGTTCCGCAAGGCTCCGTTTTAGGACCGCTGTTATTGACGTTGTACATGGAACCGCTGGGCTCAGTTATAAGCAGACACAATCATTTCCGCCGTTATACGGAGCTCTATACATCAGCCAAACCTGACGATAAATCTAAAATGAAAAAAAAAAACACAATTGGAGGACTGTGTTCAAGATATAAAACCTCCTTCGAGATTCTGCTTTAGGTCCAAAACACCCATCAGACTGGATGTTAGACTTGTTAAGATGCAGAATAGCTAGTACACACTTATAATGCACTTTTGTCAGGGTGTTCTAGCAGGAACCTCAATAAGCCTCAACTATCAGCCCAGTTCTATCAGCACTTCATCGGCTCCCGGTGAAATATTGACCACAAAATACATATATTAACATACAAAGCCCTACACGGCCTCGCTCCAGAGTACCTGCGAGATCTTTTTTACATATTATGAACCATCAAGGACACTAATGTTTGGGACTCAGACACAGTCTCAATCTTTAAATCTACACTCTGTTATTGATTGATTGTTTTTCTGTCTTTCACTAACTACAGATTGTGTAAAAACTGTACTGATTTTCTAGACGCCAGCGCCAACTTCTTTTTCCTTCATTTCAAATCTAGACAGAGACTCCACTACGGCCAAGACCAAAGAGCTGTCGAAGGACAACAGAAACAACACTGTAGACCTGCACCAGGCTGGGAAGACTGAATCTGCAATAGGCAAGCAGCTTGCTGTGAAGAAATCTACTGTGGGAGCAATAATCAGAAAATGGGAGACCTACAAGACCACTGCTAATCTAGCGAATGACCTGCAGAAAGCTGGGACCAACGTCACAAAGGCTACAGTCAGTAACGCGTTACGCCGCCAGGGACTCAGATCTTGCAGTGCCAGACGTGTTCCCCTGCTTAAGCCGGCACATATCCGGGCACGTCTGAAGTTTGCTAGAGAGCATTTGGATGTTCCGGAAGAGCAATGGGAGAATGTCTTACGGTCAGATGAAACCAAAGTAGAACACTCGTTGTGTTTGGAGGAGAGCGAATGCCGAGTTGCATGGGGGTGGCAACGTCATGCTTTGGGGCCGTTTCTCCGCAAAGGGACTAGGACGACCGGTCCGTGTACATGAAAGAACGAACGGGGCCGTGTATTGTGAGATTTTGAGCGCAAACCTCCTTCCATCAGCGAGGGCATCGAAGACGAAACGTGGCTGGGTCTTTCAGCATGACGGTGATCCCAAGCACGCTGCCAGGGCAACAAAGGAGTGGCTTCGTAAGAAGCGTTTCAAGGTCCTGGAGCGGCCTAGCCAGTCTCCAGATCTCGACCCCACAGAAAACCTTTGGAGGGAGTTGAAAGTCCGTGTTGCCCGCCGACAGCCCCAAAACATCACTGCTCTAGAGGAGATCTGCACGGAGGAATGGGCCGACACACCAGCAACGGCGTGTGCCAACCTTGTGAAGACTTACAGAAAACGTTTGACTTCTATCGTTGCCAACAAAGGATATGTAACAAAATATTGAGATGAACTTTTGTTATTGACCAAATACTTATTTTCCACCATTCTTTGCAAATAAATTCTGTAAAAATCAGACAGTGTGATTTGCTGATTATTTTTCTTTTCTCATTTTGTCTCTCATGGTCGATAGGTGGAGACTAGGGGGGTTGTGTAGAATTAACAACAGTTTGGAATTAGAGTTAATTTCATTTGACTGAACGATTACCTTGATTTAATTGAACAATTCAGGTCGTTGAGTCGCAGTTCATACATAATCTCGAAAATAGTCCTGTATCAGTCTCTCGTCAATAAAACCGACGCGTCGATGTTCGAGATGAGATGTCGAACGACCGTCATTAAATCAAACGTAACGTCCGAATCCGTTCAACGAAACGAAGCGTTTCAAATTCGTTTAACGGGCCGCGCTCTTGAACGCTATTCGTGCTTGTGAATTTCCAGAGAACTCCAAGATACCATTTCTGCAGTTCGCTCCCCACCCCGCCCTGCAAATAAAAAAAGCTTCAAGAAAGTGTCAGGAATCCAAGAAATTCCGTCACCCAGAAGGAATTTTAAGTGAGTCAAAACTCCGTCGCTACCGTCTCTACTCTTCCAGAGTGCCGAGTGACCCGAGTGAAGGAAAAGCTTTCCTCTTTTTCTTGGGTCTCATGATTTGGCAGCGTCCAGCAGGATACCTCGTCCGCATCGAGACCGCCCGTGTTCGTGGAACGCGTCGTACGTCCAGCCGTCAAGGTGCCGTACGATACGTGTTACATTTACTTTTTCAAAGAAGAGGTAATTGCTCATATCCGTCAAGATGAAACGGTTACAACGGTCACGAAGGCCGGCGCCACACTGCCACAACTGATGTTTCGAGCCAGTACGAACTCGTAAAAGAGCGGCCTTTGGATCCAGGATACTGGACTTTAAAGACATTGTGGAGGTTCTCGGGTCCCCAGTCCTGTAGTTGCATTGCAGACGATTCGATTCGAGGCAAAACGTAGCTTCTTCGGTTTGAAGACCGAATTGCTGAACTGTCACGACTCGCTCGATGCAAGCGGAATAAAACCGGCCTCATGCGTTTCTAAAATATCTTCTGTGCCACTGGATGCATTACACATCGAGGAATGTGCCATACTTCGGAAAACACCCGAGCCAGACCTGCGCACAGTTGTCCTATTGCGTATCTTCTCACAGAACCGAATATGCAGTTGGAATGGTTTTGGCAAGCCTACGGCGCTGAGCTCATTCCGAAAAAGAACCGACACGAGCTGTCTCAAGGATGGCGGTCTCTTCAATGCACCACATATTAGAACAGATATTCTGGAGCAACCGGCGGAAACAATCTACCGGGCGACTGCGGCCGGCAGACGCGGTTAAAACAGGAGATGGGAAACTGCCTAAACGGAGCTCGGAAACATTGGTCGTCCAGAGCTCACTGTAATTCAGACGATTCAGCTCGGGTAAAAACACGATTCAAGGTTAACCGCCTTCCTCCGTACCAGGCGGACGAGAGAATCTAGAAAAACAGTGAGGATTTGAATTGATCAAAGATCAAAGATCAATTCAAAGATTAGTTAGACTGGAGATGTTGGCCTAACTACTTTGCATCTGGAGTCACAACTCACGTTACTCCTTGACCGGTAAACACCAAAACTGCTCTCCATCTTTGCTGCCAAAGGAGGAGCAGCAGGACGCCGGAAGCGACGATGAATTGTCTGCACGAGGTATTTCAACACTACGCTTTAAAATAAGTGTTGCATTCAGGGGTATTCAGGGTAGCGGCTCTTTTTTTCTTTTTAAACATCTGAATGCCCACACCAAGGTAGAGCCCATGTTTGTGACGTTTGGTTAATTTGGGTTCCCCGCAGCAGTTTAGTGAACGCACTAGAGAACATGGCCGTGTCCTGTTGTCGCCCCCCCCCCCCCACCACGTAGGCTCCGTCTCCCTTTGCTCAACATTGATTGAAACACTGGGTCCTTTTCTGTTCGTTAACGGGTGACGATAGTCCACCTCTACTTCAGAGCCGCGGTTCTGTCGATCCGGACCAAGGCCGCCTCTTTTTGGAACGGACGCGCGCGGGGCTGAATGTCCAACAGTCGTGAGCATGTTAGACAAAATTCGGATAGTTCTCATCCGTTATACGTGCACATGATGAACATCTTCATCGTGAAGACAGAGATTACAGACATCGTTGCCATTGTTGGCATCCCTCATCTCAGGCCTCAGACTTTGCCGAACCACTGAGATGCACTTTCTGAACCTCGATGGTCTGAAACTTTCTCAAAGGTCGTTAAAATCTTAACCCTCGTTGTCCTGTTCGGGGAAAACAAGTAGCCTCGAGAGATTATGTGGAATCGGGTTTGAGTTTTGTTTTGGATACTTTTATCCGGCAAGTACTCCGTCAACTTCTACGCCAACCGTTAATGGAAGGATTATTGTAAATGCTTCATGCCAGACCTTCAAATCTGTGCACTTGATTCGGGTGACCAAACTGCATATAATCTTTTTGTAATCGATACGTTTGAGGCAGTACATTGAAACAGATTTGAGGATTGTACAGGGTGGGCCATTTATATGGATCCACCTAAATAAAATGGGAATGGTTGGTGATATTAGTATATGGGAGGGGAAAAACTTTTCAAGATGGGTGGTGACCATGGTGGCCATTTTAAAGTCGGCCAATTTGGATCCAACTTTAGTTTTCTTTTCAATGGGAAGAGGGTCATGTGACGCATCAAACTTATTGAGAATTTCACGTAACTTTATTCTTTCATGAGTTATTTACAAGCTTCTCTTTGTTTACAGCCATTGACACGTCGCAGAGGTCAACACGTGAGGAGCGGATAGAAATTGTGTCGATGTCTGGTGAACGCAGTACGATTGCAGCAGGCCCCATACGAGACCACCCATCTCCCATGCTACAGTTAGCAAACTGCTTGCCAAGTTTGGTGAAACTGGTTCAGTGTTGGATTTGCCAAAATGTGGAAAACTGTCGCTAATGAAGAAACATCAGTGGCCGTCCTAGCGTTGCACTCGCCGCATGTCACTGGAGATCAGTCAAACATCCCTTCGGCGGATATTGGCTACTCACAAATTTACCAACCCCCCCCCCCCCCCCCCCAACTCAAAAAATTTAGTGATTGTTTATTCAAGTATATTAAAAGTGGCTTAGATAGGTTGCATTTACATAATAGAACAGTAACAGTGTGTAGATTTAGGATGGTGATATTCTTTTGTCGTTTAATACCCCATTATTGCACAACCTCGCTTACGGTCCTGGCCCAGGGAAGGCGATCTGAAGCTCATTAGCTGGAACTGCAGGGGCCTTAATTCCCCAGTCAAATGCGCTAAGGTTTTTCGAGCACCTTTGACACCTGGGTGCTCGAGTGGGTTTTCTCCAAAGCAACACAAATAAAGAAATCTGCTGTACCGAAAACAAAGGCTGGTTAGATTGGTCAATCTTGTTAGTCTTCCTTTGGTCTAAATCGAATGGCCGATATCGGATTCTTACAGGAATCTTGTTTAATACCCCAGTCCCACATTCTCCTGTGTTGGGAGGGGACTTTAATTCCTGACTGCACCCCGGGATTGGATCATTCCTCCCGTAGACCTAATGCTCTATCGAAATCGGCCTACGCGATTAAAACGTTCGTTAAGGAATTAGCCATTTCGGATATACGGCATTTCTTTAACCCTAAAAGTAGAGCTTACTCTTTGTTCTTGTTGACAACAGGATCGTTGATACCGTAACCTCCTGTACCTTCATTTCGCTGAAGCAGATACCGGACGTGTCGCGTGGAGGCTTAATATGCGACTTTTGTCTAAAGAGGACTTTGTTAATCGTTTCTCTACAAACAAACAAACAAACAACGGGTAACCTTCATGTTTTAATGAACAAAGCTGCTAAACTGGATAACAATTATACAGCCTCCCCTTCTGATGTATACAAACGTCGTCTTATTGTCCGACCAGATCTAACTAATTTATATTTGGAGAGAAAGCCAGCAAAAGTATTAGCCCATCATCTGCCCCAATCCATCTCATCAAATTCCTCAAATTCGGAAAACAAACCGGAATCGCTACTGACGAATTTAAGCAGCGTCGACGGCCGACCTTTTTGACGCATTCGAGATGCCTTCGGACGAGTCGATATCTAGTGAGGATCTCTCTTCTCTCTCTGGCTGCGAGACCTATGCAAATCGGCAAACGCCCCGGTCCGGAACTTTATCTCAGGTTTTCCGCGCTCTACTGAATAATATGGACTGTTCTCCTTATCGACAGATTCGTTTATTAAATGTGGACTTAAAGATAAGCTGCTCAAAACTCTAGCTTCACGTCTAGAAACTGTTCTACCGACAATCCTATGCCCTAATCAAACGGGCATCTCTTTTTTGAATATTTTTAATATAGATAATGTCCAAATGAACGGGAGTGTCAGGAATGATGCGGAACGAAAGGTCGTGCTACGTGCAGATGACCGACTTCTTTCAGTTTCTCATCTTCGGCCGTCCATCCCTGGTATATTCATCACTCTTGATTTGAGGTTATAAACTAAATTTAGATAAGAGCCGGTCGCTTCCTTAACGAGGCGGCGAGTGAACGTTCCCGTAAATTGCCATGTAAACTCGCAAAAGACCGTAACCCACGACTTCGGGAACCTCTATAAAGCTAATTATGCCCCACTTCTAGAACAGCTTAGGGATGAGCAGATATCGAAAATTTGGAGCACTCTAGGTATCCAGACATTTAAGGACTTTGACATCTATTTATTTATTGAAAACACATTCGATTCACTCATTTTGGACTGCAATATTCAAGACTCTGACATCCTAGGCAAATCTGTTGAACCTCTAAGGCCATTATTGCTTTGTTTGGTATGGTTCCTCCACAAGATTAATACTGCCAAAAGGGAAATCTCCTACCCCTCCTTCCTATACCATGTGGGAACCTGAGCCTAATTGTATACAGGTACATAAATGATCTCTCTTATTTTAAATATTTTTTGGATTCATTTTCTTGTTTGTTTTGCCGTTTGTGTTTTAGTTTGGTGGTTTGATAGTGGATTCATGTTTTTGGGTTTGATTACATTCTTGTTTCCAAGTATAAGCTAACCTTTGACAGGAAAACATTTGATCCGAACCAAATGACTTATTTCAAAACATTTACCGCGTTTTAAAAGAAGCCTCGACAACCGCGTGGAACACAGGATGGAACACTGCGATGCATCTCCGATAAAAAAAGCAACGTCGGTCAACGTCACGGGACATTTCAGTAAGGTATGGGACATTGCGCTTCTTAAGGCTACTGCCTTCAAAGGGTTGACCTTTGTATTGTTTTTCAGCGACCCTTCCTTCTCGGAGATCAGGCAGACCCGACCTGTACCTGCAAAATGTCTCTAACCCACCCTTCTTTCCCATAGATCTAAACGCTGGCCCGACTAAAGCCGCGGAGATCGCCGACGCTCGTTTTATGACTTGGGGACCGTCGAGGTGACGGTACTCGGCTGAAGCCCGACGTACCCATCCTAGCCGGACCTAGCCGAGCCAGAGGGGCGCGCGTTTGAGTCAAGAGGCCGACGTGACAAAACTGGGTCGCCACGGGTTGCGCCACGAGCAGAAGAGGCTCCGACCAGACGGGGTGAAAATAAAAGTCCCCCAGTATGGCTGCTTGCTAGCAACTGTCCTAAGCCCCGTTCACTTAAATCCTAACTAATCTGTGTAGTGCATCTGTAAGAACAGGGCTTTCATCTGCAAAATATTTGAAGCCTTCACGAGGCAAGGGGGCAGCTGCTAACGAACCAGGCGACGCTAGCCAGAAACGGGAGTCGCGATTAAGGAGACTACGGAAGAACTGAAAAAGGAACGGAAAGTTTGACGTTACTGATGGTGAATAAACTATGAAACATGATGGGGCCGGACAGCTTTGTGTGGCCTCGAAGGCTATGACCTAGCGGCCGCGGTGGCCGCTGTATCGCTGCAAGGCCTTTGATAGGGTCGGCCCTTAGTCGCCGCTCGTTTGCAATTGTTTGCGCTGGGACCCTTAGCGGTGGCCATAAGAGCATACCCTACCATCAGAGGAGTGGATGGTGGTGGGAATGAACACAAGCTAATGCTTTATGAACAAGATGATATTTTCCTGACTGGTGATGCCCAAAATTCTTTACCTACACCAACGGAAACCATTGCTACAGAGCCCAGGTTGTCTGGCTACCAAATTGACTGACAACTGATCGGTATCGTCACCCACAAATAATGGGACATTATGTCAACCAGTACAGTAAGTTGGGGATTTCTGGAAATGATTACCAGTTAGACATTGCATAATTAGAAGTAAATCAGGTGATGTGCATCTCTGTAATGAGAAGGGGTGTGGTCTAATGACATCAACACCCATATATAAGGTGTGCTTAATTATTAGGCAACTTCCTTTCCTTTGGCAAAATGGGTCAGAAGAGAGATTTGACGGACTCTGAAAAGTCAAACATTGTGAGATGTCTTGCAGAGGGATGCAGCAGCCTTGAAGCGTGCCAACCTTTTGAAGCGTGATCACCAAACAATCAAGCGTGAAGCTGCCAAGATGCCAATTGCCACCAGTTTTGCCAGATTTCAGAGCTGCAACGTTACTGGAGTATCAAAAAGCACAAGGTGTGCGATACTCAGGGACATGGCCAAGGTAAGGAAGGCTGAAAAACGACCACCTTTCAACAAGAAACATAAGATATTTCTTGGCCCAGTCTTGACGTTTTATCTTAAGACTGATTTTATGGACTAATGAAATGCGAGTGACTCTTGATGGGCCAGATGGATGGGCCCGAGGCTGGATCAGTAAAGGGTAGAGAGCTCCACTCCGACTCAGACGCCAGCAAGGTGGAGGTGGGGTACTGGTATGGGCTGGTATCATCAAAGATGAACTTGTGGGACCTTTTCGGGTTGAGGATGGAGTGAAGCTCAACTCCCAGACCTACTGCCAGTTTCTGGAAGACACCTTCTTCAAGCAGTGGTACAGAAAGAAGTCGGTATCGTTCAAGAAAAACATGATCTTCATGCAGGACAATGCTCCATCACATGCATCCAAATACTCCACAGCGTGGCTGGCCAGTAAGGGTCTAAAAGAAGAAGCAATGATGACATGGCCCCCTTGTTCACCTGATCTGAACCCCGTAGAGAACCTGTGGTCCCTCATGAAATGTGAGATCTAGAGGGAGGGAAAACGGTACACCTCTCTGAACAGTGTCTGGGAGGCTGTGGTGTCTGCTGCACGCAATGTTGATCGTAAACAGATCAAGCAACTGACAGAGACTACGGATGGAAGGCTTTTAAGTGTCGTCGTAAAGAAAGGTGGCTATATTGGTCACTGATTTGTTTTTGGTTTTGTTTCTGAATGTCAGAAATGTTTATTTCTAAATTCTGTGTTCTATTGGTTTACCTGGTGCAAGTAAGTGAGATGGGTATATATTTGTTTTTCATCAAGTTGCCTAATAATTCTGCACAGTAATGGTTACCTGCACAAACAGATATCCTCCTAAGATAGCCAAATCTAAAAAAACCCCACTCCAACTTCCAAAAATATTAAACTTTGATATTCTTTTGGGTTGATTGAGAACATAGAACATAGTAACACACTTGCCTAATAATTCTGCACACACTGTATACTGTGTTTAAATAAAAAAAATAATACACGACGAAAAAAAAAAAAAAAAAAGCTCAAAAATATCCTGAGTGAAGCTGAAACTACTGACTCACATTTGTCTCCCTGTTTTGCTGATTCAGGGAAAACTGAAAAGTTCTATTTCACTGCTGCTGTTTTGCACTTCCTTGCTGTTAAATTTGGGCTGGAAAAAAGATGTTGAGCTGAAAAAGAGTTTGCTGAATGAGGTTTTCATCTTCGTACTTTTACAACGAGAGTCATTTGCTGACCGAACGATTCATAATCCGAATCGTCCGCTATTCGACTTTGATTATTCGACTTGCTACCCACTTGTGGTTCTGTCTCACGCTAGACGACCCTCGTCTTTACGCGAATTCCAGACCGGCTCAATTAATCAACACCAGACAAGCTGGACAAGCAGCCTCGCTATAAAAGCCATTAGCTGTGATTTCACTGCGCAGGGGGGAGAGTGTGTCAGATTGGAGAAACGGCTCGCAACCCCCCCGCCCCCCCACCCCCCGGATGGCGGAAAACGATCGCGGGACGTGCCAAATTACATTTCCCGCCATGTCTCTCCAATTAACAGTGCAGAGAGATGCAATTTGTCGGCAGGGTTGACTGACGGGCGGGGAGATGGCGCTAAATGAAAGCGCCGGGGGAACGGCAATCCAAAAAAAAAAAAACAAGAAAAAAAAAAAAAAGAGGTGTAATTGCTGATGCAATCATATCAGCCCGGGTTGCAGCCAAGACTTCCTGATGCGATGCAGAAGCCGAGAGAACTGGTTGATAAACACTGGGAAGAAAAGTGCCCACAAATCAGGAGCTTCTGCTCCCTTGCCTAAATCTGGGTCGGGTCGAGGGACGCGCCAGCCGGAGGCCGAGGGGGAGCAGCGCGATCGAGTTGGCCGAGGGGACACTGGAAGGGGTAACGCTTTACCCGAAAGTTCCAGAAACCATGCGCTTTGTTGACAAAAGTATTGGGACACCTGCACACTGATCGTTTCAAGGGTACCCGTCTCTACCGTCAAGGGAAGAAGGCTTTCTAGTGAGGTCAGGATGTCTAACTGACTAACGCCACCCCACCTCATCCTCCACAGCTTTATACCCCTCTATCTCGTGCCTGGCATTAGGCACAGTGCCAACAGGTTTAGAGATTTGTAGAGCGCGCGGACCCTGACGGCTTGCCCGCGAGATGCGTTGGGCATCGAGGGTACCGCAAAACGACCAATAAGGCGGCTAGACCATCGTCATTGTTATCGGCCCCTCTGATTCCTAAAGAAACGGATTCCGAGAGCGCTGTATCCTGGGAGAGCAGCCGTTCTCTGCTGAGCTCACCTCTGCTTTATTTATGACCGCAGGTGGCACTCTGGAGAGCCAGACAACGTAACCAAAGATGGAGCAGTAAAAGCAGTCGCAGGGCACACCGGGAGCCAGAGACAGGGAGGCGTTTAGGTACATTTATACAGTTTCCGTTACAAATATTTGGAATATGAATATGTGAGTGCAGTCATCATTATCCGAGTAGCATTATGCTAGGGCAGCGCTCAACGTGTGCAAGGCAGGTTTCGGTTCATTTGCGCCATCACTCACATACACTATTAATACGTATTGGATACCAATCAACCAACCAACCTGTACTTTCACTTGGAGGTAGATCGAAGGTGACCCTCATTTTTTAGTGTATTTACTGAAATCAAATATTTAAAATAATGATCGTTCAGACTCGGTCCGGGGTTAAACGGTGTCTGGTGAACTGGTGTTTTGACCTCAGATTTCATGTATTTGGCACTATGCCAAGGTTGCCAAGTTGTTGTTTTTCTCCCCTTACATGACCGTACAATCTAGATAATCAGCAAAGGCCTTCATACACAACAGTTATTATAAATACATTAGCCTCGGGGTGCCACTAACGGTCCCGCCTAGACCTTAGGCCGCGATAAAGCAGGCCTTTAAAAAACACACACAAGCGAGCGCGGGAGCCGCTCCCGAGCTCACCTCGGAAAAGCTAAAACAACCGCTGCCGGACGCCTGAGGCCAAACCGTGCACAAAGGCCATCAATTCATTGCTCTGTAATCAGGACGCCGCTCCTGTGCGCCGGCGGGTGAAGCTGTCTCGTTCGGAGGTGGCCCTCCAGAAAGCTTGTGTGGAAACGGTGGATCAGGACGCCGAACAGGGTCAGAGCGGTGCAGGAGAGCAGGGGGGGGGGATAAAAGGAGGGGGAGGGCAAGATGAAAGGGAAAACTGTCTGCCTCTCGGCTCTGCACAGGAACGGGGAACCAGGCTACAGTCTTTGGCTAGACGAGAGACATCCACAAGCATAGCCGAGCAGTTCTGCCATTGCGGGATTTCGGTGCTAGTTTAGGGGGAGGGGGTTTAGCAATGCTGTTGGTAAACAATGACCAGCCATAACATTAGCACCACCTGCCTAATATTCAGTACGTCCCTCTTGCGCTCCCAAAACAGCTCAGATCCACCGAGGCATGGACACAAGACCTCTGTAGGCGTCCCGCGGTATCCGACACCGAGCGGATTTCAACGGTTGGCCTTTCTTGGGCCACTTTTGGTTTTGGACATGTTCTGACCCAGTCGTCTAAAACCTCACTTTCGTCTTCGTCACCTCTAAGAACTGACTGTTGCTTTACTCGCTGCCAGATATCTAGATCCCAGATAGATAGTCAATGTTTTTTTTTAACTAATGTTATGACTCATGGGTGCATGTATGGGAATGTCTATTATTATCATTTTTGTATTATTATTACACTAAAGGCAAAAAACAATAATAATTACAAAAACAAAGCAAACAGAGAGAGAAACTAAGACAGGTAAAGACAGACTGAAATATGAGCTGACGGTACCAGAGATGGGATCAGAAACAGCTGGAAAAGGAGGGCTGATAAACTAAACACAGGTGCAAGCAATAATGATAAGTCTGGACTAGGCAAAAGAGGGCAGGGTAAGTAAAACTGGGACATCGCCGATCAATCTATACATGAATATACTTCGCCCTAATCGCTGCAAAGGGTCAGATTTGGTTTTCATAAGCAAAGATTTTTCATTGTTTTACTTCGAGAAAAACTAAGCACATTTGGGTCAAATTTTAGTCAGATAAATTACTAAAATATGTAAAAGCATTTTAAGGTTTTCCAATTTTTGCTTACAATGTCTCACATTTAACAACGTGTAAACATCCAAAATCATGGACGTTATTTTTCATTCCTTTAACTTTAAAATGCTGACATTTCTGTCTAATCAAACAGCTACAGTGCAGCATGAACATACAGTACGGTTGTGACTGTGCAACAATATGTTCAGATGATTACGTTATTGTTTAGTTTTTCTAATGTCATAGTTTGCGTTAACAAAATGAAAAACAAAAACAGCTGAATCAAATTTCCAAGCTATAGAAATTCTCATGCTAATACTCCTCTAAGCAGTTGTCTAAAGATCTGAGAATGAAAGTAATCAGATACCCACAAAGCAGGGTAAGGCTATAAGAAGATGGCCAAGTGCTTTCAGCAAATGCTCTTAAATGATAATGAACTCTAAGCTGAATGTAAAAACAAACCTAACCCTAGCCTTAAACATGAATCAACCCTAAAACCTAACCCTAGCCTTAACCTTGAATCCACCCTTAAATCTAGCCCTAACCATGAATCAACCCATAAACCTAACCCTAGCCTTAAACATGAATTAACCCATAAACCTAATCCTAACCATGAATTCATTCTAAAACCTAAGCCTAGCCTTAACCATGAATCCACCCTAAAATCTAGCCTTAACCATGAATCCACCCTAACCCTAACCTTAACCCTAACCATGAATCAACCCTAAAACCTAACCCTAACCTTAACCCTAAACATGAATCAACCCTAAAACTTAACCATGACCTTGAAGCAACCCTAAAACCTACAAAAAGTGTTTGATGCCGGTCGATTCCTCTGTAAACATACCGAAATCACAGTTTGCAAACTCGTGGGACCGCGTTTGCCACTGCGACTGGCTGAAAGGGGGGGGGGGGGGGGGGGCTGCATTTCGGATCTGCGGTAGGAGCAGGTGTACCTCGCACTCGGACACACGCACAAACACACGAGTACGCAAACACAAACACAGGCCCAAGGCACTCGGCTAAAAGTCTATGAATATTTTACCACATAGCCGTCTTCAAAGTCTGGCGGCTCTTTTGCTCTCCTTCTCTGTGGTGCCTTGCACAGCGACCGGCGCTCTCAAAAAACACTGACAGGGACGCTGCGAGGCCAAAGACAAAACCAGCCAAGCTCTACCAGCCAAGCCCTACCAGAGGGAGAGGAAGAGCGAGAGAAGCGCCGGGTGCATGCTCATCGCGTGAAAGATGAGGCTGCCACCAGCGGCTGCACAGGCCGATGAATAAAGCAGCCCGGGCCCATCTTCCCCCCCCCTCCCCCCTTTTTGCTGCCGTCTCGCTCTCCCCGTAAGGATGATTTGCCACGCCATTACTAATTGATAATTGCCGCGGCGAGGGGGCTCCTCGTTAGAGACGAGCCCAGTCTTGCCGCGCCTGGGCTGACATTTATGGGCCGGGGGTAATGACCGCGTGACATTAGCAAACAGCCGGCTAAGGTGAACAAGAGGGAGGATAGCAGATCGCCTTGCCTCCTTCTCCTCCTCCTCAGTGGACCGAGGCCAGGGTTGGCCACGAGGAGATTGGGGGGCGGCGGAGACTTGAAGCCCTGCGAGTGCCTCGACATGGCGATCGAGGCCTTTGGTGCCATCTCACCGCCACTGCAGAACATACTGCCGGGCTTCGCATTTCACTACCCGTCTAATTGGTCCCAGCTGTTACGCTTAAGCAGTGTTTAGCTGTCTATCGCCGACACGGCAGAACAATCCTGCGGTACGCCTACAGACCTTTGATGCTACCGCTACGCTATCCGTACCCCAACAGAGCACATGTGCCGAGTCTGGGCCCCTAAACCAGGGTGTGATGGGCCTTTAGGTAACATGTTTTGACATCATCTTACGTAAGGGCAGCGTTAAGAAACCTACATGTCAACTGTAAGACGGGCTCTCTTAACCCTGCTGGACCCTGTAGGTCACACGGTTTCGCTTTCCCAACTGCATTATTGTCCTAATTAACATCGGTTTCATGGGCCCCAGAACAGAACCTAGCGGGACGCCGCAAATTATACCAACTCTGACTGTTGCCATGAAACCAGTCAACATGGTTCTATCCGAGGTTCCCATTTAGCTTCAAATCATCCGCTACGGGCGAGTCCCAGCCCCAGCTTCTCTTGCACAGAGCAGAGCGGAGAGGAGGGCCTGGCAATTATTCTCGATATAATGTACGTTAACAGACAACCGGAGAGCTTTTAGGAATGAACCGGCTGCACCGCGGGCACTTAGTGCTAATACCTGTTCACCTGTTCCTCTGCCTGACGTGACTCGAGGGGACGACAAGGGGACAGCTACATCAGCAGAGGCTGTTTTAGGATTTAATGAAGCCCTTCCTGTCACTGGACTCTAGATGCTTTTCGGGCTGAATTCCCTGACAGAGATAAAGGCCAGCACAGGCCAGAAAACACATCTCCAGTGGAGACTCGCCATTAGGAGCTCAGAATACTTGTCCCTACCAGAAACGAAATTCAATTCCTAGATTGTTCGGTTCCTCTGGAAATGGGAGACCGTTCCTCTCTGCGGAGGCCACCCGGCCAGAGTCAGCTGCAGTTCAACGTTCTGGCTGGTTTCCCTGAACTGATCCGGAATTCGGCGTTACTCCTGGCTTGTTCGGCCATGCCTTTAGCTCCTTTAGCATTTTGTATCTTGGCATCAACACTGGCTCACGTCTCTGTCAGTATCTTAATCTTCGGCGCCCTATTTACACCAGAAAGGGACATGTTCAGAGCGGACAACTAAGCACTTCTGTAGGTTGTGACAGATAAGAGGGTCCATAAATATACAAACTCGTTTCACAGTTCAGGGCCATGCCAAGCTGGCATCTACTTCATCACCCCTAGCATTAGGGGAATGTGGTCCATTTTACAATGTTTAAACAAAACTTCTGGCAGCACAGTCTAAACCCGAGGTGTCAACCTGGGATCCTTCCAGCTCTGCAGACGTTAGCATTTTCTCTCGTCTGATGCTCCGAATTCGGTTCGCGACGGTTAATTTGCAGATGAGACAAAATGCTAAACCGGGAGCCCGGAGGGAGTCTCGTTTGACAACCCTTGAGCAAGGTGGCGTTGGCGGAGAAGCCGACGTCAACAGAAAGCGTGACCGAAACCGGACGGCAGCTGGTTAGCCTTCGACCGTCGCTCCGAATGGGAGCGTTTCATTGGGGACCAAAAGTACGATTAAGCGCATTACCTTTCATCTCGCCCATGTCCAGCGTTTTGCCCAGCTGCTCCAGCAGGTCGGCGCGCGCCGCGTTCTTCTTGTGTTTCTTGCCGTCGTAGTGCTGCCGGGCCATTCCCGGGTTGTTGAACCAAGCGTTGCACAACTGGCAGTAACGATCCGAGTCCCCGTGCAGCCGGGGCGAGCTCACCGGCGAGCTTTCGGAGGGCGTCTTCGCTGGACTGGGTGGCCCCTCTGTTGGACAGACAGAACAGCGGGTGTTGAGTCACAATCCGGCGAGAAATGGGGTCGCTCTTTAGAAGGGTATACGATGCCAAAAAAAAAAAAAAGCTCTGTGCGACTGTAGGCAGACATGCATTCTGGAATAAAGTCGACAAACGAGCTAGCGCATGAAAGAGACACCCTGTTTTCATACCACGAATTTTGTCTTCTCTCCCACAAACTTTCAAACCACGGAAAAGCTACTCGTCGAAAAATGGTAAACTTAAGAGGAACGTTGCAATTACTTGGCCCCCTCGTGTTGCGATGGATCCCGCAGTCTAGCTTTGCCCTCTGCAGCACAGCCACGGGCCTGTAAATAACAAGCTGTTGTCTTAATCTGTCACACGAGCAGGGAGCCCAGCGTCGTGCCTGACAATCGAGTAAAAAAAAAATATGCGACCTTACTCTCCTTACTGCTGCTTGTTTAGCTCCTCATCTGTTAGCGTCAGCACGGAGCCCATCAATCCGGCGCCACACGTGCTTCTCGTGCACGGTCATTAGCACAGAGCCGACCGGCCCGTTCTCCCTATCCGCTCGTCATACGCACCCGTTAATATTAGAACAGGGCCGACTGACCTGGCTCCTCTCTTGCTTCTCGTGCTTGGCCGTTAGCGCAGAGCCAATTGACCCTGCTCCCGATGGGCTCGTCGCGCACGCTCGTAAGCGTTATCGTGGGGGCGGCTGGCCGTGCAGCGGCCATCGCGCTAATCCGTTCTAACGCACGGCGGAACGGTCTGACAACGACGCGATTCGCTATAGCTTGAGCAAACTAGGCAGTTACTGATCCCATTGTGTGACGGAGGGGGTGACGGGAGGAACGGGACGGTGGGTGTTGGAACGCATCGGCATCCGTCAGCGACCGTAAGGAAGACGACAACGCAATGTTCCACAGCTGTATTCTGCATGCTATCCCTGCAGGAACAACAAAAAACAACAACCTGGTAAGCCAGCTGCTTCAGCTGGTTCTCTTGCTTAGTTATTGAGCTTCGCTCCAGTGAGTTTGACGGTTTAGTGGCTTGTTGACCTGCATGGTTACGATGGAAGCCCATTATCATGCCCTTTTGGACATCGGTCAAACCGCGTCCTTTGCCCATGACTATCGCTTTGCACTCTGCTCCAGCTGACTGGTGTGCTCGCTTATTTCTACATGCAGCAAAACGTGGCGGGCCAAGCGTGACAACGGGCAAAGGGTGGTGGCGTCTTGAAAAGCGCCGACTGAGCAGTGACCCCTCGGACATCGAGTGCCTCCCAACGGCTCAACAGTGTTGCCAGAGAGGAACGAGGACACTGTGGAGCAGTTAACCTCTATAACAAACACCTACCCCTTCACCTAACGCGAGCCAAGGCTGGTCCTTCCCACTATTAGGTAGGTGGTCATAACGTTCCGATATGACTATTTATATAAATATTTAACAAAACTTATTTAGTCGATCATTTAGAACAATTCATTTATTGATTCGCTCCATCTTCGTATCCTTTTCTTCACCTTCAGGGTCGAGGGAGGAGAGTATGCAACGAAAACCCTGCTGAAACAACAATATCGGAAGCCTGTTAACTTTGGTTCGTTATAGAAGGCAGTCACAAACTAATGGGGTCAAATGGGATTTTGTTGTCAGGACTGAATACGAGCCATTAGATTACCATTACGAGGCCATCAGGACGGATTCCGCGAGGGTTTGTAATGTTTTTTTTTTTTTTTCTTGCCTTCCCGGGGAACCGGGCCGATTATTAAAGTGCCTTCATTTCTCAGCGTGTGCGTGAAGAAACTGGGGCGCCGCGCTCAGAGTAAGAGAATACTCTTTTATGCCACTGAGATAATTGCACCGTGCCAAGATCCGCATGTCCTTTATTCGCTCTGCTAGTTCCTCGTTTTGTTGTTCTTTTGTATTTCTTTGGAAGGCCTCTTGACTCTGTGAGCTATCAGTTTGGACAGAAATTTATTAGGGGACCAATTAATATGACGCAATTGCGATGACTTGTTGGTGCCTGCAAAGACTGCGAATCTCCAAAACAACCTATTCGAGAGACGTGCTCGGAAACTAAGCCTACCCCCTACCCACCCCCCTACGCAAGCCGAGCTATTCGTTCAGGTCCGGATAATTTCATCATTTTCATCATTCTTTTCACGGCGAGGTATTCAATCAGCCGCTGTTGCTAATTGAGAAGCTTTGCAGCGATATATATATATATATAAAACGCACGATGAGATCGCCTAGAAGCTACGAATTTAATTAGTGTTGCCTGAGGACAATGCAGGGTTCACGTTATGGGGAAAATTAACACGGGCCGACGCGGGCGGGGGGGATGATCCGCTTGCTTTGCGTGACTGGAAAACGCAGTTATGTGTAGCGTTTGAAAGAAGTGACAGATTGGTGAGGAGCCTCAGAATGCCTCAAAGGGGTATTAGACCTGCGCCGACGTGGGTAGTAGCAGAGCGTGGTGGTGTCTAAAACACTGACATTTACATGCCACCACAAACTACAACAGCACATATCAGCAGGATAAAGGTGAAGTGCGATTCTCCACTTCCCTCAGCACCAGAGTTGTGAGGTTAACGTGCTAACAAACACTGAAAGTCGACAGCCATCCAAATCCTTTCGGGCACATGAAACAAAACATGAGATTTGGCTCACTAATGACTTCTAGTGTTTGATAGCGCTCACTCAGGTGTGGATCTGAGTAATGTGAGGTTCAGGTAATGTAAAACCTCCGCAAACAGTTTTCAGCTAAGTTTCAAGTGAAACATCCCTCGATCACGTCCCGTCGTGCCTTCGGATGCAGTCTGAGCTTACGTTCGTCTAGTCTGCTCACAAGCCAGTAATATGTCTCTTGGGTTTAGCCGTTAGCATACACATTGAATGGACTGCTGGCTGCGCTTCTGTGGTTTCCTCCTTGAATGTACAGCGGCGGCTTAGCATAACTTAGCATAATTACTTCATTTATTTACCAGTTTGTAGCAACATTTAGCCAAGAGTCTGTTGTTTAATTACCAATATATCTGGGTGGCCAGACGTCCTCTTTTCTCCCACCCCAGACATAAATATCTGGCATTTTGGCCCTACCTTCTCACCGCCACTACTGGTCAAACTGCTTTGGTCCCGCCTTCTTACCACTGCTATTGGTCTTCATGTACCTGCATGTACCACATCAACCATTGGTCAGACTGCTTCCCAGCACAGCCCAAAACATGTTTTTGTGTTTGTTTTGTTTTTTTTACATGGTCATGAAAATAATAAACAGATTGGTAAATTCTACTTTTTTTCTTTTTGAGGCCTACTTATTGCATTTTGACACAAATTGAAATCAAAGTACAAACATATATGATTTTAATGGTATTTAACTCTCTCCTACCCTCACAAATACACACTGCCATGGTTCTACAACCTACCTACCTGGTAGGGCCTACCTGACCATATATATATATGTCCAATGTTGTTTTCAGATCCAGATCCAAGGGGATCCAAAGAGAGAGGCATGTACCTGAACGAACTGCAATCCCCGTGCTGACAGGCTGGATTGTACTATGGAGGTTCCAGCAAATTCCCATAGGGACGGGTTTATTGTACCCGATGCATGCATGTCGTTCTCGATTCCGTCCGCAGTTCTGTTTAAGAAGTGTATAAAGCGTTTGCACTGCTTTATGGTCTATCGCCACCTTTAAGGTAATAGAAATGTGCACTTCAGTGCTGTTCTAAAAACACAAGCATGTTTGAGTAACGCAGACCTCGCGCAAGCCATCAGTTCCCCTTTTAAACA
Organism: Salminus brasiliensis; assembly: GCF_030463535.1. Classification (NCBI taxonomy): domain Eukaryota; kingdom Metazoa; phylum Chordata; class Actinopteri; order Characiformes; family Bryconidae; genus Salminus; species Salminus brasiliensis. The sequence continues at coordinate 32,974,562 of NC_132897.1, forward strand.
GCACGAATACGAGGACTGGCAGTGAAGCATTGCCGTATTGATTCAGGTGCATGCTTGCTTAGAGGAAAACATCAATCAGAAAAGAAAAGGAGAGAGGGACTGTCGTTTCCAGGAAACAAAAACCCATGGCGTCTTAGGATATTTGCTCAATCTGGGACAGGATTGCTTTATTTAGCTGACGGTGGCTCTTTCTGAAGGGGATGAAACTTTGCCTGAGGAGCCCGCAAACAGAAAAGCGAGAGGGTGATCTATTTCTTCCACCAATTGCTGCCTCCAGCATGATGTGGTGTCTAAACATGGTGAGCTCTTTGTAGAAGAGCTCAGGACTCAGGATTAGGAATGGTCACTCAGTGTTTTTTGCAAACTCACTTTTGGGGGTGTGGCATAACACACTAGCTCTAAAGAAACCAGTCCAACTCGAGAGAAGGTCTCAAAGCAAAGTTGGTGATGAGAAGCAATTAAAGTCAAGGGGAGATTAAGAAACAAACAAGTTGGAGACTAGGACCAACCTAAACCAAGGGGAGGTCTTTGAACAGATGGGTCAGTGACCAGGACCAGCCTAGGTCGAGGGAAGTTCTCAGAACAAATAAGTTGATTATTAAAATCAAGAGGAGGTCTTGGATCAAACAAGTTGGTGACTAGCACCAGTTTAAATCAAGGGGAGGTATGAGAACAATCAAGTTAGTGACCAGGACCAGTCCAAGTCAAAGGGAGGTCTCAGAACTAATGATTTGATGACTAGAACCAGGAGAGGATGTAGAACAAACAAGTCAATCATAAGAAGCAATCAAAGTCAGGGGTGGGTTATGAACAAACAAGTTGGGGACTAGCACCAGTTTAAGTAAAGGGGAGGTCTTTGAACATACGAGTTGGAGACTAGGACCAGTCCAAATCAGGGTAAGGTCTCAGAACTAGGAGGAGTTGGTCACTAGGACCACTTGCCCAAAACTGGTGCTAGTCACCAAATGGTCTCAGAACTAATTAGTTGATGACTAGGTCCAGCCCAAGTCAAGCAGTGGTTTTAGAATAAACCATTTGGCGACTAGCACCAGTTTAAATCAAGGGAGGGTTTAGAACAAACAAGTCGGTGATTAGAAGCAGTCAAAGTCAGGAGGAGGTTTATAAACAAACAAGTTGGTGACCAACACCAGTCCAAGTCAAGGGGAGGTTTCAGAACTAAGGAGTCGGTCACTAGCACCAGTACAAGTCAGGGGGAGGTCTCAGAACTAAAGAGTCGGTCACTAGGACCAGTCAAAGTCAGGGGGAGGTTTATAAACAAACAAGTTGGTGACCAACACCAGTCCAAGTCAAGGGGAGGTCTCAGAGCGATCAAATCTGGCCAAGTCTGTCCCTGTGTGCACTGATGATGTGTACGCTATACGAGCTAAACCTCTACTCCCGTTAAACCCAAACTCCACATTTAGACTTTCCGAATTCTCAGCTGGCAGCCCTGCCTGGTGTTTTATTTGTCATCATCAATATCTTCCCGCTACACTACTGTCTCGCCCAATGTAATTACAGCAGCCTCGCTCCTTCCTTAATGGCCCTTCTGTGGTGTCCAAATTAAGTTCCCTGCCTTCTGCTGGAGAAGCCTCGAAGACTAAAGTCATCCGTTAGAGCTGCCTCAGATTTAGCTAACGTCTTTATGGTCTACAGGGGGAGGCCGCATCCCGTTAATCTCCGCGCCTTTCCGCTCTGGTTTCGGCCTGCCTTCGGACCGGATTTCTTAAAATGCCTCGGCTCCACCCGGAGCTTTCGCTCACCGAATTCAGAGTTTGGAGTTTTCTCTGGAACTTTGTGGGATCTGGTTTCTTTATAAAAAAGGAAGAACTACCTCCAGCCAGGCAGGAAAGAAAGGTAGCCAGCTCCTGGCGGAAAGCTCTATGTAGCACCGTTCGCCATCTTCCTTCTGGCTAAAGAGGCAGGGCGAGTTTATTGGTATAGCGCAATTTACACACAGAGGTCATTGAAAGTGCTTTACATTAAGAGAGAGAAAAAAAATAATACAAAGGGCTCACACAGATGCTCATCCTCCACAAAAAGGCACTTTGAAAGCACTTAGCAGGATCCTGGGCAGGCGGTGGTGGAGAGGGCTATATTTATAGGCAACGAGATTAGAGCTGGCAGAAGAACAGGGCTGAGGTTAATTGTAAGGGAACATTTCGAGCTGTATAGTTTATAATCAAGCACAGAAAAGAGAATCTAATAATAGTAGAGTAGCTCTCAAAGGCCTCAAAGTGACTATAAACATCGGATGATCACACATCAAATCTAAATCATAGGACTGGAAAAGAAAATAGGCCCGTTTTATACAGCGGCAAGCAAACGTTTGGGCATTATCTAATCTAATTTAGCCAATCCTGAGTAGGGTATGTCCCGATCATGTCATTTTGCCCCTTCAATGGGTTCTGAATGGGCTCTTCAGTGCTGGTTTAAAACCAGAGGAAGGGGAGCGGTTCTCCCGCTGGTGAAACAGAGCGTTTCAGTGACCGTTTTATTAAGGTTCAGATAGTATGGTCTGTTTTCATGCTCCACTGTGAAATAGTAGTCTCAACACCGTGGTTAAAACAAAGACTCGGAACTGGATCCAGATTAAAATAGTCAATACCTGACCCAATAAAATATGCCTGGGATAGGGACATGCCTAATCCTACAAGGACAGCGCCGGGCCTAGCTAACGGATGCCTGTGCCGGCTAACGTCACTTTAACAGTGATGATGGCAAAGAGAGCGCCATCTACCCCCCTGGAGTAGCGTCGATTATCGTTATGAACTCCTGACGCTTACAGGCGTTTTGAGGGGGTGTGCTCAGACTTGCCAGCATGCCACCGTACATCCGTCCCAGTTTTCTCAGCAAGTTATCGGGACGCCTCGGTTTCTCACTCCCCACAAACTCCAGGTAACGAGCCTTTGGCCAGAGCTTAATTTACAGAGGACATCGTGTTCTGGCCCAGCTTCGTGCTCTCTATGTTACGTCAAACAAAGGCATCAGCTAGCGGCGCCGGCAGCTCAGAGATTTGAAACTTTAATGAGGCTTCGGGAGAGGAAATGGCAGGAGAACTCCAGGTAACTCCGGGTGACACTTCAGGCAATCAGGAGGCGCAGGAAGGGAAAGTCATTTATCCGGAGACTTCCAGCAGATACACAGACATTTGCTCGATTTAGGAGTGCATAATAATGGCACAGAGACTTCCTGTACACCGGGTTAAAAAAAAAACACTGTTTATGATGCTCTGCTATTTCTGCATATTGCCCTTCTTTCCTATCGACCCCCCCCAATCACATCATTCTCACTTGTGTCAGTATACTCACATCCACCTTTTTATCCCCCCCAGAAACACCTACCCTCTGCTTCCACTCAATGACCACTTCTCGACTTCCACCTACATGTAGGTCCACTGTATAGGTGCACAATTACATGCTACGGCCCATGCGACGTACCACAGCCCGAGAAAAGCCTCAGTCATTTTGGGTCTTCCAAGTACTGACCAAAATACAAGCCTATGCAGAACTTCTGAAAGCAAAAAAGGTTCCGCTTCCATGAGCCGCTGGTTGAAACGAGCAGTATTCCAGAACAATGTATGGTACAATATTCCAATATGGCTTCCTCACAGTATTTTTTCGGCCTTCAAACCTTCCTTAGCTTCAGAGACCAGACAAGGCTCTGGATCCATGGGCTCTAAATACTGGTTCCACGGGGTCTTTGCATAATGCCATTTCTGGGTGGTTCTTTCAAGGTCTGTTTTTGCAAATGAGATGTGGAGGCTTCAAGAACGTCCACACGATGTAAAAGGGTCTAGGCGGACCACAGAAAATGTATCTTAACCTTGAAGAAGCTCGTCTTAGTCAAGTATGGCGTATTTGGGAACAACAACGACGCCACTTCCTGCCACATTTACTTAGGAGTACAATACCATGGAGGTGAGGAACTCCGGAAAATAAATAGAGCAGGACCGGACAAAGAGTTTTCAAGAGTCTGAGATGTTGTCTATCTAAGGCCACGCTCCCTTTCGGAGCCTGCAGTCCATGCCGAAGCTTGCCAAAGTGTGAAGATGATGCGAACACAAGGATATAGACTGAGAACTCTTCCTGGGATTTGACAGTAGAGCAGCTTAAACCCCAAATCTGGTTTTAATCCACTACCATCCAGTGGATCGCAGAAGTCGGCAGCGTGAAAACGCAGTTTACAGATTGCGTATTGCGGCTATTGCCACACTGCGTATGCAAATGCAGGTAGTGAATTTCTCAGAGGGGTACAGCTTAGTCTAATACTGATACACTGCAAATCATGTTCGGTGCAAAGAAGTCGGAATGCTGATGTCAAGCTGAAACAACAGGGCCTCCCGGGATCAGAGCTAGGGCCCGGGTCGAGGCAAGCCTCGGCCGCCTCGCTAATGCCAGTTACGCAAAGAATCGATACCGGCTGCCTCCGGATGGCCTGGATTGATCTCCCTCGGAGCGCACATTAGAGACATGCAAGGCGTACTTTGAAACTCGGAAAAGGAAAAGGCCGGCTCCCTCCGAAATTTGCCAGGCTCTGCCCGAGGCTGCGAGAACTACGTCACACTCCCAGATTCGGCCAGGACGGCTTGAGGTTTTGTCTTTGAGAGGCTTCCAAGTTCTTTAGCGTGCTGTGCTGAAATCCAACGGTGTGCCGGGAGGGAAGGGGGGGGGGGGGGGGACTTTGGGAAATAAAAGTAATACCCTGGACTTAGTGCGTTTCGGCTGGCTTTAATAAGTCTGCCAAAGCGTCTGGGGCCCTTTGGTTTGAAGACGGCAAGCAAAAGAGCGTAAGCTGTTTGAGGATGCAGGTGTCACAGGGATTGATGGTCTGCCCCAGAGAGGGACGCACAATCTCTACTGTCTCAGAGCGTCAGACGCAGATGGCACGGCTAATGGTGGCATCATTCAGAGGCAGGGAACAGCAGCGGATATAACGGTGAGAGAGAGAGAGGGGTAGAAGAATGACAGCGGGGAAGCGATGAAGACAGAAAGAGGAAGAGCGAGAGAGGAAAAAAAAAAACAAAAAACAGCACAAGGCTCTAATCAATCGCTGCTGTATCCGTAGGCAACGGAAAGTCGACTGCACCGGGTTGAACCTACGCTGATCCAAACTGAACCAGGGGGACCTGACCTGAACCACCGTGACTTTAACTGAACTAAGCTGAACCGAGCAGAGTCAGGTACTGCGCTTACTGCCATTCCAACCATCCAGTTGTACAGAATTAGCCTCAACACAATAAGCAACTCAACTGCCTGAGCTAAACTGAGTCTGTCTGTTTACGGTTAGAGTCATCAGCCACAACGTCTACCTTACACCAGCTAGAGTGAATAACATCTAGCTAAAAAAAAAAAACAGAGTCATGTATGTCTAACTTACAACAGCTAGAGTAATTAACATCTAGCTAACAGCAGTCAAATTAATTAACATCTAGCCGACTTCTTTAGCTAGATCTTAATTACTCTAGCTGAAGACCACATTTAACTAACATCAACTCTAGCAGTTAACATCTAGGGAACACCAGCTAAAATAGTTCCTATCTGGCTAACATCAGCTAGAGGAGTTAACATTTTGCTGATATGAGGTAAAATATTTAACATCTAAGTAATGTCAGCTAGAGCAGCTAACATCTAGGCAATGTCAGCTAGAGCAGTCAACGTCCAGCAAACATCAGATTGAGAGGTAAACATCCACCAAACACCAGCTAGAGTAGTTAACAGTTTGCTGACATCAGCTAGAGTAGTTAACATGTAGCCAACATCATCAGCTTGAGTAATTAAGATGTAGCCAACACCAGATTGAGAAGCAAACATCTAGGGAAGACCAGCTAGAATAACATCTGGCCAACATCAGCGAGAGTAGTTAACATCTAGCAAACATCATATTAAGAGGTAAACATTTACTGAACACCAGCTAGAGTAGTTAACATCTAGCCAACATCAGCAGCTGGAGTAATTAAAACATAGACAACACCAGATTGAAAAGTAAACATCTAGGGAACACAAGCTAGAATAACATCTGGCCAACATCAGCTAGAGTAGTTAACATCTAGCCAACATCAGCAGCTAGAGTAATTAAGGTGTAGCCAACACCCGATTGAGAAGTAAACATCCAGCAAACACCAGATTGAAAAGTAAACATCCAGCAAAACACCAGATTGAAAAGTAAACATCCAGCAAACACCAGATTGAGAAGTAAACATCTAGGGAACACAAGCTAGAATAACATCTAGCCGACGTCAGCTAGAGCAGCTCCCATCTAGTCAACGTCAGTCACTGAGCTTGCCTGAATGAGGTGGAACCTTGCCGTTTTCTCTGGTTCTCTACTCAACCAGGCTGAACCAGGTTCTTTGCAGGTTCTAGCTGGATCTAAAGGCACCTTAAACAAGACTAAGCCAGACCGAGCTTCTCCAGGCTGCTCTGGAAGCACTACGACTGTGTAAACAATGCGCCATCAGCAGATGTACACAGCATGAGGTGAGCATCACTACAATGAACAATAGAGCAAACAATGGAGTCCCAGCTATTGTTGGATGCCAGACTGGAAAACCTGCCTTATCTGGGAGACAGGGTACGGCAAAGCACCTGATCGTGCCATAACAACCCACCGCTAATTGTTACCATTAATCATCTGAGACAAGTAACCAGCCACCGGTGCCACAGTTCCACAGTTCCAAGCTTTTATAGGAACACCAATGTAACTCCTCAGCAGCAGCTACCTCTGTACACGTGCGAGTAAAGGGCCTAATGGCCCGAAGCTGCTGCCATGCAGGAGATGTGATCTAGAACCTGATTTGAGCGTCCCGAGCTGCCGCTGAACAGTGGTTCTGATGCACCGCCTAGCCCTGCTCGACCATATGCCCCGAGGTTGGCCAGTGAGGAGGCTGATAAATGAGTGCTAAGCAGCAGAGCCAGCGAATCTGGTGGGACCTGGAGCCAGGGAGAGCATCTGTGCTCGTGCATGCGGTCCATGCTGTCGTCGTCGTGTTCAGCCTCCCCTCGGGGTGGCCACCGGCAGCACCCGGCAAGTCCAAAAAAAAAAATGTAATAAATAAATAAACGCGCGCCGAAAGGTTATGAGCTCAATCCCAGCCGACAACGCGCGTCTCACGCTGCCGTGCCCCTGAGCGAAGGCACTTAACCTCCGATCGCTTCGGGCTGACGACTGCTCCAATCATGAGCGACCGTATGTCACCTCGTTGTCCTGTAAGATGAAAGCCAATCTGTCGTCTTCTAGGCCCTTCTCCTGGAGCACCTGCTGTCATATGGACAAAAGTATTGGGACATCTGCTCATTCGTCGTTTTTTTCTGAAACGGAACTCTCTCTACTGTCCAGCGAGGAAGGCTTTCTACTAGATTCTGAAGGAGCATTGCTGTGAGGATTTGACTGCATATACCCCTCTAGCCCATGCCTGGCATTAGCCATGGTGCCAACTCTCTGCTCCAGAGAGTACCAATCTATTGGCAGCACTTCTCTACGGAGACCAGACAAGCCCGTGCACCACTGTGTCAGCAATAGGTGGGGCTTGAAAAAGAGCTGAATGCGTTCATCAGAAGGGGCGTCCACAAACATCTGGACATACAGTGTAACGCCCGAACCAAGGTTGCTCAGCTGCCGGTTTCCGACCGGCGGTTTTGAGCGCGGGCTCCCTAGCAGGCACGGTGACACTTAGCAAGCAAAATAAAAGCTGCTTGAAACCTTCCCAAGGTTACAGGGGTAAAGAAAGAGCGGGCGAGAGAGCGCCAGAGAGAGAGAGACTGTGCTATAGGCAGGCTGTACGTGCTGGAAGGCACCGTGGGCAAAGGCATCAGCTCAGAGACGTAATTGGAACAGTCAGTGCCTCTCCGGCTTCAATATAGTGGAGTCCCATAGAGAGGAAATCAGGACTGAGGCGAAGCGCTGACGGATTCACTGACTGCTCCTGGTTCTTCCTGCGTTGCTGCTGTCTGAGGTGAAGCTCCACGCTCTCGGATTTAGGCCTTTTTTCTGTCGTTGGTTCTACTTAGATTACTATACCGCAAAGCTTCAATCCGTACATCATCAACTTGTGATGTCCTGGTGTACAGCTGCCCCACAAGCCGCGAAAAAACGGCCGCCGGCACTCTCCTAGGTGCTGAAACTCTCAGCTTCAGCACCACCTCCGCGGACAGCGACTGTGCATCGGTTAAACGAAGGCGCGAACAAACTCCAGGGGAACTCTTCTCCCCGGGACAAGGCTGGGTCTCTCTTTAGTACCCCCGATTTCAGAAGAAACAGCAGGTGTCCCAATACTTTTGTCCATGTAGTGTATATAAATATATATATAATTATATAGTGCCATAATACTGAATATCAGGCTCGGAAGCAGCGTACGCACGTCAGCAGACGCATGCTTACACACACGGACACACTCCATTCCAGTCTAGTCTGTTTGAAAGCTTCCGGCTGACTGCCTCTTTTGAGCTCCCCTTATATCCTCTCTTTGCTTCCTGTAGCTCTGGACAACGTGTACACACACACACACACACACACACACACACACACACACACACTCGGTGCTCTTCCTTTAGCTTTTGGGTCGATTAGCCCTGTAGGCCAGCAGGCAGCGGACGCTGATGTGGAGTGAAAGAATGACCCAGTGTGGCTCGTCCGTGTGCTCGTCCAGATGACCCTCATCCAGCCAGAACAGAGCTCGGCTCTCTCGCTCTCTCTCTCTCACACACACACACACACACACTTTCAAAGACATCCTCACATGCCCCTTCTCTCTCTTTCTCGCACACACACTCTAGTATTGGTTAGTGTAAGGAGAGTGGGGGAGCTCACACTGATGGACTGAGTGGTGGATTCTCTCTGAAGCAGACTCCGAGGTAAGCAGTGCACCCAGTGGGCGCGTGTGTGTGTGTGTGGGGGGGTGGCTGTCTCGTTGGGGGAGATGAGTGTAATTACGTGTCCCGAAATACAGAGGCTCTGAGCAGCTGAACGTGACAACTAAATAGAACTGTACACAGAACCCCACAACAGCTACCAATTACAGCCCCGACTCCAGACCGGACCTGCAGCAGCCGCTTCACTCTGACAGTGTGTGTGTCTCAACAGGCATCACATTATAGCAGCAATTCAAACTAATATATTTGAATAGGAATTATTAAAATGACACATGATTATATTTTTATTATTAATAATGAATATATTGGAAAATAAATGATAATGTCTCCAAAATAAGAATAATACAATATCCCACAATTATGATTGTTTAGTTATTAGTGTCTGTTTTATTTTAGATTAATTACAATAATTTAGCTGTAATCATTTCTTATTATTTATTTGTTAATCATTTATTAATATTATTATTTGTAGTAGTATTATTATTCACTTCTACTTTTTATTTTTGTTATTATAATAATGGCATAAATGCTTACTAACAACTACAATATATGTTCTTGTTTGTGTGTGTTTATGATTCTATAATTATAATGTTCTATGACAACTAAGAATGTATCACAATATAATATTGCATGTGTAGCTAATACAAACAATAAACGCAAAAACAATACATAATGCGTAAATAATAATAATTAATCTACACTGAAACAGCAACTACAAAACAGTACAATATACTAATTATGATACCTGAAAATATTATGCATGCTTATTATCAGTTATTACTCTCTGTAGTAACATATAACATCCTATTGATTGAAATACAGATACTAAATATAAATATATGGAGTCAGTATGGGGTTGCTAGGAGGTTGCATCCCAGATGTGGTTGCATGTGGCTCACCAGTGTTTTGTTTTTTGTTTTTTTTTGCATTAGTGGCACATTCAAAAGGGCGCACAAACTTTTGCATGACATTACCTTTTTCAGATGGGGGGAAAAAAGCCAGAGAAAACTAGGCCTGGTTAGGTGCGTGTATGAGCGTGCATACTGTACGTGTGTGTGGTTAAGATTAGGGTTGGGAGCACACCACAGCAGCACATGGAAGCACCACCCCCATGCACACAACACAGTGGTGTAGGCGAGAGAGAGAGAGAGACTAAGGTGTAGAGCTGTCCTGTGATGTAATTTACTCTAGCGTTTGTTGTTCCTCCTCAGTGTGACGGAGAGGTGGCCTCAAGCTGGTGGTCCGGACCTCATATCAGCGGGAGAGACGGAGAGATGTAATTAAATATAAACAATACACCGGCTTCGGCCCAAGCGTGCGCACACACACACACACACACACACACTCTCCCAGAGTAACCTCTAGAACCTTGAAACCCACCACTGATGTGGCCACCTGCTGTTTTCCTCTCAGCTCAGTGTGTGTTAACAGAGAGGCATGTAAGAACAGATGTTCAGTGTATGTGTGTCTAACCAGTATATGTGTTTCGGTATATGGGATATCCCAGTATCCCAGTATATGGGATACCACAGCACCACCCTAACAAGCACCTGAGATGCCATAGCAACTGCCAAGCAACCGCTTTGCAAAACCATAGCAACGCCGTACCGACCACCCGGTATACCATAGCAATCACCCATGGTCATCTAGGACTGATAACGTGAGTTCTTCTAGACTCCGGGATTCGAACCCACGATGTGCCGATGCTACAGCAAAGCTTTGCCACTGTGTCTATTCATGGTGGAGAGATGCACGCAGGGCGCTGAGCCATAAAATAGTCCCCTAGGAATACTTATATTGTTCCGATTTGTCACCTTTTTCCGACAACACTGGTAGGTTCACTGTGGATTTAGACAACAAATCAAAATCTGGGTTGTTGTCATGGAGACAATCAAATCATGATAAGCACTCACTGATCCAAACTGTCCAAAACCCACAGCGCATCCAACAATAAGGGAGTCCTTGCAAATCATTTTCCATGGAAATTTTCCCAGGTTTCTCTCCTCAAATTAGTTACTGCCAACCCCACCTTCCCCCGAATCACACTATACTACTAGTGAACTCACAACCTCCTGATAGTATGGCGATGCTTAGACAGTTGTGCCACCCGGGAATAAAGGCTCTTATTAAGTGTACCGTGTTAAGAAAATATGCTGGTGCATTTCACTGTGTGTGTGTGTGTGTGTGTGTGTGTGTTTGGGGAGTGGTTACCTTTTGCTGTAATGGCAGGCTGTTCTCCCAGTAGTAGTTTGATTCTCTTGGCATGGATCTTGCCCTGGTAGTGAGACTGAGCCACTACAGCTGAGGTGAAGGACATGTTACACAGCGTGCAGCACTTATTCTTATCCACATCTCCCTCCTCACTGCCCTGCAACACACACACACACACTTTCAGAATACATTCTGATACTGCACAATACTGTAACAAAGACACAGCAAACAGAAGCACAAAGTAGGGGTTTCTAATAAAGTGGCCAGTGAGTGGAAGAAGCACAAGGTAGGCATTTCTAATAAAGTGGCCAGTGAGTGAAAAAAGCACAAGGTAGGGGTTTCTAATAAAGTGGCCAGTGAGTGGAAGAAGCACAAGGTAGGTGTTTCTAATAAAGTGGCCAGTGAGTGGAAGAAGCACGAGGTAGGGTGTTTCTAATAAAGTGGCCAGTGAGTGGAAGAAGCACAAGGTAGGGGTTTCTAATAAAGTGGCCAGGGGGGGGTGTCCCCCAACTCTGTCAGTTTCAGTCCGTCCTAGCGTAAAACCCTGGGACGGTGAATGGACAGGAATACAAAATCAGGTAATGATGACCAGGAATAATAATATTAATGATAATAATAATAGACTGAAAATGAAGGAATCTCGCATCTGCATTGGCTCCTGGGTGATACAGTAGAATCAATGCACTCCCATTCAAAGTTGTGTTGATTGCAAACAGCTGGAGGGGAAGCGGCAGCTTTAATGGGGCATTTGTGTCAATGTCTGCGTTTTTGCATTCGCGCTGCTCGCGGCTGCACCGCTAGATCGCAGCTGACTGACTGGTGGTGGGGGTAGGGGGGGAAATCAACCGGTACGACATTGATCATCTCTTGATCATCTCAGCCTACCAGACCCCCTTCCCCTCCCCACCTCCCCTGCATGTACCCCAACCAGGGCCTATTCCTCGGTTCCTGCAGTGGCTCAGCACAGGCTGGACCTCTACTGAGCAACATCACACCGATTGGAGGGTCAGAATTTGCCACCAACAGCATGAATCCATGGACCCGATGGTAGGATGGTCTAAGGACCTTAGACTGTGATGCAATAACTAGGTGCTTAAGGTCCCTGGACCATCCTAGCTGTAGTACTGGTGGGATGACAGCTGGCAGAATCAGCAGCTTGGTTGAACTGATAGAGAGAGAGAGAGAGAGACAATGAGAAATGAATGGCTGAACATCCCTGGCAGGCGAGAAAGCGCTCATTTGCTTGCCGATGGGGTGTGAGAGCGGCTGCGATTGCAAAGTTCCCGAAGCAGGCGGAGTGTGACATCACCGGACTAGTGTGAAGAGCCTGGTCCTCGTCTCTCTCTCTCTCCCTCTCTGTGTTTGAGTTGTTTATCTGGGATCGGATCCGCGGCTCACGGTCAGGTGAGGTGAGAGTAAGCTGTAATTACAGTCAGCCGAGCTTTATTGATAGCAATCCAAACAGTCCCCGCCCCCCCAGCACGGCTTCCAGAGCTCTCAATGAAACCAGACGCACATTTGCATACATTTTTCACACCTTTTGTACCATCCGCACACACACACACACGAGCACAAATGTGTGAACGTGGAGAGGAATGCGGAGGTGCATGTGGCATCGAGGCACATGCGCACACACACTTGCTCACATTCTGTGTGTAATCCGCTATGCTGCAGTGCAGAACTGATGGCTGTGCACGGCCCATGAGTGAGTGTGTCTCACGAGTCACGGGCTGCCGCAGCACAGTGTCCTATATACGGTGTGTGTGTGTGTGTGTGTGTGTGTGTGTGTATATACATACACACATCCCACCGTGTGTATTAACATACATGCAATACATATGGGATATGGGGGTATTTACAAAGATATGATGCATACGGGACATTTTTATGTAGGTATTTGCATAGATATGATACATATGGGATATAACATGGGTATCTGCATATACTTGATGCATATGGGAAGTACCATAGGTATTTGCATATATATGAGACATAATAAATGGGTAAAGGATTATATGTGATGCATATAGGACATTTCTATATAGGTATTTGCATAGATAGGATACGTATGGGACATAACATGGGCATCTGCATATATATAACAATGCATATGGGACATTTTTATATAGATATTTGCATACATACGATGCATATGGGACAAAATGAGAATGAATGTGCATATGTATGACACATACGGGACATTCTAAACATGTATTTACATAGCTATAATACATATTGGACATATTACATATAGCTATTTGCATACAGATATAATGCATTTCTATACAGGTATTTACGCAAGGCATTCATCAAGGACGTTACCTCTGTTTCACAAGTGCATACACAAGCCAGCACCAATCATCGACACGCCTCCTCACGACCTTCTCCCGTCCTTCTACACACATCGCCCATGTCTTACATCCAAGGCCTACGTGTAGTGACAGCACGGCTCCGACCCAAACACACTTCACCGCAGTTTGAAATGTTGCACAGCAAAAGCGTTCCCCCAAGTAGTCAGAGCGACCTCCCATTAAAAACAAATTTGATGGCCTCAAGAGTGCACTGAATAAAATGTCAGCTGATTGGCAGTGAGCAGTTCTTGCTGTTTGGGTAATTTGTATGAGGGCGAGTGTTTTTTAGCCGCAAGCAAGGTTGATGCCTGCTGGAGACAGAAATGAAAAACTGTGATAAACAAGCTGTTTGGCCCTTTCACACCCACATTAAGGCTGATTTCACGCACCTTTTAACACACTTAGGAGATACTAGTCCATACACTAATCAATAAACATGCCTATACAGTAAAATAGGAGATATTAGTCCATAAACACTCCTATACACCAGAAGATTAGTCCATAATCACCTCAATAAGCACTCCTATACACTAGAATAGGATATATTAGTCCATAACCACCCTCAATAAACACTCCTATACACTAGAATAGGAGATATTAGTCCATAAACACCACAATAAACACTCCTATACACAAGAATAGGAGATATTAGTCCATAGACAACCTCAATAAACACTCCTATACACTAGACTAGGAGATATTAGTCCATAGACAACCTCAATAAACACTCCTATACACTAGAATAGGAGATTAGTCTATAGTCATCTCAATAAACACTCCTATACTCTAGAATAGGAGATATTAGTCCATAGACAACCTCAATAAACACTAGAATACGAGATTAGTCTATAGTCATCTCAATAAACTCTCCTATACACCAGAAGATTAGTCCATAATCACCTCAATAAACACTCCTATACACTAAAATAGGAGATATTAGTCCATAAACAACCTCAATAAACACTAGAATACGAGATTAGTCTATAGTCATCTCAATAAACACTCCTATACACTAAAATAGGAGATATTAGTCCATAAACAACCTCAATAAACACTAGAATACGAGATTAGTCTATAGGCACCTCAATAAACATTCCTATACACTAGAATAGGAGATATTAGTCCATAAACAACCTCAATAAACACTCCTATACACTAGAATAGGAGATATTAGTCCATAAACAACCTCAATAAACACTCCTATACACTAGAATAGGAGATATTAGTCCATAAACAACCTCAATAAACACTAGAATACAAGATTAGTCTATAGTCATCTCAATAAACACTCCTATACACTAAAATAGGAGATATTAGTCCATAATCACCTCAATAAACACTCCTATACACTAGAATAGGAGATATTAGTCCATAAACAACCTCAATAAACACTCCTATACACCAGAAGATTAGTCCATAACCACCTCAATAAACACTCCTATACACTACAATACGAGATTAGTCTATAGTCATCTCAATAAACACTCCTATACACTAAAATAGGAGATATTAGTCCATAATCACCTCAATAAACACTCCTATACACTAGAATAGGAGATATTAGTCCATAAACAACCTCAATAAACACTCCTATACACTAGAATAGGAGATATTAGTCCATAATCACCCTCAATAAACACTCCTATACACCAGAAGATTAGTGCATAACCACCTCAATAAACACTCCTATACACTACAATAGGAGATTAGTCTATAATCACCTCAATAAACACTCCTATACACTAGAATAGAAGATATTAGTTCATAATCACCCTCAATAAACACTCCTATACACCAGAAGATTAGTCCATAACCACCTCAATAAACACTCCTATTCACTAGAGTAGGAGATATTAGTCCATAAACAACCTCAATAAACACTCCTATACACTAGAATAGAAGATATTAGTCCATAAACAACCTCAATAAACACTCCTATACACTAGAATAGGAGATATTAGTCCATAAACAACCTCAATAAACACTAGAATACGAGATTAGTCTATAGTCATCTCAATAAACACTCCTATACACTAAAATAGGAGATATTAGTCCATAATCACCTCAATAAACACTCCTATACACTAGAATAGGAGATATTAGTCCATAAACAACCTCAATAAACACTCCTATACACCAGAAGATTAGTCCATAACCACCTCAATAAACACTCCTATACACTACAATACGAGATTAGTCTATAGTCATCTCAATAAACACTCCTATACACTAAAATAGGAGATATTAGTCCATAATCACCTCAATAAACACTCCTATACACTAGAATAGGAGATATTAGTCCATAAACAACCTCAATAAACACTCCTATACACTAGAATAGGAGATATTAGTCCATAATCACCCTCAATAAACACTCCTATACACCAGAAGATTAGTCCATAACCACCTCAATAAACACTCCTATACACTACAATAGGAGATTAGTCTATAATCACCTCAATAAACACTCCTATACACTAGAATAGAAGATATTAGTTCATAATCACCCTCAATAAACACTCCTATACACCAGAAGATTAGTCCATAACCACCTCAATAAACACTCCTATTCACTAGAGTAGGAGATATTAGTCCATAAACAACCTCAATAAACACTCCTATACACTAGAATAGAAGATATTAGTCCATAATCACCCTCAATAAACACTCCTATACACCAGAAGATTAGTCCATAACCACCTCAATAAACACTCCTATTCACTAGAGTAGGAGATATTAGTCCATAAACAACCTCAATAAACACTCCTATTCACTAGAATAGGAGATATTAGTCCATAAACAACCTCAATAAACACTAGAATACGAGATCAGTCTATAGTCATCTCAATAAACACTCCTATACACTAAAATAGGAGATATTAGTCCATAATCACCTCAATAAACACTCCTATACACTAGAATAGGAGATATTAGTCCATAAACAACCTCAATAAACACTTATACACTAGAATAGGAGATATTAGTCCATAAACAACCTCAATAAACACTCCTATACACCAGAAGATTAGTCCATAACCACCTCAATAAACACTCCTATACACTACAATACGAGATTAGTCTATAGTCATCTCAATAAACACTCCTATACACTAAAATAGGAGATATTAGTCCATAATCACCTCAATAAACACTCCTATACACTAGAATAGGAGATATTAGTCCATAAACAACCTCAATAAACACTCCTATACACCAGAAGATTAGTCCATAACCACCTCAATAAACACTCCTATACACCACAATAGGAGATTAGTCTATAAACACCACAATAAACACTCCTATACACTAGAATAGAAGATATTAGTTCATAATCACCCTCAATAAACACTCCTATACACCAGAAGATTAGTCCATAACCACCTCAATAAACACTCCTATTCACTAGAGTAGGAGATATTAGTCCATAAACAACCTCAATAAACACTCCTATACACTAGAATAGAAGATATTAGTCCATAATCACCCTCAATAAACACTCCTATACACCAGAAGATTAGTCCATAACCACCTCAATAAACACTCCTATTCACTAGAGTAGGAGATATTAGTCCATAAACAACCTCAATAAACACTCCTATTCACTAGAATAGGAGATATTAGTCCATAAACAACCTCAATAAACACTAGAATACGAGATCAGTCTATAGTCATCTCAATAAACACTCCTATACACTAAAATAGGAGATATTAGTCCATAATCACCTCAATAAACACTCCTATACACTAGAATAGGAGATATTAGTCCATAAACAACCTCAATAAACACTTATACACTAGAATAGGAGATATTAGTCCATAAACAACCTCAATAAACACTCCTATACACCAGAAGATTAGTCCATAACCACCTCAATAAACACTCCTATACACTACAATACGAGATTAGTCTATAGTCATCTCAATAAACACTCCTATACACTAAAATAGGAGATATTAGTCCATAATCACCTCAATAAACACTCCTATACACTAGAATAGGAGATATTAGTCCATAAACAACCTCAATAAACACTCCTATACACCAGAAGATTAGTCCATAACCACCTCAATAAACACTCCTATACACTACAATAGGAGATTAGTCTATAATCACCTCAATAAACACTCCTATACACTAGAATAGAAGATATTAGTTCATAATCACCCTCAATAAACACTCCTATACACCAGAAGATTAGTCCATAACCACCTCAATAAACACTCCTATTCACTAGAGTAGGAGATATTAGTCCATAAACAACCTCAATAAACACTCCTATACACTAGAATAGAAGATATTAGTCCATAATCACCCTCAATAAACACTCCTATACACCAGAAGATTAGTCCATAACCACCTCAATAAACACTCCTATTCACTAGAGTAGGAGATATTAGTCCATAAACAACCTCAATAAACACTCCATAAACACTCAATAAGTGCTCTAATGAACACTCAATAAGTGCCAGAGCTCTTCTCCAGTAATGTTTTTAGCTTCTCAATACACTGAGCTGCTAATAGTTTCCAGACTCCCTGCTCACCAACCCCCCCACCCCTTCCCCCCCTCAGGGTTGTTCTCCTCATTCTTTCACCTGAAATATGATTTTGTTTTGCCGGGACAATCAGGGTGCTTTGTCAGCAGATTCATGGCCTTGATTGGTAGAACCTGGAGACATTTTATCATTTGAGCTACTGCCACTGTTCTGACCAAAAGCCGCCTTGATGCGCTGAAAGTTAGTCGATTTACAGGAAGATGAGCACGGACATTTGGCAAATTCAATACCGCGTCTCTCTTAATGGACAGACCCCTGGGGGCCCATGGACCTCACTTCTACAACTATAGCCTGAATGCTAAGGACCTTTGAAGAACCTCCACAAGTGGTCTTTCTACAGCATCTTGCGAAGCATTTTTTGCTAGTTGGCAGGTACCACAACATGTCTAGTTTCTCAAGGATAAAAAAAGAGAAATAAAAATGCTCACTCAAAGAAATGAGGAGAGCTGCCAACGTGGAATTTCGTCCCACCAGCTGAGCGGCCAGTCTCGCAGGATTAAGTGGGATAAAATGTAGGCAGAGAAAAAGAAAACCAAGGAAGCCCTAGAGAAGATTTTTTTTACTGCCTTATAGCTCATATCTCCATTGAAGTCCCTGTTTACCTTCTGCAGAGAAGCTCGTGTAGGTCTGAATCTCCAAGGACATGTTCAAGACGGATGACAAATTTTTCGCGCTGTAAATCTGAGTATGAAACTCTTTTAGACTGCACAAAGAAACCAGAGAGAGAGAGAGAGAGAGAGAGAGTGTTCTGGAGAGTGTTTGCAACCAGGGAAGGAAAGATGGTGTCCTAGACGCTCAATTTAATGGTGCATCGAGTGTTCCATGGTTGTAACGGAATGGCTCTGGTCCTTTTCAGAAGACCACGCAGGAGGTAAATTCACTTCGCTGGAAGTACGTTGGCATGGATTCAACATTAAATAGATTGTGTATTGCGTATTCGATTGTCCATGCTGGCCCCACATACAAATGCCCTCCAGGGTCCATGATGGGACCAGGAGGCTTAAACATGGGCCTCATTTTGGTGGGTTGTAATGAAGGGAAGCCCAACTCAGAACCCATGCCTGGAACAACACCTAGCCCACATTCCACCCATGCGAGACTCTACAGACTGACCTTCTGCAGGACGTATAGGGATTGGACTGCACAGGACCGGGGTAGCGTTATTTCTTCTGATGAACCCTCCTTCAGACTGTTTGGGACATCTGGGAAAACGATTGTCTGGAGAAGACAAGGTGAGATCCTCCAACAGCAACTTGAGCGATTTTGTGATGAACGAGGCTTTTTTCAGGCATCTAGGGTCCATGGCCAGGAAACTCCTATTGAGAACCTGTGGTCAACTCCAAGCACTGATTAGCCAAGGATGGGTTGCAATCAGTTAAGACTTTGCTAAGAAGCTGATATCCAGCATGTTATGGAGAACCGCAGTCTTAAAGAAGGGTCAATACTGTACTTTGCTTGAACTGGACGTAATGCGCTACCATTACCCCGACCCAGGGGTCGCAAGTTTGAATCCCGAGCCATGGCGCTTCGCCATCAGCGGCTGGAGTCTGAGGGAGTACAATTGGCCGTGCTCTCTCGCCTCATTCCTCTCTAGCGGGTGCGGCGGAGCTGAGCCACTAGTGCTAGGGGGAGTTACGAGTTACGTGGGTTGATTGGCAGTACCAAAACTGAGAAGTCAAGGCTAGGAGGGCCTGAAGCAAGTGAAGCGTCCGGTGAGGCTTACGCCTGCTACCGTCAGAACTTTCTGAAAGAACGCAAGCCAAGAATCATTTCTTAAGGCTCATACAGAACCAACCACTCATTTTGCTATGGCTCAATATATTCAGATTTTCATTTGAACGGTACCTTCACTTGAAACCCTCAGGGTCGAGCCTTACGTTCCCCCTCTGATTTAGCTGGCTCTTCTCAAGGTTCCTACGAGGGCCTTGATTCAGGCGGGCGAGATGGTGCTAAGCTCTGTAGGAGGTTAAGCTACTCCAGCAGCAAATCCCGAAACGGAAACGCCGCTCTAAAAATAAACACTCTTTCGTGGAAAACTGCTCGGCATACTTTCTCGAATGGCTTCCAGGTACCCCTCCTCTGTGCCTAAAGAGCAACATATGCCTAGAATTGTCGGGAGCGCGTCACACAGCCCATTCGAGCAAAAGCTACAAGACAGCCTGCCAGGTAGGACGTCTGTCGTCTTGTGTTGCGCCGCGTTGCTAATGACTTTTAAGCAGGTTGAAGTAAATCTATGCAAATGGCTGCAGCGCCGGAGAGAGCTCTTTGATCAGGTGTGTACAGCCGCAATAATACCAGCTGCTTTATTCAGCTTCAACAAATGTAACAAGGCCCGTCATAGCGACGACCTAAGCAACAGTTCTGGAGGTCGCCTGCTTCCAGGATCTTTTTCCGGCCGCGAAATCCAGGCTTTGCACTCTCTGGTTGCGTCTTTCAGACGGTCCGTCGTGCTCAGCAGGGATGAAGAGGTACGCGTGTGTGTGTGTGTGTGGGGGGGGGGGGGCAGCATGCAAGTGCGTGCACATGCAATCTGTTGGATGTCGCTAAAGGAGACAGCGAGCCAGCGGAGCATATGACTGTCACATCTTGTTCAGTCAGTGCTGCTCCCTTCACCTGTGATGTACCGAGACGAGGCCTGGGCACGGCAACCGGGGATCTCTTCAGCCAACATCAGCAGCGAGGAGCTTTACTGCTCAGCTGCAGCGGCAGGAATTTATTCCGAGAGATTAACTCTGCAAGCAAGTTCCCCGCAGCGTGCGGAAGGAGGAATTAGCAGCACATGCTGTACTGAAGAGCAACGACGTCTAGGTCAGGGTTCAACATCTCCATCGTCCTGTATGTATAAATAATGAGTACATGATACAAAATCCCCAAGATACACTGCCAGACCTGTCTCCCACCATCTCTCCACTTGGTTCCTCTCTGTGGTTCTTGGTCACGTTCGTATGGAGTTTCTC
Organism: Salminus brasiliensis; assembly: GCF_030463535.1. Taxonomy (NCBI): domain Eukaryota; kingdom Metazoa; phylum Chordata; class Actinopteri; order Characiformes; family Bryconidae; genus Salminus; species Salminus brasiliensis. The sequence goes on from NC_132897.1 coordinate 32,995,502, forward strand.
CCGCAGAGTCTTGGTTTCTATCATTGGTTTTTACTTATGATCTTTTATTTAAATCTTTTTGAGTTTCGGTTCTTCTCAGTGGTCCCACCTTTTGTTTTTTTTTAGGGGGGTTCCACTTGTCTTGGTTCTTGTCAGTGGTTCTTCCTCACGTTTAGATTTTCTTACAGGTTCTTCCCTATGGTCTTACAGAGTTTCTCCTTTTATAGATATGGTTCTTAGTGGTTCCACCTTTTGTTTTTAGGCAGTTTCTCCTTGTGAGTCTTGGTTCCTCTCAGTGGTTTGTCCACATGTTCTTGTGAGCCTTGGATCCTCTCAGCGGTTCTTCCTCATGTTATTTGGCAGTTTTTCCTTGTGAGTCTTGGTTCCTCTCAGTGGTTCTTCATTTTCTTGGCCAATTTCTACTAGTGAGTTTTGGTTCCTCCCAGTGGTTTGTCCATATGTTGAGTCTTGGTTCCTCTCAGTGGTTCTTCCTCATGTTCTTTAGCAGTTTCTCCTTGTGAGTCTTGGTTCCCCCTAATGTTTTTTTTAGCAGTTTCTCCTTGATTTCTCTCAGTGGTTCTTTAAGTTTGTAAGCAGTTTCTTCTTTTGAGTCTTGGTTCCTCTTAGTGGTTCTTCCTGTTCTTAGGCAGTTTCTCCTTGTGAGTCTTGGTTCCTCTCAGTGTTTTTTCAGTCTACTTTTTCTACTTTCGAGATGAGGTTCTTCTCAGCGATCCAGCCTTTTGTTCTTACAGAATTTGCTCTTTGACTTACATCCTCTTGGTGGTTCTTCATATTTTTTAGAATTTCTTCTTTGGAATCTTCGTTCCTCTCAGTATTTTCTCCATGTGTTTTGAATCTTGCCTCCTCTCAGTAGTTCTTTCTCATGCTCTAACAGATGTTCTCTTTAGCAGTCCGACTGAACCACATTGCAAAAAGTTCCTCTTGCGGCACAGAGTTGCTGCGTGGGGTGTGTGTCAGTATTTGTCTCTGACTGTATCTGAATGGGGAGTCACACTCCCTCCCTGTTGATGTTCATTTCCCATTTCTGAGCTCAACACATCCTTCCATTTACCTTGACAGAAGAGACTGCATCAGCAGGAAAACAGAGCAGTGGCCATGAGGGAGTCGGGGACGGGCATCCGGGGGTGTCAGGTAATATGACAGAGTTCAGAACACCAATGCACCCGTCAATCATTTCAGGGTCCTCTCTCAGTTGGCCTGCCTGGTATTTTCAGATAAACAAAAAACTGCTCTTGGGGCATGTTTTAGAGCAATAACGTGTCCTGGCAGGTGGAGTGGACTAAAGTGGGCACAGTCCTTCAGTCCTCTGGTCATATTCCTGGACTGTTGAGAATAAGCCTGGAATACTATGTGAATGTGTAAACAGTGATTAATTCTTTGGCGTTAATTATTCTTTGACGTTACAGAGATGGTCTCTCCGCCAAACCCGTCTTCTCTCCAAACCTCCCGTCTCGCCTCGAGAGCTGATGGGAAACGTGTGACACGTTTTGACACCCTGCCTCTCCCCTGGTGACAGAGGTAATGCAGCGCCTCTGCTGAGCAGAGGGCACCGCCTGTCAAAACAACCCTACCGACGGGACACCTCGCGACAGCCGAAATGTCATATTAATGGCCTTGTCGCACGTATACGCACCACGTCAAGCGCTGTTAAGGAAGACTTCGCACTAGTTGTGAGCTCTTGAGAAACTGCACAAAAGAGCTGTGGTGTTGTACCTAATATTTGGTACATTTCAGGCTTTTCATTTAGAGGATACAAAAAATTAAATACGAGCAAGGGCAGAATCCTCGTGCCTGATCTCGCGTCCATCTCTGCCATTCTAATCATCCTTGTCTGCACACACTTGGGACTTAGCCTTTGTATTCCACATCAGGGCCATAGAGCATGCCCACAAAATCCCTGTGAGCCTCCTGACTCGTTGAAGCAACAAAAAGAGCAGCAATAAATTCTAAAATGCAGAAAAATAGATGTTTGATGAGGCTGTTCTTCAGTAACAGCTTCATTCCAGTCTCAGTCACTGAACTCCGTAGCTCCTTTAAAGTGATTATTGGCCTCCCTGTAGCTTGAGGAGATACGGTTGGGCATGGAGGTATACCGGTTCGGTATGGTGACCTGAGCAACATTTGCCCACAGATTTGCTCCTGCACACTTGTAGGCTACCAAAGCTGACATCTCAGCTGGTCCCATAAATGCTCGATTGGCGATAAATCAGGCGGTCCAGGGAAGTACTGCAATCTGGTGGAGACAATCCTGCGAAACGCTTGCTTTGGGTGGACGAGCATTATCCCACTATAATATTTGAATCAGACCGTCACGGAATCCAGACAGACTCCGTAGCAGTCTAGGCGACCCAGACAGTCGTGAGTCACAAACAGTAACATCACTAGTCCGTAGCAGTCCAGGTTTTTCGTTTACAACACCACGGCAAACGAACAAGACGGGGCTGGCCAGACTGAACCAGACCATCGTGGGTCCCAAACTGAACTTGGAGTCGTCGCTAGTCCGTAGCAGTCCAGGTTTCTGGTTCACAACACCACTGCGAACGAAGGCGATGGTGACGGTGGCTGGTGGTAATCTGGATGCACTACATTGTTTTTTGTCAGGGTTTTCTTCACAGCTGATCCAACAGTGTTCACCAGGAGATTCAAAATATTTTCTATCTTGTGAAAGATAGAAAGATAGTGACCGACGTCACTTCAGTTAAGCAGGTATTTGGTTTAGAAGGGTTAACATACGATAATCACAGGTCTAGGCCAACTATAAGCCGGTTATGTCTTCATTAGGACATCAGGGCAAGCTTGGTAGCTTGGTGGTTCCAGAAGCATAGTCGGAATACTGAATTTTGAAGCCGAAGATTCTTTTAAGGGGGTTAAACACTTTTGCAAGGCACTGTATGCACCAATAAGCAGACTGCAGCTTCCAAGCAAATCGTGTCCATTAACATTTGCTAAGGCAGCTTCAGTGTATTACTTATGGTGAGATACAGCAGTTTAGACTCATGGCGTATGCTAGATCCGAAGCCTTCCATTTCTAATGACACCCATGACCCAAGTTTGCACTGCGGGGGACAAAAAAAAAAAAGCCTCGTCCACATACATCATACAAAGTTTCATCGGCTAATATGACAGTAAGCTGATTTCTGTGACGCATCCACGCTTGGCCATCGTGCCGAAACCATCCAAATGCTTAAACAGCTTTACGGCAAGAAAATAATGTCCCTGTCATGTAGACCGAATTATGAGAAGCCATTACCAGCCCACAGATTTACCACGGCCACGATTTAACCCAGGCGGGAAGACCGGGCACACTAAAAATAGGGCATGACACTTGTGACTGAGTCAGCCCCCCCCCTTTCCATCGTCTCCATGAGAACAGGTTGCCACGCCAACCGCATCCAGCTCAAGCTGACATCTCTGTCTCCTAAAAGGATCTGCGAGGTTCCAGAACAAACAAAGACGGATCGCTGCAATCTTCGCAAATTGCACCTGGGTGCCGAGAGATGACCACATCCATACCATCCAGTGGTCACTTATAGGTCCTGTATAATATAGGTGTACAATGATAAGTTGGGCCTGTTATGATGCTGGTACAGGGTCCTCTCAAAAGTACCCTGAAATTAGGCTCCCGAGTCTTCCAGTGGTCCAGCAGACTAAGGCATTGCCACTGTGGCCCGAGTCAGGCCTGCCATCAGCAGCCAGAGCCTGAGGGAGCACAACTGCCTTGGCTCTTGCAGATGCAATCGGAACTGGGCACCCAGCGCCATCCTCGGCAGCTAAATGGGAGGCGGTGGCTGGTTGCGCATTTTTCCCCAGCCAGGTGCAGCTGCAAGGTACAAGTTTCTAATAAAGTGGCCACTTTATTAGAGAGCACACACCCACCCACACACACACACACCAAACTAAATTACACTGCTACCTACTGCTTTCGTGTACGATATGCAGCGAGAAAGAGGCTATAAACATCCCGGATTCTCTCGGCTCTGCGTTCTAACTCATTGCACCCAACCTGCTGACTTGACGGCAGGTGTTCCGTCTTGACATATGTGGAGAATTGAAGCAGCTGCAGAGCAAGATGGGACCCGGACGTCCGAATAAATCCTGATTAATATGATGGATTGTGCTTAATAAAAGTGGGGAAATCCGGCCCGTGCTCTCAGACGGGTGTTGAAATCTAAGGGAGAACACGGTGTGACTACGAGGCCGTAAGAGCTTTTCACCCGTGGCAGGATATGAAAGTAAAACCAAAGTGATGGAGGTTCCTTTTACAGCGCTGTGCAAAAGTGGGAAAAAAAGGGGAAATGGCCATTGTAGGAGATTTCTGAGGAGATTCGTTCTGACAGTCCACTTGCGAGGAGGAGGGCAGTCAAATGAAAACTAGAAAAGTGCATTTCCTGAAGAGAACGCAGAATTAATGCAGCTTAAGTGCTTCCAAGTTCAAGTCGGTTGCTATGCGGTTGCTACGTGGTCGGAAGGATTGAACCGTTTTGGCTAAGTGGTTGCTATGATATCCCAGGTGGTTGCTAGATGGCTAAGGTGTCCCAGGTGCTAAAGCGGGTGTAATGGCGTTGTTAAGATGTTCCTAGGTGGTTGCCAAGGTCTACAAGGTGGTTTCTAGAGCAGCTGCTGAACATTTTTTAGGTGGCTGCTAAGGTGTCCCGGGTGGTTGCTATGATATATATATATATATTATAGCTAAGATGTGTGCCAATTGGGTCATAACCCCAATATTGTGGGTTCAGTTGGTGCTATGGTGCTGCTAAGGTGGTCCTATGGTATACAAGGTGGTTTCCTGGTCAGCTGCTAACGTATATAAGGTGCTTGTGTCCCTGTTGGTTGCTATAGTATATTTTAGGCAGTTGTTATGATGTGGCTAATTGAGCCATATGCTTTTGCTAAGCCGTTTTTTGGTGGTGGCTTGGATGGTTTCTGTGATACTTTAGGTGGTTGCCAAGTTATCCCAGGTGGTTACTAAGTTGTTGCTATGCAGTTGCCTTAAAACTCCTGATGGTTAAGATGTTCCTATCCAGTTGCAATAGTATTTTAGGTGTTGCTAGGTTGCTGTTTAGGTGTTCCCAGGTAGTTGCTAAGGTGGCTTTTAGGGTGGCAGCTAACATATATCAGGTAGTTGCGAAGATGTCCCTTTTTTCGGTTGCTATGGTGGCTGATGTGGTATATCAGGTGGGTGCTAATGTGCGGCTAATCGCATCATATGTTTTTAGTATTTGCTTGGCTGAATTCTGTGATACTTTAGGTGGTTTCTAACATGTTCCCGGTGGTTGCAATGGTATTTCAGGTAGTTATTAAGGCAGTTAATGGGTGGTCGCTAAGATGTTGCTAATTGAACTACTAGTGTGTATTTGTATTACTGTCACATAAAATGGGTGCACAAACTTTTGCACACAATTCATTCCTGCTTACATCCAAAAAGCCCCAGAGGGTATTCCGTAGCGTTGAATAAAAGGGCAGGAGTTTGCAGGAGTCAGTTTCGAGAAGTGGGAATCTGCTCGGCAGGCTACAGTTACCTCACCCCTTCTCCCGCGGGAAACATAAGACACAGCTGGGGTTGATTTAAACACTGCTAATTAGATCGGCCCTGAGCCTCAGACGGGATATCCAATAGGCCTCCGACGCCTCCCAGGCCACTAATTGTATCCTCTTTAACAGCCCCTGCATCGTGTTACAGCACTGGAGGGTGCAGGGGAGAGTTTTTTTTAAAGAGTCCTCGGGGGACCATGTAACTATTAGTAGCCGCCACAGACAGCTGATTGGTGTTAAATAGATGGACGAGGTGGAGATCTCCTGCACCAGGTGGCTGGGGTTTCATTAGGTGCAGAGAGAAGCGGCGAACGCTCGTTAAACGGCCGTTACCGTCGGCGGATGGGGCAGAGTTATCCCCTTGGAGGTGGTTTCTTCTGATATAGGAACAGCTTCTCCTACGTCTGTATGCTAATCCATTAGATGGTTTTCACACAGTGTTCTTGCAGACCTTTGCTTTATCTCACGGATATGTTTCAGGGGAAACTTTGGAAAAATGGGGCTTTTTGAAGTGGTTTTGGTAAAGGCAAATGATCCACAGGTAACCAGCATAGGAAGGTACATGATTTGACAGCTTAACGACCCATTTACCTTGCGGTTGGCAGACGGTTGGTCCAGCAAACTAAGGCGCTACCACTATGACCCGTGGATCACAGGTTGGAATCCTGGGCCACGCTGCCTGCCTGCCATCAGCAACCGAAAGTGTGCCTGAGAGGGCACAATTTGCCCATAGACCTGCTCTTTCTCTTTTTCTTTCCCACACCGCAAAGACCCAGGAACCTAGGAAAGGCCCGATAGTCGATGAATCAGAGCCGGGTCCCTGACTCACAGGAGGCAGGTGGCTGGTTGTGCATGTGTCGGAGCATTGCATGTGCTAGGGGAAGAGACATTAGGGAGGGAAATTATGTCAAAATTAATGACTGAATTTGTGAGGAATGCTGGGCATTCTGGGCGTTGTTGTCAGCTGTTGGACAGGCACTGCTGGTGCAAGAACAGTGACCGCACTGACCGTGCCAAAATATCTTGATCTGGGACTTTTTCTGGGAAAAAGAAAGGCAATGGCAAGAACTCGCGACTCCGTCGACTTGTACTTGATTCTTCTTACTTCTGCCTCTACCTCACTTCCAAGCTGAAGTACATTAAAGCAGAGACACCTCATGTTTCATCAAGCACTACATACACACACGGACTTGGGGAAAAAAAGGGCCTAGACAACAACTTTTGGAGCCCCTTTGGAGAAAACCGAATCAAAGTGTGATGCTTAGCGTTACAGTAATCCACCGTTTTCATCAAGCCCCAGCATGCATGCAACGGCGGCCACGCAGAGCGCATTGATCTTTAAGCTATCAGAGGGAGTAACGTACTGGAAAAATAATTGCTTCCACCTCTACACCGCTTCCCCAGAATCCCATCAGAGAAGTGCTGACTTTGAACACTGTCAAGCTTATGATGTGGGGGGGCTGTGGGGCAGGAGGTGGTCTGGGGACCAGAGTTTCTTGTATGAATTCCCCTATCGTGGGTTACAGGTTAATGACAAAACCTTAATCACGAAAGACTCCAGGTCCAGCACATTTGTCGGATTCACAAGCCTGCCCTCCTTATATGGGTAAACAGATCGACGATACGGTGTTGCATTATGGGAAGAAAATGGGGCGAAAAGCTCCCAGCAGATGTATTAGGCCACTGATAAGCTCTTATCTTTTAAGAGGAATTCAAATCAGGTATAGCCTAGCGGGAGTAGCGAGCGCAGGGTTTGCTATTAAAACTCACTGGGAACATTCATATTGAACAGGTGCCATCTATCTTTCGGAATGGTTCTGCGAGCGACGCCATAGAGGAACCACTTTTGGTTCCGTGAAAAAGCTGGTTGAATGCTCAAGTGTAGTCTATGAATTAAAGATCTCAACTCAGGGGCACTGTATGGTGGAGACTGATGGGAGCCCTAAAGAAATGGATACACTGGGACCCAGTGTATTATCTTTTCATGGGGCCCAAAATCCCTGGCAGCTCCCCGGCATCCGTTTGGAATGTCGAGAACCATGCATACTTCTATGCGTCCATGACGTTGGCATGGATGTTAGGAAGCACATCCACTAGAGGGCAGTTCAGAGTCCAAAGAGTTGGACAACAACAACAACAACCATGGCGACAGTCGAGGAGGTTGTCATGACAAACCTACTTCCTGGCTAGACCACTTCCAGAACGGTTTCCGGCGGTACGGTTCCTTTCTGTCCGTATCCGTAAGCTGCACAAATATGGATGGAATGAACGTATGAAATTAACGTTGAGCATAAACGAGCCTTCAAGAACCATCTCTTGATGTTCAAGTTCTTCACCAATTTAAAGGTTCTTTATAGGTTCTTTTGAGCGAAAGAACTTTGTCCTGTTCTGTTCCACCTTTTGTCCTGCCATCCCGGCAGGAGGCAGGAGTATCTCCTGGACAAGGCACCAGTCCATTAGCTGAAATTCCCTAATGTACGGCAACACCACTGTGGGATTGCGCAGCGTCTTTGCACGGTTCTCCATAAGATGGACGATGAAGTGACCGAGAGCTGGCTGGTGATTCCGGGACCAAAATATCTGCTCTTTAAAGTGAAAAAGATACTGTGGTATAAAATGACCTCTATTCTGTTTCCTGTAGCATTTTTTTGTGACCCTGTCTGGCAAAGGACTCAAGCCTTGCCCTCAGAGCCTTAAGATGTACCCCATATTTACTAGTGTTGAGATGTGAAGGACCCAGGAGCACAGTTGCAAAGCTGGGCAAGGCCGGCGTCCGGTGCTAACGACGCAATGTTGAAGCCGACCCAAACTCAGCTTACCTAAGACTTACACCTGCTCTCAACAGCACAGATGCTTGTTAGCTTCGTGGCTAAACGCAGCCCTCGGCCTCGACTGAGGCAAGAGGCAGTTCCAAATCTGTCACTCGCACAGCCAGTCAGTAAACGAAACTGCCCAGGTTGTTCTAGGTAAGAAATGAAGTCAACAACAGTTCCAACAAGCGTGGAAAGTGGTCTCCAGATCCGTGAAGCGATAACAGTGATGAATACAGCATGAAATAAAAGTCACTTAACTTTTAATTGCTTCTTAGCACTCAGCATTTTGGCTTCGGTTTCAAACAGGCATTTAAATTCAGACTTCGTGCCACCTACAGATAGCCCTATGTGGTGGTATTTAGAGGCACTGGGATGTAAACGCAGCATCTGCTAACTCCACAGGCAGCGCAGACTGCCGGGGCACTGGGGAGCGAGCAGGAGGCTGAGACCAGCAAAAACTAAGAGGATCTTGCACATGTGAACTCCTCCTGCACGGTTTCCTCAGGGGAAGGCAATGCCTGCATGAGCCGGGCTGAATATGGGGTTGGCCAGCTGAAGAAATCTTCTTCTGTTGCAAGGGAAGATTTGTAGGCATGCAGGCAATGTGACAAAATGAGCCAATCACACAAACCCCTTACGCAGTGCCGGGAGCAGACAGCTTCCACACCTGCAGCGGATCGGTCGCACCTCCACCGATCGGTCCTCTGGACCACTTTCACACCTTGCCTAACATACATACAAACTCCAAGAGATGTGACTGTGAAGGTCTAGATCAGGGTTTCCCAATCACAAGAGTGCTGTGAAGCACCCTCTAGTGGTCCATGAGGTCCACATCTTGCCTGGCCTGGCGATCTCTGGGCCCTCTCCGCCTGCGGGATTCAGCGTTGGGCTGAATCCAGCAGAGCACATTCTTCTCAAAACGCCTATATATCTTATGGAAAGATGAGGATTCTGCGGGCTCAGTTTGTTCCACAGCGGATCAAGTTGAAAAATGTTCGGCTTCAGGGGATGAGCTGAAAGGGGCTTCGTGGCGCCAATCCGACAGTCCTATAGAGCCGAATGTGCGGAGTGAGGTTTTTATGAGGGCCAACGTTTCATTGTCAGCATTTGAGGGGAAAAAGGGCAAAAGAGCAGCTTAGTGGAACTGTTAATGAACCTGACTGGCCACTAAGGTGCCACAACTGACCTCGGTTGTCTGTTGGGTCAAGGGTGTTGGAGCAGGGAAGGCTGAGGCTCTTTAGGAACACTGGAAACTGAATGGCTTGGTCTAGATGCATCTGGCAGCCTGGCTAGGGTCCCCATGAGGACTAGCTTGGGAAACACCGATGTGGGTTCGGACACAAGGTTCACGTCTCAAAATACAATGGACAATGTTAGTGAGCAATACCGGTCTGACGGGATTAGAGCACATGGAAAGCGAAGAGCTGGAGAGCTTTGACGAGGTCTATCTACCAGAAGCAGAAGGTCTCCTTAGGGGTAAATATTTACAATCATGCCCATATAAGTTTCAGCAGTACACTGCATCTTGCACTGGGGCAATAGAGGATGGACATGGCCCCCCATTTAGTACGGCTTGCTAAAAACACTATAAGTCTATGGGTTAGTCAACACCCATTTTCACCCCTTATCGATCAAGAGCTGATGCCCAACACCGGTACCACTGTCAAAAAGTAGATCGCACCACGTTCAGGCAAGCTCGAAGCATTCTGAAGGACAGCTTGATGGAAAGCTGGCTGGCGCTCTCCCATTGTTCAGAGTCTGTATCAGTCCCAGGCTCATTCAACCATAAATGGAGCACCGTTTAAGCATTCGAGACACACAGGCAGATACAGGGAGGGTCAGGCCCAAATCAATGGCGGGGGGGAGTCCATTAGCAGACAGGGTTTGCTACTCCTGCGTAAACAGTGCTCGTATTGTGCAGGCGAGGTACTCACGTTATCTGTCCGTAGCTTCTTGGCTGGGCAGCCTCCGTCCACCGGGTGCAGCATGTAGTAGAGACGCACTTTGTTTGCATGTTTTCGACTCTAGAAACAAACAAACAAACAAAAAAAGAGGTGGAAATCAGGGATTACGCTTCAGCTTTTGACGGGAGACATAATGGTAGTTATGCAGCAGCAGACTGTCGCCCATCTGTTGTCATGCACCAGTGCTTGCAATTTGTCCGCCACCTTCTCCCGCTCATCACTGGTCAGTTTCGGACCACAGGAGCGCTGTTGATTAGATAATATTTGGTTAAACCTCTATTACACTTGGAATCAATCATCACACACACCACACGGTACACACCATTACAGTAATTACGGTCAATTCACATGCATGCATGCCACCCAGAATATTGAAATTTTAATGGTATTAAGGGAACTGTAGAGGTTTAGGAGTACTGCCGTCATAGCTGTGGTCTTGTTTGAACTGAATCTGGACGTTTGTGTACCGTCACATTCCAATTAGATATAATATTGACATTTAGCATAAGAGTGACACTGATTCAATGATTGCTGTCAATCATTTCTGGGGTTTTTTGCTTTATTTTACTGTTCTACTTTTTACATTTTTAGTCTGCATTTTTATTTACTTTTCAGCTTGTCAGTATTTTTTTCTTTTTAAATGCTGCTTTTTTTATTTACCCTATTTTTTCATTTGCTTTTTATTTCTTTATTCACTTTTCTGCTTTTAATTTTTTTTGTTTTCTTATTTGCTTTTGGGCCTTTCTAAAAAATTTACCCTTTTTTTAGTCTGTTTTCTTATTTACTTTTCTGCTTTTAATTGAGCTCGTTTATAATCCGTCATACACCCTTCTGCTTTTTATTTTTGTTTATTAGCCTTTTAATTTTTTTGCGTTTGCTTTTCCGCTTTTTTCATTGTTTAGGCTTTGATTTCTTTACTTTTTTTCCATACACCTTTTTGGCTTTTTATTTATTTATGATTTTTTTTTTTCATTTGCTTTTTTGCTTTCATATTTTTTAATTGCTTTTTTTGCTGCTTTATACAAATAAAACCAAGTTTTCCATGACATAATTGCAAACTGCAGATCATATCTGCCCAGAATCATGACATGTTGGATCACTGACCTCTAATGAAATCTAGAAACAGTCTTGTATTTTTATATATTTTCTATTTTATTCAATTATATAATTATTCTTTTATTGTGTATTCTCTATTTTTCTAGATTCTGTTTACCACAGTACAGATCACAGAGCTGCAAGGTTGAGAACCTAATGATGACGTTCATGATGAACCCTGTAGCACACAGACTCCACCAAATAATATGTATTGTAGCCATTTTTACCCACAGTCACTGGGGGTAGGTGCCCTGCAAAGGTTGTTGATATTCCCATTGTTGATAGTCCCATCATACACCAACTAGCAATTCATCACTGATGTGAAACAGATGGGCTTAAGCTGGAAAATGGCCCTGCTTGAAGAATCTCTAACCCTTTACATTATTAACCACTTACATGGTTGTTGCATGTAATGCCTGGTGTAGCATGGTGGATAACACCACTGCCCTCCACCGAAGCTGACTAGTGCTCGATTGCTTGGCTAAACAAGCACAGCTCACTACACCGCTAACAGCACTTGTGCAGGACTCCCACCTACCTGTGCAATATGATTCATATTCATGAAGGTAAATGTATTGGTAAGGTGTAGCTAAACCGTTATTAAAGCAGCAATATGGAGAATTTGTGTTTTTTGCTCCTGCGCTCCCCCTCCAGGTGGAAAGTGTAATTAACGTATATTTCACTGCAGTTAAGATTTTAGATTTTAGATAAACTGAAGATTTTTAATTTTAAAAAGATTTTTAATTGAAACGCCCCATAATGTTGCTTTAAAGCCCCATTTAACTAAACGTACTTAATGTAAAATAGGCCTGAGAAATTCTGTTGAGGCCTCCTAGACTGGAGTTTAACCCCCCCGCCCCCCCCACCCTTTCCTCGGGTTTTCAATCACGACTAATTATGAAATTAGATTGCTGTCAATACTGTGAAATTAGCCATTACGCACCACAAGCAATGAATCGGCAATAGGGCCCAAAGGAACACTGAGCTCAATTGTAGCGGGGCACGGAGCATAAGTGAATTTGACGAGAAAAGAGCAGTCGGCCACAATACACTGCTGGGAGACGGCCCACCAGGCCAGTCTGGCCGATAAATAATTACTGCAGTGTCGTTAAAACACCAGCGCGAGCAGCAGATCACAAATCTGTCGATGGCTTGGGTTTGACAGCGCGACTGCTTTCGCCAGGAGAATCAATCAAACCCTCCCTCGGTTTATCCGAAACACCGTTTGACGAGAAGGCTGCAGAAGCTCCTCTGTAAAGGAAAGGGTAAGGTGAGGGGATGCAGAGATGGAGATGGAGAAGGAGAAGGAAGGAAAGAAAGACGACGAGGATAAAGAGAGACACCTTGGGTAATTCGTACGGACGGCTTTTTTCCCCCCTCTCTGTAAAATAGCTTGGGGGGCTTTCTGCGATTCTGGCTCCTTCTCCGAACGCAGTTAACAAAAGGCAAGAGACGCTGACTCAGGCGTCTGCGGGTAAACGTGCAATATGATATAAATCCAAGATGTAAAAATGATAGATTGGACGGATCGACTGCAGACTGGCGAGGAGAGGAAGACAAAGAGGCAACTATACTCGTCTGGCCTTCACGGTCCAGATGGAAGGCTGGCGGTCCGATCCGGGAATGTCCGGCCCTCCAGAGAAACAGCCGGAGCCCTCAGTCTCGGTGCCCCACCATCCTGAACCCGTCCCACCATCCCTATTGTCCCGAGAGCCAAACTTGAGTGGTTACGTGGTCTAGCCTTGCTGATTACTGTTGGCGTAACTTTACCTGGGTCCTCCGAGGTCAAATCCCTTGCCATTGGCAATGGGAATAAGATAACCTGGAACAGCTAATAGTGCATTCAACCATGCAGTGTCAGGAGTGTGCTGGAACCAAATAGCTATATACACCCAAGGCTAGTCTTCACCCATGTCTGCTGTGAATTCAGTCCAGTCCAGGCTTGTGCCGTATAACAGTAATACAGTGATCTGAGCACTCAGCACTTGTGTTGGTAGCTCAGCTGCACTGGGTTGTCCAATACCCGGTGGAGCTGCTGCTAGCTGAGCTAGTAAAGCAGATGCTAGCTTAGCGAGTGAACTACAGATACACGACGACTAATAATCAGCCCCACTCCTTTTCAGCTTTTACTAGCACTTCGTCTCGGAGTCTCTTTTTCAAGGTATTACTGAGACCACCCAACCCTACTCTAGTCGTCTACTCATTTGGGTGTATATGTGTGGCACCGATCGGCTGGGAACCTGGGGGAAATCAGGCGCAGAGTTTCAAACTGAGACACAGGACATGACAGACATGATGGCTTCTGGCAATAATGAACTCCTCCGGAAGGAGCAGAAATCGGAGGCTCGACAACAGCCTTCAAGCGGCCGAACAGCATTAAAACCGAGACAGACAGGAGGACTCCCTGTGTAGGAGCAAGCCATCGTTTTATTTGAAGTTGTTCCAACTCCAGACGAAATCAGCCCGCTCTGACGAGAAGGACTCCAAAAAAGCTTGTCTGACATAACCAGGGCTGAAGAGGGCAATCCATACTTCATTAGAAGCCTCGCCCAGGTCAATGGGCCCGGCGCTGGATTGTCCTCTGGTCCACTCAATCCTCAGAGACGTGGTCAACAAACCAATGTAGCTGTTTGTGATAGTGCCCCATGTTCCAATTTCAGTTTGTTGTTAAGTGTTCCTGACTTCAGTCCTCTGGAGACCTCGGGGTCCAGCAATTACACGGCCAAAAACAAAGCAAGTCTGACAGGGCGAAATTCCGAAGGGGTCCGAACTCTTTAGACATCCGGCCCAGAGAAGTCATCAAGCCCTGCTTAATGCAAGGATTGCCCAGATGTAGGAAGCTCTTCATTGGGTGGGGTCTTTGGAGTATTATGCAAGGCAGTGGCAACCCCAGAAGAGGCAGGAATGAAGGAAGTTCTACACAACCCAGCGAAGGGGTCATGTTTAGGGGAATCGTGCCAAGCAGGAATCCACTACAAAGACATAGAAGCTGCGAAACTGACGAGATCAAGCTGCGTAATCCGTGCCCTCTCGTCGACTGCAGAACTAATTATACGTTGTGAAAACTACCTGAACAGATTTCTGTCACTCAGTTCTCCCATACATCAGAGGTAGGGTACGGGCTGGGTCCCGTTTCCTGAAGCGTTTCGTAATGAATTAATCAGATACTGTGTGCTCCCCGCTGCCTTCGGAAGAGGCTGCCATCAGGACGCACAAATTAAAACCAGTCAAAGTCTAATGGATGCGACACGGTTGGTGCGCTCCCATACCGAGAGCCAATCTGCCAATCGGAAGGCAACCTCACAGCCACAAGCCATCTGCATGCTACAGTCACCCGTCACCTTTGCTCCAGCTAAACACGACCTTCTAAACAAGAAGTGCATAACCCTAGGGATGGGTTCATCCAACGCTTAATCAGTCAATCAATTGGTCAGTCAGTTCATCCAGAGATCTGGGGTTCCTGAGGTATTCTCCCCCCCAGGGATTTCTTCATTCAGCCCAAAGAATCCCGCTGCCATTCTTTCTCAAGTGTTGTTCCAGGAAGCTGTCAATAGTAATTTAGTGCATGGCCAAGTTTCATGATTGCAGGTTTCTCTCTTGGAGCCAGATTTTCAAAAGTTATCCAATCCGATTTGGAATTTTTTGGGCCTCTAAATCTAATCAAGGCCTTTCCGTCGGTCCACTCAGGGAGATACTCCAAAGGCAAACACTGACTGGCTTATTTTATTTTATATATGTTTTTGAAAAGCAGACCCAGGATGTAAGCAGGGAAGCAGGGCATTGTTTCACAAGGACATACACTCATTTCTTTGATTGATTTCCTGTGAGAACTATTTATAAATGTCTTTTGCAAAGCCCTAATAGAGCCTATAATGGAACACAGAAAATATCATCATAACTACACAAAACAAATCAATTACAGCATCACCCGTGTGCCCCTGGCTACAATGTATGGTCCCACAGTTCATTAGTCCCCTATAGATTATCACCAGGGTTAGGATTGGGTTCTGTGGCAGATGTACAAACAAATTAAGGCACATTTAATAGACGTGTGAAGCGGTGCTTGAATGTTTTGAGAACCCTTTTGAGTTTCCTATATTTCTGCACAAACTTCAAACTTAAACCTTTACTTTTAACCTTTACCTGGTGTGGCCCTCTAGTCCTGCACATCGGCCTGGAGGAATTTTAGCCCAATCCTCTGACAAAACAGCTTCAGCTCGGTCATGTTGGTGGGTTTTTTCTCCATAAACTGCTTGCCTCAGGTCCTTCCACAACATTTCACAACTTTGACTTCTTTAACCATTCTTTGGTAGAACGACTTGCGTGCTCAGGGTCATCGTCTTGCTGCATGGCCCATGTTCTCTAGAGTGATATCTGCTAGAATCTGCTGGTAAAATACACAATTCCTTTAACAATGACAAACCATCCTGGCCCAGATGCAGCAAAACAGGCCCAAATCATATACTACCACCACCATGTTTCACAGATGGGACAGATTTTATGCTGGAATGCAGGGTTTTCCTTTCTTCAGACCTCTTATCCACAAATGTCCACAAAACATTGTTCCAACGTCACCTTTAGCAATCTGCAGATGGGCAGCAATGTTTTTGGTTTGGAAGAACAGCGGCTTTCTCCTTGCAACCCTGCCATGCCCACCATTGCTGTTCAGTGTTCTTCTGATGATCAACTCATAAATATTAACATTAGCCAGTGTGAGAAAGGCCTTGACCTCGGGTTCCTTTGAGACCTCGCAGGCCATTGCAGGCCTTGCTCTTGGCGTCATCTTCGTTTTTGTTTTAGGTCAAAGCAGGAATGCAGAAAATTCCAAAGGGTTCACACACCGTCAAAAGCACCACTGTAGTTAAATGAGAGTTCATTTCAAGGCAATTGACCAAACACTTGCACTGCAAAAACTTCCAAATAGAGAATTGTGCCTTTTATTTTTGGAGGAGCAAGTTTATTCAACAGGACAGTAATCTTCACACCATATTCCTTCAGTGTTTTGCTCTGCAATCATGTGTGTTAGTAGGGTTTCTTCTCAATATCAACATTAATTGGCTGTCGTTTCACTGTACCAGTGATTTTTTCTCGCCTTAAGCCAAAACAGTCTCAACAGGTCATCCTTTAATTGGGCCACCATATCAAAAGCTTAGAAAAATGTCTTCCGAAGAGTTTCGGAGAGCTCAAAAAAAACAAGGCCAGCCTGAGTAAACATTGCCGTGGAGATGCTGAGCCATCCTCTAACCCGGGTTACTTTGGGTGTAATCGCTAAAACAAAGTCAAACGTTGTGGATAGAATGTTTGTGGACTTTTCTAATCGTCATTTCAAACCAACTGCCCAAAATCCGAGGTCAGGCAGGAAACTTCGAATAACTTTCTGGCGGGCATGGATTTGTTCACAGTTGAGAGCTGGAAAAATGAAACCCAGTTGCACATTGAGTGATCGGTGACGAATGGAGTAAAGGGCAGCAAACTAATTGTGTGGCAACAGACTTTGCAATTGTACGTTCACATCCTGGACTTCTTTGGTAGGTGGACCTAAAGTGGCCAATAAATGGAATTACAGGAGTACAAAAGGACCATGTTTATAAAAAAAAAGGTGCCATAAAGGGAGTCAAGCCATAGAACAGGGCTGGAGGACTGGTTTGCAGCACAGTTTGGCGAGTTCCCTGCTCACCTGAAACACACTCGATTCCTCCGTTGATTGCCAGATTAAGCAGGTATGGGTAGAACAGAGGAATCAGCAAACTATGCTGGGCCTAGGCCCGCTAGGACTGAGCGTGGACACCCCTGCCATAGAAAAACCACTGGGGCTGGGGCTTTAAATAACACAGGATAAGATTGTACAAAAACCACGTAAATGTAGAACCATCGGCACAACTTAAGCTACTCCCCCAACCCCCAGGAATACTGTATACAGCGGTAATACTTAAGGGAATGGGAAGTTGCTCATTGTTGTGACTACAGTCCACCGACGCTAGTCACACTAGCCACAAATGCTAGTTTGACTGCAAATTTCTTGTTCTTGGGCTCCCCCTTTAGTCAAGCAGTGTAATTCGCACTCTGAGCCATCCCTAAAGGACATGTTTTTCTGGACGATCCGATACAAGATCAAAATCAATTTCAAGGGTCTTTCTAGAGCCTTCAAATTATATCGATGTTCTTTAAATGCAATACGCGCATCTCACTTACAAAAGAAGGTAAGGTTTACGTGAGGCAAAGGCGTTCTTTTAAGGCAGTGGTCAGTAAAACCTCTCGTGAAGATCTTCAGGAGCAGGGCTGATGGGCAGCATTAACACCTATCAGAAGGGTTCCTGATGCAATGGAACAGTGGCCGTGACATAAGCAACCCATTAGCTCTTGCTTCGTCCTTGGCAGGGGAGTCGGTCGAGAGAGCGCCACGGGACGAGCACGGGGTTCGCGATCCAATCGCTCATGGAAGGAGTCTCCTGTGATCGCTACACAATGCAGAGGAGCTTGTGTGCGAGCTGGCGCAAAAAAAAAAATAACTAGGCCATCCTAGCAGTGGCTCGCTCTCGCCCGCTTCCTAAATCGGCCCTGTGGAAGAAGGCTGCAAGAAGAAAGCCACATTTGGGATTTTTATCTGTTCATCTACGGGAAGGAGCAGAAGTCATCTGAACCTTTAAAAATCATCTGACAGGATATCAAAACACTGTTTTAGATCTCAGACATCCCAACAAGTGAAGGAAACAAAGTATCCAAATAAAATCCTGAATTCCCAACGATGAACTAGCGTGAAATCACCAGTCTCCACAGTCAGCAGAGAGAACAAATCCGAGCCAGCGGGGGACCGTTAGCTTGGACTGCCTGAGACTGCGAGTGCCTTCATTGATATTCTGCAGGAGCTCTGGACTTACCAGACTTACCAGACTCCGCTCCAAGGCCCAGGGACTTGTTATTCTCCCTCATTTTACACTTTTTTTTTTGGGTTGGTTTGTTTGTTTTTGTTTCTGGCAGGTCCTTTCCCTCACACCTTGTTCATCTTCCAGAGTATGCAAAGGATTCTTTCCTCCACCTATTAGCGCCATCTCCCCGGCGCTCTTTGCCTAGTGTTGCACTCTACTATGCGAAATCTTCCGTCTTAAAAGATCTACCAGCCTTAAAAGTGGCTGACGCCTTCCATGTCGACGTTCTGCGTCCCACTTCATGGGAATCGAGAGAAAGCGAAGGCTCGGCCAAGTCTAAAAGAGTACGGCCTGTTTAGCATCAGTGGGGCGAATGCAGTGGGGTGGTGGCGGAGCTTCGCCGGAGCTCTAGCCGGAATTTTTCCATGTCCTCTTTTCTTTTTCGCCAGCCATCTGTCAAAAACGGCATCTGTCAAGAACCGACGGATGACTCACTGGGGACTTGGATGGCCGTGGCTGTTTCATCTCCGTGGGCAGAGGACTGAAAGCCCCCCCTTCCGTTTTCTTCGGCTGTCACTCTTCGCCACGTCAAAACAATCGAAAAGCGTTACTTGCCACAGCAAATAGGGAAGAAAAATAAATTCATGGTACGCGTCTGTGCTGCGTGCATATATGTGTTACACTCATCACTCAGATGACTCATGACTGTTTAGGAAGAATAACGTGAATAATGTTTTCCGGAGGTGACGCTCGAGGTAGAGACGCTCGTCGTTATGTGTAAAGCAGAGAGACAGAATGGTGTTATATCTAGGCTATAGGCTTCCACGTATAGGCTAATCCTATATGAATCCGAGAGACCCTGCATCACGGCCTGTCATGCATGCTCGCTATAAATAACATGGGTTATGTATAACGGGAATTGAATTCGGGACCTTGCGGGCCTGTGTGCTTCTTCACCCTTATTTTTTTTCCCCCTCAAGGTCGTGTTCTGACATTTGTGAGGCTTTACGCACCAAGTCACAGATCGCTCTCCAAACATCTTAAACAAGGAACGCCCTTCTCACGTATTCCATCTTAGAAACCCAGAGAGTCTGAGCACAGGGTCAGCCGAGCCCCTCGAGCTGAGAGGATTAAGGGCCCCAACAGTGGAAGCTAACATGTCCATGTGGGGGCCGAATGGGTAGCCCGAATGGGAACCAGAACGTTTTGCCCACATATGGATGCCCATCATGATTAGTGATGGGACCAGGAGGGGTTAAGCATAAGCCCCATCTGAGTTGTACACTGCATACGGGGCCTAGATGGGGCCCCATGTGAGATGCCCAACCAATGGCAGTAAAAAAAAAAAAAAAAAAAAAGAAAAACTGCATATACAAACCCACCTGGAACCCACCTAAGCAATGTTTCACCCATATGAGCATGTTGACTGGATGGGTATTGAACCCACAACCATGCAATGATATTTATGCCTGATATTTAAAAGTCTGCTCTGATTGGCTGCTCTGGATTGTGGCTTTTGTGACATCACAGGAACGGTTCTGATCCGTTCTGATTGGATACCTGAGGTTTAAAAAGTAGTCCGGTCTGAATCCCTCCTTATAACTTTGGCGTGAATAGGTGGGGCTAAATCGCTGTAGGGGAACACTTCGGTCCTTGTGACATCACAGACCTTATGATGAAGCTCTGTTCCGATTGGATGCCCGGTTCTCTGCGCCAAAACAAACAAACACTCCCGTTAACTTCGCCATGAACGGGCAGGGCCAAACCATTGTTGGCTGTATAGGCGTGTGCATGGTTTGGCCTTTATGATATCACAAGCAGTCCAATCACAACCCTTTTAAGACTGGAATATGCAAATGAGCTCTGTTCTAACTGGCTGTAGTCCGCCCCCGAAACACTTCTTCTAAATCACTGTAGGCTGAATAGGCGTGGGTATACAGGGTTTGAAGCTCGAGACTGACGGAACCATGTAAAGGAGTTCTGCTCTGATTGGACGCCAGGTGCATGAATTCCCTCTTTAAGATAGGAATATGCAAAAAGGAGCTCTGCCCTGACTGGATGGATACTCCTTGTAAGTTCAGGGTGAATGGGAGGGGCTAAACTGCAGTAGGCTGAACGCAGGGGGTACATTCAGATACATGTTCCACTTTGAAACTCTATTTAAAAGAACAGGCGTTCGGGCCCGGCTGCATTAACAGCGGTTAGTACGGCTTGCTCTGACGATCCTGCTGCGTAACCAGAAAAAACACGGCATTAGTCACATCAACCGACCACGGCGTTGGTAAAACAACACACCGCTCCATCTTCTTTGTCCACAAACAGCATTAAATCTAGAAAGGAACCCAATTATCACATGGTAAGACATGGTGGGCCGAATATCATAAGGCGATTAGCCCACCGGCCTCGCGCATCTGCTCCGTCCGAATGATTCCGATCTTTTGAGTCGTGTCCAAATGATGCAGCGTTTAATGGCAAGTGTGAAGACGGGCCAGGCCGGGAACGTGTCGGCGGGGTTACGACACACTTGCTTGGACACGGAGAAGCTGTTCGGGAGCACTGTAAGTAATTGTGGAGAGGCTAATTGTGACAGCCCGATTTAGAGGGGCAATTAAACGGCGATGCTGATCATCGCCGGGGTAATGACACGGAAGGAGTGATTAACCGTGCCAGTCCAGACCACAGCCTGTTTCTCCCTCGCCATGGAAACAAAAACGGAAAGGAAATTTCGGTTTACTTCCTGATTAAAAGATGCCAACATGCGCCCTTACGTCTTTATCGCCAGCATTTCTGTAGCTAATCCGCTAAATAAGACTTAAATAAACATCAGAAGTAATGGGTTCCAAGCAGTTTTTCCATGTGATCCCACCTGGTTTGCACCTTTCACTCTTTTCCCGACTCCCAAAACACCCCATCTAACTATCCCTCGACTTATTCGGGCCAGTAAAAGCAGGAAAACAATACAAATGTGCAGGACAGCGGTTCTCCAGAGAACCTGTGATCTAGAACAAATGGGAAAAAGGTTATAAACGCAGCCTCATATTTCACTAATATATAAGCTAACAGTTATAGCGTCGAACCAAGGGTCATTCGAAGGGTTAAAAGCACACAGCAATCATGCTACGGTATGCTATGGTTATTAGCGCAGTCCAGCTCCTCGTTGTGGTTTGGCCTCTGCTGATCTGAATGAGCTCGCTGCTTGGCTCTCCCGGTTTGAATGGACATGTTTTAAGGTCAGCCGCAGCAGGCCGGGTGATGCATGGTCCCCCTGGATAGCATCAGCGTACTGCCTCCCTAATCGAGACTGGCGGATCGCTCGGAAGAGACGAGAGGGAAGCCCTTAGTCGAGGAAGCAGAGGGGAAAAGGGGAGCCGGAGACGGCTCCGAGCGAGGAGAAGAGAGCTTAAAGAGACAGGAGCTGCAGTTTTAAGGCCTCTGTGTGTGTGTGTGTGTGTGTGTGTGTGTTTATCGTTCAATTAACGTAATGAGGACAGCTCCGTTATTCATCGACTGTGGGTTCAGGCTGTACCTCGTTAACCTGGATGACTCGGATGTCCAAGCGTCATTAAACTCAAGTTAACCCACAATTCAGGTTGTGTAAAAGCAGCTGGAAAAAAAACAAACAAACAAACAAAAAAAAACCAATCGGGCTGCGTCCCAATTGCGCACTATACACTAACGCTATACGGTGTAGCATATAGACTGGTCTTAACAGTGTAGGTTTGGTAGGCAAGTACACTCACTATTAGCACACCCCCCCCCTTTTTGCACTAACGGAAAGTGATCAAGACTACTATAGCTAACTAGACTAGGCTAACTAAAAACTAACTTACACAAGTTCTCATTCGTGAGCATTTTGTGGGCATGAGCACTAAAAAAAGCTTTTTTTTCACTTTCAAAATGCCAGGGAACACAAAACACGCAGTAAAGAGGGGCGAAATGACTGAAATAGGCTCTACACATGGAGGTTCCAGGGCCATTTTCCTTGATGAAATATCCAAAGTTAATGAAGCAATAAAGGACTTCGGGGACACGTGAACATTAGAGGCACATTTGTTGGATCTAAGCTTTCCAAGATGGTAGATTTCCAGGACCAGGATTGGGCATTTTAGTGGCCAGCACCTACTGAGCCATCACCACAGAAATGGGATCAGTGCTACCAATCGCAAAAATCTGACCTCCAGAATGGATGGGGGTGGATCGGATGCCACTGCAGAACCACATCAGATCCATAGTCTATGACTACATATTGACATCTAATGTCTTTGTTAATGAGACCGATGGGGTCAAATTCCTATCGTCCTAACAACGTGTGCTGATCAGCCTTGTGACTGATGATCGATGTATTGGCCATTTTTGGTCAATATAAGGTTCTTCATCGCTAATAGGTGGTCCTAGTCTTGGACAGGCTCGCAAATGCAGTACCCTCATCAATCTCCACTAACATTAATATAAGAAATTGAATTTGACCTCGACCAAGACGGTCTGATGTGGTTCTACAAAGACATCGGAACCTCCATCATCAGTTTCGAAGAGGTGTTTGAGCTCGTCATTTCCAAGGTATGGCTTCTGTGATTGGTGAGGCTGGCTTGCATGTGTACTGCATGCCCACAAGACTTCCTTGGTGAAGCCCTACATCGGCCAGCCTACCAGCTTTGGAAGATTAAATCTCAAGCATCTACAACACCTACAAACAAAATGTACAGAAGGTCACTTTTTTCCCAATTGACAAATTCGGTAACACAATAATGACTGGGCTAAATGCTAAAGGCTAAGATCAAGAGCTTGACACGCTCTGGTATTACTGAAACCACATGTGGAGAGGGCCTTGAATAACAAATGTTGGGCCCTGGGATATCGCTGGACAGAAGTGGACCATTATGTGAAAGAGGGACACCGGGTAGGGGGCAAGGGTGCCCTTGAACGCTGCCGAGATCAGCATGACGGACAGGAACTATTAAAGTCTCTGATGTTCCTTCTTCCCTCTCTTGCCTTTCATACATATGTAAGAGCAGAGAGTGCTGATTCGGGGAGCTGTCTGCATCGTAGAGAGCGAGAAAAACAGAGGGGGGACGGGATAAGATTCACTGTAGCAAAACCGAAAGGGATCAAGGGATACAGCGGCTTGCCTACACGAGACGAGCCTTATTCAGATGCTAATTGCTCAAGAGCTAAGAGGGCATGCCTTTTGACACTTGACTGATCCTTAACCTCATTTAGCGTAAGAGCGGAACGGTTACATGTATCATCTTGCAATAGGTTTCCTAGGTCGCCATGGAAGACTCCCACGAAAACCCTCTATAGCAAGTCCTGTTCAGTCCTGGTCCTGGAGATCTAGCAACCTCCAATGCTAATGTAACACAGCTGGTCCAGGTCATCAAGACTTTCAAGGGGTCTCAGTGGTGTGCCGAGTCTGGGTTGCCTCTGGGCCAGTATCTAGGATCTACACAGAGATGGTATCTGTCCTCCTTTCATTTAGGCTACCAATCACAACAGTCGTGACTCAAACTTCTGGTAGGATATCAGGTCATAGTGGAGTGGAGTGGCTCCAACCATCGTGATTTCTGAGTAAGTTCTATGCTGGTCTTTAGAATGGAGGAAGAAAAAGCTTTCTGGAAGACCTCCTGGAGGTATTTATGGTTGGGCTGCTGCCAGCTAAATGGTTACATTGCGGACAGAATCCACTGACCTACAAAACGTCATCATTTGGGACCCCCTCAAGCCCAGCGAAGTGCAGCAACTCAATGTGGCATCGATTCCACAAGTGGACGGAAGATACCTGAAGGGACACTGAGCCAGGCTGTCTGGACGGCTACCCACAGATCTGTTGTATTCGTAACTGTTGAAGTGCTGCAAATGGTCACCAAGCAGTCACCATTTGTGTTTAGGTGGACCAGTGGACCCAACTCATGCTTTGAAACAAGAAACCAGGCCATAATAATCAGACCCTTCACTGAAACGCTCCGTTTTACCAGTGGGAGAACCGGAGAAGCGCTCGCCTTTCTCGGTTTATAAACCAGCACTGAGGAACCCATTCAGAACCAAGTGGAGGACAACGCTAATGCTAACACGCACACACAAGAGCTATAGAAATATCAATCACACACACACACACACAGCACATTCACCCACTATAAACCAGCTATTCCACACCAGTAGACCAACAACCACTAAGATCAGTGCAGGAGGGGATTAGACAGCAGTGTTGTGAAGAAGCTACGAGCTGATTGGTCAGGGAGGAGAATCGGACTGGGTCAAAAGATATTAAACACTATAAAACAGTCATGTTAATGTCGTCAGGTTTCATTCTGCATACGTGCAAAAACGAACACACTCAGTTCTCCCTCCCCGTCGTCGTCCTCCTCCTCCTCCCCAGCCTAATTTGTTTTTTCGTGATAAAGTTTAAAGGCCTTTTCATCTCCTCTCACACTCCCCCTCTCTCTCTCGCGCCCTCTCAGTCCCCAGACAGCAGCTCTTGCGTCTCTTCCTCAGACACGGCTCCATCACAGAAAACGTCAGCGAGATGCGGCCCTGATTAAAGCTCTGCTCCCTCTCCTCGGTACGCTGATCTACAGCGCTCCCCCATCAGTTTAATCAAACACCTTATTGCCTTTGGATCCCGCTATCAGGCCTCTCCGCGACCCGGAGGTACGCTTTCACTTTGAAGCGCTCTTTGAAAAATGCTCCTGACACTTTTAATAACACTGCGCGTGGTCACCCCGGCCAGGGGACTAATTTTACGCCGGCAGATACATCACACGCATACATATGGCCTTGGGGAATCGGGCCCCGGGGAGCCTTCCTGACTGCGACTGGGAGGTGAAGGATCTGTCTGGGGGAGCGATTATTTTCAAGGGGCTGGCTGGCCTGTACGGCCTGAAGTTCAGAGGTTGGGCTGGGGGGGGGGGGGTGATGATATGCAAAGAAGCTTTAACACTTGGGTCTCGGGTTTTAAGGTTTATGCTGAGAGGGCAACAATTTTCCTAAGCAATGAGCTTTTAATCCTTACTTCCAGAACATCAAAGAGAGGCAGAGAGGGAGCGGCAGAAAGCGCGAGAGAGAGAACCAACAGTCTTGGTGGGAAGTTCAAAAAAACGAAAAAAAGATACATAACCTTTTATCTTTTTATTAGGATTATCATTACGCTCATTTTTCATTATTATTAAGACCGTATTTAGCACCGCAGCTCAATTCCAGTAGGCTGTGAAACCCTGAAACCTCAGGCAAACACAGCAGGGGCTTTACACTTAAACCTGAAACACTAATAACACTTGCGTTTTTTCTCGATTGTCCGTTATACAGTAGAGATGGTATACAGTGATGAGCCCTTTCAGGCATTTTCAGGCCCTTCGGTGTTTGATTTCATCAGTTAGTCGCATAGTTCGCTTCACTTTGACCCTAAAGGGAGGAGCTTGGCATCACGTTACTTGGATGGTCCACTGTGTTTATGTGGAAGAGGATGATGCAGGGAAAAAAAAAGACATAAGGATGAAGGCTCACACACACACACACACACACACACTCCTCCGCTCACCTCATAGCAAAGGAGACGACAGGCCACGCGCCGCACTCCCAGTACACACCAGTGTACCAAAACAGCATGAATATTTTACCACTTGCCACACACACACACTCCTAGTTGTCTCCAGCAGCTGTCAGAGCACAGGCACTGCATTCCAGTCTGATGCTAGTTCAGAATACCCCCCTCCCCCCTCGTCCTCCCTCACACTGACCATGCTGCATGCAGTCTCGTACATTAGCCTGGGCGGGCTGACTGACGACTAATCCCTATGACTGAAGGGTGTCACCAAAGGTCACTATAGCTACTCCCCTTTTTATACTATGCTCGTAATATAAGCCCACAATATGCTAAATGTTGCACCACGCTAATAACAGGGAGGTGGACAGTCGGCCGACAGCTGGCCGCCGTACAGCTGTTGGTGAGCGATCTGGAGTGAGGCGCGCACACAGTGAACTTACATTACCCTGTCAGCACACATCAGCGGCTGCTGCGACAGCGACGGCATCCGCCTGACCTTAGAATAACTTTCAGCTTAACTCGCGGCCGAATCCGGCTCTCAGCCGTCTGGCCCGGAGGAAAAGTCCATGTCCGACCCCTCCGATTCTGCACGACCTCACACAACATACAGAGACAGACAAACAGATGTATGAGGAGAGGACAGGCAGGCAGGCCAACAGATGGATGGAGGTAGATGGGCGGACAGGCAGAAAGGGCAAACGGACAGACTGGTCGGCCGAGGGACCGTCCTGACCTCGTAGTGGGCAACTCTCTGGGACTCGGAGATGAGCTGAGCACTGCACACTTTGCAGTAGCTGTCTGTGAAAAGGCCCTGGTCCACTTCCGTCGACTTCATCTGGAAAGCAAACACAGCAAACAGACAAAACAAATGAGGGTCGTGGCCCAGCGTTCAAAGACAAAACAAAAATTACACTGCTCAGGGGGCGGGGCCACAGGGGCACCTGTCCTAGCAAAAACCTGATTGGGCCATTTTGACTTGGATGAACTGGTGCAAATCACCATTAAAGCCCCCTATCCACAAATTACATGGCAAGCGGCAATTCAAAGGGGTTCAAGCACCAACATGCCTTATTGTTAATCAGACCAGTTTGGCTCTATAACAATTGAGATAGGGGTCTCAAACAGAGCTGCCTGCCTCATTCCATACACACTGACCCTTTGACCTCAGTACGGTAACCAGTAGGTGTTTTGAGGTCAAATCTTATGCATGAAAGTGACACTGGGAGACCCTGAGAGATGCAAATGCAAAAGTATTTCTCACGAAAGTCTTCTTAAAAAACTAAAATAAATAAGTTTTTTACGCTCCAATGTGGAATGGGCGGTCCTAAAAGCTGTCATGCTTAGGTCAGCATAACCCTGACCAATCGCAAGGCTAACATGGCTCCGCCCTCTCTTCAAGTTTGATCAAGGACATGTAAAGCCAAGGATAAACCCGACATGCTAAAGCTCGAACCATAGTCCTTTCTGTCCGGCCCGCCAGAATGGACGGGAGGTCCTGATGCGGCACTGTAGATATGGAGGTCTACTGTCTGCTGTCCACGCATAGCCCCCTAACGCGGCAGAGGTGACTAAAGGGAAGGCTCAAGCTTGTATCTACACAGGGGCTGGTAACTCACTCACTTGCAGATCTCAGAACCTCAGGAAACCCTAAAGATCTGTGAAATTCTGTCTGAACTCTGTCTGTGTGCGTTGCCATAGTAACAAAGAAATCTTTGTTCGCCAGTGATCGCAGCAGCAGCAGCAGCAACAACTGCAACCAAACACTTTCTGTAGTTGTTCATTAGTGTCTCACTGTGGAGGAACTGGCTTCGCACCGTCTTGCTGCCGAAGATACCCAACGACGGCTGCCGGAGACTCCGCTCACGTCCAGACATCGGCTGACTTCTCCATAGGCTACCAACCTCATCTACGCTCCCACGGCTAAACGCACGCCATCAATCCCCATCGCTTCCATTCCATCAGCGGCTACGACATACGTGGCATGTCCAACCGCAGTGCTGGCAATGGGAGCTGCATATTTAATCAGCAGCCTCCTGACGAGCGTTTAAACCGAAGCACCGGCATCTGTATGCAGCCTAGCAGATCAAGCCCCTGCCGGGGGTAGTGGGTCGAGCTCAGCACACTCAACCTGAAGACTTAAAAAGGCTTCCGTGACTACCTAACGAGAGATCCGGGCCTGTGGGTCAAGGTCGGATATGGCCAATCATAAAAGTATTCCTGGGTATAACCATTAGATCGTCCTGTTCTCTGATCTTGTGCTTTCCCACAAAAGGATACGAACGAAACCACATTAAAAAGAGGTGAGGAGATCAAGCGGCAAGCCTCGGCTCCAAGCTGCGGCCGCTCTGAGGCTATACTGTGATACTCACTTTGCCAGAACCTGCCACGGAATATGACAAGATATTAAAACGACTGCATTTATATAGAAGGGTGGTTACAGTCGTTTATCATGGCTAATATGGGTTTTTCCGGGGCCGTCCTGGGGCCTGGACGTGCCATTGCTTTCAGGGCCTTCCTGGGGCCTGGACGTGCCATTGCTTCCGGGGCCGTCCTCGGGCCTGGACGTGCCAGGGGCACATATTTTTTCCAATAGTGCCGTATTTTTACACATTGAGGGTCATTGTGAAAACGGTCACTTTTCTTAAAATTAGCCAAAGAAATTGCCGACCCTAAAGACCTAAGTGACTTTGACAAGGGACAAAGTGTTATGTCCAGGCGAGCCCAGTCAGGTCACAGCATCTCCTAAACGGCAAAACCTGTGGGGGCTCCCGGTCAGGAGTGCTCCATGGAAAGGCAAACCACCTGACAAACCAGAGGGTGGAAGCTGCCCGGGATTGCTGCACTGGAAAAGAGGGGGTGGCGGACGTGTGTTAAGTCCCTACCTTCATATTGTTGGGAGCATTGCTTGCGGTTGGCCCACCTTCAAAGGTCTACTCCATGAGTCCATGCATTAAAAGTCTGAGCCTGTTGGTCATGTTTCTGATCCTCAGGGTACATCTGTGATGCCAAAGAACTCAGGATTTTAAGAAACAAGTAAAACAAACTCTTTAGGACTTCTGTAGCCAACAGATTTTCAGCCGATTAAAGACCTAAAGTGCCACCTTGGGCCGCCCAGCGCACCTCAAACCTTTGTTTACATTAAAAAAGTATCCTGATCCTCTGATTCTCTGGCTGACACAGGCAAGATAAACATCCACAACTGTCATAATCTACCATTCTTTTGCTTCCAGAACTCATTTGAACCCACAACATTTGACGCTAATCTGGATAATCCGCTCATCTGCACATTAGAAGCTGCCCTTTCGCTCTGATCCCGGATCAGCTGGTTCTAACAAAATCCTTATCTGATCCACAAACAGCAGCAGCGGCACCAACAGCAGCAACAACAATGATCACAGTGATAAGGGATCGGCGTGATGGGCTTACATCTGCCAGCACCTCTTCCGAATTCCGAATATATGCAAATGAGATCTGTTCTGATTGGCTGATTTATGTTGTGCCTCGTTTACAAAGAGAATCCAGGCTGGGATACGCCTTTTAATTTGGGATGTGTTCCTGATGCTTTGGGCTAACCTGCCAGCATTTTCGTCTCTTTGTGGAAGTGTGGACCTGGCTATCGCAGCCTTTCTGTATGGGTTGGGAGTCAACAGTGCCTTCTGAACCTTAAAACCATGTTTACCATGTGTAATAACACTGCCCTGCCCCCTACAGATCTTCGGACCCGCCTCAGATCATTCTTATGATCTGTGTCTGGTCTGTGGCCTTGCCCTCAGGTGCTTCTCGTCCATATTTAGTGTTTATATATCCCTGGCAGGTGGGTCCTCATCATTAGCAATGCCCCTGCAATGGCTATGGTTACCCTAGCACCTACGCTAAGCATTTCTGCGCAAGCCTGGGAAAGGCCCGGCTTAGCCAAGCAAGGAGAAATGGACTAGCGCCTCCTTTTGGGTTTGCAAAGAGGCTCGCTTTGACTCGAACGCTTGCAGACTCCCCTTCCAAGTCATGGCAGCTGCCAGCTTTAGGAGAGGACGAGAGGGACGCGGCGGAGATTTGGGTAAAGAGCCGACAGCCTGGCCTCTGAAGCAGATTGGAGAGAAGAGAGAGCGCCCCAGAGATACACAGAGCGCTAGCGCTTTCTGAAAGGAGACAATGAACAGCTTTAGAAGCTCCAAACGAGCAGCTTAAAAAATATAAAAATAATATATGTATAAATACTCCCCTCAGCCCCCCTGTAGCCTCCAAATGTTGCTTTTCACACTACAATACACACACTTTCATTTAGAGTGACCGTGGATTGGTCTCTCACTGCTCTGGATGGCTCTGCAGGACCAAGCATTGTAGCACAACGCTAACTTGTGCGCCTCTTGCGTTGTGCTACAATGCTCGGTCCTCCAGAGCCATCCAGAGCAGTGCAAGACCTATACCACAGTCACTCTATACAAAACACAATACACACACACACTTTCATTTAAACACACACACACACACACTAATATATATATATATATATATATATATATATATATATATATATATATATATATATATATATATATATATATATATAGTGCCCCTGGGGAGCTCGCTGGATTCTACTTGTTTAATCAGTTGGTTTCAGTCGTCAAACAGTCGATCACGGATGCACCTGCTCCGCTGGCATGCAAACCTGGAGCCACACCGTCCCTTCGATGAGAAGACTGGACAGCTCTGAGCTGCATCAGAAAAGCAGCCATCAGCAGCCGGAATCAGAGAAAGCACAATCAATTTAGCTCTCTCTAATTCCAGCTGCTGATGGCTGCTTTTCTGAGGTAGCGTTTCTGATGTAGTTAATAACACCTCCTTCCAAGCGATTGTATCAGAGCAGAGGAGCTGTGCTTTCCTCCTACGGCAGGGTAAGTTCATCTGACCTTCCGAAATTTGAACAACTCAGAAAGAATTCAAGGGTTGAATCAGGGGTGTTCTAGCAAGGACATCTGTCAAACGGTACTTCCAAGATCAGACCTGATGATCCCAAAAGGATGGCTAAAGCAGACAATGCATCAATGGACAGACTACACTCCCTCTAAAGTTCCCATAGTTCCCTGTGACCGTCGAATCATCAGTGACATGCCTTGGTCAAAACACCACAAGAACCAACCAATCACCAACAGCACTTAAAGATACCTTTAAGGGGTGCCATGTAGTCCCACATGGCTGCTGGAGACCACCGTTATCCAGGCCAACGGCAAGTCTGAGGAAAGTTCTCCAAACCCAAAGTTCGGGGAGAGAGAGACTTTGGGGATATTTTTGGAGAAAGACAAGGGTCTGCATTTTCGGAGGGAAAGGGGCCAGCAGAACATGCTGATGGGCCCTAATTACCAGGCTGACAACAAGAGGAGCTGCCCAGAGGGAGGCTGCAAGCCCGGGAAGAGATCAGAGGAGAGCTCCCGACAACATCTGCAAGAAGACCACGAGCCACAGGACGTCGGCGAAGGGGCAAAACTGGAAAAGGCGAGTCCTAGGCTGAGGGACGTTCTCTGCATTTCTTTCTCGAGACACACACAGCCTCAGATTCTCTGTAACGTCCCAATGTCCCAGCCGGGCTCATTAGCATGTGGTGGCAGAACATCAGAGCGTGAGAAGAGCAGGGAGGGAAACATGAGGGAAAGGGAGAGCGATAGAAAGGAGTAAGACAGCTACTTACTCCTCGGCACCGTCCTCGCCGTGTCCCGCTAATCAGAAGAATTACCATAGACAAGGGGTGCTAAGTTCAAACAGCCCCCCTGCTAACGGAAGCCTGCGGCCGCACTCCTGATGTTTCCTGATGGCAGAGCATAAACAGCGGCGGCCCGACTACCTACCCACCGAGGGATGAGACGGAACGAGCGGCGGAATGTTCCGTCTGAAGGAGACGTCAAACAGAACCTGGTCCTTTCTGGTCCTCCCTGACCACTTTAGAAGAAGCCACCCTACCTAGCTGCTGACCGCAGAACCACTCCCAGCATGCGCCCGACAGACCGGCCCCAGGCATCAGTCTTGTCCTTTCTGTGCAGATTTCGGGTGCAGACAAACTGTGCCGGCCCTCCAGGGACGGTTGTAAGTTTCCGAGAGGTTTTGCACAGCAGCATATTAAGCATTTGCTACTCAAGTACATGTGCCCTACCTTGTGCTCCCCCGCGCTCCAGCCCTTCATCACACTGACCCTTGATGAATGGCTAGAACAGTGACCCAGACCCTCCCAGCTGGATATTTTTCTGGGTGGTGAAAAATCCCCAGCAACACCGCTGTGCCCAATACACTCGCCCCTGCACCATACACACTATACCACGGCAGAGCCACTGCTGTGCTGAGAATGGCCCACCATCCTAATTGCACCTGGACAACAGAAATCCTGCGGTCAGACACTGACCGATGATGAATGGGGTGAGGAGGGGGCTGGTAAACCGTGCAGCAACAGAAGGGCAACAGTTGAGCGTTAAGGGAAGCTGATTCCAACTAAATGGCCAGCGAGTGGAAGCGCAAGGTAGGGGTTTCTAATAAAGTGGCCAGCGAGTGGAAGCACAAGGTAGGGGTTTCTAATAAAGTGGCCAGCGAGTGGAAGCGCAAGGGAGGCGTTTCTAATAAAAAGGCCAGCGAGTGGAAGTGCAAAGGAGGCGTTTCTAATAAAGTGGCCAGCGAGTGGTAGCGCAAGGGAGGCGTTTCTAATAAAGTGGCCAGCGAGTGGAAGCGCAAGGGAGGGGTTCCTAATAAAGTGGCCAGTGAGAGGAAGCGCAAGGTAGGTGTTTCTAATAAAGTGGCCAGTGAGTGGAAGCACAAGGGAGGTGTTTCTAATAAAGTGGCCAGTGAGCGGAAGCACAAGGGAGGTGTTTCTAATAAAGTGGCCAGTGAGCGGAAGCACAAGGGAGGTGTTTCTAATGAAGTGGCCAGCGAGAGGAAGCGCAAAGGAGGCGTTTCTAATAAAGTGGCCAGCGAGTAGACTTGCAGAGCAGGTGTTTCTAATAAAGCAGATGGTGAGAAACTGATCCTCTGTGGAAAACGAGTCGCCGGACAAAGTGAAAGGTTGCTCAGTGTAGCTACGACAGACACAAGCATGCTCGACTGACTCTCTACGGAACAGCGACCAGGCCGATTCTCCCAAACACACACACACACCAGTGCAGCTCTGATAATACAGAAGATCAGTGGATGTCTAAATAATGCAGGAGACAAGATGAAACAGTTAATTTTTAATTCGGGTTCTTTTTTGTGTGTCAGTCGAAATCCAAATCCGCATGGGCATTTTATTTTTGATGCTCCAGCTAACGACGCCCGTGTTCGTCAAAACACGAACGAGGAATCTTTGATACGTCAAGCAACCCGGACATCATTTATACATAACGGAGAAGAAAGGAGGCCTTCAACAGCGCCCGTGACATTCAGCTTCTGACTCTGGCAGTTTAAAGGCCACTACAGTCATCGACAGTTCCCCCCTCAAGCCCCCTAAAATCAGCTGAGCCCATTCGAGGCATAGACTCCACAAGAAAGACCTCTGAAGGTGCCCTGAAGTATCTAGCACCATGAAGGCTTGGTTGCCCGTGACTCAGTCGCTGGTTGACCGGTTGTCCTTCCTTGGAGCACTCAACACCTGCCTGATGTTTTGAAGATGTTTCGACCCTCCAGTCGTCGAGCCATCGCAGTTTGCCAACACATCAACTACTTCAAGAACTGACCGTTCCACCGCTTCACAGGTTCTACCCAGGTAATCAGGGTTCTTCACTCGAGTCTTCAGTGGTTTTAGGACATGCTAAACTACAGCGTTGTTACACCAGAATGGATAATCCATGCTGGTCCAAGCCGGTTTGTGCTGGTCAGCGGTTATGTACCAGTGACCAACCAACACTGGTAGGTACCTGGTAGGTAGGTATTCAGGAGCAATTGGGAACCAGTTCAATAGAAGGGGCGATGTAGTCGTAGTCAGTGAAAGATGAAAGCATCCAGTCCAATTATGCGAATCTCGGCCCGTCTGCATTTTCTGCAATGGCGCGAGAGAGACCGACTGCTCCGAGCCCATGCGCTTAAGAAGTGTAGATGTCCACGGATGTCGGAATCTGAATGGAAGAGGCCGTCTAGACACGCGCCGGCCTGGACGCACGGCCCTGACCTCAAGGAGACGGAGGAGGGAAGAAAGAACCATGAAAGCATGAGCAAAGCAAACAAACAAAGAGGCACGGACTTGACTGTGGGGCGCTTCCCTGTCTCGCCCTTCGCTTTTGCGAGAGCAGACGAGGGAAGAAGCATTAGTCCGCTCTCAAAAATGGGACCGAAAGATATTCGGGAGAGAAAAAAAAAAAGACATGTCTAACAAAACTAAACATTTATGACACCTCACGAAACTTAAGCTCCTCTGAGTCGTAGGAAGTAAGCCTGTTACGCAAGACGATCAAAAGACAAACAGAAACTTCGTCTGTAAAGCACACACACACACACACACACACACACACACACACACACCCCCCGTCGGAGACGAGCGTAGAAATGCAAATCGCTGTCTTGTCTCTGCGTCTCAGCGTCCCAAAACAAATCAGCTTTTCCAACGTTAGGAACAGAACCTCGCAGAGCTCGCAAGCCGGGTGGGGCGAGACGAAAAAAAATCACGCTGCCATCTCCCTTCAACCTCGGCAGGTCCTCGTCAGCTAATCTCCTCGCGCCGCTGCCGCTTTTCGCTCCCTTGATCACGACGTCTTTTTTCCTCCGACAGGCCTCGGCTTGTTATTTTTGCTTGGATAATTCATGGTTGATATCTGCCTGGATCATAAAATAAACTTGGAGTGTAACAGATAGGGGCAGTACGAATCCCAGAACTTCTGGCGCGATACGCCGTCGTCTTGATACGGCAAAGGTACCTTATGTTCGACATCATACAAGTAGAACATTTGCGACAAAAGCTGGGCTAATGGAACACCTTGGCCTCACACTTAAAGCTTAAAGCTCTTGGGCTCCCCCTACAGTCGGAAAGTGGAGTGCTTATATGCAAAGCATATCCCCCAGAGTTGCGTAGTGCAGTTAGAGGCACGCCGAGCTACGCTTCTACGGGTGAGTGGAGCATCAACATGATTCTGTAGCTGCTACTTTGCTACACAGTGTTCTTTTAACCGCAAGCTAACACACTAGCCACAGGCTAACGTGTAGTCTTTTTTAGGATAAAGGATAAAGGTGCACGTATTCGTCACTGTACAGTATGGACTGTACAGCGAAATGTGTCCTCCGCATTTAACCCATCTGGTAGTGAACACACACTCACACACACACACGTGTTAGGGGCAGTGAGTACACACACACACCCAGAGCGGTGGGCAGCCAACTCCAGCGCCCGGGGAGCAGAGAGGGTAAAGGGCCTTGCTCAAGGGCCCAACAGTGGCAGCTTGCCGAGCCCGGGAATCGAACCCACAACCCTGTTATCGATATCCCGGCGCTCTAACCGCTGAGCCACCACTGCCCCTGTCATGATCCACTGTACCCCTATTAAATTGCCTTCTTCCCTAGGAAAGCGCTATGACTCTAAAGCTAGCCGACTAGGAGCCAGCGCTAACCAACTACGAACTAAAGCCAGCTAAACTGAACCGCTACCCGCTAAGTTCCAGCACTGACAGTATGGTTTCATGGCAGGGAAACACAGGGAATCAACTCTTTTTGGGATCAGGACAACTCCTGGCGAACATCCAGGACTCGTGGACTTTAACTACATTACTGGGAATTGTGATTTTAGGCTTCCACTAGCCAAGGAGGCCTGAAATTTAGGCCTCATTTAGCGGGCTCCCTGCCGCAGTGTAATCAAGCAAATCAGACCGTCATAAGCAACCCTCACGCTCATCAAATTGCCGCGCTCTGAAAGGAAATGATGGTGGGTTTTGTGAACGTCGGAATCTATGCCGTTACCGCTGGTGAAACGGCGCTAACGACCAGTTATCACAGCTGATCAGTCAACTATCATAATAAAGCGTTTTCCTTTCCCGACGGACGATGGGCTATAAGCTTCTAGACTACCAGCTAGACCCCCCCCCCCCCCCCACAAAAGACCCTCAGTAGGCTAAACAGCCGAATTGTGCATTACATGGACAGACACCAGGGGCCACGGCGACTCCCGCTACCTGTGACGTCACCTGCACACCAGGGGGGTTGGGGCACACGAGTCCATCCTGGTCCCCTCATGCTCGCCACGGCAACCCTGCGAGGGATTGTCTTACCTGGCAGATGCCCACATAAGGAAGAACAATGCCCCTCTCTGTCCTGACCTCATGAATTTTGGATGCTCCCTGGAGCCGTAGCCTGCAGTTATTGCAAAGGATGATTTTTTTATTATTATCATATTACGCGGGATAGCTGGGTCATGCGTCATGTCTTGTGTTAGGAGGAAGATGATATGATGGTATATACCTTTCCGAGGAGGAGGTGAGGTCAGTGTCTGGCGGGTGTGAGCTAGCTGCCATGTTCAAGGCCCCAGCAGTGCTAACCTGGGAATGAAAGCTTGGGTGTGGACAAGCTAACCTTCATTAGCACTCTCTGCATCTGCTCTTCTCTTTCCACCCCAGCTACGTAACACAGTCAGGGGCGCCAGATCCTTTCTAATTGCAAGCGTTCATCAAGGTCATCTTCCAAATATTAAAGTTTTTTTTTTTTTAGCCTGCATTTGGTTTGCAACTGACGAGGCAGATACACGCTAGCGATAAGCAGGCACGCAACACTGCTAATTAAGCTGGAAGTAATTATTAGTCTTGGGGCAAAAGCTTAGAGCTCACTTGCCCATTTTCGTGCTGCAGAGCGGACAGTTCTCAAGGATGGAGGTCAGATGTTTTATCAACAGCTCACCATTACTGTTATTTTACTCTGTTTTAGCATTTTCTCCAGTTTAACCAGCTTGACCAGACTGGCCAGTCTTCCAGGTGAAAACATACCCTATGCTGGTAAGCTATCTAGTAAACAAGCTCTTGACCCCAGTATAGTGTGTGTTGCATTTGATTTCGGTCATGCTGGTCAGCTGGCATGGTCAAACTTGGTCTTACTGGTGGAATAGCATGATTTATCATGAACATACCCTATGCTGGTCAACCAGTTTAAGGTGGCTGTAACTTCAGGCTCCTGCAGATGGCGCTGCACGAGGACGGCCTGGCTAGAAATACGAGCAGGACGTACGACAGGATTCAAAGACTGAGAACAGGTGGTACAGTGCAGCGCAGTTTTGTCCTTCAGACACAATTCTGAGGAGAATTTCCTGTAGGCTGAAATTTCTGCCACTGCTGGTAGACCCGTATGACCGTCTGCTTCCATACACCTGCAGATTCAGCTGCTTCCTGCTCAAATGCAGTCACTCCTTTTAGCCCATCATTAACGGTATCTGCTTTGTGGCCCAATTTCCACACATCCAACCAGACACTGTACCACCTATTCTCAAAATCTGAGTCCTGTCACACACCACACAGGTACTTATAGCCTGATCATCCTCACGCAGCTTACTCCTATATTCACACGCCTGGTTTGAGCTGCAGCCTAGGCTTTGACTGAAGGAGACTAAAGTAATTCTTGGATCCTTGGAAAGTTGATCTCGATCACCATTTAAATGAATAGAAATGGACACAATTTAGAAATTAGACCACGTAACATCAAAATCTAGCATCATCCTGAGAACATCTAGTCCCAATTACATGCTACACAGTAGATACACAGAGCCTGTTGCCCAGCTGGTGCTACTGCCCAGTAAATCGCGTGTGCATTCGCACACATTTTCAGGACCTGTCCCCAAGGGGTGGATTAAACACACACACACACACACACCCTTTCTCACACACACACACACACACACACACACACACACACACCCTTTCTCACACACAAATACAAAAGTGGAATTGTGAAACTGAGCTTCTGAGCATTTCGGAGGCGCCTGGTTGGCATTCTAATCCGAGCTATGGCTGAGGACTGCTGAGAGTGTTTCAGCTCCGCTATCTTCACCACACACACACACACACACACACACACACACACACACACACACACACACTCTTGCAGATTCTCTCAGTGCAGAGAGTGACCTCCATTCATTTCATTTGCATTACTTGCCATGTCTAAAATCTAGCAAACGCCACACAGGCAACTCAAGCCGAGCTACCCTTCACCATCAAGGTCAGGTTGGCTAACGAAGCTACCATCAACAACAGAAACACAACTGTCCACGGCTGGGGCACTGGCATACTTAACGTACGTGTTCAGCTCTGCTCGGATGAGGAGCTAACTTAGCAATTAGCATGGTCGGGACAGTGGGCGATTTGCGAATCCGAGCTGACACCGAGGTTAGCATTCGTTCTTAGACATGGTTAACGTTAGCATTTCCTCTGTTTTGGGTCTTCAGTGCCGAGCCGCCCTTCGAAGGTCAATGCGGTCAGAGCAGGAGCGCTTTTGGGTCTTGGATACGATTCAAAGATGCCAATGAATCTTTGCGGACGGTATACTAGTGCGACCATGGCTAATGAGGCAGCTAAGAATGATACCAAGGACACGTCACTTCTTCCCCCACTCACTTCACTGCTATTTTACTGTCAGAATCACATCGGCCCTAAAATAGAACCCTGTGGGACTAGTTTCTGCATTAGGATTAATAAGGGGTTTAAGGGATTAATCAAACCACAAGCAAGCCCTTCATTCGTGGCCAGTGAATACGGTCAATTATGTTGTTAATTAGGACACACTGGGTTAGCGACTGGATCACAGCAACAACCTAGCCAATGGGTCAGTTCTTTTTTTGTTGTTAGGGTTAAACTTGTAGCTCCAATGCTAAACAAAAGAGGCAATTCTGACACCAAACACGGACTACTGACTAATGGAGAACAGTGAAGTACATCAGGGGTCACCAAAGGTGGTCAGTGGCTGCACAGTCATTATATCATACAGGCCGAAGAGCGCCTCAGCGTCTTGCTGGGTATTTGGGCTCAACACGCATGTAAAATAGTGAGCGGGGTTCAGCGAAGGGACAACCTCATTTATCTACCAACGCTTTTATGTCCCATCTCGTCCCCGCCGGTCCAGAGATGACCTGGGCAGACGCAAATATTTTTTCTTCAAGTGGGATATTTATACTGCAGGTTAAGCTTGATCGGATGCGGTTGACAAAGTTAAAGGGATATCTTTAGTTCCTTTCATTACAACGGCGGCAAAAAATAGCCAGAGGAGAAAGAGCAAGAACGTTCCTCCGAGAAGAAAAAAACGCAAGACTTTCTTTTAGACGAAAATGACGGAGCGGCGGAACATGACAGCCGTGCATTAAGCGCGGAAAGATGACAGAAGACGCCCGAACAGAGGTTTACATAATGCATTACACGCGCTGCCGCTGCACAGGCATGACTGGATTCATGTGAAGATCTCTGAACATTCCAGGAAGAGTGTGTAGACCTTTAGATGACTGCATTGTTACCAGGCTAACAGGCACAGCAAGCAAAGGAATGCATTTAAACGTGGGTATTTTCTTTAAAGTTAATAAGAGCTAATAAGCCAACACTGGTCAGCTTCTACACCTGGTGTTTTCTTCTTTACGGATGATGGTTGGTTGTTAGAGAAATATCTTTGAACAGTTTTGTGGGTACAGATAAAGCTGCAGCTGCTAACATCAACATCTGTTAGCACACTGACCGAAGTTAACATCCAGAGAACATCAGCTAGAGCAGTTACCATCCAGCAAATGTCAGCTAGAGCAGTTAAGATCTACCAACGTCAGCTAGAGCAGCTAGTTAACATCCAGCGAACGTCAGCTAGAGCAGTTAAGATCTACCAACGTCAGCTAGAGCAGCTAGTTAACATTCAGCTAACGTCAGCTAGAGCTGTTAACATCCAGCTAACGTCAGCTAGAGCAGTCAATATTCATCTAACGTCAGCTAGAACTGTAACATCTACCAACATTAGCTAGAGAAGTCAAGGTTCAACTAACGTCAGCTAGAGCAGCTAGTTAACATCCAGCTAACGTCAGCTAGAGAAGTCAATATTCATCTAACGTCAGCTAGAGAAGTCAATGTTCAACTAACGTCAGCTAGAGCAGTCAGGATCAGCTACAGCAACTAGTTTACATCCAGCTAACGTCAACTACAGAAGTTAACATCCAGCTAACGTCAGCTAGAGAAGTCAATATTCAACTGACGTCAGCTAGAGAAGTCAATGTTCAACTGACGTCAGCTAGAGAAGTCAATGTTCAACTGACGTCAGCTAGAGAAGTCAATTTTCATCTAACGTCAGCTAGAGAAGTCAATGTTCAACTAACGTCCGCTAGAGCAGTCAGGATCAGCTACGGCAACTAGTTTACATCCAGCTAACGTCAGCTAGAGCAGTCAACATCCAGCTAACGTCAGCTAGAGCAGTCAATATTCTTCCAACGTCAGCTAGAGCAGCTAGTTAACATCCAGCTAACGGCATCTAGAGAAGTCATTGTTCATCTAACGTCAGCTAGAGCAGTTAACATCCAGCTAACGTCCGAAAGAGCAGCTAACATCCAGCTAAATGTCAGCTACTGCTTTTAACAGTTGGCTTATAGCTAATGTTCCTAATGAAGTGGCCAGGTAGTGGTAGCACAACATACATATTTGGACAAAAGTATTAGGACACCTGCTAATTCACCGTGTCTTATGAAGTGGTATTAAAAAGAAGTTATCCTGCTTTTGTTGGAGTAACTGTCCCTACGGAAGGCGGCTTTTTTTTTAACCAGATTTTGGAGGAACATTGCTGCGAGGATTTGATTGCATTTAGTGACAAAAGCATTAGCGAGGTCAGGATGTTGGACGATCACCACCCACAGAGTACCTGGACCTGCTCCACAGCTCAATGCTGGGGGCGGGGGTGTATACCCCTCCAGCCCACCACCTGGCATGAACCATGGTGCAGATAGGTGTTTGGCACAAGACTCCTGGACGGCTGGGGTCTGATGTGACCGTGATTCTGATGACTTCCCTCTGATGATTATATTAGTAAGCTTGGCGTAAACAAATGGAATCCCCATCTGCGCCGAGGCTCTGCGAACGCTCGGCTCCCGCTTAATCCCTCAGCAAACGGGACGCACAAGCAGCCTGTGCAAGCGCGGCCAGATCCCGAGAGGGGACGAGGGTCCCGCATAACAGGAGGCACAGTTAAAAATTGAAGACTCTGAGAAGGAGCGAGGCTGGGAAGTATGCAAGGTAGACAGCATCTGAACAGCGCCACCTTGTGGCCTGGTTCTGGAGGCCCGGTGCACCTGGAGAACCCCAGTCTAGCGACCCATGCAGAACCAACAAAACTTTAAAGCTGTTTTGTTTTCTCCCGGCCGCAGCGAGCTTTAAAAGAGGAGGCCCTCCCCACCCCCCTCCGACACGCCGGATCCATAATGGATGAGGAGAAGCGATCCCGAAATTCTTTGCTGTTGTTTTCCGAGGCTAGCCCGAGGACAGGCAGGCAGTGTGCGCGAGAGCTTAAACAGCCTTAAAAGGGAAAATCAAAGGCCGGCCTCTCTCCCCGCGCAGGAAAAACAGTGTCAACAGTGCATCAATAATGCATAGCTCTGCTCTCTCACTCACTCACACTCTCTCTCGCACGCTCGCTCACTCTTACGCCTGTTTATTATTAATTAGCATTATAAAGCCGTCTTGTGAACAACCTCCGCTGTCACAATAAGATGAAGAGGAAGCTTCAGAACGCTGTCAGCTTCAGGACTGTACAAATGCAGTAGCCACTGGTAGAACGAGGCCCTTGTAGAGGATCCAGGGTCCATAAACCCCAAAAATGACCCCAGCCCTACTCCCGCAGTTGCTAGAGTGCTTGATTATTGTGCACAGGGTTGTGGGTTCTAAGCCGTCCACATTGGGTTCTTGGTGGTTAGTGCGCCGGATTACTAAATGACAAGGTTTGATACCTGGGTCCGCTAGCTGCCACTGTTGGACCCTCAGTAGTTCAAGTGGTGGGTTATTGTTCACAGGGTTGTGGGTTCTAAGCCGTCCATGTTGGGCTCTTGGTGGTTAGTGCGCCAGATTACTAAATTACAGGGTTTGGGGTCTGATACCTGCGTCTGCCAGGTGCCACGATTGGGCCCTCGATAGTTTGAATGATGGGTATTTTGTATACAGGGTTGTTGGTTCAATACCCTGGTCCGCTAATTCTGCCAGTGTTGGGACCTTAGTGGTTAGACTGCTGGATTACTAAACCACAGGGTTGTGGGTTCAATACCCAGGTCCGCTACTACTGGGTCATCAGTGGTTAGAGAGCTGGGTTATTGCTCACAAGATTGTGGGTTCAGTACCCGGGTCTGCTAAGCTGCCACTGTTGGATTCTCAATGGTCAGAGTGATAGATTACTGATCACAGGGTTGTGGGTTCAATACCCAGGTCCGCTACTACTGAGTAATCAGTGATTAGAGAGCTGGGTTAAGGTTCACAGGCTTGTGGGTTCAGAACCCATGTCTGCTAAGCTGCCGCTGTTCAGGCACTCAGTGGTTATAGAGCTACCAGTACGTTTTTAAACAGTGCTGTTCCATAATATGGGACCTTTGCCATAATATTAGGACATCCAGTCCATTGTATTTCAATAGGTAGGTCGACAGTGGTGAGAACAGTGCTATGCCGCAGCCCCTCCTCTGTTCAGAAAGCCGTGCCCTTTAGAGCAGAGAGAACAGCATCTGTGAAGGCGGGCAACAAGTTTGCCATGCTCAGATTCAGCCCCTTAACCCACAGGGATCCGGGTACGAGGCGCTAAAGCCGCTGCTGCCGAAGCCGCACCTGCAGACAGAACTTCAAAGGCGATGCAGACTCATAGGCATAAACGGGGCGGCATGCATCAGTGAGGCCCAGTTACAGCCGGCTGGTATAATAAGCACCGAGAAGCGGTGGATGAAAGTACAGCGCGACAGCAGATGAGCTCATTAGATGAGGCGCGCGAGTGTGGTCAGCGCACCCCTCCTCTCTAGATCAGCCCCGCAATTAGCAATTCATAACTCACACAACCTTCACATTTCTGTGGAATTACAGGCCAGGGCTCCTGCTGCTGCATTAGTGCAGACAAGTTCATCAGAGCAGGCGCGTGCAAATTACCCACCATACCCAGTTTGGGGCAGTGGTGGCTCAGCGGTTAGAGCGCCGGGATATCGATAACAGGGTTGTGGGTTCGATTCCCGGGCTCGGCAAGCTGCCACTGTTGGGCCCTTGAGCAAGGCCCTTTACCCTCTCTGCTCCCCGGGCGCTGGAGTTGGCTGCCCACCGCTCTGGGTGTGTGTGTGTACTCACTGCCCCTAACACGTGTGTGTGTGTGAGTGTGTTCACTACCAGATGGGTTAAATGCGGAGGACACATTTCGCTGTACAGTCCACACTGTACAGTGACGAATACGTGCACCTTTATCCTTTATCCTTTATCCTTTTTGATTATACTGGCCCTTTAAGATTGGCGGTGCAAATTTACATATGTAAATAAGCTCTGTTCTAATGCTAAATGCTAGCAAATGCTGGACGGGACTAAACTGCTAAGTAGTCGTAGAGATATATATATATATATATATAAAAAAATGCATGTACAGATTTGCATATGTAAATGAGCTCTGCTCCGATTCCCAGCCCCATTTTTTGTACATTATTTAATAGCAGTCAGCTCCTTGTAACTTCCGAATGGGTGGGACTACAGTGCTGCAGGCGGAGTAGGAGTATGGATATATGTAAATGGGTTGGCTTGTGTGACATCACAGGGCAGTAAAATAGCTTTTGTGATGTCACAATACCCCCCACCCACGCGATTTCATATAATATGGGATAGCCCCGCCCATTTTCGCTAAAGTAACTGTGATTTTTCATTTTTTTTTGTTTTTCAAACGAGGCACAGCTTTGAATGAGGCTAGCCAATCAGCACAGGCCTCGTTTGCGTACATTTGCATATTGAAGGCACAGTAAGACTACATGTTAAATGCCAAGCAATAAAGGTCACTTAAAAATAAACCTGGATACGACCAACGGGGGACTAGGTCATTAGCTAAAGAGTCGATTCAGGTGCGTTCAATAACAACTGTTTAGCCCCAGTGCTTTTTAAACGGGCGTCCAATCAGAGCAGTGCTCATTTGCATGCATACGGAAATGAGGCTGAACTCACTTTACCTTTATGAGGTCACAAACACCAACATACTTACTTCCAGTGCATCTCCTGCCAGTCAGCCCTACAGCGTTCAGCCCCACCCATTCGCAATAGGCTCTAAATACTTCTTAAACGAGGGCGTCCAATCAGAGCAGTGGTCATTTGCATGCATACGGAAATGAGGCGGAATTCGCTCGGTATTTATGACGTCACAAACACTGTAAGTCCACATTCAATTAGCCTACTCTTCTATAACTTATAAACCGTTACAGTGTTGCAGCTCTGC
Organism: Salminus brasiliensis; assembly: GCF_030463535.1. NCBI lineage: Eukaryota > Metazoa > Chordata > Actinopteri > Characiformes > Bryconidae > Salminus > Salminus brasiliensis. The sequence continues at coordinate 33,039,666 of NC_132897.1, forward strand.
CTGCATTTAAAACGGGGGCGTCCAATCAGAGTATCGTTCATTTGCATACAAGAACGCCCCCCCCCCCCCCCCCCACGTGCACAATTAAGTGCTTGTTCCTGCTCTAACCCCCAGTGTAAGCTCGTGAGCAGCTTGCTAATGATCTCACGAGGTGTTCCCAACAGTCCGCGGGTACCCAAGAGCATGAAGTAACGCGCACGAACCCGAAGCACCAAGGCACCGAAGCACGCGCGCTCTCCGGCACTGCAGAACACAAGCAAAAACACAACCAACAGGTGAGCCAGAGCGCGCGGGGAGGTTGCACGCAGGCACGAGACTCTTGTTTTAAAACAAACAAACAAACAAACAAAAGTGCAACAAAGCAAAGTTGAGCGCGCGAACGCACGCAAGGTCTGCAAAAACAATGCTGAAGGGTGCAATCGTCAGCGCGCCCGTCCTTCGCACGAGCAAGGAGTAGGGATGGATGGAGGATGTGGTAGCACGCGCACAGTGCAGCACAAAGAACCACCACCCCCCCAAAAAAAAAATAAATAAAAAAATAAATAACAGCACGCGCTGCGCTCGGCTCGACACGTACCTGTAGCTCGAGGCTGTACGCCTGCTGCAGATGCGTTGGGTACACGGTGAGCTGCTGCTGCACTTGCACGAGAGCGTGTAATCCATGGACGCGCGCGAGCCGAGTGTGGCGAGAGCCGCGCGCCTGCACGCGCTTCAAAGCGCATGGGAGGGGGGGGTGCGCTCCCGCCTCCTTCCTCGCCACACATTGGCTGTCTAGGCCTCTCCGCGCCCTCATTGGCCGAGGTGGTGTGCAAACGAAGCTCGGGCACGGGCACGTCACAGTGGTAAACATACGCGCGTGAACCCATCCCAAACCCGCCCCGCCCCCCCACACACACGAATCTCGGTAATGCTGCAGAACTACATACACGATGGCATGCCAAAAGTTTGGGTACCCTGCATGGTAACAGATGAGGGTCTTTTTCTGTTTTGTGGGGGTCTTGCTGCAATGCTTTCTGTGGTCTACAAGGTGGGTCACTGGCTGCAGCACAAGCCCAAAGCATGTTCGATCCACCCCTGTGCTTAACAGTTGGAAAGGTCCTCTTTGCACCACCACCACCACACTCCAGAGTCTGATCTTCCTGCTCTCAGAGCTCAGATCCCTTGGGGTGCCCAAACTTTTGCATGTTGCTCATCCTATTTTTCACAATAATGTCAATAAATAATACACTAATTATGCCTAAAATCGACTAGTTTATTGAGTTAAAGGACAAAGCCAGTCTGGGGTAAAAGTATTGATCCTGCAGACCACCGCACACCCAACACCCACACTACATGCAGTCCATGCAGATTAGGGATACCTGCAGGTTTTACAGCTGCTAGTCAGTGTTGGGCTACGCTCAGGCGCTGTCCGTGGTGCTGAGCAGAAACAGGCGAATAAATTGGAAGCCCAACAGTGAAGTTAATACGAATCTCTCTCGCCCTTTTTCTCCCTCGCTCTTTCAGAGCAGAGCAACCTTGACTGAATACTGAATGAAGGTCACAGTGGTCAGTAATTTGTATGGCTGCAATCCTTTCCAGTTTGTTGTTGTTGTTTTTGTTGAGCTAGTAAGCTCGTTCTGCGTGCTGTACAGGAGAGTAAACGTCTGATAATTAACAATCATACATTTTGCAGTTTCAACTAATCAATAAAAAAAAATCTGTAAATGAGAAATGAGGAGATGTTAGATGTGTACAGAATAATGAACAGACTCAACCAGGGCTAGTGAACTCCTGGGAGGGCTTGTGGTGGCACTGCAATGGGGGGGGGGGGGGGGGGGGGGGGTCTATAAGGCTGTGATGGATAAACTACTGTCAAATTAAATTACAAAAAAAAAAAAAAATTACGGGTTTTGGCATTGAACAAAAAAATTTGACGCATTACTGCAACCCAGCACAGTAATGTTTCCACTAAATACTGAAACACTTTAGGTGAATGATTTGCATTCAAGTCAAAGTTAATATCCAAAATGAAGCTCTAAACATTACTATCCAGTATGAAGCTCTAATAGCATTACTATCCAGCATGAAGTTCTAAACATTAATATCCGGAATGAAGCTCTAATAAACATTAATGTCCAGATTAATGTCCAGTATGAAGCTCTAATAGCATTAATATCCTGAATGAAGCTCTAATAACCATTAATATCCAGTATGAAGTTCTAATAACCATTAATATCCAGTATGAAGCTCTAATAACATTAATATCCTGAATGAAGCTCTAATAACCATTATCATCCAGTATGAAGTTCTAATAACCATTATCATCCAGTATGAAGTTCTAATAACATTATTATCCAGTATGAAGTTCTAATAACATTATTATCCAGTATGAAGAAGTTCTAATAACATTATTATCCAGTATGAAGAAGTTCTAATAACATTAATATCCAGTATGAAGCTCTAATGGGATTAATATATTATATATATATATATCCAGAATTATGTTCTGATGAAGCTAAGGCATGGATTTTGGTGGGTTAGTGCACTCAGCACCCTGTCCTTTCTATTAAACGTACACATGCGCTACATGTAATCAGGTCTTTTCCGAGCTGAATAAAACCTCATTCTCACGCAGGCATTTCAGCCGCCAAAGCCACATCACAGAATTCTCACCCTTCAGGCAGTCGGAGCCCTCCATCGAGTCTGAGCTCAGCACTGAGTATGATTTAAAGTGAGAGCATATCCAAGGTGAAGAGGGCAGAGTTTCAGACTGACGCTTGTATGGAGGTGCCTTCAGGCCTCGCTGAATTCCCGGCTCTTCAGCAAAAACACAGAGAGTCTCTCCGCACGGCAGCTTGTCAGCCAGCAGCAAAGGGCTGCCAGTCACCAGGACGGCCCACGTCCGGTGCCGGAAGCAGCAGGAAAGGGGAAAAAAAAAAAAAAAAAAACAGACCTGGACTCCATCAGCAGAGACAGGGCAGGACGTTCGGGCACCAGCACTGTCCCTATTCCTTATGTCAGCCCAGTCCCTGTGGGATGTTCCCAGTATGCAGTGGTCAGTACCTACCAAAAGATCTCCAAGGAAGGACAACCGGTAACCCACCGAAAAGCATCATTGTCACTTAGGGTTCATCGAGGTCTTGCGGAGAAGTTTTGGGGACACGTGGGGGACATAATCTTAATGTCATGGCTGACTGGTCATGCTCCGAACACTGCAGAGCGTTGTCCACTTACTTGTTGATCCCGCTCACTTGGGATTCCACTTAGTCCAATCAGGAGACACTCTGAAGTGCCCTCTCCAGTGAGAGGACGAGCAGCGCCGGGCGTTTCCGCATGAGCTGTCACCATCAGAGCCAACATGCAGGACTCATTTGCCGCGGCAGGCTTTTGTAGCGACTAAAACGGAGGAAACTGAGATTATATAAAACGCACCAGAGGCAAAGCGTTTACTCATAGGGATGCTGATGGAAGCAACTTGGAAGAGAGGTTTTAGACAGAGAGGCAAGCATCCCATCCCATCCAGCAGGAGGAAAATGCATCGTCTTTAGGCTGCTTTTGGGCAAAGAGCATCATCTGCACTGCGCCACCAAATACAGGGATGCACAGCGAGATCGTTATTATTATGCTCAAGCAAACACTCCCATTGGGTAGGACTTCAGGAGGTAGACCGAAGGCCATACACATCAAATTGGTCCCTGCGATAATTCACAATTCCGTGAGAAACGATGCAACTCTAGGCCTACCTGGACGTTCCGGACATATCCCGGAGTGGATTTTGACATGGAGGCACGGCGGTTTTGCCCTTATGGCCCAAACTGAAGGCTGTGCTCCAATAATTACATACGGGTCTACCAGCAGAACATGAAACACACCAGCCCAGAACGAGTTGCATTATTTTGAGGTTCAAGTGATCAACCTCTCCAGGGTGCTGTCGTTGAAGTCTCTGTGAATCATCCCCTAATCCGCAATACCACCAAAAATATTCCTCCCTAAGGGAGCTTTCTGACTCAGCGAATCAAAAAAAAGACCCTGGCTCCCAGAAATAAACCCGTCCGCCGCCGAGAGGAGGTGTCCCAGAGCAACGATGCGCCAGGGACCATGTGACAGCATGGTGACAGGTGATACATGAGTCTCACTGATCCTGAACCGGGCTGGGGGGGGGGGATGGGGGGGGTAGGGAGTGCTTGAAGGCATCTCCTGAAACAATGCTCTTGCGCGGAAAATGACTCAAGTGACGTCTGAACGAAATCAAGTCGTAAAATCAAGTGACGTCTGTAAGAGTTTGTAAAAAGTGAGTATTGTGGCTTTTGAAGTTTTGAGTTTTTGGATTTTTCCAGAATGGAACACTCTCGTCATGATTTGCCATGATTGGACCAATGTTCTACTGGAGGAGCACCCTTCCAAAACACCAGATCCATCTAATCGGCTAATTAGCAAGCTCTGGATACAAGTCCAATGTCCAATTTGAGCAGAACAGGTAGTCAAAATCCACCTTTCCCCAACTGGATTCAAGCCACAAACTGAAGCCATCTACACTTCGGCCCCTTCATTAGAAAACGGCGGGTTAAATCACTGGTGACGATTCACAGCCATCCGAAGGATGACTTGGCCAAGTCGTGTAGGTAGTGTGGGCGTCTTTTAGCAGCACCAATCATGGATGGGACATCCGAGACTCTAAATACTAAGTCGCAACACTACGTTCCGTTTAGGAGGTTCTTCAGGCTGAAACTGTTGAGGAACCTTTTATGATGCTTTGAGGAACCTTCAAGGAACCTTCCCCCCCCTTCTAAAAACCTTTTCTCGAAGGTTCCACAAAGCACCTTAAGCGGTTCCTCCACGGTTTCAAACTGAAGAACCGCACTATTAAGATTAGCATATATGTCTCTAGCCAATGTGATGCTCCAGTGACTTGTAACAAGAAGAATGGAGTCACCGTCGTTGCTCCGGGCTCAGCAGGGTTCACTTGCTTTTTCTAGCCTGTACTGTGGATTGTTTACTCAAAGTGTAGGAATCCACGTACCTCCCAAAAGGCACGAATGACACTGTAGAGGGAGCCCAGGAGAAAAATCTTTTTTCAAATAAGTATAGAAACAAGTTTAATGACGTATTAGATACAGATTGAAGATGTTTCCACCAAAGAAATTCACTGATGCCTCGCAGTGAAGGTCTACTCGCTTCCAGAAAGGTGTTCCAGAACAAACGTCTGCTGCTATGGAGGTGCTACCAAAGGACGAATTCTGGGATCCAGCAGTGTGAAAGGAGCTCCACTTTGCAGATGTGCCCTTTCTAACAAGATTTCAGACTCGAGAAGGCTTCAATTGGCATGGTCTGATCTCCAATAAGACCCCTGCCAGAGTGCGGAGAGCCTTGCTACCTTAAAAGGTTTTCCCTACTTATTATTATTCCCACAGCAAACAGATTACAGGAGGGAAGCCTGGATGGTTCACAACCCCCTCCTCAGCGGGTACCTGATTCCATTATGCTGCCCTCGTTCTGATCCGTTCTCCAGCCTGCAGTCAGCCGCAAGCGACCCTCATCTGCATTCTACTCGGGCGACGTGGCTAAGTGTACTGTACAGGCCTCTGTGGCGTGCTGGTCACGTTGTGACTTTCACCGTTCAGTGGCCCCGTCGTTCGTACCGTCTCTGTAAATCAGGCAGGCAATCAAAGCAGTCCTCGTTAATCACTCTGGATTGGAATTATGGTGGTATATAAGGGGGTGCTGACAGGGTTAAACTCATTACCGCTAAGGAACGTTGGTTGACACTGCCCTGCTTTAGAGTCACGTGGATGCAACTGCCTGCATTTCCTTAAATCTACAGTTACAAGAGGAGGCATTTGAACCCTTTGGGAGGTATGTGGATTCCTGCACTTTGAGTTAACAATCCACAGTGCAGGCTAAAAAAAGTAAGTGAACACTGCAATTTGAAAACATATAGATTTCAGATTTAGCAGCAATCGCCTCTAGCTGCATATACGATTTGCCCAACATTGATGAGGAATTCTGGACTATTCTTTTCTCTCTCCCTGCAAATGTGTGTCAGTATATCAATATTTATGGGAGGTCTTGAGAGGACAGCCACAGCATTTTGTTAGGCTTAAGACTCTGCCTCGGCCAGTGTTGTGGGTCATCATCTTGTTGCATGACTCAATGTCTCTTCAGCTGCAAAGTGTTTTGATAAACTTCTGAATTTACTGTTCCATCAATAATCCCCAGGCCCTGTGGCAGCAAACCAGCTCCAAATTATGATGCCATGCTTCACACCCAACACTTGAACTGTAGTAGTGAACTGTAGTGAAGGGGAGAGTGCCGGAAGAGGCAGCTGAAGTTAGCTGAACAACCAGCCAGAAGAAGTGCTGGAGCTGTGGTGAAGTATAATGCGTATCTCCAGTGTCTAATCCCAACAAGTTAGTTTTCCACTGTTCTAATATTGGTCCACTATATCAGAATAGAACCACAGCCCCCATCTTTCTATAAGCCTATTGCCTCAACTTTAGGGTGGGCTGTATCTCAGCATGCTCTGATGACAACCTATTCAGATAGACAGATTCTTGCTCTCATGTTGGCCAAGCGATTGTCATCATGGTCTTGTGCATGGTCGTCATGACTCCCCTGGAGGGTTACTTCAGGAGTCAGTGGTCAGGCTTACTCAAACTGCCCGTTTTGACTGTTCTTGGGCATGCTCCTACAGTCATCAAACGTGACATAACATGGGGCGACCCCTAGCCTAGACGCAGGGGTCCAATATACATCAGCCAACCATGCTTCTTCTGGAGGGATTGGTTCCGACACCAGGAAAAAATATATGTAATTTTTGTTACAGGAGCTGCTGGTCTGAATAGGTTTTCACTCGCCTCGAAGCAGAATTGTGTGAGAATGGGCATTTCTTGCTCGTGGGCTCCCCCTACAGTCAGGAAGCGATATTCTCACTTTGAGCCACCACTACAGGACATGCATTTCTGGACAAGCTAGAAGATAGCGCTCAGCCCCAGAAAGGGAAAAGGAATTTACAGTGGGGAAAAAAAGGGCTGTAATTGACATCATAGGCAGACCTCAACTATGAGAGACAAAATGAGAAAAACAATTCTGAAAATCACACTGTCTGATTTTTACAGAATTTATTTGCAAATAATGGTGGAAAATAAGTATTTGGTCACCTACAAACAAGCAAGATTTCTGGCTGTCACAGACCTGTAACAACTTCTTTAAGAGGCTTCTCTGTCCTCCACTCCAAACTCCACTACGGTGAAGACCAAAGAGCTGTCGAAGGACACCAGAAACAAAATTGTAGACCTGCACCAGGCTGGGAAGAGTGAATCTGCAATAGGCAGTAGCTTGGTGTGAAGAAATATACTGTGGGAACAATAATCAGAAAATGGGAGACCTACAAGACCACTGCTAATCTCCCTCGATCAGGGGCTCCACGCAAGATCTCAGCCCGTGGGGTCAAAATGATCACAAGAACGGTGAGCAAAAATCCCAGAACCACACCTAGCGAATGACCTGCAGAAAGCTGGGACCAACGTTACAAAGGCTACCATCAGTAACACACTACGCCGCCAGGGACTCAGATCTTGCAGTGCCAGACATGTTCCCCCTGCTTAAGCCAGTACATATCCGGCGCGTCTGAAGTTTGCTAGAGAGCATTTAGATGTTCCAGAAGAGTATTGGGAGAATGTCTTATGGTCAGATGAAACGAAAGTAGAACTGTTTGGTACAAACAACTCGTTGGGTTTGGAGGAGAGTGAATGCTGAGTTGCATCCAAAGAACACCATACCAACTGTGAAGCATGGGGGTGGCAACATCATGCTTTGGGGCCGTTTCTCTGCAAAGGGACTAGGACGACTGGTCTGTGTACATGAAAGAATGAATGGGGCCATGTATTGTGAGATTTTGAGTGCAAACCTCCGTCCATCAGCAAGGGCATTGAAGATGAACCGTGGCTGGGTCTTTCAGCATGACAATGATCCCAAGCACACTGCCAGGGCAACAAAGGAGTGGCTTCGTAAGAAGCATTTCAAGGTCCTGGAGTGGCCTAGCCAGTCTCCAGATCTCAACCGCATAGAAAACCTTTGGAGGGAGTTGAAAGTCCGTGTTGCCCGCCGACAGCCCCAAAACATCACTGCTCTAGAGGAGATCTGCATGGAGGAATGGGCCAACATACCAGCAACGGCATGTGCCAACCTTGTGAAGACTTACAGAAAACGTTTGACCTCTGTCATTGCCAACAAAGGATATGTAACAAAGTATTGAGATGAACTTTTGTTATTGACCAAATACTTATTTTCCACCATTATTTGCAAATAAATTCTGTAAAAATCAGACAGTGTGATTTTCTGAAAAAAATTTTTCTCATTTTGTCTCTCATAGTTGAGGTCTACCTATAATGTCAATTACAGGCCTCTCATCTTTTTAAGTGGGAGAACTTGCACAATTGGTGACTGACTAAATACTTTTTTTCCCCCCACTGTATATGTACATACCCTGAGGGGGTGGGGGGGATACAGTGTCCCTAAATAGAGAGAACAGAGAGATAGAGGGAATACAGTGTCCTTAAATAATGTATTCATTGAGTATTTTGGCAGAAAGTGTAAGAGAGTTGTGATGCCCCGTGTTATTAACCCACTTTCACTGAGCCCCTAATCCATGGCAGTACCCCAGTGTGTTTTTAAGCTCCCAATACAAAAAAAAAAAAAAAAAAAAGAGTTCCCTTGCTTGTTTAAGGTGGTAGTAACTTCAGGCTCCTGCAGATGGCATTGCACGAGGATGAGGGGCTATGAACACCTGCAGAGTGTTTGATACGTCTTATAGATTGAGAAGAAGTGGTACAGTGCTGTGAATGTCTTGTTGGATTTATGAAAATGGTTCATAAAGTGTGTGAAGGAACTGAAGCTGAATCTGCAGGTGTATGGAAGCATACGGTCATACGGGTCTACCAGCAGTGGCAGAAATCCCAGTCTACAGGACATTCCCATCAGATTTGCGGCCGAAATACGAAACGTTTCCCAGCTAATAAATGAAAATGTCTTCCAGGCAAAAACTGCCTCTGGAGCTCAACTCCGGCCCTTTTCCACCAATTCACAGGGAACTGTATTTTTCATTCACAAGCCATGAAACCCACTGAAAAATTCTGCCAGAAAACAAAAGCTGTTGCGGTCCCTGGACCTAGAGCACGAAAGTCTCAGTGCTAGCAGCCAGGATCCACAGGGTTGGAGCTGTGATGCCAACAGCCGGGCTCAGCAGGGTTGGCGTGGGTTAGCTGCGATGCTAACAGCTAGCTGAGTGGAGCAAGACCGGCATGTCAGTACAGCAGACAGGTAAAAAGAAAAACAAACGCTAGTTCTAAATTAAAAATGGTACAACTTTGGAGGCATGGCCTTCTTGAGCCACCTGGACCCACCAAGGGCGCCTCTGGCTCCTAAACCACAGCCATGAATCATTATTCTTGTAGGTTAACCAGCATGACGCTCCTATTGAAGACTCACTCAGTGGTCCTCAGTGAGGTGTTACATGGTGCAGATGGCGTGTGACTGATTTCATGCCACGGCCCAGGACTCCTCGGTGAAGAGGAGGTGTTGCAGAACGAGGGAGGGGGCGCACAATTAACTCCATCCTCCCTTCACAAACAAACTGATTGGATACAATGGTCAGACCCGGAGACAGAGACACACAGAGGAATCCTGAGGCTGCGGGCGAGAATTCCACATCGCCGTCACTGCAGAGCTCCATGCCTGAGTGCACATGTGCACACACACACACATATGTGCATGCCCTGACACACACACACACACACACACACACACACACACACACACACACATACCAGCTCCAGTAAGGCTGCCGCTGACGGGCAGCTCAAGGTCACCCGCAGTGATCGGACAGCTCCATCCTCAGGCTTCTGTGGACTCCTCGCCTCCACGTTCCCCTCCCTACTACCACCACCTCTCTCTCTCTCTCACACACACACACACACACACACACACACACACACACACACACACACACACACACACTCTGCCTCAGACACAAATAAAAGGGTATAAATGAGAGAGAGAGAAAAAAGACAACTCAAAAGAGAGAGAGAGCGAGCGAGCGAGCGAGCGATGGACTGTCCGTCCTCCAGGGAAAACAATGGCAATTTTTTTTTCCCTCCATATAATCCAATGCAGGACTGCCGCAACTGTGATGCCGTGGGCAGCCTGATGCAGAACAACAAAGGCATTCTTCCATGCTGCCGTTGAGTATGCAGGGCCACACCGTGTGTATGCCATTTAAAACGCTGCCAAATTTACAGTATTTTTGCCATTTTTTCATAATACAAATCTGCCAGTTGTTCTTTACGCTATCCAAATTTCATGATTATGAATGGACCAATAGACCAATTGGCTTCCGTTGAAAGTTAAGAAGGTTTTTTTTTTTTTTTTAACAGGTCCTCCAGTTGCCATTTTGGAGATATGAGGTGTAAAGAGATGCCCAAAATTAGTATTAGTAATTACATATTTTCAACATGTCATCATTATCAGCACATGGCCATTTTTGTGTGTCTGTTTTGACCAACAACGTGTATCGAGAAAAAACAAAGCATCAAATAATAATAATAATAATACATTTTTCTGATTGGTTTAAGCAAGGAACGCCACTGGATCGCAGTTAGAAAATGAGTATTTAAAGAAATTGGACATCCGACAGCCTTCCACACCTAGCAGGCACATGCAAACGAGGGCTAAGAAGGTGCCAATAGTGTCTCTGCAAAGGCCCGCCCATTTCCCAGCATGCATCCCCGCAAACATTCGATATTATTAGCTATATTACTGCCGTTATGCTAATTAAGCTATCTAAGCACAACATACCCAATATCCTCACTCTGATTAGGGGGCGGGGCTGGTTTCCCCTCCAAGAAGCCAGCAGTCTCAATGGGCTGTGGTACCTCAAGCCGAACACCAGGGGTCTCCACAGGGCTAACAGTGAATGCAATAACACTAATAGAAACTAGAAAAAAATTGAAAAAAAACCCTTAAAACTCTAAATCTAAACCAAGTAAGTATCTGCTGAATTCAACACCATAGAAGAACCACGTTTCCGGTTCCATCTAGAACCATATTTTGTAAGGGACATGTGTGTGTGAAGCTCTTCATTGAAAATGTTCCTTTCAACCCCCTGAACCCTACATCCATTATTCAGTTATTAATCCTAAGGCAGACATTTTTTGGTAACCGTTAGCTTGTGGGGTCCCACAATGTTCACTTCTGGGGCCTGATTGGGGGGGTTGCAGTATTAGAAAGTAATTATACAAAGGCGGCGGAACTAAAGCATGTGATGTACCGGGCAGATTTGAACTGACCAGGAGTACTGATATTGTGCCAGATACCCCGGCTAAGTGGTCACTGGTGTTCTGAGAATGGGCCACCACCCAAGTAACACCTGCTGGACAGCAGTCCTGTGTTCGGAAACTGACCAATAACAAATAGGGTAAAAAAATAAATAAATAAAAATGAACCTTAATTGTACACCCAGTGGAGTGGTCCTCAGTCTGGTCCTAATGGGACCTAGACAGAACTTCTTTCACATTACCGCCATAGCTTATTACTCGATCACTCTTATTACTCTGACCTTCGAGAACACTGGCAGTGCCCTCACCTGGAGCACTGGACCTTCAAACTAGACCTCACTACCGGGAAGATTTAGTTCTGGCACTCTTCACGTTCACGTCGTCTAATGCTAATGTCAAGTCCACATCTTTATTTATTTATCTCCTGCAGTGCTATGCGCACCACCCTCGCTTGGCCTTGGTTAAAATGATTACCTCACCTATGCCTATATTCATAATTTAGTCAGGCACAGTGTTATGCAGCAGATTACGCAGCTTGCATAAGAAAAAAAAGAAAGAAAGAAAAAAAAAGCTCTACCAGGTCTAAAACCTTTAGGTTCTGGAGTTCCACATGGTCTAAAACCCTTGAATGTTTATAGGAGCACTACCAGGTCTAAAACCTTTAGGTTCTAGACTTCCACATGGTCTAAAACCCTCAAATATTTATAAGAACTCCACCAGGTCTAAAACCTTCAGGTTCTGGAGCTCTTCTTGTTCCAATATCTTCATAAGAGCTCTACCAGGTCTAAAACCTTTAGGTTCTGGAGTTCCACATGGTCTAAAACCCTAGAATATTCATAAGATCTCTCCCAGGTCTAAAGCCTTTAGGTTGTAGAGTTCCACATGGTCTAAAATTCTCAAATATTCATAGGGGCTCTCCCAGGTGTATAACCTTTAGGTTCTAGAGTTCCACATGGTCTAAAACCCTCAAATATTTATAAGAGCTCCACCAGGTGTAAAACCTTTAGGTTCTAGACTTCCACATGGTCCAACATCCTACAATTCTAGCATTACACCTTACCCCAAAACCGGTGTAAGAGCTGGAGTTCCACATGTATCAACCCCCCCCCCCCCCCCCCAAAGTTCTAAAAGGTTTAGGTCTATTCCTCACCCAAAGCCTTTACAAGAACCTTAAGCACAAAAAGCTACATCTTCATAAGAGCTCTACCCGGTCTAAAACCTTTACATTTCAGAGTTCTATCTTGAGTTCCACATTGTTAAAAACCTTCATGTCCATTATCTCCAAGAGCTGTACCTATTCTAAAACCTTTTTGCTCGGGCTTCCAAATGGTCCAAAATCCTCAAATTCTAGAGTTCCACCTTGATCATAGCAGCGGAACGTCCATGAGGACCTAGAGTCCCACAGGGCCCAATATTTTTATAAGAACTGGATCTTCAAGTGGTTCAAACTAGTAAGTCCTTCCAGTGTGAAGATACCAGACATGAACATCCAACACTGACCTGTAACAGCTTCATTTAAAGGGAATTTTTTCAGAAGCACACCACTGTAGAAGATGCCACAACGCACCTGCTAACACTTTTAACACCATACACTCCCCCAACCTTCGTTCACCACTACACCATCCCTGCTATTACACCACATACCCATGCTCACAACCCTCGCTATAATTGGAGGTGCAAATGAAAGCAGTGCTGAGCTTCGCTGATCTGTCTACTCCAGGAGGAACCGTCTCAGCTGTTAAGGACTACTTTAAGAATTTCTCTTTTTTTTTTAGTTTCTGGCATCAAACAAATAAACAATGACTGAACAGCCTGTTTCAGCATTTTGTACACAAGCTCCTTCCACTGCTTTTACAGAAAAAAAACAAAAAACCCAGGTCAGCTTGCGCTAGCATCAGAAGAAGCGTGCCACGGTGGTTCTTGTCGTGAAGCATGTGATATTTCTACAAATATTTATTTATTTACATTTTTACTTCATTTACTCCCCTGAGCGTGGAAGAAAGCGCGATTGCTGCTTTTAATTAAGTAGCAGCGTTCGCGGGAAGAGGCGTTATCTGTGACGGGTTTATTTTGGCAGGCTGTCAGTTACTTGGAGACTCATTTAAAAAGTTTGAGAATTGCGAGAGGGAGAACGCTTCTACCTGAAGAGATGGAGAGATTATTTGCAAGGCCGTCTTCTCTGGCAGGCGGCCCGGCGGAGGACTGGTCCGCTACAAATTTACTAACACTTAACACTTTCAAAACAAACTAAAAAACTAAAGACTGGGCCAGATTGAGCTCCTCTAGAACCTAAATCATGTGGGCTTCCAAAAAAACACTGGGCCAGATTAAGCTCCTCTAGAACCTAAATCATGTGGGCTTCCAAAAAAAACACTTGGCCAGATCGAGCTCCTCTAGAACCTAAATCATGTGGGCTTCCAAAAAAACACTGGGCCAGATCGAGCTCCTCTAGAACCTAAATCATGTGGGCTTCCAAAAAAATGCTGGGCCAGATCGAACTCCTCTAGAACCTAAATCATGTGGGCTTCCAAAAAAACACTGGACCAGACAGAGCTACTCTAGAACCTAAATCATGTGGGCTTCCAAAAACACTGGGCCAGATCGAGCTCCTCTAGAACCTTAATCATGTTTGGAACATGTGGTTTTCCAAAAAAAATGCTGGGCCAGGTCGAGCTCCTCTAGAACCTGAATCATGTGGGCTTCCAAAAAAAAAAAAAAAACACTGTGCCAGATCAAGCTCCTCTAGAACCTGAATCATGTGGGCTTCCAAAAAAAATGCTGGGCCAGATCGAGCTCCTCTAAACCCTAACTTCCAAACTCCTAAAAAAACACTGGGCCAGATCGAGCTCCTCTAAACCCTAACTTCCAAACTCCTAAAAAAACACTGGGCCAGATCGAGCTCCTCTAAAACCTGAATAATGTTTGGAACATATGGGCTTCCAAAAAAAAAAAAAAAAACACTGGGCCAGATCAAGCTCCTCTAGAACCTGAACCATGTGGGCTTCCATAAAAAAACACTGGGCCAGATCAAGCTCCTCTAAACCCTAACTTCCAAACTCCTAAAAAAACACTGGGCCAGATTGAGCTCCTCTAGAACCTGAATAATATTTGGAACATATGGACTTCCAAAAAAAAAAAAAACAAAAACAAAACAAAAAAAAAAAAACACTGGGCCAGATCAAGCTCCTCTAGAACCTGAACCATGTGGGCTTCCATAAAAAAACACTGGGCCAGATCAAGCTCCTCTAAACCCTAACTTCCAAACTCCTAAAAAAACACTGGGCCAGATTGAGCTCCTCTAGAACCTGAATAATATTTGGAACATATGGACTTCCAAAAAAAAACAAAACAAAAACAAAAAAAAAAAACACTGGGCCAGATCAAGCTCCTCTAGAACCTGAATCATGTGGGCTTCCATAAAAAAAGCTGAGCCAGATCGAGCTCTTCTAGAACCTAACTTCCAAACTCCCAAAAAAATGTTGGGCCAGATCGAGCTCCTCTAGAACCGGAATCATGTGGGCTTCTAAAAAAAATGTTGGGCCATATGGGGCTCCTCTAGAACCTGAATGATGTTTGGAACATATGGACTTCCAAAAAAAATGCCGGGCCAGATTGAGCTTCTCTAGAACCTGAATCATGTGGACTTCCAAAAAAAACGCTGGGCCAGATAGAGCTTCTCTAGAACCTGAATAATGTGGACTTCCAAAAAAAACGCTGGGCCAGACAGAGCTACTCTAGAACCTGAATAATGTTTGAAACATGCAGTTTTCCAAAAAAATGCTGGGCCAGATCGAGCTCCTCTAGAACCTAAATCATGTGGGCTTCCAAAGATAATGCTGGGCCAGATCGAGCTCCTCTAGAACCTGAATAACATTTGACACATGTGGGCTTCCAAAAAACACTCGGCAAAGACACAGACCATTTCTCCAAATGTTTGTGGACACTCCTTCTGATGAGTCCAGTCAGCTAATTTAAGTCGTAGATGGCCGCTGATGGCAGGCAGCATTAGTCCGTACTAAAGACCGCAGCCCTTCAGTAAGGCCTAAAAAAAGTTCACTTCTAAGCAGCGTATTCATCGTTCCTTGTTTTCCCAGGTCTCGCCATCAAAGCCTCCGTCCCTCTGGAGCCCGAGCCAATAACGCTAAGGAGAATTTCTCCTCCTCTTTCTTCTCAGTCATTTGAATGTGAAAACCTCTAGATATCACACGTGCTGCGCTTTCATTTGCAGCTGAGAGATAGCGTGTGCACGCGGCTTCTGTTGATCCTCTCGCTCAATGGGGGGAAATAAGGCCTTTTTCCACATGTGCCTTCTTCCATCCACCTGATCACAATGCCACCTGGCCCAGGCCTGTTATCTTCCCGCTGCAGGACTGCTGGCCAGGCTGTGTGCAGGCAGAGCAGGCGAACCAAGCCCCAACCCCACCTCCACATCATTCCCCACCCAGCGACAACTGGCGTGAAAGGTCTAGGGTTATGTATTGCTATTGCTGCTGCTGCTGTTGCTCCTGCCGCCACCACTGGTCTCAAAGTCCCACTGCTTTGCACCATTTTTAAGGATTTTGTGCTCAAAAACACCCCCCCCTCCCCCCCACCAGCTTATTCCCATGCCTTGTGCTAGCCGTGTCTCAAATATACAAACATCAAGCTCATTTGACACCATATGGAGAGCAGCTGGCATTTTCAAGTTACGTAAAAAGCTTGTTCCCAATCCCTTAATGAGGTCAATTGTGGGCGTTTACACCAAGGAAACATGAAACTGCTCAATGCAAAGGGCTACAAGTCTAAGACTAAGGAACAGCGTGTCATTTCTAATGCTACATCCCACCACGTGGCTACACAACCCCTCTTTTTTGGGGGGATCCAGACCCAAGCACCGCACCAGCAGGAAACAACATGACCGAAACAATAGTAAACAATCTGGGATGCGGTTAAACAGCTGATGGATTACTGTACATTTCCAAACGCTGACTCATAACTTGGGCTCCTACCAGCCCACTGCACTAGGCTCTTAGCAGGAGTGAGTCAACAGCGCTTAGAAATTCGGTGGGCAGAGCGTATAATCGGCCCACGAGCGGATCAGTTTAAATCAGGATCTACTGTACCCCTCATCCACGCTGCGAAATAATGCTGTCCTAGCAAGGAAGGAAGCGCTGAATGAATACACCGACCAGCCATAACATAAAAAAAAACAGTGCCAGGGTGAGGCGAGCAAACATTAGGCAGCAAGCAAACAGTCGGTTCTTGAAGGTGATAAAGATGTTAAAAGCAGGAAGAATCTTAGAAAATAAACACTTTGAAGGTGTCCGGATACCACAGGACACCTTCAGAAGTCTTGGGGAGTCTATGAGAGCCACGTTTGTTGCATGAGGGGAACTATACAATAGTAATTGGTCAGGTAGTCCTAATGTTATGGCTCATTAGTGTATCATTATATATACACACCATGTTATAATAAGACCTGCAATACCTAATACTCATCAACAATATGTTAGTACAGTAGGATCAGTGGAGCATCAACAACAACATACCCTGTGATGGACCGGTGTCCTGTCCAGGGGGGGGCAGTCCTGCTTCGAGCCCAATGATTCGGTCCGGTAAGCTATGGATGCATCACAACCCTGACCGGGAAGAAGCAGGTAAGACAGAGGATTAATGGCTTGATGGATGGACAATAACCAACACATTTAAATAATAATAATAATAATAATAATAATAAGCCTACAGCAGTTTGGCCCCTCCCATTCACACTGAACAGAGCTAATGTACATACTCATTTGCATATTCTGGTCTTAAAAACAAAAAAAACGTGTTATTATCAGGGATGAAGGTAGTTTGAAATTTTTAATTATGGGTTTTAATGGTAGATAAAAATTGCAGGACACAATTGGAATATTGTGCACAGTATAGTGCACCTAACATAAATATAATAAATTAGCTACTTTATATGTAATATTTTTTTATTTTTTTTATATTTTATTTTATTATAAGTGGACACAGAGTTGATTGTGTTCCAACAACATACTCATAGGCCTCAATGTGTATTTTCCACCCATTGCTGCTGTTAACTGATGGGAATGTGGCTCCCTCTTGTGGTACAACACTGCAAACACCTTCACCAAACACCATCCACACAAGATAATTGAGATTCTAAAGGGGGGAATTTCGTCCAAATTTCGTCCAAATACAAGAAATTCTACCCGCTAACGCCAACAGTGTTTGATGCTAACAGCTGGCTGTGGATCTTGGTCACATTAGGTTATAGAGGCCTTCGTCACTGCACAGCCTTCTAAGGCAGTTCACTTACTGGACGGCATGGGCAGCAAGTCAGCTACGGTCGGTTTCGGACACAGTTCAGCGCCCTCTCGGGTGGTCTGACTTGGTCAGTGAACCAAGAGGACCATTAACGGAGAGTCTGTTCTTTAATAAAATGAGCTAATGGTGGAATATCTAGGAAGTAAGAAAGGCAGGCTAAAGGCAGGCTGCATGGCGAGGTGCTTGAGTCAAACACCTGAACTCAGCGATCAAGAGCTGTGTCCCAATGCTGGTTCTATGGAAAGCGACCCATTGGCTAGGTTGTTGCTATGAATTAGGCTGCATCTCAATTGCATACTAGCATATTAGCCATAGCATATGTGCTAATATAAACATTTTGGCAGGTTAGCACACAAAATATAAACATAGTAACTCTTTTTCTACTAACAGGAAGTAATGAGGGGTTGCTATGCCAACATATGTCACCGCAAGCTCTCCTAGACAACAAATGCCACTGCTCTCGCGTCATTATTATCTTCCATTTAGTTTCTTCTACTTGTTCCAGACATGAGAAGCTCCTCCCCTTTCGTTTCGCATTGCATTGTGGGATAGTCGTGTCCCACAATATATAACCAATCAGATCGCCGCGTCCAATCCCTAATCAGAAGGCAGGATGGGGTAAATTCGATTGAGGGATCCAGATAAATTTAAGCGGCCAATCAGATCACCGGATTCAGACCAGCAATCATCCCAATCCGGAGATTTTGAAGGCATCCGAGAGGCTCTTCAAAAAAGGTCAGGAGGTCAAATCTAGAGGCAGAACTCAATTAGGCCGTGGTTGCAGACCTGGAGATGCAAGGAAGTACAAGGACCAAGACACACACAAGTTATAAAGGCAATACTGCAGATGAGGGTGGCACGACTTAAATGGACCCCCAGAGAAAGAGGGGGTTATGGAGCTGGACACGAGGGTACTGACTTAGCATTGTAGCTAGGAAGCACCGCTAACCACCACCCACTGCTGTGGCAGGAAGGATGACGGGGTACACAGGGCAGTCGTGGCTCGTGGATCTACTTTAGCTTTGGTAGCCTTGCGAATGGTCAGGGGAATGCTGTCGAAAGCCAGAACCACTTTTAAGACCACCCATTCCAGATAATACGCATCCCTTCAGAGAAACTATGCAGTTCCTGGCAGTGGAGTCACACTTCCAGGGTTGGAAAGTGACCACTCTTGCACAAACTAGCATGACTACCCTCCGTGTCCATTGTCTGGTGAAGCTGAGAGGAAGAGTACTTAGCAAGCATTAGCGTGGATGGCTGCTCCAGCCTTCCCGCTCCACACCTCATTCCACCCCCACTTTCGCCATAAAACCGCAGACATCACCCTCCCAAAAACCACAGCTCTGGGGATGGCGCAGCCCCCGTACGTAAAAGCAGGCAGCAGGAGCCAGGGCCAGTGAGGGAGTTGGCAGGGGAGAGCACGGTGGGAGCCAGGCCTCGCTGGCTCGGAGGAGAGGGGCCAAAGATCGTGCTGTTAGTCTTGGAGCAACCCAGGCCTGGAGAGACGAAAAAGCCCCCCCTCTCTTCCTCCCAGACGGAGTATCGGGTTGGGGTGTGAATGTCCAACAACGTCTCACCTCTGGCTCCCTGGCTATCAGACAGCGACAAGGGGGGAGGTTGGCGGTGGCAGGCCTGCAGGCCAGAGCAGTCTGGTTTTATTTATTTATTATTATTATCATCATCATCATCATTTTATATAAAGAGCTAACAATGGCCTACACAAATGCAGAGCACCTCACAAAGCAGGTCACCACACTCACCCATGGTCGTATTCCCAGGCCGTCTACATTCTGGAGCATGTCTAATCTGTTGGTTCTTATGAGCACCGTGCTCCATCTCATAGCGCAGCACATTTTAGGAGCTCAGGAAATACTAATAAATAATAAAACTATGCCGCAAGTAAATTTAATAACCTCATCCTGCAAAAATGTCCCACAAAAGTACAACTCGAGGTACTATAAAACCTACAAGCTTGTTAATCACACTCGGGTTCTTGGAAGCCAGTGATTCACAGCTTCGCGGACGCCGAACGCCAATTTCATTCTCTGCTGCCTTAGGAACAGCTCCAAACTGTCCACATACTTATTAATTCTCATCCCGGGACATGAAAGCATGAAATGCATCTGCATTTCCAATGAATCGTCTCTCGCCGTGAACTGCAGTGCGGCTCTGCGGCCAGGAGGAGGAGTCAGAACTCTCCAGGGTCTGCATACATCATTCCTTCCTTCACAAAGAAGCCTCTATATCTCTCTCTCTCTCTCTCATTTTCTGTCCAATTTTCAGAACGTCTCCGAAGGGAGATGGCTATCGTTCCCCCACAGATGGGAATCTCTAGCTCGCTCCACATTTCAGGTCTACGAGCAGGAGCCGCCCGCGGGCTTTTGGAAAGATGATATTACTCCATCTCCATCCAAGGCCCTGCACAAAGAGACATTGTTTACGAGGACAAAACGGAGAAGTATGACTCTACTTAGGGTCTCATTAGTCCGAATCAAAATCACACACGCTTCCTTAATGGGATAGTCATTCTCTGGCTGCTTCATGCAAGCTAATTTCACAGAAATCCAGTTTTTAGCACGCTCCCGCTCTCTGTTAAACGTGGGGGAGGTGGTACCTGGTCACAGGTCAGGAGTGGATTGACTGGAGCTAGCTCGACAGTGCATGTTTCCCCATCGCACACTAGGGTTCGATTCCTGGCCAGGCAAGTTCACCACACTATACAAATAATAAGAGTCCTTGGGCAAGACTCCTAACTCGTGCAGAGCATCAGCGTCAACCAATTGTCCAACACAGGCCTGGTTTCCCAACAACCCAAAGAACGTACTTGACAAGTTACCCTCTAAGAATGAACTCACAAGGACACAAGGACGGGGGACACCTACTGGGGAGTGCTGTGTACTTACTATTGCACAATACAGCGAGCACTGCTGTTGGTCTCCATTACCCAAAGCTAACTAGCTTAGCTAAGGCTAAGATTTGCCAACTTTACCACCCATTTCTCACCTTATTGAGATCCGGCCTAGGTGTTTCGGACTCCGGCCTAAAGACGTGACCCTGTCCAGAAGAAGGCAATATGATCATTCAGCTAATTTATTGAGGTTCTACTTGTTTGTAGGCCAAACTTCATTGTTGCATTGGGCGATAGGTTTGCCGGGTTCTAGATAAAACGGCCTAAAACAAGATTTCTAACGTCCTGAAACCACATGAGTGCTGACCCACTACTACAACTTTAACGGGGGGCTTCCAACTACAGAGGTGGGTGGGGGAGCTTAAGCCCACCTTATTCTAGTAACTAATGTCTCACATAGAGAGTAAGAGCATGAAATTTGAATAAACTGACCTACTAAGACCAACTAGCCATGTTTGAGGTACTGGGGGAGCTTCGTACCCACAGAGAGGGCATGTTTTCCAGTCTTCCAACAAGCAGAAGGCGGCTGAGGGCTTTGCTAATTAGCTGAGTGGGGACAGGTGTGCTAAATGGGGCTGGGAATGCCCAGCTCTGCAGTGCTAGCTAAGTCTAGATGCTAGCCATGTTTACCCCAACTACACTCTTCAGCTAGTGCTTCTGTTACATGCTGCTGACTGAAATATGAACAGGACACCATTTAGCTCAGCACAGGGCATTGACAAGCTTGCTGCACTTCTTCTCTGACTTGCTAAGTTGCTGATGAGGGAATGCTAGTGGGCTAAGTCTGTGAAAATGGCCCCCCTCAGACTTTCTAACTCCATGCAATAATGTCACACACTGTTCTAAACACTTCTTAGGGCTCTACATTGATCTAGGGTCAAGACACGGCATAGCTTTTATTCATATTTTGTTTGGATAACACACTGACTGCTAGCGTGCTTTGCTAACTTGCTAATAAGTTGCTCCAACCATGCTAGCACTAGTGTAGCTAGCTTTTACCTCAGCGATGCTTGGTTGTTGAACAAAGTCCTGAAGAAAACATGGAGTGTTTCTTCATTTTTTAACCCTTTAAGTCAAAGCAAAGAAGCCAAAACGAGGTAAGGCACCTAGCCAGCTGGCTAGCTACCTTGCTAAGTTCTTGTTACTGCGACAGTCTTATAAAATGAAGGTGCTACATAGAAAAGACCCCAAACACTTGATGCAAAGGTGTTTTATCCATTTAAAAAATGGTGGTTCTTCTATGCCGTCACTCAAAGAACCTTTTGTAGCACCTTTATTTTTCAGGTTACTTTACTGCTAAAGATATTTGACCTGCTCACAGTAATGCTAGCCATCAGATTTCCCTCAGTATTTACTGAGGTAAACTAGCTGGCCCCTAAACATCCTCCTGTGTATCAGTGTTTTTTCACAAATACGTCCCTCAAACATCACGTAGATACCCCGACTGCTAGCGTAGCCACTTTTGTAGGGGCAAATATATACAGACTTGATGCTTAGCTTCCTTGTAGCAATGCTAGATACTTGGCTATCTTGTCTTTTAGCCATTTGCAGGGCCAAGGAATGTCCACAAAGAGTCAAAAGTGTCTCCCACCACCGCAATACGTCTTCAGAAAGGGCCTTTTTTAGTCTTTAAACCTCGAAAACCTGTCTAAAATCTATGACGGCACAGCCGTAAAATGCCGGTGAGCGTGTTTTCACGGTTGTATCGATAGTTCAATCTTTCATTTTGTCTGGAGTGAATCTGTCAGCCCCCATAACTGTCTCCTTGTGCCTCTTATTTGCCCCGTGCCTCTGGACTAATGAGAAAGTTCAGTCGTCCATTCAGCTATGTGAAACCTGATCTCGGCCTCCCCTTTAGATTAGCCCTGTCCCAAGCTCTCACAGTGGACAGTAGGTCTGTCCACAGCCTGAAGCCGTTTTCATTACTGGATATGTGCTTCTGTGTAAAGTGATAAGGCTGATGCGCCAGCAGCGTGGAACCGCGGAGACCGCTCTACTGAGGCTCGCGGGTTTCGAGCATTGAAAGTAAGAGCGAGACGTGCCCATTTGGTTGTGTATGGAGTTGTATAAACCATGCCTTGCAAACCCAACACTTAGGAGGCGAATGCAAACACTGGCAGGTTTCTGGTCCTCTTCCAGCCCTGGCTGTTGCTCGTGCTCCGAGAAAAGAACAAACAAAGGGGCTCGGGTGGTGCCCCGTGTAAGGAGCGCTGGGACGGTGTGGGAGACACTTTCCATGGCCAGGTGTGCAATAATAGAAGTCTGTGGTCATTTTTGGATTCTCTGTATGGCCTTTTAGGTGTTATACCAAGACTACCAAGACCCTATATGTCAATCCAGACACTACTAACTGTATTTGTGTTTATTTTGACTTTTGTATAGGTCTCCTTCATGCCACCAAAGCATCTCTGACCCGTCAAAACATGGACTTCACAACACCTCTGGAGGTGTACTTCGATGTCTTGCACCAAGACCTGCGAGTTGCAAGGTGGGACCTCCATGGATCACCTCTGTAAGACTCAGTAAGTGTCTTCGCCAGTTCACCGTTGGTCCTTCGTTTGATCACCTCTGCATACCGGCAACACCCCACAAGACCTGCCTGATGTTCTGACCCAGTGGTCTAGCCGTCACAGGTAGGCCCTCCTCAAAGGGATTCTCACGCTTGCTTCAAGAACTGACTGGACTGTTCACTGTTCAGCCCTTGACAGGTGCCTTTGTGACCAGTTAATCACTATTCCCCATCCCCCATTTCTCGTATCGTCGTATCTTATGTTGGGATGGCTGATAAATATGAGCGAGTGGCGTTCGCAGGGAGACTGGGTCATTGGTCTGGTTCAGATTATCGGAGCCATCACGAAAGAGAATGGGCTCCTGTGTGAGGCACGTATATCATAATTAGAATGAGTGAAAGCATGTACGCACAGCGTACAAAAATAACCAGCGGAGCAGAACTCTCGCCTAGAAAATCCGTGCAGGTTGTGCAGGGCATAACCATTTATACAGTCCCGCATTGTTCCCCAAAGCCGCAAATGATTTGACATGAACGCTACGTCCACTTAGCATTTGTTTTCCTCAAAGCACAGGCCTGCATTAAGCTCCTCGCTCGGACAGCCTATACATTTGTGTCAGCGCCGTTATGCTACCAATTTTAATTTCCTCCATCACTTAACACTTCATTACTCTGTGCAACGTTTATGGCTGGATCTAGGAGAGCTCTAGGTCCTTAGCCTTCTTTTTTTCCTCCCCGCCTGCTTTTTGGGAGGCCTTAAGGCGAAATGTTTCAGGCTGTAAATTATTTTTACATACATGTTCCATTTAGTGCCTCGCCGTGCCTCGTTGTACCCCCGAGGAGCCTTACAATAGCAATGCCTCGGCTGAAAACACAACGGTCTGAGAAATTCCCTTTTCTTTTTTTTCCCCCCTCTCTCGCGAAACCACAAATCAGTGCAACAGTAACCTTTTAAAACAGCATCGGCTTTGCCAACATGCTACGTCCCCTTTTCCAGCACCGGCAGACTGAAGGCTTTGTGGGTTTTTCCTTCAATCATTTATTGCGAGCTGTCAGAAGGGCTGGGGGAAAACTGCTAGCAATTAAAATTCATATCAAAAAAGTAATTCACACCTTGCAGCCATTTACCGTATTACGGCCTACACTTTGAGAACCTTGGTAGGGAAGCTTTTGCCTGCCTGTACCACTTTGTACAGACATGTTTTTGGCGTCCTTGTTTGTCTAAAGTCTGATTCGGGTTTCAGATTCATCCGACACCAACAAGAGAATCTAGTGCTTGTCTGGAACCATTTCCCATGTCTTCTTATTAGCGCGTGTACAATTCTTTCTTCTACAAGACACTGGCCCAAAGCAACTTTCTGGAAATTAGTCGGTTAGTGTCGGTTGTAACTCCAAGAGCATGTGGGGAACAGGAGGAACTATGGAAAGGAACCAAAAGGACAGACTATTAAGAGGAACCTAGATTCAAAAGTGGAAACACACCAGGAGCATGAACAAGAGCCACTGAGAAGAACCAAGACTCAAAAGGAAAAAAACTTTCAGAGCATGAGACAGAATCACTGGTCGGAACACAGACTGTAAAGGACTGCAGAGGAACATGAGGCAGAACCACTATGAGAAACCAAGACACAACATGAAAAAGAAACATGGAAAACCAGGTGCATGAACAAGAACCACTGAAAGAACCTAGACTCAGAAGTAGGTATGCTCCAGGAGCAAGAACAGGAACCACTGAAAGAACCTAGACTCGGAAGTAGGAACACTTCAGGAGCAAGAACAGGAACCACTGAAAGAACCTAGACTCAGAAGTAGGTACACTCCAGGAGCAAGAACAGGAACCACTGAAAGAACCTAGACTCAGAAGTAGGTACACTCCAGGAGCAAGAACAGGAACCACTGAAAGAACCCAAGACTTTAAAACAAGAACCACTGAGAGGAACCTAGACTCCAAAGAAGATGCTCTAAAAGAGCCTGAGGACAAGGAACCAGTACTCCATGACATGTATTTACATCACCGGTTCCAATAGACAGAACCACGTAAAGGTAATAATGTGGCCCAAGACAGTTCTCATAATAGGACAAATCCCTGAAGCGCAGAGAACAATTCAGCATATTCAGGAATCAAGAAGCACAGATGGAATTCGGTTGGCTTCCTTGCGTTCCAAATTGAAGATTATTAGAACTGTATTCGGGCCTGGTGTCGGTGCCAGATACACAAGCCAGACGATACTTCAATATTTACACTTGTCAGACGAGGCAGCTGGCAGGAGTTTTTCTTGGTAGTGGAGAAGGCAGCCGGTCTTGGCGCCATCTAGGCAAACTCGGTGCAGCTTGTTGGTTCTTGCTGTACCTGAACTGAACAGGACGGCGGAAAGCTCTCTGATGGACACAAATTGGTTTGAGTTGATCGGACTTCATTCCGCTAACAAATTCCCCACCATGGCAGAGAATGGAAATTAGACCTAGGCTTATAATGACCCTGGAGCCATAATATTTTCTTGTCCTGAGAGTCTCAATAGAGGCACTGTAAATTCTGCCGGGGAAGCGCTGTTCGGTGGGAGGACTGCTCGCGGGTGATAAATGGAGTTTCTGTGAATCCGAGGATCATGAAGTCACGTTTTCTGTCCGAAGGGAGAAAAGTGAAAGCACGGGGATAGGAGTCGTGGGATGACATAAATACTGAGATTGATGCAGAGGACCTGCCAAATTGACATCACCCCAGACGTCCGGAGAAGAGAGCAGGACTGTTGTCCTGCTCTGCAGATGGAATGCGTTCTCCAGAGTAGAACTGGAGAACTTTATTCATGCTAGGTAACAGTGCTAGACTTGTTTAGTCCTGTTTTTCCATTTGTCTGAAGCCAAGTCATCAGGTACATCAAAAATTTACATTATTCCTTTAAATATATGTTCTTATTCTTCTTCTTTTAGATTTACCATCTCCAAATTCCAAAATATTCGGGGACAGCAAGTGGCTGAGACCTGAAGGAGACCTGGTGGACCTGCTTCTCCTTCCTCCCAGACCTACCTCAGCTGCCAAGAGAGACCGGAGACAGGCGGCAAGCACTAGAGCTGCGACTGGACGTTGGCTAAAAGCTTAGTGAGGTAAACATGAGCCATACATTATGGGTTTGTGGCAAACTATGACCAATACACACCCATAACGTTAATACCACCTGCCTAATATGTAGTAGGTTCCTCAATATTAGACCCTGTGGTATCTGGCACCAAGACTAACGTTAGCAGCAGACTTTATGTCCTAAAAGTTGTGAGGTGGGGCTTCCATAGTTCTCATTAATGAGCCTTGAAGAGGTGCCCATGACCCTGTTGCTGGTTCACTACATATCACTACATATCAAAAACAACCCCACCGAAAAGGAGCCACTGTGCATGAAGATAATCAGGGTTTTTGGTTTGATTGGTCAATGGTGTTATTGTTATGGCTAATCAGTGTAACTCACTATCAATTTTTAGGCTTGTTTGAATTTACAGCTTTTTAGCACCAGTAGTCATGGACTGTAGACCATAACGCAGTTTTTTATTCCTCAACCCGTAGACGGACATGGGGGGGGGGGGGATTCCTTTCAGAGAGGTGGCCGCTCCATTGAAGGCCAGTCAGGTAAGACGATCTTTCCAGTTCAAACAGAAATCCTGATTGATTGCTGCTTTGAGTTTCTGCAAATCTGAGTTTAATAAAAGCAATTTGTTATTAAAAACAGACGAGGAGTGGAGGAGAAAGGAGCTGAAGGAGGCTAACCGAGCCACAGTTACCTTAAATAACCTTGCTCAGTGAAGCTCCCTCGCTGTATCACCCTCACAATTACTCTGTTGACAGTCTCTCTGAGCAGGACAGTTTTGACGAGAACTTAATTACGTGTCTATGAGGTTTTTGATCTGGGAAAGGAAAATCGGATCTCCTCCGGTCACGCTGGGGACGCAACACATTTTAATGACGAGAGTAAACTGAATCTAGTCAAAACAGGTCCAGATACTGTCTGGATTCAAAACACATGTTAATAACAGGCTCTGTTTCACTATATTATTTACAGAAAGACAAAGATTGGATCAGAGTTTGTTCGGATCGGCCGCAAAAACGCAGAGGGTTGTAAAAACGGTGTTGGGACGTCCTTGCTTAAGGTAAGATAACCATAACTAGGTTTAACTGTCTTATACTTAAACAGAACCAGTGCTAACATTAGTAATTGTTAGCCTAGCGAGCAAGTTTATCAAGCTCAGCTTGCATGGAGTATGCAAATGACTTCCTGAATGTTGAGGTAGAACAGGGGTAGTATTCAGAGAAGGGGATATTGTTTATTCCAGCCCAGCCAACATGCTCATGTGAGGCCCACATGGCTGGAACATAGGCCAGGTGGGTTCCAGGTGGGCATGGGCTTTGAATGGGTTTGTACATTCAAAGCTGTTGTTTTTACTGGCACACAGTTGGGCTTCCCAAATGGGACCTATTGTTACAGCCCACCATAATCTCACATGGGTCCAGCCTAGGCCCAGTATGCAGTGTACAACCCATGTGGGGCCCATGTTTAACCCCTCCTGGTCCCATCACTGACTCTGGTGGGAATGCATATGTAGGGCCAACGTGGAACCGGAGGACATGTGGACATGGTATGTATAGTACCCCATCGTTGGCTTGTCAACTGCAACTACAACTGCTGCCAGTAAGTAATGAGTGTGTAGACCTACATAGTGGACATAAAGTAAGTGGACCTCAAAACAGAGGCCAGTGAGTGTTTGCACAATGCTCCAGGCATGCTTGTCCACCTCTGAAGGATCAGTGGAGAAGAGGCATTCATAAATCAGTCTCAGATTTTGTTTAGTTAAGATCTGGTGGAAGCAATCAGAAATTGAAAGCCAAATCAGATGCTTCTATTAATCAAGTATCAGGTTGCCCTGAAAACTGGCTTTTTCTGGACCGTTAAAAAATGGGTATGCGTTTGTGAATGGATTTCAAAGGCGTCCACTCATTAAGTTCCCTGCCATTTTGGCAACGGCGTCTGATTTTTTTTGTTTTACGCCATGTTTTCTGTAACTGAAGCTTTTCCATCTGAGGAAAAATTGCTCCAGGGCTTTGTTTGCGGGCTTTCCTGGAGTTGAAACGAGTTAGAGAAAAAAATCCACTCTAGTTAAAAGTCTTAAATAAACATACGCTTCTTTCCAGAATTATCGTCAGCTTCAATAAAGATAAGTAAAAAGGGTGCTAAGCAGGGGGAGGGTGCCAATAATAGAGGCCAAACTTATCCTTGTCAAACGTCATTGGGATGGCTTGGACCATGATGTATGCTGTTGTTTCCGAAAGACATTAAGGCAACACTATGAATTTTTTACATGTCTTGCTCATGGACTCCCCCTACAGTCAGGACATGGCCGTTAGCTTGAATTTGGGGTGGGGGGGGGGGGTGCAGAGAGATCACGTATTTGGAGCGGTGGTCAGGCTTCTTAGCACCAGGGAGACTCCCCACATTGTTCTGGTCCAGGGCATCGAACCAACAACCTTCTGGACACCTTTAGGACACGGCTGCCCCCAGGCGGCTGCCCCCAGACTCGGCGATGGTTATATTTTTCATGTTAAATTTTCATTTTACCCTAAGTGCCCCCTTCAACAAGCACGTGTAAGGTGTCCACATACTTTTGGGAAAGCGGTGAACATGCTCAGCCTCTATCCGGCACAGCTTATGTGCATGCAAGTTTTTCCAACGAGCTGCCTGCAGAAACCGGTGTCATCACAGAGGTATCTATCCAAACAGGAGACAAACCAGAGAGAGGAGACTCACAGAGTACCTATTTAAAGTCTGCATTTTTCCACTGGCTGATCATAACAATGCATGCGAACAACAAAAAATATCATCTGCTGTGTTTGACTGGGTCCTGTGCGTGGCCAAGGAAGGGCTCTGGGCGTCTTTTAAGTCAAACATATGCCTCCGCTAGCCCACCAACATGGAGTTTAAACAGGACATTGTTATGAATGGAAATGACTCAGGGATGACGTCGTGTAAGAGCCTCAGCGGGGACGCTGTGCTGATCTCCCAGGGGACTTGGAGAACAGGATTTCTGGAGCCTGTACTGTACATAGAGTACACTGTATGTCCAGAGTATCCAGCTACTTTGTGATAGAGTGTCCAGGACTAGTGCCAACAAGTTACTGCTACATCAAGACTCCTCGTGGTGCTCAAAGTGCCAGGGTGAACCGGCTAATGCAATTGCTAGCACAGCATGTTCGACTTAACTGAACTGGTTAGTTACGCAGGTTTTACGCAAGATTGCGTGTAGGTTATTAGATTAGTGTTTTTTTGCTGGTCTGTGTAGACAATAACATAGCTTAGCTTTTAGCTTAGACTTAAAGCAGCATTATGGAGAATTGGTATTTCTTGCTCCTGGGCTCCCTCTACAGTAGAGAAGTGAAATTTGTGCTTTAAGCCACCCCTATAGGACACGGTTTACACATGCATTTCTGGACAAGCTGAGAGATACAGAGCTGTCACTGAAAGTGGTAGAAGTATGTGGGCCGAGGCGGTAGAGTAATATTCCTGGATTTCCGTGGTATCACTCCACAAATGTAAACATGGATTTTGTAAATCGATCGGTGAGAGCACACACCCCTTTTTGTTTTCTACTTATACTAGCAATCGGTCTACAGTTAGCTTTAGCTAATATGCTAGCTAGCATCTGGCTGCTTGGTTCCGTAGGTAATGTTTGTTGTGAATGTGTGATTACACATGTGATACGTTTGAGTGGTGGTATGTTGTTCATCGGACCCATTTATCATGTGTGATTTGACGCTGAGCCAGCTGGCTAACTGGCTCTAGCCAGTTATTTGACTGTATGCTTTGCTTTAGAATGCTGTTTTCCAAGCCACCTTCGCAGCTACGGGTTGACATGAATGCCCATTTCTTTAAAGTTACATACTGCGGTATCTGGCTTGCCGACCTCAGATCAGCAACGATAGAAAAGCGCAAGATACGTTTAGGTTAGCAATGTTACATATTGTTGCTTTAATGCTAGCAGGTCCAGCGCTTGCTAGGTACTTTTCTGGCTGTGGGTGTAGATTCTCAGCTAGGTGTGACGTAGGCCGGTGAGCCAAATCTGAACAGTGTGTTGAGATCACCAGTTTTCAGCACAGTTTGTAGGATGGTAGGCTCTCCAGAAGTGTAGTTTACTCACCGTTAGCTAGACGTAAAGTCTATAGATATCTACAGCGATGGAGGCTTGCTTATGTAATACATCCATCCAACCACAGTCTTGCACAGTGTTTCTGAATCCCCGCCCATCCTCCACCTTTTGTCTCTCTCTCATGTAGAAACTTGTTGTCTGGGCTCCTCCGTTGTCCTCTGGAACCGTAGGACATTTTTTGATTGCAGATAATTCCCTTATAAAACAAAGCTTGTCTTTCTTCCTTTCAGGAAGGACAGCTTCGGTTGCTATCACAGGGATAAACCCACATCTGAAATATATTTGGTGATACTCAGACTGTTACTGGAACCATATGGCTCAAGAGATGGGCCTTGACCGTTTTTTTTTTTTTTTTTTTTTTTTTTTTTAATATTGCAATATTTTTGAGCCCCACATGCCATTCCTTCGAGGAGTACTGCAACACGATATGCTATTTATTGACTTAGCCATGTTAACAAGCAGTTCTCGGATTTGGAGGCATTTTTAATAAGTGTTGCTTTACACTATGACATCAATGCAGGGCTATGCAGTTGCCCACTTTAAAGGCTGGTTTTAATTGTGACTTGTTTGTTGGCTTGAGTGCAGATCCTCTTTCCCTTCCCCCCCTTTTTTGGTTGCCTGAAAGCGTGAGTCATTGGGAATGACGGCTCAATAAATGCAAAAGATGCAGAAGATTTTGGCTATTATTATTATTTTTTTTTTAAATTTTTTAAAGGTGCGATATGCAACATTTGTAACATTTTAATATAGTAGCAAACCACTCATATATTCGTCCTGGCTAGCGAATGAAACCCCACATCGTATGTGTATGTGGTGTTCTCTGCTCTGCTCTGCTCTGCTCTGTGGGTTCTAGTCAGGCCTGACTAGCATTGTGCATGAAGGCGTCTAACAGGTTGTTGTTTAGAGCAGGATAGCAGCGATGCCAACAGCCGGGCCCCCCGGTCTGCCGAAGCCGGCTGTTAACCCATTAGCAGACAGAATGTCCAATTGCGTAAATGAAGAGATGTTACCTACTTTCTGGTTATTGTAGTTTTAAGAGCTGCGTTACCTACCTTAATTACTGCTAGCTGATTAGCGAAGCATTAGCTAGCTAGTGAAGTTGCACAACATTATATGAACAGATGGTACAACGTTTTAGAGCTGGATGATTTTAGCTTGCTTTCCAGTAGCCTATAGCTAGCCTAGCATATGTAGACTTCTGTTATTCCAGAGATATAATGCCTAATGTTTTTATGGGGACTTTTATGGAGGCTAAAAATGCAGCAATGTCATGGTTGCAAGTTTGGGGATTGGTTGAAAAAAAAAAAAGGGTTTAAGCCCCTCCCCTCCTGACCCTGGAACACATCTCACTCTGGGATTCAGGATGTGCCTGCCTTCCGAGTGATGCCGTGGCTCGAGTTTAGGGCTATGTTGTAGCTAAAAAGTTTAGCTGCCGTCCTTTGTTGCCCTGTTAAATGTAGAATTGAAATTTTTTATGTTTTTAGATGTATTATTTATTTATTTTAGCTTGTTAAAGCCGCGTTGCAGCTGAAATTTTAATAATGTCGAAACTGTAGGGCCGACAAACTCTCAAAATGAGTATTTGTAGAATGCCTCGGGATTTTGGTTCCAATTCTACGCCAATGTAACGATGGGAGTAGAAGTATGGGAGAGATTTATGTAGAGATATGCAGTACGTATCAGAAGGCCAGGGGAGGCACAAACTGTCTGTAAAAAAAACAAGAAAAAAAAACAATCAGCTGTGTTTGGCAACGTCTCCAGCCGAATAAGCCGTAATTAAGTCTGACATGGCTTTGTGTTCATTCATGCAATGGTTTCCAGAGCTCCTCTAGCTTTTGCATGGTTGGAATAAGCCATAAATCATGTGCAACATGGCAGGCAAATAGCAGTTTAGCTGTGGAGTGGTTCTTGTTGTTGATCTAAGATGGTTGCCACATTCTAGACAGGGATTAGGAGCTCAAGGGCGTAACTGGAGGAAAAACAAAAAAAAAATGACAGACATTGAAGGCTTTCTTCTCCATGAGGCTTTACGGCCGCCATAGACCCGTACGGAGAGTGTTGATATAAATCATCAACGTTGATGTAACCTTTACGTTTTTCCAACGAAGGGCTGCTGAAAACCCGCCGCTGAAAAATCAGGACGCCACCCTGACGCCTATTGATCCGAGACCAACTTTCCCAATTGCTGACGTAAGAACTTTCCAAGGACTTTTTTTTTCTGAGCTGTTAGATAGCCAATGACATCAAGCTGGGTTTGTGGACATGGTTTTATTCTAAAATTGTTTTTGAATTTTATGTACAAGAAATGATTGAGGACATTTTACAAAGGGCACACAAATGAAATCATGCTAATAGTGCTAACAGTGAAGACGACACATGAGCAGACATTTGAGAGTGTTGGTATGTTGACATGTCGGGTTTGAGTGTGAGGCCTGAATATCCAAAAAGCTATGGTCCGTGTCCAACGTCAAAAAATAGGGAAGAGCTTGTGGACAGGGATTCGATTGAGATGTACTGTAGGGGTGGGCAATACAATGATATTTAATGGAAATCGTGATCAGTTTTATATGTTCTGTTATTGTGGGTATCGTCAGTACTTAAAGATCACCAACTGCACATTTCTAATTAGAGTCTAATTAGAGTTTAGATTTTGATAATAATAATAATGTGAATAGCAATAGTTTAGCAGGTTTAAAATATCGTGTATCATAAAATACGTTTTAAATATTGTGATTTCATATTTTAACCATATCGCCCAGCCCTAGTGTACTGTAGGATTGTCGGTTTAGCATGTTAAGCTTCTTCAACCACAGCTAAGCCTGTTAAGAATTTCTACCAGAATCAACAGTAGGATCTTTATTGAACTGATTACTAAATGTAGGTTGTACAATAACGAGGAAGCAATTGTAGTTCTTGCATCGCAACAGTTTTTGAAGACAACATTCAAGGCTCGTGCTGGTTTCACAGTGTAAAAAACAGGTATCATTCAAAATCATTCAAAAGCTTCAAAGCTTTAGCCAACCTAAAGGCGTGCTTCTACCAGAACTACTGTGATTTCATTCGTAGAAATTGAAGGAAGTGAGAAAAACATTCAAGAAGGATTCTGGACATTTTACAACCCATTCTGGAGAGATATGGATATATACATTAGTAATCAGTTGGCCGGATAGGACATCGGCCGTACCATTCGTAAATCACTCCGGTTAGAGTCCTCTATCTTAAACAGCGTAGACTCCAAACAAACAAACGAACAAAACAAAAAGTGTTGATCTGAAAAATACACATAGAAATATATAATATATACTGTATATAAAACAAAGTGGGGTAGGAAGGGACGTATTTGGGATTGCTCGGATGTGCAAGTTCATGAAAAAGTGGGAAGGAATGTCGAGGAGGTCGGAGATTATTTGAAGACGTTCTCAAAGGTCGGACACTTGTGGCTTTTCAATTTCTTCATGGTCTGTTTAAAGTCCTTGCTGGATTTGTCCCACTTGTGGATGCCGGTGATGATGTGCTGCCGGTCTGCCTTGCGGCCCATGATGAGGTAGTTGCTGCTGAGGTTGTCCAGCTGCGCGCAGGGGCAGTCGGCGCCGTTCTTCAGGTACAGTATCAGCTTCTTCAGGTCTTTCTTCTTCAGCGGGCCCAGCTTCACGGCCTTCTTCTTCTTCTGGAGGAACACCTTGCGGTCTGGGCCCTCCCGTACCACCTCCTTGATCTTGGTCTTGATGACTGAGGAAGGAGAAAAGAACAAAGGCAGAGGTCCAGTCAGGCTTATGAAATGATATACACTTGATATACACCTGCCGTAAGGGCTTTCAGAGGATGCAAACATGGGCTTTTTCAGAGAAGCTTTGTGCTTTGCTTTGTGTTGATACTGACATATTTGCAATCGAACCAAACTTGGGGGAAAGAAGGGTGTCGTATGATGCATGTATATGACCGAAGGCCGCAAGTAGAGGTCTTCGTAAGGCGAAGCCTGAAGGTCAGTGTAACCTGGATTGGAAGCTTGTACGCCACCAATGTTCTCAATTACATAGGCAGTAGAGTTGCCATTCCTCTAGGTGATACGTCAGGGCATAGCAGGTCCATAACTACATTTGCAGTGACACATGTCACACTGTTGCTTTAAAGGCAGGTGAATGTTTAATTTCCCTTTTATACTCAGTGGTTTAGACCACACAAAGTCACAGCATTCCCCCCAGGAACCTGGTCCCAGAATGGGCAAACAAGCCAAAAAAAAAGCAGAGGGTTGGGTTGCAGGGGTATCGTGCGTAGCTCTTGGCCAGGCTGAACCACAAAAAGGAGATTAGACTAGCCAGTAATCCCTAGAGAGTCATGGGGGGGGGGGGGGGGTGTAGGGGGTGTGGGGGGTGGTGGTGAGAGAGTTTAGAGAAGAGAGAAGAGAGTGAGTATGTGTGTTGGAGAAAGGGATGGTAAGGTCAAAAATGGGGTCTGTAATCAATATCAAGCTTCTGTCCTCTCCTCAAGGTCCTTGGGGCGCTTTGTAATGACCCAAGTATCTTTGTGACAGACTCAAGTTTAAGGGGCCTTCATCAAGATAAAGCAGGAGCCGTGTAAATCAATCTGCCCCTGCTGCCCTCTCTGTTCCCAGAGGGCAAGAATGTCACAAATTGCAGCCTGTCTGCCCTGCGCCCCTCCAGATGTAACTGAATCTGCCAGCCTAGTTCCACAGAAGACCTGCGTTAGAAGCTTCTTTCAATTCGGCAAGGGCTGCTGCTGCTTCTTAGCTATCCAGGGTCCAAATATGAGCATTTGTTCGACATGAGAGTTGGTCATCAAAGGTCAGACGATTTGGGAAAAGGGTACAAATGTAGTTAAACATTCGAATTTTAAGGAGATATCTGAACCTTTGCATTGTTAGGAGGTTCTTACAATCACCAAGAATGGTTCTTCAATTGCATTGGTCAAAATAACTTTTTTTAGCCCCTTTATTTTTAACAGTGCAGGTCAGGGGTACCCCTTTCCTGGTCTTGATGATCCACCACTCAGCAGTGTGGTTATCAACCCTTCTTCAAAACACCTGATGCAGGTAATGAAGAGCTTTTAAATCTGTTAATAACGTATACTTGGAAGGATCTTGGTATTCTGGATGAAGCAGTGCTTTGTGGAAACTCAGCCGTGACCTTCTTCCTTCGTTTTGTAATCTCAGCCCACCTCCTTAGATTTGCCTTAATCTTCCTGATCTTTCACTAAACTCTCTTTAACCTCCTAATCTTCTGACTTCCTTAACCTGCCGTTGCCTGGGTTGTGTGCAAGTCAGCTACACGGTGGTCCTGCTCTGAGCTATGGCTACCTTTCAGGTATATCTGTTCTACACATAAACAAACAAACAAAAAAATTATCCCAAAAATCAGCGAAGCATTAGGTCTGCAATGCCCCAGCCTCACTGACCCGCTGGTGAACCTCAGTCCCTCTAGCACCCTTTGAGGAATTCATCCCAATTAGCCACCCTGCTCCCAAAGACCCGTGGAAAAGAGCTCTATGGAATAGACCTGAATTGAGATTTACCGCTAATTGCCCTTTAACGGCCTGATCAGTCTCCATCGGCTGTCAGTGAGCAGACCACAATTGAAACCAAATCCTTCCTGCATGGTGTTGAACCCTGACTTCTATATCCTCGGTGGCTGGGAGTGTGCAAATGTAGCGGAGCGCCGTTGCCAAAGAAAGTTGTGCTTGGAATTAACTCTCATTTCGAGACCCTTAGAAGCTGGAATGAAGCTGAGGCAGCAACACCCAGCAGGCATATTTCAGTATTTCAGCAAGCCCCATTACGTTTGTCAATGTGTGACCCTTATTTTTTTTTTTTTTGGGGGGGGGGGCGAGGGAAGCTAAGCAACCAGAAAGCATGTTCCAGTATCTCAATGAGCCAAAAGATTGAATAGTCTTCTGGGCAGCATTTCAGCTAGAACTCCACCACCCCATCTCTCACACCTACTCACAACTAATTAGCACTGCAGAGCAATACGGTACACTTTTCCAGGAATTAACAGTGCACATGGAAGGGATTAAGGGCTTGATCCGGAGTCTCAGCTCCACGAACTGATTCTCTAAGAGGGCTTAACGTTTAATGGAATTTAAAAAAAAAAAATGATCAGGCTTCAGAGTTTTTAAGTTGGAGGGGAGAGAAGACTTAGCCAAGCCCACCCCTGAAAACCACTTTGTTGAGGTTTAAGTTCCTCCTGAACTCTCAGTGCACCTTCCAGTGTTTGCAACCGTAATCCGTACAGTGACTGAGTGCTTAGCAAAGCTAAGCTATGCCTTTGCAGCTAATACCCATAATACCAAAGTGTTGCTGATCAATAGCCACAAGAAAACTACAACAGAGTCAGTTTGTTTGGCCCGTTTTGTGCCCTATTTCAAAAAGGCCAAGCTGTGGTCAAGTCCTGCAAATATTAAGAGTTGGTGAACATCGACCAGTTGCCAGTTTATTGCGAATATCTTCTCTTCCTCCCTTCCAATAGCTGCCGGTAGCCCGTTCTTTGATCTGTCAAAGTCTATCAATCCCCATTTGCCCATTTGTGTCTCAGTGGAAAGGGACCACCACTGACCAGAGTGTTCATAACATAGCAGTGATACCATCATGTTAGTGGGTGGTTTTCTTTTTAATTCTACACAGCATCTCAAACCTTAACCCTAAACACTCTTAGACCCTCCTTTATCTGTAATTACAGTATACCAGTAGCTGTCCAAGCTCCTTTGATAAGCAGTGCCGGAATCAACCAATCTGTGTTACCCAACATACTGAGCATAATCACATTCATCCATCTTCATGAAATGCTTTGAAAATATTTAGACCTAGTAAACTGTGTGGTTAGATAATGCAGCTCGTCATAGAAAATCGGGGAGTCGTTATCTCCGTCTAAACACAGAGGGACCGTTTCGGACTCTGAGCCGAAAAATGAGTACCGGACTTTCTCTTCCCTAATGAGTACATCATCCTTGACAGCATTCTGTAAATATTTGCTCAGTCAGCTTTCTGTTCAGCAACCGGTGACCTCTGTTCTCTTGGCACTTCATTAAAGGAGTAAACAAGGAAAGCAGGAACCCATCTGTTTTAAGCAGCTCAGGCTAGGAGTGTCGATCTAGGATCTCTGCTCCCCACAGTTCACAAAAAGCATGGCCTGGCCTACAAACTCATCCAGGGTCATTGTATGCTCCCTTGTTTGACATGTACAAGCCCTTCCTTAAGTTCCTTGTCGCCATAATCTACTTCGGTTCCCAAACAAACCTGGATTGCGGATCAGTCGCGAAGGGAGGGAAGAATGTTCCAGATGTTTTCGACACTGCAGATTTCGGCAGCCTTAACTATGAGAGTAAACAAAGTCTTGGGTTCTGATATATATGTACCTAAAGTAGGACAAAATAGTAGGACCTAGTAGGACCTTTGTTTTCCTTGAATATCTTCACTCAAGCAATGAAGAACATTGCCGTTTGAAGCCATGGCATCTCACCATGCAGAAACACCTGCAAGAAAAGGAGCCATTCTCATAGGAGACGGTTTGCAGCCATTCCGGCAATAAGTCAAAGCAGTCACGTGAGCACCAACCACGGTGGCACCAGGATTGGATAGCTTCCACACCTGCAGCAGACAGCACCAGAGTCTGCTTGAAGCGAACCCCATACCAAAGGGACCAGAGATTGGTTCACTGGACAGCTCCTGGGCTTAAAACCAGCCTTCAGACTTGACCAGACATACGGAATGGACCTGGTTCGGCAAGTGTGGAAATTCCCTATGGATGTTGAATGTCTGTAGTGGTGCACCAGAGATTTGGTAGGTGTTCTAAGGCAATTTAGACCTACTACAGCTCACAGCAGGTTTAGGACTAGGATTTGCATGCTCATGGGCAATGAAGCCTCTAAAACAGCCTGCAGATGGCCTCCCTAACACTGGACTTAGCCCCCCGTACCATCATGGGACGAGAGGCAGACTTGCAGACGTTTCAAACGGTGCCGTAAACCCAGCAGGGGGGAGGTTCCAGATGACAACATTCCCAAACACAGCTTCCCTCTGGATCTCGGGTGACTTAAACGTATGCAGAAACCATGGTTCCTCATGAAGAGCCAGACACTTTTACTGCTCTAAAACTGGGCACGCATCGTTGACTCCAGGAGGGGCTGCCAACTGAAGTGTGAGAGGAGAAGTGCTCATTGGAGGTGCCGTGAGGTCAGGTTAGGGAGAGGGACAATAAAAGTTAAGCCCGGACACCGATGGCATTTTCCCGTAAAACTCGGGAAAGCCTTGGGCCGGCGCTGGTAATATGCAAAGGGTCAGCGAGCGAGAGTGAGTCTGGTCAGCGTGTTGAGATCAAACGCTCTGTGGAGTTTTCCCTGTCTGCCGCGGTATGTGAAATATCTGCGAGTCATCTCTCGTTGCATCACTGGCAGCAAGGACTTATGACTGTGCTTAACCACAGGGTCAGCCGAGGCCCTCGTTAAAATGCTTTTGCGAAATCGCAAGCTCGCAAAGGACGGCGTTGTCTGCATTCAGTGGAATTCACAGCTTTCTCAGACCAAACCGACAGAGTAACAATAAGCTGCATGCAGAGATACGCTCACAGGTTCATACATATGGCCACATATGGAACATATGGAATTTATTTGACCCAAAAAAAAAACCCTTTTAAAGTTACCATTGTAAAAACTATTACATCTGCACCCCATATTCAGCGTACAGACAGTTGGACAGATATAGTGGATAGATGCTACATTTGACATACGCAACTGGCAGAGGTGGTGGAAGGTGATGGTTTCCATCTACTTTGGTTCCTTGGACCTTTCCAAAACCACATGGAGGTTCTTTTAGACTTTCAAAAAAGGTTCTTCTGTTCTATCATAAGCAGAGGTATGTAGCGTAATCTGAACCCATACACGAGTCAAAGGCTTTTTGCCTTTAGGCCAATTTCCTTCCCGAAAGGACGAAAGTAGCAGCTTGAAAAACGACTTGCAATGAAATGTCCAAGTCCATCCGGCATTCTCTCAGTACAGGAATGGAAGTCTATTGCAGTCTGTTCTTTTCTTCTTGGGTTCCTTTGGTCCGAGAAGTGACCAATCGCAGAGTAGTCCCGGAGCCAAACTAACTCAAGAGAATGAAATTGTGAATTAATGAAGTCTAAACATTTTGTTCTCTAAAGCAGTGGTTCTCAAACCTATCCTCCAGGCGGTCCACAGCTTTATTCTTTTTCCCTGTGTGCTATGAGTTACAAATTTGGACTGTCTGGGGTTCCTAGAGGGCCGGGTTAAGAACTAGTGCCTTACAGAACCATGGTTGAGAGCGAAATCTGTGAGTATGAAGAACCTTGTACATTGTAGTCACTACAAACTGGTCTCATTTTCAAGGGTTCTTCTCAGAACCATCCATTAAATGTGTTTTTTGGGGGGAATCAAAAAGGTTAGAGCCCCCCTTCCCCCCCAAAAAAAACATGGTTATTTTTGGCAGCTTGGCCTTTCTTTATTTCTTATACTGTTGGAAACAAGTCTGCGATAACGCAAGCCAGGTGATGGGTCAGTACCGACAATTCATCAGGAGTGCTTTCCCCACACTCTGCTCTCGCCTTCTCTCCTTTGGGCCGATGACAATAGCCTGCTTTAGAGCTCAACTCGGGGGTCACTGAAGGGGTTGTCAGCGGGGGGTAGGCCAGCAGGCCTGGCCTACACAAAGCTGCCCAGAGAAAAGATGGCTCTGACCAAAAGATGGCTTAGCCCGCTGGAATCCCTGCCTGAATGAGGCTTTACGTTTTTTTGTAAGAGGCTAACCTAAACCAGCATTTGTTTTCCTCTCGGGAGGAGAGCAGGAAGCGCCTGGTGCGGCGCCCTCCTTTTGTCGAGGTGGCTCCCACTGGGACGGGCCCTAATGGCCGCCGTTATGGCTTGCTTTAACAGCCATTGTCAGTAACCATCACCACCAACTGTCTGGATTAACTCCGATATCGAGGCCAAAACCGCCACTGTGACACGAAACCAAAACACCATCCATCTTAATTATGGGGGCGAAAAAAGCCCCAGGCCGTTAATGTGCCATCGTGTTGCGTGGTGCACCAGGAGGACCAGGTAGACCAGAATGGAATGCGCCGGCAGAGCGAGTGATTGATTGACTGTTTCTAGCGCTGGGACATGGCTTGTTTTCTTGCTTTCCCAAGAAACCGGGAGGGCTGGAATGAGCGCTAATGCAGAAGGTCTGGACAACTAAGCCCTCGCACATGCTAGCTGGAGAAACCTTGGCAGGGAGAGGAGAAAGACAAGGGCATAAGAAAAGCGAAAAAGCTGGAGCCAAATGCAGAGAGGTCTAACGTTTTTCAAGTGCCATGGGTTAGGAAAATAAGCTCTGGTTCTTTTATTTATTTCCAAACTGCACTGCATTGAAGCTGCATGTTCTGAGCTGTAAAGTTTGTATGGATTCGTAGAAATTTAGCAGAAGGAGCTAAAGGGGCAGAAGTTAAGAGAAGGAAGAGGATGTGTCAGAAATGTGTCAACAGCTTTAAATAGCTATTTTTGTGACATCACAAAAGTCTTAAAGCTATTTCTGAGGAATTTCCAGACGTTTCAGATTAGGAACTCTGGGTCGAAGATGGATTTCTCTGGTCGAAGTGGTTCTACTTAAGCTTACCACTGTTATACAACAGCAGTAGCAGCAGTGCAGGAGGGTTTGAGGAGCTGAAGACCCTTAACTAAGCCCCTAATATGGGCATGAAGCTGATTTGCAGAACTTCAGTGGTTCATATAGGGCAGCCAATTAAACAGTGGTTTTCATTCTAAAAGAAAACAATTACGGTAATGTAAAAATGGTCCCTAAATGTCCCAACCTTTCCATCCTTACCTAAAGTGGACCATCCCTACACCTCAAAAAGGTTCTTCAAACCTTATTCTATGACCTTGTACTAATAATAGTAATAAAAAAAAACCCACCAGAACCCCTTTTTGGACACTTGAAACATGTACAATAATGAATGTCCCTTAATCAGCAGGGACCACGTCGACCCCAGCGCAAAGGTCAGCTCCGCCGCTGTTGTCACGTCTATTCTGCCAGACAGGAAAACAAACATCCCAATTTACGGCTCCGAGCGGCAGCCAAATAAAGGCTTTAGGACCCGCGTGAATTACCTCAATTCATTAGTTACAGAGTAGTGGCCTCTAAAAGGGTCATCCAAACCGTGACATGGATTTACAAGGGCTGAAAAGGACCTGCAGCTGTTATTCTAAGCAGTGAGGACAGTTGTCTTGTGCTGTCGTAAAATGACGGAAACTCTTGACAGTTCTGCACGAGGCCGCTACGACAGAATTTTTTCCCCCAAAATGTTGATGGAAACAGGTTTTATACAAGTCATTTTGGAGCATTTCTATTGGCCTGTTCATCATAAAAATGTTTTCTCCATAGTGTTTGGTGTGGCACAGCAGATAAAACCACTAGCTGCCAGTGAGCTATTACACCATGTGGGAGACCAGGGTTCGATTCCCAGTCTGGGTGACTGTATGCTGCACTACACCAATAAGAGTCCTTGGGCAAGACTCCTAACACTACATTGGCCCAACTCTGTAATACGAGTCACCTTGTAAGTCGCTCTGGATAAGAGCGTCAGCTAAATGCAGTAAATGTAAATGTAAAATGTGGATACGATGTATTGAATAACTGCCAGATTCCCATTCCCATGTGGAGCCCATGTATGATTAGCCCAACTAGAAAACAGAAAGTTTCATTTTCTTGGGTTCCACATTGGCCCAAATATGGATATCCACCGGGGTTAAACATGGGCCCCATCTGGGTTGTCCACTGCATAGAGGGCCTAGATATAGGACCCATGTGAGATCCAGCTGGGCTGTTGCCCACCTGGAACCCGCATAGCCCACGTTCTACCCATGTGAGCCCCACATGAGCATGTTGGCTGGGTTATGTGAGTAAAAGATTAATCACTTTCGGCTCTTTTAGAGAACCTTAGAGAAGAATTCTAGGAAGAACCTTCAAATGGGCATAGAACCTTTACATTTTCCCTGAGTGTTGAAGCTACATGCAGGGGTTAGCACCTAGCTGCTTTGTGCTTCATGCTAACAAAACAGCAGGCAGGGCTTCCCCATACGTCTATCAGGGTTTAAGGCAAGTTAAGGTCACCCCGCCTCATGACTATCCCAGTCTTTTGCTTTCCACGTTACTGCTAGCAATTAGGAAGGTTGAACTACGGGAAGACCTGTGTCATCCAGGAAATGTCTAATTTCCACCGCCTCGTGGTCAGATAGAGGCTGTACCCTTACTGTGAATCCTAAGCTTGGTGCCAAATCCTAGTTAGGTTCATACACAATGTAGTAGTTGATCAGCTAAAGCCTCATGTTTGACATTTGGTGTCTGAAGTTTACACTGGAGGAGCTAAAAAGTAATGCAGGCTTAAGTCTAGCAGTTAGCACAGGGCTAACTGCATGCCTAAATCATCGCACTGGCCTCAAACTCAAAGTTGTAGGGTAATGTGGAATCTATAAACACGGACTAAAGGACAGACTGAATTGCCTTGGCCTACTGCCTTCAGGGGATAGCACGCTTGGACAATGCTATAATATACAGTAAGTGCGGGATTTGGCCCAAGGCTTGAGCGGTTTGGGCCGCCTGCTCTCGCCAGCATTATGTCAGTGGGAACGCAGGGGCTTTGGCTGTCATGAACGTGACATCTCAGTTTTCACCACAATGTGTGTGTGTGTGTGTGTTGGAGAGAAAAAAGAGGGAGGTCATTTTTGATGTCCTTACCAAACTCGCTGGCGCATATGTGGTCCAAAATGGCATCCACCTCGTGGTCACAGGGAGGGCAAATCGGAGAGACATCTAGGACAGAAAGCAAGGCAAAATGTCAGGGACAATAATCCTGCAAGCGCAACACCCCATCAGTATCACAAACCACAGTAATACAGACCAAATGTTTTCTTTCCCCTCATTTCTTTAAACAACCAGACCCTGATTTACTCCCCCTCTGGGTCTTTTGGAAAGTCTTTGTGAAGGCCTGTAAACAGCGGGGGGAAGAGAGTCCCTGAGTGAGCCGAATCTCGTGCGTTGGAAATTTGTTTAATAATCCACCTGTCAGACACGTTCAAGTCGAATTGTAGGTTATACCTAACACATTGTAACGTCAGTGGGCAATCAGAATCTGCTTATGCTTATGTTCATTTGTGACCTGTCAACGAATGACCAAAATTCGCTTAAAGAAGTCAGGTTAGAAGCATTGCTAGTGTTAGGGTATGTCGATTGGAAGAGAATATTGGGAGAAAAATGAAAGAATTTGACAAAGAAATTCAAATAAATAAATAACATCACAGGACGTCCACAATTTACTTTACGAAGTCAGTTTGTTGGTGACTTGTTAATGCCGCCAACGAACGTTCATAATTTACTTTACGAAGTCAGTTTGTTGGTGACTTGTTAATGCCGTCAACGAACGTCCACAATTTACTTTACAAAGTTAGTTTGTTGGTGACTTGTTAATTCCCGTCAACGAACATTTACAATTTACTTTACAAAGTTAGTTTGTTGGTGACTTGTTAATGCCACCAGCGAACGTCCACAGTTTACGAAGTCAGTTTGTTGGTGACTTGTTAATGCCGTCAACGAACGTACACAGTTTACTTTACAAAGTTAGTTTGTAGGTGACTTGTTAATGCCGCCAGCGAACGTCCACAGTTTACAAAGTTAGTTTGTTGGTGACTTGTTAATGCCGTCAACGAACGTTCATAATTTACTTTATGAAGTCAGTTTGTAGGTGACTTGTTAATGCCGTCAACGAACGTTCATAATTTACTTTACGAAGTCAGTTTGTTGGTGACTTGTTAATGCCGCCAGCGAACGTCCACAGTTTACTTTACAAAGTTAGTTTGTTGGTGACTTGTTAATGCCGTCAGCGAACGTCCACAGTTTACTTTATGAAGTCAGTTTGTAGGTGACTTGTTAATGCCAAGAAAATATAATCTAAAAAAGGCTAAAAGAGTGTTGTTGACCTGTTGCTTGGTACTTGGAACTTGGTAACCATGTCAACAAACATCCAAAATTTACTTTATGAAGTTCATTTGTGACTTGTTTACATCAGTGGACGTCCTAAATTCACTTTTCGAGCTGACGCCCCAAAATAACATCAACGGACGTCTGAAATTCACTTAATGGAATCAGTTTATTGGTGACCCGTGAGTTCGTTTGATTTAGAAACCCACTTACGGAAAAAAAAACCTGCAGTAACTACTAGCATAGAACCTCTAGCCAAATTTTGTGAATTCCTGAATTTGTGCACACACCAAACACTAAATGTGGTAATCCACAAAAGTGACTCTGAGGCTATAAAAACACAAGACGTCTTATAAATTCATTAAGAAAAGACATTTAACACCCGCTCCCCCCCCTGTGTGAAAAAAGTGATTACACTTTTCCTTTCAAGCTGGCCGGTTAGACCCCCTCCCCCTTTAGAAGCAATAGCTGCAAACAAACACTTTCTGTAGTTGTTAATTAGTGTCTAACAACTAAAGGAACTCCTGGCAGAACGGCTTCAGGTCAGTGACCTTTGCAGGCCTTCAAGCATGAACCGCACTTATCAGGTCCTGCCATGCCAGTTCGCGCTCGAAGC
The DNA here is from genome assembly GCF_030463535.1 of Salminus brasiliensis. Lineage (NCBI taxonomy): Eukaryota > Metazoa > Chordata > Actinopteri > Characiformes > Bryconidae > Salminus > Salminus brasiliensis. The sequence goes on from NC_132897.1 coordinate 33,084,486, forward strand.
TGAAGTAGTCCTGCAACAGTCTAGACTTTACAGAGCGTTTTTGGTCACAGGGTGGGTGTAACTAACTACAGCTAATAAAAGGATAAGAGCAAAGCTAATTGGGGGACTAGCTTAGATGCTAACATGTTCAGCTCCTGGCCTGTTTGGGGGTCAAATAAAAACTAATGTGGATGAGCGTTTGCACAGAATTGCCTCCCCCTTTCAGAGCAGCATCATAATGTTAACCCCCTAACCACCCACCCCCCGCCAACGCCAGCCTCTTTATCTGTCATGGTAATTTGCAGTAAACAAACCCCAAGCTGCATCATTTACACATGTATGTCAACAACTGTTACCCGGCTTACTGTGAAAGGAGCAGCAGATTCTTGACAAGGACCCCCAAGACCCCAGGCAGGCCTGGCCCAGGAGCATTAAAAGGCATTAAAAACCAAAAGAGGCCCCCTGTAGTCATGGAAACAGGGGCCTTAAAGTTTGTGCGTGAAATCTCACTAAGTGACCGCTGTAATAGAAGATTACAGGCAATCCTTCTTCATTAACTTGGCCTATGGCTCAAACTGGGGGCTACGACAGGACGTTATATGACCATCATTGCTGGTTCTGTTTGGTTTGGCCGAACTATTAAAACAGTAGGTTTGAGGTTTGGGGCTGTGAGGCTAATGCAGATAACAAGTGATGGTAATGGCTAAAGTACACTGATTAGGCTCGTGCTAACAGCATGCCTGAGTCATTACCCACTCGCCTCAAACTGTGCGTGGAGGTGTTCAGTAATTGAATCTGTAATTGACTTGTTTATGTGCTTTCTGACTCGTGTGTTTGACTCATTTGACTCACAACGCTTACTGTACAATACAATACAATACGTAACATGGATATTTAACGTAGTTAAACAGGGGCCAGTAAAACATGCTTTGGGCTATCTTCTCGCTTTCCAATAGCAACACTGTCTACCAATTTATACGTGAATCGGACAGATGTTGAAGTTTTTGTACCATAAAAGTTGTGGCGGTCACTGAAAAACGGCGATACAAAAATGGAGATACAAGGTTTTTCTCTTTTTGACATAATGTGAATCTTGCAGTTGTTCTTTACATTGTGCCAAAACTTCACGATTAATGGACCAGGAGAAATGCTCCAGAATGACTTGGGTTCAAATCTTTTTACATTGCCTTTCATAGAAAGTTAGGAAGGTTTTTTCCCTCTCCTGTAAAGTTGCCGTTTTGAAATTTGAATATACTGTGTGTATATATATATATAGATATGCATAAAAAGGATAGCTAGGCTAAAATACAGCATTCACATGCTGTTTGTTTACATTCTAACCAATGAGAGATCACTTGAGTTTGGAAAGCACATTTACTAGAATTCTGAATGCTCCCTCAGACTGTTATGGGGTAAGCTGGACCGTTGGCGCTCTCTCTATTGGTGTTGGTGCTGGAAACGAAGCTACGGCGTATTTAAAAAACTGTGTAAATTAGATGGCTGTTGCCATAACCAATAAGAAGACCACTTGTATGGTCTTTTAGTTCGTCCCTGCAAGACTTGACTAGTTGATCTCCAGGTCTTCTCCTCGCAGCCAGTGGTGTTATCATTTGCAGCTATTCGGCGAACCCTTGTGAAAGTGACACGGAGGTGAAAAGAGCTTTTGAAAGCAGGTGCCTACATTTCTTTTCCAGCCCTATGCTGTTCTGTGCTGTGCTGTGCTCTCAACATGAATTATCGCCTTCTTCAAAACCTGTCCCTCTCAGGACTTGCGTGATTTGTGGCGATGGGGACGGGCGAATTAAGCGAGAGCCGCTCTAAAAACTCCCAGGCCTTCGGTCGTACAGCTCCGTGTTGCCGCATATGGAATCTTGGCTGTGTTTCAGTGCCTTCTTTTGAGTTCCCCCGCAGGCCTCATTTGAATGCCGTCATCAAAAAAACAGCAAGCAAATGGTCTGTTCTCTTTCTCGGCCAGGAGCAGAAGCTTTCTCTTTCCACACTGCCCTGCAGAGGTGCTATGAACGATTTGTGCCAAAGCCTGTGTTTCATTCTCCACTTAAAAACCAAAGAATAGGTTGGTCACACTTTATGTTCATGGGCTTCACGGTTTCTACAAATGCTCAAAATGCTCAAATGGCTGGATGCTAATTATATAAAAAGAGTATAAGCTTAACTTATATGCAGCTACCTTTACAGGTGAAGGCCTGGTGCCCACTGTACACATACAGCGCCGTCCGTTAGCCTATTAAGGTGACCGACTTCAACCAATCATGACTTTTTTTTTATATTGTTGGAAGAAACTGAATTAATTTGTTAAACAATCTGCATTGTTTCTTCAAGCAAACAGAATGATCTGAATTATTTATTATGTCAAACTGGGCAAACTGACTTGTATGGTGTTCTAAAATGAGCAAAAATATTATAAATATAGCATATAAATATTCTAAATTTTTTTAAACAAGTAAAATGATCTGCATTATTTCCTGAAATGCAATTATCTGCATTGTTTCTCAAACAAGCACCAATTTTGCACAGAACTTTTGCTTGTGTAAAGAAATTTTTGTTCTCATAAAACAGAAATTCTTATTCTTGTATATAATAAGATATAACAACATTATATGCATTATTATTATTGCAGAAAAGTGAGAAATACCTCATCTAGAAACACATTTCATAAGTTACAAAAGGAATTATATTATATTCTGGCAACATTTATTTACGTTTATTTATTTATTTATTTATTTATTAAGAAATGCTTTTTTATCTGTTGCTATAGAAGAACCTCTTGTATTTCCAAAGGAACTTTTTAGTGGATTAAAAGTAGTAGTAGTATTTTTGTTTTGTTTTGTTAGATATTGGAGTGTGAAGACCTTTAGGGAAGAACCTCCACACAATGTAAATCTTTTACAGTCAGCAATCAGTTCGTACCCCCTGAAGCCATACATCCAAGCCAAGAGACCTTTAAGAAACCTTGAGTTTGAACATTTTGGTGAAGTTTGGCCTATTCTGCTTCTTTGTAATCCCCCCCCCCCCCCCACTTCCAACCTTTTTAAGTTGTTTAAATTAGCTGCTTGGAAATTCCCACAAAGTTTATGAGGACGTCTCAGTCATCCAGTCGTATTTTCCCCTCCTTCTTTGAGATGCCGTCAGAACCAGCAGACCTGAAATTTCTCTCTATGCAGAATAAAACGTTTAGGATATAACAAAAAAGTATATATATATATGTGACAAAAAAGCCTTGGTTAGTTAGTTAGTTTTTGCGTAGCTCTCTTCTACCCCCGTTATTCCCTACATTAGCTTATGAAAAACGATGCTAATACAGCCAGCCCAGCAGCCCAGCAGGGAGGCCTGCTGCTGCCCCCCCCCCCCCCCCCCCCTCAAAAAAAAAAAAGCTTCTCAACACTGCAGGCCGCTATCTTTTAAAGCCCCCCCCCCCTTTTTTTCCCACCTCAGGTCTTTTCTCACAAGGACCGGCAAGGCAGGAGAAAGGCATTCGTCAAAGCAATGAGGTGCTGCTGCTGCGGAATAAGGGGAAAATGAATCCATGTATAATGATTTTTTGCTTTTGGACAACGTCCCGGCATGGTGTTGGCTCTCACCGAACACCCCGCTATCAATTGCTCCCAGCTGTTTAACAAGTGCTCAAATATTAATCTGTCAGACCCTTTTGCGACTACAGTTCTCTGTCCTCGATACTTAAAGCTTAGGAATAATGCCAGACATGTGCTTCGGGAAAAGGTCCTGATCTTTCCCCAGAGTATCAGCCAAGGTTTTATGCTAACGGTGTCCCTAATGGTGCGGAGGTCCAGCCTCTCGTGAGAGCGTATCTTTGCAGCAAGGCTCGTAGGTAACAAAAGGTGGGCTCTCCGTAGCCGAGAATCCGCAAACAGATGCTGGCCACTGAAATAACATTACGCTGCCTTTTAAGAAAAAGCCGGAGTGTCGCTTCTCACACCGAGCAAAAGGTGCGGGAGAATGGAGTGTGGGTAAATTGACCCTAAACGTATACAGTATGCACAATTCACATGCCCTTCCGTGCCGTTCCCTTGAAGCGGCAAAGCGAAGGGTCGCTGTTAGGATTTGAAAGGGGCCAGACTAAACTGTGGGCTTGACAAAAGCAAGCTGAAGGCTCGGTTACACTCCTTCAAGAGGTATCGGTTCTCTAAAGCCACTGTGTGTGTGTGCCAGCAAATGGACTCCAGCAAATGGAAACTGATGTCTGCTGTGCTTCAGGACTACGTCCTAAGTCCTATTTGGTCTGGGCGGAGTGTGTGGAGATATGTGCTTTTAACAAAAACCTGGGAAAAGAAGGCCGTCAAGGCTTTAAGGGAAAGATGCTTGGAGTGCCTGTTTGCTAGAAAGGTGTCCCAACAACGTTTGCAAGAACCCATGACCCAACAGCAGATGCGGCCTGTGCATTTGTGGGTCAGCTAATTATTGGCCTAGAAAGTTAGCTAACTATGGTTCTCGGTAATACTCCCAGTGGTGGGATGTGCAGAAAGGAGGTACTCACGGGGGGCATCGGCTGTAGAATTGTTGGGTGCACTGATGCACACGTCGCTCTGCGGGAACTTGTTGCAGGTCAGCATCTCGGGCCAGGGGAAGCCAAAGGCCTCCATGATGGGCGCGCAGCGATCCCGCACGTCCTCGCACAGCTGCCGGCACGGGTAGATGGGCTGGTCCAGGCAGATGGGCGTGAAGAGGGAGCACAGGAACACCTGGGTACTTGGGTGACAGTTCTTGTACACCAGGGGCACCCAGCTGCCCGCCTGCTGTTTGACCTCGGCCATGGTCTCGTGCTCCAGCAGGTTGGGCAGCATCATCTTGCTGTAGCCGACGCCGTGGCACAGCCGCAGGTCATCCGGGATATCCATGCACTGCGGCTGCTTGCCGTAGATCGGCGGCCTCCAGGTCTCATACTCGTACTCCGAGGATCGGGTCAGGGACACCAGGGACATGAGCAGCGGTACGAGGGCTGCGGCCTTCCAGGGGCACAGGGGTGCGAGCAGCTTCATCGTGAAGGGCAGGTTCACGGGACGGAATGCAGCCCTCCAGAAGTGGAGAGACCCAAGATTAAAAACAACGGTTGATCTTTCAGAGCGAAGAAAATAAGAAAAAAAGATAGAGCCCAAAGCCTTTCTTTTTTTTTTTTTTTTGGTAGCGAGGGAGGTCAAGGGTTTCAAATGTGCAGGAGCTCTCTTTCAGTCTCGGTCTCTCTCTCTCTCTCTTTCTCTCTCTCTGCAAACAGTTCAGCTCAGAGTGAGCCTCCTGCTCACTGCCTTGCTTCAAATGCACCTCAGTGGGAGACGGCAGGAGACCGAGAGCCAATAGGAAACTCCCTGCACCTTTTGGCTTTCACGTGTCAGCCAAAGCGTGCAAGGAGCCAATGAATGAAAAGAGCTTGCAGAAAGAACCCCGCCCCCATCTCCAACCACCACCACCACCCCCCCCCCCCCCCCCTTTCTCACTCCAACGACCTCCTCTCTCTCTCTCTTCTTTACCCCCTCTCAGTGTTTAAGGAACCTCTGAATAGTGCTTCAGATCCCAAGACTCTGGGCTACAGCTTTTTTGGAATGATGGTCTTTCTTTCTTTATATTTAAAAGATGAATGAATAAATTGGAGATCAGGTGTATAGATTAATATACACTAGATTAACAAACATAGATCATCTGGGTCAGATTTATACATACAAGGTATAAACAAAGATAAATAGTAGACAGACCAGTAGATACAGACAGATAGACAGACAGCTAGATTAACAGAGAGAGATACATAAATAAATAGATAGACAGAAGGATCGCCAGACCAACCGATAGGACAGACTGATAGGACATAACAGATAAGTAGACAGACAGACATAGATATATGGACGGACAGACGGACAGGCAGACTGAGATATACAAACAGATGAACAGCCAGAGATATGTAGACAGACAGACAGACAGACAGAGAGACAGCTAGATAGACAGACACATCTCGAGAGAAAGCTAGAGTGACAGAGAGACAGCCAGAGAGATAGACACACAGTTAGACAGACAGACTCACACAGACAAACATATGAAGAGCCAGAGATATGTAGACAGACAGACAGACAGCTAGATAGACAGACACGTCTCGAGAGAAAGTTAGATAGACAGAGAGATAGACACACAGTTAGACAGACAGACTGTGGTAGATAGACAAACAGATGAACAGCCAGAGATATGTAGACAGACAGACAGACATATAGACACACACCTAGAGAAATAGCTAGATAGCTAGAGAGACAGCTAGACTGCCAGAGATAGATTAGACACAGTTAGACCGACAGATGGATAAACAGACAGACGCACAGATAAATAAACAGACGTGGAGACAGACAGATAGATAAACAGAGCTACACAGAGAGATAGACAGACAGGAGGGCATATTGACAGGCAGACTGGTTTTAAAAGAGGCGACAGCAGACAGTCTATCCAATGTTCACAACGATGACGCTTCCCCCCTGAACCCCCTCCTGTTCCCTGGACTGTTAGCTGTGTCTGAATGAGAGTCAACACGAGCTTAGCTCTTTAGCTCTAGCGCCGTCTGAACTGGGTTATTACTTAATTAGTCTCCCTAACTTCATTTGTGACCGTAATCACCCTCCCCTCCACGCGCACACAGCCCCCCGCTGCTACGGTAAGAGCTCAGATAAGACTTTGGGGGTGGGTGAGGGGGGCACCCACAGATCTGAGCTGTTCTTCTGTTAATGACATTAATGACCTCATTACACTGACTGCAGAAGCTCTTCATTCACCCCCCTCCCACCCCCCCCTTTCCACTGAGGTGGTATATTTATCAGTGGCACGGCACATTTTCACAAGCAAATGCTAGATGTAGCATATTTTTGGGTCAGAATGCTACATTTTATTTATGCCCAATTCTTCCGTTAGCATATCCCAGCTTGGAAAGGGGCCGGGGGTCGGGGTAGGGGTCGGCCATGCTGTGAGACGGATCAGGGCCATGCTTAGGGGCTTAACAGTGGTAGTTTAGCCGATGTGGGCTTCGAACTCACAACTCTGTGATCAATAAACCAGAGCTATAACCACAGAGCCTGTGCAAGATTCTAGACCAAAATCAGTACCACACATGCAAATAGTAATAGGCCTAACACAGGAAAGCCAACACCCCTGGACTAAATCTCTATAAGCTCTGCTTTAGGAATAATGAAGTGATTAGAAATGTGCTGTTTGATCAAAGCTGCCACAAGCGAACCAACAGATATTCGCCTCCTTTCGTCCAAACCCACAGATTTGGGATGTTGGCTTGGCAGAGTTTATAAATCGCATAGGATAGATGTGTGGGATCGAGTATTTGCAGGCTAAGGTCATGCCATGCCTATTTCGCTTTCGAACCGCTGGACGAAAAAAAAAATGCTGATTGTCATGCGAGTTGCTGGACCAGACATGTGCATCCGTTCACGTAAGCTGTCGCCGACTTTTAGGAAGGAAAGGAGGGGGCATGGTGGTACGCTGTGGGCACGGACAATAGGGAGACTAAATATTTTGACGTTTGGCTTCCCCTGGAATAGAGAGACTGCCGGAGAGCTTTCTTAATGGCAGGGTACACAAATATGTGTTCGAGGGGCCTGTAAGTGAACAGCATGTTACGTAGACATAGCCCACAGGTTTGAGGACATCTTACTTTTTCAAGTTTTTAGCATTAGCACTCTTCAAAGTGAGAGAAAGCAGATTATTGGACAGTTTTTCATTTCTGACCTATGTCCCTAGAGATCATGCTGCTAGCCATTGGCGGCCATGGGCCCAGGACTGGAGTGGCTCCAGGTGTGAATCAACCACAGAAATGATAGGTAATGTTCCCGACAAGCAGTTGAACTTGTGAAGGTCGCTTGAACAAGTGATTGACCAGAATTACTGAAAGGTACCAAGACGAAAAAAAGAAAAAAGCGTATGAGGAAGAACCAAGACTCGAGAGAGGGAAACAGTCAAAGAACCTGAAAAAGAACCATTGAGAGGACCCAAGAAACCCCCTAAGAACTACTGAAAGGTACCAAGACTCAAAAAGGGGAAATCTCTAAGAACCAAGACTCAAGTGGAGAAATCTCTAAGAACCAAGAATTGGGAGAGATAAACAGTCAAAGAACCTGAGGAAGAACCATTGAGGGGAACCAAGAAACCCCCTGAGAACTACTAAAGAATTACTGAAAGGTACCAAACATCAAAAAGGTAAAATCTCTAAGAATCAAGACTCGAGAGAGGGAAATAGTCAAAGAACCTGAGGAAGAACCATTGAGAGGAACCAAGAAACCCCCTAAGAACTTCTGAAGAATTACTGAAAGGTACCAAGACTCAGGTGGAGAAATCTCTAAGAACCAAGACTCAAGTGGAGAAATATCTAAGAACCAAGAATCGAGAGACAGAAACAGTCAAAGAACCTGAGGAAGAACCATTGAGGGGAACCAAGAAACCCCCTGAGAACTACTGAAGAATTACTGAAAGGTACCAAGACTTAAAAAGGTAAAATCTCTAAGAATCAAGACTCGAGAGAGGGAAATAGTCAAAGAACCTGAGGAAGAACCATTGAGAGGAACCAAGAAATCCCCTAAGAACTTCTGAAGAATTACTGAAAGGTACCAAGACTCAGGTGGAGAAATCTCTAAGAACCAAGACTCAAGTGGAGAAATATCTAAGAACCAAGAATCGAGAGACAGAAACAGTCAAAGAACCTGAGGAAGAACCATTGAGGGGAACCAAGAAACCCCCTGAGAACTACTGAAGAATTACTGAAAGGTACCAAGACGAAAAAAAAGAAAAAAGCGTATGAGGAAGAACCAAGACTCGAGAGAGGGAAACAGTCAAAGAACCTGAAAAAGAACCATTGAGAGGACCCAAGAAACCCCCTAAGAACTACTGAAAGGTACCAAGACTCAAAAAGGGGAAATCTCTAAGAACCAAGACTCAAGTGGAGAAATCTCTAAGAACCAAGAATTGGGAGAGATAAACAGTCAAAGAACCTGAGGAAGAACCATTGAGGGGAACCAAGAAACCCCCTGAGAACTACTAAAGAATTACTGAAAGGTACCAAACATCAAAAAGGTAAAATCTCTAAGAATCAAGACTCGAGAGAGGGAAATAGTCAAAGAACCTGAGGAAGAACCATTGAGAGGAACCAAGAAACCCCCTAAGAACTTCTGAAGAATTACTGAAAGGTACCAAGACTCAGGTGGAGAAATCTCTAAGAACCAAGACTCAAGTGGAGAAATATCTAAGAACCAAGAATCGAGAGACAGAAACAGTCAAAGAACCTGAGGAAGAACCATTGAGGGGAACCAAGAAACCCCCTGAGAACTACTGAAGAATTACTGAAAGGTACCAAGACTTAAAAAGGTAAAATCTCTAAGAATCAAGACTCGAGAGAGGGAAATAGTCAAAGAACCTGAGGAAGAACCATTGAGAGGAACCAAGAAACCCCCTAAGAACTTCTGAAGAATTACTGAAAGGTACCAAGACTCAGGTGGAGAAATCTCTAAGAACCAAGACTCAAGTGGAGAAATATCTAAGAACCAAGAATCGAGAGACAGAAACAGTCAATGAACCTGAGGAAGAACCATTGAGGGGAACCAAGAAACCCCCTGAGAACTACTGAAGAATTACTGAAAGGTACCAAGACTTAAAAAGGTAAAATCTCTAAGAATCAAGACTCGAGAGAGGGAAATAGTCAAAGAACCTGAGGAAGAACCATTGAGAGGAACCAAGAAACCCCCTAAGAACTTCTGAAGAATTACTGAAAGGTACCAAGACTCAGGTGGAGAAATCTCTAAGAACCAAGACTCAAGTGGAGAAATATCTAAGAACCAAGAATCGAGAGACAGAAACAGTCAATGAACCTGAGGAAGAACCATTGAGGGGAACCAAGAAACCCCCTGAGAACTACTGAAGAATTACTGAAAGGTACCAAGACTTAAAAAGGTAAAATCTCTAAGAATCAAGACTCGAGAGAGGGAAATAGTCAAAGAACCTGAGGAAGAACCATTGAGAGGAACCAAGAAACCCCCTAAGAACTTCTGAAGAATTACTGAAAGGTACCAAGACGAAAAAAAATAAAAAAGCGTATGAGGAAGAACCAAGACTCGAGAGAGGGAAACAGTCAAAGAACCTGAAAAAGAACCATTGAGAGGACCCAAGAAACCCCCTAAGAACTACTGAAAGGTACCAAGACTCAAAAAGGGGAAATCTCTAAGAACCAAGACTCAAGTGGAGAAATCTCTAAGAACCAAGAATTGGGAGAGATAAACAGTCAAAGAACCTGAGGAAGAACCATTGAGGGGAACCAAGAAACCCCCTGAGAACTACTAAAGAATTACTGAAAGGTACCAAACATCAAAAAGGTAAAATCTCTAAGAATCAAGACTCGAGAGAGGGAAATAGTCAAAGAACCTGAGGAAGAACCATTGAGAGGAACCAAGAAACCCCCTAAGAACTTCTGAAGAATTACTGAAAGGTACCAAGACTCAGGTGGAGAAATCTCTAAGAACCAAGACTCAAGTGGAGAAATATCTAAGAACCAAGAATCGAGAGACAGAAACAGTCAAAGAACCTGAGGAAGAACCATTGAGGGGAACCAAGAAACCCCCTGAGAACTACTGAAGAATTACTGAAGGGTACCAAGACTCAAGTGGAGAAGACTTGGGAGAGGTAAACAGTCAAAGAACTTGGGGAAGAACCAACGACCTACCCTCTTAGAGGTTGCACCAGACCAGTCCAAGGAGATGAGTTTGTCATGAAGATTAAACGGAGGCCAATATAAGCTATAAATAAGCCACTGACTAACATTTAAAAGTTGGTCAGGAACATGGAAGAAGGTGGTGGGGAAGGTGATTTTGTTTGGACAGTCAAATAGGCCGTGGCTTAAGTGGTCGAAGTCCTTTGCTGGCCTTTAGCCTCAGGTGTGAATGAGAATGCACTGATTAGGCTAATATCCCGCTGTGCGCTCCCTGGGTAAATGGTAATTGAGTGGCTTTGAGTGGAAGGCCAAGCCAACAGTAGGCCTCTTAACATAAACTTTAAACTAACAAAGCAAAGTGGCAGCACCTTGCCCGCTCGGCTGTAGGTCCTAATGCAAAGCTGTTTCCTAGCTCACAATGGAGATCCTTATCAGACACATTCGAATTCAGCCAAACAAATGGTCTAATGCCATAGCAAACATGGCAGCTTAGCATAGGAACTTGACCTCATTTGAAGGTGAATGAGGAGGCAAATGCAGGAATGTGGAGGCTCTGGGCTTTAACTGGACTTCTTCTGAGAACGACCGAGTAGGGTTTATTCTGCCAAAAGGGGAACAGGACCTGGGTAGCGTATAATGCTAACGCTAATCTGATGTATTCTAGGCTTAAGGATGGAAACCCCATGCCTGGGCCCTGCTTGGCTTCGGTAGTAACAAAACAATTCCGCAGCACTGATTTAACACCTCCAGAGACTTTCGCAAGACGGTAGGCCACAGTGTTACGGCAACCTGTGACTGCTTGCCCGGACGCACCGCAGTAGGGATGACTAACACAGATGATTAGCAAGATTTACAGAAGAGAGAGTGAGCGAGCAGCAATTACGCCAATCCTAGTTTACGAATGCTTTCAACAGCCTGAGTCCAAATGCCTTTGTCATAGCTCACTTAGTCGCGTGGACTGCAGTGAGCTCCAGCCCAGTGTTCAAACGGGGCAACAGGGCAAGCTGTGGACCCCACCAAGCTGAGTGGAACTCAGAAGGTGGGGTACATGCTGTGTTGTTCTAGGCAAGTCTTGTGGGGCTCTTCCTGCAGTGGTATGGAGTGGTCAGTACCTACCAAAAGTGCTCCAAGGAAGGACAACCGGTGAACTGGCGACTGGTGGAGGCCTCACCTCACAACGTACAGGACTCACGTTCTGCTAGCAGGTTCTGCTGCTAGCTTCTTGGTATCAGATACCACAGGACGCCTTCAAGGGTCTTTCTTTCGATCTTTATTCTTCTTAGTTCTAGTTACTGGGCCACTAGATTTGAAGGCAGTGGTTGGGGATAATTGCCCTCAAAAAAAATGCGTAGGGTTTCTCTTGGCCTCCTAAACCAGCCTCTGGAACAGCTTCCGTGTCAAGGCTTGCCTGCCTGCGTTAAAGCGGAGTGCCATCTTTATGAATTTAGGGGCGTGGCCTGCCACGAGTCTTTAATTTTGCCAGGTGCAACTACACCCTAATGTACAGATGAATCATGGAGCACCCTGCGCCATGGCAACCGTGATGTTTACAAATAAACAAGTGCACTAATTGAAGGAGAAGCCTTGCCAGCGGGATATCCAATCAGGTTTAGCACAAAAAGAAAATGATACCAGTCCAAATCTCAAGGCCGTAAAAAAAAAAAAAAAAGTTTGGAGGGAACGTTGGGCCCGAATGCTTGGATGCTCTTGTAAAGAGGCCTCGCATTCCTCCGACTGATTTGGGTGATGGAGTTTAAGTTGATCTGAGCAGGAGGCTATATTTCAGCCAACCCTCTTTAATGGGGCAAAGCCATTAGAGTGCGTTCTGCCAAGCTGTGTTACCCTGGAGGTTTATAAAGAGAGAGAGAGAGAGAGAGAGAGAGACTGGACACACATGGGGCATTTATGTACCTCTTTTCCACTGCAGGCCCGAATGGTAGGCCATACTGGACACCTCTTCGGATGAATGCCATTGTCCACAGACACAGTTGTGGAGAAGTACTGCCAATAGAATAGGACTCTCTGGAGCAGATAAACATGAACCTATTGACCCCATGCTGCCTAATGTCAGACGTGGGTTATAGAGGGGTATAAAGCCCCCCCCCCCCCCCCCCCCCCCTCCAGCATTGAGCTGTGGAGCAGTGGAGAAGACCACTGGAGATTCTGGTCCAGTCAATGAACCATTCAGATTTTGGTTCAGTTACAAGATCACTGGATGGTCTGATCCAGTTACAAGACCAGTGGAGATTCTGGTCCAGTTAATAAACCCTTCAGATTCTGGTCCAGAAAGTGGGAACAGTGGCGATTTTGGTCCAGTCAACACACCAGTTGATGGTCCAGTCCAGTTCAAAGTACACTGGAGACTCTGGTCCAGTTAATGAACCATTCAGATTCTGGTCCAAGAAGTAAACAATCCAGATTTTGTTCCAGTTAAAAGAACATTGGAGATTCTGGTCCAGTTCAGGAACATTTCCGACCTGGTCCACGTTTAAGATTTGTGTCAGGTTTGGGGGGGCAGCGGAGTGTTGGCTTAGACTCTGGTCCAGATAGAAAACTAGGAACTAAAAAGGTCCACAAGAAGGTCTGGTCATTTTGGGGACATGTCCAGGACATTTGATCAGACACTGAAGAGACATGGATTGTCTATGCTATGAGAACTGTGTCCTCTGGAATGATGGATGGTGGAGCTCCATCTAGTACTTTTATGATGGTCGGGTGCTGACCTCGCTAACGATCTGGCCCCATGAGAAGAGCCTTTTTGGAGATGTTTTAATGTGAACACTTAGTTCACTAACTTTATAAATTTACTGAGCAAATAAACACTTGCAGCCCAGATAAGCAGCTTTTCATTTGAATTTACGCATCAGATTTATTCCCATGGTCTATCGAGGAGTAAAAATAAATTTGCGAGTGCGTGTGTGCTGTTTCCAGCCAGCTCTCATCGCCCCGCAGACCCTCCGTCTCTGGTCTGGAACGACAGATTGATTTGCACCGAGGAAAGGCCGAGAGGGAGTAAGAGAGAGTGTCAGACAGAGTGAAAGAGGGAAAATGAAGAAACAGCAAAACAAACAAAGCTGTTGCTTTTCTTTCGCAAGTGCGGGCCAAGGAAAGCAGAGAAAGCCCCTTCTCCGAGGCTCTCAGCCGCAGGATCCTTTCATTCCGATGCCCATGCCATGCGTGCTCATGGCTATTTTCAGTTTAGAAGCTTAGCTCAGCCATTGATTGTCGAAAGGGCCGATAATGCAATGCCATCAGAATACAGTGAAATGGTCACAAGCGGCAATATGCGGGGACCAGGCACTTTGGTTTGTCACAATGAGGCCTCTTTAGAATGAGAATTTTAATTATTAATATTATATATATTTTTAAGGGCATCCGTTTCTCACAGTTAGAGCTGTGAGAGCTTCAGCTACAGCCAATGGCATCCAGAGAAACAGTTTCTGTGAAGTTGGATCACTGCTTCGAATCCCGGGTCATGCTACTTGCCATCAGCGGCCGGAGCCGAGTCATGTGTCAGAACTGGGTACCGGATGCTTTCCTCTGGGCGTGTTGGTTGCCGGTAACGTTGTATCTGTTAACATACACCAGTGTTCAGCTAATCAGCTTCAGATAATTCTGTTTATTATTAAGCAGTACAAACCAAAAGGAAGAACATATATGTGATGCATGTTGTGATTTGGTTGCAGTAGGCCACCACAGCTGTGGTGTTATTCACAAAAACAGTGATTCAGTGGTGGGTTACAGAACATTGTATTAATAATGTGCTGCCAAAAAAATATAGCCCTAACCAATTTATCCTAGTTTGTATCCTAGTTATCCTATATTCCATTCAGTATTGCACCTTTCCTGCTGTAGCATCTTAGTTGTTTTACGAAACTCTTACGATTTGTCTCATGGTGGTAAATGCACAGTCATTGAACTCCACATAAAAACTCCTGATGAATAAACATCACACGGCCTAAAAACCTTGAATAGGGTTAAAGCAAGTTCGACCCACACGCAGCCTAGTTGTTATGCCTGTCCACGGCTATGCTTGCGACTAAGCTGCTCTGAAAAAAGCGCCCTCGCATTCAGACTGACCGAAATCGCATTCCTGTGGGTGAGTCACCTTGCAGAGGGGCGTCCGTCTAACGACCCACAGTAAGAATGCTAACATTTTAACCTGCGAGCCACATGTGGCGCGTTTATCGGCTTCCCGGACATTGCTCTTGAGCTCATTCTTCACTTATTAGGAAACAACCCTGCCAATGTTCACATTACAAGCCTAATTGCTCAATTATAGTCCGCTCCAGAACTTCACATTGGTGTTTGTAAGCGATCCATATCTCACATTAGTGTGAAGAGACTGCTGCCATGAAAGGACACATGCACACGTTTTCCGAATTAGCAAAGTGATGCATGTGATTCGCAAACAACAATAAAACGTCAATAGTGAGAAAGTCCAGCATCGCAGTAGCCATGAATTAAACGAACTGTCCTTGACTCCCATTTCCACTGCTGTCCCGCTGCCCATGCTGGTGTGAAAAAAAGACTGAAGTGTATTCAGTCTTTAAGCTCATAAATGCAAGGTGTTTGCTACGTTTAGCCCCTTCAGCCCAGGTCAGCTTCGTCAAGAAACTGACTCCAGTCTGATTCAGAAAGATCAGGGGCTGGTTGCACCATCAGGTGTAGTTAATGTATATATTTGTAACTACAAAGTATTTACACAACAGTTAGACAACAAGCTAGGCAGTGATTAGGACCGGTCACCACCAGGGGGAGGTTTCAGAACAAATGAGCAGTCGCAGTCAGAGGGAGGTCTCGGAGGCAATTCGCCTCAATTACAGTCAGACCATGATCTCAGAACTGATGAACAGTCAAAATCGGGAGGTCTCAGAACAAATGTGGTGGCGATTAGGGCAATTGGGATCAGTTGTGTTCAAGGGGAGGTCTTGGAACAAGCAAGGGTGTGACTAAGACCAATCACGGTCAGGCTAAGATCTAAGAACCAATTAACAGTCACAGTCGGGGAGGTCTCAAAACAAATGCCTTGGTAAGAACCACAGCACTTGGGGCTCAAGCCAGGACTTTGGTTAGGCCTAATTCATTTTGTTTTGTCTCCTAGGCCGTATTGAGGTGGATGTGTTCTAGTTCTTTGGACCATTGTCTTGCTGCATAACCCAACTGTGCTTGAGCTTTAGGTCACAAACTGCTGATTAATGGCAAGCGGAATTCATGCAAGGCAGCATAGCATCCCCCCTATCACTGTACCACCACCATGCTTGACAGTTGGTGTCTCTTTATATTATGAAATGCTGTGTCTGTGTATTATTTATTTATTTATTTATTTTGAATGAAACAAGTGTTCATGTTCTTTTTGCTGCTGACCTTATCTTAGGGGCGAGTGAGGCTCACAGTTCCTTAGGCCTGCAGTTCATCTGAATTCTTTTGCGGTCTATTGGACGAGTCATCGCTGCACTCTTGCAAGAATTTTGGTTGGCCGGCCAATTCTGGAAAGACTCACTACCGCTCCAGACATTCTGCATTTTAAAGATAATGATTCTCACTGTGGTACGCTGGCTTTGTAACCCTATCCAGACCGATAGGGTTTTCATTTACCTTCTGCTCAACTCTTCCAAACGTTCTTGTGGAGACCTTTTAGCCTACTGCACATTGCTGGAAGAGTTCAGGTTCAGCTGTTCAACGGCCTGGCAGTAAGCAGAGGATAATCCTGGATGTGTCTAGTTTATCTGATCTCAGTTAATGTGGTTAATTGGTTAAGGCGACTTCTTTTTCACACTCGTTCGGTGTCGGACAGTCCTTTTGTCTTGTTCCTGGTCTCCAACAAGCTGTTGGAACACCTGAAACCGTGTGATGTTCAAATCTAGATGGGCATAAACACTTTCCCCAACTCTGTAAGGACAGACGTTTGGGTTAAGGCAGCTCCTGGGGATCTGGATTGCACTCAAAATCCGTTGATCTTGTGCAGAACTCTGATTCACTTCCCTGCACTCTTGTTGTGCATTTGAGGCACTACCAAAGTATGTCTTAATAAACAGCAAAAATGAGTTAGATTTGTAGGCAGGGGGACGACTTGGCCCGGAGCCTCCAGTCATACGACATCCATCTGTGAGCAATCACAGGGACTTCAGCAGGCTTCCACCGCCATATTTCATCCGCGGAACATGTTTTCGTCCATAAATCGCACCGACCTGCTTTTATTTCCTCCCCACATCACACGTGTGCCGCTCTGCACTTCAAAGATTGTTGTTCTGTTTGTTTTGTTCGAGTATCGTCTTCCTCCGCCGATGACAAACGATGGGCCCATTGTTGGTTGCTGCCGTAGGTTTCATAAAATTTGCACCCTCGCTCTGTCTTTATTCACCACGTTCTATAATACCGCAAGCTTTACGGCCTCTTAAGCGATCGTTATGGTCGCCGTGACTTCGTAGAATTACGGTTTCGCAAAGCTTGCGAGACAGGGACCACCATCGTCTTCCTCGCTCACTCGACATGCAGGATAAATCAAGCTGAAGGAATCAGGCCAGCCGAGGCGTGACGTTCAGCAGACTCCCAAACATGTGTTTTGGTGGCTTGGATTGCAGCCCCCCCACCCCCCTTCCCCCGAGGGAGGACGCTGTTCTCCAGGACGCTGAGCAGACCTCTTGGGACGAGCTGTGTAATGTTACCAAATGGAAACACACACACATTAACGGCGCTGTGGCTTTGGGTCCCAGGCTCAGTCAGGTTGATTGCGATTGGAGGTTATCCATCACCAGCTGTTAGCATAAAAACGAACGAGCACGAGGAGCCTACCAGTGTCAAGCTGGTCTACCAGTGTCTGCATAGGCAAGGTGAAGCCCACCGCCTTTGGTACTGCGAAATTTCAAACCAGCTACTACTGAAATTGTGTAAGTCCCCCCCCTCCCAGGCTCTGGCCTGTCGAGGCATGGACTCCACAAGACTTTGGAAGGTAAGGTCCTGTAAGTTCACATCAATCTCAGAGTCTTGGTTGCCCATGATCCTGTCCCCGGGTCACTGGGTTCTACCTCCTTGGGGCACTTTTGGTAGCTACTGACCACCGCATACCAGGAACGCTCCACAAGACCTTGGACCTTTTCAAATCCCGAGCCATGCCAGGAGTCCAGGAGACGCTCTCTCCTCTTCATCACTCTTGAGCAACGTTGGCTGGCACAGGCGACTTGTTCGTTGGTGCGGTGGAACTAGGGATCCGGAACTCGTCGGCTGCCTGGCACTGCCTGGACAGTTCGAGAAGAGGTAGTGGGTGGCTTCCCATGTATCTGAGGAGACCCGTGTTAAGTCTTTACGCTCCTAGTATTGAGACACTAGACTACTCAAACATGCACTATATGGACAAAAATATTGGGACACCTGTTCATTCATTCTTTCTTCTGACATCAAGGGTATTAATAAGAGTTTGTCCTGCTTCTGTTGGAGTAGCTGAGGAAGGCTTTCTACTAGATTTCGAAGGAGCATTGCTGGATTTGGTTTTAATGTTAGGGTTGATCGGAAGCCGTAAAAGCCTTTGAAGAGCAGCTCGGCTGCAAGACATTAACATATGTGTAACATGCTCCTAAATGCAGAGTCGGTCGAGGACTGGCCCCAGCCCACAGCGCGCGTGACGCCGAAGGTATCTATACGAGTCGTTCACCCTCTCATTAGAGCGCAACAGGCCGTCATCCAAGGCCAAGCGCTGCTGGAACCCAAGCTGTAGAAACTGGCACTGACCGCAAGCTCAGCAAAAAAGCGATCAATTATGCGATTAGCGCGGCCAACGTTTCGGCAAACGTGGCCGAACAGCAAAGAATCTCGTTCATTAGAACAGAAATGCCTCCTTCTAAACCATGCGCAAAGAAACAAGAGCATTTCCAGCTCTGTGAATTTCTCCCCCCCCTTTTTTTCTTCCCCCCACAGAGGAGCAGCTTTGTGGTTTCATCCTGCTTCCATTGCCGTTTAATGAGGAAGGCATGGCGTGCTGGCCATCCGAGTCGTGGTATTGTTCTCCGTCCATGTCCTCCCTCCAGCACGTCCTGCGAGGGCGAGTTTAGACAGCAGCATGCGCTGTTTTACCACACCGTCACGCAAAAACACCTGAGCGGTTCCGATAGGAAATGTCTTGGTATGAAGCTGCTTTGTTTAGAAGACCCTTTGATCCTTTGATGCACTGTATGGTTAACAGTATTGGGACACCTGCTCATTCATTGTTTCCTCTAAAATCAAGGGTGTTAAAAAGAGCTGGAGTCTCTACTGTCCAGGGAGGAAGGCTTTCTACTAGGTTTTGAAAGAGCATTGCAGTGAGAATTTGATTGCATTCATCAAAGAGCATTTATACTTTGCTGGATGCTGAATGCAATCAAACCCTCAAAGCAGGATAAGCGCATTTTTAATACCCTTGATTTTGCACAAAACAATGAATGAGCAGGTGTCCCAATACTTTTGTCCATATAGTGTATCAAAGGGTGAGCACCATCTGATTGGTTCATGCACCCTTCTTGTGTCATGGTTATCAAAATACACTAACATCCACCTGGAGTACCACAACAACCCAGTAACCACCTGAGACCCCCTAGCAACCACTTGGGATACCATATCACCAAGTGACAGACATAGCAACCATCTAGCAGTATCTTCATCAAGCAACACCATAGCCACCACCTAGCAACACCCTTGTATACCATAGCAACCATAGCAATTACCTGGGATATCATAGCAACCCCCTAGCAACACTGTAGCAGCCACTTGCAATCACCAAACAACACCTTAGTAACCACCTCATAATACCATAGCCCAGGTATTGCAACTCTCTAACAGCCCCATAGCAATCACCCGGTATACCATAGCAACCATCTAGCAGAATCTTAGGAACCATCTAGCAACACCACAGCCACCACCTAGCAACACCCTTGGGTACCATAGCAACTGCTTAGCAGTAGTAGCAACCCCGTAGCAACCATAGCAATCGCCTGGGATATCATTATTATTAATAGGAACCCCCTAGCAACATTGTAGCAGCCACTAGCAATCGCCTAGCAACTACCTGAGATACAGTAGCAACAAAATAACAATCACCTAGCAACCACCTAATAACCCCATATAAATCACTTGGGGCTCCATAGCAACCACCTAGCAACACCATGGCAAGTTGCTCACAACACTGTAGAAACCACTCGGCAAAAACAGTTAGTGACCAAGTAGCAACGGCCTAGCAACTGACTGACCGTGGTTGCAGGCGATGACAGGGTTGTGGGTTTGATACCGGGGTCAGCAAGGCCCCTCACCCTCACCTGCTCCCTGGGTGCTGCGGCGAAGGGGTCAAGTCAAGCCCCCCAAACCCACCACGTTTAATTAGTTACTGATCAAGTTGAAAAGGACTGTAAAGCAACTCGAGGGTTGTGAATTCCGGACGCACGGTTTGTGAGTATGAATGGATTGTGGGTGATGATGAGGCTTTTCCTCAGCCGGCGAGGATGAGGGTGAGGTTGTGCAGGTTGTAAAAACATCATGTGGACCGCTGCCCTAAAGCAGAGCATGATTTGGACGGAAAACTATTCATCAGAAGTGTTCGTGTTGTTGTCTCAGCCCCTCAGCCGCTGAGGGAGAGGTGTACCAGGCACTGGAAAAGCAATTATATCCTGCATGCATGAGCGGGCGCAGGTCGAGCGCTTCATCAGCGCGCAGCGAGAGCCCCCGAGTGTGAGCATGAGCGCGAGAGCGAGAGAGTGGAAAAACAACGAGAAGCGGGCGACAGTTCCTAACCAGCGCTGCGCAGTCAAGGCCTGAGCGATATGAATGACCGCTTGTAGCTGATGCCGGCTCTAGCAGACCTGGCAGACCTTGCATCGGGAGGGTTAGCATTGTTGCCGACACCATGGAAACCCGTCCTGTCCGTCTGATCTAATGAGGCACAAACATACCTTTTGTACATACCGACATCCAGAACGTTCTGCAGCCCACAAGTCATGTTCCTAGAATTCATCAGGGCTTGTTTACATGTTCCACCTAGCAACACCATGTCAACCACCTATGAACACCCAGGGATAGCATTTCAACAGCCTTTGGAGCCTCATGGCACCCCCTTGGTAACACCATAGCAATCACTCGGAATGTCTTAGGAACCACCACCAACAATAGCCATAGCCAACACAAGAAATCACCTAGCAACACTCTGGGATACCATAGCAATTGCTTAGCCACCATCTAGCAACCCCATAGCATCACCTCAGCAGTCGCCTGGGATACCAAGTTCCTTTGTAAACATCTAATGGTTATGCACCCTTCTGATGTCACAATGATCAAAAGTCACCCCAGTAATATCCAACTATGCAAGTGCAACGCAGCAATCACAACCTAGTGGCTTCCTGAGAGACCATAACAACTGCCTAGCAACCCTTTAGAAAGACATAGCATTCTCCTGGGATACCATCACAACTGTTTAGCAACTGCATAGTATCACCATAGCATTGACCTGAGCTACCATAGCAACTGCTTAGCAACCCCATAGCAACTCCTTAGTAACCCCATAGCAATCACCTGGGATGTCACAGAAACCATCTAGCAACACCATAGTAACACCATAAATCATCTTTGCATCCACCTTGCGACAGCCTAGCAGACACAAAGCAACTCCATGGCAAACACCTAACAACCTGATAACAACCACTAGCAGCACCCTGGAACACCATAACAACTACCTAGCAGCCCCATAGCAACACCGTAGCATTCACCTGGGCTACCATAGCAACTGCATAGTTACACCATAGCATTCACCTGGGCTACCATAGCAACTGCTTAGCAACCCCATAGCAACTCCTTAGTAACCCCATAGCAATCACCTGGGATGTCACAGAAACCATCTAGCAACACCATAGTAACACCATAAATCATCTTTGCATCCACCTTGCGACAGCCTAGCAGACACAAAGCAACTCCATGGCAAACACCTAACAACCTGATAACAACCACTAGCAGCACCCTGGAACACCATAACAACTACCTAGCAGCCCCATAGCAACACCGTAGCATTCACCTGGGATAGCATAGCAACTGCTTAGCAACTCCATAGTAACCACCTAGCAACACCATAGCAACAGCATAGCATCCACATAGCAACTCTCTGGGATACCATAGCAACCATCCAGCAGGCTTAATTTGCGAATGAATAAGTTGCTGTTGGTCACTGCCGTCTCGTTCTGTTAGTGGTGATTTAAACCCCAATAATAAATAAATAAACAACGACAAGAAAGAGGGGGGGGGGGGCGGCCAGTGACAATGCGACGGTTTCTCTTTTCAACTGTCTGTCGTTCACTTTCTCTGGCTTCTTTTCAGGCAGCGGTGGTGGTGGAGGTGGTTGGTGGTGCGGTGGTCTATGATTTCGGCTCTGTTTATTTAGTCGCCCCGCACTGGGGGAGTGGGGGTGCGTCTGGCTGCCTGGAAAAATGGCCTCATTGTCTGTTTCGCTGTGGAGCTACAACTGACTCAGCTCCATACATTCAGACCTGCTCTCTCTCTTTCCCTCTCTGGGGATCGGCGTTAGGGGGGGGCCGGGTCCCATTTCTGGGTCATGCTGAAGAGGATTTCCATCACCCCACACTCGGTCAGGACTGTATTCTCAGTTTGCAGGGGGATTAGTTGTACGTGGGGAGGTGGGGTAAGGTAATTATTACCAGAGTTTCTCTGTGATCGTATTCCGGTCCGAATACAGGTCGTGTGGGGGTGGTGGGGGGGTCTTGGTATGCAGTGGTCAGTATTTACCAAAAATGCTTCAAGAATGGGCAACCAGTGAACCAGTGTCACATAGGGCTCCCTGATGCTCATGGAGGTCCCAGGTCGCACCTCACGACCTCCTGACGTCTTCAGAGGACACCTTCAGGGGTCTTATTAGCTACGTTAGCTCCTCGGCTCCAGCGCTAAACATGTCAAGCTGACCGGCTACGCCTGCGGTTTGGCCAAATGAGAGCGCTCTCCTTTAAAGGCCTCGATTTGCTCGTGTTTAGCTGGTGCTTACGATGTTGCCATGTACAGTATTTATGCGCCGGTACCACAGTTGAGCTGCTAACGTGTTTTGGATGCATGTGAGTAAACTCGGCGAAGGCGTAAACTGTTTACAGATAAGGTGAGCTGTTCAATATGTTTTTGCTTGGGGAACCGTCTCGGGGATTGCGCCTGGCACGTCATCAGTCGCGCCTCATGTTTACGCTGGCTGCGCACTCGGGTTCCACAGTTTTACGGTTTTATAGTCCTTAAAATCGTTTGATTTGGCCCACTGCTGGCTCCCGCAGCGAAGCGGAAAGAAAGGCTCGCGTGTTTGTGCTTAAAGGCAGCGGCCTGTATACAAGCAACACGCCTCGTACGCGTCTCGGAAAACGAAATGGCAGATTGATGCCCTCTACATCAAAAGTGCTGTAAGCTCATTAAAAAAAGAAAGAGAAATTGAAGGTGTCTCTGAGCGACGCTTCTCTGTAGTCTCAACAGGTACGCCATCCTTCCCGAGTGCTGGAGATGAAGGGGGCGGCGCGGTACAGGTTAGAAAAACAAGCCATAAATCTGCAGAGAGGAGCACACGTGGTGTCCCATTTAATGATAAACCTGTCTGAAGCTACACACCATAACTCTGCTGGGGGAAAGTGATTCATTACCGCACCCCCAGGAAAAATATACATCTCTCCAGGGTTGTTGAAGATGAGAGGACGCAATTTTCCTGTCATACCTGGGCAAGCATGAAGACCTTATTGTTGGCGCGTAAATGGATGATCGGCATGTTATCATGATATTAGCTAGTTTGAAGGCCTAGCTTTAAACTAAGGCCTGACCGATTTGAGCTGATACAGGTTTGGGGAGCGAGCCTGGGACCAGAAGGTCACCGGTTTAATCTTCTGGACCAGCATTCATGGCGGAGGTGCCCTTAAACCCTCAATTGCTCCCTGGTTAGGTCCTGGGTACTGAAGTGGTGCATCCCAGCCAACATGCCCCAGATGGGCTTGGGTGTTGAGTGGGTTTGTACATGTTGGGCTTCCCAGAAGGGCCACATCATTACAGCCCACCCTAATCTCATATGGGTTCCATTCTTCACTATGGAGTGCTACTTAATACCTCAATATCAGACCGTATTTGACCTCAGTTGATCTCAATTGATACTGACCCCAAAGATCTCCATTCTTCTGGACTGCCTGGTGTCCACTCGTTCCCGTATTGCTCTGCTGCAGTTCTTCATTCGTTTGCATTCTCTTCCCGACACAATCTGGAACTGCTTTCCCCTACGAGGTTTTGTAGGACTCAAGCACCAAAGGGCCGGTTCTGATTGGTTCCAGAAAGCAATCGGGTCGAGCTGGAGCCGCCATGCATGATTTGAAGCATGCTTTGATTCTCTGATTAGTTGGGGGCTGTCAAAGCCCTGATGGATTTATTTTGCAACGCCTTGCCTTTTTTGATGTCATTGCAAGTGACTTGGTTGGGAGCAGCTCCAAAGTCAATGCGAGCTGGTGACTGACAGCGCAACACCATACCGTACTTCATCCCTCGGAACGCAAATTGCATGGCTTGGTCTCGGCATGGGAACCGGCTTCGAACAGCCATCAGCCTCGGCCTGTTTTTCCTCGGCTTTCCGCAAAAAGCCTATTTGCTTTCACCACGGTCTTCGGTCTTCTGTTTTCCATGCTGTTTGGTGTTTGTTATAAAACCTGCGGGTTCCGTGTTGTAATCCACATCCTACCATTTATGGGGAAACCGAGCAGGGACGTAATCGGAGAAGAACATTATCCGAACAAGACTCCGACACATGTTACCTCTCTTCAGGCCTGCTTCCTAAGGCCGTAAATCAGGATTCTGCTGCAGATGCAACGGGAAGACTGTTCTCAGCTTGGCGACTTGGCCCTCTCTCTCTCTCAGCCCATTCATATTTCATTAAGTGTAGCTGCACTCCCAACTGCGTATTCCGGCTCGATTCCGATGGCCGTGCCGTCAAATGTAATTAAGGTCTTCTTGCGTTACGTCTTTCCCGTGCAAGACCACATTATTATCATTAATATTCCGGAACCTCGCGCTTCCCCAGCAGAACGCAGGCGCGACGGCACAGCTGACCCAGTCGTCAGGAGACGTAGATGTGATTCCATTACATGGCTCGTGTCCTTAAAGTCATCGCGTTGAAAGAGCGTCCCAGCCGAACTCTGGAGAACAGGGGTGGGCTTTATTTACTTTATACTTTTGTCTCCTCATGTTTGGGGAAGCCATCACACTGGGGGACCGTTCTGGGAACAATCTGATCCTGATACCGTCGAAGCTTGAGGCTTGGCAACCGTGGACTAGTTCTTTGAGATGTGGCGAAGATTCTTTGTGCCTTCTCTTTCCTTTGTTTAAGAAGAGTTTCTTCTCACAGCCTTTGACCATAATCAACGTTTAAGAATATGAACCGGGGGGAGCAAAGAAAGCGCATGCAGATGCCTTCGCTAATGAAACCCAGAAGATGCGGGGAAGATGTTTCGAAATTTGGACTGTTTAATCTCTGTTTAATCGGCGGTTTTTAGGAGGGATAAACATACTCTTTATTCCAGCCCATTAGGTTTGAGCAAACCATTTCTTTTCTTCACCCTCAGCCCTCTGCCTCATGAACCACAAAATTATGACCATGTCAAGAGAGGAGATGCAGGCATCAGGATGGCAGTGTGGTTAAGATCAGCGTAATATACAAGACAGAGGCCTGCGCTTTCGGTCGCCTGATGTCACCCGGCCCGAGGCCACATGTGCCTAAATTACAACCCGAACCTGCTTGTAGCAGCTCATATACAGTGGGATGTGGTCTTTAGCCCTGGGTTTTAAGTAAACTGGCTTGTGCTGTCAAAATAATCTGCCTACGCACCTTCAACCCCCCCCCCCCCTACTTTTGTTTAAAGGCATACTCTTTTAGGGCATACCTTGAAAGCGCAAGGACTTCAAAGGCTGGACTAATGGTTATGGTAGGTTTGTCTTGTGTTAGTTTCAGAAGATGTAGCTAATTTAACATTGTTCCCCACAGTCCAAGAGCCCAGTGTAACGATGATGCTACATCTGCGAGGCTAAGTCATTACTCGAAGGCGTAGACTCTACGCAAGTGCCTCGCAAGTGGCCTACGCCGTTGAGAGCGTTTCTACTTGGACATACATGCCAAAACACTACTCCGTCTAGGGGAAGGGTTCATAAAACCACTCTCAAGCAACCCTTGATCCATGTGAGTTTAAAGATGGTGGCGAAGGCAGAGATACGTCACTACCAAGCGGACCAGAAAGAGGCTTTAGCGTAGGGTACCCGGCCTCAATTGACCTTTAGAAAGCACTGTGATTTATCTACTACTACGTTGAGTAGGTCCTTCACTGACTTTGCCTGATTTGAGCAAAGTGCCTGGTTCGGCCCCAATCCTGATCCACAGGATCATATCAGATGGGAACATCCCTAGTATGGGGGGATAGAGGGATTGCCAGTACCCGGCCTCAATGTCATTCAGTATTGCATAGCATTATTTGTAGTAATATCTGTGACTAGCACGTGTGACTAGCATGTCAAACGAGTGGTCCCTCCCCAAAGCTCATCCAGCTAGATGCAAAGCTAAATGTTAGCCTGCTTAGTAGTTAGCAAGCTAGCTCTCTTTTTCTGTAATCTAATAAACAGATTTAGACTTCATGAAGGACTAGTCAAACATGAGATCACTGCAGATCAAGGTAGAGTAAATTATCGGTGTTAAGCAGTTGTTTCGGCTGAAGGTTTGAACAGAATGCCGACACCTCTGGAGACCACAGATGGGGAGATTTCTGCCCCCATACAGAAGGGCGCTGGGACACCATCGCGGCTCATTCCAGACAAATGCAAGTCACTCTGTGAGTGATTACTCAATAACCGCAAAGGAGATGCATCGTAAGCGACTTGATAAGCTGCTACCAAATTGCATTAACGGGTGTAGATAGCAATGCGAGACTGGCTGCCTTTGGGGATGTGATGTGGGAGGTAACCCCGATTGCGGGGTGGCTTTGACCACATGTTCATCGCCTCAGCTCTAGTTAGAATAACAGCAAGCCGCCAACTTCAGCTTTTAAGCGCGGCGAGGGAGGGCGACGACGGAGGGGTTGGTGCAGCGTAATGCCACAGGAGGAAGTGAAATGGGACAGTATGGTGAAGGACACTCTAAACAGGATATTAAACAGCTAATAAACATTGAGCGGCACATGCTGCTTCCTTTTAATGCGTCCCAGGCTTCTGAAACAAAGTGGCCAGCTAGCGTTGACTACAGACTATTTTAAAACCACCCTGGTGTCACATTTTCTGTTGGCCAATGAAAGTGGTACCGTGATCTCATTTAAGAAACACGCTAGCTCTTTTTTTTTTTTAATGAGCCTCTTGAGTTAGCCTACATAGAGCATTTGGTCCAGGTCTAATGGAAAGGACTGTACTGTACTGTACTGTGGAGCTGAATTTATGAGCTAGCAAGCTTTAGGCTCGATGCTAGCTGCACGCTAACCAATGACTACTTTCCCTGAATCACCTCAGAGGAATTCTGTGGAAAGTCGTAGGGTGCTTCATGTTTTTATTCGCTAATTTTGTTACGAGTTTACACAAAGTACAGTATAGTGTCTGATGATGACTGTACGGCAGAGCTGAATTTCTGAGCTAGCAAGCTTTGATCTCAATGCAAAGTGAATGCTAACCCATGATTACCTGTTCTGAATCACCTCAAATGAATTCCGTGGAAAGTCATGGGGTAGTTTTTGCACAAAGTTCAGTACGCTGTCTGACGAGGACTCTATATAGGAGCATGTAAACTTTGGGCTCGATGCTGACTGCATGCTAACACATGGTGGCCTCCATGGAAAGCCCCAGGGTTCATCATGGCAGCTTTTATGTTGACGCTATTATTACTTTTGGAGCATGGTACAGTGATTTATCTGATGAGGACTCGATGCTAGCTGCATGCTAACCCGTGATTACCCGCCCTGTATCACCTCCAGTGATTTCCACAGGGAGCGGTAGGGTGCATCATGGTTTTTGCTAATTCTGTTGTGTTGAGTTTTAGAGCAAAGTGCAGTATGCTATCTGATGAGGACTGTACTGGAGAGCTGAACATATGTGCTAAAAAGCCCTGGGCTCACTTTTTTTCCCCCTGAACCACCTCCAGTAAATTCTGTGGGAAGTCGTAGGACACGTCATGGTTTTTGCTAATGTTATTATGAGTTTTGGAGTGTTGTACAGTAAATAATCTGACGCTTTATCTAGCAAAACACAAAACCTCACTACAAAGGCGAAAACCTATCAGCACAGCAGATCATCACGCTGACGGAGTGAAGCAGTGCAGGGATACCTAATCTGAAACTGAGCTGAACATGTGGCACGTTTTCAGAGAGAAGGAGAACGGCGAAAGATGGAAGTGTGTTCCAGTTGCACGTCCGTATTTATTAGCCTCACGGTTGTAAATCTGGGCTTTTAAAGAGAACCAGCTTGCTTCTCTCCGAGGTCATGGAACGACAGTGCGTTTGGAACAAAGGCAGAGCCGAGCAGACGAATATCCTCTGTCTTGAAGGCACTTGCTGAATTATGACATCTCTAAGTAGACAGGGCTGGTGGCAGAACAGGCAATTTAACGCTTGTCCTTTTTTTTTTAGCGCGTACGAGTGTGACAGTTTCGGTGAAGCTGTGATCCGGGGTTGCAGCAGCATTACTCACAGCTAGCTGTGACTAATTGACCTGTACTGGACCACTCTGTCAGTCCCCTGGACCAGACCCACATGAGAGCCTGTGTTCGTGGCCGTGTCCTGTATACTGGTTTATTGGGGGGGGGTCAGTTACAAAGCCTGTTAGCGTGAGAATTACAGCCTGAACTGTCTTCTCGTAGGCTGAATGTAGTGCTGTAGCCAGGATGGCTATGAATGGTCTTCTCAAAGTCTGAGCCCTAATAGAGACTCAGAAATATTTAATAACTTGCTTCCAGTCCAACTTTCATGGTCTTTCCAAACTGTTTGGTGGTCCAAGCTAATAATGAACAGAATTGAAGAGATATTACTTTTACTCATAGCTCTGTAATGAGCAACATTTGCATTTATTTGCATTCAACAAATTTGACTTCTGCTTTTTATTTGGAACGAAATAAAGACAGCAGTAACATGTCATCCAATTTAAATCATGATAAAATTGCTCCTCTTCCCTTACAAATGCAAGTGTAGCCGTTTTCCAGTCCAGCTGGCTAAATCAAACACAGACACAAAATTGAATTGTTGGAGTCTGAGTCATTGCGCATTGGACAAAAAACAGAAGACAACTACATATAAATTATTAAACGGTGGTTGGTCTTGGCCAGAGAGACCAGAGACTAAATTCAGTAAGACAAAATGACAGTCCAAGAAAACAAATACAAGTACAAACACTCTCATGCCCCAGATACGTTGAAGTATAGATACTATGGAGTCTAAGAACAAAAACTACATAGTCCGACACAAGTTTGAGTACAGATGCTGTCTAGTCCAAGATACTGTAGGTCTAAGAACAAATGCTATCACATCCAATGCAAGTACAGGACCTTTCACCTTCAGTTTCTATCAAGTCCAAGACAACCCTGGGTACAGATACCATCAAGTCCAAGACAAATCCAAGTACAGATACTATAAAGACCAGTACAACTCCAGTCACAGATACTATCAAGTATCAAGTCCAATCACAGATGTTATCAAGTCCAGTACAAGTCCAAGACAAGTCTGAGTATAGATGCCATCAAGTCCAGTACAAGTCTGAGTACAGTTACTATCAGGTCCAGTACAAGTCTTAGTACAGATGCTATCAAGTCCAGTTTAAGTCCAATCACAGATGCTATCAAGTCCAAGACAGATGCTATCAAGTCCAAGACAAGCCTGAGCACAGATGCTATTAAGTCCAGTACAAGTCTGAGTACAGATACTATCAAGTCCAAGACAAGTCTGAGTACAGATACTATCAAGTCCAGTACAAGTCCAATCACAGATGCTATCACGTCCCAGTACATATACTATTAAGTGCAAGACAAGTCTGAGTACATATACTAAGTCCAAAACAAGTCCAAGTACAGGACTAGAGTCTTTTTTACAGCTTTTATGCTAACCCAGCTTCACTGATGAACAGCTAGGGACTGGAGAATGAAGGACTACTTTGTGTCTTTCTCTACTTCATCCATCACTATGCCTAGCTGGCTTTCACGGGAATTCCTGAGAAATAAAAAAGGCCAGGTGTTGGCATAGCTCTCCTTTCGTGTGCTCTGTAACTTCTGGGCCAGTCGAACCCCCTGCCTACCCCAGCTTGCTGCTGGCCACACGCCAGTCCCTGTTTGAAAGAGCTGTGTGCTTCCCCAGTGCCCCAAATTCCCCACATCTGCTCCCCATTGCGTCTTCTCTACGCCCGTCAGTAAAGCTACCGTTCATATGCTTTCTTTCTCTCTTTTTCTCTCTCATACACACTCTATTACACACACACACACATACACACTTGCACACGTGTAGTAGAGTGTCTCAGGTGAGTGTGGGCTTTGCCTTGATATCACACCGGGTTTTTATTTGCTCTTATGCTCCGACTTCTTATTAAAGATTCTTTTTTGCACCGCAATCTCCAGTGCTTTAAAATGTGTTCAAAATATGGTGTAATCATGACCGTATGTGACCACACACACACAAAAAGCGCTTAGACCCAGTGTAAAACCCCTTTCGTGCCACAATGTTAAGCCTTTTGTTCCGGTTTGTGTGCGAATTCACTGCATTTTGCCTTCTAAGTACAAATACATTTGAGACCAAGACAAGTCTGAGTACAAAACCCCCTAAATACTAAACAAGTCTGAGTACAAACCTGACTAAATACAAGACAAGTCTGAGTACAAACCTGACTAAATACGAGACAAGTCTGAGTACAAAACCCATTAAATACTAAACAAGTCTGAGTACAAAACCCCCTAAATACTAAACAAGTCTGAGTACAAAATCCACTAAATACAAAACAAGTCTGAGTACAAAACCCCCTAAATACTAAACAAGTCTGAGTACAAAACCCCCTAAATACTAAACAAGTCTGAGTACAAAACCCCCTAAATACTAAACAAGTCTGAGTACAAAACCCCCTAAATACAAAACAAGTCTGACTAAAAAACCCACTAAATACAAAACAAGTCTGAGTACAAAACCCACTAAATACAAAACAAGTCTGAGTACAAACCTGACTAAATACTAAACAAGTCTGAGTACAAAACCCACTAAATACAAAACAAGTCTGAGTACAAAACCCCCTAAATACTAAACAAGTCTGAGTACAAACCTGACTAAATACTAAACAAGTCTGAGTACAAACCTGACTAAATACTAAACAAGTCTGAGTACAAAACCCACTAAATACTAAACAAGTCTGAGTACAAACCTGACTAAATACAAGATAAGTCTGAGTACAAACCTGACTAAATACTAAACAAGTCTGAGTACAAAACCCACTAAATACTAAACAAGTCTGAGTACAAACCTGACTAAATACGAGACAAGTCTGAGTACAAAACCCACTAAATACTAAACAAGTCTGAGTACAAAACCCACTAAATACGAGATAAGTCTGAGTACAAAACCCACTAAATACTAAACAAGTCTGGGTACAAAACCCACTAAATACTAAACAAGTCTGAGTACAAAACCCACTAAATACTAAACAAGTCTGAGTACAAAACCCACTAAATACAAGATAAGTCTGAGTACAAACCTGACTAAATACTAAACAAGTCTGAGTACAAAACCCACTAAATATTAAACAAGTCTGACTACAAACCTGACTAAATACTAAACAAGTCTGAGTACAAAACCCACTAAATACTAAACAAGTCTGACTACAAACCTGACTAAATACGAGACAAGTCTGAGTACAAACCTGACTAAATACGAGACCAAGTCTGAGTACAAAACCCACTAAATACTAAACAAGTCTGAGTACAAAACCCAATAAATACGAGACAAGTCTGAGTACAAACCTGACTAAATACAAGACAAGTCTGAGTACAAACCTGACTAAATACGAGACAAGTCTGAGTACAAAACCCATTAAATACTAAACAAGTCTGAGTACAAAACCCCCTAAATACTAAACAAGTCTGAGTACAAAATCCACTAAATACAAAACAAGTCTGAGTACAAAACCCCCTAAATACTAAACAAGTCTGAGTACAAAACCCCCTAAATACTAAACAAGTCTGAGTACAAAACCCCCTAAATACTAAACAAGTCTGAGTACAAAACCCCCTAAATACAAAACAAGTCTGACTAAAAAACCCACTAAATACAAAACAAGTCTGAGTACAAAACCCACTAAATACAAAACAAGTCTGAGTACAAACCTGACTAAATACTAAACAAGTCTGAGTACAAAACCCACTAAATACAAAACAAGTCTGAGTACAAAACCCCCTAAATACTAAACAAGTCTGAGTACAAACCTGACTAAATACTAAACAAGTCTGAGTACAAACCTGACTAAATACTAAACAAGTCTGAGTACAAAACCCACTAAATACTAAACAAGTCTGAGTACAAACCTGACTAAATACAAGATAAGTCTGAGTACAAACCTGACTAAATACTAAACAAGTCTGAGTACAAAACCCACTAAATACTAAACAAGTCTGAGTACAAACCTGACTAAATACGAGACAAGTCTGAGTACAAAACCCACTAAATACTAAACAAGTCTGAGTACAAAACCCACTAAATACGAGATAAGTCTGAGTACAAAACCCACTAAATACTAAACAAGTCTGGGTACAAAACCCACTAAATACTAAACAAGTCTGAGTACAAAACCCACTAAATACTAAACAAGTCTGAGTACAAAACCCACTAAATACAAGATAAGTCTGAGTACAAACCTGACTAAATACTAAACAAGTCTGAGTACAAAACCCACTAAATATTAAACAAGTCT
This sequence comes from Salminus brasiliensis, assembly GCF_030463535.1. Classification (NCBI taxonomy): domain Eukaryota; kingdom Metazoa; phylum Chordata; class Actinopteri; order Characiformes; family Bryconidae; genus Salminus; species Salminus brasiliensis. Next base: position 33,117,091 of record NC_132897.1, read on the forward strand.
GACTACAAACCTGACTAAATACTAAACAAGTCTGAGTACAAAACCCACTAAATACTAAACAAGTCTGACTACAAACCTGACTAAATACGAGACAAGTCTGAGTACAAACCTGACTAAATACGAGACCAAGTCTGAGTACAAAACCCACTAAATACTAAACAAGTCTGAGTACAAAACCCAATAAATACGAGACAAGTCTGAGTACAAACCTGACTAAATACAAGATAAGTCTGGGTACAAAACCCACTAAATACTAAACAAGTCTGAGTACAAAACCCACTAAATACAAGATAAGTCTGAGTACAAACCTGACTAAATACTAAACAAGTCTGAGTACAAAACCCACTAAATACTAAACAAGTCTGAGTACAATTACCATTGACACAAAAGCATGTCCATCTACAAATATTGTAGATGTCCATCTACAAACTATTGACACAAACCAATTTAGTTCAAGACAAGTCTGAGTATATATATATATATATATATATATATATATATATATATATATATATATATATATATATATAAACTGTATTCAGTCTGAGGACAAATACCGCTGATTCCAAGACAAGTCTGAGTACAAATACTATTATAACCAAGGCAGGTCTGAGTAAAAATAGTACCATGTTTGAGTACAAATACTATTTAATTTAAACATTAGAAATAGAACCCAGCCTGAGTACAAATACCATTAAGTCAAATACAAGTCCAAGTACAAATAGTACCACATCTGAATACAAATACTATTTAGTTCAAGACAAGTCTGAATATAAATACAATTGAGACAAAGTCATGTCCAAATACAAACCCTATTATAACCAAGAGAGATTTAAGTACAAATGCTATTTAATTTAAACAGTAGAAACAGTACCCGACCTGAGTACAAATACCATTTAGTTCAAGACAAGTCTGAGCATAAATAGTACCAAGTCTGAGTATAAATATAGTTGAGACAAAGTCATGTCCAAGTACAAATACTATTCTAACCAAGAGAGGTCCGAGTACAAATAGTACCATATTTGAGTACAAATACTATTTAATGTAAACAGTACAAACAGTACCCAGCCTGGGGAGAAATACCATGGATTCCAGGATGCCTATTTAGACTAAGACAAGTCTGAGGAGAAATACCATTGAGCCCAAGACAAGGCCAAGGGAGTATAAAGAGTGTCTCTAGTCCGACTTGAGTAGTACAGCAGGTCTGTCAGTTATAGTCAGAGGACTATGGGGAGGACAGAGAACTGTGGACTATTCTGTATCACTTTCTTTCCCCGTCACTTTCCATGGAATTCCTGAGAAATTAAAAAAAGCCAAGAATTGGCGGCGCTTTCCTTTTGCGTGCTCTGTAAAGTTTGGGCAAGTCGTACCTTCAGTTGGAAGGTCCTTTAGGGATCTTCTTCTAGTTCTTGGAGGCGCTCCAGAGAACGCTTTTAGCACATTTAAAGGCACATTTATTAAAGTGTAGATTTTGACCAGACTTTGGTATTGTGTTGTGTGGCCTCCTTTGGACCGTTCCTGGTACTGCATCATCTGCTTCAAAATCCTGGTCCTGAAGATCTACCACCCTTCAGAGTCTAGCTTCAACCTCCAGTCACACCTGATCCAGGCTGATGAAGGCTATCCAGGATGATGGATCTCCACAGCCAGGATTGGGCACCCCTGCCAAAAACCACAGCATCTGCGCCGTATACGTTTGGAAAAGGGTCCTTCTGGGAGTGTTTGACTCTCTATGTGTCGTGTGTATTCAGGCCAGTGTTTTGCGTGCTAATCGAAGGCTGAATCAAAAGTGTCGATCACACACGCTGATACGGCCTTTTTAACGACTGGCCGGTGCTTTGGCATGCGAAAGGCTGTGGTGGATTACAGGACTTGGACGGCGTGCAGGAAAACAAGGCCAGCACTGCATGCGTCGGTTTCTGTTCTACCCTTGAGCAGAACCCAGGCATGTGTCAGAGTTACACTGAGCAGGAACGTGGAACTCGTCCTGCAAACCTGAATGCTTCACTCAAAGCAGTGGTGGACTTCAGGCTTCAGTTGGTCTGGTTTAAGATTTAAGATCAGGATTAGTTCTTGTATTGGAGACTCACGATGATAGAAGTTTATATCCCCCCACAACTGTCATTAGCATACCTTGACTTGTAGTAAATTTGAAATTTTATTATGGTAATTAGCTTCTGAAGAACCATGAAACGTCTGATCTCTGTGCTCCACCAGAGGGCAGTGTAGAACCTGCATCTTAATATTAGTCAGTTTTCGGTCAGTTTTCGTCCAGCGTCGGCACTGCGGTCTTAGCATTGCTACCGCGTCGCCCACTGGCCTCGTCCAGCATCACTACCACAGCGTTAGCATTTACATCCCAGCAGTAGCTTGTAGCCTTATGCTAGCTTTTGCGAGGAAAATGACATAACCACAACTTCATGTCACCAACTTTGCATCGAGTTTATGAACACGACCCCTTCTTCCCCTTGGCTCTAAATAAACTCTCAAGACATGAGAGACACTGTACACACAGTCAGTCAAGAGACTCTATATCAATGTACGAAGTTAGCCAGCATGCTAATTGCTAAGTGGAAACCCGCTGCCCCAACCACAGCAATTTAATGTGCTGCAATTTACTGTGTAATTATCTGACCAAAGTATTACACATTTTTGCCTTTCATTTATTTATTCTTTGTGGTAATAGCATTAGCCAGTGTGCTAATCGCTAAGTCAACTCCTCATCTGAGTGGAGCTTAACACACAAGCCTGCCTACAATAGCAGCAGATATCTAAATAACTAAATCTCAGGGTGTGGCGCTTGCGGTTGTGTGATTATATGGTAATTATCTTTGTTCGATATTGTGGGTAACTGTTTATGCTACCCAGGTTAGCTGGAATACTAATTGCTGGCAAACGAACCTCGGCTGTTATAGGTAATTTTACGCTAAAAGTATCATGATTATGATGTTTTTATGGTTTGTGGTGGCTGCGTTAGCCAGCCTGCTAATGCTAGGTTGGCTCCAAGCTAAACACAACTTCCCAACCATGGAAGTTCTACACTGTTGATGGTTGGCTAATTCGCTAATTCAGGTTTGGAGGACTTTTTGGAGACCAGGCTTCAGGTCAAAACCTGGTCTACACCCATTTCACAAGATGACGCGAACTGCAAAAGTATACTGTTAAAATTATTATTATTTTGTTATATATAAACATCAAATACCTCTTGTTGCTTATACCAGTTGGCTGTAATCTGATGATTAATTTCTTCGGTAATTCTCAGATCTGTCCTGGAGATGTTCTAGATTTTAGTCCCAAACCACCTCACATCACATAAGATTGTTGAGCAGTTAGCCTATCTAACTAGCAAGGTGTAAACCGCCCTTACTTGTTAGCTGCATTAGCCTCGTAGCTCCAGTGCAACCCTAAAGAAGCAAACTTGGGACACAAGTCTTGGCAGAACTTGTTTTCTCCCAAACTGCTGATTTCAAGTGGTATTATTTGACACAGCCGATTAGCATCCCTTTGAGCAACACAGCGTCACCTAAAAAAACGGTGCTGACCGTCTCGCAAATTACACGGCCTGTCATGATCTTTCCAGAATCTTTTCCAGCGTCTCCGAACACATGCCGAGGCACACTGACAAACCTAATCAAATTTCCGTAGAAGAAGGTTTCACGCGTGACAGCCGCTCTTTCTGTCCTCAGACTCTTGAAAGGGCTGCGGTTGAAGAGGGTTGTGATCCATGCCGTGAACGTCCCCTCTTCAGCTTGTGTTTTCCTTTGGCATGTCAGCGGAGCGCTGACATCCAGAACTTTCTGCTGAAAAGGAACAAAAACAACAGTTTTAGTCCCTCCGTAATTCATTCGCCTCGTTAGGGCTCTTTTTTTTCGGGCTGGATGTTTTCCCACTGGTAGGCAGCTTTGATGACAATCCAAATTTGGATTCTTGCTATGACCAACAACATGCCTTTCCGCTCTTCCAAATGGGGAATGTTGCAGCTATTAGGCTTCATTAACAATCAAGGGCTGTGAACAGTCGTAACTTTCAGTTTCTGTGACTTCAAAAACAACCTGTGTTTTGTTCAGGATGACAAAGACCCATTCAGGCCTATATTACTACCTTTTGGACATCAATAAACATTCCTGCACACTAGAATATGAGATATTAGTCCATAAACACCTCAATAAACACTCCTATACACTAGAATAGGAGATATTAGTCCATAAACACCTCAATAAACACTCCTATACACTAGAATAGGAGATATTAGTCCATAAACACCTCAATAAACACTCCTATACACTAGAATAGGGGATATTAGTCGATAATCACCTCAATAAACACTCCTATACACTAGAATAGGAGATATTAGTCCATAAACACCTCAATAAACACTCATATACACTAGAAGGAGATATTAGTACATAATCACCTCAATAAACACTCCTATACACTAGAATAGGGGATATTAGTCCATAACCACCTCAATAAACACTCCTATACACTAGAATAGGAGATATTAGTCCATAAACACCTCAATAAACACTCCTATACACTAGAATAGGAGATATTAGTCCATAAACACCTCATTAAACACTCCTATACACTAGAAGGAGATATTAGTCCATAAACACCTCAATAAACACTCATATACACTAGAAGGAGATATTAGTCCATAATCATCTCAATAAACACTCCTATACACTAGAATAGGAGATATTAGTCCTATACACTAGAATTAGTCCATAAATACCTCAATAAACACTCCTATACACTAGGAGATATTAGTCCATAAACACCTCAATAAACAATCATATACACTAGAAGGAGATATTAGTACATAATCACCTCAATAAACACTCCTATACACTAGAATAGGGGATATTAGTCCATAAACACCTCAATAAACACTCCTATACACTAGAATAGGAGATATTAGTCCATAAACACCTCAATAAACACTCCTATACACTAGAATAGGGGATATTAGTCGATAATCACCTCAATAAACACTCCTATACACTAGAATAGGAGATATTAGTCCATAAACACCTCAATAAACACTCATATACACTAGAAGGAGATATTAGTACATAATCACCTCAATAAACACTCCTATACACTAGAATAGGGGATATTAGTCCATAACCACCTCAATAAACACTCCTATACACTAGAATAGGAGATATTAGTCCATAAACACCTCAATAAACACTCCTATACACTAGAATAGGAGATATTAGTCCATAAACACCTCATTAAACACTCCTATACACTAGAAGGAGATATTAGTCCATAAACACCTCAATAAACACTCATATACACTAGAAGGAGATATTAGTCCATAATCATCTCAATAAACACTCCTATACACTAGAATAGGAGATATTAGTCCTATACACTAGAATTAGTCCATAAATACCTCAATAAACACTCCTATACACTAGGAGATATTAGTCCATAAACACCTCAATAAACAATCATATACACTAGAAGGAGATATTAGTACATAATCACCTCAATAAACACTCCTATACACTAGAATAGGGGATATTAGTCCATAACCACCTCAATAAACACTCCTATACACTAGAATAGGAGATATTAGTCCATAAACACCTCAATAAACACTCCTATACACTAGAATAGGAGATATTAGTCCATAAACACCTCAATAAACACTCATGTACACTAGAAGGAGATATTAGTACATAATCACCTCAATAAACACTCCTATACACTAGAATAGGGGATATTAGTCCATAACCACCTCAATAAACACTCCTATACACTAGAATAGGAGATATTAGTCCATAAACACCTCAATAAACACTCCTATACACTAGAATAGGAGATATTAGTCCATAAACACCTCATTAAACACTCCTATACACTAGGAGATATTAGTCCATAAACACCTCAATAAACACTCATATACACTAGAAGGAGATATTAGTCCATAATCATCTCAATAAACACTCCTATACACTAGAATAGGAGATATTAGTCCTATACACTAGAATTAGTCCATAAATACCTCAATAAACACTCCTATACACTAGGAGATATTAGTCCATAAACACCTCAATAAACAATCATATACACTAGAAGGAGATATTAGTCCATAATCATCTCAATAAACACTCCTATACACTAGAATAGGAGATATTAGTCCATAAACACCTCAATAAACACTCTTATACACTAGAATAGGAGATATTAGTCCATAATCACCTCAATACACACTCCTATACACTAGAATAGAAGATATTAGTCCATAAACACTCTTATACACTGGAATTGGAGATATTAGTCCATAAACAATCCTATACACTAGAATAGGAGATATTAGTCCATAAACACCTCAATAAACACTCATATACACTAGAAGGAGATATTAGTCCAGAATCACCTCAATAAAGACTCCTATACACTAGAATAGGAGATATTAGTCCATAAATACCTCAATAAACACTCATATACACTAGAATAGGAGATATTAGTCCATAATCACCTCAATAAACACTCCTATACACTAGAATAGGGGATATTAGTCCATAATCACCTCAATAAACACTCCTATACACTAGAAGGAGATATTAGTCAATAAACACCTCAATAAACACTCATATACACTAGAAGGAGATATTAGTCCATAATCATCTCAATAAACACTCCTATACACTAGAATATGAGATATTAGTCCATAAACACCTCAATAAACACTCATATACACTAGAATAGGGGATATTAGTCCATAACCACCTCAATAAACACTCCTATACACTAGAATAGGAGATATTAGTCCATAAACACCTCAATAAACACTCCTATACACTAGAATAGGAGATATTAGTCCATAAACACCTCATTAAACACTCCTATACACTAGAAGGAGATATTAGTCCATAAACACCTCAATAAACACTCATATACACTAGAAGGAGATATTAGTCCATAATCATCTCAATAAACACTCCTATACACTAGAATAGGAGATATTAGTCCATAAACACCTCAATAAACACTCTTATACACTAGAATAGGAGATATTAGTCCTATACACTAGAATTAGTCCATAAATACCTCAATAAACACTCCTATACACTAGAAGGAGATATTAGTACATAATCACCTCAATAAACACTCCTATACACTAGAATAGGAGATATTAGTCCATAATCACCTCAATAAACACTCCTATACACTAGAATAGGGGATATTAGTCCATAACCACCTCAATAAACACTCCTATACACTAGAATAGGAGATATTAGTCCATAAACACCTCAATAAACACTCTTATACACTAGAATAGGAGATATTAGTCCATAATCACCTCAATACACACTCCTATACACTAGAATAGAAGATATTAGTCCATAAACACTCTTATACACTGGAATTGGAGATATTAGTCCATAAACAATCCTATACACTAGAATAGGAGATATTAGTCCATAAACACCTCAATAAACACTCATATACACTAGAAGGAGATATTAGTCCAGAATCACCTCAATAAAGACTCCTATACACTAGAATAGGAGATATTAGTCCATAAATACCTCAATAAACACTCCTATACACTAGAAGGAGATATTAGTCAATAAACACCTCAGTAAACACTCCTATACACTAGAATAGGGGATATTAGTCTATAATCACCTCAATAAACACTGCTATACACTAGAATAGGAGATATTAGTCCATAACCACCTCAATACACACTCCTATACACTAGAATAGGGGATATTAGTCCATAATCACCTCAATAAACACTGCTATACACTAGAATAGAAGATATTAGTCCATAAACACTCTTATACACTGGAATTGGAGATATTAGTCCATAAACAATCCTATACACTAGAATAGGAGATATTAGTCCATAATCACCTCAATAAACACTCATATACACTAGAATAGGAGATATTAGTCCATAATCACCTCAATAAACATTCCTATACACTAGAATAGGAGATATTAGTCCATAAAAACCCTTAATAAACACTCCTATACACTAGAATATGAGATATTAGTCTATATCCACCTCAATAAACACCCCTATACACTAGAATAGGAGATATTAGTCCATAAACAACCCAATAAACACTCCTATACACTAGAATAGGAGATATTAGTCCATAAACACCTCAATAAACACTCCTATACACTAGAATATGATATATTAGTCCATAACCATCTCAATAAACACTCCTGTACACTTAAAGGAGATATTGGTCCAGTCAGAGGACTTCTTATCCAACTTCCACTTCAGTCAGTCACTGCCTGCTAATTATCCAACAGCAAAAAACACCAAAAAAACACTAGGGGATATAGGGGATATTAGTCCATAATCAACTCAATAAACACTCCTATACACTAGAAGGAGATATTAGTCAATAAACACCTCAATAAACACTCATATACACTAGAAGGAGATATTAGTCCATAATCATCTCAATAAACACTCCTATACACTAGAATAGGAGATATTAGTCCATAAACACCTCAATAAACACTCATATACACTAGAAGGAGATATTAGTCCATAATCACCCTCAATAAACACTCCTATACACTAGAATAGGAGATATTAGTCCATAAACATCCTCAATAAACACTCCTATACACTAGAATAGGAGATATTAGTCCATAATCACCTCAATAAACACTCCTATACACTAGAATAGGGGATATTAGTCCATAATCACCTCAATAAACACTGCTATACACTAGAATAGGAGATATTAGTCCATAACCACCTCAATACACACTCCTATACACTAGAATAGAAGATATTAGTCCATAAACACTCTTATACACTGGAATTGGAGATATTAGTCCATAAACAATCCTATACACTAGAATAGGAGATATTAGTCCATAATCACCTCAATAAACATTCCTATACACTAGAATAGGAGATATTAGTCCATAAAAACCCTTAATAAACACTCCTATACACTAGAATATGAGATATTAGTCTATATCCACCTCAATAAACACCCATATACACTAGAATAGGAGATATTAGTCCATAAACACCTCAATAAACACTCCTATACACTAGAATATGATATATTAGTCCATAACCACCTCAATAAACACTCCTGTACACTTAAAGGAGATATTGGTCCAGTCAGAGGACTTCTTATCCAACTTCCACTTCAGTCAGTCACTGCCTGCTAATTATCCAACAGCAAAAAACACCAAAAAAACACTAAACCGCATCTCTTCCCTGGCCTTGTTTGTCATCCAGCATTCTTGCTGGCACCCATCTGAGCCAAAAGGGCCGGGATGAGGCAGAGCTCTAATAAGTGTCATGATGGCTTAGATCCCATGCTGGGTAATGGCCTAATGCCATGCCTTTATTACTGCACAACCTCCTTTACTGTAGCGGTGATTTGTGTCTAATAGAAACCCTATCCATCTTCTCAGGTCTGGCCTGGCCCTGATTTATGTCGGCCTAATGCAGCAGGACAGTGGCATAACACTTCCCCCTGGGCGGCCCTGACCGCTGCTTTGTAGATAACGTGAAGGGAATGAAAGCACTTTTACAGTGAGAGCTCTATAGGCAGAAATGGAAAAGGAGAGATTAGCTTTTTTACACAGTCGAAGTTTGCAGTGCAGCAGCTAGGCCTTTCTCTTGAATATAGAGGCTAGTACTCCAGCGGTTGCGTTACACATGGAGGCTAGCAGTCTAGCTGTTGTGTTGGCTATGGAGGCTGTATTGGATATACTACAGTCCAACACAGCCTCCGTAGTAGGCTACTAGCCTCCAAGAAAACCTACGTAGCCAAGCCATTGTGTTAAATATAGTCTGCTAGCCTCTGTATCCAACACAGCCTCCGTAGTAGGCTACTAGCCTCCAAGAAAACCTATGTGGTAGCTTAGCCACTGATTGACTCTATCTATTTCTATTTCTTTTGAATATAGAGGTTGTTAGCCTAGCCTTTGTGTTGGCAATGAAGGCTGTCTTGGACTCATCGGCTAATATCCTAGCTGTTGTTTTTGGCTATAGGAACTGTATTGGATATACTGTAGGCAAGTAAGCTGCTAGCTTCTTTTATCCAACACAGCCACCAAACTTGCCTCAGTAGCATAGATACAGAGCTAGCCAAGCCTTTCCGCTAAATATACAGGCTAGCAGCCTAGCCTTTGTGTTGCAGATAGAGGCCACTAAACTATCCATTTTATTAGCTATAAAGGCTAGTAGCTTAGCTGTTGTGTGGGCTTTTACACAGCCTTTATAGTAGCTTAGCCTTTGTGCTAGATATAGAGGTAGCCAAGCCATTCTGTTAAATATAGGCTGCTAGCCTCTGTATCCAACACTAGCCTCCATAGCCTCTAAGACGTCCTACATAGCAGCTTAGCTGTTGATTGACTCTGGCCATAGAGGGAGTCTACCCTTTGAGGTTTTATGTAGAGGTTAGCCAATCAATTTTATTGCCTATACAATTAACCAGCCTAGCTGTTGTGTTGGCAATGTAGAGGCTAGTGTCCTAGCTGACAGCCTCCTTAGTCATACTGGCCATTTTCTAGGGCTATAGGGTCTAGTAGTCTAGCTGTTGGTTAAGGAGGTTGTGTTGAACATAGAGGCTTGTAGCCTGGCTTTTGAGCTGGAAATAGAGGCTAAAACCAGGCTTAATTAGCTTAATTATTGTGTTGATGGAAAGGCGTAGAGATCGGAGTGCTAATTTCCCTCTGCATTACATTAGATCTCCCAGTATTACACTATAAATCACCAGCAAATGGATCCGAGGAGTTTGGCTGCATTTTTACTGTCAGGGCCGGCTGTTTTTCAGTGTACTGAACCTGTCCAAACAGTAATACATAACTTTAATGATGATGATGTTTAGGTGGGCTTGCCAAGTGCGCCGCAATAACCACCCCGGGTGAATGATTATTGCCACTTGTTAGCTGAATCGGGAATCGTAGGGAGGTCTAAGTGCCTCACTGCTCTCTTGCTAATGTCAATTTCCCTGTCTGCTATGACCAGCTATGTGCATTTAGCCTCACTGTTCCCTCCGTTTCCATAGATCTTTCTTTAGAAGCTTGTTTGAGACTGAAAATGTGTAGGTTTGAGAACGTGCGGTGGCTTGAGATAAATAGACGCCCGTTTTTTTGCTCACGATCTCCATGAATGCTTTTTCATTGTAAGCCGAAGCCGTGACGAATCCGCAACACTGGTACGCCGTTCTTCGCTTTCAACAAAAGCCCCTTCCAAAACCACTTCATATTTTCTGCTCTGTTGTTTCAGGTTGATTGAAATGAGCTTCTGCAGTTGTTTCACCCCCAATTTGTCTGTCACAGTTTTGTAAACCCAAGCACTCTACGGGGACACTTCGTAAATCCCAGCCGGCGAGATTTCTGCCCGTAACGAGTTTTGGCAGCAACCGAGCGATTTATCCGCCACTTACGAGGGCACCGTTCAGGCAGGTCATCAGTCTGTGTTGCCAAGGGATTGGGCAAGGTGTTTTTGAGCTGCTTTCAGGCGAAAATCAGTCATCCTTGAACTGTTTGACAGCGAAACACCATATTTCAGTCAAGGGTGAACAGGCTCCTGTAAGGCTCTCGAAAGCAAACAATGAAAGCTTCAGTCTGTTATTTAGGCGTGGACGTATATATAGAACCATGCTCAGACTGTTTGGAGCGATGCAATTCCTTACGCTAAGCCATGCCTTGCGTTGTTGCTGTAAACAATGCTGCTAACAGACAAGCCTACATCAGCGGCTAGATGGTAGGCCTCACTGCCATCAGCATGTCGTAATATTGTTATGTCGTAACTTCTCCAACTTATTAAGACCCCCACCTTGGCCACTTTATTAGAAACCCCTACCTTGTGCTTCCACTCACTGGCCACTTTATTAGAAACCCCTACCTTGTGCTTCTACTCACTGGCCACTTTATTAGAAACCCTTACCTTGTGCTTCTACTCACTGGCCACTTTATCAGAAACATCTACTTTGTACTTTCACCCACTGACCCCTTTATTAGAAACCCCTACCTTGTGCTTCCACTCACTGGCCACTTTATTAGAAACCCTTACCTTGTGCTTCTTACACTCACTGGCCACTTTATTAGAAACCCCTACCTTGTGCTTCCACTCACTGGCCACTTTATTAGAAACCCCTACCTTGTGCTTCTTCCACTCACTGGCCACTTCATTAGAAACCCCTACCTTGTGCTTCTTCCACTTAATGGCCACTTTATTAGAATCCCCTACCTTGTGCTTCTTCCACTTAATGGCCACTTTATTAGAAACCCCTACCTTGTGCTTCTTCCACTTAATGGCCACTTTATTAGAAACCCCTACCTTGTGCTTCTACTAACTGGCCACTTTATTAGAAACCCCTTCCTTGTGCTTCCACTCACTGGCCACTTTATTAGAAACCCTTACCTTGTCTTTTTACTAACTGGCCACTTTATTAGAAACCCTTACCTTGTGCTTCTTCCACTTAATGGCCACTTTATTAGAAACCCCTACCTTGTGCTTCTTCCACTTAATGGCCACTTTATTAGAAACCCCTACCTTGTGCTTCTACTAACTGGCCACTTTATTAGAAACCCTTTCCTTGTGCTTCCACTCACTGGCCACTTTATTAGAAACCCCTACCTTGTGCTTCCACTCACTGGCCACTTTATTAGAAACCCCTACCTTGTGCTTCTTCCACTCACTGGCCACTTTATTAGAAACCCCTACCTTGTGCTTCCACTCACTGGCCACTTTATTAGAAACCCCTACCTTGTGCTTCTTCCACTCACTGGCCACTTCATTAGAAACCCCTACCTTGTGCTTCTTCCACTTAATGGCCACTTTACTAGAAACCCTTACCTTGTCTTTTTACTAACTGGCCACTTTATTAGAAACCCTTACCTTGTGCTTCTTCCACTTAATGGCCACTTTATTAGAAACCCCTACCTTGTGCTTCTTCCACTTAATGGCCACTTTATTAGAAACCCCTACCTTGTGCTTCTACTAACTGGCCACTTTATTAGAAACCCCTTCCTTGTGCTTCCACTCACTGGCCACTTTATTAGAAACCCCTACCTTGTGCTTCCACTCACTGGCCACTTTATTAGAAACCCCTACCTTGTGCTTCTTCCACTCACTGGCCACTTTATTAGAAACCCCTACCTTGTGCTTCTTCCACTTAATGGCCACTTTATTAGAAACCCTTACCTTGTCTTTTTACTAACTGGCCACTTTATTAGAAACCCTTACCTTGTGCTTCTTCCACTTAATGGCCACTTTATTAGAAACCCCTACCTTGTGCTTCTTCCACTTAATGGCCACTTTATTAGAAACCCCTACCTTGTGCTTCTACTAACTGGCCACTTTATTAGAAACCCCTACCTTGTACCTTCACCCACTAACTACTTTATTAGAAACCCTTACCTTGTGCTTCTACTCACTGGCCACTTTATCAGAAACATCTACTTTGTACTTTCACCCACTGACCCCTTTATTAGAAACCCCTACCTTGTGCTTCTTCCACTAACTGGCCACTTTATCAGAAACCCCTACTTTGTACTTTCACCCACTGACCACTTTATTAGAACTTTATTACACCTACTTGTGCTTACGCTCACTGGCCAGTTTATTAGAAACACCTACTTGTGCTTACGCCCACTGAACACTTTATTAGGAACCTCAGTCTTGTACTTCTCTGTACTGGTCATTTCATTGGAAATATCTACTTTAGGCCTCTCCTTAATGGCCACTTTAATAGAAACACTTACCTTGTGTTTCTACTAACTGGCCACTTTATTAGAAACCCCTACCTTGTGCTTCTACTAACTGGCCACTTTATTAGAAACCCTTACCTTGTGCTTCTTCTACTCACTGGCCACTTTATTAGAAACTCCTACCTTGTGCTTCTACTTACTGGCCACTTTATTAGAAACCCTTACCTTGTGTTTCTACTTACTGGCCACTTTATTAGAAACCCTTACCTTGTGTTTCTACTAACTGGCCACTTTATTAGAAACCCCTACCTTGTGCTTCTTCAACTCACTGGCCACTTTATTAGAAACCCCTACCTTGTGCTTCTTCCACTTAATGGCCACTTTATTAGAAACATCTGCCTTGTACCTTCACCCACTAACTACTTTATTAGAAACCCCTACCTTGTGCTTCCACTCACCGGCCACTTTATTAGAAACACCTACCTTGTGCTTCTACTCACTGGCCACTTTATTAGAAACCCCTACCTTGTGCTTCCACTCACTGGCCACTTTATTAGAAACACCTGCCTTGTACCTTCACCCACTGGCCACTTTATTAGAAACCTTTACCTTGTGCTTCCACTCACTGGCCACTTTATTACAAAATCCTACCTTGTGCTTACGCTCACTGGCCACTTTATTAGAAACACCCACCGTGTACTTTCACCCACTGACCACTTTATTAGGAACTTCTTGTACTTCTCTGTACTGGTCATTTCATTGGAAATATCTACTTTAGGCCTCTCCTTAATGGTCATTTTAATAGAAACACCCTACCGTGTGCTTTCACTCACTGGCCACTTTATTAAAAACACCTGCCTTGTACTTTTGTTCACTGGCCACTTTATTAAAAACACCTGCCTTGTGCTTCCACTTACTGGCCACTTTATTAAAAACACCTGCCTTGTGCCTCCAACATACCGGCCACTTTATTGGACACATCTACCTTGTACATCCAGTCTCTTGGCTACTTGCTTACTGATTGACTGCAAAAGGCAATGTTAGCCTCTTGGCTACTGAGTACCTAATAAAGTGACTGGAAAGTATCTTGCCAGAGCAGGATGGAGGCTGTTATTGCTTCAGGCAGGACAACGTTCTGGATCTCAGAGCTTTGCTGAGGCTGTTAACATACACATGGATACGTCTCGGGGCCCCCTCCACTCTGTTCTTACCATCTAAGGCGGTCCCATGTGTTTACAGCAGCAGCGGTATGGAAGATGCCTGGTGCTCCACATGCTTGCGTTTGTCCTTGATTGAACCTTCTTGCCCGAACAGCATCTGGAAAAGCCCTGGTGTTTGGGGGCTGGTGGGCCATACAAGGTGGCCACATGAAAGAAGCAGTTCGGAAGACTATGTAGGACAGAGTGCAGCTAGCCTAACCCTAGTTTGAACCATATTAAAAAAAAACATCCGGTTGCGAGGCTAATGTAGCCCAGTGTGATACCAGGAGATTGCTATGAGGCTAATCTAGCTAACCAGCCTTAACTGAGCTAATGCTATCCATCATTTTACCCAAGCCCTAGATAAGGAACTCTAGAAACATCTCCAGACAACTTCTGAGAGCAAAACCCAGTCAGCCAAGACACGTTTGGTACCTGGAGCTTGCTTCTTCAGTTTTGCACTGGAGCTATGAGGCTAATCTAGCTAACCAGCCATAACTGAGCTAATGCTATCTATCATTTTAGCCCAAGCCCTAGACGAGGAACTCTAGAAACATCTCCAGACAACTTCTGAGAGCAAAACCCAGTCAGCCAATACACGTTTGGTACCTGGAGCTTGCTTCTTCAGTTTTGCACTGGAGCTATGGGGCTAATCTAGCTAGCAAACAACAGCAGCAGCATTTGAGATGTCTTAACAATTTGGCATGCTTTACAGAACCGTGTTTGATGGTTCTGCATAGTGTTAAACCTGGTGGTTATGTGTGCTTGTTAGCCTCGTAGCTCCAGGCTAAAATATGCCTTGGCTGATGAAGTACCTTTGGGCTAAAGGGAAAATTGTGTAAATTTGATATTTGGCCGAACCACCTTCAGGTCCTGCAGACCTGTAATACTTTTTCCTCTGCTGCAAGTTTGCCAGGAAAATAGGCCTGACTTATGTCTTCATGTAACACTCGGTTCAGTCATATATCTCTAAAATGGACTACTGTGGATTTCTGCTCTTTGCCATAGATAGCAGGATGTCTTGTTTATCTTTTGTGCAAAATGGATTGACCAGGAGCGTGCTGGGTGTTCTCCACTTGTCAGAGCCAAACCGGCACTGAGATATTACATCGGAAGGATGATGGATTGCACCTCTTCGACTGTATTTCATATTTTCCCATGCCCTAGGTGAGGAGCGTCTGCAATGATCTGAACCGCGGATGTTGATTAAGACGAGATTCGTGCCATATATCACTCTTTCTGTTTCCTTTTGACACCTCGAGTTTGAGATTACACCGTAATAGACAGGACGTTCTGCACCCATAAGAGCAGTTCTCAAAATCACTGTACTTTTGTTAACTCCGGTGTTCTCTCCCAAAAGACTACTTCTGAGAATTCCGAGAAAACCCAGATGGGCTTTCTGTTTCCTTAAGAATAATCAGCCCCAGTGTCCTACGTAATGGAAAGATGCAAAGACAATGAATAGCGGTTTGAACCGTGGTTCCTGCGTTCCAAAACAGACCAGAGGCGAAAGTCTGCTCAAGGCAGAAGAGCACATCCAGAGGTTTTTTTTTCTCAGATCTGCTCAGGTCTTCTCGAAAGTTCCTGGGAAACAGAGAAGTGCAACTTGGAGCCAGTTCAGAGGTCCAAGGAAAGGCCTGATGGATTCCCGTCCTCTCCAACTATGCGCTTTCTTATTACCCTCTCTACCACTTTGGTTGTCCCTCGCATTTTTGGAATTTTTATGACCCGTGTAGTTATTATACGTACAAACAAAGGTTTCTTTAACGGCTCTTCGATAAAGGCACTTAAGGAAACCTCTAAATGTTGAAATAGATCTTTGCCAGGTTAAATAGATCTTATACATGATGGAGGATGGAGTTTCAAAGCGATTCTTTGGGCCCCATTGTCCTGAGTCAAAGAGCCCTTTGTAAATGCTAGGATACTTACACGAGGATGATCGGGCCATAAATACCTGCGGGGTTGTGTGGCGGGCTCATACTATGAGAAGAGTTGGTACAGTGTCTCATTGGATGTGTGGGAAATGAGTCGCAAAGCAGATACAGTTAATGATTGGCTTAAAGGAGTGACTGCATTTGGTCATAGTGTGAAGGAAGGAGGTGTATGGAAGCATACGGTCATACGGGTCTACCAGCAGTGGCAGAAATCCTAGTCTACAGTATCGCCTTTCGGCCACAATTCTGACTGGACCTTCCTGTAGTCCATACACTTGCAAATCCACTCAGATGCAGTCACTACTTTTGTACTAGTACTAGGTCTAGGGCAAGATGCACTATATGACCAAAGGTTTGTGGATAGCCCTTCTAATGAATGCATTCAGCTACATTCAGCTGATACAGAGCTGGTCTAGTCCCTGTGGAGAAGTACTGCCAATAGAATAGAGCAGATAAACATGAACCTATTGGTACTATTCTTGACACTAGGCGTGGGCTAGAGGGGGTATAAAGCCCCCCAGCATTGAGCTGTGGAGCAGTGGAAACTGTTCTGTCTCAAATGATGCAAATGCTTTTGGGATGAGTTAAGGAGTTTGGTATGAGGTGGGGTGGTGATCATCATCCAACATCCTGACCTTACTAATGCTCTTATCGCTCAATGCTGTCCCAATACTATTTTCCACATATGATCTTGTGGAGATCTCGAGAGTGGAGCTTGGTCTCTCAAAGATCTCTTATCTGATAAGGGGGCAGCTTAGCTTTGGTGGTCTGTCAGGTCATGCATGATGGTTTGGAGTGCCCTTGTCTCTGAATCTTTGAGTTACTTTATGAATTCCAGTTTTGGAAACTTGGAAACCTGTTTTCTTTACTTCTTTGACTTTCTCCTTCCTTAGACAAGCGATCTTATCACCTCAGAGATATCGTCTGGAAAATAAAGAACTTGTGCTTAATGGCCAGTTTGACTTAAATGATAATAAATAAATGAAATGCGCTCTCTGACCTGAGCCCAGTACTGCAGGATCTTTGTTTTTCAACGGAGGGTTTCTTAAGCTTTATGGCACATTTCCCTTCACCCCTTGCCTTTCCTGCTCAGAGCTGACCTGACTGGTTTCAATTTGGCCTCAGCCTTCTACTCCCTAGGATGTGGTGGTTGCGGACCTGTCAGAATCCCGGTGGTCTCCTCTGACTGATTTCCTTCGAGCCCATCAACACCCACCAAAAGGCTCTCTTATTTTCCCATCTTTCATGGAAGGCCATTCCCTGTGTTCTGCAGTTGAATTTCCAAAGCAGATGGTAACAACAAAATGCCTACTACTTTTATGCGCAGATTCCTGAAGATAACATCAAGAGTGTGGCTCACCGTGCGTGGTGTATACAATGGAGGGACATGGACTTTGTTGTTTTTTTGGTGTTTTTTTTATTCAAGGGCCTTAGGTGCCCTCGACCCTCTTCCCATTTCAAGGTTGTCCTTTCTTGGAGCACTTTTGGTAAGTACTGACCACTACATACCCTACAACACCCTACAACACCCTCCAGACCCTCCTGATGTTTTGGAGATGCTAAGACTGGGCCACCCAGTCGTCTAGCCATCACAGGTGGCTCAGATTCTCAGAACCTTCCAGGCTAGGTGGTTTTCCAGGGATCCAGTTGGGCTTCCCAAATGGGCCCTAACATGACAGCCCACTCTAATCTCACATGGGTCTCATATATGCCCTGAATGCAGTGAAGGACCCATGCTTAACAACCCATCCTTCTGGTCCCATCACTGACCCTGGTGTGCATCCATATGTGGAGCCAATGTGGAACCTGAGGACAAAACTCGCTGGTTCCCAGTTGGGCTACCCATACAGGTCATATTAGCTGGGGACTGTTCCCTTGCTGTAGAAGAAATTAATCAATCTTATTTGACCTGTACTAGCTTTTGTGAGGTGTGACTCTCAAGCTCTTCAGAAAGTCCCCTTTAGCCTTGTTGATTGGACTCCACATGCTCTCCAGGTGCGTTTACCGTCAGGAGTTTTATTTATTCACTTAGTAAATCTCAACTGCATGGTTGGGGATTTTGGAATTGGTTGTAATTTGACGAACGTGGCTCTAATTGAGGTTAAGGAGGCGCAGATTTCAGTGTTTGCCTTAAAAGAGGTTACGTCGTCCCATGTGGAGCTGGTCTCCAGACGTTAAGGCTGGTGAATCAGATCAGCTGAGCCTGGCGAAGGAGTCTGGGATTCATCGCATTGGTACTGCAATCAGGAACTGAGAAAGGAACAGAAGACGTTTGGCGTGACTTCAGAACCTCTGCGGCACCTCAATTAAACGGCAAATGTTACAAGAAATCATCTTGAACATGGAGTCACGAAGGGAATGATAGACAACATTAAAGAACGGCCTGTCAGCAGCCTTTTGACGGACTACTTGCCATCCTTGGATGGTTGAACGGCGATTGTCACTTTCAATGTAATATGTCTTCTGTTCTCCTCCAAACACATCTGGGATGAAATCTGCTGCTTCTCGCCTGATTCTCTAGCTGATTTACAGCTCTCAGCTGAGGAAGGCATGCGAACTTTGGCAGGCACGGTGCAAAGAACATGGTTTAGGGCAGATTTGGAACTTGCAGAGGAACCGAAGCCTTTGGTTTTATGTCCAACGTTTTCTCCTTCAGTTTTGCACGTTTTTTTTATGTAGCTAACAAGTAATGGAAAGCGTATAGCCACAAGGTTAGCAGTACAAGCAACTACCTGAAAAATACTGGAAGCATTTAGCATTGTACAGACTCTACCGTTAACTTTCTAGCAATGCTACAAGCAGTTCTATCCGAAAGATTTTCTGTTAGCTGCCATTTCTTTATTATGTTAAGAACTGAGGTAACAGCTTCATGAAAACACTCTGCTATCTTCTTGTAGTCTTCTCCTGCTTTGTGGGCATCAATGATTGTAAAGTTTAGAGTATTAGGCAGCTGCATAGAGGAGCCCAGGCTGCTGATTGATGGGACGAGGTTTGAGAGTTCTTTTCTAACGATGATTGTGAAGAAGCCACAGACCTAAGAAATTTAAACTTAAGAAGTTTAATGGATTTATATTTATTTTAGAGGGGCCCACACATTCGCATGCCACTGTGATTGCATTTCACACCTTCCTTTAAAGTTATTTGTGCAAGATATTAACTAGGAGAAAGCCATTGAAAACTATGAATTATTAAAATTCAAAAATGACCAAATCATTTCTACAGAAATCTGATTTATTCTATTTCTATATGCAAATGAATGATTAATTATTGATATGTTGCTCAATAAAAACATGTTTAATGAATGTGGTGTTGAAATGGAAGCATGTATTAATATAGATTAATAATTGCCATGTTTACAGTCATTAACCCATTATTAGATATTAATTAATTTGCGATTTATTGGAGCATGTTAATACCAGCTCACTGATATTCTTAAATATTACACACAAAAAACATTTTAATATAAAAAATAACATATTATAAAATAATTGTCATTTGATTTAAAGCTAACAATTTTACTGGTTGATATTATATATATTAAGAATTTATTTTGGGCTAAAAATGCTGATTTATTATAATGCAGGACAATGTAATAATTTTCTACATGTTTTAAATTACATGAATATTTAATTATTATATTGGTATGTTTGTCATTTGTATATTATCATTTCATCATTATTTTCATGATTTTTATCAACAGTATCATTATTATTAGTAGTAGTATGAATTTATTAAGGTAAGTTAATATATATATACTTTGAAACATACACTGGATATGTATTTGTAACTATCTATATAATGTATTTAGAAATATTTTGTTACATGCTACACTAAAATGTAATGAAAGTTGAAATGAATGAAAGATATATTATATATTTATATTAACCATATATTAATATATTAATTAATACAATCGTAATTTATACATTACCCACTAAAAAATGCAACAAGGCATTAAGTTTTTAAGATTTTAATTATAATTAATAATATAATAACAAAAACAATACAGACATTGAATTAGGGACTGTCCACTTGTTCCAGCTTACCCCTCCTGGAGTTACTCTGGTGGGTTGCCCACATGATCACATTACACTCTTAGTCTGGCAGTCTGTTTATTCTATTCTTGTAGGGTTTTTATAAATTTGAGCAGAAACACACGGGCGGCAGGGCGACTTTATAAACAACTGTAACGGTGGTGGGCAGCATCGGTCAGTGACTCTCAGGGGAAGATTCCAGCTGAGCTGTTATGACCTTTTAATGCTTTTAAAACATAAACATCCAGCCCACATAAACTTTCCAGAATTGTATTTTTATCCACACAGTACCCCCCCCCCCCCAAAATCCGTCAACCTGCTGAATCCATCACTATGCAGGATTCCTCGTCATTTACAGATTCCCGACCACCAAGAATGAATACTTGGCCCAGTAGATCATTATTATGAGGTCTCGGCCGATATATTGGTTGGCTGATCACGGGGGCCGATATTGATGACCTGTGGTTATTACCGATATATTAGTGAATAACTAATTAATGAAGATATGCTAGGCAGCAAGTGAACAGAAGCTAATGTTCTAGACGACTGGGTCATCTCGTCTTGTGGGGTGTTCCCGGTATTGCAGTGGTCAGTGCCTACCTCAAGTGCTTCATGGAAGGACAACCAGTGAACCTGCACCAGGGTCATGGGCGCCCATAGATGCTCTTGGCGGTGTCAGATACCACAGGACACCTTCAGAGGTTTTGTGAAGTCCGTACCTCGATGGGTCAGTATGGAACCAGGAGTTGCCATGACTACAAAATACACAAATATAGGCATTTTATTTACCCTCCAAACACCACTCTGCCACAGTGCTGTTAGCACTGTTGGCCTTGCTCTCTCCAGGATAGATGACTGGGCTTTCTCCCCACATCACTCCACTCACTGCAGCGTCGGCCAGCACTGGCGTCTGCTGGTCGATGCATTAGAGCCGGGTACATGGCGCTTTCCTTTGTTGGTTGTTTGCCCGGTGGCGTCGCATCTGTGGCAGTTCGGGAAGAGAGGCGCTGGCTGGCTGTGCACATGGCTAAGGAGGCCTGTTTCGGCCTTCCCCCGCCCACTGTTGGAAGCATTGCATGTGATGGGGGGGTGATCCATATTGGGCAGAAAATGGGTTAAAAAATCTGAAATAAAAATAATAACTAAAAACTGTGGCCAAAAGAGTGTGTGACCTTAGAACACCCTGCATCTACCCCTCTATATTATTCTTCATTATTACTGATTCATCTCACAGGGCCAGCGGAGGACCTGTTCAACATCCATTTCGCTCCAAGCATCCAAAACATCTCTAAAAAAGACCAGCTGGCAGGACGACGAGGGTTTTCCTTCCCAGATTTTTTTCGCCCGTCGCCTCGTATCACGTCTTGCATCTCGGCATTGGTACACCAGCATGATTTAAAAAATTCAAACCCGCCTCAAATAAAACTCTACAGCCTGGACTGTTTCAGCGGCCTGGCTGTTGATAACGCCCAGGAGGCCGAGGAGCTGTTGGGAAAACGTGCTGTCCCGACCGAAGGAGAGAGCTGGACCTGGATGTTGGTGTATGTAAAACAGAGCTGCAATCGACCTGGGAGAGCAGGTCGCCGGGCCATAAATCACCTGAAGTGCGCCGTCCGCTTGCATAAGCAAACCTGCGCCTGAAGGAGCAGAGTGCAGGCGGACATCCATCTTCACGTATGCCGTTCACCGCCCGACGTATACACTGACCCGTGTGGAATGTAAACCCTGCTGGTCTGAAGTGGCTGCCAGTGGAGAGACGTGCTGGATGGCCGCCAGGTTCGGGAACACAGGCTCTGGGCGGCCTGCTGGAGTGGGCTTGAGGAGAGAAAGGACGGTGCTTGAGTTGCAGGTCTCTCAGATTGGCAGGTAAGCCTGATGTCCCCTCTTAGGAGACCATGAACTGGGACAAGAGCACCCTCTTGTGGTGCAGCCTATTCATGTGCAGTCAATGTTAGACTGAAAGAGTCGAGACTGAGCCAGACGTCTGGGTCGGGGGACGGGGTGGGGAGGTGCCACACTCAGTATCCAAATGGTTCTACTTAAGGATGTTCAGATCAGGGTATTTATTTATTTATTTACATCCCTTTATTTTCAGTATCACTTTCTATAATCAGACATGATTGGACTGATTGATTTAGTTTAGTCCAGACTTTTCTTAAAATTACTCTTTTATAGTGTTTAATATCTTCTAATCCAGTCTGACTCTCCTCCCTGACCAATCAGCTCCCAGCTCCTTCACAACACTGCAGTCTGATCCCTTCCTGACTGATCTCTGTGGTTGTTGGCCTACTGGTGTGAAATAACTGGTGTGTGTGTGTGTGTGTGTGTGTGTGTGTGTGTGTGTGTGAGATTTGGTGTTTCTATAGCTAGTGTGTGTGTTAGCATTAGCGTTAGCCACCACTCGTTTCTGAATGGGTTCCTCAGTGCTGGTTTATAAACAGAGAAAGACAAGTGCCGGTTCTCCCGCTGGTAAAACAGAGCGTTTCAGTGAGAGTTTAATAAAGGGTCAGACCACTAGCTTCACACTGCAGAACCTCAACTCTTTCATTTACCTTCGGAGATTGTCCACACTGCTGCCGCAGCCGGCTGGGTTATATGTTCGTCTATGTTGCCTTGAGAACACCGGATCGGGATTGGGATTAAAATAGCCAAGACCCGATCCATTCAAATATGCCTGAATCGGCCCGATCCCAATCCACTGGATCAGATTGGGACATCCCTAGTTCTGCTTTTGTCCCACAACTAGAAAAAAGCAAAATCCATTATTGTGGTCTGCGCTAACCTTTTCACAGTGGTGGTGAATGGACCCAGGCGTATGAACCTCTTAAAACTCCCGCTCACACACTTCTTGATGCCCGAGACACTGTTTTGACACTGATTGTGGTCTAAAACACGTTCATGGTGTAGGGATACATGCAGCATCCTGGGTGTGGTGCAGCAAAAAAATAGTCCCCATAGATTCCTCACTGTTTTACCATCATTAACTACCATCATTAAGCGACTGATGCCTGGTTCCTTTCAATACATTCATAAATAACAGTAGACAACGGTTTATTGCTGAAGGCTTACATTTATTTATTGCTACAGAACAAAACAAAAAAATGGACCGTATGGATTTTTACACTGCATTCAAGTAAGCATAACATAAATCAGTCACATGACGACGTGTGCCCTCTAAAAACAGAGGGTTTATCTGTGATAGCACCACTGGAACACATAGGACATTATTAAAAGACAACCAAAAAAAATGAACTACACACAAATCCATGTTCAAATCCCTGACGTAAAATAAGTTACTAATTGAAGCTATGATCGTTCTAGCTATTCTTTTTTTTTCTTCCTATGCATGATATGACCCTAAATGCGATGAATAGGACTATACTAGCTGTAAATGGAGTTGCCAAATAGTAAAGGTAGAAAAAACAAGCAGAAAAATAGCTAGATTATAAGACTGTACGTTTGTTCTCGGCGTGACTGAGGGGTGGGGGGGGGTTCTGATGGTAGTGTCCCGTTAGGTCGGTAAGGGTCCATCCAGTTCTGCATGACGATTCATATGCATCATCACAAAGCAGCAATGCTTTAGCCTCGATTGCCAGATGATACTGTGGCCCTGGTTTGCTACACCAGCAAAAAGAACATTTATTAGGGATGTCCCAATCAAGCTTTTATGCCTACCAATGCTGACTGTCGACCGATTCCGATCCGATCTTTGTAAATAATACTCTTAAACCACTCAGAGCCCCTAAAAGAGCTTTATCTTTATATTCTTTGGTTCACTGTTATAAGGTCATAAATGAACACTGTCTAGGGTAGTTTTCCAGTTCCTTTCTCGGGTTGGACCAGGCTTTAAAGCTGACCGATTCATTAAAAATGCCTGGAGTCACATGATCGGATCAGGACATTCCTACATAGTGAACTTGTAAGTCATGTAGCTTTGCGTGCTAAGTGTCAAACGAGTGGTCCTGTGGTCTATATCTGAATCCCAAATGGCTTTCTAGAACACATTTACACAAGTCTTTACCTGTGTATAGAAGTCGTTAGATCATGACCTACCTAGTGCACTACGTAGGGAGTAGGAACCATTTGAGCACATAGACTTCATTCATTTATGTTTCCAGCAAATCTCTTCACATCCCTGCTGAAGAATCTAGCTGGTGTTTGGTGGCGTTTCAAATGGCTGGTTATCCAGATGTACTCTATACTGGTAAAAGAGCTGGTTACCCAGCTTAACCATTGATGATTGATGATTCATAATGATTGTGCTAGTCAAACAGTTTGTCTTTCCACAGTTTTTAAATGGCTTCTATTACTAAGCCATAACTAAGCCATTTGGTGCATTCAGCAAGGTAATCTATATTAGGAGTATTCTCATAGCCCGAGTACTGACCAACTAATGCTTAAATGTATGTGTTGAGGTTACCAATGCCTTGCTGCAGAAACTAGCGAAATTCAGTTGGCAGCCAGTCAATGTATGATATTACGGTTAGAAATGATTACATTTAGAAAGTAACAACCATCTCTGCTTATGACTGGCCCGGGGATTGTACTGTTTGCTGCATTGGTGAATGTGACCCCATGATTGTATTGCTTTTCACGAAACCATAAGATACCAAAATAGTAATCACTTCAGACGAAGCTTCAGGAGTCCTGTCAACGCTCTGCATTCCCTGCAGACCAGGCGTTGAGTCCATTTGGGCTAAACAAAGTGCATCATAGTTGCCATCTCCACAGATGGCATCAAAGTTTTGAGGGGTTCATCTCGCTCAGTGGTGAAGAGCCGTTCTCAGCAGAAACCAAGATGTACCTGATGGCATGGAAGGGTCTTTGTCTCTGCACACCATGAGGCACTTTGGAATTCAGGTCCTAATTGGTGTATAGAGTGGTGTTGAGGACTGCAGCTTATTTCTTTCAGGTGATGTCTTCAGTCATTCACGTTGGGGTGGGTTTTTTTTAAGGCATCCTGAGCTGATCTCAGTTGTGGCAGTGAAGGTTTTGCGCTGGTGTGTTGACGCTGGGGAGTTGTAGTGGTTGGGGCAATCTCGCTGGTTCCTCTGGCGAGAACTCTTACCTGTGGGTCACCTGGTTGTTCAGCAGGCCTGGGAATGTCTCCTCCGTTTCAGCGCTGACCGATCCTCCTGTGGAGAGAACAGACAGAAGGGCATCAGAGTATGTATTTACTCAGTTTCATAATTCTGTATCAAATGAAAGGCATTTTGATTAACCGGGAGACGACTTCTTGACGTCCAACGTTTTCACCCTTTTTCTTCCAATTGACCTATCTGTAATAGCTTCCCCTAGCACTAGTAAGGACGTAAGAACACGTCCCCTGGACGAAGGATACGACACAAGTTCATATCCAGAGCCTTTGCTATCAGTGGCCGGAGTCCAGGAGAGCACAATTGGTTGCGTTCTCTCCTGGTGGCTAGATGACGCTCCTCCCCTCATCTGTTTGCCAGCATCGAGCTGGGGACTGGTGTCTGCTTTTTCATAGATCCCACCCCATATAAATGGATGGTTTCAGAGGTCTCACCTATATGGCAGTTGTACATCCATATACGATGGCCATCATATCGACACCTGCATTTCACAACGTTGTTGGTATAATCTGATTCAGCCACCTCGTAGTTGGGGTTGATGACGATCTGTAAAAGCCATAGATTGGAAAACACATGTTCAGTACACGTTCATTCAAATAAAGAAACATCTGCACTTTCAGTGTGAGAAAGATTGCATCGGGGTTTCCCATCCCTACTTTGTATACGAAACTACACCAGAAGAAAGCTCACCTGAAACAAGTAATCCCCAGGCTTTACGTCAGTGATGTCCACCCACTGGCAGTCGATGTCGTGTCTGTACGTGTCCCAGCAGCCCACTGTGATACCCTGCTCACCGAAGTTGGCACACTCGTATCTCTTCTCAATCCCTGGATAAACGACAATACAAATAAAACACCAGCTGCTTAGAGGGCTTTAGATGTTGGAAAGGACTTATTTAGGGATTTATTTAATAATAGGTTGGCAAGTCTGAAGAGCAATCCGCTAAATCCCAGACAAACAAAGCCCCCCCACACACACACACAAACCTTCATCGCACTCTGAGTCCTCCAGGCAGAAGCTAGCCTTGTGTCCTTCTGCTACTTTTGTGCCGTTTAAGCTCAGCAGGTCATAATGAGTGAAGACTTCCATGCTGTGGTAATGCCTGAAAAAAAGAAGAAAGTCATTTTCCAGTGAAATTTGCCAATATTTATGTTCAGAAATTGCATTACCACTAAAAGCGAAGGCAAAAGACCTCGAACCACTAAAAATGGATTATATTGGGAATGTGTCCAACACAGGACCACCTATAAAATGTTTTATTGCCATTATATATAATTGAGGAACAGTTACATAGAGTATTATATAGTCCAGTGTCCAAAAACATCAGCTTCTGTTTGCCTAAACCATCTGTGGTTTTATTGGGGTTATGACTATGCTTTATAGGCTCTTAACGCTGTGAGCATCCTGACCAATCACAGATGTTCTACGTGTGTGTGTGTGTGTGGACGAATCAAGGCGTTCACATGGTCCAAAAAACATAAATAAAGTCCAGTAAAGTAAAGCAGGCCAGTCCTTCACCACAGCCCATGCCATTTAGCACTTTCCTGACCTGTGGCAGTCGTGCCAGACCCAGGAGTCTCTGGAGGCCTTGGGCCTGAAGTCAGACTGGCCGTTGTTGTGGATCTGCGAGGAGAAGCGCAGCAGGCGGCGGTAGGAGTTGGCCGGGGTGGAGCTGGAGGTGGACGCCAGGCAGTTCTCCTCGTAGGCGCACTGCAGCATGAACATGGGCCGGTCCTCCAGGTACGTGGTCTGCTCCACCACCTGAGGGTTCAGCACCAGGTCTGGAGCGGCTAAAGATGTGGGGAAAATAACACTCAGCATCAAACACACGCACAAATCATGAGCAAATGAAAGCATTTAGTAGGGTTTAGTGGCTGGTGTAGCATAGTGGCCTGCAGTGGCGTGCCGATTGCTCTGGAGTCGCCGTTCCTCTCTGGCACCACTACACGCTGGCTCTAGAACGTACCATGATTATCATGCACTTTTGGACATCAGTCAAGTCGCGTCCTTTGTCCATGACGATGGTTTTGCACTTGGCTACGACTGACTGGTGTGCTCGCTTATTTCTACTTGCAGCAAACCCCATCACGGGGCATCTGGACTGTGAGGGTGGGCGAAGGGTGGTAGCATCTCGAAGACCATTAACTTTGTGGGACGTTCTAGAGCCGCCATAATGAAGGAGTACAGAGAATGGACTAGAACAAACACCTTCCTACAAGTGTGAGGTATTATGGGATGTGCTCTCACTCTCTGAGCAGGAGACTCCGGCGGCGTATCGGGCTCCTCCTTTAGGGCAGATGAGATGCTCTCCATGATGGAGGCAGTGAGACAGGGTCATCTCAGTGCCGGCGCAGCGGACTCCACTCATCACTACTGCATCGGCATTTACCAATCCAGGCCAGTACCATGTCTCCTACACACACAAACACACACACACACAGAGAAAGCTTAAGGTAAGGCTTTGTGAGACTCTTACTATGAAAATGTCTGTCACAGTGCGGTGGGTCGACCACAAGAGGGCGCCACATGTCTATTTTTTTTTTTTTACACCTAGAAGGTCGTCACTCTGTGTTGACCAATTAGAGTCATAAGTCAGAACCACAGGACACTCGAATCGTAGACGTGCTTAAAGGATTGGCTGAGCGGACGTCCACAGGGTCTAATCGGCTGGGCTAGTGATTCAGCTTTTCCTCACTGAGGACACTGAAGTGGAACTTCCTTAAGAGTCGTGCTTCACGTTGACCAGGAGAGGGAGCCATTGTCTGGTTGCTCTTCACATGGCTAGGAACCAAGGTCTAAAGCAATGACAGTTACACAACTGACCACTGCAGACCTTCAGTTCTCCCAGCTGAAAGCCTGAAAGCCTTGCTGAACGCGTCCGTCCATCCGTTTAAACAAGAGACCTAGTCCCCAGGTGCCGGGCGTGAGGGTTTAGCTTTAGCCATAGCTTTAGCTCTCCAGGTTGCTCAGACTCAAATTGGTCGGGGGGTATGCATGTATCTATTAAAGATCTATTAGCTTCAGGATGCGTTCCCCCAATTAAATATTTCCCATCTGTGTCCAGATGTTTATGCGACTGGATTCCTGCAGAAGCAGAAGGGAGGGCTGTGTTTCCTCAGTAACGCCAAACCCAGACGGCCCTGGCTGTCGGAAAAGCTCAGGCTTGAGCAGAATGAGCTTTGGAGGAAAATCAAACAGCTGTATTTCTCTCAAACCCAGAGCTCCCCTATTAGAGACGTCTTTATCTTAGTCTTGGTCTTAAATGTGCTTAAATGGTCTTAAATTGGGGGAGGGGGAGAGGGGGGTTCACTGTGGTTTCACAAATCCATTATGCAAGGAATGTGGTTTTGGAGGCACGAAGGCCAACTTACAGTTAACCCGAGAGATGATTCACACATGCAATCACACACCTGGCTTGTCAGTGTCAG
Organism: Salminus brasiliensis; assembly: GCF_030463535.1. NCBI lineage: Eukaryota > Metazoa > Chordata > Actinopteri > Characiformes > Bryconidae > Salminus > Salminus brasiliensis. The sequence continues at coordinate 33,146,459 of NC_132897.1, forward strand.
TGACGTTCTTCACCGAGGGGCCTGAACCCATAAACTCCTCCATAATCGCTCTGACAACTACAGTCGGGAATCATCTCAAATTCCAGTTTTAAGCGAAGGTCTCCCGTGGTCAAACCAAATGGAGATGTTCTTCTTTTAATTAACGCTTTGAAATCAGTTCATCTCTTGGGTTTCATCTCATACCTTCCTGGAAGCAAGTCCTGGAACAATGAAAGCGTCCCTGCAAGTCTCTTGAGGAGCTTCGTTATCACGCCGAAAGCCAATCATCTTGGCATCTGCGTTCCATAGAGTTCGAACTGTCACGCAAAGCCAACACGGAGCTGCTTGTTCCAGACACTCGAAAACAAATTCATTTCTGAATCGCTTTAAGGGACCAAAAAGCAGCAGGACTTTGATGATGGTGCCCAAATTTCTCATCGCCTTGGCAAAGATGAAAGGCACCAAATCAAAGCAACAGAGATGGCTTACCCACAGTAAAGGCTTCTAAAGGCTTATTGTGGTCAGTGTGCTATCATAGTTGTCCCAGGCGGACTCAATGTCCAGTTTTAATGAGTGTATGATGGTGTCCTGTCAGTCATTAAAGCCACACATCATAAAAACAGAACAAATAAACCAGTGATTCTGCGGTGTGCAGAAGTTTAGACACCCTGCTGACAGGTATAACGGCTTGTTTTACTTGTATTAGGAATTTCTACCCGCTTTTCCTTCGTGGTAGGCTTCTAGTTCTGCCATGTTCTTTGGGCCGTCTTGCTAAACAGTGAGTTTCCCCACCATTTTCACTGACGTTAAAGCCAGGTAACAGTGACGGCCAGTCCAAGAAACTACAGCTTGGGCTTCTTGAAGGAGTTTGTGGTGGATTATGAGGATGATGTGGATCACTCTAGCGTCACACTAGCATCTTCCCTGATTCCAAATTTTACTGGTATTGCTGTCGGTGAAACAGGTTCTTCCATTTACCCAAGCAACGTTTCAAGCACCACTGGCTGCCGCACACCCCAAGGCATAACAAATTCGCCCTCATGCCCTAACAGTTAGTAAGTGTGTCTTTGCATTCTTTTCAAATTCCTTACCCTCAGGGGTAAGTTATAACATTTTGCACTCACGCCTTTGGCCAAATTGTTCACAAACTATAGGTTCCAGGATGCGAGGGTTCTGTTGTCATTCATAGCACAGATGTGCAGAATACTGCTATAAAAATAATATGGATCCAATATTATTTAGCGAATACCAAAACATAACATTGCCCGTCCTCCACTTTATGATCAGGGCAGGCCGCAGTGAATGGTGAATAGAAGGTCATACCTGGAAAGCATTGCTAGCGAAGCCCAGGCCGAGCTGTCTGCACACCACCATCGCCTCCATGGTGCCCCACCCCTCGCTGCACACTGTGCCCCACACCAGAGAGCCATTGCGCTCCACCAGCACCTCCACGCGGCCCTCGAATGGGTTACGTCCACCAGTCAGTCGCAGCTGCAGAAGAACGGCAATATAATTGGTTGGATGTACGGCACATGCTCATGATCCTAGCGGCTAGTTACTGTTCCTTTAGTTGAGATATCAAGATATGCAATTTGGGTAGGATTGATTTGAACTGGCTGACTCATGCAGGATGGAGTGCAATGGCATAGACGCTAGAAGGCACTCTTTAATAGTAGCAAAGTCATAGTTTTAATTATTTAATCATTTTCATACTGAGAAATGCCCTAAATTCCTCAACACTGAACTGTTTTATCTGCATCTCACTAACCAGTCAGCACAACCAGTCGGCTTTATTGGCCAAAACCCTCTACCTTTTTAGTGAAATACATCATTCTACTCTCCAATATTAAAGGAAGATGGACAAGTAGACACTATTTCAACTGGACAAAAGACTAGATTCACTGTAGATGGCCTCTTCCGTCATTGTGTGATATAATGAGGGAAGTAAGAAGTGGCCAGGCTCTCCATAAACCATCTCTAGCTGCCACTGCTCTGCCATTTTTTCCAATGATTGTTTCAGATAGAGTAGCTTCTTCATTTCCGTTTCGGATTGCATTGCAAGATAATGGTGTCCATTGCAACCACATTCAAAATGGGACTGGTTCTGCATGTGTACATACTTTGTACTCAAAAACTAGTAAGCATAGTATTTACGCACTCTTTTCTCACATTCATCTTGACCTTTCCAATATGGCCGACAAACAGACATAAGCCATTGGTTTAAACGCTATTTAATAAGGCACTAAACAGAATTACTGCTCTTATCCAACATCTTCTGACCTAAAATACCAATAACTGTCATGGCCTGATCTAGTTAAATAAGTCATGTGTGTGATGTCCTCACCCTCTGCTGGAAGCCCATGGCAGGAACGTTACACCTGACACCCGCATCCTCTTCGTGACTGCATCCTTCGGAGTCCTTATCCATGTTAAACTGGCATTCGGTGACTGACTTCTCAAAGCCTGAGCACTTCACCTCATTCATGTGCACCGGGCCCATTCCTAAACACACACAAACACACAGAGGGAATGGAGATATTTGATGAAGGAAAGGCTGTCTTTTGGTCACTACTTCTCTAGGCAGGTCATATTTGTAGTGAAGGTATCGCTGCACAGTAGAACAGTGCACCAACACATGAGGGGGCTTTTGAGACAACCATGGTCGAGGTCAGTTTACCCTGATGAACGTCTGATGCCATTTCCAGTGCTGCAGAATGTGAGGACTGAAACTGAAAGCTCCACTGTATGTTTTTGCTAATTACTCAGCTCAGCCTGAACCAAAGCAATGAAAGGCTGCCTGCCTTTTCAGAGTGGATCATTATTGCAGCGTTCTTCTCCAAGCAGAAGGTGGAAGTAAATCCGCGGAGATAATGATACGTTCTCCGCCCGAACCCTTCTATCCAGAGCTCAGGATGCCTTCGTTGCACCATCAATCTGGAATTCAGCGGTGGTCTCGCATTCCGCCCAGCAGAGCGCAGCACTGAGGACTGCTGTTTCCTAACTCTGACGGCTCGTGCTGGTGGGTGAAGGTCAAGGCCATTCATTTCGATCACAGCGGTCATCCTTCAGAGTGAGGGGCTGCCTCCACCCCATTACCTCCCTGTCCTTAACTGTCTCACCTCTGTCCACAAATCAGAGGGGGGCCTGGCTTCCTGCCACCAAGCAAAAACCACCCGAACTCCAGCCCAAAGATCTCCAGGAGCCCTGGCCCGAACTAGCCAAAGCCCAGGTTACCTAAAACTATGCTTTTCCTAAGTCAAACACAGGCACTCCCACAGGCGTTTTTTTCAATCTGGGGGGGGGCATGAAAACATACATGTTAACAGTATAAGTTAATATAGAGGGATAATGTAAGCTGCTGTAAGTGGTGCGGTCTGACCGAGAACCCCTCTCACACTGATTTATGGCTGTTTGAAATTCAAGAAAGAATGCAAAGTCATTTCCTGTCATTTGCAAGTTGCTGCATAACTAGCCTGGGAGAAACATATGCAGTCGGTTTCTCAGTCAGCCGAGAGAAATAACGCTCGACCAGCTTGAAGTCTTTCCTTCTTATGGTGACTTCAGGCTAGAAACACTTCCATTTTCCGTCCAGCTTAGTGTTAACAATGTGTAATAATGGCCTCCAGCGTAGGGAGGGCGCACAGTGTGGTGTATGGTTTCAGTCTACAAGCTAGCGGCTCTCCTGGACATTTGGAAAACAGATGAGCTGTATGAGCCATATGCTCAGACCTTCGGTCGAATACTGTGGGATACAGGGACGTTTCTTGAGGCCTCAAGGCCTAAGGGAGGCTCACATGCTTCAGCAGAATCCACTGCAGAAGTTTTCATTACATGGACTCCACAAGACTCGGAAGGTGTCCTGTAAGTTGTGAGGTGTGGGGCCTCCATAGCTTCCAACTATGACCCTTGGGTGCCCATGCCCAGTTCTTTCTTGGACCACAAGACCTTCCCAATCTGGCTCTTGAGTTTGACCGTTTTCCTGCTTCCAACACCTCCACGACTGTTTTCTAAGGGAAGACAGCATTGGCACAAGACTCACAAGTCATGCCAGACCACTAGGTGCGCTACTCTGATGCCAGTTTATTGAAGCGCCATGTGTTTACAGGCTTCTTTGCTTTTGTTTGTTTGTTTATTTGCTTGAATTCACGGATGTCGTCTAGGCTCTGTTGGTAGTTCAGCTCTGTATCTGTTCCAGATAAGATCCAGAAGTGCAGTGATTACCTTGTCCAAGCTGACCACCAGACAGCGCTTCTTTGGCGGTCCCAAAGCCGAGCTCTCTGCAGACCACGGTTGCCGAAACCAGGTTCCAGTGATCGTCACAGATGGTGCCCCACTCGCCGTTCTTCAGCACCTCCACCCGACCCTCTCCCACCACTGCCCCGCCCCGCAGACGCACGAGGGGTTGCTGAAAGACAGGAAGAAATGACGTAAGTAAGCTTTTCTGGTGATTCCAGTGTCCTAAAATGTCCTCAGAGATGCACTCTTAGAAGCAAAATGAGAAGATCATGTAGTGACAAGGTGCCTACGTCGCCTGCTACGCTGGCTTCAGGTCTCAGTAACTCTAAGTCGCCCGGGACCCCCCCATCCCGAGTTCCCCTTTCTTGCCTTAGCCAAGCGAGCGTGGTCAGCACTTCACAATCTCAATATTATTGAGAGTCAACCAGTTATCAACCCAGACAGCAAACAAGTCAAGGCCCAATTTAGACCTGGTGCTACACTTGGACTTTCACCCAGCCTACGTACTGCTGTGGGTGAGTCTGGAGGCCTGAACCCAGTCCTCCAGCTGTCTACAGTTGGGCCGATTGTGGCCCAAAACAGATCTGCTGTACAAGCACTTTACATGGTAATACCATGTCAAACCTAGCTATTGCCGAACCCGACCCGACCCGTAAGCACCATAACCAAAGCACCAAAGCCATGTGTTCATTTAGCTAGCTGATGACGTCTGAGGGACTGATTCAGACGAAGAGCAGCAGGTAGAGCCTGTTCCTGTGTGTGTGCGACCCGAGTGAACTCTGGAACGTGACCGAGAGCATGCCTGCCGTCTTTCTGACGGCTGGAACATGTGGTTTGGCTGGTGAGATCATCTCTGGGGGGGAAAATGCGTGTCAGAGCGAGGCTGGAGAGCCATCAAATACCTTCCTCATCGCTCTCTCACATTAATGTCCACGTAATCATAGAGCTCCAGTCTAGTTTTAGACGCTGAAATTGCAGGGTTGGGGACGGTGTCCTCACAGATTGATACAGCCGGCCTTCTCAAAATAAATGCCCATATACTGTACGTTTTTTGAAATGTGTGTTTTATGCCATGTGAGAGCTTTGACCTCAGTGCAGAAGAGAGGAGATCTCAGCATGCTGGGCAGTTCTTGGGAAGTTAAAGGACACACCCTTGGGTCAAAACGTCCATCCCTCGGTCAGAGAGCTTTTAGGTCGACTAAGATCCCCGGCAAACTCTTATAGACATACTGTGGACACCATTCTGTAGCTGGGTTAGGCCTTGGTTAAGGTTAGGCTCAAGATTAAGGTCAGGGTGAGGGACAGGACTAGGTTTAGATTAAAGTTAGACTCAGGATTAGGGCCAGTTTAAGGGGGTTTTGGTTGAGGGTAGGGTTTAGAATTAGGGTTAGGGTTTGGTTTAATGTGGATGTTAAGTTTAGGATTAGGATTAGGTTTAGGATTAGGGTCCGGTTTGGTATGCAGTTAAGGTTAGGGTCAAGATTAGAGCCAGGTTGGGGTTGGGTTTTATGTGGATGTTAAGTTTAGGGTTAAGATTAGGTTTTGGGTTAGGGTCAAGGGTGAGGGTTATGATTAGGTTATGTTTAGATTAAGGTTAGGGCCAGGATAGGGGGTTAGGTTGAGGTTAGGGTTAGAATTAGGGTTAGTGTTAGAGTTGGGTTTTATGTTGATGTTAAATTTAGGGTTAGGATTAGGTTTAGGGTCCGGTTTGGTATGCAGTTAGGGTTAGGGTCGAGATTAAAACCAGGTTAAAGGGGGGGGGGTAGGTTGAGGTTAGGGTTAGAATTAGGGTTAGTGTTAGAGTTGGGTTTTATGTTGATGTTAAGTTTAGGGTTAGGATTAGTTTTAGGGTAAGGATTAAGTTTTGGGTTAGGGTCAAGGGTGAGGGTTAGGATTAAGTTTTATGTCTAGATTAAGGTTAGGGTCAGGATTAGGGCCAGTTTTAGGTTGAGGTTAGGTTTAGAATTAGGCTTAGTGTTAGAGTTGGGTTTTATGTTGATGTTAGTTTAGGGTTAGGATTAGGTTTAGGATTAGGGTCAGGTTTGGTATGCAGTTAAGGTTAGGGTCAAGATTAGGGCCAGGTTGAGGGTAGGGTTGGGTTTTATGTGGATGTTAGATTTAGGGTTAGGATTAGGTTTTGGGTTAGGGTCAAGGGTGAGGGTTAGGATTAAGTTTTATGTCTAGATTAAGGTTAATCCTAATCCTAAACTAAGGATTAGGTTTTGGGTTGAGATTAAAGTTAGGGTCAGGATTAGATGCTGGTGGTCAGCCGAGAAACTCCTTAGTCTGGGACGACGCTACTCCGTATACAGCAGTCCATGGCTTCTTGTGGGGAAAACCTGTAAACTCTGAGAGTGCAGTGTGAATCATGTGGCCATGTGTTGTCCTACCTCATGTTTGAAGGCCTTCCTGTAGCCGGCCATGGGGGTGGGAGCGAAGGCCCTGCCAGGGACGCAGCTGACCACCACGGGGATGCCCTGAGAGCACGAGCTGTTGCCCTTGGCCGAGAGAGAGTGTCCCAGTTTACAGCTCGACAAATGGGCCTCGTTTCCAGTGCAGTTCACTGAGTAGTCCCAATAGGACGGCGTCCTCCTGCGGGCAAACATCCTGCGAGACAGAACCAGAGAGGAAAAGGATGGTCTGTGGTTCGCAGATTGCAGTGCTGATCGAAATACAGTATTATGTTAAAGAAAACACTGGTTTTGGAAAAGCTACAACTATGCCAAGCCTCTAAGCAGAGTTTCTTCGATACCACAGCAATGTCTTCACGTAAGTAAATTATATAAGGTCAGACAGGTTCCACTGCCCGTCATTCCTAAAGACAATGTGAATGAAGGAAAAAAATCTCATCGCCGAGGTGTTGCAGGAGGGGGATGCGACCCACATTTGTTTTTAATTTCACTGCTGAGTGAAAGAATGTCTAGTTCTGGAGTTTGTCCAGAGTGGATTATGTCAAAAACAAACTTAAAGGGATGGGAACACACACACACACACACACACACACACACAGAACTTTCAGCAAAACAAGAATCCCCCTCCCCCCTTCCCATCCTGCTCAGCAGTGATTGAAAAAGCAGATGGGAAGAAATTCTTCATGGAAAGTGTTTTTCACTGAACACAACTTGAAATAAGTTTACTGTTTAAGAAGGCAGCTCTTCAAGGTGCCTTTATTATACTTAGGGTTGTAGGTTTCAGTACCTAGGTCCGCTAAGCTGGCACTGGGTTATTGATCACAGGGCCCTAGTTGTTTTTTTACCTCCTAGGTCCACTAGGTTGCCACCATCGAGCCCTCAGTGGTCAGATCAATGAGTTATTGATCATTTAAACAGTGTTGTGGGTTCGATACCCTGCTAGTGTTGGGTCCTCAGTGGTTAGAGCACTGGGTTATTAATAACAGGGTTCTGGGTTCAGTACCTAGGTCTGCTAAGTTGCCACCGCCCAATCATCAGTGGTTAGAGCACTGGGTTATTAATCACAGGGTTCTAGGTTTTAGTACCTAGGTCTGCTAATTTGCCCCCAACGAGCCCTCAGTGGTTAGAGCACTGGGTTATTGATCACAGGTTTCTGGGTTCAGTACCTAGCTCTGCTAATTTGCCCCAACGAGCCCTCAGTGGTTAGAGCACTGGGTTATTGATCACGAGGTTCTGAGTTCAGTACCTAGGTCTGCTAAGTTGCCCCCGCCCAATCATCAGTGGTTAGAGCACTGGGTTGTTAATCACTGGGTTCTAGGTTTTAGTACCTAGGTCTGCTAATTTGCCCCAAGAAGCCCTCAGTGGTTGTCACACTGGATTTTTGATCACAGGGTTCTAGGTTTTAGTACCTAGGTATGTTAATTTGCCCCCAACAAGCTCTCAGTGCTTAGAGCACTGGGTTGTTAATCATTGGGTTCTAGGTTTTAGTACCTAGGTCTGCTAATTTGCCCCAACAAGCTCTCAGTGGTTAGAGCACTGGGTTATTAATCACAGGGTTCTAGGTTTTAGTACCTAGGTCTGCTAATTTGCCCCCAACAAGCCCTAAGTGGTTCACACTAGATGATTACACAACTGTAGTGAAATCGGTCGGTACATTCTCTATCTCTACAATTCCCTACAAAGATTACTGGCAAATGGAACGACGCAATCTGTAGCAGCCTTGCAGAGATCCAATGGTAGCTACACCTAATGATGAGCACTGGCTAGAGGGCTGTAAAGCCTCCCAACATTGGGCTGTGGAGCAGTGGAACTGCATACTCTAAAGAAATACTCTAGAAGCTCAATCCAATACCTTTGGGAAGATTTGGAGAAATCAGATGTTGGGCTAATCGCCCAACATCTGTAACTGACCTCACTGATGCTCCTAAACAGCTGAATGCAATCAAATCCTAGTATAAAGTCTTCTTAGAAGAGTAGAGGCTCTTACTGCAGCAACCCTTAATTTCAGAGGAAACGCTGGAGGAGCAGGTGTCTGCAAACTTCTGGTGTATACCTAAGTTGAGTAAAGATCCACTTCTGGAAGCTTTCATTGAGTTTCCAGAGATCATTTAGCCAGAGCCCAGTCCCAGAGCCCAGAGTTATGAAAAGACTGCTGGCTCTGTGCCCTCCCGAGCAGACACATTTCGTAAGCTTCAACGTGTGCAAGGAGGCACGTAGCTTGAGTCCAGCATTTAGAGCTTTTTTTTTTCCACGCTCCAGCAGAAGTATCTCGTGTGTGATTAATCGCAGACAGGACGTTGTTTTAGAGCAGGTTTCCACATGATAATGAGAGAAAGCTCGCAGATTTACGAGTCTACAGCTGTGCATTACACTCACCGGAAAAAAAAAAACGCAACAGGAATAGAACAAAGACTCCCAACGATGTCCTTCTAAGACTCATCGAGGCTGACCTGAGAAGATTTGTGGCATTGCTTGCCTGGTATGCTTCCTGGAGACATTTTCCCCAGTGAGCTCTAGCGGTCAGCAGACGTTAGTACTTTGGATATGTGTTTAGAACAGCTAGCCAGGCGGTTTTCAGCGCCAATGACCACAGAAAGGTTGCATGTGTTTCTTTCCTGTTTCCATTATTTACATCCTCTGGCCCGGTAGCTAATGGATGGATAAATAATATATCCATAAGAGATCTGTGGTCAGTGTAGATCATCAGTTTCAGGTCTGGAGGGATGGCACCCACAACATTAGGTTGTGGACTCTGATCCAACTCATCAGTTGGTTAACAGGTCTAGTGGGTGTGTCTGAGCAGGAACATCCCCGACTTGTGCTGGACACTGACCTTCCAGGACTGGAATTGATGATTTCTGGTATAGAGGAAGCTTTGAGATATTGCAGTAGTTTGTTGGTTTCAATCCCTCTGGGCAGTGGTGGCTCCCAGGTAAAGTCACTAGGTAACTGATCACAGTTGTGGGTTGTGGGTTCAGTTTGCCCAGGTTTGGCAAGCTGTTACTGTTGGGTTCTTGAGCTATGGAGTTGCTTTAGCAGTTTCGGACACTGTATATAAAAACGGATAAACCTCTGTCCATTTTTATGGACATTTGGGGGTCTATGCACTATGCCCTATTGTTTAGGTTCCATCCCGAGTGATGCCACACATGTTTGGGCATAAAACCCAAACAGTTCTATAAGGAATCTTTGCCAAAAGACGATGCATACTGACTTGTAGACACGTATGTTGTATCTCTTGTCTCCAGGGAAGCCGAACATCCCGCAGATCACCCTGCTGTTCATCGGGCTCCACTCCTCATCGCAGATCTGCTTCCATTTTCCTCCGTCCTTCACCTCCACGTAGCCCTCCGTCACAGGGATCCGCTTCCGGTAGGACGCCAGAATGGGCCGAATGCGAACGTCCTCCACCTGGATGTTCAAGCTCTGGCAACAAAAGCAGATAAAAGAGGTTATAAATTTTTTTTAAAGACCGCCATTTATTTATTTATTTATTTATTTTTACTGCTGGTAAAAACACCTCAATCGTGCACACTGGCCTTTGCTGTTAGCCACGCTAGCATTTCTGGGTAAAAGTCTAAAGTATCCTTTAATTGCTCTGATCTTACTGATCTTTTGCTCCAGCAAGCTTCCCTTTTTTCCTCCAAAACAAAAGCGTCTATGGAAAAAAAAAAAAAAGTTCCAGTGCCTGAACGTCTGCATTGTGCATCGCGCCGAGGTTACGCAAGTCCCTGCTGGAGCCTCTGCGAGGGTCTTACTGACGGCTCCTAGCCAGCTTACTTGATTCATCACGTTCCTATAAAAACCACAGACGATTGCAGCAACACTCGAGAGCCACTCTTCCTTTCATGATGGTGCAAATGCTGTGCATAATGAGGTGGATTACATGTCACTGCAATCCAGGAGATTTCCACACTTTGGGTGGAATCTGAAGGAACGTCTGACAGGAGGCTAATACTCCATAGCCCACAAAGCCCTGTTGTTGAAGCAGGCCGGCCAACCAATTTGGCAGCGACCTCTAGTTGAGATTTGGACACAATGTGAAGATCTGGTGCTACATTATCGAAAAATGAGTTAACAAAGTACAGAATACAATCTGAGGCCACACAAGGAGGTGGATGAACAGGCCTGCATTTTTTGGGCTTGGAACAGAGCAGGGTTTTGGAAGCCTGGGAGACAGTGTAATTTGCTGTGCTCAGCAAAAACAACTTAAGCCTAAGGCCAGAGCTTGACCGGCCCTCCTCCTCCTCACACCACCACCAGCACGACTATCTGCAGCACCATGGAACAAAAAACCATGGCTTTCCTAAGGCTTAAAGAGAGGGGCGCCACAGAAAGGCAAGAGAAGTTCTTCTTTTCCTCCTATCAGACCACAGCAGGAGGGTGAGAACATGGCTGTTTTCATAAGGGACTCCAGGAGTTTAGGAGTCTTAACTCCTAGGAATGTGGTTGTGGAAGGAAATGCTGGGCTGAGAGGGGTGTCCTTTCTTTGTCTGCTACCCTTTGCCATACCCTCTGGTCTACACCAGCCAAAATCTCTTTGGTTGAACCTGAGGTACTTCCAGTGAGCGAGCTAACTAGCTAGCACTAGCTTGTCTTTGTTGTTTTGAGAGATGTTCAGGATGGATGAGCAATGTAGGCGACCTCTTCAGATGGGTTCCCCTGTTGGCCTTCACATCTGCCAAGTGCACAAATTCCCAGAAGGAGGCTGCTGATGGGTTCCTGCGACAGATCACGTCTTACGGTTTTGGCGCTACATGAGTCGCAAGTGCCAAAGAAGCCAATAAGAAACACGTTTTCGTTTTCGACTTTGGCAGTTTGAACAGCTCTAGCTAGTTATTATGAACTGAACAGCTTTCCTCAAAGCTCTCTGAGGATACACCTAGGATTTGTCGACTTCCTGAACACCTGGGACTAGCCAGAGAGCTCTGGAGCTCCTCAACTGAACATCTGAATTTGGTTAGTGTGCACACAATGGACAATAGACGTGCTACACTGCTATAGCTCCCATTGGGTGTACGTGGTAAAGCTGGGTGTTAGAGCAAAATTTCAGTGGTGGGGTAACAACAGACGCTAAAAGGTTGATGTTCTTGGAGCTTCTGCAACTTCGGACATGTTGGTTTAGAATTCGAGTTGAATATATTATATATATATAAGCTTTACGGTAACGGCATGTAGATGAAATGACATTAATGAGTTGATCAAACATCTTTTTCATGCATTTGAAGGCTCAAATCACAGATGTAGGACATGAGTAACACTGTATTTGGGCCCAAATGAGTTTTAGAAGGGACATTAGCATTTTACATTTACACTACAACCTTCAGGCACCGCCGCGACCCGTAATTGTAGAAGAAATGGTCAGCTGAGCGTCCAGACAGGGCTATATTTATGTCTGGCACTTGACCATACTTGATGCTAAAGCGAGTGTTTCCAAAATCTATATTTGACTCTGTGGTCGACAACAACAAAAAACAACAAAACACAGGAGCGGTTTCGGTGCGATGGCATGAATTCAAGCAAACGTGTCCTTCACCAGGGAAACTGTTTTTGTTATGAAAGCATATGGAGACGTATACGGGGACATTCACTTCCATATATAGTCCTCTGCAGACAAGCAACCTAGTGTATGGAGAAACGGTAGTAAACACTGGGCCGTTCTTCAAATACAGCATGCAATCTGATAGTGTGGTAGCCGGCGGCTTTGGTAGTCTTTGTTTATGTTCACGTGTAAAAACGTACACTTAGCAAACAGAGTCGCCGCATCCAGAATTTCCACAACAGAGAAAAAGATGAGAACTTAGCCTGAAAAGGTTTTAGAAAAGGTCTAAAGACATTCACAGGTTAACCCCTTGACAATAAATAATTCTTTAAAATGTGCACCGGTGCTAGCATGCTAACAAAAATGAGCATTTCAGAAAGTGTACCTTTGAAAATGGTATAATTTTCAAAACTAGCCACAGGAAATGTTTAGCACATTTGCGCTAGAGTTACAGAGACCGTCTGAATTGAGCTAATGAGCTAACGCTAGCTAACTTCTAACGCTATGCAGCTAAACTTCTTCCACAGTTGGACGCGCTTGCTGAGGTAAAACTGTAGGGAGACATGCTAGAGTAGTTAGCTAGCCTTTTTAGTTAGCCGCACTGTTGTCTTCTCAGTCAAGTGAAATCTATCTACAAGCTAAAGTTAGCTAGCTGCTAGCTAGCTGAAATGCCATTAAAGTAGTCAACATTAACTTCAGCTTCAAACGAACATTTTAGGAATAGTTTGGCAGCTAAATAGCTTCCAGTTAGTTTTTATTTTAAAGGAGCGTTTGACTGAGGTGCTTAGCCTTTAGCGTGAGCCGTCTCACAAGTACTTTAGCGCTAGCTAGCCTTCTAACTAAAGCTAGTGCTAAAGACACAATCCGCCCAACCCTGAAACCTCTCCTGCCCAAGCTGAGGCACAGCCTATCCTGGTCTAAACAGCTTGGAGCTACTGTGTTATTCCCACCTTAGCTAATGCTAACACACTAAGCAGCTAAACCTAAATCTACCAGCAGTGAATTGTGAAAACTTGTCGTCTTCTACACTTTCTTTCCTCAATCCTCAGTGAAGGAAATGCTTTTTGAGGTAAATATGTAAGCTGCTTGGGCAGAGAGTTAGCTAGCCAACTAGCTAGTGAGCTATGTGTTATTGACCTAGCTTATGTTGACTTCAGCTGGCTAGGTTTGTTAGTAAGGGTTTTTTTTTTTAGGTATGCTGTAGTTATTTTAAATACATAAAGTTATAACTGAGTAAAACTGTTTTTTTTTTTTGTTTTTTTTGGTGTGTTTGGCGGCTAAGTAGCTAGCTACTGGTGGGTGTAGCAATCTGTAACCAAAACCTTTGGATTTTGAAGGGGCTTTTTACACTAGCTAATGTGGTTGTACTTTTTTTTATTTTATTTGACCTATTTTTCTGTTTAACTTACTTTACTTTAGCTAATTAGCTAGGTTATGTTACTTTCTGGCTAGCTGGCTACCATCTGCCCAACCTTGGGCTCCTTTTGCCCAACCACAGGTCTGTAGGGCTGGGCAACATGACGATAGTTTATCGTATCGTGATACCTTTTGTTCTATATCGCAATAACGATAAACATTCGTATATCGTGATATAGTATTTTTACCATATCGCCCAGCCCTATGTCATTGGAGGTGCTGTGTGTATATATTGTAGTACAGTATAAATTAATATACTAGCTTAATCTTCCTAGCTTCAAAACTGTCCCACTTTACAGCCCAGTTCCAACTCAACTCAACTGTTAGCCTGTCTGATTTCTCACATCGTTTGTCACCATTATTCCTTTTCTTATTTCCAGCGATTACTGCAACGCAACTGCAAGGCTCAGTGGGCTCTCAAACATCACGTTAAGACAACATGTGCTTGTTTCAGAAAGGGGAGGAAAACAGGTAGCTTTGGATGCAATTTATTACTGGAAGAAGTACGAAAGTATTTCCGCAACACGTGGCTTGTTTCCTCAGTAACTGGTGGGTGAGATGAAGGGAGGTGTTCTCCAGCTGGTAAAGCGATTTGTAAGGACTTGTCAAGCAGAAGGCAGCCTGCGAGGAGACCGGGGAGGCTCATTCTTTCAGAGAGGAAAAAAAAAGAGAGAGAAAGAAAGCCCTCCTACAGCTCCTGGAGCTGGGGAAGGAGACAGAGGCACAAGCGGTGAACCTCTCTCCTTGGGTGGAGAGGGAAAAAAAAGAAAGAAAAAGTTGAGGAATGAGGGGAGAAAAAAAAAAATACAGAAAGCACATGCTCGTCCACAGAGAGAGAGAGAGAGAGAGAGAGAGAGAGAACTTAATGATATTATTTGCGAATTGACCAAATTCTTGTTAATTCTTGTGTCACCCTCAGCTGAGAGGAAACTGGTTTCTATGGTCAGGAACACACCAAGAACCACCAAAGCACAGGCCTACTAAGAGGCCCCCTTCCAGGAAAGAAGCCCTTGCTCCAAAGACAACACCTTAAATCTGGACTAGAACAGCCCTTCTTGGGGAAAAGTAAAATGAGGAGGAGTTAAGGTGAGACAATAAACCCCAAGAACACTGTACCAACTGTTAAGCATGGTGGGGGTAGCATCATGTTCTGGGGATGTTTTGCTGCCATTGCACAAACCCAGTGAGGCGTGTTACTGGGACTCGGTTGGGCTTCCCAAATGGGCCCAGTTGTATCTAGGCCACATATACAGTGTATAACCCATGTTTAACCCCTTCTGGTCCCAACTCTGACCCTTTCAGGTTACCTGTTGGGCTACCCATAGGGGCCTGTATGAGTAGGCCAACTGAGGAAGGTGTATGGATGCCACATATGGATGCCCACCAGGGTCAGTGATGCAACCAGGAAACTGCATTTGGGGCCTAGATGGGACCCATCTAAGAATTAGAAGGACTAGCTAGCATGAGCCTCACCAATTTGTCGTGGTAGTACAGCTGGGGTAGTCTGCAAGAGTGTGTCCCTGTAATCCGTCATGGACGAAAACATGATCTCTACTGTCCTCATGTACTAAAGCCTCTCGTGCTTCTCTGCCAGTAAATCTTGCCGTAGCTCTCAACATGTGGAACCAATAGAGTCGTCAGTGAGCGACGGCGAGGGAGCCTGTGAAAGTGGGCTGAGCAAACACAGCCGGCCGAAGGCGATACCTCATTGTTCAGTTTACTGTAAAAGCAGCCGTTGTTTTTGTTGTAGTTGATGCAGACCTGTGAGGAATCCGGAGGCAGTGCACGAAATGACCTTTAACCTCTCCTGACTAACAACTGGGTGACCTCTCCTCGTACCAATCCGTCGTTCTGACCTGCCGAGCACAACGTCCAGAGCAGTTACCTAAAACAGGCGAATTACATTCAGTTAGTGAAATACTGCACTGGTCTGAGGTACTGTGACTAGACGGGAAGAATCACTACACATTACAAAAGGGTTCCTTTGGGGTTCTTTAGTAAAGGCAATGGTTCTATATAGAACTGTGACGGTCATCTTTGGTTCTTTAGCCAAATCAATGGTTCTGTATACAATTATGAGAGTCCTCATTGGTTCTTTAGCAAAAGCAATGGTTCTATATAGAATTGTGATGGTCCCCTTTGGTTCTTTAGCAAAAGCAATGGTTCTATTAATAATTGTGAGGGTTGTTCATGTTTTTAAAGTAAATGCAGTGGTTTTATATAAGAGGGTTTTTTGGTTCTTAAGTAAAGACCGTGGTTCTATGTAGATTCATGAGGGTTCTTCATTAATTCTCCAGTATAGGCAATAGTTCTATATAGAATTGTGAGGGTCCTCTTTGGTTCTTTAGCAAAAGCAATGGTTCTATATAGAATTGTGAGGGTCCTCTTTGGTTCTTTAACCAAATCAATGGTTCTATATACAATTGTGAGAGTTCTCATTGGTTCTTTAGCAAAAGCAATGGTTCTATATAGAATTGTGACTGCACACTTTGGTTCTTTAGCAAAAGCAATGGTTCTATATATAATTGTGATGGTCCTCTTTGGTTCCTTAGCCAAATCAATGGTTCTACATTATAGATAATTGTGAGGGTCCTCATTGGTTCTTTAGCAAAAGCAGTGGTTCTATATATAATTGTGAGGGTCCTCATTGGTTCTTTAGCAAAAGGAATGGTTCTGTTTATAACTGTGAGGGTGCTCAATGGTTCTTTAGCAAAATCAATGGTTCTATATAGAATTGTGAGGGTCCTCACTGGTTCTTTAGCAAAAGCAATGGTTCTATATAGAATTGTGAGGGTCCTCTTTGGTTCTTTAGCAAAAGCAGTGGTTGTATATAGAATTGTGACGGTCCTCTTTGGTTCTATAGCAAAAGCAATGGTTCTGTTTATAATTGTGAGGGTCCACTTTGGTTCTTTAGCAAAAGCAATGGTTCTATATAGAATTGTGAGGGTTGTTCATGTTTTTTAAAGTAAAGGCAGTGGTTTTGTATAAGAGGGTCTTTTGGTTCTTAAGTAAAGACAGTGGTTCTATGTAGATTCATGAGGGTTCTTCATAAGTTCTCTAGTAAAGGCAATGGTTCTATGCAGAATTGTGAGGGTTCTTTATTGGTTCTTTAGTAAAACCGAAGGTTCTTTATATAATTGTGAAGTTTGTATTTTTAAGTAAAGGCAATGGTTCTATATGAGGGTTCTTCGTTGTTTTTTAATTTAATAAAGGCAGTGGTTCTATATAAAAGGGTTCTTCATTGGTTCTTTAGTAAAGGCAGTGGTCCTATATAGATTGATTCAAAAACAGATGTTCTGCTTGTTGTAGCAAACCTTTAACCCTTACGTTGGACCTCTTGACACATGTTCCAGGCCTCCAAGCACCACTGCCAGAGAGCTCTGATCGAATCTGCTAGCTTTCACCTCTGCTATACCCTTTCATTTGGGTTCTAAACCGGTTCTGCATTTTTTGCCTGGACCGAACCGCTCTCGGCCTTTCCTCTCAAAGCCCGAGGGGTCTCCTTCCTTCCATTTCAAATAAAGAGGGCTGTTTATGTGAGCGGTGGCAAACAGCACATGCTAATAGCTCACATGGTCTGGACCGTTCCCAGCACTCATACTGTTCTGGGCGTTAGCCGCAGAGCTAATTGATGATTATCGCGTTCCTTTAAAAAACGCTGTAGCACTGGGATCCCGGTGTAGTGCAAGACTTACTAATCAGGATGGAGCTCTAGGAAAAAGGTCCCGATCAAGTCAGTACCAAGATCTGAAGATCTTGAATGCAAAAGCTATTGGATAACAAACAGCTTTGTCCTTGTTCATAAGCATGTCCAGGAACCCTGTGTTTAGGGTACAGTGGACAAGAATAGCAAAGATCAAGCCAGAGTCTTGCCACGGTGTAAGACCTGCAAGAGTCGCATGGTTGTGGTTTTAGGTTACATTCTTGCAGACAGGCAGGCCGGACATTTCTGGACTCCGTTTCTGATGGCATGTTGTTTTAGAGTGAGAAAGACAGAAATAAGAGAGTGATGTCATGGTACAATCTAACCCCTGCGCTTAGAGCTGCAGGGCAGAGGACTGTGATTTTGACCTCTGTCCTCAAGTCATTAAGGGTAATTAGGGGAAGCTGGTGGAAAAGTCTAGTCAGGACAGGAGAGCCTACTGCTCGCACTTCTTCAGAAACGATTAAAGACGGGAAAAGAAGGAGGGAAGGAGAGGCCAGTGATAAGTCAGACAGATAGAGACGCACAGGCAGCTGCGAGCTCCTAGTCTAGCTCCAGGGCCCACATTTTTAGCAACCTTCCCAAAGCAGCCCAAACCCATCACCCACACTCGCACTCAGTAGGATTTAGTGGTGAAAAACTGATCCTGGGCCAGTCATCCTCCAGGCTTAAGCTGGAGGCGTGGGGGGGGAAGGGGGTTGGGGGGGTATGGGAACATATGAGTCACCGGTGCAGTGTGCTGGCTGAGGCGCTAGAAACAGGACAATGGGACTTATCCTTAACCATACTCCTCCTGAACCTTTCAGCCGCAGGGATTTGCTTTAGAGAAACATTCCCCCTAATGAGGCTAATGGCTTCTGCAGGGTGTGAAATGTTTTTCCTCCGGTTGCGCAAATCTTCGAAGAGTTGTATGATAAGGTGTGTACGCTACTTGGCCTTGGCTATACCGAGAAAAGGCTTTCTATGACTGTAATCAGAACATTGCACAACACATCAGAGTGGGGGATAGCAGGATTTTAGAGGCTGTGGTGCAAGCGTTTACCTCCCCCACCACCTCAAGCTTAGGTGTAAACAGATAATGTCAATAAATGAGCCTTTGCTAAAAGCGTCGCTAAAGACTGCAACTATGCATGCTAGTTAAGACTGCTATAGAGTGGCATGCTAACAGCTGGGCAAGATGTTTGGTTGTTTGAATTGATAAGTGAGTGAAAGATGACCTGACTCCCAAAAGGCAGTTTAAAGGTAAAGTGAGGCATTTCTTTAATATTTAAGCAAAATAATTGTAAACCTGCGGGACTTAGCGACATGGTGAAGCAACATTCTAAACGATTTGCCCCCCGAAATTCTTCAAACCAATCATAGACCTGGGGATCCAAGGTTCCCTAGCTTCTGCTTCCTGAATTTTATGTTCCTACCGACATATCGTTCATATTCTCGACGATGTGTGACAACGCCATTGGCCTCGAACACAACCACAAGAGAGAAACTTGGGTCGTCATAAACAACTTGTTGCCTGCTAGCCCATTTCCAACCATTCCTCCTTTAAAAGGCTTCTAGTTCTGTGAGTTTCTTCAGTTGTCTTGCAGCACTGTCCACATGATGTGTAGGTTGGGGGACTGTGTGGGCCAGCTTGCACCTCTTAATGTAGTACATTGTGGAGTCTGAGATGTGTTTAGAGTCATTATCCTGCTGTAAAAGCTCCTGGCTGCAACACAACCCCAAAGCCTGATTGACCCACCCCCATGTTTAACAGTTGGAGAACTTCTTCAGTCCACAGGACTCCTCAACTTGACCTCCACTGTTTTTGTTAACTGTCATTTCTTAATCACCTTAGGAACTGAGGAAACAGCTACCCGAGGACACTCTGCTACCTTGTTATAGTCTTCTCCTGCTTTGTGGACATCACGTATGTCAATGTACAGAGCGCTCGGCAGTTGCTTGGAGAAGCCCATAGCTGCATTACATTTGCAGGCAAAGGGTGCCATTGATGAAGAGACGTTTTTAGAGGTTGGCCGGCAGGGAAGTACTATGCTTGCCAAACCCCAGGTCTCCAAACACTTGAGCAGAGCAGTCGGCTTGTTCATCGCTATTGCAGAAGGCTGCACTGGACGGAACAAATCTGCAGTAAATCGCACAGTAAGTCAACAACACCACCACCACCATACACAATCCTGGACCACATGTGTCTGGGTTGGAGGTTCTGTATGTACATGCACTAAAATCGGGATGGTGGAATATTTTTACGGCACAGGAGTCACAGAAAGACACAAATATTTGCACTGGGAATGGCTGTCTTGGCTGCGGTGTTAGTAAAGATGGGGTTTAATGGGCAGATTTAGACCAGACACGATGGCCTCCAAGCTCTAATGAAAAAGAACGTGGCAGAAGAAGAGCTCCTGGAATTTAATAAATGCACACCGGTCTGAAATCCTGATGTGTAAAAAAAGGAAAGCAATCTGGGGGAAAGGACTATTTCCACAGTCAGCAAACAATATCCAATATCACTTTGGTTGCTAGCAGAATGCACAAAGTAGAGAGAGTTTAATGAGGGAAGCACCACCATCAGCTGAGTCAGGAGTGGTGGTGCACTGTTCTACTGTGCAGCGTTGTCTGCACCTTCATGGACGAGACATAACACCTCACCTGTGACCTCATTACAGAGATTACTCAACGTTTGCTACAGGGTGTGCTACAGAACATCTAGAGAAGCCAAAGGAGTCTCAACAAATCTCCTCTGCCACAGTTAGCAAAGAAACGTTTGGAAGAAAAAGGAATTGCATTGCATGAAAAGAACACGTCGCCAACTGTGAGCATGGGGGTTGTGTTGCTGCCGGTATCGCAAACGTGGAGGGGAAAAATGGATGTATAATCTCTTAGTTATATATATATATATATATATATATATATATATATATATATATATATATATATATATATATATATATACTGACTACCATAGGCTCATCACTAATGTGCCATCCCACATGAGAGTGTGCTGTGATTACAGTCGCTGTTCCCACATGAAGCTGACATCATCCCCCCCAGAGGGGCTACGTGTCTGCTGTGCATTTGCTCGGGAACATTACTCCTGCATTATGGCTAACCTCACTGCCTTTTAACTGCCTTTACGTGGGGCGCATGCGGCCTATCACCAGACGGAAAAGCTGACTCGCGTTTTCTCGCCCTTTGCAGCCCAGCTGGAGAGAACCTGACTCCAGATGTCTAGACGTCTGAAGGCCAGTACACTTAAGCTCACCCTAACTACGTACCTCTACTTGAAACAAACCCACCAAAATGACCATTAAAACCATTAAAACCATAAAAAAAAATGTAAAGTTTGCAAATGAGATATGTAAATGACCTCTGTTGTGATTGGCTGATGTGCGCTGTACCTCGTTCAAAAAGCAGTCTGGGTTCAAACACGGAGGCCTTAATTGTGGTTAATATGGCAGGTTTCGGCTTGGAGGTTTAGGTGTCCTTTTAAAGGTTACTTTCAATACTTTGTACACATGCTAACACAATAGCTGCAAGTTAACACCCCAGCCACAAGCTGGCATGCTAGATACTGTATAATAAGATTATAATAATAAGCCAACATAATGAGTGTATTGTTAACGCTGCTGTTTTCTTGTTGATATTTTCGAAATATCTACTGAAGCCTAAATAGCATTTTGCTAATGTCTTTGAAAAAAAGGGCCTAGCTGAGATAGGCTAAAGGGCTAAAGGCTAAAGCAAATGTACGGATTCCAATGCCAGGCAGCTCTGGAGTCAACAGGAGAAGTAGCAGAGACCATCTGCAGTTCGGATCAAAGCTTTAGCTCCTTGGCTCACGGCTCAGGTCGCTGACCGCTGGTTTACCACCATGAGATAAATCTGGAGCCATATGCAATACATCTCTCCCGCAAAGTTTATAATTGCAGGGTATATACAGTGCAGTAGGAAAGTGAGGGACAGCTGGGGCTTTGAACTGCAGAGGTTGAGCGAAAGAGCAGAATCTGGACATTGGGTCAATCGCAACTCTTTCTGGATGATTGAGTAAACAGCCAATTAAACATCATGGTGAACATGCCACAGTTCTGCAGAGGTTGGCGTTTTCCCCTTTTCACACCAACTGTATGCATTAGTGTGATTTCTCTGATGTGAATAGGTGAATTTATGAAGGTGTATACCTGGTGACGGAGGTTTCTTGTGATTTTAGCGTACTGTTGCCTACTGCCAAATTGCTTGCGGGCCACTTATCACAGCGGAATGAGTCGATGGATCTGATGTGAGCTAGTATCAGCAGTTCTTTATTCTTCATCTATTATTGTCTTAGGGAGTTTTCACACCTAAGACAATAGTCCAAACCAAGGTTTATGGTTTGGGTGTGTTTATAGCCGAACCCTGTCCATAAAGTTACAGATATAGTGGAAACATGAATGTCCTGTAATTGGTCCGAAAGTCCGAACCATCCAAAATAGTCATGGTTCAGGCGATCCGTGGACTAAATGTTGGTCCCTTGGTTTGCGCCGTGGTTCGTGGCACCTTTTACAATTCAGACCGTTCAAACGCACTCACTGTCTGAATCTGCAGGACGTAGACATCATGGATTATTGAGCGCTGGGGGCAACGTTTTTGGGGATGCGTTACCAGGCCAGTTCGGTTCACGTTGGATGCCTGACCGGACCATTTTGAACACTGAGAATCTCCCCAGTTGTAGTAGTAGCTATAGTTGGCCAGTGCGGCATCAGCAAAGCCGAGGGATCCACAATCACTGGGACCATGGGAACCATTTAGCCGAATCCCAATCACATGTTTAGGCTTTTTCTTTCTTAGCAAGCAAGGAGTCATGGTGGTTATATGCCTGACCGTGCACAGCTAGAGCGAAACTGTGTGCCTGAGGGCAGACACCAGATGTTCCCTGGCAATAATTGCACCAAGCTGGCTTTAAATGTTGACCAGTATGTCTTGGATTCAGAGACAAAAACAACAACAACAACAACAAAAAAAAATTACGGTGGCGACGACTGCACTCACATCGATGTTGTTGGTGAGGTGGTTCAGGAACCTGAATCCCGGGATCCTCTTGTCACTGCACACCACCCCTACGTCTTCCGAGTGCTTGCAGTCGGAGACGCCAATGCCGTTAGACCCGCACTGCGCCAGGGTCTTCTCCTTCCCCGTGCAGTGAACGTTATCAAACCAGATGCGGCCTGAAAAAACAAGAGGAAGTCAGCTGTTAGAGAAGTGCGGAACACTGAGGTCCCGTTAAAAAGTCCAGACCTCTGTGTTTTACAACCCACAACGGGTTCAGGTTTGAACTGAGAAACTATTGACACGTGCTTGTGTAGCCATGCAATGTCTAATATTTGCTTTCTTGTTTAAAATATATTAAGATACAAACTTAATGCATGTTTAACCCACAAAATATCAGCTCAAAGCTTCCCAAAAGTCTCAGACTAGTCTACAAACTATGAGTTTGTACTTCTAGGAGTTTTTTACTACAGTAAAAGTGTAAAAGTACTGGTTTCAAAACTACTTCAAGTAGAAAAGTGAAAATAATGGAAGGAAAACAAGGGTCGAAAGCTTAGGCCGCGCCACAGGGTCCTATAGTGCACTGCCCCCCCCCCCTCCCCAAAAATACATTATTCTAGAAGCCATAATGAGGATTAATTAATGTGAAAATGAAGCATTTCAGTAATATCAGCTCTATTAAAGGAGCGTCTCTGTGCTCTACTGAGCATTAACATGAGCTTCATGGAGGAAAATATGAGGAGTCGTTGTCTAGAAGTTTTGTAATGCTGCAGAAAGTCAAACTTCAGAGGCGTGTGATCAATAGGCTAACCAATAGGGAGTCAGAATGATGTATGTTTATACTTCTCATCCAATCACAATCAAATTCAAACTTTCCGGATGGAGAGATTTAACTAGATAGGGTTGTTTTTTTTTGAACAATGACGAGTCGGAATGAAAACAAAGGCTGTTTTTAAAATGTAAGGAGTAGAAAGTTTAGATAATTGGGTGAAAATGTGAGGAGTAAAAGTAAAAAGTCGGCTGAAAAATAAATAATTACTCCAGTAAAGTTTAGATAACCAACATTTCTACTTACTTAAGTAAGTTAACGAAGTATTTGTACTTCGTAACTTGACTGTCTGTATTAGAAGCTGGTGTGTAACAGCTGTGCTGGAAGTAGTCACATACTCGTGTCAAGCCTCAGTGAGTTAGTTTGAAACAGACTTGTTTGAGTGAATTCCAGCAGTATTTGACACTACATCTATAAATGGCCTCCTTGGCGTGGTTTGAGGAGTGTGATTCAGATGAATTACAGCTTCAGTACATTGGACATTAGCATTAGCTAGCAACATTAGCCTTGTAGTTGTATTGCGAGATAAGAGAAACATAGCTGAACAGTTGAACCAACAGTGCTACTGAACCATTTCGCTGTGCAGTTAGCTTTGAAATCTGTGCCTGTCGAGATCCCAAGTAGGAATTTTCAAAAGGAACACTCCCACCAGTCGTATTTCCTACTCGGAAAAAGTCGAGAGAGCCAAAACCGATCCCAAGTTTGAAATCCAAGATGGCCGCACCAACCTGGGACATCAACATTACTAATGCAGGAATTGTTTCTCTTGTCTGATCTGTGTTAGCTTACCATCGCCCTTCCCATACTTGGCGGAGGGGGCCCAGGAAACGGCCTCGGAGTAGCCCAGCTCCCTGCACACCACCTGGGCGGAGTGGATGTTGAAGTCGTCGTCACACACGGTTCCCCACTCCCCTTCGTAAAAGACCTCCAGTCGGCCTTCGTTGTGTTTGCGCTTTTCCCCGGCCAGACGCAGCTGAATCCTGGGTACGTCCGCTGGAATCTCCGGCTTGGTGTACTGATCCTCCACAGGTTCGGGGTAACCCAGAGGGTACTCGTACTGGGCATGGCACAGACTCCATATGCATGTTAGTACAGCCAGGTGGGACAGGATACACCAAGGGGCCAGCATTGTGCTAACTGCAAAGGAAGAGAAGGCAAAGGGAAGCATTAAGAGTACCATCTGTACCAGATGATCAGCTATAGCAGGTTAACCCCTACACGTCTAGTGCCGTTATTGTCTTTTTGGAACTTATTTGATGTACACGGCTAGACATGTGCTTGTGTTCAGTAATCAAGTATACCGCAATACTCGACATGCACTGTGTTGACATTGTGGACACTTTGAAATACCATCACAGCCTTCATCTGATGTTTGCGCAGCTGTTTTTTGGAGTTAAGGTGGTTTGAACATCTTGAATATTACACCTTTCACACTTGATGATGTGTGTCCGGTATCTAGAACACCAGAGATTAAGTATCTTGGGGTCTCGGTTCACCCTTAAAGTGAAGGGAAGCGGGATTGTGTGTGAGTAGGTTATTGCGATGGCTAATTCCAGACCACAGTGGTGGAGAAAGAGTTGAAAGCTCCTAATTTCCCAGTTGAGAGTGTCCAGATGATAAGTAGAAAAATATCTAGAACCCGCTGAAGGTACTACATCTGTAAGCTGGCCTCGGAGGGCCTAGGGATCCCCCTAGAGAAGCTAGTGAAAGTGCTTGCCCTATTGACACCGTGAAGTAGGCTTATGTCACTTAAAGCATGACATAAGGTTGCCAGTTAGACATATGTAATTCCACTGTTACATAAATCAAGTATACATCAAATTTATTATTCATCATATATTTATACATCAACATGTTTGAAACTTTCTACATTTACAGTTGTCAAAAATGGTCACCCATATTTTGAAAATTTGATACGATATCAATACTCGTCAAGTCTAGGCCAAAAACTCTGAAATCTGTTTAGTTTAGCTTTTGCTAATTAATGTTTCCCTCTAGATAAAGGTTGCAGATGCAGGGGTTCATGGACACAGGGAACTGTGGTAAACTGGTATGCTGGTACTGTCCTCCCGCCAATTGCAATTGGAGCGAATGGATGCTAGTGTTACTGGGTGCTCCCATGTCTGTGTTACCTTCTGGCTCTGCTAGAGTCATAAGCCCCACTCTGATACTGCTCACATTCTTTATTTTCATATATTAATGGCTGTTCATTTGTTCGGCCTGCCACCGATGGAAGACTGACTGCTATCCACGTCAGATCAGCTGCCCACTCTCCAGCTACTGTCATCTGCTCTAGTTACCCACACTGTTGTTCCAATGTCGGGACACTTGCTTGGATGTGGAGTAGCCTGGAACAAAACATCTCCATAACAAACTGCTAGATCATCTTATTATGGGGCAGTGTTGAAGAGCACTGCTGGAGGCACTTGTCTCCTGAAGCGAAACACGTGTAAGAATAATGCAGAAGGTCAGAAACACCTTCAAAGGAAAGTCAAGAGCTTCTGTCTCGTCTCTGGTGCCCCTGTGGCATGTGAGCTGGCTCACGTCAAGGAGAAGGGAAAGATATCATAAGCTTCTTCAAAGGGTTCCCTCGAGATCTACACACCAAGATAAAAGCAGAATCACTTCCACAGACACACACACACACACACGTACACATTTATCTGAATTGTAAAAACCAGAAGGGTCGAGCAGCCCGAATGCAAATATGGCAGACAGACTTATACCTCAAGAACCTTCAAGGACTTAGGCCACAGTTTCCATCTGCAAATATACAGTGGGTTTCTCACAGCTGGAACGCAGCCTGATGGTTGCTACACAAGGCCAACAAAAATGTACATGCTACGAAGCGAGGGGGGCTGACTGTTACCCAAGTGCCTCATGGTTAATCCAGCTGCAGGAGTTTTCAATCATGGACTAAATGAAAGCATTCCTGGTGTGTTTGAAAATAACCAACGTTATTCTAATGCACACATTAGACATTAGCCCGGTGGTCCTCAAACCTAAGTCCTAAGGGCTACCAGTGGGCCACCATCAGCTTCCAAGAGCACTGGTTGTCCCTAGTACTGGATATTATACAGCGATCATAGACTCCACAAGACCTAGCAGCAGATCCTTCAAGTCCTCAAAGTTGTGAGGTGGGGCCTCCATAAGTATCAATAAGAGCCTAGGCCGCCCATGACCTTGTCGCCGCTTCACCGGTTGTCCTTTCTTGAAGCACTGTTGGTAGGTACTGACCGCTGCGTCCTGGGAACACCTCACAAGACCTGCCTGATGTCTTGGAGATGTTTTGACCCAGACATCTAGAGCGTCGCAGTTGGGTTCCTTGTCCAAGTGGCTCATATCCGTACGCTTGACAAGCACTAATAAGGAATAACGGGGATTAGCTGGTACCGTTTGCGGTCAGCAGTGAGCCATGAAAGGGATTCTTCCAGCCAGAGGTAAAAAAAAACAAACAAAAAAAAAACAGAGGAGGACCGCCACCAGGCCAGTGTCTGCGCTGTGCTGCAATAAAGGCTTACAGTGGTGAGGAAACGGCCCGCAAATCAGACATATGAAGGAAACATCCAAAAATGAAAGGGTGAGCGTGACCAACCCCTCAATTAAGTGCTTTATTTCTATTGACTTTCTTTTTGCTTCACTTCCTTAAACTCTTACTTCTGCTACACCCTTTCCCTTGTCTTCTAGGATGACATCATGCTCAGCCTGCCGCAGTGGCACTCTCTTATTCATCAGTCTATTCTGCTTTTCTCAACCCCAGACCTTTATTCCACAGCGCATACAGTTCGTGCACTGTTCAGTAATGCACGAGCATGCATTTCAGTGAACGACAGGACAGCCCGTGAAAAACTTGGTCTACACGTAGAGATCAGTAGAGTAGCCTACAACCATAAAGCAGCTCCCCAAAACCCAAGTTAAACAGTTTCAGGTCTAAAAATTCAGTTTTGCTTATAAGTAAAACGATCTAGCTCCTTTTAAGGTGTCCAGCATGTATCAGCAGAGGAAATGATCAGTGGTAGACTCGGGTATTTCGGCTTTAAAATAAAATGGTAAGGCATATTTTAGTACTTCCAGCATGTATTAACATAGTAAAAGCTACATTTTAGGCTACATTTTATATTGTTGTGGTATTTTGGAGGTCTGAAATAAAATAACAATACTTTGTTTACATGCAGCATGTATTAGCATGGGAAATTAATATTTTTAGAAGCGTTTTTTCATCTAAAATAAAGCAAAAGCTCTGTTTGATGCATCCAGCATGTGTTAGCATGGGAAATTAATATTTTTAGAAGCGATTTTTCATCTAAAATAAAGCAATAAGCTCTGTTTGGTGCATCCAGCATGTGTTAGCATGGGAAATTAATATTTTTAGAAGCGATTTTTCATCTAAAATAAAGCAATAAGCTCTGTTTGGTGCATCCAGCATGTGTTAGCATGGGAAATTAATATTTTTAGAAGCGATTTTTCATCTAAAATAAAGCAATAAGCTCTGTTTGGTGCATCCAGCATGTGTTAGCATGGGAAATTAATATTTTTAGAAGCAATTTTTCATCTAAAATAAAGCAATAAGCTCTGTTTGGTGCATCCAGCATGTATTAGCATGGGAAATTAATATTTTTAGAAGTGATTTTTCATCTAAAATAAAGCAGTAAGCTCTGTTTGGTGCATCCAGCATGTGTTAGCATGGGAAATTAATATTTTTACAAGTGTTTTTTTCATCTAAAATAAAGCAATACGCTCTGTTTGGTGCGTCCAGCATGTATTAGCATGGAAAATTAATATTTTTAGAAGCGATTTTTCATCTAAAATAAAGCAATAAGCTCTGTTTGATGCATCCAGCATGTATTAGCATGGGAAATTAATATTTTTAGAAGCGATTTTTCATCTAAAATAAAGCAATAAGCTCTGTTTGGTGCATCCAGCATATATTAGCATGGGAAATTAATATTTTTAGAAGTGTTTTTTTCATCTAAAATAAAGCAATAAGCTTTGTTTGGTGCATCCAGCATATATTAGCATGGGAAATTAATATTTTTAGAAGTGATTTTTCATCTAAAATAAAGCAGTAAGCTCTGTTTGGTGCATCCAGCATGTATTAGCATGGGAAATGAACAATGATGGACCACATTTTTTAGCTTTGTATTTGGTCTACAGTGATACAGCCTGTTTTTGCATAGAAGAATTGTGATATTTCTGGTCTAGACTAAATCAGTAAAGCTCCTTTTAGTACACCCAGCATGTATTATCATAAGAAATAGACGTTGATAAACCACATTTTCCACAACTAAGCTCTTTTTATTACATCCAGCATGTACTAGTATATGAAATGCATGTCACTTTATCATACATCCAGTATGTACTGATACAGAAAATGAATGCTGGGAGACTCAATGTTCTACGTGGGATTATTGGTCTAATAAATATAAAAATATTACAATCAAAATATTAGTCTCAATAAAAATGATAAAGTAGCGATTTAGTAAATCTAGAATTGATTAGCATAGTAAATACAAATAAACAATGACTCAATCTCTCCCTTTATGTGGTATTTTTGTACTAAAATAAACCAGTAAAGCTCCTGTAAGTATACCCAGCATGTAATAGCATGTTATAAACACTGGCAATTCAATTGTGCTCTTTATGCGGTGTGAATTTCTGATGTAAAACAATAAAGCTCATCCAGCCTGTATTACCATAGGACATGATCACTTACTTATACTCCATTTTCCTCTTTAAGTGGTATTTTTGGTCTTTAATAAAACGACTAAGCTTCATTTCATGCATCCAGCATGTATTAGCACAGGAAATGAACATCATGTGCTGTTTTTTTTTGTCTAAAACAGAAAAACCAACTCATTTTAATACATCCAGCATGTATTAGCACAGGAAAATTTGCTAGTAGACTGTCTTTCTATTTATTTGGCATTTTAAGTTTAAAAGTAAATGATAAAGCTTCTTTTCATGCATCCAGCATGTATTAGCACAGGAAATGAACATCATTAGACTGAGTTTTTCTTTTTTTGTGCTGTTTTTTTGGTCTAAAACGGAAAACAAACTTATTTTAATACATCCAGCATGTATTAGCACATGAAATGAACATCATGTGCTGTTTGTTTGGTCTAAAACGGAAAAACAAATTCATTTTAATACATCCAGCATGTATTAGCACAGAAAAATCTGCTAGTAGACTCTATCTTTCTATTTATTTGGCATTTTAAGTTTAAAAGTAAATGATAAAGCTTCTTTTCGTGCATCCAGCATGTATTAGCACAGGAAATGAACATCATTAGACTGAGTTTTTCTTTTTTTGTGCTGTTTTTTTGTTCTAAAAACGAAAAAACAAACTCATTTGAATACATCCAGCATGTATTAGCACAGGAAGTGAACATCATGTGTTGTTTTTTTTGGTCTAAAACGGAAAAACAAACTCATTTTAATACATCCAGCATGTATTAGCACAGAAAAATCTGCTAGTAGACTCTATCTTTCTATTTATTTGGCATTTTAAGTTTAAAAGTAAATGATAAAGCTTCTTTTCGTGCATCCAGCATGTATTAGCACAGGAAATGAACATCATTAGACTGAGTTTTTCTTTTTTTGTGCTGTTTTTTTGTTCTAAAAACGAAAAAACAAACTCATTTGAATACATCCAGCATGTATTAGCACAGGAAGTGAACATCATGTGTTGTTTTTTTTGGTCTAAAACGGAAAAACAAACTCATTTTAATACATCCAGCATGTATTAGCACAGAAAAATCTGCTAGTAGACTCTGTCTTTCTATTTATTTGGCATTTTAAGTTTAAAAGTAAATGATAAAGCTTCTTTTCATGCATCCAGCATGTATTAGCACAGGAAATGAACATCATTAGACTGAGTTTTTCTTTTTTTGTGCTGTTTTTTTGGTCTAAAACGGAAAACAAACTCATTTTAATACATCCAGCATGTATTAGCACATGAAATGAACATCATGTGCTGTTTGTTTGGTCTAAAACGGAAAAACAAATTCATTTTAATACATCCAGCATGTATTAGCACAGAAAAATCTGCTAGTAGACTCTATCTTTCTATTTATTTGGCATTTTAAGTTTAAAAGTAAATGATAAAGCTTCTTTTCGTGCATCCAGCATGTATTAGCACAGGAAATGAACATCATTAGACTGAGTTTTTCTTTTTTTGTGCTGTTTTTTTGTTCTAAAAACGAAAAAACAAACTCATTTGAATACATCCAGCATGTATTAGCACAGGAAGTGAACATCATGTGTTGTTTTTTTTGGTCTAAAACGGAAAAACAAACTCATTTTAATACATCCAGCATGTATTAGCACAGAAAAATCTGCTAGTAGACTCTATCTTTCTATTTATTTGGCATTTTAAGTTTAAAAGTAAATGATAAAGCTTCTTTTCGTGCATCCAGCATGTATTAGCACAGGAAATGAACATCATTAGACTGAGTTTTTCTTTTTTTGTGCTGTTTTTTTGTTCTAAAAACGAAAAAACAAACTCATTTGAATACATCCAGCATGTATTAGCACAGGAAGTGAACATCATGTGTTGTTTTTTTTGGTCTAAAACGGAAAAACAAACTCATTTTAATACATCCAGCATGTATTAGCACAGAAAAATCTGCTAGTAGACTCTATCTTTCTATTTATTTGGCATTTTAAGTTTAAAAGTAAATGATAAAGCTTCTTTTCGTGCATCCAGCATGTATTAGCACAGGAAATGAACATCATTAGACTGAGTTTTTCTTTTTTTGTGCTGTTTTTTTGTTCTAAAAACGAAAAAACAAACTCATTTGAATACATCCAGCATGTATTAGCACAGGAAGTGAACATCATGTGTTGTTTTTTTTGGTCTAAAACGGAAAAACAAACTCATTTTAATACATCCAGCATGTATTAGCACAGGGAAATCTGCTAGTAGACTGATTTTCTGTCTTTATTTTGTATTGTAAGTCTAAAATGAGATGAAAAAGATTATTTTATTATGTCCAGCATGTATTAGCACCGAACTTGACTTTGATAGATTGCATTTTGCTCTTTATGTGAATTTGTTTGAGGGTCTAAACTACACCGATAAGCTCTGGAGCTGTGAAGAACTGCAGTGGAAGGTCTGAGTAGATCCAGCATCCCTCAGCATAGGAGAGCTGCAGCTTGGCAGACTGTGTGTATTCTCTTAGTCTGAGGTCATTTATAGAAAACACTAAAAAGCTGAAGGCTGAAATGAGAAGAATAAAAAATGGAAAATGGATAAATGGAGCAGAAAGGAAAGGAAAAATACAGATGAAGAAACTGGTTAGATTTTTAGTCACAGCAGCTTTCAGCACTTACTTTCAGTCCGACGAAAAAGTAAGTCTTTCCTCGGGACGCTTTTCCTCTCACCGATGCCACTTTTTGGTCTCCTCTCCACAGTTAACCTCCCCAAACTTTCACTGCTTATCTCTCAGAAGGCTTCGTCCCAAATGGCGCCCTCCTGCCCTATGTAGTGCACTACGTAGGCCGTTAAGTGACGACCTCTGCGCGCGAACGGAGCATCATATGTGTAACACGACGCCCTTTGGGCTGGTTTTAACATCTGCTCCAGCAGTTGGGGGTGGGAGCAGTTGTACGACTCGCTTTAATGCCCTACGTAGGCAGCAGGGAGCCATTTGAGACGCAGCCCGAAGTCACGCCTCGCCTCCCTCACGCCCACCGTGCAGGAGCGGGGAGCTGGAAATGTATGCGGGGTCTGGGTCTTTATTTAACAAAGTTTCTGGAGATCCTTCAGCGCCATTAATGCGAGCGAAGTTGCTGAAAAGCAAAAAAAATAAATAAAATAATAATAAAAAAAAAGGGCACCGGGCGAGAGGTCGTGCGCCCCCTACCGGCCAACACTTGAGGTGCAATGCTGTTGTTCCTGTCTGAACTGATTTAGGGAAGACAGGAAGACAAAAAGGGACGTTGTCTGTTTCTGTGTGATTATTTTTTGTGCTAAGGGTGGTTGGACTGAAATTGGACTGATTGTGTTGTGACACTTTGTAGCTGTGAGTGTTTTTTAAATGGTTTTAATGGTGAGCAAATCATGTTTTCATGGGTGGAGCGCCCCCACGTGGTGAATCACAACAGCTTTCAAAAGAAATACTGAACTGGGCCCAGTTTCCAAAACCCATCTTAGTATTAAGACCAGCTTGACTGGTTGAGAGTTTAGTGTGATGCTAGCCTGACCCTTTAGGAATCATCTTTCTTGATATATTATCTTATGGCCTTGCTATTTTATCTTGTGGCCTCAATATATATTATCTTGTGGCTTCAATTTATTATCTTGTTGCTTCAATATATTATTTTGAGCCCCTAATATATTAACTTGTGGTCTCAAAATATTATCTTGTGGCCTTAATATATTATTTTGTGGCCTTAATGTATTATCTTGTGGCATTGGTTTGTGATATTATGGCCTTAAAATTATTATATTGTGGCATGAATATATATTATCTTGTGGCCTCAATATATATTATCTTGTGGCCTCAATATATATTATCTTATGGTGTTGATATATTATCTTGTGGCCTCAATATATTATTTTGTGGGAGTAGTGTGTGATTTTCTATTAATATATTAGATTGTTGCATCAATATGTATTGTCTCATGGCTTCAATATATTAACTTGTGGCCTCAATATATATTATCTTGTGGCCTCAATATATATTATCTTGTGGCCTCTATATATTATCTTGTGACATCAATATGTATTGTCTCATGGCGTCACTATATTATCTTGTGGCCTCAATATATTATTTTGTGGCCTTAATATATTTTCTTGTAGCTTCAGTTTATTATATTGTGGCTTCAATTTATCATGTTGTGGCCTCAATAAATTATTTTGAGACCCTAATATATTAACTTGTGGCCTCAATATATTATTTTGTGGGATTAGTATGTGATAATGTGGCCTTAATATATTATATTGTGGCATCAATATGTATTGTCTCATGGCTTCGATATATTTTCTTGTGGCCTTAATATATTTTCTTGTGGCTTCAGTTTATTATATTGTGGCTTCAATTCATCATCTTGTGGCCTCAATGTGTTATCTTGTGGACAGGCGGATGGACAGACATATGGACGGACAGATAGACAATCACTGTCAGAATGAACCAAATTTAGCAAAGAAGAAGAAAAAGAGAGTGTGAACTGGCAGAGCGTCTCTTCACTGTGAGAGATATAAAACAGAGACCAGTCCAGCTCAGTGACCACAGTCTAGTCTTAGAAAAGGACAGATATAATAAATCTTGGCCGGCCAGAGAGAGAGAGACAACACGACAATGGTCACTGAGGCCGAGCTGGAGCTGCTTCCTCTGTGGAAAACATCAAGATTGGAGAAGAAAAGATTAACGCTTAACTTCTTATGATTTTCAGAAGATCAAGATTCCATCTTGTGGCCTCAAAATATTATCTTGTGGCCACCCCTTTTGAAAAACAACCAGCAGGTCACATTAGGGGCTCCCTATCCTGAGGTACAAACTGAGGTACGTCATTTTTTATTTGCAATTTTTCATAGAAACTGCTGCATTCTTAGACTTCGGAGTAAATTTGTACAGTTCTGATTTTGTAAGCATGTCATGAAAGCTATCTGGAGCTCAGTCTGTGGGTCTGCGGAACTCTTTACCCTCCAATAACACCCATGTTTCTTCACCCTCACAACCAGGCTGAGAAAGGCTGCCAGGAAACAGCAGAAGATCTGAGAGCATCATTGAGCAGAAGAACAACTCCAGGCAAAGAGCAGCATTGAAATCAGGCAAGAACCTCCTTCTTCTGATGTCTGATGTTGTGTGTCTCCCTTCATTGCTTCATCATGCCAGATTTGTTTTAGTTCAGGAAGAACACAAGGTTCTAAGGGTTCTGTAAATACATTTAATAAGGTTTTTTTAAGTGGATCAGCTGATGTCTTGTTGGTAATCCTTGAGCAAGGCCCTTTACCCTCTCTGCTCCCCGGGCGCTGGAGTTGGCTGCCCACCGCTCTGGGTGTGTGTGTACTCACTGCCCCTAACACGTGTGTGTGTGTGTGTGTGAGTGTGTGTTCACTACCAGATGGGTTAAATGCGGAGGACACATTTCGCTGTACAGTCCACACTGTACAGTGACAAATACGTGCACCTAATGCCGCAGTTCTACCCGTGACCTGTTAAACCAATGGGGTTTAGGAGCTGCAGACCAGGGCTCCCACCACCAGTAGGCTCTCTTAACCTCAGTTAACCTTGTCCTTAGAACTTGCCTTGCCTTCTGAAGGCTAGACTGCAGTACAGCGGGCCTATGAAAACTCTCCGGAAAGGCCCCGCCTCATGCTATTACGGCACTTAGGATACATCATTTGCGTCTTCCAAATCATTACAACCTCGGCCACTTTTCTGGGTTGTATATGAAGAATGAAGGGTCCTTCTATGGCATAGCAGCCTGGAAATGCAGCCTAGAAATGCAACCTAGGCAAATCAGGCACAATTTGGTGGGGACATTGTCCCCACATTTATCTTTGATGGTGAACACAGTGATGTCCGTGCTTGTTTCCATCCAACCAAGAACATCCAACAGAGGTTCATCCACAGTTTTAAACTGAAGAACCCCTAACTTTTAGCCAATGAGCCGATTAGCTTGCCAGCCCTATCAGCTCTCTGTAGCTAGAATGCTAGCCTGGCCTAAGCCTGGCCCAAACCACAGTATCAGCATAGCCTGTATATAAGAGTGTGCTGTTAAAAGTATAAGATCCTTGAGGATCTCTTAGGGCTTCTTCAGAGTGAAACTGTGGAGGAACCTCTTAAGGTGCCTTTTCTTGAAGGTTCCTCAAAGAACCTTAAGTGGTTCCTTCACTGTTTCAAACTGAAGAACCCTAAAACTTCAAGGATCTTATACTCTTAACACTGCGGTCTAGATGGCAGTGGCACATAATACGCTTAAGTAATAATACTTATTAAGTAAGTTTATATTACTGTTACTTTATTCAAAATATGCCCAGTGGTCAGTGCCCTGTGCTGCAGCTCCTAAACAGTTCTGGGTCAAGGCGTCCCAGATAATACTGTGAAATTCCCAACAACCAAAAACACGGCATCTGTTTATACTGTATATATATTATGATATAAATATCATAACTGAAACTTTAGAGCCTTGTGTTCCTCCTGTAGATGCAGCTTGAATCTATGAAGATCATGAAAGATCAGGTCATTCACAGTGCAGTGCCAGCATCCACCACCAGGTGACCGTCAGCACTCCCAGCACTCACCACAGTAGCAGTAAAGCATTCGTAGCAGAACATTTTAGAAGAGTGCACTTTTTAACCCCTCGAAAGTGTATGGGGAAGGTTGTGAGGGTGATGGTGTAGTAAAAATCCAGCAGATTATTAATGAAACCCAACCCAGCAGCTCCACACTGTGCTTTAAAACCCCCAGCTTTAAGTTCAGGGTGGAGCTCCAGTCTCACAAAGCAGCTCAGTTAGAGCTTCACCTCCAGCGTTCAGTGTTCTTCTCTAAGTAGAGCTCATGTAGCACATCAGAAGAGCAGGGGGTCTGGTAGGAACCCACCTGACTTCACTGCTGCTCTGTCTGCTGCTGGTTGTCTGGACTTGTGCTTGAAGATGATGTTCTTGGATCTTCATATCTTGTGTTCATAAGGAGTCTAAAATAGCTCAGATCCAATAATTTTATTTATCTTGAGGAATGTGGTGAGCTGTGGAGCTGAAACGTGGTATTAAAGGTTAATATTAATATACGCCACCTGCTGATACATGGTCACATCATCAAGAAGCAGAAGATGTTTAGATATAAACATATATATGGACAATCACTGGAAAATATGATTATTATTATTAATATTATTATATAGTTTAATTTCAGGTTGACTTCATGTATTACATGTAAGTACAGCGTACTTATGCTACATCTATATATCCACACACATACATATTATTACATTATTACTGGTGATGTTAAAAGTACTAAAGTAGGATGCTACATATATGTCTCTACATCTATATATTCTTAAAAGTACATATCTATTTAATGTACTATTCACTATATGTATTTTATTTACTTTAAGGAATATATGTACATAAATATATAATATAACAAATTATAACTACAGCAATGTAGTATTTTAAAAATGCATACATATGTAAGTATTCTATATAATTTATTACTACACATCTTTTTGTATATATAAAGCATAAACATATAGAAAATGTGTACTTAAATGTATACATATAGAAATAAATTAGTATGTTTGTGTGTATATATATATATATACATATATGCATAACGTGTGTAAATATCCTATATAGTTTATTACTACACACGTTCTGTGTATAGATATAGATATATACACATCTATATTGTGTATATATATAAAGTATACACGTTATATAAAATGTGTACTTCATATACATATATATAAAGATGAGTATGTATATATATATATATAAATATATATATATATGCGTAACTTATGTAAATATGCTATATAATTAATTAATAATATAATAAATAAAGTACACACAAATATATAAAATGTGTACTTCATATATACATAATGTATATAATATATAAATGCATAACTTGTGTAAATACTTATATTACCACACATCTTTATGTATGTGTATATATATATATAAAATATAAAATGTGCACTACTTAGCTATATACATAGATTCGATAAGTATGTTTTTTTTTATATATAAATATAAATGCATAACCTATGTAAATATACTTACATCACTACACATCTTTATGTATAATATATTATATATTATACATAAAGATGTGTAGTGATGTAAGTATATTATAGTAAATATACACAACGTATACTTTATACATAAGTAAAGATATGAGTATACGTGAGAAGACAACATCAATAGAACATTAATAATAAACACAGACCATTTTTTTTTGGTTTCATTTTTATTTTTATACTAAAATGCAGAGAAATTCTTAACATGTCAATGAAAAACAAAGACACCGAGGAAAACAACAAAACAAAAACAAAAACAAAACAAATCTGTACTGGACCAATAAATAAATAACATGTTTGTTCTGTTTAGTATTTACAGGAAATCACAATCGTTAGCAGTATTTACAAAAAAAATTATAATCTGACAAACGTAAGCTAAGTAGGACGTCCTCACACACACACACACACACACACACACACACACACACACACACACACACACACACACTCTCTCTTAATAATCCATCTATACAGATTGATAAAGGAACAAATGTTAACATAGGGCATGTGTGCTATATACAGTTAAGAGTAGTACTCCGCTGATCACTGGACTACTGGAACTGGCCCTTCCACCTTAAGTGGTGCGGCAGCTCCAGTTCCAGTAGTCGGTGGAGCCGACTTCAGCCTGGATTTAGGGTTTAGGTTTAGTGTAGGACGACTCTCCCACTGCTGACTACGGTCTAACCGGCTCGAAAGGATTTGACAATGTTGAACACAAAGCCTAATCGGATTTGTGTGTCGTGGACAGAGGTAGAGACAGTGTGTTGTGTTCTCAGAATCGCAAGAAAAGAAGTTGTACAAAAACCCAAACGCCACTTTTGCTGCCTAAACATCTCGCTGGTGATAGTCTGGACGCAACCAAAATGTGTGTGTATATATATACATACATACACACATATACATACATATATATATACATATATACACACACACTACATACTATATATATATAAAGCCAGTAGAGAAGGGGGGGGGGGGTCGCTTGCCTGCCTTACTGCCCCCTCGCCCCTACTGTAGAGTTAGCACTAGTACACACACACCCCCCCCACACCCCCCCCCCCCCCCCCCCTTCATTCAGCATGGGACGGTCCTTCGCTCAGCTGTCAGTTGAACTTTTTTTTTTTGTGTATAAAAACAAATCATATATATAAATCATATATATAAAAGTTCATAAAGTCCTTCACCGCCTTACTTCTTCTTGGCAGCCTTCTTCGCCTTGGCTACTTTGGGCTTGGCTGCTTTAGGCTTCACCGGTTTGACCTTCTTGGGGCTCTTGGCCACTTTCTTAGCCGCCGGCTTCTTCACCTTCTTCGGGCTCTTGGCGGCTTTCTTGGGCGCCGGCTTCTTCACCTTCTTGGGCGCCTTCTTGGGCTTGGCCGCCTTAGCCACCGCCTTCTTGGGCTTGGCCGCCTTGGCCGGAGCCTTCTTGGCGGCTGCGGGCTTCTTGGGCTTCGCCACGGCTTTCCTGACCGGCTTCTTGGCGGCCGCCGCCGCCGCCGCCGCCGCCGCGGGCTTCTTGCTGACTTTGAAGGAGCCCGACGCTCCGGTGCCTTTGGTCTGCACCAGGGCGCCCTTCTTCACCAGCGACTTGAGCGCCAGTTTGACGCGGGCGTTGTTCTTCTCCACGTCGTAGCCGCTGCCGGCCAGAGCCTTCTTCAGCGCGGCCAGGGAGACCCCCTTGCGCTCGCTGGAAGCTGCCACCGCCTTCACGATGAGGTCCGAGACGCTCGGGCCGGACTTCTTCGGCTTCGCGGCGGGCTTCTTCCTCGGCGCCTTGGCCGGCGCTGCCGCCGCGGGTGCTGGTGCGGTCTCTGCCATGGTCGGAGGGTGGGGGAGCCGGTCAGTCGCCACTCGCGCGTAGAGAGGAAAGTTGTAGTAGTGGTGGTGGTGGTGGTGGTGGAGGAGGTGGTGGTGATGGGCGGAAAGAGGCGCCGTCCAAAGCAAAAGTCAGTGTTTACGTCCCCGCGGCCGAGGGCGGGATTTAAGCGAGCGATGAGAACCTTACAGACTCAACCGCCCGCACGGCGGCTCCCCAGCAGCGGAGAGGCGCCTTCAGATGTGTTTTCTTACCCGGAGAAACGCGATAATTTCCACGTTAACCGGCCACGGATCGCCGTGCCGCGGGGACGGATCGATAGCTGACTTCTTGGTTTTCGCAGCCGCTTCGTGGTTCGCCGCCTTGGGCCGCCCGTTCGGCGCGAAATGCTCAAAACGTAGCCAAATCTGCATGGAAAGTGTGTGGGAAAGATCGTACTTCCTCCACTCTTTCAAAGATTATACGTTCAATTTCGCCACGGAGGGCGGCCAGTCTGGTCGGCCGACGTGGAGAAGACCCTCAGCTACAGGCTTGTCTCGATTTTAAGGAGACATCCCTCAAGCAGGAGGGCTTTTCCCCCATTTTCGACAGCCGAGGTAGCACAGCTCCTCGCTGTCGCCATTGCAACCTCCCTTAATCTCAAAGATTCTTTCTTCAGCCACCGAAACACCGAGCGGGACTTATTTTCCCCCAACATTTCAACCGAGACACGAAAATAAACGAGCAAAATCGCCCCGTTTAGCAGAAAAACCAGCTCCGAGTCTGCGCCGTTTAGTTTGGGGACTATGCTTAGCTAGCATTGTCTGGGAGGTACTAGCACCCCACCTAGGCTAGTCGTGGTGGCTGGCTTGTAACTCGGTAGTGTCCTGAAGTAAAATCTTGGAATATCTGTGTTTTATGATCACATTTTGAAATATGGTCATAATCTAGCAGCACTGCACTCGATATTCATCCTAAACAAGCCCTGGGTTTATGATAAAGGGCTCTTTGAGCACTCTTCAGCTGGACGTAGCTTAGCCTCTCAGTGGGGCCCATGGAGTTGCAACAATGGCCTCATTGAAGTTCCCAGCATCCATTCCCACGTCTGAAGATTAATATTGTATATTTTTATGCACATTATTTTGCGTATATCGTGCATGATTACAGTCTGATCTGACCCGTCCTCCTCTCTGTGTTGCAGTAAACAGCAGATCAGATGGGCTGACTCTGGTTTAGTCAGGGTCAAAGACCACCGCAGGCCTGCTGGACCCACTCTACAACCTTGACCTCTGTTTCTTCACAAGCATTTGTCTGTAATGAACACCACGGCATTGCATTTCTGCAATATGGTCCCCCCCCCCGCTGTAGTAAACGAAAGAAAGTGGCCACAGGCCTAATGCATTTGGGCCCGCTGTAGTTTCCCCGGGTATACGTCTTTATAAGCGCTAAGCGCTGTATCACACCACTGTTACAACAGGTATCTAAACACAAGGTGAAAATGTTGTGTTAGATATACAGCACATCGATATAGTGTCGTAGAGTATTGCTATAGATCCTTCAGACGTTACACCGTGCAGCTTTTTAGGCTAAGCAGCGTGCTAACATCAAATTTGGGCTAGCCAAATCCTTCGTTGATGAGGAAAGGCCCAGCAAACGATAAGCCAGGAGATCCAATGTCGTGGGTTTAACATAAACGTAGGTTAACTTGACGCTAGGACCAGGTTTGGGTCGGCTTGGCGTATTTTTACCGAGCTTTGAACTCCGATATTATGATATGACGGGTTAAATAGGTTCATAATTCCAGGATGATTTAGTATGACGGGCTTAGTCCAGTGCCACCAAATCAATAGATAAATAAGCAAACCATACAGGCTACCAGGTTTCACAGGTTTATGGAGATTAGCCTCTTCTTTTAGTTCTATTCTAGCACCAGCTCCGAGTCTACGCCGTTTAGTTTGGGGACTATGCTTAGCTAGCATTGTCTGGGAGGTACTAGCACCCCACCTAGGCTAGTCGTGGTGGCTGGCTTGTAACTCGGTAGTGTCCTGAAGTAAAATCTTGGAATATCTGTGTTTTATGGTCACATTTTGAAATATGGTCATAATCTAGCAGCACTGCACTCGATATTCATCCCAAACAAGCCCTGGGTTTATGATAAAGGGCTCTTTGAGCACTCTTCAGCTGGACGTAGCTTAGCCTCTCAGTGGGGCCCATGGAGTTGCAACAATGGCCTCATTGAAGTGAATCAAAATCAAATCAAATCTCATTTATTGCCATATCACTTTACACAGGTGCAGCCTAGCAAAACAACAACGAATACGAATAAGTAAATAAATAAACACAAATAAAAAAGCATACAGGTGATCACATTGTAGAGGTTTAAGAAAGTAAGCCTCCTTAGTTTGTATGCTTTGGGACGCCAGATCAGTTGGCTTAATGCTAGCAGCGAGTTTGGCCTAGTTTGGCCACTACAGCCTAATAATCATATGTAAAATGAATAAATAATCAAGTTAACACGTTTGACGATCTTAGATCTTAATACATAAGGCGGAAACCCTGCTTCA
Organism: Salminus brasiliensis; assembly: GCF_030463535.1. NCBI lineage: Eukaryota > Metazoa > Chordata > Actinopteri > Characiformes > Bryconidae > Salminus > Salminus brasiliensis. The sequence continues at coordinate 33,187,696 of NC_132897.1, forward strand.
ATGTGCTTATAACATGATGAGTGCCTTGGTGTAACAGGGTAATTAGCGTGATGCTAGGACACGGTGGTAGTTGACTACCTTATTCAGTTACAAAAACAGACCATGTTGGATGTGGACATATAAAGAAAGAAATAAAAATACCAAGCGTCTAGATCAGTTTAAAGAGGTTTTGGTTAAGTCAGTCAGTGTGAATGCAATTATATTATTAATATTTGAACTCTAGCTAGCAGGCCATCCCGTGCTATAGGTTTAAGGAGAGGAGCCTGGTTTTGGAGTATAGCTTAACTAACTTCATGCTAACACCAGTTTTTCGTTGACTACATTCTTCAGAGATAAAAACCAGTGTAATTAAGTAATAAATAATCAGGCCAAGCTGTTTTAAGGATAGGAACCTGTTTAAGCATCTTGTGTTTTAGCTGGCTGTAGTTAGCGTCATGCTAGGACCAGGTGTGGGTTGAGTCGGCCTGTGTCAAAAAGTAAATGTATAAAAATAAAAAAATGAAAGCTAGTCGTGTTTCAGGGGTTTAAGAAGATGCGCCTGATGTAACATCCAACACGTCTGTTTTGTAAAAAGGTAATTAGCTTAATGCTAACCCCTATATGATGTATTCGACCTCATTACAAATGAATGAATAAGATATTTGATAGATTTAGGGAAAGGACCCTGTTTTAACATGTCTGTTTTGGAACACCAGGTCTGTTAGCACAATGCTAACACCAAGTTGACTGTTTTTCAGATATTACAAAAACATAATGCAGCCAAATAAATAAATAAATTATGTCAGTTTGCTAACCCTTTGTTAGCTTTAATTAACTGAATGCTAGGACCAGTTTTGGGTTGAGTCCATCAGTGTCAACTAATGAATAACAATAATAATAAATATGTTTAAAAAATAATTACGTAAAAATAAATAAGGTTAGGCACGTTTAACGACAAAATGTCCCCTTTTTTTATTATTTATTTTATTTAGCTTAATGCTAACACCAGGTTGGGGCTCCTGTTTGATTGTGAAAAAAAGGCAGTACGGCCCTAATAAATAAATGAATTAGATATTATATTTCACAGGTTTATTAAAATAAGCCTGATTTTACCTTTGGAAAAACAGGTTACTTAGCATAATGCTAATGACCTTTTTTTGTTTGTTTGTTTGTTTGTTTTAGCTATGGTAGGCAGCCTAAACTGTTATGCTACTTTACCTGTTTCCACATTAATAAACAAAGAAATCATTTAATTCATTAACTTTTAATTCATTAAAGTTATACAACTAAAAAAAACAGACAATATAAGACAACATTTTAGTTTGACAGTTTTAATGAATGTAATGGCAGCATTTAAAAAACGTTTTTGTTCAATAGCAATAAAAAAATTATACAGATATATGAAGGAATTAATGAAATAAACATTTTTATGATTTAAGATTTAAAAAATCAAAACGAATCTGCTAATTAAACATATTTACAAACAGTAAAATTATAAACAAACATTATTTATTATTATTATTATTATTATTTTCACAGCACTTCTGTAGACATTCAGCTGAGCCCGGTCTCCAGCCCTACCGTTCAGTAAGTCTAAAGCTCCCCACAATCTGGAGGGGCTGGGTTTGGCTCTTTTTCGGAACAAGAGGGCGGCCCTTAAAAGAGCCTTTGAGTTTTAGTTTCTGTTTCCGCGGGCGGTCCGGGTGTGGTTTAGCCACCGAAGCCGTAGAGAGTGCGGCCCTGGCGCTTCAGGGCGTACACCACGTCCATGGCGGTGACGGTCTTCCTCTTGGCGTGCTCGGTGTAGGTGACCGCGTCCCTGATCACGTTCTCCAGGAACACCTTCAGCACGCCGCGCGTCTCCTCGTAGATCAGACCGGAGATACGCTTGACGCCGCCGCGGCGAGCCAGACGGCGGATGGCCGGCTTGGTGATCCCCTGGATGTTATCGCGGAGCACTTTACGGTGACGCTTGGCGCCTCCCTTCCCGAGCCCCTTACCGCCTTTTCCTCGGCCGGACATCCTCTCGCAGCTTCCTCTGGGTTTTTCTTCAGTCGCACAGCAGACGGAGCAACAGCACGACGCGCTCGCCGGGCTGTGGCTTATATACGCACGACGCGGACCTAGTGGAAACCACGCGGTGCGCGTTTGGCGCCGTGCCAAAGAGGCTGGATCGTATGTAAAAGTGAGGTTGCGGGTTCGTTTTCGTGGACTTCTGAATGATTAACACCATTAGAGCCCAATTATTTATAGTAATTAAACACATATATGCCTGTATGTCACATTTAAATAAAAAGAAACACCCTAAGCAGAAAGCAGGTGCTCTTTTATTGTGTGGTGGGCGGCTCTTAAAAGAGCCTTTGTGCATGTGTGTGTGTGTGTGTTGGGGGGGGGGGGGGGGGGGCACTGTGGCGTTCTTCACTTTGAGCTGGTGTACTTTGTCACTGCCTTGGTGCCTTCGGACACGGCGTGCTTGGCCAGCTCTCCGGGCAGCAGGAGGCGCACGGCGGTCTGGATCTCCCGGGAGGTGATGGTGGAGCGCTTGTTGTAGTGAGCCAGGCGGGACGACTCTCCTGCGATGCGCTCGAAGATGTCGTTGACGAAAGAGTTCATAATGATCATCGCCTTGGACGAGATGCCCGTGTCTGGGTGGACCTGCTTCAGCACTTTGTACACATAGATGGCGTAGCTCTCCTTGCGCGACTTTCTGCGCTTCTTGCCCCCCTTCCCGGCTGTTTTGGTCACAGCCTTCTTGGACCCTTTCTTGGGCGCTGCTTTAGCTGGCTCCGGCATGCTGGGACATCAGTATTGGTCCGCGGAGGAGAAGAGGCACGGCACATGACCCGGACTCGGCAAATTGTGTTTATATACAGCGCGTATGCAAATTGCGCGAACGAATCCTGATTGGTCACACTGTTCTTCTTCGTTCCTATTGGCTGCCTGTGGCTGGCGACGTTCTGCTGCCTCGTCCTATGCTGAGGCGACTGAGCCACGCTAGATACTGCTGGAGCGGTGCTGTGTTTTTACCCCCACCCTCCCTCTCCCCTCCCTCTCCCTTAGCCCAAACCGGTTAGAACCGGATGGAGGAACAAAGACACATGAAGTTGGGTCATGCAAAGCAGATGATACACAGATTATAACCCACTGATCTCCACACTCAGGGTTAGATTTGATAGGATTTTTATTGTACGATGGCATTTCAACATGGACAAAGCTGACATGTGAAGTATTTAGGCTAGGCTAAACATATTTGCTCCGTATTTCTGAGCTGCAACCCTTTACAGTGACGAGTAGACAAACAGACACCCGAACAAGCTACCTGCTGAGAGAGGCCTAGTGTAGGCCTAGTACAAAAATAAAGAGACGCATGGATGGGACGGAGCGCCTGTAAACGTCCACCGCTGTCCGGCCTGTAATAGACACCCCCTCCAGAGGTCAGCTGTCGTCCGATCTCAGCGGCTGGAGATGAGAACAGAGAGCAGGCCGATCACTAAGCAAGCTGTGGCGTAGATATGATGGTGGCTAGCCAGAGACGCAATCTGCTGTAACCTTTTATACATCATACGTTATAATGAAGTGATCAGCCGAAAACAAAGACACCATGACAAATCGTGTGTGTGCAGGCACTCGAAAACACACCCACCCTGTACTCCCCCTCCTCGCTCCTGGGCTCTGGACGCTGCCACGTCTGATTGGCCAGGATTTTCAACACGACCAAGGCGAAGGCGACGATGACGACGCCCAGAGAATTGGCAAGCACTGCCTCTGGAGGCAGCTCGGCGTACGGCCGCGTCTCATTGGTGGTCTTCTTTCTGAAGGTGAGGACCAATAGCAGAGCAGGTTTTGTACGGGGGACAATGTCCCTTATGCTTGGTCTCCGTGTTCACAGAGACCGACTACAGCAAGTCAGATAAGCTAACCTCAGACTGCCCGAGCCTGTGGATGGCATTCAGGCCTACGCTGACCACAGCAGCGCCTTAAAGGGGAAGTCCACCTGTTTTTAAACTTGTAGTATGATGAAATGGTTAAGGTGTGAACCGAGCCTTTCAGAGTGGGGCTGGTCTGAAATGCTCCGTTCTAGAGAAACGTGCCCCGTCGGAACTGTTCACAGTGGTGGTGAATGGAACCAGACGTCTGAACCTCTAAAAGCTCCCTTGTAGGAAGATATTAGAGGACATTAAAGGGTCAGCTGTCTCAATTTTTATGACTGACTTTTTATGACTCCATTGATGGTGGAGGGATATTAGCAGGGTGTTGTAAGGGAAAATAGTCTACTAGTGTTCCCCTGGTCCCTGTTTGAGATGTGTGATGATGCTAACTGGCGTGGTATTAGCTTTCATTAGTTATCTGCTAAACTGCTAGCACTAAGTCTATTAGAGATAACAGGAACATATTACTCAGCTGCTACCCAGCCAGCATGCTGATGTGGTGCTCACCTGGTGACCCTGCTGGGATTCCCATATGGGCCCCATTGATAAAGCCCACCTTAGGCAGCGTACAACCCAGACAGGGCCCATGTTTAACCCCGTCCTGGTCCCATCACGACCCTGGCAGGCATCCGTATAGACAAAACTTTCTGGTCTCCAGTTGGGCTACCCATAGACAGACTCCACATGGGCATGCTAGCAGGGTAATAATTACTGGGTATGTCTTTCAGTGTGGCCACTCCCCCCCAGCCTACCTTGTCCTATGTGTTCTACTTTAATTGACTGCCTGGCCTTGGTGTTGTAAGCATTGAGAGCAAAGTACCACAATCCTTGTGGTTGTATGCTGGCTGGGAACCAGAGCAATCAGTCTTGCGACTCAACCAAGACCAATTTAGGACTAAACTGTCGAGATTTATCAGTAAAAGTTACAAAGCTGACTCATAAGGCTGCTTCGCACCATAAACACATTTAACGTGTCCTTGTTCAACAAAGCTTAACGTTTTTAGAAAGTGTCTGAAATTCGACAGCAGAACTATTATTGGGTGTGTAATATCAGGTGGTGCTGAGGCGTGATCAAACCCACAGTATTGCAGAAGTGAAGCTGGGGAAATACCCACCTCCGATACAAAGGGCAGTCTGACAACAACAAGATTAATTCCCTTTAGACCTTTGCTATGTGACCCGTCATATGACCAGCAGGAAGCTGGCCAAACATTACTAGCAGGGCACTGAATGGTGTAAATTCAATAATATATATAGACCTAACCAAGTTCACCCTGGTGGTCTGGTTTGGTGGTCACTTACAGAACAAAAAACAGCTTCTCGTTGATCCCCGAGATGCAGGACACCACGCTGAGGACGAGGATAGTGGCTCCCATCCACACGTGAGCAGGTTTGACTAAGACGCGCAGAGCCACTGGAGAGCAGGGCAGGAGGAACGCCCCGAAACCTGCAGCCCACTGAACACAGCAGGAGAGGACAGAAGCATAGTGCAGTTTAGCCACACAAACTCTGCACTTAGCTTGAGTATTCTTCCCAAGAGGCAAAGCTGACGCTCTGTTTGGAGACTAGCACCAGAGCTGGACCTGAATGACATTGCATGTCCTCCAGCTTAGCTTAGGAATGAGGCTAATATACTATAGAATAGGACTCTCTGGCGCAGGTGTCCCAATACTTTTGTCCTTTTAACGTATAACTTCAGATTAGATATAAATACGCAGCCGTAACTGCGGCGCACCTGCGTGGCGAAAAGGATGGTGGTGACGATTCCCACCCAGCTGTGTAGGGAGTAGAGGTTGGGGGTGTTGTTAGCGTTGTGGAAGTCAAACACTGCACACAGGCCCAACACGGCGAAGAGCAGAGACAGCAGCAGCAGACCGGCGTGCAGTAGCTTCCATGGCTTCTTATTCTGGCCCCAGGTCAGCGGGATACGGTACACCACAGCAGCTGGAGATCAGGGGAAAAAAAAAAAAGAACAAAGGAATTAGTGTGGCTGATTTATGGACATGGGGTCCTGAGGTGATGCTCTTTTTCACGGTGGGCATCATTAGCTACCTAGCACCTAGTTTTTTACTCTAGGATCGTCTGATCTCAGCAATCGTCTGATCCCTTTAGACCCGTCCAGATTCACGTCTCCCTATTTTTTCCAGGTGGATGTCGCCTCAAGTCAGGAAAGAAGGTATCAGAACTCCTCCTCCTCCAGTGGATGTCAAAAACTCTCCGGATCAGGTTTATCACCATCATCCTTCTACTCTGCATGGTTTGCAGTGCAGCAGCAGCACCACCAGCTTTTAAAAAAAGGTTAGCTACACCTCACACACCATGGCAAAACACAGATAATGAGAGTTTTGGCAATAAGCAAGTCCTCTCCATCCAGAACCATGCCATTATCAGTTTGCTAGCTAAGCAGCGGAAGCAGGGAGGCGGTCGCTATGGTAACCAGAAAAGCATACGCTTCGGCAGGTGGTAGACTGTGGTACCGAACGTGCCACTTCGACACATTTCGATGTGTAGAGGTCAGGAGACCATCTTTGACGTGTGCCTGGGGTAAAAAGCCCATGATGATCATCACCCCACCTCACCTCATTAACCCCCAACTCATCCCAAAAGTACAGGATGGAGCTCCACCATCCATCGTTCCAGAGAGCACCGCTCCACAGCTCAGCGTTGGGGGGTTGCTGTATACCCCCTTGGAGGCTTGGGGCTTCAAATGTCTGGCTGATGGTTTGAGGTTATGCTGAAGAATTCTGAGGTAGTCCTCAATCTTCACTAGTCCACCATCAGAAAAAACGGCCCCACCCAGAGCTTGACGCTACCACCACCACCATGCTTAACAGCAGGTACAGTGTTCTGGAGGTTGAATGCCTCCACTGACCATCAAACATTCCTCCAGAAAGCTTTTTCTGTGTCCATGTGTGGTTCGGCGGCAAGCGGTCTCTGACCATCTGAACCGATTTCCTCTCAGCTGAGAGGGACGGTTTGGGTCAGTCTTGGTTTGGTGTGGTTCTCCTGCCCCCTGAAAGGGCCTGTTTCCTCGCTTATTAGCAAACTCAAACATTTCTTTCCGCTTTCAGGGACGTTTTTGGTCGGTTACTGCATGTTAGGCTTGTTCCCCTCTTTTGGTTTTACTGGTTTTATTGTTCCTTCTCGCTCCGACACGCCTTTCTGTCAGAGTCAACAAACACAGAGTCTCGGCTGTAGTCTGTCATTTTAATCAGGTGAACTGCGGCAGACCTCCAAGACCGGAGACCATCCATTACCAGCACCACTGTTGCTACACATAACACTGTAAACAGCCTCACCGTTGCCGTAAAGCACCACCAGCCCCACCACCATCAGCACGGGGTGCCAGTTGAACTGCTTGGCTTGGTGATCCCATGCGAAGCCCCCGCGGAAGCTGGCATTCCAGTGGACCACCAGCACCACACATACCACACTCAGGACCAGGCACAGCAGGTAGGCTGAGTAGAAAGCCATCGTGGCCTTCATCGCGGAACCTAAAAAAATATATAGATAGATATTTAACTTGGTAGTATTATTGGGGGGGGGGGGGTATAGGTTAGATCCCCAGGAGTCCCAGAGAGCAGGCGTGGTTGGATGGCCCTCCCCCTGCCCCATCCCTCAGCATGGGCGATGCTAGCCAGTGTTGGAGCGCTCTCCTCCAAGCATGCTCAGCTCCAGTGGTGTCGTGTTCTCGGCCGTCCCCAGCATGGCTTTAACGCAAGGCGCCGAGGTCACCTGCATGCCTGAACGGACTGACCCGTTCCAGGGGATTAAGCAGCCTCTAAATCCAGCACTTACCTCTCTGAAAGCCTCGGATACAGATCTGAGCGGGTCGGTTTCCGCAGTGATGCTCTCTGGCTGTAATTTCTGAAGATCTCCCATGCAAAAGCAGACCTTCCAACACTGTCATATGGGGCGGAAGGTTCCCCTTTCGGTGACGTCACAGGCCAAACAGCCCCTCTGCGGTACTTAAAAAAAGCCCTCCATCCTGATTTCACTTCTCCTTTCCTGCCCTACAGCCCTCTTTCTCGCTTTCAAGCGAGGAGCTGACCAGGTGCTGCTGCACTCCACTGCACTGAAGGTGGGGCAACACCTGTCCCAGAGTTCAGAGTGACGTCAGAGAGTGGGCAGACTGGGGTCACTGCCTTAATCCTAAATATGAAGCTATTAAAGGTCAACTGAGCCCTTTCTGGAGCTAGACAGCCTTAACACTCCTGTAATATTGTGTGTGTGTGTGTGTGTGAATGTGTGGGGGTGTGTGTGTGTGTGTGTGAAGTTCGCATGTGAGCATGTGACCTCCTTCCTGTTTACTAGCTACGTAACTGCGCTCGCTAGCGCTAGCCAGTTAGTTAGCTAGCTAGCACTAATATAGACTATAGCAGTGGTCGCCGGAGACCCCTCACCCTTTAACACCCCCCCCTCCCTCCCTAACACGAACATTTCAGTTGGGGTCGGCGCTAAAAAGAAGCACTTATAGAGGTCAAACACAAACGGGGACCTGTAACACGCACCTCTGGGGACTTTCCTCGTTAGCCAGCCAGCTAACTAGCTAGCGTCGTTATCTAACGTACTTCCTGACTGCGGAGCGCGGTGCGACGTGGGAAATGTAGTTTCCCGAGCGAGTGGAGGAAAGGAGGAAGCAGAGTAGTGCGTGGAGTAGAGCGTTTAACAAAGAATATATTTATTTTATTATATTTATTTTAGTTTAACGTTATATTTATCTCTTAATTAAATTTTTTTTTTAATTATTTTTTTATTTATTTATTGTATTTGTTAGTCTTTAGTTTTCCTCCTCATATATTTGCATATTTTTCGTTTCATTCGAGGTCAACATCTATCTAGCCATCAATCTACCCTATTAATCTACAGATCTATCTATCTGTCCATCATCCTTATGAATATTATACAACATCACATCAACTGTCCTCTAGTGGTCTGATGCAGTAGCGCCCTCTAGTGGACTATAACGACTGTTACAGTGCTGCAGTTACTACAATAGCACACTCCCACCTACCTTCCCTCAGAATCGGATTCAGCAGACCAGTGAAAGGCTTTATACTTGTAAAAAATAAATGTATTTATTACATAAATAGTTCATTATTAAGGCACACACGTACAGCAGCCCAGCTCTCAGAAATACAGCTCATGTGACTGACGCCAAAACCGGGCGAGATTGACATTCGTCACCTTTACCTGACCTGATCAGCTGACTCAAAAAAAAAAAAAAAAAGTAAAAAATAAAAAGTATAAATAACAAAAATAACACACACAGTTAATCAGGTGATGTCAGTCAGTGCTTCTAGAAACCAAAATTAAATATCTGAAAAAAACAACAACAACTTATTTACAAAATTATAATTTTACAGAAGCAAAACAAATTATATTTTTATATTTCAAGTCATTTTGGCCTTTTTTTCAGTCCAATGATCAATAATGATGTCCGTTTTTAAATAATATAAAGAAAGAAAAAAAAAACATCCCTGAAATAATACTGTATTATTATCCTCTCCCATGATGCACCTCTTCACTCTGCGTCTTCGTATCTGTAATGGCCGCTGCTGACAGCCCTCGCCGTGATGTTCTCTGCAGACAGTCTCTGGTTGAAGTGCAGCAGCGCCTCGATAAGCGTGTTCAAATCCGCCCTCATCCCCTCCTTCTCCAACCACACCTTCAGCAGGCCGTAAACCCGGTCCTCCAGCGAGAGCGACTCCGCGTTCCTGATGGCGTTATCGCTGAGGCCGATGTACCTGAAGAACCTGCTGTGGTAGTTCACGTCCATCTCTTCAAAGAGGTCGAAGCTCCTCTTCAGAGACTCCTCGCCTGAGAAAAGAGAACAAGGAGAGAGAGATGAGTGCCGGGCGTTCAGGCGGCTGAAACTGATGGGAAGGGAAGGGAAAGGGGGGAGGGGGGGTAAACTTACCATTTAGAGGAACCAGCCTGCGGGACCCTTCACTGTCCTGTTGGGGAAAGGGACAAAACACACAGATACTGAAGACACAAAGTACTGACACAGAGCGGCCGCAACAACCACTGGGCGGCGCTGTTGCACTGTTCCCTCCTTGACTTACTCATGTTGCAGGGCAGAGGGCAAAGTGAGGGCTTCTTTCCAATTTCATAAGGAGGTTCCTAAAATTCTCTGTACTCGTCCTTTCACTCACTGGCCACTTTAGTGGAAACACCTTCTTTGTGCTTCCAGTAACTGGCCACTTTATTAGAAACTCCTACCTTGTACCTCTATTAACTGGCCACTTTAGTGGAAACACCTACATTGTGCTTTGAGTAACTGGCCACTTTAGTGGAAACACCTACTTTGTGCTTTCTCACTGGTCACGTTATTAGAAACACCTACATTGTGCTTCAACTAACTGGCCACTTTATTAGAAACCCCTACATTGTGCTTTGAGTAACTGGCCACTTTATTAGAAACCCCTACCTCGAACCTCCATTAACTGGCCACTTTATTAGAAACCCCTACCTCGAACCTCCATTAACTGGCCACTTTATTAGAAACCCCTACCTTGTACCTCTATTAACTGGCCACTTTATTAGAAACCCCTACCTTGTACCTCTATTAACTGGCCACTTTATTAGAAACCCCTACCTTGTACCTCCATTAACTGGCCACTTTATTAGAAACCCCTACCTTGTACCTCTATTAACTGGCCACTTTATTAGAAACCCTTACCTTGTACTTCTACTGACTGCCTTTAGCTCTGTGGTCAGAAACTGGCCACTGATGAGGGATGGCTAACACCAGCTGTGCATGGGTGGTCTACCTGTCCCTACCTGTAAAAGGGAGGGGTTTCTGATAAAGTGGCCACATTTACCCCACATTAGTTTCCTCAGGATAACTGCAGTCAGAGACAATTACTTCAAGTGACCAAAAGCAGGACAGGCCAGACTGAGTGGACAACAGACAGATTAGAAAGCACACACACACACACACACACACACACACACACACACACACACACACAGCAGGCAGAGCGGTCTTGCAGGTGTTAAGACAAAGCTTGGCAGGACGCTCTGGACCACAGCATTAACGCCGATGCTGGAGGGTCAGGGTCCAAGCGCAGTATGGTGAGGTCACAGCCCTCGAGCACCAGAACTGATGACCCCTGGTCTGGTCATTTTAACACCAGTTCACCAGAAGCGCCAAGGGCCATCAAATTAGGAGCCAATTTCGAGGGTCGGGACATTGGGAGGGTATTTCCCAAAGCAGGAATTCTCAGTGAGCTGCATAAGTCCAGCCCATTTTGTCCAAACTGACCAATAGGAGTGTCCCTGGTCTCGCCACCTCCTGATCCGCCAACTGCTTAACCAGCTGGAGGTGGTCCCTAATAACCAGATGTGCTCATCTGACCACATCGAGCATTCCTGCTGTGTGAAGGACCCCTCTCCCCCACCTCAGCACTTTTACTCCGAGACCCCTGGCGCTGACTGCAGTTCTCACCGGAGCGGAAGGCTGGCAAGGCGGGCGAGGCAGTGCAGGGCTGTAGCGGACAGGGCAGGACTCGCCGGGCTGGCCGCCCACACACAGGCTGTTTTGGGAGGAGGTGGTGGTGTTGGGGAGGCTCTCCCCCAGACCCCGGTCCTCTTCCTCCACCGCCTCGACAGAGACAGGGGTCCAAGCACCCACCGGCTGACTCTTGACGATGAAAGGCTGCGACGGGCCGCTGTCCTCCAGTGCGGCGTTCAGCTCATTATGACCGTCCTCCACAGAGCACCTGGTGCTGTCCTGAAGGGCAACAGAAGAACTGAGTGAGCTGGCCGGGAACACAGAACCAGCGCGATCAAGGAGGCAGCGGAAACGCTCGAAGATCAACACTAGGTTATGAAACCGAGACAGTCGGATCTGAATAAGCAGGCTCTGCGGAAATCACTATTAACCACATTTTTGAAATCGCACATCAGTAAGACTGCAAGCGGTTTCTTCACTCTGCGGTCCTGATTCATCGCCTGTTGCTGTCGAAACAAAACCCTTGTGTTTCCATTTCTGTACAGAATGAAATCAGCTCAGCTGCCCCTTATATCGTGCCAAAATTTAATAATGAATGGAGCTGAACCTCTGACTGTATGTATGATATATTTGAGCTATAGAAACGTTGGAGCAGCTGAATCGTAGACCATCTATGATATTTTTGAGCTATAGAGTTATTGGAGGAGCAGCTGAACCTCTGACCGTATATATGATATATTTGATCTATAGAGTCATTGGAGGAGCAGCTGAACCTCTGACCGTCTATGATATATTTGAGCTATAGAGTCATTGGGGGAGGAGCTGAACCGCTCACCATCTATATGATATATTTGATCTATAGAGTCATTGGAGGAGCAGCTGAACCACTGACCGTCTATGATATATTTGAGCTATAGAGTCATTGGGGAGGAGCTGAACCGCTCACCATCTATATGATATATTTGATCTATAGAGTTATTGGAAGAGCAGCTGAACCACTGACCGTCTATGATATATTTGAGCTATAGAGTCATTGGGGGAGGAGCTGAACCGCTCACCATCTATATGATATATTTGATCTATAGAGTTATTGGAAGAGCAGCTGAACCACTGACCGTCTATGATATATTTGATCTATAGAGTCATTGGGGGAGGAGCTGAACCGCTCACCATCTATATGATATATTTGAGCTATAGAGTCATTGGAGGAGCAGCTGAACTGCTGACTGTATATATGATATATTTGATCTATAGAGTTATTGGAAGAGCAGCTGAACCACTGACCGTCTATGATATATTTAAGCTATAGAGTCATTGGGGGAGGAGCTGAACCGCTCACCATCTATATGATATATTTGATCTATAGAGTTATTGGAGGAGCAGCTGAACCACTGGCCGTCTATGATATATTTGAGCTATAGAGTCATTGGGGGAGGAGCTGAACCGCTCACCATCTATATGATATATTTGATCTATAGAGTTATTGGAAGAGCAGCTGAACCACTGACCGTCTATGATATATTTGAGCTATAGAGTCATTGGAGGAGCAGCTGAACTGCTGACTGTATATATGATATATTTGATCTATAGAGTTATTGGAGGAGCAGCTGAACCACTGACCGTCTATGATATATTTGATCTATAGAGTCATTGGGGGAGGAGCTGAACCGCTCACCATCTATATAATATTTTTGAGCTATAGAGTCATTGGAAGAGCAGCTGAACCACTGACCGTCTATGATATATTTGAGCTATAGAGTCATTGGGGGAGGAGCTGAACCGCTCACCATCTATATGATATATTTGATCTATAGAGTTATTGGAAGAGCAGCTGAACCACTGACCGTCTATGATATATTTGATCTATAGAGTCATTGGAGGAGCAGCTGAACTGCTCTATTACTAATGTGTGGAAAGTTAATAAGTTGATGATGTACAAGCTTAAGAACAAAAAACCTGACCACCTCACCTTCTGCAGTACTCCTCTCGGCCACAATGCTGCCACTGAAACCAGAATGGGAAAAAAAAGCAGGTGATGAGAAATGGCCTCGCTGAGAATTCGATGTGTGAGTATATACTGTAAGAAGGACACACAGTATAATCCTTACGTGCGGTTTTACTACATCCGGGTGCCTTCCAGTACAGAACAGCCACGAGCACAATCACAGCGGGGGCCAGCACAGCAAAGACGATCGCAGCTGCTTTGCCAAACACATGAACAGTCACAACATACCCACATCCCAAATCAAACACACCACCCATTTACGATACACTCACTCATTCATGCAGTTATCTAATCAGCCAGTCATGTGGCAGCAGTGCAGATGTTGGCCAGCAGTTTGTAGCACACCTGCCACTGGAGCTCAATATGCTCAGAGGAAAACGCTAACTGCTAGCAGATACCTAACTGATGGGAATGCCGGTTGTACTAAGACTCTGAGACTCCTAGACACGGATGTCTGCGGCATCCCTAGGGATTGAACTCCTTGAGCACTTAGACCGTCGTGCCACCCGGGAGACCTTTTGTCGATTCTCTAAGTGTGAATAAGTTTGTGTACATCTACAGAGACAATTGTGTGAAGGAGGTGTGCTGGACGGTGCAGTAATTGGGCTTCGGCAGTACCTGTGGACGCACGACTGAAGCCTCTTTTTTTGCAGACTGTGTTGGAGCTGGATGTGCAGCTCACCGCTACCTCCTCGTCTTCACCACACCTAGAATAATCAGCAGAACACATCAACATACATTAAACACAGGACTGGACCTCTGGACCAGTCAAAACGTTTGTGGACACCCCTTCTAATGAATGCATTTAGCTACGCTAAGTTGCACCCATGCGTAGAGTAGAGACATACTGCCAATAGATTAGGACTCTCTAGAGCACATAAACATGAACCTATTGGCACTATGCCTGATGCCAGGCATGGGCTAGAGGGGTATAACCCCCCCCCCAGCATTGAGAAGAACTGTGTACTCTGGAGTGATGGTGCCCCATCCAATACTTTTGGGGTGAGTTGAGGAGTTGGGGAAGCTGGGGTGGTGGTGATTACCCAAAATGCATCACCGCAATGGTCCTTCACAATCTAGTAGAAAGCCTTCTCCTAGGGACAATAGAGATGGTTACTCACCATCAACAAAAGCAGGATCAAATCTCGTTACTACCCGGGTGTCCCAATACTTTTGTCCATTCAGTGTAGCAACCACTGCAGGAAGGCATTCGCACCAACCATGTAGCTACATGAAGCTACACTTCATTGGTACATATATTAAAATATAAAGAAATTTTCGGGAACGTACTTGCTGCAAGTCTTGCAGACCTCACAGGCTTGATCAGGCAGGCAGAAGTACCCCTTCTTACACTGGCACTGACTGTTCGTGGTGCTGCTGCATTGCTCGACGAGGTCCTGATCTGATCAATGACGATGAAAAAAAAGAAATTGTTAAAAATCCAAAAGGTACGTGTATCTAATAAACTGGCAACTCTGTACAGATACCCTCACAACACACGGCCCAAAAGACAATACCTGAGCGACACTTGGTGCACTGCAAACACTCGGACAGTCCGTTTTCGTGCTCCGTGTATAAGCCGAAGTCGCACGATTCACACACTCCTCTCTGAGAAGCTTTGGTACAGTGCTGCTTGACGTAGGTACCTGCAAATCAAGCGGGGGGTCACCAGGTTCAACAGGTAGCCCTCCTACAGACAAGACACCACCACTGAGTCCCTGTCTCTATCGCTCTTACCAGCTGGGCAGTAAAGACAGCAGATGCCCGAGTGTAGATACTCCAGGTTGTCTCTGCAGGCAATGCCTCGCCTCGTTCTGTTCTGGCCGGCCCCTGGAGCCCAAGCGAGACCTTGGGCAGGCTCAACGGCTGGGGTGGACTGCAGGATCCAAATCAATAACATGACCTAAAGACAGAGAGTCAGACAAAGCGCATGTATCTGTCGGCTGTTCCTGGGTTCATCACAGTTACATTTAGGAGGAAAAGAACTACTTGGTCAGTTCGGGTGTCCGATCTTATCCACAAATGGTTTCCGTCTAGACAAACAACAGCACCCCCGATTCCACTTGTTTAATCAGCTGGCCAGTCTTCAAACAACTGATCACACGTGCTTCTGGTAAAGCTGGTCCACCAGCATGAGCAACGGGACCAAGCTGGTTAACCAAAAACCCTGCCAGAAAAATGTAGCTGGTTGGCCGGCCGGCTAAATTGTCAAATTTCGAATAAAAGCATAGGCTCAGCTTACCCAGCTGATTTACCGACATAGGCTGTGTTCTCTCCCGGACGAAGAGCTTTTTAACCACATTAACACAAAGTGAAACAAGCTTTTCTATATCTGATCAGAAAGAGCAATACGAATACTGCCTGTACCACAGAGGAAAATGTACAACAGCAACAAATACAGAAGACCGGGTCCACCCACAGGTTTGTCACAACTTGTCCACTTCAGCTTTTTGCAAAGAAAAAAAAGCTACTACTAAATACTACTGACTCCCACCTATATATATATATATATATATATATACACACACATTAAAACATACCCATTTCATTCAGACCTCAAACACAGCATTTTTAATGCTAGCCACGGTTTCTAAAACTGAAGTCCTGGAACCTCCAACCCCAGCAGGGATCTTCTCTTTTAAAGAATAAACCCCACCAGAACACCCCCAAAGCAAAAATCACAGCCACGGCCCCTTTATTCATGAATTAATCGCGGCTTTAATCGATTATTTTCCACTTTACTCGCGACGCTTCGGGCATTTTTACAGCTATTAGAGCAAACTCCGCTGAAATTGGACTCGATATGGAAACGATGAGAGAAAAGGGTACGAACTACAGCTTGGGTTTACTGTTAAACCCGTGTTAAACCCTTAAAAAGCACAGGTAATTCACATTTCTGACAGAAACGATTAGCTTCAACTTACCAGGCTGGCTGCGAGCTTCATGGTGGTGACAGACTGACACTCCAGTGACGAAGGGGCTCCTTTTATAAAGGGCTGAAATGAAGAAGAAATTCCCCACCAGCTACATTGTCGAGGACTTGAGGAAACCCCTGTAATGTAACACACACACTCATCTGCAACCTCTGTCTGAGAATTTGAGAGGATGTGGTGAGGTTAGCCTAACTCCTCCTCCTCCTCCTCCTCCTCCCTTGTACCTCGCTCATTCAGCTTTCAATGTGAGTGGGGGAACCCCCCCCCCCCCCCCAAAAAAAAAACAACCAAACATATATATATACTGTACTGGTTGACCAGTTTATCAGCATGTGAATATAAGCCGTTTTTGCTAGTGATCAGCATATTAGCTTTCATTGCTAATCCCAAGCTGGACTGTTGACAAATAAATAAACAAATACCCCTCAATTCTTGTCCTAGTGAGTAAAAATCCTAATTTGTAAAATATCCTCTAACTATTCTGGTGTACGCTGTTTTTGTTGTTGTTGTTGTTGTTGTTGTGCTCATGTGGGTGAGTTTACATTCGCAGCTCAGCCTAAATTAAAATATCAGATTATTTCATAAAAAAAAAATAATAATAAATGAAGCTGATCCCAAATGATTTGAGTAAATGTTGTGTCTACCACCCCGTCACATGCGGTACATCACCACGCTGCCAGCAAACACGCTCACTATGGTTTCTTGTCATTTA
The DNA here is from genome assembly GCF_030463535.1 of Salminus brasiliensis. Classification (NCBI taxonomy): domain Eukaryota; kingdom Metazoa; phylum Chordata; class Actinopteri; order Characiformes; family Bryconidae; genus Salminus; species Salminus brasiliensis. Next base: position 33,204,713 of record NC_132897.1, read on the forward strand.
CCAGACGTGTTCGCCGCTATCAGGCCGACAGTTGCCTGTGCTGCAGTGATATCCTGACCGCTGGATGGCTGTCTACAGCTGCTGTCACTTCTCAGGAAGGTAGGCGGAGGCCCAGAGCCTTTTTAATGGCTTATTTACCAAGTGCACGGGGAATTTCACTCCTAGGTGATTCATGTGATCCTTGCCACTCCCTCGCTGTGTGAGAATGCAAGTTTGAGGAGGACAAACGAAGGCATGTAAAAGAGGAGCACTTTTTGGAGGTCTAAGTGACGACTGATTATATTTGTAATTGAGAAATAGACATATTATTTTGCCAGTTTATCGAGTAATTGAGAGCACTTCATGACCAACAGTAATAGTCCAGATTTTCCTGATTATTCATTCAAATAATTTCCGTTTTTTGGAGATATCGCTTTTTGGCTTGACAGTGGTGATCTATGTACAGTCTGTGGTGAAAATATATCAACCATCCAAGTAGAGTGTATATAATTATCTGATTATCTGGTTCCAGTCAGTTTTTGAACGTTAAAAGCAGGAAAAATGGGCAAAAGTAAGAATCTGAGACAAGGAAACAAACTGTGATGTTCTAGACCGCTGGGTCAGAACACCTCCAAAACATCAGGCAGGCCTGAAGTAGGATGTTCTCTGTGTATGCAGTGGTCAGTACCTACCAAAAGTGCTCAAAGGAAAGACAACTGGTGAACCGACAGCAGGATCATGGGCCTCCCAGGCTCCAACCAACGCTCATGGAGGCCCCACTTCACAGTTTACAGGATGTAAAGGATCTGCTGCTAACGTCTTGGTGCCAAATACCACAGGACACCTTCAGGGGCCTTGTGGAGTTCATGCCTCGACAGGTCAGAGCTGTTTTGGCAGCACAAAGGGGGGCTTACACAAGTAAGCAGGTGGTTTTAATGTTATGGCGGCTTTGTTTGTATAGTAAAAAACAATGGACGATCATTTAAATCTGCATTACCTACTCGCTGCCGATTAATCGAGAAGGTCAGTCCTGAAGGGACGGTGTTGTCCTTGGTCTGTCCAACCTACTGAGATTGGCAGTTGACCTGTATTGAGGCATGGACTCCACAAAACCTATTAAGAAGTTGGCAGCAGATCCTTTAAGTGCTGTACAGTGCGAGGTGGGGCCTCCATGGGTAGCATTAATGATTCTACACTGGGCCCCTAAAGAGCTCTTATCCAGAGCTTCTCCATGTGACTCATGCTACACAGGTAGGAGAATGGACAGTTAGGAGTCTTACACAATGGCTCTCATTGGTGTAGCAGGGATTCGAACCCCAGTCTGGCATTGGATGTTCTGTGGCTAGCCACAGTAGAACACCGACCACACTCGAACTACACTCTAGGAAATCATCGAGAGTTTCATGCAGTGCAGTTCATTTCCTGTGTGCACAGTGTCTCATTCACAAGCTAACACCTTTCTCAGAAAAGCATGCGGTGTGGGTTGCAGTGAAGACGGCGACGTTATGACAGCAACAACAAACAGGTACGACAGTGCAAGTCACAGTACGGCCAAGCACCCCATCGGTGTGTTTCTCAGAACTGCATAGAATGAATTCATCAAGTAGGGCAAATTGGTTTTCCTGTTTCCAGTTTTAATTTAATGGCAGTTTAGGCTGTTAGAGCTGTTGGTTTTGACTCAGTCATGATGGATAATGTTTTTTTTTCTTCACTCTCTCTCTTAGCCATGTGTCTTCTGATAAGGCCCGAGGGTGAAGAGGGTGAAGGGAGGGGTAATCCCAGATAAGAGCACATGTGGACTTTGCCTCTAAAATTTCAGCAAACAAGAAGAAAATTCTTGACCCGACTCCTTCTCTCGGAAGTGCCCGAATATTCAAATATTGACTCTCTCCTCGTTCTCCAGGTCTTTGATTTCCCATCGATGTTTGTCTTTCCACAGGGACAGACACTCCACTCCACTTTTGTCTTTACTGGCCAGTGTTTGCACAAGCAATCAGTCTAAGAAGTCCACTATCACGTCCAAACCATGTGATCAGTGTACAAAGTACGAGGCACGGACCCCACAGGACCCTCCGAAGGCGTCCTGTGGTATCTGGACCTGTCACCTTCTGACATTACGGCAGATCATGTGAAGTCGGGAGGTGGGGCCTAGATCAGCAGCAATGGGCCTTAGGTTGTCCCTCCTTGGGGAACTTTTGGTAGGTACTGACCACTGCAGGCCAGGGACACCTGCTTCAACACATCGCCTTTAAGACCCGACTGGTCACTCGCTGTCTTAATATATGACCCCAGACCCCTTTGAAGGGCGCCATTGTAATCAGGCAACCAATGGTATTGACTTCACCTGTCGGTGGTTGTGATGTTACAGCTGAACCCATCAGTGAACTCGAGCCCACCTTGTTGGAGAATTGAGCTCAGGAGTTCTGGGCCAGAGGAGTAGTTAGGGTGTGGTGCATCTACCAAAACCCAAAATGAATGTATCTGAGATCAGAAGGCTTACAAATGGTTAGAGTGTCCAAATACTTTCCAAAATCCCAACCATGTCCCATTATCCATTTTCTGAAACGTCACATATTTTAGAACGTAGAGCCCTCCAACATTGTGGCCACCAAAACACCAGGTGGCCACGCCACCGCGTTGACACCACGTTGGTTTTAATGTTATGGCAGAACTCAACAGTAAACACCATCCTCGTGGGCAAAGGACGCGTCTAAAAGGGCACGACAGGCCATGGGTGGTGGTGGTGGTATCTCAGAAACCACGAACTGTGTGGGATGTTCTAGGCCCGCTAGTCAGAACAACAGTGGTGCCCCATGGGCCGCCGATGCCGATGCTCCACTGTGGACCATCTAACCTCTACTCCATGCCACGGCGCCTCGCCTACTAGCATCGTCCAAACCTACGGTAATGTTCATAATGTTCTGATATGACATTTATGTGCAGATTCATTACAAACAGATGAATTGAAAAGACTACATGGGTGGACCAGCGTGGACGTTCCCATGTACGCAGATGGACGCCCAGCCGCAGGCCTTCACGGACGTGTGTGTGTGTGTGTGTGTGTGTGTCCCTGGGCTGGAGTGCCGCTGTTTGTTGGGGAGTGTCTGCTGAGAGAGCCACAGCCACCCTGACCATGTGCTCTCAGTAACGTGGCCACCATGTTGTCCAGTTAATATCAAGCACACGTGTGCCTTTAACAGAGCCGCAGGCAGGGGGCGCTGTGCAGCTCGCTGCTCGCTGAGGTGCCGCTCTGAAAACGGGCGGGGAAAGAAAAACAACCCCAGGCGCATCAAACCCACCGCGGTTGGTCGGTTAGAAGGGGAGAATTGCGCCCAGCTGGACCCCCAATGTGGCTGAAAGCAGTGGAAAACACCCCCCAAGACCCCCCTCCCCTCCAGTCTGCGCTCTCAGGTAGGGGGTCTCTCCTCTGAGCGGGTGTGGTGGTGCTGGCTAGCTGAGTTAGCTGAGTTAGCTACCTATGCTAGCTAAATGTAGCTACGCCTTCCCGCCCCTCCCGACGCCCTCGGGCAGCGGTTGTCATGGTGATAGTAGCTCGCTAGCTAGCTGAGCTAGTTAAGCAGAGGGTAGCTAGCTAGTTAGCTTAGCAAATGGGAAAATAGTGACAAAACTGAGGAGAAAAGCGCCTAAAACTCAGCTTTCCGTCCTTTCAGCAGCAGTTCCTCCACCATTAGTCTCCACTCAGTCGAGTTAGTCTCGTCTAAATGTTTATTAGTGGAGTTTTCCTGTCAGACACAGCTGAATTAGCACTAGCTAGCGCCGTGGTGAGCAGACTTGTGGTGTTAGCCTGCTAGCTAACGCTAACGCGCCTCTCAGGGGTTCAAAACCTCACACCCAAATCTGGAGGCTCTCCCCTCAAGCTCATTAGGTAATGTTCTTGAAAAGCTTTTAAAATAGTCCCAGAGATTAAGATGAAGACGATTCTCTAAGATTATTTTATTAATAAGATTAATAAATTAATCAGATTTTTGTGACCATAAACTAATGAAGACTTTCCAATTATGTCCTCCAGTGTCCTCATGTCCTCTTCTTCCGTGTCACCACAGGTCTTCTTCCACCAGCTGAACTGTGGAGCTGATTCCTCCTACAGATGTGAACTTATTCAAGATGGGGTAGACAGTGAACAGGCAGCCCCTCCAAGGGTCCTTTTGGAGTCTCCAAAGTCCCCCAACCTCTCCAGAAAGAGAATGACTGCTCGAGGAAGATCTGCACTAGATGAGAAACTTCCACATCTCCAAGGGAAAGGGAGATGGGAAACGTCCACATCTCCAAGTTGCCCTTTGAGTTTTGTTTATTCACTTATTTATTATTGTGTTTATTATGATTTATTCTGGTGCCAGACCCAGAGCTAGTAAATCAGAGAGACGAGGCATTGTCGTTCTAGCTTTCACGGCTCTCACTGCTGTCCGACTCCAGCAAAGCCTCGCTTTCACTTTCCCTCTCAAAACCTCTCCCACCTCATAAAAATACCGCCATTTTTATTGATAAGCGTTCACAAATAAGTCAGTGCCCATCAGCATCATCATAACTTGGCGTCTGATTGACGTGAGGCTGGATGGACGTGTCGTTGGAAAGCTGAGAGCTAGGAAGATGGAAGATGTCCCCTAGTTCAGTAGCCGTACGTTTAAAACGGTCATCGTAATCCTGAGAGTCAGCCTGTTCGATCGATGCATAATTATGGAATCTTTTCCAGGCAGGGTAATCAGGAATTCAAAGTAAAAGGGCGACGTCTACGAAAAGCTTCAACATGGACCTGGACCTCAGATGTTCACAGTGATTGATATGTGGCTTGCCGGCGGGCCAAGGATTTTTAAGAGGTAAGCATTTGCTGCTGTTGTCAGAATTCAGGACTATATTTGATCATAATTAAACAATTGATCAGTTTTAAAGTAAGGCCGGTAGCGAGGTACAGAAGCCACGGGAAAGTAGAACCATTTGCGCTACTTGCGCACCTTACCGTGCCCCCTACTCCGGTAATACCGTATACCGGGGTAATACTTTGAGACGGTATGACGCTATGGAGGGGGGCTCCAGTGACTTGGAGTTTAATCTTAACTTAATTCTGCGTCATATTGAAGAATTTCAATTGGTCCGTTCATCTTAAACTCTCTCAAAAATCGAACCATTGCACTAGAGCTGGACGATACGGGCCTGTTGATGGATCACGATGTAGATCAAACCAGTAACACTGCTTTAAATGAAATACTGTAGAACACAACTGTATTTCAGTTCAGATAAATAAAATAAAGCAAAATCGAACTTCTGACCAGTCAAAAACTTTTAGAGCTTATTAGGGCTTTCCAAAAGCATCTTAGAGGAGAACACACTAAATTTGTTGGTCAACTGCAAAAAAAAAAATCAAATTTGAATCTAAAACTTAATCTAAAATTGATATTGATACAAAATAAAATGACAACCCTACATCTCTACTGTTTCATTTGTACAGATTCAAATAGTTTTACATCGTTGGGAAACAAGCCCACAACTAATTAAACAAACAAAAACATCATAGATCCTATCAAAAACCCTTAGTATAAATTCAAGCATCCTTTAAACGTACAAATGAACATTAAACTGACATTCGTTCCGGTGTAGTGTCTCCGTTTGATCTCACTGTGTCTCTTCGTCTTCTTCTCGTAAGGCACGGCGCTGGAGAAAGTGGACACTGTGGGCTGTTGTTCACGCTGGTTGTTTTAGGAGGAACACCAGCACTTGCTTTGGTCTGAGACTGTAAAGTCTTGCATTGTGTATGCTGTGAAGGATGGCCCTGCTCTAGATGATAAGGAGGATTAGCAGTAGTACTCGCCTTTGTGGGACATGTTTTCAACACGCTGCTCTGCTTCTTGCCAGACTTATCTTCTTGCCAAAATATCTTCACGCTACCGAATTTGTTGGCCCATCTTTTTAGCGGTTTCTTCGTCTCTTGAGCATCAAGAGCGTTCGTGAAGTCGGGATGCTGGTTGATCACCACCCCACCTCACCCTCGAGTCCCCAACACGTCCTAAAAGTGCTGGATGGTGCACCACCATCCTTTACACCCCTCTAGCCCACGGGTTAGCATGTGTGCATCAGCCCAACCTGACATGGCGTTCTATCGCCCAGGCCTGCGTTGTAGTCACCAGTGTCCCAAGCTGGCTTCTTTAGATTGTGGGGCTTCAAGACTTATGTAGTACAGGGTTTCCTGTAGACTCCCATTCTTGAATATATTAGCCTTGTAGCTCCCGTGTAGAACTAAATAAACGAACGTCAGACATGTTTGGGGAAATATGAGTAAAGCATTGCTCCTCAAAGAGGAGTCTTAATTTTGACTCTGTGATCGGTTAACTGGTCTCAGTCTTGGTCCTCTTGGTCCTCTGTATTCGTCTTGGAATGAAGGTGTTGGAGCGTAGGGTCAGCCATGCTGGCTTGACAACTCTGGAGCAGGGAGGGAACCATTGTTGGTACAAGGGCCTAATGTGGGTTTTAGGCTGCCCTTTGGGGTCTGGGTGGGACCCATGTGAGATTAAGGTGGGCTGGAGCTGGAATGGAGCCCTTTTGGGATGCCCACCTAGCCCACGTTTCACCCTTGTGAGCCTCACATGAGCATGTTAGCCGAGTTAAGAAGGTGACTCCTAAATAACCTTGATTTATTTATTCACTCATTCATTTATTTTGATTGTGTTCTAGTCTAGCGCGTAGGCTCCAGAAGGGGGCTCGTCATATTAAACATTCGTTAAGTGGGGCGGCGGGTGGCCTCCTAATGTTGACTCAAGGTTCCAGGGTTTTGCCGTGTAGGTCTATGAAGAAGTGTCATTGCCTGAGGCCTCCCATTCATCATTCTGCCTTCTCCAGTCTGCAGGTGCCTCTGCTAATGACAGCGGCCAGCGAGGAGCCATGTGAGGATTTCTGAAGGTGACGAGAAGGTTTATGGAGCTTGATGTCGTTAGAGTATGAGGTGATAAAAAAAAAAAGTAGCGGGAGAAGTCTGTCCTCAGGTACCCCGTCCCGATGCGGCAAAGTCCTTAACTCTAACAAATGAGGCCTTTGACACCAGGCGGTCTCATCGCCGTTCTATTAGCATAGCCTCCGGCCTCAAAGTTGCTTAATGGTATTTAAGACAGAAATATAATTCTGAGGAAGCTCTTGGTGGAGGTGACCTCCACGCAGGATAAAGCTGACCACACCCTCCCAGCTGAAGCCCGTTCTACTTTTGGCTTGGTTAGCTTCAGTAGGAGCTAATCGGCTAGCTTGTTGATAAGGGAAGCAATGGATGCCAAGGTCCAAACTTTTGTTCACATGATCCCTTGCCCCTTTATTGAGCTAACATAGACTATCTGGACAAAAGTTTTGGGACACCTGCTCATTTGTTGTTTCTTCTGTAATCAAGGGTATTAAAATGAGCATATCTTGCTTTTGTTGAAGTAACTGTCTCTACTAGAGCATTGCTGTGAGGATTTGATGGCATTCAGCGACAAGAGTGTTCATGTGTTAGCAACTCATTTCAAACGCCAGCATTTTAGAGAACACAGGTCTATCACTGCTCCACAGCTCAGTGCTGGGGGCCTTAAACCCCTCTAACCCACGCCTGGCATTAGGCAGCATGGTGCCAATAGGTTCTTTTTTTTATTTTTTTTTATCTGGTCCGAAGAGTCCTATTCTAATGGCAGCACTTCTCTACATATAGTGTTGTATTGGAGTGGTGGTGAGTTGACTGCGTCAGTTACTATTTCGGTATGCTGATGCTAAATAATACACCTCCTTGCTGATTTGCCACTGGAAAGTAGCTGCTTGTTGTGGAATGTCTGGTTAGTGTGCTAAAAGTATCTGGACCATGTGGCTTTCCCTAACATCTTCAACAGGTCCATGGCCACCATGGTCTCCAGTTCTGCCTAGTTCATACCTTCTTGGTATGAATTGGCGTGTTTAGGCTTAGGTCTTGTCTGATTTTGTCTGTGGTCCGTTCTCAAGCCAGATCGCTTAATCTGTGTGTGTTGATTTTGCCAGCACGAGGGTGGATGGATTCCTTCAGAGCTGTTTGAAGTTGGCTTCTTCCTTCCAGGATAATGCAAAGAAAATCCCCAAAGGCTTTATAGCGCTTTACAGTGACAAAGACTTCCTTTACTCTGGTCTTCAGGGCCAAATATGACTTCCCACTGTGTTTAACAGCGGAGAAAACCCCTAAATGATCAGATTTTTTTACAGCTTGACGTGGTGGAGCAGCTATTACCTTACCTTACCTAGAGTGAGCCCAGAGAAATTAGAGAAATGAAAACCTCACCTTTTGTTCATCCTTCCATAAAACCTGTACACCACCAGGGTACACACCCAGCAAACATGCTCATGTGGGGGCTACCATGGCTGCATACTTTGTTACTGGGACTCAACTCATTTGGTCTTTCCAAACAGGGCCCTCATGCAGTGTTCAGATCAACTCAGATGGGGAAGATGTTTAAGCTCACTTGGCCCCATCACTGACCCTGGTGGGCATCCATACGGTGGGGTGGGGGGATTAATTTTATTTAGATGCTTCGACAGTACAGTGAAATTCTGTTCTTTACTTATCCCACCTTAGGAAGCCAGGAACGCTGGACAGAGCACAGCTGAAGCAGGGAAGGTGACGGGGCATCAGCAGTGGCAGCTTAGCGGACCCAGGTATCTTGCTTATGTGATTCAATTTTTTTTTATTAATTATTTGACCAATTTGATGTACTTCCTATGTTTGATATTAGCTGTGGTTGATGGTTTACACCCCTGCTTTGCCACTGCGACCGGGTCAATAGACTATATGGGGCATAAACTAGACCAATAGTGTGTGGAAGAAATGGCCATAGACAGGAAAGTAGGCTCACAGCAAACAGGGGAACAGAGTGTACTGGTGCCACCTGCTGGTGCTTAAGGTGAAAAGCAACGGCTCTTCACCTTACAGAGACTCACAGAGACTGAAGAGCACTCGCGGACAGCCGACTGCTCCAGTTCCACCAGTGCAGCTGCTAGACAGAAAGAGTGAACCGGTCCCATTGGTACTGGTGTCACCAGCTGAAAAAAGGGACGGGTCCAAGTCACCGGTGTTCAGCTGTACATTTATTTCCAAAAGACTGCAGATACATCAGCAAGTCTACTGTACAGAAAACATCCAAAACGTCCCCAAGTGTAGATACAGTAGCTATACAGTATACCACAAAGCTGGCCTGGCGATACCGAACGAAAGATTTCTCACTAGTAAAAAGAAAAGAAATAAGAAAAAAAACAAAAACCCTCGTCCTTCTCAGTGCGGTTGATTTAGATGACTCAGCCCCGTCGGTGCTGTACAACATTCAGCATATACAGCAGTAACCACAGGACTTTTAGGACTAACCCTAACACACACAACAGAAATGACTCAATGTCTCGTGTGCTTTGGGGGGGGATTCCACTTTCAGTCACAAAATCTGATTATACCTCAGGGTCCTTATTGTGAGCTGCTTTATGAAAACCCCTCAAGAGTTTTTATGTCGTCTGAGTGGTATAGGGAATGATGATGATGATGGTGATGATGATGAGGGTGAAATGGTGGGAAATCTGAACGAAACACGTTTGCTTTAGGGACTATTTTGCGGTGCAGCGCTCTGCATGTATCCCTCCACCATGAATGGATTTGAGGCTGAAAACAGGCGTATCAGGCAGTGCATTCCTCACAGTCTGGTGTAGTAATAGCTTTCGAGGCGTTCATCTCTTCAGACTCCTGGTTCTGTGAACATTTCTGACTGGATAAGTTTCTCAAGGACTGAGTGATGTTTTAGCATTTCATATATATATATCCATTTTATTTCGCCTACCTAATAAAATCTCTCGGTTATGAGCACAGAAGTACAGTACATTTCAGTAAAATACAATGACTGGGAATGAGGCAAATGATAAAAATACGTAGTTTGGTCATTCATATTAGCTCTGACGCGCATATAGCCTGTAAAATATACTGTTTTAATAACCTTGCAGAACGTCTCGTCGTGGGAATACTGTAGCTGTAGCTTCTCATACAAAATACATCAAATGGAAATCAAAGTGGTTCACACACCATCACAGTGGCAGCCTTTTTTTTTCCCTCTTCTTTTTCTGGTTTAAGATTCAACAACATACATACAGTTTACCTCGAGGAAAAGGGGGGCACAATCTAACACTATTTTTTTTGGCAAAATAAATCTATAAAAATATGAGCAGGGTTTATTATGTTGATACAATCAGCCTTCAATTCATCACCTTTGCTGCAAATGAGTGCAAAACGTTTCAGACGAGCTTTCCATACTATGTACAGAAACCTCCCTGCGTCCAAATACATACGTCATCAGTGAAGAGACCAAGTAAAGTAAAGATAATTTTATATATATATATATATTTATTTTATTTTATTTATTTATTTATTTATTTTATTCTTGAGTAAAAACAAATATTCAAAAATATAACTTTTTACCTCATACATTGTTTTGACTGCGGTGGGCTCCAGGTGTTTACACCAAGTACGGACACCAGTACATTAATTAAGCTTTCCCTGGAATGGTGTCTACCAAGACAACAGATCGGCTGTGTCCCAGCACAGAACTAATTCTTCGGGGTAAATCTGGAGATGTATCCGTCTGAGCGTTTCCATGGGAACGCAAAAAAAAAAAAAAAAAAGACCTAAGGTACATTCAACTTGAAACTGTTCGCCCAGGGTTAGATTGTGCCCCGCTCTGCTTCAGCCAGTCCTCGAGCGACACTTCCATTCAGTAGAGAAGGTATCTGACCCACCCGACCCTGTCCTAAACTTCGAACGGCGCCCCGTTGGCCAGGCCTGGCTGGGAGTTGTGCAATTCCTACAGACTTCAGGCCACATCCCAAAAGCTTGAAGTCAGCAAACCACTGACTGCAGTATATTCCACAGGTCATCAGCGTTCGGACGCTGCTCCTATGTCGGGTTTCTCTCAGATGTATAGAGACAGAGGTGTGTGTATAGCTTTTTAAGAAATAAAGTAATATATATATATATATATATATAAGATGACGGACAGAAAAGAGATCTTTGGGCTGCAATAGTGATGTGCAGCAGCATCGTCGACTAGTGCAGTACTCTCAATCCTCGGGACCACCTACACACTGTGCGTTTTCACTCCTGCCCTTTCCTAACAGTCCTTATCAAGCCCTTTGTAAAGTGAGGCAGGTGTGTTAGAGCCAGTGCAGTGCCAAAGGCCTTCCCCAGCTCTAGGTTACTCCAGTGGTTGTGTTCTCAAACAGGTCTTTCATTTCACTGGATTCTACCACCTTGTTTTGCCAGGAGCCTATCCAGACTGTACAGCTTCGAACACCAGACGTGGTACTGCTCTACGACTATACAGATTACCTGTTAAATGGGCACTTAACTTGAAATACCGTCAACCGAAATAATTGTACCCTTTTATATATATATTTTAACCTTTTAGACCCCGTATGTATGTATGTATTCCATACTCTCAAAACTACATGACAGTCATAACTAACATCAGCTTTATAGGCCCCAAAATAGAACCCTGTGGGACTCCACATAAATATGCCAAACCGCAGCAGCTCTGGTGCCTCCAGGGGGGATGAAGGACAAGTCTAGAAAGCCTAGAAATAGGATCTACTGTCATTCCAACAGCCATAACGCCTAACCTTGTTGATGGCAGAGGAGGCCGAGCTGCCACTAGATCATATGTTCGTATCAGCAAAGACTTTGTTAGCCGGACAGTTAGACCGAAACAGTCTTCTCCAGTGTGGTGGTTAAAGGACTCTGGCAGTAGTAGGAGACAGTTGGTTTTCGTGTGAGCAGGAGTGTTGGCTTGCTGTTAGCCTGTATGCAGCGCTATTTATGAGCTTCCACGTCTAAATCGGAGCATCCAGAGACATTCAGGGATAAAATAAACAGAAGAAAGTAGCAGCAGCACTAACAGTAACGTATTTGGGCATGACACCGGCTACCGAATGACTGATGACTTAAGAGGTCCGCACGCTAACCACTGTTATAAGCTTGCCTTTAGCTTCCAAGCACACTCTAGAGGTGTCTAAAATTAGCCGCCCGCGTTTCGAAGCGTCTTTCTGGGACGTTAAAACGTCTAAAGTATTTAAACGCTAACAGCTCACACTCATCTTTCTCTCTTAATGACCACCAGCGCCAGGTCTGTGTTGGGCCACAGCTGCCCTTTAGCTGAGGCTGAGCTATTGAAACCCTCCCAAAAGCGAGGTCCCCCGTGGAGGGAGCAGATTAATGAAGGAGATGATTTGGAAAGGAAGGGCATAACTTTCTTGCGGCCGCATCCCTCCAGACCTCCGACAGCCTCCGTTTCTTCTGCTTCGGACGTTAATTACATCTCGCCGGCCCCTTGTTTCTCGCGCCGGGCCAGCCAGTTTGGTCATGGCAGATAAGAGGCGTTTCATTCTCCCCAGGTCTCTCCGGAGGGGGGCTTGCGTTTTCTTTTTTTCTCACCGCGTCTCAAAAGCGAGCCAGCGGGAAGAACAGAAGGCAGTGTTTAACAGCTGCTTTTTGCGGAGGCACTGACCCTCTTTTGCTGCAAACTGACACTGCTGCTACCTTCTGCCTTCAGCTCGCTGGCGGAGGCTGCTCCGCTTAGTGTGTTTTGACAAGACGCCGTGGCGGTTTGGAGGAAAGGAGGGATTTAAAAAAAGAAAGAAAAGAGAGAAAAAAGAAACAGGGTTTTACTGTACTGTCAAGCAGCTCGCTTTAACTGAGTCACCGGGCCAACGTCCTCCGTTCGGAGGCGACCACAGCAACTGTCGTTGTTATCTAACAGGAACACATTTGTGCCGTTGTCTTGACAGTCCTTCTGAGCCAGCGAGGCCCCCCCCCCCCCCCCCCCCCCTTCCCCGAGCCTAAGTCAGCGCTAAGCCCTCACGCAACTCCAAGACTGCTCCTCGCTCGTGTATCTGAAGATAACCACCACAGAGTTATAATAATAATAATAATAATAATAAAAAAACCCAACATTTAACATATTTTATTCATCAGCGTCCCCGTAACGACATTTACAATGGCAGGCCCCCTGCTGAGGGAACACCCGGAGGAACGAAAATCAACAGAAAATGTAAATAGGAGGCTGCAGAGAACACAGTGTGCAGAGAACGGGTCCTCACTCGACTCGACAAGGGAAGCCTCAAAGCTCAATGCTTCTTTCTTTCAAAAGCGGCGGCTGAACTGACCTCCCTGCTCTAATATGCTTCATAGTGCAAACCAGCCACAAAGTATGCAAGTAAGTAAGTACGTAAGTAAATGTCACCACACTGAAGCGTTTAAAGGTCCATGCTGCCAGACGCTGGACTCTCTCTCACTCACGCACACACACACACACACAGCTCTGCTGGAACAGGGAAGGTGCCAACCGATGAAGAAGCCGAAAGAAAAGGTGGACCTCCCGTCGCTGTGGCTTCGCGTTTCAAATGTCCGCCGTAGGTCCCCTCCGTTTAAGCCGTGCCAGATTGTGAACGTACACCACGTACTCAGGGATGTGTTTACTTTATTGTTTGTTTGTTTGTTGTCTGTGTCCTCCCCACCCTCACCCCTTCACTTTCTCTTTCACAGGTTCAGAGTCCAGCGCTTTCGTTGCCGGGCTGACCGCTGCAGCGAGTAGGTTTGCATCTGCTGGGTTTCAGTTCTGCCGGGGGCTCACTGCTTGAAGTCCGGCTCCGTCCCCATCCCCGTCCCGTCGGGGCTCTTGGCCGAGCTTTTAGAGTGGATCTTGCTGATTTCCTCCAGGGCGCTGGCCAGCGAGTCCAGGTCGCCGCCGGCCTGGTGCCGAGCCTCCCATAGGCTGAGGATGACCCCAGACGGGCTGCTCTGCTTGGCGAAGTAGGACAGGTTCCTGCAAAGACAGAGCAAAGGGGAACCGGCTTGAGTGAAAATATGAAAAGGTGAAAAGAGAGAAGTACCGGCATCGTTACCATCAGGGGAGTGGCAGTACACCGTACATGGCTTATTTATCTTTGTACTAACTGCAACGTGTGTCACTTCGTCTTACTAACCGTGAGTTCGCGTTTGTGTCTGTCTGTTTACCCTGGAGGAACATGGCGACCACGGAGGAACGAGCTCTCCAGACGCTTAGCGAGAACCTCGCCCAGCTGGACCGGCAGATCCAACTTCTGTCGGAGGGGCAGTCAGAGCTCCGTCAACGCAAGACGAGGCTGCCCGGGAGGCTTCCTACGCAGTCGTCTAAACCCCGGCTCTACCTCCACTCCAGCTTGTGAATGCTGTTGTTGCTACTTTTTCTAGGACCTTGACTGTGAAGGGGAGATTTGATATTGGCCTGGGGTATTTCTACTTGAGGCTTTTTGAGAATGGGCTTTGATGGTTGCTAGTTTAAGAGACTAAGGTATGTAGCCAATGCTAAGGGACAAGTTTATGCTATGGCAAGTACTGGTTCAATAACTGTTGGATAACAGTTCTAGCTAATTATGCGAACCAAGTCCTTTTCAGAGTTGGAATACTCTAGGTGTGCATTCAAGCTGATGTATCATACAACACCACTGCTGCGGTTAGGGACTATGAATTTCTAGACATTTTTATCATTTAAAAGGTCATAAATCTACTATGTCAGTGGGAATAGCGCAGTGACTTTTTTTGGTAATTGTGATAAGATATGATTGGGTTTGGATGCTTTGGGGTTCAGTTAAAATGTTGTAGGACCCACTCTCAGATTCAGCCTTACGTTAGACTTTAGTATTGACCCTGGGTCTTGAGCTCTGGCTGAACCTGACCCCATCTCTGATCACTACCTTAATCAGCAAACGTCCCATACCAACCCCAGCAGCTAGTCTATACATTATTAACCTTCCAGATTGAACCATCTCCTGCCCAACTCATCCTACAAATCTGTAACCTTGACAGTGTTACACCAATCAAGATCAAACAAATAAGGGAGGAAAAGTAAACAGCTATGATAAAGCAGCTTGCCGAGCCCTGGTATCGAACCCACAACCCTGTCGTCAATAGGCCAGAGCTCTAACCGCTGAGCCACCACCCTAATGTCCCTGTCACATAATCCTAGAGTAGCCTTCAATAGCGTGCCTGCCCCCTGCAGGCCTAGAGCCTTTTAACCCAGTTACTGAAAAGGACTTTAGATAACAGAAGAAACCAGTAGTTACCATCAGGGGCAGTGGTGGCTCAGTGGTTTGAGCATTGGGCTATGGGCGACAGCGGCGTGGGTTCGATACCCACGCTCGGCGAAGTGAGCAAAGATTTCAGCCACTGCCCCTTTCTCACTTTACTCACTTTGAGGTGTGTGTGTGTGTGTGTGTGTGTGTGTGTGTGTGTGTGTGTGTGTGTGTGTGTCCGTCCGTCCATCTGTCCATGCCCCCCCCCCTTCCCCTTCATGCCCCTTCTCCCTCTCCCTCCCCCTCCATGCCCCCCCCTCCCTTCTCCCTCTCTCGGCCAAGGCGTAAATATGGTAATTGCAAACTCGTCCCTCAATACTCTCTCTCCCTTCATGCCCCCCTCCCTCTCTCTCCATGCCCCCCCCCTCTCTCTCTCTCCATGCCCCCTCCCTTCCCTCTCCATGCCCCCCCCTCCCTTCTCCCTCCATGCCCCCCCCTCCCTCTCTCTCTCTCCATGCCCTCTCTCTCCCTCTCCATGCCCACCCCCTCCCTTCTCCCTCTCCAAGGCGTAAATATGGTAATCTTGTCATTGCAAACTCGTCCCTCAATACTACTTAAATTAGCAAGCCTATTGTTATAAATGATGATTTTATATTTATATATACACCCCTTCATAATCAAGGTCCTAGATTTCACTATTGTATATCATATAAAATACACTAAAGGCATCAGTTAGCATTATTAGCTCATCAAATTCTTCCTCACACTAGACTTACTACTAGTTTCAGCAGTTCTTTAAACATCATTGAGTAAACCAGCACTGGCCATTAGAGGCAGCGGTGGCTCAGCGGTTAGAGCACTGGACTACGGATGGCAGGGTCGTGGGTTCAAAACCCAGGCTCAGCAACTTTAAAATAGTGTGGGAATTAAAATACTAAAGGAATCAGCCCTCATTTAGTTTATATCCTGTGTGACAGATCGTCACCACTTTGTTTACTTTAATGATAAATACTCTCATTACACAAAATTACGGTGTTCCACAAGGGTCAATCCTGGGACTGTTAGTCTTTATTCTTTATATGTTGCCTTTGGGTAAATAATCTGTAAGCATGGTGTTGACTGTCATGGCTATGCTGATGGCATTCAGCCAAACCAAATGAGGACCACTGTCTCAAGAAACAAACAACCAACCAAACATATGGTCATACGGTCTTATGTATTCCTCACTGCTGCCTGCAGTACCCTTTCTGGGCAGCTGAGGGCAGTGTGTTAACACAGTTCTCTCTCAGCGCTGTTCAGAGGCAAAATCCAATAAGCACTGATCTGCCTCGAGTCCTAAACTATCCGAAAAGCACTCATGTAATAATAAGTTTCCTTAAAGCCCAACAACGAGTTACATCATGAGCATCAAACAAACGCTCCTCTGCAAAATGACACTTAGCATGCAGAGGTAATTAAATATCGGCCTTGGTGATGTATAATGTATAAGGTATAGTGTGCATGCCATAACAGCACCATGACTATTTAAAGAGTTTCCAGTCGGATCATTATGCGACGGCGTGCAGCCTGACGGCGCTAACTGTGCCGGCCAGCGCTCCTCATATTCCTGGTGGTTTCTTTAATTTGTAAAAAAAAATGGTCATTTGTCAGGCTGAGTAACTCGAGCTGTATGAACTCAGCTGTGGGGGAGCCAATTTTACAGCAGGCTCATTTACAAAACTACCATGGACAGCACGCAAACTTTTAATATATTAATACTACTCTCTCTCTCTCCCTCTCCCTCTCCTCCCGTCCCTCCAGGGCTTTTACCTCTGAATGTGGAGCTTCTGGGCGAGGAGCTGCCAGTCCTTGCCTTTGGCATTGGCAGTGTCGAAGGTGGCGCAGATCCGCTGCCGAATGGACAGGGGGATTTTGAAGGCTTTGGCGCCCGTCTGCGAGGTGACCGTGCAATCTGCCTGCATAAAAAAGGGGAGCGTTTCCTTTTCCCTCTGCAAAGATAACAAAAAAACGGAGGGAAGGAATGAGGGCATTTTACCATATGCAACGGTGAATGCGTGCAGTGCAGGCCAACATAGACTGACCTATGCTAGACACTAGGCTAACTTTGCTAACAAACAATGGACTTAGACCAGTCAGTTATAGTCACCAACCTCCTCTTCTCTGTAAATACATTCTCAGAAATGTCTCGCAAACATTGTAAAACCAAAAACTGATGCTTAGACCATTCAAGAAGATCTTGATGCTATTAGAGTTGGAAAGTGAAGACCTGACCGTCCTATTTATCAGGTCACTGCAGACACACATCAGTAAAAGAAAGTCAGTCAGTTTAAAGGGTTGTCAAAATTTAGCCCCGTAAATGTTTGGTATCTGAGGTGATGCTAGGCTAACGCTGCTAAAAAAAAACAAAAAAAAAAACAATGGACTTGAATGTCACTAATCTGAAAAAGCATCCAGATCTTCATGAGTTTGGTAAATGGAGGTTGTGTAGAACATGGCGTGACTTACTTTAGTCTATAAACACGAAACAGAGCTGTGGTAATGATAATGTTGGTCCAGTTTAAATGAGATCTACTCTTGCTGATTAGTGTAGCTACTAAACGAAGATGATTTTAGGTCTATGTTCAGTGTCTGTTAGCAGCATTAGCCTTGCATCTCTCGGTCTAAACTAAAGAATCGCATCAGATACTCAGCCGTGTTGGCCTCACTGTGCCGCTCCCAGACTTGTGACAGGTAGGCAGCAAAATGACTAATTTGCCTTTCATTTGAATCAAGAAATGACTAACTAACTATTGAAGGGTGGGACATTCCATAATACAGCTGCTATGTTGGGTGTTCCCGTTCATATATCACCCCGTGACAGCGCTTGTCAGTTTTGGTTAATATGGTCCTTCCCCAATATCCAACTGTCTCCCACACCCTTGACAACTCTCAGCGTCATTTAGTGGATGTGTCACATTTAGTATGATCCAACTACAAAGTGCATTAGGTTTGACAGGGGGGGGGGGGTTGTAGGTAGGCAACAGCCTAAAAACAGCAACTTATCCATAAAACTAAGCAATCTAAATCTAACTTTGGGCCTTTAAATCAGAGTCGACTTGTCAGCACACAGGTTGTCCAGTCGGGCACGTCATGCCACAGAGAGGAGAGACTCCTGAAGACTTTTAAGGTCACGGACGGTGTGTGGAGAAAGTTTCGAAGCCTCTAGGGCTCCACTGAAGTACAATCAAAGCCACACTGCCCAAAAGAAGAAAGCTTGGAATATAGTAGTCAGTTCTCCCAGGAGTGGACACCCTCCAAAAATCCCCCCCAGGAGCAAGGCACAGAAAACTCAAAACAACATCTAAAGAGCAACTGCAGGGCTCTCTCTCACCTCAGCTCATGACCCAGCCACTAGAAAAACACTGAGCAGGAATGAGAAACCATTGTTAACTAAGAAGAATACACATGGTCCTCTCAGGAAACAGCTGGATGAACCGAAACTGGAACTTTCAGATTTTTGTCCGACATTCTGGCACCGAATGCTTTTCAAAGTAAGACCCTCACACCAGCTGTGAAGCATGGGGGTGGTAGTGCATTTTTATAGCAATGCCCCCGACACTAGGAAGGTAAGGACCAGCATCATGGCCAGAATCATGGCTTCATACACCATGGTGGTCAAGAGCTGGTTAACCAACTGGATGACCAGCTTTTCAACCACCATGACCATCAGCCTAGACCATCTGAACCCAGTAGGAACATGTCTCTTCTAGTCTCTTCTAGTGCATGCAAGCCAACCGACACCCGTGCCATCTATCCACCTGACCAATTGCGCTCTCTCGAACTACTCTCCCGACCCACCCCCTAACTGAAACGTGCAGTTCTGGAAGGAAGGTCACAGTGTTTACGGGTTCAAGCCGGTCAGACCAGCAACACAGAGAGGAGGTAAAGGGGCCTGACCTCTGCCACGGAGGTGTAGACCTGCAGGATCTGCTCATGACCTTTGACCTGGCGCACGCTGATCTTGCAGGAGAGCTGCGTGGTGGCAGTGGTGAACCTCTCCAGAGAAAAGGCACAGTGCAAAGGCTGCTGGTTACTGCTCCACACCTGACAGAAGGAAAACTCCTGCAGCAGACAGACAGACAGACAGACAAAGAGAACGTATAAGACATGCCAGTGATCAGATAGAAGGTGCTGTGTGTGCTTGTAGTGCTGATTCAGCAGAGGCGAGGCGAGGCTAGGCTAGGCTGTGCGCCGAATGCCATTACGAACCCGTCTCCACGTTCAGAGAGCCACCTCCGAAATCTTCAGGTCAAGAGAGACGTGAACCCAAATCCCTGTTAATTCCGTCAGTGGAGGTCGCTCCCAGGCTAAGCGTTAAAAACACACTAGAGAGCAGATTGCCTTTGATGAATAATTAAATTCCGAGAAGAGGTACAAGAGCAGGGCACGTCCTTGACCGCCGGCGCCCCATGTTCACCCAATCGCTGCACAGCACAGTGGCCTTGGGGACGCTCAACCAAATCAAATTAGTTCTCCTCTTAACTCACATGCAGCTCTCCTTTTACACTGGAGCTACGATGCTAACAAACAGCGCTGTTAACAAACTGTTCATACTCCATTATACTCAGCGGTGTTCATACTCTGACTTGTCTTGCACTTCGCAGTATTTGTACTGAACGAATGTCATCAACACCTCACGTAGCTCCAAGTGGTAGGAGCAGCCCTTTCGAAGCCCTCATTTTGTTCTTTAATTATTCGCTTCACACAGTTCAGGGCCAAAGGTTTGCATTACACCTAAACAGACATTAGATACTATGACTAAAGCTGCTTTTCAGTGAGTTTTCAAAAGTTTACAGACACTGTTAGTATTTTGTGGGTTGGCATTTGAATTGCTTCTCACATAGTAGCTTATCCCAGATAACATGCCCATGTGAAGCCTGTAGGCTTAGCCCAACTGGATCCCAGTAACAACATATGTACAAACCCACTCAGAGCCCCTTGTCCCTCCACGTGAGCTCCATGGGATTCTTCCAGACAGAACTGGTGTAATTCAAGTCAGTCGTCCATAGGTAGGCGTGGCAACTTTGTCAGATCATCGTCCTGCCGCATGACCTAGTTTCCTAGCTTCCTGGCTGATGCTTTGATGCGTTTGCTTCAGCAGCAACTTTCAGAGCTGCACTGACGTCCTTTTTCCGAGTTTGAAAGTCTTTAGCCTTTTGATAAAGTTTGACCACGTAACTCCAGTGTAAAACAAAAAAATAACTATTTCAGCCACCAAACCTCATTTTGGCATTTGGGCTTTGAGGGTATTTATTTATTTTTTTTTCTTTCACCAAACTGTTCCTTTAACGCTCATCTGAAGTTCCAGGCATCATTGGCTGCGCAGTGATGTCTGGATCTTGTGCAATTTCACAGTGGTGCTGAGCAGAGAGAATGGGATTGGTAGAGAAAGGCAAGCTCGACTTGCAGCAGTAAATCCTGCCTTGTCACGTCCCTGTGGTTTTTATGCGCTGGAGTGGGATGACTGACTCGCTCTTGAAATAGTCTTTCTCCTTCCCCTGAATTAGAATGCTGAGTCCAGGTTGACGCTGCAGCACATCCGTACAAAACTGTCAGCTGGAAACACAAGCTCTGCTGTTCTGAGATCAGCTTCCCAACCTTACCCATTACGTTTCTGCAGAGCTGGTTACAGATCAGCATGGCAGGACAGCTTCAGCTGACAGGAAGGAGTGTATGTAGAAGAAGCCTCATCTGTAACACACCTGGATGGAGTCACTGGCTTCTCTCTAAAACCATATTAGGCCAAAAAAATGCATTCTCCCCAAATGTACCTTTGCTGATTGTGGCCACCAAGATTTGGATTTGGAGCAAATCAGTCCAGGTCTGGTTTCCAAAAGTCATCCGGCATCTGTGGATGCTTTGTAGCGTACATGAAAAGTTGAGTAGAACGGTGCACCACCCTCTTGCAGATGAGCTTTCTTGGACCTCCACAGATCTCCTGAACTGCTTTTATAATTATTACTATTATTATAAACTCAGCTAATAGAGCTGTGTCCACAAACCTTTCCAAAACATTTGCCCAAAAGCTCCTTCAAGTCAACTGGCTTATACAGTGGTGTCCACAGACATTTGGCCAAAACGTGGGGTTCCAAAACCTTTCCAAAATTTGTTTCTAAGACACTGGCATAATATTAGTATTGGTATTCGTTCTACAGTGTTGCCAATTTTGATGTTTGCAGCTTAAAAAGTAAGATCAAGATCTGTCAAGATTTTTTTGTTAAAGTTTTTGGACACATTTCAATGCTTTCCTATGGGGACAGTATTTCAGATCATCAAAGAAAGATGTTTTTGACTATACTTCTAGTATATACATACTAAATATATGCGATGTGACTACTGGAGACGTTTTGTGCTGATGTATGTTCTACGTCCAAGATAACATTAAAACCATTCCATGCGTGGCTTTCGTCCAGATCTTGGTCCTTAGTCCTGTGGAAAACTCAATGCCACAGAAAACCTCAAAACCGAGAGAAGAAAACGCCGCTAGCTTACCTGGCAGGTGGTAAAGGGTTTGATACTCCACAGGAACTGGGGCAAGTCCTGGATGGAGACTTGTAGACTGTAGGTGTTCCCTTTAAACAGCAGAGTCTTGGGTTCCTCCAGGAGCAAACCTCCTCTGCTGGTCTCTGCAGACACCACTCCCTGCAGAGAGGAGATAAAAGGCTGCTCAGGGCAAAGCAGTTCAAACAGATGCCAACAGTTCCAGCACGGAGGGCTTCCTCAGCAGCAGCTTCAGATCCTGGGACGGGCAGCAGGAATGCTGATTTAGCATTGGAGGGCTCCAGGTCCCTTTTTTTTTTTTTTGCCCTGGGGCCACTACTGCAACAGATCTTCCTTCCCACTACTTCCTGGGCTTACCACAGGTAAGCCCAGAGTCCTTTAGCTGGCTCAACCTCTTAAACCACATGGGCCTGTCTGAGGTTCCCCACTGAGGTTCTTTAGATACGGTAGCATGTTAGCGCACTGATTTAAAGCATCCCAGACTATCAGCTTGTTCAGCGTCATCTTTGAGAATGACCTTGGTGCTAAGAAGCTTTCAGGAAAGCCAACCCTGGTCGGTTGGGTCAGCGTTTCCATACCTTGAGGCCTTCAGGTTCTAAAATGTTGGTTTTTCCAGCTCCCAACGAGGAACCAACCAGGCCTACAGGGCACAGGCCCAAGGGTCTTGACCACTAAATAGCTCTAAACCAGTAGAGACGTAAACTAGGCTGAAGCCACCAAAGATGTTAGAAAGTATGGGTATCACTTTACTTGGATGGTCCATGATCGTAAATCAACCCTAACCTTGATCTAAACCTTAAATCTGAAGGTAAGATCAGGGTTGGAATTTCAGGGTTACATTCAATAGACGTTTACACATTATCTCAGAGACGAATGTCAGGCGAGCATCTACGAGGCTTCTGTAATGGACCACCACCGTATGAAATGGATTTCCACATGTGTTGAGAAGCGAAGCCATGGTCTCACAATAAGCATTTTTCCACTGGTGGAAAAAAGAGCAAGCAAAGCCGACGGTCTCCAGGACCAGGTTTGGGAAACAATGATTAATGCTGTTGCCTGGTTCCCCACAGTAAAATAAATAAATAAATATATATATAAATAAATGCATCAGTGGTCCATGTACCAAAAGGTATTCTCAAACGCAGGGCTAATAGATCATGCTGCAGGAACGCTGCGAGTATCCGTCGAGAGTCCAGGTTGTGAATTCTACAGCTCTGAGATTCTGCTAGAAGAAGAAGACGACGACCCACTGCTTTCACATCAGCGATTAACAGAACTGGGGGGGGTTCACTTGGGCCGAGCAGGCAGGGCACGTACGGGTGGAATTTTGACTGGTCTGCACCCAACAGGGTACCTGTCAAAGTGTCCTTGCACCTTGTCCTAACAGCACGTCTCACGAGCGGCAGAGCGAGGTGCTTCACAACGCCTCTCGGCGCTTTACCCGGGTTCTGTTCCGGCCGTGTCACGCTGCATTGTATCACCCTGAAGTTCCACTTCAACAAAAATGAGAAAAATGAATCCTGGGTGGAGAAAGCATCAGAGCAGCCTCTCCTCTAAAGCTGATAAAGATATTCATAGTGGATCCTGAATAATTCAGAAGCCTCAGTGCAACATATAATAAAAGTCTAACAGTATAGAGAGTAATGCACATGTTTTTATAGCATTTTCTATAAATAATTCATTGAATACTTTGGCATAAGCCCATTCAAATATACTGCCACTGGACGCATATATGGGCCGTATTCCAATTTGGGGCCCCAATAGCCATTTAAGTACACTGACGCCGGACACTGAGTGATTACTTCAGGAACAATAACCCCAGGCAATACTGGGGGTTTTGGGGGTTTTGGGACAAAGGTGTCCTTCAGCTATCCGCCGACTTATCTCCTAGATGCCCACCGCTCTGGAGTGGGCAGGTTGTCCCAAAAAGCAATATATCTGATGTTGCAGCTTAAGTGTCCAATAAGTCATATGGGTGTGTCCAGCTGTCCCAAACCAGCATGTTCTTGTCTGATTATGATATAAGCCTGTTTCCGAGCATGTAGTTTATTACTCAGCTATAACTGATGACTTTTTACACAAATAGGTATAATTTCTCATTCCCATAGTGGAGTTTTTGAACATCATAGGGTCAAAAATCAAGAAGGCCTCAGGGCTGTAGCCAAAAGTCAAGAAGGGAATGCAAGGTGCTATGGGCCTCAGCACTCTTACATATACATTCCCAAAAAAACAGGAAATGCATTTACATAGGAAAAGAGTTCGGTGACAAAAGGAACCCAAGGCTGCAAGAGCACAAAACATATCTTAGGCGGCCAGGATATATGCTTACATGTGTAGAGTGCATGTGGGATCCCATATCCAATATATATCTGCCAAGTCAAATGTATTATAAGTGGGATGTAAAAAAAAAAAAAAAAAAGGCCTAGGTTTTCAGCTTTGGTGCAAGATAAGCCAAAACTAACAGTCTGGGCATCCTTAACATACGGTGTGAGTTTGGAACAGATCGGAAAAAGTCAAAAGTCTGGCTGAAAAAAAACGTAAGGGGTACCCCTGTGAGTTTTTTTAGGCCAAATTTTTGACTTTCTCTTATCTTCTCCAAACTCACACCCTATGTTAGGGGGACTCAGACGTAAACAGGGGTGCACTTAATATTGTCCTATGATTTTCCAAAGCGGAGATCTGACCCAGCTTTTTTCTGACCATTTCCAATATAAAAATATATGGGCTTTGGACAGTGGAATGTTTCAGCTATTGATGTAGCCACTGTTTCCAGGAAACATGCAGTGCACAAATAAGCTGCTATTAAAGTAAAATTACCAATGTAATAAAAGTGGGGCATCATTCAAAATATATTGTATATTGGACATCATCCACTTTCTAATATACTTAAGCTATGTCAGTTATATTACGAGCAAAATCCCATTTCCAAAACATGTCAAAGATGTAATAGATTTCCAATACATGTTCCAAGCCATGTCACAATTTTTTTTAAATTGTTCAAATAAATAAATAAATACAAATTTTATGCTATAATAACAATTGCCCGTGCTATCCATCTGTCCCTGAAGCCATATCTGTATTAAAAGTAAAGGCCCACTGTCCAAAGCCTATGTATTTGCTTGACTGAAATATAATAGAAATTGGATCGTCTGATCTCGGCTTTGGTGCAAGATAGGACGAAACTAAGAGCAGCCCTGTCTAAGTCTGGGCCCCCTTAACATACGGTGTGAGTTTGGAAAAGATCGGAAAAAGTCAAAAATCTGGCTGAAAAAAAACGTAAGGGGTACCCCTGTGAGTTTTTTTAGGCCAAATTTTTGACTTTCTCCTATCTTCTCCAAACTCACACCCTATGTTAGGGGGACTCAGACTTAGACAGGAACGAACTTAATATCGTTCTATGATTTTCCAAAGCGGAGATCTGACCATTTCAAAATAAAAAAATTTATTGCTGAAAAACTGATGTTACAGATGACCGTAATAACAGGTATATAGTTGTCAGTAAACCAGTCACACAGTACTGGCAGAATAATTCACACCAAATCAGTAACACAGCAGCTCTGCACTTATTATTTCAACTCTGGGAAGGGAACTGAGTGGCCGCAGTCTCGGAGATCTGAGAGGATTGTTACGGGGAAGGAAATCAGCGTCTCCACTTTTAGATAAAAAGAGAGGACGGGAAGTCGTGAAAGACGAGCGCTGGCCTGTTCACTCGTCTTCTCCGAAGAAAGGCTACGCAGAAACCAAACGGGGGGTTCAAACAGCACACAGCGCCGGCTTGGAGCTTAGAACAGAAAATTAAATTCAAATGGATTAAGGGCTGCTTTGATTTCAGATGTGCTGCTGTTCATCTGTCATAATTGCTTTGTGTTTCAGTGGGCTGTTCAGATGTGTGTGTGTGGGAGTGTGGAAGTGTGTGTGTGTGTGTGTGCTGTCGGTTCTCAGCCTTCTCAATCTCACACTGCTCACAGACAGCAGCCTGAGCGCTCATGCAGAACTATACTGATTGATTCTGACGAGAGTGTGTGTGTGTGTGTGTGTGTGTGTGAGTGAGTGTGAGAGAGAGAGAGAGAGAGAGGGGACAGAGGAGGAGAAGGAGGCAGAGCGAGAGACGGAAGAAACAGCAGTATTCACAGCTTTGTGAAGATCCAAATGGAAAAGTCACGCTACATCAGCTCACTACTAAGAATAAAAAAAAGGTGTGGTTGACTTTTACCTCCCTCTGACTTAAACCCCGACCTCACCCCACTCTGAGAACTGGTTCTGGAATGAGACACAACGACAGCCTCAGTAACGACCACCTCGAGAGATGATCTGAAACGTAAAGGCCGGCACGGCAACGAAGGTAGACGCTGCCGGTCAGCAAATCTCAGCCTGCTCCTGCAAGACCGGTTTCCATTTCAAAGCATCTCGCCCTTGGTTTCACCTCCTGTGATGAAGGCTAGAACAGACCGAAAAAACAAAGTCCTAAAAAATCCACAAACCGAAAGCCCAGACCTCCAGCAGCTCCATCTGCATGGCCGATATGTGTGAGGCAAGAAAAATGCCTGTGCAGGGTTCTGAAGAACCGAAGCAGTGAAAAGTCATTCCTCTGCTGCTACTGATGCGGTCAAAAACAAGGCAGGTCTAAGTCCAAGTCAAGATCTGCCACACTGAATTCAAGTCCGAGACTTTTTAGGCAGGTCCGATCATTTTTAGTCGTCAGAGTCAAGAGCAGGACTTTGTAGCATTCAGGTCATGACCACAGTCTAAGGCAAGACCAGAGCCTTCACATAGCAAGTCAGAGCCAAGAGACAAGTCAAATAATAAGTCCAGGCTTGGTGCAAAATTTGGTACTCAAGACAAAGTCCTCAACAAAAGGAGCTCAACTAAAGACCGAGACTTTGTAGTAGTCAAGTCTGAGTCAGGATCAGCACTGCAGTATTTGACTCTCAGTCGTTTTTACACCTATAGTTGGTTTGTAAAATAAAATCCCAGCTCACCAAAGAGAGTCAACAAATCCTGTGAGACCGTTCAGAGCAAAGAAAGTAAATTCAGGAAGAAGTGCAGGTGTGAAAGCGCCCTTAGTCAAGATGGTCAAGACTTTGTAGTAGCTGAGCCTGAGTCAAGAAAAAAGCAGAAGTGGTAGACAACAACAGCTTCAATTTATTTGTAGCTCATCGGACATGAATCATAATTGATTATATATTTAAACGAATAAACGTCTGCGGCGTTCCAGTTAAACATTCCCATAATTGTACACTACTTCAAAACATTCGGCTAAAGACTTTAGGATTCACCACAACTGCTTATGGAGTCCGTTACTGGCATTTTATGGTGGATCCAATCAAAATATGTCCCACGTTAGCATTGTCCCAGGTTAGTACTGCTAGCAATACCAGTGGATAAGGCATTATACAGTGTTTTGTGCATCCACAGATAGAAGTTGGACAGTGTCAGACCGATCTAATGAGACACAAACAGACATAAGGGCTAATAAACTGTATAAGACTACTGCAGATGTGTGGAGCAGCCATCTTGGATTTTGACTTGGCGTGTTTAGTTGGAATCCCAGTTCAGAGCACAGCGTTGGAGGGGAATGATGGGACTGGTAGCGCATTTCTTAGGTCCTCTGAATTCTTCTCTAAAACATATTTAGAAGTCACCAAGTAAAGTCAGCTTATAAACCAAACAAAGGGCAGTGACTCGGTTTACGGTCTTAGCCAATCAGAGTGAAGCGTTGAATTGAAATAGTTAATTTACACTGCAGGAATGTACCGTTAATCTTCAGTAATGGTAAGCGTACAGACGCCGGCACTGCACTCACCTGGTTCGCCCTGAGGCCAAGACAAGGCCGAGTCAAAATGATGCTGAGACCGAGACAAGGCCGAGGCCTAACTCCAGTACTACCCACTATCTGCAGCAGGCCATTTCTTTCACCTCATATACCCGACCGGCGACGTCTCAGAAACTCATCTTCTCCAATCTTCGTAAGCTGTCTCCACAAGAACACCCGGTTCCTATAATTAGGCTAATACTGTCCATCAACCAACTCTAGGAGAAATGTTCACAGTGTGATGTTCAGTGTGATTCCTCAAAGCAAAACATCACATGAAGCTATCCTCTAACGAGATGCTATTTCGGAGGTGTAAATGCTTTGATTGGAACTCACTAATTAATCGTCTCGATCAAACTTTAACAAAAAAAAGCTTACGACTTTTTGAAAGTCTAATTAAGACTTATTAACCTACTGTTCTCCAATAACGTCACTAATTAGCAACAGCTTTGGAACTCAACGTCTTCTGTTGATTTGCAAATAAACTGAAAATCAGGTTTGGCACAGTGGAGCTATTTTGGCTTTACTTTTTTTTATATACTTTAACAAATAAAATAAAAAAAGTTGACAAGCTCATCCCTTCCTATTTTCTTTATTTATTTATTTTTGGCATTTATTATTTTGGTTGATGAACAGCTCAGCTAATACACATTTACAGTGCCTTAGGAAAGTATTCAGAGAACTCTCTTGACCAGCAATCCTTAAACAGACTTTTTGGCATCTGTAAAATTCCTTTCAAGAGGCACAAATTCTACATTTTTGCCCAATTACTTACGGTGTCTGTCTGGGTTTCTGTTGAAATAAAGGCAGAATTCAATTTACCAAGCTCTTTTTATTCCTTACAGTTACATAGGCTGTTTTTGGTTTATGCAAATGAGCTCCGTTCTGCTCCAAGATATGTTACATTAAAACCACCAGCGTAATGTTGTGTAGCGCCCCCTTGTGCCGCCAACACGGCTCTGACCCATAGAGGGATGGGCTCCACGAGACCCCTGACGTTAGCAACAGATCCTTAAAGTCCATAGTGGTCTTTCCTTGGAGCACTGTTGGTAGGTACCGACCACTGCATACCGCTAACACCTCACAGGACCTGCTCTGCTCTAGCCAGCACAGTTTGGTTCTTGGTCACCCTCTAGCGAAGGTTCTACAGCGTCACCTGTCTTCAGCCAATCACCAGCCTCCACCTGTGTTACAAGACCTCAACTTACACACTTTTGGGTTTTTTGCTCCTTTCGGAAGTGGCGACACGTTCTCCCCTGTTCCACCAGTTTGGTCCTGACGACTGCCCGTGGGCAGGCTCCGTCCCCCGCCTCTAAGTTCAGCACAATCTGAGAGAGCTGACGACGGCGGGGCATACGCCGAAGACTTTAACCATCAACATACAGTTTTAACATGCTAACGTTGTTCCCATCTCATTATTTGTAGATTCGAGATTAACTTTATGCTTTACTGCACTCATGTCTCCAGAGTCTTCTGGTAGAACGGATAATCAGTTCAGATAATCAATATTTTTACTTCACGCTATGGCTAATCTGTGTTTGATTCTTCATGCGTTGAAGCTTCTATAAACGAATAAATCATAGATAGTAAAAAATGGCTATTTATGGTGTTTCCTACTTGTTTCCATTAAAAACTCAATTCATTATGCTACTGTATTTATCTTATAAAGAGCTGGGCGATATGAATGGTATCGCAATGCAGGGGTTACGATTTGTTATCCAATCAGAACAGTGGAATCTATAGCGTATGTTAACAGTGCTAACTATTGGTCAGGGTTCAAACACAACACTAAATGGACCACCATCTGACACCAATCTTTACATCGAAAGTATTAATTAATAATCAATACTGTGTTCAATACTGAGAATCGATGCAGTATTGCAAAGTTTAACATTGTGATACGTCGATATATCCACCTAATTAGTGATAACTAAGTAAGCAGTTCTGTCACTTGTGGCCTGACCTAAAGTCCTAGCTGTAACAGTCACGATTCAGCGTGACTTCAAGTGTAAAGTCATGTGTTGGTCTGGAGAGAAAAAGAAGAGAGAGTGCACCCTGACACACTTCCTTCTGGTGACACGAAAAGCAAACCTGACCTCAGGCCTGTGGTTAAAGCCTCTGAATGATGCATTCTTACCTCAAAGTGGGCTGCTAGAGCGAGCACATAAACACTCAACAGCTGCAAGGTCTTCATTTGTATGGTTTCATCCTTGGTGCAGCACTTATATTACATTCCCTTCCGTTCTCTAGCCAATTCTCACACCTGGTCCTGCTAATAAAGGCCCGCAGGACCATCCGAGTTCTAGAAAAACGAATGTTGTGATCCATTTTGATCCAACGCGTCTTAGAATTAAACAGGGTACTTTTGTTACTGTGCCTTTATGACCGTTCGACATAACTGACCTCTGGTCTGGTTGGCTGCCCTGTATTCCCAGCCAACATGTCCATGTGGGGCCTGTATGGGTAGCCCACCTGGGAACCAGAAGCTGTGTCTTTAGGTTCTGTGTTGGCTCCACATGGAGATGCCCACCAGGGTCAGTGACGGGACCAGTGAGGGGTTAAGCATGGGCCCCATCTGGGTGTTATATTGAGCATGCTGGCTGGCACTCACACTAAAAAAACAGGGAATTGATGAGGAACTATTTATACAATTGAGTTTTAGTCTCCTTCAGAGACCCCTCATCTGTTATATTAGGCCATTCTAGAAACTTCATCTGCCAGTCATTTGTGTGCCCCTGGCTCCATTATGGTGTGAGTGCTTGGACCCCGGTGATTGCCATGGTCAATGTCATTTTTACAGGGTTGCAAAGCTCTCATAGTGGTTATAAAATTAATGTTTCCTACATCAATTTCTCACCATAACGAAATTGGAAGGCGAGTCTGTTGGATGCGGTTTGTTCTTCCACAGAATTCTTGGCCAACAGCAAATCTATACCATACACATGAACGGCACATCCACCACCCTGAACGTGGTGTCTATGTTTAGCATTTTCTACCTTTAGTGAGGGGTTGGAGGGGGATGTGGGGAGTGGAACAAGTGGTTTCGCTTCCGTTTATCTGCACTATGGCTCCGTTTAATCGGAAAATGAGCCCTCAGTAGGCATGACTCGCAGGCAAAGCCATGCTACTGTCTCCAGGACTTGCCGTTCCTCTGAGAAATATTAAATAGTTAAATAACACAAACAGCTTTGAGCTCTAATATACAAGCTGTGTTTACCTGTAAAACTCTATATAATAACAGAATGAATCCAAATAAACAGAGTCAGAAGTCAGTGCTCAGAATGTGCTGTTAGTAAAGCTATTGAAATTTAGTGATTGACAGTTTTTGAACATTTTTTCAGTTTCACCAGCAGCTCACTTAGTTTACTTAAATGTAAATAAACTATTAATACCCAGATAATACCAGAGTTTGCACAATTAAATGTGTTGGTCTTATTTTTCCTCAGCAGTGACCTTTCTTTTGATATTTAAGTCTGCGGATGCCTTGAAGAGGAAAGCTGTTAGACTGGGAGATGCTGCCTCGTTATGGTTACGGTCTACTGGCTACGGATGGGCTCCAAGTTCCAGCCCGAAAAACTGATGGTCGTCGGTCTTAAAAATGAAGGCGGTCCTATCTGGGTATCCAATTAGACCAACTTCGAAGGCTGTATTGCAGACAGGTTCATCGGCTTGAAAGTCCTGACTGTGGCTCACACTGCCAGACGAGGCAATAATGTAGATTAGTCCATTGTAATGGTGCAAGTGAAGGTCTGGGATATCGTAGTCCGGACTTTCAAATTCCCCATATCTCAACCAGATCAGGAATTGATCAGTGGGCCATGCTGGAAGAACGAGTAGGATCTATGGTGACTCTACCTCAGCTTCTAGGACAGCATCTGCTGTACTGTCTGGGTAACAGATTCCACAGGGCATCTTCAAAGGGCTTGTAGAATCTGAGCCTTGGCTGGTTGGAGCTGTCAGTGTTTGACCAGAGTTACTGGTCATCTTGCCTGCTAAAGTAGGTATAGAAGAAAGGAGATAGAATTCCTTCTACACTGAGTTTTTAATGGCAGTGTTAACTCGACCCTGTGTTAGAAATCTATAGTGTTTGATCTTATGACTGCTGCTGTTTTTGATCATACCTGCTGAAATGCATTAATGTATTATGGAGTATGGGGATCAATAGGGAACAGACACCTAGAAGTACACCTCTGTACATAACCTCTGGTTGTACTGTGTGTTTTCAGCCCCCTGGGGTAAGCCAACGGAGCCAGATCAAAGTCACACAGAGCGGAGTGGAGGTAAAAGCTTATTTATCTATAATAAAGTATCAGACGACTCTGGAAAGAGATGGACAACGTACATTTCTGGAGGACCTTGAGTAACAGTACAAGTACTCTATAGACATTTCTAATTAAATACAAAGAAAACTACTTATTAGGATATTATATAATACATGACCTTTTTTTGACACTTTATAAAAACTGGTCCTAATAAAGAGCGGTGCAGTAATGATCTAAAAGTCTGTTAATTACTACATAACCAATGTATGCATTAATAAATGCTACAATTTGAGCGATTTACCATTTTACCAAACACAACATCTGCTGTTCTGAATTGTAGAAACCTTACATCATTTAATTAGTTACATCTACTTTTTGAATTCTAATAATTCATCAAAAATTCTACTGAAATATTAAAATGATTATGGGTTATGGACATCAACTTTGCAACCGTTCTCTTTTTAAAAAAAAGTATAAGTAGACTCCTGTGGGAGTCATCATTCACGTCTACGTTAATCATTATTAAAGTGGTTAAGATATACATAAAAAAAACACTCAAAAGTGTGACTTTATAATTTACTTCTAATCAAATTCATTTAATAGAAAACCTGACTGTAAATTTTAAAGAATAATAAAGACATTACATACAATTATTATTATTATTATGAATTATAAATTATAAGTTATTTATATTTGTAATGATTACAATTACAAACATTATAATGCATCTGCCACGTTTATTTTATTTCTTTGCAATATTTGCCATTATAGCTGATAAACAGGTATCCACAATGTGAACTGGGTATGCATCGTATGTAGGATGTCTTGGTGGGTTTTTTTTAAAGAAGGCCTAAGTTTTAGGCTGGACTGAAAGGAGATGATTGGGTCATATAGGCTATTGATTGGTCTTGCAAAATTAAATGAGTAAATGTGTGTGAATTAATTAATTAATTAATGCTTAAGCACAAATCAGATAATTATTAGTTACTGGTACTGATCAATAATCAATACTATTTACAGGGGTACAATACTTCTTACGGTGTACAGTCTACTTTTACTCAGGTACAGTCCTGTACTTTGTCCATCCTGGGTCATAAATGAGCTGCAGTGTTGTCCAGCTCCTCATTTCCTGTTTTTGTTTTTCAGCAGACCAGAATAAGGTCAACGTCTGCACTTTTCATGCTCACGTGATCTTTGCTGTGGCTATATTTTTATATATTTTAGATTTGCCTGAACGAAAGTAATTTCACTTTTTACAGTATTATTTAGTCCGGCCCAGGAGGAGAGTATGCTTACCGTCATTTTTCAGTCATTGCTCATGATCAAAACAAGCTTTTAGCAGTCAAGCTACAACTGCGTTTCAGGAACCCAAGTGGATTCACTACCAGTGTGCAAATGAGAACGTTATATAAGAGAATAACACGTGAATAATGAGACAGGCCTATTTATGAGGGCTGAGGAATATAGAGGAAGCACAGAGATGGACTACACCAACATGTAATCTAATGAAAATGTCTGATTTACATATTCTGACAACAGCTGTTACAACCTCAACCACTCTTCTCAATCAAGTCTCAATCCCAACAATGTTCCTTACCTGTGTTTGTTCCTTTTTTACTGGAAAACATTTTTTCTGTTCTATAGCCCTGATGATCCTTGAGTCTAGATCTCTACAGGAGCTCCTCATCAGTCATACAGTACTGTACAGAGGTTTAAGGCCCCTAATCCCATTATTTGAACTATGTCTCTCAGCTTGAAGAAAGTTTTTACTGTAGAAAACCTCAGATCCCATTAGACCGGATGGAGGTAAACAGAAATACAGTAAAAAGGAACAAGAATTTCTCGATAACTCATCGGTCATTTGGAGGTGGCTGAAAAACAGGTAACCTGAACACCTGAGCTACTTTGAAGATTTGCCGTGGGGGTATCTCAGGAATGGCAAAGGAATGTAAAGCCTGTCCGGGACTCCTGTTCAGCAGTGGTGAAAGAGGAGGGCCAGAATGAGCCACAAATGAGTGACCAGGGTTCAGGCACCCAAGGCTCATCCCTGCACGAGATTGATAAAGGCTCTCTCACAGAAAGAGCCAACATGTCAACACATCTGCAGACCAGTCAGAGAGCCTATGCCAACCCCTGTCCACCATCGTAAAGTGTCTATTATAATGCACACCTGAGCTTCGGAACTGGACCTTGGGGCAACGCAACACATTTACGTCTGGTTTACGTCACATGGATGAGTGGGTCTCACTGTTTAGCATATTAAGCAGGTGGTCGTAATGTTGTGGCTAATCAGTGTATATATTCTCACTGTCATGCAAAAGCCTTGTATCTCAAGAACAGCAACTTTACAGAAGAAGGAAAAAACTTTGAAAGTTATTATGGAGTTTTATTCCAAGTCGTTTTGGAGCATTTCTATTGGTCCATCATGAGAAAAAAACCCCAAACAAAATGAAGATACAAGGTTTTTGCGTGCCAGTGCCGATATACACATCTGTTATCTGTGAAGTGGCTGCAGTACTCATGACTTGCTCTGACCTGAAAGGCATGAGGCGTGTCGTCCACACAGTACACTCGTAGGCCGTAGTTCATGGAGGACGCCTCCAAGTTGCCGAACACAGCCACCTTCAGCCTCTTCCCAGCGTGCTCGTTCAGCGGCTCTCCCACCAGGGCGTAGGAGCCCGGCTCGTCCAGCAGCAAGTGGCAACTCTGAGTGTCCAGCAGGCAGTAGCAGGAAGTCGACTCATCGTCCACTGACATCACTTCCTGATGGGAGTAGAGGAGAGAGCGTGTCTAGCGCTGACATAATAATCTACATATTATAGGACCTATAAGAGCTGGAGAAGTTGCACCAATGGTATTTCAATCCAGTATGAGTCTGCCGTGCAGTTTTACTGCCTGATAATTGTATATAATACAATAATTATGCAAAGATTTTAATCCGGTATGAATCTGCTGGGTGTAGTTTCTACAGTCTGAGAGTAACATATATTGGTGTTAACCTAGTTGGACTCTAAAAATTAGTTTTTAATCCAGTATGAATCTGAAATGTGTACCTTTACAGTCTAACAATAGTAACTGTTGTGTTTTTAATCCAGTATGAATCTGAAATGTGTACTTTTACAGTCTAACAATAGTAATTGTTGTGTTTTTAATCCAGTATGAATCTGAAATGTGTACCTTTACAGTCTAACAGTAATAACTGTTGTGTTTTTAATCCAGTATGAATCTGGAATGTGTACCTTTACAGTCTAACAATAGTAATTGTTGTGTTTTTAATCCAGCATGAATCTGAAATGTGTACCTTTACAGTCTAACAATAGTAATTGTTGTGTTTTTAATCCAGCATGAATCTGAAATGTGTACCTTTACAGTCTAACAAAAGTAACTGTTGTGTTTTTAATCCAGTATGAATCTGGAATCAGCACATGTTTAAATGGTTTAGTGTTTAAAACCATTATTTTAATTAAATGAAATGTGTGTAGGTAGTAACTGTGTGGGCATCTTAATCCAGTATGAATCCCAACTGTTCATAGTTTTACATGGATTTACAGGATTTTACATCAGTGTGTAAAAAAAAAAAAAAAAGAAAGAAAGAAAATGTATAACTGTGACGTGCTTGTAATCCAGTATGAATTCTGCAATTTGTGTGGTCTGACAGTAATTATTGTTTGGTCATTTTGAACTACACACATTTTATTGAATTAAAATAATGGTTTAAAACACTAAACCGTTTAAACATATTCCAGATTCATACTGGATTAAAAACTACTTCAGTTTAAGTAGTTTTTACAGTCCAACAGTAACAAATGTTTAGTAATTTTAATCCAGTATAAATCTGAAATGTGTGTAGCTTTACCGGCCTCTCAGTCACATTGGTGGGGTAATCCAGTATGAATCTGCAGTGTGTGTAGTTTTTACAGTCTGACAGCAATTCGTGTTTAGTCATTTTAATCCAGTATGAATCTACACACATTTTATTTAATGAAAAGATCATTTTAAAACACTAAAGCATTTAAAAACATATTCCAGATTCCTACGGGATTAAAAAACTACTGCAGTTTTAACACTCTGCAGTTTGAGTCGTTTTTACAGTCTGACATTAACAACTGTTTAGTCATTTTAATCCAGTATGAATCTGCAGTGTGTGTTGTTTTTGCAGTCTGATAGTAACTGTTTAGTCATTTTAATGAATCTGAAATGTGTCAGTTTTTTTCACATTTTTTTTTAAATGTGAGCAGTCTTCACAGTCTTACAGTAATTATTATTTAGTCATTTTAATCCAGTATGAATCTGAAATGTGTACAGCTTTACCATTCTCACAGTCACATTGGTGGGGTAATCCAGTATGAATCTTCAGTGTGTCATTTTACCAGGCTGACTGTTATCTGTGGGAATTTAGGAGGAAGACAGAGCAGCCAGCCAAATCGGA
This sequence comes from Salminus brasiliensis, assembly GCF_030463535.1. NCBI lineage: Eukaryota > Metazoa > Chordata > Actinopteri > Characiformes > Bryconidae > Salminus > Salminus brasiliensis. The sequence continues at coordinate 33,240,804 of NC_132897.1, forward strand.
TACACATTACTTCACAGACGTTCTTCTGGTCGCTAATCCAGCTCTAATCGTGCTTTAGACCGAAAAGCCCAGAAGACAGTAAGTATCTGAGAAGCCCAGCTGAAGTTTGAAACTCCGGCTCTGGATTCAGTAGCGGTAGAAAGTGGCCCCCAAACACAGCTGACAGATGTGGCTTAAACCTCACCTCCTGTTTAGCACAGCTGCTCGTTCGCTCGTTGGATATCTGCTCTGTAGCGGCTTTAACAAGAGCCGTTGACTGGAGAAGACAATGCTGGGACACTGACATGTTCTTGACCTCTTCTTTTCCTGTCTTTCTCCTGCATGAAAGAGCGGTGGAGCCGCTAGTGGCAGTGGGTTGTAAACTCGCTCTGCACCGGCGAATTGCTCTGCGATTACCAAGGTCACGTCTCTGATGGCTGAGGAGGTCAGGCTAATGGCACGTCGATATAATACAGCCCTCGTCTCACTTTCTCCCGCTTCTTTGTGCGACTGGCGCTCTTCAAACAGACATGCGTATCAAACAGAATGACCTCTGTGGAGGAGCCAGCCTTTGTGATCTGATAAAAAAGAGCGAGTGAGGGGGTCGAATGCGACGGATGGACTAGAAAAAGGAGGGCTGAGGTCAAGAAAGAGCTGTTTACCTCCGCTGCTGGTCTTTTCTGCCGTACCTGAGAACAGCATTGATCTGTCCTCACATATTCTCATGTTGACATCGACTTATCCTCATGTAACGCTGCACCTCTCGGTGGACAGCAGCCGCGGCGTTTAGTGTAGTGAAAGTCAATTCCCTCTAGAAGCACAGAAATCTTTCACAGATTAGCAGCTGCTGGGGGCCGATGGAGATCACTGGCATGGGGAACTGGATTTCTGCATAAAGCAATCACATCAACTCTTGCTGAGACTGGGAGGTGGAAACAATTCACTATTCACTCACTAATTAATCTCTAAATAAACAACGTGTTCAGGTTTAAAACTATGGAAGTCACAGTTTTACTGGCCACAAGTGCATGATTTCATTAAATAAAGGGTTTCTGTTTTTGGCTTTAATAACATTACATTTTATCATCATCACGTATCAAAAATAATGACCAATTTTAATAAAGTTGTGACTTAATATCCTGAAATAATGAATTCTTAAAAAAACAAAATAATAATAAAAAATAATATTTAAAAATAAAGGCTATTCATAAATTCAATTACTTAATAAATGAGAAGCATTTTGTTTTGTTTATATATCGCAATACATCTACAATATTTCTGCAATATTTATTTACAAAATTGGTATTTTTTTGTACACAAAGTTGTGAATTTGTCTGATAATTAACTTTATCTTTTTATTTAGATTTTAAGAAAAAATAAGGAAATAAGTATTTTTATTTATTGAATTGTTCACTTGGCTTGTTTTGTGCGCCATACTTGCTATCTCGAAATAACTTACGTGGTTAAAAATGACAAATGTTCTCTGACTTTTACAATGTTGAAAGAATAAATGTCATTCTTGGGGAATAATCAGTAACAATGTTAAAGTAAATAAGTCATTATTTTGAGATATTATGCTGAATTTGAAGGGAAATAAGTTACTTTAACAATTTAATTAAGAATTTGTAAATAACAGATTAAGTTAAATATGAAACTATGCTTTGAATATCTGGAAAATAAGTAATTATTTTAATAGTAATTAAGTCGCAATTTCAATAAGAAAATCGTTGGTTTGAGATTTTAATCAGATTTGACAGTCACACGGCTGAAAATGTAGAACACAACTTAAGTATTTATTTAATGGATCATGTACATTTGTGTAATTTATGATGTGATGGTGTTAGACCTTTAAACAGATAAGCAGAGCATTAATAATAACTGCAGATTTGAATGGGTTAACTCCTAGCAGCTACAACCGCAGGGGGCTGACTGAGTAACCTCCAGCGATCCGCTAATAATTACAGGCAATTAATATCACACTAAACCGCAAGCGTGAAATGCAATTTCTCTGTAAACAGGAGTGCAGGGCCTTGTTAAGCACAAGAGACATGTGTTCGATTTAGCGCTGAGCGAGTGGCCAGGTCAGGAGCTGTACCCTCGGTATGATGCCACACGTCGTCAGTCATTTCTGCTCGTGCTTCCTCAGCGCAGCCGGATCAATACTGGCCATGTCTCACTGTCCCTCTGGCCCCGCGGTCACCTTTGTCCGACGGTCAGGAGGCTTCTTGTGACTTCTCCATTACGGCGCACTGTCATTGTTTGTATTTTTTCCTTGGTATCATTTTCTCACCTGCCATCACCACCACAGGGCATCCTCAGATTCATGGTAAAGCGACAGCCGTAAGGCAGCAGAGCCTGAAAACAAGCCTGGTGTGGCACATAGTGATGAACGGTTCATAGCTGAGCAGTCAGAAAACTTGGCGCCCGACCAAAAAGTTTCAATCTAGCTGGAAAATCATGCTACTGCTATCGAACCCTTGAACAACCCAGAGTTGCCCCCTAGGGGACATCCTTCAGCTGGCCTCTGAAAGACACACTGGCTTAACATTTCATAATAAAAACACTATATAGTTCCAATTTTTTTTTGAGATATTAAGTCAAATTTTGTTTGGGAAACCATAATACCTTGGAATTCTAGAAAATATGGCATTATTTTTAAATATTAAGCTGAATTTGGTGAAAATAACTCACTTATTTTTGAGATATTTAGATATAGAGAAAAAAAAATGAATTAATTTAATTTAATTTTGTTTTATATAAATGAATCTTTTTTACATAAAGTTAAACAGTTTAATCCATAACACTATATATAAAGAGTGCTGTAGTTTGTAGTATTTATTTAAGTTTATTTGTACATATTTACCACATGCTGAAAGTCACCTAGGCCATGAAGCAGAAAAGCATCCCCACACAATCATACTACCGCCACCATGTTTGACTGCTGGAACGATGCCCTTACTGTGGAAGGCTGTGCAATGTTGATCTGGGTTACTTCCTACTAGGAGATCTGACCACTGTTCCAGGTTAGCTTAGGCCAAGGCGGACACACTGCACCAAAAATGTAAAAGCATTGTTTTTAATGGAGGTACACACACAGCTGACCTAAAAACAATCAAACAAAGAGGCTGCTGGTGCTCTCAGAGCAAGGGACTAACCGCCCCAGACCACTGAAGGCATTTGGGATTACTTGGAAAGCTGTAAGCTTTTAGATGTAGTTGTTGAAGATCTTAATGACCATTCTGGCAGAAAATGACTGTATACATATATATATATATATATATATATATATATATATATATATATATATATATATATACACACATTATTATTTATTTTCCAAAGCTAACCTGAATCATGTTTCGGGCAAAAAGCGACTACATGAGAGAAGGGATGATAAATCAAAGACAGGCTCTGCCCATGCTGATATGAATTTCAAATGCAGTCAAGGTCAAGAGAACAGAGATGCGTTGTGGGCTCTACGCTACCTCCCACTTGTTGTCCTTGGTCTGCCTCTTGAGCTGAATGTTCCAGTTTTCCGCGCTGACCTCGGCGCAGTGGGCTATCGTCATGGCAACGGGAGAGGACAGGCTCAGCCCCGGGGGGCCGTATGTGACCTCCGGACCCAGCAGGATCTCGCACCTCTCTTCTGACGGGGCGCTGGGGGATACGGAAAGATGAGAGAAAGTTTCACTTGTGCTTCGCGAGTTCCTGCCAAGAAAAACAAAAAAAAATCAACCCAACAGCATGTTAACGAAATCCTGTCGGTTTAGTTTCGGCACTCTAGTTTGTGTGTTCCTGTTGACTGTGGCCTGCTCGTTCCTGGAGCCTGAGCCAGTTTCAAATCAGTCGACAATTTCAACTCGTCTGGCGCAATTTTGAAATCGGGCAACGCGAACGCAAAGCGTGGACCAAATGTGCCACCACCAGAACCGGACCACGCAAGCCTGCACAAACAATTACCCCGGCTGGCAGGTTAGCAGCCTCGGAAATCATTAAAGGCAGAGCGCTTTTGCAAAGAGGCCCATAATTCTGCGGGAAAGCTGCTGATTCTCAGAGGGCACCTGAGAGCAACTCGTTTACTGGCTACTGCTGCATATTCATAAGGCTCTCTGCTTATAATTTCCAGCCTATTATCATCGGCTTCCATCTTTTCCTCGCGATGGTGCGGCATGAAATAAAGCCCATTAAGGGGGGGGGGGGGGGGGTGGAGAAGAGCTAACGAAGGCTCCCTGCTTGTCTCGAAACTTCAGGACACAGGAAAACAAGAAGACCTCCTGGTGCTCATACTTTTAGCACCACAAGTGAGAACAAGAATCCTAGCAAATTGGGTTTCATTACAATGGGTTCAGAGTGCCTTCTTCAGCCAAGTTTCCAAAGGGACAGCAAACGTGATAGCAGGCAATTAAGCATTTTCAGAGCGTTTTATTTAACGAAATAAGGGTCTGTTTGGACCCTTGTTAGCAAGACAGCGATTTGCTTGACGAGCATTCATGGAGGACCTTGAGACCTGGACCGCCCTATGAATACTGGAGAGTGCTAGCTTCAAAACAAGCTAACAAGCTATTCAGAAAGCTCAGAGCAGGCTGGGGTTCTTTGTTTCAGGTGTTTGGAACCTTTAGCGTGACTCAGTCATCTCTCCGGTGAATCCATGAGAGCTTGCGTGCCTTCTCGACGGGGCTGTCATCACTTTTAACGACGCGGCAAGGACCTGATACCCAGAGAAGAGCTGCTTGTCAGGGAAATCTATTCGGAAGACCTTGCGTAACGGTTCTCAAGAGCGAGGCACTAAGGAAGGAGCTGTCGCTCAACACCCACGAAGGTTCAGCAACGACAAGGCAGAAGCCTGAGTCATGATTTCATCCTCAATTAACGTTCCGCCGCTGAAAGGAACCAGAACCGGCACGGGTTCCTGAATCATTTGAAAGGCCTCGCGCGGAAGTAATCCGATATTTGGCGTCCGAACGGGGCAAGTTCAGGAGGCAAAAAAGCCGGCCGCGGATTGTTTGTGTGTGGAGTGGCGCAACACCTGCGAGAGCCGAGCGTCTAAAGAAAGCATCTCGCGGCTTCTTCTCCCCCTCCTTTCCTCCTTAGAATTCCACTCCACATCATCGTTGAGGGCCTCACGCTAGCGCTACCCGGGGCTGTAATGAGGCGCATTATTCAAAGTGACTGATGATTCATCCCCGCGAGACAGGCAGCCTGGCTCCGTGGCATTCTGGGACTCCGTAGGAGACACCAGACTTAACGAGAAACGAACAGGATCCATTAGCGGCCGCGCCACTTCTTGCGAGGTCTTGTTTTAATGGATATCTGATAGAGTGGAGACGTGGGTTGTAATACCGTGACAACCTCTTTCACACCTAATACATATGTTTAACATTTCGATCATTAATGGCTCAACTTAAGGGGCTGACTTAAGGATTGTGTAAAGTCTGTAGCACATCGCTGAAGGTCGGCATTCGGCAGCTTTTTATGCAAACTGAGATGAAGCGACATGCACATTCAGGAAAGCTGATCCCGACAAGCTGTTTTCGTTCGTTTTGACCTCGGAAGGTGTTCCCGACAACTGATGCTTTTTGGAATAATCCTTTATGGGCTGTTTTCCCAGACCCACGTAGGTGAGCCTTATGAACCTTGGCCTTCAGGAGTTCGCGTAAGGTCTTTGAAAGTCACTTCAGCCAGTGTTTACTCGCCACTTACTCTCTCTGCAACACGCAAACAACTAGAGACAGTTGGAAATTAACAGTAAATAAAATGCAGAGGGGCAAAAAGCTCTGAAGAGTATTAGCAACTGTAGGTCTACTCGTTTCGGATGAGCTTTAAATATCCTTTTGCCTTTCAAGGGAATCCAAAATAAAACAAACAAAAAAAAAACACCTTGAGACCTTTCAGGGCTGCTACTGTGGTCGATTGTGTTTGGAGTTTTTAATGGATTTCTATTATGCTTCGGAGGAGGAGGAGAGTGCTCAATGTCGACTATCTGGCTGACTGAGAGGAAAATTCAATTCTCCACCGGTCTCTCCTGGCCACGGAGGACGGTGGGGGGGGGGTTGCTGAGTGACAGCTCAGAGGATGACGGTTTTCCGAAGGGCCCAGGAGAGGAAGCGAGACGTTCGGTCTCGCGTCAGGAGAGAGGAGAATCTGTTTAAAACAGATCTGCTTTCTGAAGAGCTATTCATATCCCACTCCCCATTCACAGCCAGCCAGCCTTGTGTCTTAAGCGCAGTCCTGAATGCACCTTATTCTTCTCATCATATGCTGCTGCGGCACTTAGCATTATTGTCGTGTCATCAACGCCTGTCATCACACCATGCTTTGGGGTTCAAAAGCTACCATTTCTCTTAAGACTTAACAGCAACGTAGTGTGATGGAAGGCACCTTCCACGTTCGCCTGCACACTGACTCGGAACACCCCTGCTTCATTGCCTCCCGTCATGTTCCCGTTTCCCTTTAAAGCTGTGTTTAGCTGTATCCTTCAGGTTCGCTGGACGAGAGAAGGAGGCCAGCAGGTGCCTTCACGCGACGAGGAAAGGAAGTGATTTCTGACCTATAGACTCCCAAAAAGCTCCCAAACACTGAGAATGAGAGAAAAACAACAGCAGTAATTCATTTCATGCCACTGGCTCCACTGTCACACCGTAACTGTAACTGTCATGACAGATGCGCCGATGACTGATGTCATGACTTTAAATTAGCATGCGACAGGAACTGTCAACAACTGCAGCCTCTGACAGTTCTAAGACATTTGCAGGTAAAGGTAGCATGGTAATGTTTATATCACTAGGCAATAATAAGCTTATGACATCTGTCATATAGTGTTCATGTCATGGCCGTTCAACTAATTATGTTCCCATCAACTTTTCGACAAGTTCCAAACAATAAGTGTAAACATCTGACTTTTTGTGGACAATATGCTATAATCAGGACCTTTTGCTCATCTGATCTGATGACTGTCTCCATTATCTCAGAGTTGAGCAAAAGATCTAGTTTCTATGAACTGTTTAAGAACTTTCCATTTAGCGCGACTACAACCTTTTCCGGACCTCTCTCTCTTTTCCAGCTCTGCCTCTCCAAACCGGACACTCCTACACTTACAACACTAACGAGTGCACTATGTAGTGTGGACGAGTGTGTTTTCTATGCAGCCTTCGTGTTTGCTGCAAGAGGCACATGAGGGAAATGTGTCACATAACTAAAAGTATGCTCTCAACATTTCTGTTTTCTTTTTAAATCTGATCTAATGGAAGTTTCTAGAACGTTAAGACGATCGTCGTAAACAATTCTCTGGATGCCTGCCCACATTTTCCATACTTATATATCACGTTTCGCAGCACCTTAAACTGGAAAAAACTCCTGCTGAGAAATTCGAAATAACTTGGCAAGCCTTCATTTACCATGTAAAAGCTAGGCAAATAGCACTCACTGGGTTCCTGGGTACGAAATCCATGATTTACCAAATGTATAACATCAACCCTCACTATTTAAAGCTGCTTTGTATCTTGGTTTATTCTTTTTTCTAGGATTTTTTATTTGTAGTTTCTCAATTTAGTCATCTTTAAGTAAACGTTAACGCAACAAATTCTTTAGTGTTGTAGTCACCAATTAGGACCAAGATTTTGATTGAGCTTGTAACGGTGGGTGGCAATATGTACACTTTTAATACGCTCATTTGAAACAATACAATATTGAATCTTACTGTACTGAATTGAATTATATTGGTCGCCGTCATGCAGAAGAATCTTCAAAATTACAACTTTATAGCAGATGCATTAAAGAAACATCCAAATTTTCAGTGGAAGTCAAAGAAGACTTTTCAAGTTATCAAAAAGGCAGAAAAAAAGAAAAACTGAGAAACTGGGTTTTTGTGGGACGACAATATTTTAGGCAAGCTTGTGCCCAGAGTGTTTGGGTAGCAAAATAGATCTTACTTGCCAATGCTAGCATTTAGTTTGACTAATTAGATTAGTAAAGCTAGTAAATACTATATTTGTGAAGACGTCTTTTTTAGGGGTGGCTGAATTTTAATCTGAAGTGCAACTCAAACACAACTGCTTCCTCTAGTGAGCGGAGAGAGGATTGGATGGTAGGAGTTGACGACTATTTTTTTAGGCCTGCTTTAAAGTTGTTTAAGCCAATTGCAGAGTGGGGCATGCAAAATCAGAGCCAGCTCTAGAAGGAACCCCCCCTCCCTCCGCCAGGCGGCCACTTGTGATTCTACTCATGAGGCTGACGGGGGCAACTCGAACTCTTCTCAACAGCCAGAGGGCTCCCGCAGAGAGGGCGTGATGTGAAAGGAGCATACTGGGCCTGTCTTTCTGTATGTGTGTGTGTGGAGGGGGGGTTTAGTGAATGAGAGAAAGAGAGAGAGAGAGAGTAAAAAAGTGAGACAGAGAAAGAAAGAAAGAAAGAAAGAAAGAAAGAAAGAAAAAGCTCAATAAATTGAGAAGTACAGATGAAAGAGATGTTGATGTTGATCATCTAATGCACATCAAATAACTGAACACTATAGCAGCTCAGAGTATGTGAAGACTATCGCAGCTCAGAGTATGTGAAGACTATTGCAGCTCAGAGTATGTGAAGACTATAGCAGCTCAGAGTATGTGAAGACTATCGCAGCTCAGAGTATGTGAAGACTATCGCAGCTCAGAGTATGTGAAGACTATAGCAGCTCAGAGTATGTGAAGACTATCGCAGCTCAGAGTATGTGAAGACTATAGCAGCTCAGAGTATGTGAAGACTATAGCAGCTCAGAGTATGTGAAGACTATCGCAGCTCAGAGTATGTGAAGACTATCGCAGCTCAGAGTATGTGAAGACTATAGCAGCTCAGAGTATGTGAAGACTATCGCAGCTCAGAGTATGTGAAGAGTATAGCAGCTCAGAGTATGTGAAGACTATAGCAGCTCAGAGTATGTGAAGACTATCGCAGCTCAGAGTATGTGAAGACTATCGCAGCTCAGAGTATGTGAAGACTATAGCAGCTCAGAGTATGTGAAGACTATCGCAGCTCAGAGTATGTGAAGACTATAGCAGCTCAGAGTATGTGAAGACTATCGCAGCTCAGAGTATGTGAAGACTATCGCAGCTCAGAGTATGTGAAGACTATCGCAGCTCAGAGTATGTGAACACTATAGCACCAAAACGTTTCCAACCTCAACCGTAACCAACTCAAATACCTGAACTCTGATATCGTTTAACAACCTTATACTAGTGCTCTGTGAGCACTCATCTTCCTCTGCATCTGTTGTCTGTGCCTGTACGTACAAAGCCATGGAATAGTTTTTGTATTTTCTAAAAAATAAACATGTTTACACAAAAGGAAATACTAGACAAAGAGAACCATATCAAACACAGGCCAAGGTGCAAATCACCTGTATAAAAATGAACACCCCTTTACAATGAGTAACCTTCATCAGCAACAACTGCAATCAACATTTCCTATAATTTCATATCAGAGCGCACTTTTCTTTTCAGAGCTGCTTCACTGCGGACAGATCGTTAGGGTTTTCGAGCATGAACTGCTTGTTGGAGACCCTGCCAGAGTATGTCATCATCTCTTATTGGGTTTAAGTGAAGCTGTCCAATCGTCCTAAGGCCTCCCAACCCCACAAAACAGACCACATTTGAGAAGCTCTTTAAGATTGGAGGCAGCTATGTTTAAACTGTGTTTGGACCATTTTTTGTGACCAGCTAAAATCTGGACTATCAAAATTTGAATTTTCAGTGTAAGAAAGTGATTGGAACAAAATTGAGGTCAGGAGTATGATCGTTCTGTTCCCACTAACAATTTCAAAAAGCAGTGGAGACAAACTGGGGGTCATCAGCAAACAAATAACAGATGAAAGATCATATCCTACAATTTTATTTATTTATTTACCCTTTTTTCCCCTCCTAATTTGGCACAGCCAATTAACCCACCCAAATTGTGAACTGTGAAATGTGAACCCCGGGCCATAGTAGTAGCGCAGCACACCACAGAGCCACGGCACACTACCGATTATAAAAGTTACTCTATAAAATAGCTGATGTTGAAGTGTGAGCTGGGAAGTTTCCAACCTCCAGGTAGGAAAAGAATACACTTGAACACCACATAACTTCTTTTCCGAGAGCTCTAACTTCTCAGAGTTACAATTCCAAGGCTGCAACTCTCAGACTGTGTGCTTTTATGTTATTTTTAGCATTACATATTCATGGTGAATACCATAGCCCCACACAGCATCCACCTACTTTTTAAATAAATCAATATCTAACCAAACAGCTCTTTTAATGCCAGTATAAAAGCCTTTTCACAGCTTTTTTTTTAAATGCACTCAGAGCAGCCAAACAAGAGCCAGATTACTGAGAGTGTTCATTTTTTCCTGACCTCACACAGCTGGAGTGACCCGAGTGCTTCGATTTGGGAAGTAGAAGGCTCTACTGAGCTCAGAGTTTTCAGGTGTCATGAATGCAGCATGAGCAAAGCAATCCCATTCCGGTTTGAGTGACGCAATTAATAGTTAGTAACGTGTATTGTGTAATATAATACCTTTTGAGTAATTGCCCCAACACTGGTAACAAGACCCACAAATACAACTATACAGTAAAAGCCAACAGTAACAGCATCAGTTGTTGCTACATGACTTCAGAATTGCCCAAAGCAGCCTGTATGGCAACTGGCACGTGTTGGAATAAGCCTTTATACCTATCTATCCAGGCTAATGTAGGTGTCAGACGGCCTTAGGAATGCTGATGTTCAATAAAGCCTTACCTTTACCTGATAACGACCTTGACCGAGTATGCAGATATTAACCAAAGACAAACTAGAGGAAAAAACGTTTGTATAATATAGAACTGATATAAAGTATGAATGAACTATTGACATTACCACCCACCTTCTAAGAAAAGAGGAGGACACGGTTTCCTCAAAGCTGTGAACGAGGGAGAAATGGGCATAATGATGGAAGGCTGTATTGATTGAGCTGAGTGCTGTGGTCTCACCTGGACTGTCCTTGATTTATGAGCATGTACATTTCCCAGGAAGTGTCCTCTGCAATCGCCCCGTGAGACACCAACAGGCTGACTCCTACAGAAACAACAGACACCATATCTGCCATGAACAGCTCTCACACATGGCTAAGAACAAGCCCACAAAGCTCCATTTTTAAAAAAAATAAATATATATTTTGTTTTGAATTATTTTCCCTTTTTTCTCACAATTTGGTACCACCAATTAACCCACTCGTACACAGTACTAGCAATGCTCCAAGGGGGACCCTAGGAGGGTAAGGACTTAACACACGTCTCCTCTGATACACCTGAGGCCAGACACTGGGTCTTTTCAAACTGCTGCCGATGCGGCACTGCCAAGACCAATTGCGCCCTCTCTGACTCCGGCTGCTGATGGCAAAGCGACATGGCTTGGGATTCGAACTTGTGACCCCCCGGACCACAGACGAGATCACCGATCCTCTCCGAGTTCCATGCTGTTTTTGTCCATTATTAGTATTATACTGTCACTTTTGCAGCACATCTCTATAATCTCCAGAATGGCAACATTACAAAAGAAGGAAAATGACATAGTACAATGTAAAGTTCCTTGGGTCATCAGAGATAAGGGGGTTAAGAGCCCGGATCAAGGTCCCAACTAAGCAGATATGGGTAGTGAACCCACAACCCTATGGAGTTGTGAACCCACAACCTATTGAACCAGTGCTGGCCCAAGCATAAGAGGCACTCTGCAGGTACTGCAGACACAGAAAGCACCTGTACAGTCTGCACGAGCTGAGCAATGCTTAGTCATTCCCTTCTAAACTTTAAGCAACCCACCGGTTAGACTTCATTAAACCCACACCTGCCAAGCTGTCGGCTCTTTATTGGTGATGGCAGCGGAACGCTCATGAGCTGGCGATCGGGACATCACCAGGGTGTGAAGAAAATGAACCGTGACGTACAAGAAGCACGCTTTTGTAAACATCTTTGCTGTTATAAGAGCATGCGTTGGGCGCTCAAGTCGCAAAGGGAGCACTGTATACCGAGAGCAAGGCAGCCGTTATACAACCGTCCATACCTGCAGCCGCCCACACCATGTGTTCAGACAACAGTGGTTCTACTGTGAGATCCTAAAGAGGCCCCAAGTACCCATCAACATGAGGACCTGAAAGGAAGCAGGCCCAGCAGAGCGTTGACTCTTATTACCCAGCAGATCTTGTTAGCCAATGAAAACTCTAATTGTCTCATGGCACCAATGAGCTCTCTCCGACTCGAACACCTTCCGTAATTACTCTCTGCTACAGATCTGAAGTGTTCATGAGCCCGCAGTCTCTTCACCAGACCAAATAAATGAGCACTTACTGCAAAGGACTGTAGGACAATCTAAATGTTGCATTTCCCCAAAAACAACAGTGACATTTTCCAGACGTTTTGTCCCGAAAGAGAAGCACAATGTTGTTGATTAAAGGGACTGAGGCGACTTAAAGGAATACCAAAGCCGTTAACCTTCCGACCCTAGACTAAACAAATACTGCAGTGTTTATTTCAAACTCCAGAAAGAAGCGTCACATTAAAATCACTGACAGTCTTCGTAACGCGAGATGCAGCATTAGCCCTTTAGACCGAACTGCAGCCTCTGCTGGCGGCTCTGCACTTCACTGTAAAGGCTGTAGATGGCTGTAATTTACAGAAGGACAGTTTTAAGTAGGTGAACACTCTGGATTTACGCAGGTTTCTGCATTGATTACTAAAAATGTGGTCTGACTGTTATCCATGTTACAATTACAGACAACACTTCACTACAAAGCTCGTCTCAGACTCTCAGCTACACTGACAGATGCCGCAGGTTGTTCAGCTGTCTAAACAGAAGCCAAAAACCTTCATTATTAACGTCACTGTTTCCACATCCACTGTTCTCCTGGCTTTATGTGCAGTTATAAATAAGCCTCGGATTTTGTCCAGAGCTGTCTAATTCAGTTTAGCTCAAAAAGTGTAATTTGTACAATTTTCTTCAAAATGGAGTCAATCAGGAAAGCTGGTTTTGCTTTTTCAGTTTGTATGGAGAAAAAAAAAACATTAAAATTTAATACAGTGTGTGAAACCACATAAGCTAGTCTGTTTGAGCTCATTTAATAACCCCACATGGTTCAAGGCGGGTGTGTGATGGTTTGTTTGCAGAATGATAACTGGTAAGATACAGCATGAGCGTTCATAGCTTGATTGGTCCATTAGCCTTGTGGATCCAGAAGCAAACTTCAGACACCAAAGATCCATCTGCTGATCAGACACATTTAGGGTAAAGAGGGAAATGGTATACATTTGAATTTCCCCAATTCTGTTAAGGTGCTGGCTTCACTGGTCATCAGAGCCATGATTACTACAAGCAAGACTACTTTTATAGTCTATTTTTAAGCCATTTTTTGCTCTCTCAGGCTCCGGCTGCTGAGGGCAGGCAGCATGATGCAGGATTCAAACCGGCGATCCTTGGATCATAGTGGCAGTGCCTTGGTTTGCTGGATCTACAAGTTTGGAGCCCACAAGTATAATTCTTCTAAGCCCTGAAGTCTGGAGCCCTTAAGATGCTTTGCCAGGCCTTCACTGCTGCCTTTCTGCTTTAGTTCTGTCTTCAGTAAATGAAAAGTGGCTCAACTGGGTTGAGGTCAGCTGCCTTTTAAGAACAATCAATTTCTTTGTCTTAAGAAGTTCTTGGGTTGCTTTTGTGGTGTGTTTTTCGGGTCATTGTCCAGCTTTACTGTCAAATGCTGTCCTCTCAGGTTTTTCAGACTTCGACTGAAGTATAACTCTACTCTTCAGAATTCATTCTGCTACTCCTATCAGCAGTCACCTCAACAATAACCGCCCCCCCCCCCCCCATGACTCAGTTCTAATGGCAACAATGCCTCCATCAGCTGCCATTTTTAACAGATGATGGTACGCTTTGAATCATGAGCCCCCTCAAGGATGAAGAAAGATGGCTCATGGCTACACCATCATCAGATTTAAACCCCACTGAGATGTTGTTGGACTGTGATGGGAAAAGTGTGGAGAAGTAAAACCCAATCACTATAGAAGACCAGTGTGAAGCTTTACCTAATTTTCCTCACAGACACATGCCTTCTCTGACACAACCAGCCATCGCCTGTCGTCGATGCACCGGGCAACCAATGGAGGAAAAGCAGATGCCCATGCCGACCAGCATTACACTAAAGTGATGTGCAGAGAGAGAGAGAGCTGCCTGATGGCAGGCAGCATGACCTGGCATTCAAATTCTCGGGTTGTAGTGGCGGCGCCTTAGTCTGCTGGATCCCCCTAAGCTAATACTGAATACTAATACCTAAGACTGAATAAAAGCCTTCACCCACCTGTGTTGGGCATGACCAGACGGCCGCCCAGGTGCCCGAACACCCCGCTGCTCCTCAGCTGAGCTTTGCAGGGCCCGAGAGGCCCGTTGGGAGCCGTCAAGTTCGGCTTGCGTCCCTGGGTGCCGCCGTAGCCCTCCGGGTGCGCCTTGACGTGGTACTCGGCCCGGTCCGCCACACCTAGTGAAACCATAAAGGAGCTCTGAACTTTGACCATCATGTCGGGCAGGGGGTCAAAGAGCTCTTTGTCTACGGAGTCCTGGAAGCAGATGGGGCCACTGTAGGTCTGGCCCGCCGTTAGCTCGGGCTGCATGGAGGAATTCAGAAGCAGAGGGTTGCCTGGGAGAGACGGAGAGACAGGCCGTGGTATAGTTAGGGTTTTCGTCTCTGGTGGGGGTGGAGGGGGAGGGGGAGGGTTAAGATGGGGGCTTGCACTGGACTGACAGGCCAAAAGGAACAGAAAGAAGTTACAGCGAGCCGGGAGATAAGAGCTCCGCCGAGCACTGGAGCACTTAACCTTGGCCTGGAAACAGAAAAGAACTGAAGTATTTCATTTGTGGACTGAAATATTAAATGCACGAGAGGCTACAAAGAGAAGTGCATCTTTTTATTTATTTACCCAGAAATGGAGGAGATCTCAAGCAGAGCTCAGACTGTGAGAGAATATTTTAAAGCACTGCCAAATATAAAAAGAAAGAAAGAAAGAAAGAAAAAAAGGTTCCATCATCAACCGGCAGGATGGTAAATATGTTTCTCGGTACAGAACCAGTGAATGCGAAGATCATTTGCTTAGGCACTCTTCATCTCAACCACAAACCTAAATAAATAGTTAATTACGGTTCTGTAATTTATCATTTAATAACTCCATGCGGTTCCCAAAATAGTTGACATACTAAATAAACCATCAAACAAACATCTGTCTAGTTTCCAGTATTTACATCTAGGTTGCACACCTTATTATTGAGTCAAAGAACAAGAACTGTGGGGGCGCTTTTTTCTGATGGTCCACTTTCTATACTATTAAATGAGGTCAAATTTAACACCAAGCGCTGATGTTCTTTTTGGGATGGATCTTCGATCTTCCCGAAACGCAAGACAAACAGAAATGCAGTATTTCAGATTATTAGAATATTCCATAAGATAGGATGTATAGGATGTACAATACTGCACACAGAGCAGATTTCAACCAGGGATTTACGCTGCGAGTGGGTTTCTGTATTGTCATCTAGTGGTTGAATGAAGAACGGCAGGATCCTGTGACTAGGCAACATGATCTCCCATGGAAATAACCATACAGTTAGATTGTTTCAGTCTAGAATTATGATCTATGTGGTGGGTAGTGCTGTGAGCAAAATACACACAAACACACACATGCATGAAGAAGAACTGATAAAACAGCGCTGAGAGACAAATCCTGCTGCTCTTGGAGATTAAAAAAAACATTAAGGGACCAAAATTACAAGTAAAACGGTAAAGATTCAATGTTTCAGTGTGGTTAAGGTTAGCTTTAGAATAAGGGTTTAGGTGTCACAGCTCACAATGAGAGCCTCCAAACATGATGGAGGTAGTTTCACACACTGTTCCAGTTCACAGTGAGAGCTAGCCCGGCTAAAGCACAGCCTCCAAACATGGTGGAGGTCATTTCACACACTGTTACGGCTCACAGTGAGAACCCAGATGGTGCCCTTGTTTAACCCCTCCTGGTCCCAACATTGACCCCGGTGGGCAACCATATTTGGGGCCAACATGGAACCTTCCTACCCATACAGGTCACACACAGGCATGTTATCCGGGTTCCTAACTCAATGTTGTGGACAAACAGAGTTTTAAAGATCAGAGAAGTGCAATCAAAACTATTAACACCCTCCAAACTAATGCATGCTCAAGTACATTCAGCCTGTTAGCATATTATAGCTCGTTAGCAAGGCATTTATACCCGCAAGCTGTTTTTCTTCCTTGCAGTTTTCCCTCTCAGCAATTGTTTGCCCTCTTTTGGTTCTGACTCAAATCTCACACGGTGCAATATCATTATCATCACCCCCTGCCTCCTCAGCTCTAGCTCTCCCTCCCTTTTCTCCTTCTCCAGGCAGCTTCCATTTCAGCTCGGTTTGGGTGACCTTCTCGTTTTGAGAGAGACTAAATCTGGCCGCTGCTCGCGGTGTGAACTTCAGCAGGGGGTAGGTCCGACTCCGCGGCATCTCCTCCACCTCTGCCAGTCTGGAGCGCAGACGTGCCTGGGCGCCGGCGACCTGCAATCCTTCTCCCGCGTCAAACTCACCATAACCCTCAGCCCAGCTGCTACCCAGTGACAGGCAGGAGGCAGGAGGCTAATAGGGCTTTATTTTTAGGAGGATCGTTAATTACCGCAGGCAAGCCGATTGCTGCCACAGGGGTCTGGATGTGTCCGGTCACCGAACGCGTTGGGTAACTTGGGAAACTTGGACAAAATGCTATATATACTTTGGTTGGTCGTACTGCTGAGGCACTGTAATGACGGTTTGTCATCGTGTACTGTTCTGATGAATCATCCTCTGAGACATGGAGTTTATGAGTAGGACGAGCAGCGGAAAGCGCTGCCCAATCAGGCTGGGTAGACCGTGAACATATTCAAAAGAGAATCCGTAATTACTCTTCGACAGTCAGGCTCTGGAGCTCCAACCGTCCACACTGTTCACAGAAACAGACGAAAACACCAGGGTAGCAAAGGTGAAACTATGTGAATTCAGACCATGTCCAAAAATCTACTTTTGAGACCCCACATGTTTTATAATTAAGACCAATCTAAAAACGTGTCTTCTTTTGTGCTCTATTGGCTTTGTAAGGGTGCACGGTGCTTGAGCCCCGATAATTGCCACCTTAATCGCAATGGAATTTGATGCTCAGCTTTTACTGTGGTTGCAATCCATCAGTCAATCAATCATCAATTTCAGATGAAAACTCAATATTAGCTGGATGTCTTAGTTGCGAACATTTATCATTAACTCCAATTAACTTTTCGGATTCTGTGGACAAGGTTTGACTGTGTTTTCCGAGATGGGTTGACCTCTTTCTAGCGACATTAGCCTAGCATCTGCGGTTTTAGACTGAAGGAGCACATTTGAGATGTGAAGCCGATATATATGCTGATCGACTGCATCTGGGGTCTGTGATCGGTCCTGTTCATCTCGTCTCTCAGCTCGTCTGATGAAACAGGCTAGTTATAGTTATTATTAGTAGCGGCGTGGTTGCTCGGGTCACCAGAAATATGTAGCACATAAATCTTAATGACTGCTGCTTTAAGTACAGTATTATTTTAGCGCTTATGCATGCAGTAGGAAGTCCCTATGGGTTAATTTCAATAGAAAGTTCATTTCAAGTTCACATTTACCTGATTTTCTTTAGTTACATTTAAATTTCACTAAAATTCAGTATTCTTGATGATCTAACACTTGCGTTAGAACGTCTCTGGATGATCTGAAAGACACTCAAATAAAATACATTATTCATTTTTCATTCGGCTTCTGTTAATCTTATTTATTTTATTTTTTTTCGGCTGGGTTTTTACCTGAAGACATGCCTCTCCACTGGCAGATGGAGAGTCTTTAACTTGGACATGGCAGAGAGGAACAGGAATGTGTGCGTGACGGGGAACAGTAATGAAGAACAGAGCCTGGAGTCGGAAAACCTTGAGGGAGAGGACTGGGATTAAGAGCGGTGATTAAAAATTAGGATGAGGTGGAGTGGAGTTCACCAGCCGACAGAGAAGAGACATGACAAAGGCCTCAGGTTTCGTCCCTTCACCTGACAAAGAGGAAGGATGGGGCAGGCGAATGAAGCACTGGGGAGATTTCCACTGCTGTTATTCAGTTCAATACAGATTTCCTATTAGAAAACTGCTGGGATGTATACGGTTAGCAATTGGACTGCTTAATATGAAATAATGGGCTTGTCTCTTTTTTTTGGAAATAATGAAAAGAAATGAAACTGAAATGAAATTCCAAGGATCTCTGATGATTCAGAAACGTGTTTTGGATACAGATCAAGCGTAGACCTTGACTACATGCCGATTTTCTTTCGAGAACGATCATTAGCTGAGGCAAGGACAACGCCAGTGCAAAGCTTGCCTTAAGCTGGGTTTACAATGAACCTTTCACAGTAGAGCACTGGACAATTAGCACTCCTCAATGTTAGCACTCCGTAATGCTTACTTGCTGACCAGCTTTGAGAGGCTGTCAAATTGATTGAAAACAATACGATCTTAAAGGTCTATCTTAACGATATTTAAAACATGAAAACCAAGATGAAGCTGCATTTCAGACTGCACTGTGATCGGCAGTCGCATAACTGCAGCAACATAAAGTCCCCCCCTGAGTTAACATAGTTCTCTGGGGCCTTAATTGAATGTCTGTGAAATACCTTGGTCAAAATACCTCAAGGACTCAGCACCACAGCACCCTCTGACCCTGTCTAAACAGCCTGTTCTTTTAAATAACAATGAGCTACTGCTTACCCCTGCTACCAACCCCCACCTCCATCTTTATTAATAACTCCTCCCAGCTTTAGTTATTAGTTATTTCTAACTATTCTCACGTATCCCTTTCTGTGCTAACTAGCTACTCTTTACTTCGCCTTGAGTTCACATCTAGCCTACAGACAGCAGCATAAACAGATCGACACAATTAGCTGACAGGGCCAAGTTTGTGTGTTAATGCCATGAAAAAGGTTATTAAATTACTGAAAGTGCACCACAACTTTTCTTTAGAGTCAACTTTGAGCAAAGACAAATGAGATTAACTGTAATTAACGAAGCACAATAATGCAAATAATCATTATTAACCAAGCAAAATGCTGTAATTAGCCACACCAAACGAAGCAAAATAAAAACAATTGATTAACTAAGCAAAACAATGTAGTTAGTCAATGAACTATGCTAAAAATAATGCAAATAAATCATTAGTAACTACTTAAAACTGATTTACTAAGCAAAATAATGCAATTGATCATTATTAACCAAGAAAAAGAATGTAATTACTCACACTTAACTAAGAAAAATAATGCAATTAATAATTAAATTAAGCGTAATAATGTAAGTCACAATTAACTAAGCAAAAATAATGCAAATAATCCTAATTAAACAAGCAAAATAATGCAATCCAGCACCAGAGCTTATTCTCATTTATCCCTTTCTGCGCTAACTAGCTACTCTTTACTTCGCCTTGAGTTCACATCTAGCCTACAGATAGCAGCATAAACAGATCAACACAACAAGTGCGACTTTCAAAGAACATCATCGTACAGCCTTACACATCCTCCACAGATGCCGCACTGTCCACTCTCACACACTTTCCATGGCATAAGCTCAACAGAACAACCACTTTCTATCAGGTGAGGGTTGAACGGTTGTAGAAGCGTACCAAGGGGAAATCCAATTGGCGGTAATAACACTGGTTCAATACAAGCGAATGACAGTGGTGAGGTAGACCGTAACAAAAGTGGTCAAATATTCAAGATAAGATAAGATAATCCTTTATTAGTCCCGCAGTGGGGAAATTCACAAGAATGAGCATGATGCACCAGATGGCAATCCAATCAACAGGAAAGACCGCGGTCCAATAGGTGGTAATGAAACTGGTCCAATTGGTTGGAATGACAGTGGTCTGGTAAGTGGTAACAACACTGATCCAATACGTGGGACGACAGGTGGAAATGAAAGTGATCCAACAAGCGGTGATGACAGCGACCCAACAGGCTAGAAGGACACTATTCAATAAGTGGGAATGGCAGTGGCCTAATAGGTATGGAAGTGGCTCAATGGGCAGAAATGATGGTGGTTCAAAAGCCATTAACTGGATTCATCCAATAGGGCATGCGTCTTGATCACTGCTGCCACCATTGGGCGAAGGCCTTACCCCCTCCAACCACCTTGACCTGGGCAATAGGCCGGTGAGGAATGCTACTTTGACCCTTTGAACCATCTTTTAGGAAGCTGTTCAAATGCATAGTTCAACTGAAGGACCTCTGAAACAGGTGGGAAACCTGCATGTAAAACGTTCCAGTGATACTTTCAGCTCGCGGGAGACCTGCGAATAAATCAACCAGTCAAAATCAAACCAACCAGTGGAGCTCCAGTTCCCCTCAAGCACCCATGCAAAGCAAATGAACGAGAGTATGGGGCTAAATCCACATTCACATGTTTAGGTTTATGTATTTATACTATTTAAAATATCTATACATTAATTAGTTAAATTTGAGCACTTATATAACCATAACCACAATGCACTGCTTTAAAATTCAACAAAATCTTCAGAGTCAAACCTGAGCCAAGACAAATGCAATAAATCGTGACTGCACAAAATAACGTGAATAATCTAGATTAATTTAAAATAATTTGATTAACTGTGATTAAGAAAAATCTTGATTAACTAAGCAAAATATTGTTTTTTTATGAACGAAGCAAAAAAATGTAAATATTGACTAAAAAGCTAAACAATGTGTTTAATCTTGAATAACTAAACAAAATAATGAATTAATCATGAACAAAAGTAAATAATCGTGATTAAATAAGCAAAAAAAAACCAGATTAATCCTGAACAAAGCAAAAATAATGTAATTAATTGTGATTAACTAAGCAAAACTAATAAATTTGAATATTTATCGAAAAAGCAAAATAATGTGATTAATCATGATTAACCAAGCAAGCTAATGGTTTAATCATGAACGAAGCAAAAAAAATTAAATATTCATTAAAAAGCTAAACTAGGTGATTAATCTTGATTAATTCATCATTTTGCTTAGTTAATCAAGAACAAAGCAAAAAAAGTAAATAATCGTGATTAATTAAGCAAAATACTGTAAATATTCATAAAAAAAGCTAAACTATGCGATAAATCTTGATTAACTAAGCAAAATAATGAATTAATTATGAACAAAGCAAAAAAAGTAAATAATCGTGATTAACTAAGCAAAATAATAATGTAAATATTCACAGAAAAAGTTAAATAATGTGATTAATCTTGATTAACCGAGCAAAATAATGCAATTACCTTATCAAAATAACGCAAATAATAATTTATGTTACAGAAAGTAAACAAAAGTAAAGTAAATTTTGAAAAAAACATTTTTTTTTCCTGCTCATGCAGCCATAACGAGTCATTTTTACTTTTAATTTAAAAACTGTTAACAGAACAGATGCAATTAATCACACCAAATTACCGTGATTTATTGTGATTAACTATGCAAAATAGCGCAATTTCTGAAAACCATACACTTGACAAGATAAAGTGTTTAACTACAATTGACTAGACAAAAAGAATGCAATTAATCACGATTAACTCCACCCAGTAATGCGATTAATCTCCAGAAACTAAGTAAATAAGTAAAAACAATGACTCATCAAGACAAACATTACATTTTCGTACTTAACAACCCCAATTCTTCTGCAGAGTACTCTCCGAGGACAGCTCCTGTAATCCATGACAGCCCTGAAGGGGACCTCACTGCAACTCACTGTGGCCGGCAGGTGGGACTGATCTGTTCAGACACCAGACTCGGGCTCCCCGGACCCTGTGTTATCGAAATCTGCACTACAAACCCACCCAGCGTAGCGAGAAATATGGTCGAGTTCATAAAAAGAATGTGATTCATGTTCAGCTCAGGACACGTCCCACATTTATCTGCCAGGGCGTTTAAGGCTGAGGGTGTTTTTGTAACCCCCCGATGAGTCTGAGTGAGAAATGTGAGGACTGGGCTGAGCTGAGGTGGGCTTAGGTGGGCCGCCAGGAGCGTTTGTGAAGGCCTGATCGAGGCAGCGATGTCAGAAAGGCCAAACATATCAAAGGCAGCGAGACAGTGGTGTCAGCATGTCTGCTATGTCTGGACTGGGCTGACAGCTGAGGAACCTCCTCAAAGTTGGACGTAACGATCTGAGCTACAGTAGCCTTTCTGTCAGCTCCAACCGGTTAATAAAAGTTGATGGTAACCTGGACTGTCTGCTCTCACCTTGCCTGGCCGTTTTGAAGTTAAAGGACTGGAAGCCACCAGCGAGCGCGGACGAGTCGATGACGTCCACTCCGTACTCGCTCTGGCTCCTGCGGTACAGCGTCACGGATATGATGAGGACCGCTACGGCGATGACCCCTGCAGCCAGGCCAGAGTACAGCGCCACGTCGTTGGATCCCTCCATACCTGCCGAGCAGCACAACCACACACACACACGGACGGTCAGCAGCAGGTTGCTATTTTGCCCTGGTCAGACAAGTAAGATAATCAACCGAGAATGAAAATGACATGAGGATCGAAAGGTTCGAATGCCAAGGAATGCTGCCTGCCATCAGCAGCCGGAGCCTGAGGGAGCACAACTGGCCTTGCTCTCTTCGGGTGGCAGTTGGCAGGGTGTATTAGATGTGATGGGGGGGGGGGGGGTCGTCAAGATCAAGATCGGTCATGGCTTTGATTTTCCATGTATGCTAACTATATGCTAACTTCTTGGCAGTGCTAACTTGCAGTACAACGCTGCCTGTGGAGTGATATGACATACAGTGCTGGGGTACAAGTAGTCTACAGGCTAAAGCAAGTCATACCTATGAGGAGACTGGTGACAGTCCAAGTCCAGTGTTTGTTAGCAACGTTAGCCTAGCATCTCCTGTTGTAGAGTAAAGAAGCACACATCACAGAGCAAACATGTCTTGGCTGATTGACTGCATCTGGGGCAGTGCTCAGTCATGCTACTTTGAGGTTTCACCAAACTGCCCCTTTAAGTTGACCTAAGCTATGCAAACAAATGCCAAGGCATTCAGAAATTTGTTCGATTTTTAATTCGACGATTTTAAATGAGTTTAAAGCAGATCTGAGTGATCAAGATGCTAAAGGGTACAGCGCACCTAAAGGCCAAGGCAAATGCTCCCAAACAGGGGTCACCATTGATTTACTTCAGCTGAAAGATGGCCGTGGCTTTCAGGTGCTTACGGTTAGGCTGGCAAATCCCTCAGACACCTGTGCAAGCTGAACAGGTGCAATATGCACGTGTTTAGCAGCGTATGAAGACACGCTTGGCGCGTGCCTCCGTTTCGGGAGCCTCGAATTCCAGGATTCTCACAACTTTAATCAGAGGCGCAGCGGCGTGCCAGCGCCACACGCCAAGCTACATCTGTTCAGCTGCCCCGCGGTCTGCCGCCCGCCTGCCCGGCCGACCGATCGACCGACCTCCGCGGCGCCAGGACTTTGCCAGAGGACGAGAAAGGGCGTCGCTCAAGCCGGGAGGGCGAGACTGGCTAACCGTTCCTGAACTGTATTTTAAGGCTCCTGAAGTGCTAATGCAGCACTGGCCGGACACGGAGATTAAGAGCGCGAGTGGGGCTCGGGGTGGTCACTCGACAGCTGTTTGGCGGTTTAAGGGTTTACTGAGTCCTGTTTAGGCATTACGGCCCACCCTGCTGCCCCACCTGTTGCCGGCGCCGTGTTTCAGAATGTGCCGAGAGGTGATTTGCGGGGTTGGCGCGAAACACAGGGGAGGATATAAAGACATGCTACGGTTGCTTAAGTGAGCTAATGTGCGGTAATTGCACCCCATTAGCTCGTCTAAATATAGCGCGCGCTCGCACGCCGTGTCCCATCACTCATCCTGGCTAATCTGAAATCCGAGCGGTGCCGGATCCCACATCCCGGATGGCGGATGGGTGAATGGAGTGATGGGGATTATGGGAAATGCTGCCAATACTGCTGTTTCTGGTGACTGGCAGGTGTTCTGATAAACAAAATGTGATTGATGGATGCATGAAACGAACTGATGGGTACAGTGCTCTGAAAAAAATAAAAAAGGGAAATCAAAAAAGCTACAGGTATTCATCCGTCGACCGTACGGATCTCCCGTTCCGCTAGATTAATCAAACGTCATATTTGACAGATGTGGCTGCAGATGCTTAGCAGAGATACTCAATTATCCTAATCTTCGGCGCGGCAGGCTTTCTTCTGGAAGAGTGACACCTGAGGTAAACAGACCTTCGCGCAGGTAGCCCCGTGTATATCAGAGCGGATGAAGGCAGGATTTATCAAACAGTTTGGAGGAAGATAAGCCGCCGCCGCGCTTTTGCTTTCGGGCTCCTATCATCGGCATGTAAAGAAATACGAGTCGGTATGTTTCTCTATGATAAAACGCTCCAGACCGACCCTAATCTGAACGACTTTGCTCACATCTCGGCCAGTGAACCCTGCAGACGTGTTCTGAAATATGGTAGGACTTCCCCTTTAATTTGGATGAAAAACGCTTTCCTCAGAAAGCCCTCGCAGCAGTTTGTAAACACCAGTAAAAGTTTCATACGTGTCCATATACTTCTTTAAATTAATGCATTCAGCTACTTAGGACTCTCTGGAGCAGATGACCACGCACCTATAGGCACCATGCTGCCTAAAGCCTAGACATGAGCTGTGGAGCGGTGGAACTGCTGCACCATCCAATGCTTCTTGGATGAGCTGGGGGATGAATGATGAGCTGGGGTGGTGGTCGTCCAACATCACTAACTGACCTCACTAACTGACCACACACTCTAGCTGCTGAAAGCAATCCAACCCTCACAGCAATGCCCCTCCACTGGTATGCAGTGGTCAGCCAAGGAAGTACAAGCAGCGGTGAACTGCCGAACCTGCTAATGGGTGCCCAAGGCTCACTGATGCTAGGTCCTGTGGGGTCCATGCCATGCTGTTGTGTTTTGAAAGGGACCTACATCAGCACCATATATCGGGCAGATGGTCTTAATGTTATGGCGGTCTTAATGTTATGGCCTTCCAGACGATATCAGCAGTGCTGCTTTGGCTGATTCTGGAAATGGATTATACACATGAAATATGAGGAAAGAGACTCACTCTGAGGCTTAACATCATGCAGCATCTTCCCATCTGCGGAGAGAGATAGAGGAAGAGGGACAGAGAGAGAGAGAGAGAGAGAGAGAGAGAGAGAGAGAGAGAGAGAGAGAATTAGAGAGCAGCCCCGTATCAGTTAACTAAAGCACTCTGTGATTCCGATCATGTGGTGGAGTCCAACTGCTGGCTATGCCAACATCAGCTGGAGATAATGATGCATAGCATCATTACCACGGGGACGCGCTGACAGATGGCATCTAGGCGCTCGGGCTACGCTTCCGCTTTGGTTCTTGTCCCCCCCCTTCACCCGCAGAAGGAGGGGAGCACCGGAGAAGAAGAAGAAGTTCTCAGCATGGCCCCCTGCGGAGTAGCTGGAGAGCGGGGAGGAGAGAGAGAGAGAGAGAGAGAGAGAGAGAGAGAGAGAGAGAGCCCGAGTGCAGCACAGTCAGGGGGAAACGAGCGCCAGTCTTTCCTTTCCTTTGTGCTGAACTGCGGACGTGTCCAAAAGTTTGCAGACACCTGCTCCTGAATCCAATCTGGGTAATAACAGGGGGCTTGCTTTCCATTAGCTGCTGCAAAGGCTTTAGACTCAATTTTGGAACATGTTGCTGTGAGGATTTGATGGCGTTCAGCCACTCAAAGGTGGCTAGAGCTCCACCTTTAGGTTTCATACCTCTCCATTTATGGGATGCCACTGAGCATGGCGACTTTAGACTCACTGTGTGGCTTCTCCAGAGCATCCTATTGTATTGGCAATGCGTTCCTATGGTGCAACTACAGGCCTGTGTCAGTAATGGGTGCACAGAACTCGCTTATCAAAAGCAGCGTCTGGATACTTTTGCAAACACTGCGCTATTTCGAGAATTCTGATTCAAGCGCTGCAGCTCATAACCCTCCCCTGGCTCTTGGTAGAGGCGTTTGGCCCAAAATACGGGATAATCCAGGCGATTTCCAGGCGACAACCGCAAAAATGATGATCTTCCCAGACTAGCCTGAACTGTGTGGTGTCTATAATCCAATCTTTAGTCCTCCCTGATCCTGAATCAAATAATATAATAAAAAAACGTTAGTATTTACGCCTCCTGTAATGTTGGGTGGACGCTGAGACGCCAGCCGCCATGTTGGATTACATCCAGTTTGCAGGGGTGTAACAGTTCGCGAGAGCCGCCGGTTGGACGTTTGTCAACATCGGTTAGGGTTTTAAAACTCCTGTAGTGTGGGTCAGGCATTAGCTGCACTGTGATTGGCTGATGGGATGATATGATGATAAGGATGATGATGATGATGATGATGATGATGGGGAGGAAGAAGCCAATGAGGAGGCTGATACGAACATTAAATTATGGTAAAAGGTAAACATGAATGAGCGTAGTGTAATAATAACTATGATGAATAAGGCCTGGGCGATATCTAAGGAAATGACCGAGACAGTGTTCTGAAGCTAAATAGCTAAAATTTGTAAAAATACATTTAATATGGTGGAGGGATACATTCAGGGCAAAATAGTCCCCACAGAAGACATAGAATTATTTAACCGTACCTGGATGGGTTTCATAGTAAATAAACGGTCTATATTTATGTTGTTAGTCATGCTGACAGACACTTGGGTCCATTAACCAGCAAACCTCCACTCTAAACAACCACTGAATTGTGGAGAACTTTTGAAAAGTTGGGAGTTCCCCTCTAAACTACGCTGTTAAAAGAAAGCTTGAAGAACTTTTGGAGGTTCTTCAGATTGAAACTGTGGAGGAACCTGCTTGGGAAGGTGCTTTGAGGAGCCTTCAAGAAAGGTTAAGAGGTTCCACCCCAATTACAAAGTGAAGAACCGGCAAAATTTTTTCTGTAAATACATCTTTCAGTTCTTTCAGCTCTTTATTACCTTTATTACCTTTAGTACTTTCTACTTTTTTTTAATTTATCCCCTACCCTATTTATTGTTTAGTGTAATTTTCCTTTAGTTTAAGACTGTGTTCTGTGTTTCTTTGTTACTTGTCATACGTGTTGCTCTCACCAAGACAAATTCCTTGTATGGGTAACATACTTGGTGAAATAAAGAGATTCTGATTCTGATTCTGATTCTGAAAAGCTCCTCAAGGACCTTCTACTGTAGCCTTTGTGGCATCATCACTGGATCACCGGTCAATCGTCATTGAAACATCGCCCAGGCCTAGTGGTGACGGATCAGACCGTGCTATTTAGAGCAGTCTTACTCTGTGTGCACACGCCGCCGGTGCAGTTCTCCATAGCATGACTCTCGCCCTCGCACATCTTGCCCCGGTTGCGGGGTGCCGGGGCGTTGCACTCCCTCCATCGCTGCCTCTCGCACTGAGCGCTGCACAGCGTCCACTCGCTCCACTCCTCCCAGCCGCCGTCCACTGCAGAGCGATTAAAACAAGTGAGGTGAGAGTCTGATGAGTTAGGTAGGATGTTAGTGCCATGCTAACTTGTTAGCCACATTAGCTAAGCACCAAACTTCAGACACCGAACCAAGGCCAAGGCTCGCTAAGACCGATAAACACTCGTTTGGAGCTGCTTCGCACCTACGCTATATGGACAAAAGTATTGGGACACCTGCTCACGGTGCAGAGTAGGCTTTCTACTAGATTTTGGAGGAGCACTGCTGTGAGGATTTGATTGCATGCGGCTACCATGGACCCATCATTCCAGTTGAACTGCTCCACAGCTTATTCTGCTGGCAGAATTTCTCTACAGGCTGGACAACCCTGTGTCAAGGAGTTACAGCAGCTGAAAGCATTCATTGAAAGAGGTGTCCACAAACATTTGGACATGTAGCGAATGCTAGTTTTTGCTGGCGTGCTGCTGGTTGACCTAAAAAAAAAAAAAAAAAAAAAAGTAATCTAAATATGCTGCTATTGCCCAGCTCAACACCTGTTGCTCTAGGGTTCGGTCCAAAACAGCAGAACTAACGCAGCCCTTATCTTTCCTGCCAGAGCCTCCCCTCCGAATGAGGAATCGAACCCCGGCGTGATTTCTAAACGAATTAATCTTCATCCATCATCCATATCATTTCATCGGGGAGCATCATGCCTAGATTAGCCAATTCGACGGCACCACATGCCTGCAAGACGTCTCCGTGACCCACTCGCTGCCAAGAAACATCACTTATAGGAGGGCCCTGGAGGAAACAATTTCGTGGTTATTGTATTGTGGATTCTTAAAGCTCTTCATGGCTGTTCGAGGCTCCTTCCCTGCTCATCTAAATGCAAATTATGTTTATGTGTTACGGCTAATGCGGCGGCAGGTTTCAGGTGCTAGGAACACGTGCCGTATGAGCGCGCCTAGCTAACGGGACTGAGGAATCCTAAATGCTAAAATCTCTGCAATGTAAGTTTGGCCTTATACTGTAAATGAATAGAGCTCATGTTGTTTACACTGAGTGTGTATGTGGAGAAGAAAAACTGCTAGCACCATGCTAACACCCAGCAAGCATTAGACGTTTCTTACAGCTATGCTAGCAAGACATCCTTCACTTGAGGGCTGGCTGGCTGCCTGTTAGCCCACTAGCGTTCTGTTCACCTGCTCGGCCTTCTCTTCTGGTGGTTAAATGAAGCACAACCTATCATTTTCTTCATCTGCTTTCATTTGTAGCTCAAATCTCAGCAAGTCCAGCCAAGTTTTTACAAGCAGCGACTGTGAAGCTGCATTCAGACAGCATGTGCTCGGATGTTCGGAGCTTTATTCAGAGGTTTGTGCAATTTTGGCGTTGTAGTGAAACAGGCGTTGCTTAGCTGCTCAGAAAATAATAATAATAATAATAATAATAATGTTTACAGTGAGCCTCATACATCTCTACAGGTACTACACAAGATGTGAGTGCAGGCGACTGCTGGTCAAAAAAACAAAACAAAAAAAAAGATGAACTCAAGGTGAAGTAAATGTAAAGGCTTTGATTTTCAGCTCAAATTTTAGTCAAAACAGCCAAGATTTTTCAAGCAGCTCTTGTGAAGTTTTATGACATTTTTTATTATTTATTAAAACGTTACTTACGCAAATTAGCAAGTGAGCCTGCTTTCACTGGCTTGCTAAAAAGTGAACGTTCAATCTAAGACACCAGGTTTCAGTGTCCCAAGTGTCTGCTTAGCTCCTCAGAAGAAAGGAGCCAACAGGAGGCAAAATAAACCTGTTTGTAGCGAGCCTCGCGTTGCAGGCAATTAATATTTCATCCATGTCTAAGGAAAACGCCGAAATGTTTGATGAAACCGCTGCTAAATGTTTTCTGGACGCAACAGAGGGGAGCTAATGAATGCCAGCAGCGTCAACAATCAAATCACTGCCATTGTTGTCTGAGGCCATTTTGAAAAAGTGAACAAACCAGCAAAAAAAAGACTCGGCTCTTATCTAAAGTCTGCAAAAACAATAGCAAAGTGTCTCTTTCATTAGCGGGGGAGAAAAAATAAAAAAAGAAATAAAATAAAAACTATAATCACTGCAATCTTTTAACTTCAAAAAAAAGAAGAACCGAGCCCCAGGTTAAATTGCTTAATTCCAAAAGCCGTCAATGAAATAACACACTCCGAAAGAGAGGCTTTGCCTCGTTTAGAAATTAGCGCTGCTTTCTAATGGTTAATAATTCAAACAGGCGACGCGAGATGCAGCCAGATGAAGAGCTTGGTATATAAATATGAGTTCGAGACGCTTCCTCGGCGCGAGTCAGAGCAATTAAATCAGCAGGTTATTGCCTCGCAGTGCTGCTCGGCGGCGGAGAGTGAGGTGATTATTAAAAGAAAGCGGAGACGTGGGTCACCGCCAGGTCTGCGGCCGGCTGGAAACTCCTGCCTAGTTAGCTGGGTCCACTCGGAGGGACCTTCTACAGACTCATTTGCGGGTGTGACGCGGTCAGGCAATATCGCTTCTTTCCTCGGGGTTGTGGCTCAGCATCTGCTTATTACATGCTAACCAGCTATATTAGCTTGTATTGGCTCCTGCGTGAGGGTGAACTATGCCTTTAATTTGACTCCTGCCTTTAATTCTGCATATGGCCTGTGCGATCTTGAAGCTT
This sequence comes from Salminus brasiliensis, assembly GCF_030463535.1. Taxonomy (NCBI): domain Eukaryota; kingdom Metazoa; phylum Chordata; class Actinopteri; order Characiformes; family Bryconidae; genus Salminus; species Salminus brasiliensis. The sequence continues at coordinate 33,270,962 of NC_132897.1, forward strand.
CACGGGTTGTGTAGGGAGCTATGTATGGTTGTACAATGGCAAACGTCTAAATAAAGCTCAGCTGTTATAACTGAAAAAGCAGATGAAGCGAACATTTACTTCACCTTGAGTTCATCTTTTTGGACCTTTGCTACCCTGATTTTGCAAAGATACTGGCTGGAGCTTCTCAGAAAAGGAGCAGTATAATTTCTCTAGAAAAATGGGACAATGTTTTTACAGATAACAGTCTTTCAGACAGAGTTTGAGGTAAGTGTGTGATGATCTTTATGTATTATTATTTAGAAAGCACTGGAAAAGAAACTGCTTAAGGCATATACTCCCAAATAGCTGGGTACTTATGGAAATAGTCTAAAATCAAGACCCAATGCCAAGACAGATCTGGTATCAAGAGATGCAAGGCTCACGCTGCTAACAACCACTGTACATGGCCTGTTACTGTAAGCAGTATATATATATAATTGTATATAACTGGTCTCTTATTATGGAAATTCAGTTGTACTGTACCACAACTAATTATTCTCCAGCATTTATGTTGGTGAGAGTAATTTGATGTGCCTCGTGTACACGGCTGCAGCGAAACAATTTTCTTTCTGGGATCAATAAAAGTATAAATCTAATCTAATGTCATCTAATCTAAACGGTTTACTGACCACAGCTGCAAAGTGAATCCTGACTGTTAAAACTGTTCTGTAATATTGGCAATATACACAATTTGGACAAAAGTATTGGGACTTTCAAAACCTTTATTTACTAATGTATTATTATTTAGCTATTTTCAAAAAGAAGGTACATCATAACTCACTTTTTCAAGCGTAATTCACGTACATTCATGTAAGCGTCTACCAACCCACAAATATGACAACCCTGTCAGTTTTTGGGCAGCTGCTTTAGAGAGAAAACAAATTATTCAACACAGCAATCGGATTTGCTTCGGCTTCTTCCTTTACAACCGCCTGCTAACAAGTATACCGCCCCTTATCTGAGCAGCTGCAGCCAAAGCGGAGTATTAAAGGCAGCTGCTGGTCAAAAAAAGGCGAACTCAAGGCGAAGTAAACATGGACAAATGAGCACGATTTGGGACCAATCGTGTCACAGATCACCACGTCTTGGCTTACTGACTGCCCAGCACTGACCTGGACAGAGGGCGTTGCAGGTGCTCTTCTGCACAGACATCCCCTCGCAGAACGCCCCGCCGTTCAGCGGAGCCGGGTTAGTGCAGGTCCGAGAGCGCTTCTGCACCCCTCGACCACAGTCCACGCTGCAAGGAGACCAGTCGGTCCACAGAGACCACCCTCCATTCACTGGAAAGAGAGAGAGAGAGAAAGACAGAGTGACAGAGTTAATAAGGCTTCATAAGGGTTCTTAGACAACATGTCCAAAAACTTTCCTTATTACTGAACTTTAGTGTTCGACCCAATGGGATTCTGTGGAGAAGCTGCCATGAGCCTTAAGTCAATCAGCAGCCAATGCTGAGGGTACTGGCATGTATATAGTCAATCGTCCCACATCTCCTTCCCAGATATCTCCTCTTGTTTGAAGAAACTCCAGATCAGAGCAGGGGTCCTCAGACACTTTTGGCCTTGAGAGAACCCGAGACAAAACGAGATGAAGCATCAGAGGAAGCAAACGAAGGGAAAAGTGGAGAAAGTGGAGGAAGCTGCAGGTGATGTGCTGCTCGGTTTGTTCCTCTGAAGAACACAAAGACCTCAGAAGTCCAGAAAAGCGCCACTGGAAGGTCTCTTTCTCCTGGCCGGGCTTTGATAAAAGCCGGAGCTCCACGAGGAACCCCGGTGCGCGTCTTATGCAGCCCGCGTCCTTCTGAACGCAATGAAAGATGGGACGGTGGAGACGCCGCAGTTGAAGGACCGCGCAGCATGAATTATTAATAAGCGGTGCTTGTTTAAACGGGATTAAGACGGAGGAGCTTACACCTCCCCGCTTATAAAGACATATTGATTTTTAATGCTACACTGTAATTGAGTCTCTGGGTAATAGCATTAATGATTAAGATTATGGAGCTTTCACAGAGCAGATCATAAACAATTGGTCCTCCACAAGCTCTGCCATTGTAATACTGAGCGAAAAAACACGCTCGGAAGGTCGGACCGTCCACCGGGAATATCAGACTTGACAGGCAGTTGAGGGCAGTTAGCATAATGTTAAATTGCCCATGGCTTTAATTCGGTATCTAACAACAGCGCTACTGAAGCACATTTTCAAGAGATCTGAGGTTTCTATCAGGAGCAGACAAACATGAATCTACTGGCACCATGCCAGACTTGGGCTAGAGGGGGTATAAAGCCCCCCAGCATTGAGCTGTGGATCTCTCTGGGATGATTAACGGTGCTCCATCCAATACTTTTTTTTTTTTTTGGATGACTTGGGGATGAATTAGGTGTGGTGGCGATCCTACGAACATCATGACCTCACTACCTAATGCCCTTGTCGCTGAATGCAATCAAATCCTCACAGCATCACTCCTCCAAAATCTAGCAGAAAGCCTTCTTCCCTGGACAGTAGGTCCAACCAAAGCAGGATAAACTCTGGATAAAAAGCAGGTGTCCCAATACTTTTGTCCAGGGCATTAAAGTGTTTTTTTGTTTGTTTGTTTTTTTTATCTTACCGAAAACGACCACGGTTGCCGTGGCGCTGCGTCTCTTGGCCACGATGTTGCTGGCCAGACAGGTGTAGTTGGCCGAGTCGGACAGCCGGGCTTCGTTGATGATTAGGTTGTGGTCGGCGCGGGTGTCGATGTTGTCGTCGCCAAGTGAGCTCACCAGTTCTTCGTTCTTTAACCACTCGACCTGATAGCGAGATAGAGAGAGCGAGATAGAGAGAGCGAGATAGAGAGAGCGAGAACAAATTCATTTACAGTAATGAACTTCTCCACAGTCTGGTCAGCGTCTTGAAGCTCATTACGGTCATCCAGGAACCACCAATTTCACAATGAATGGACCAATAGAAATGCCCCAGAATGCAGGTTACTGTACAGAAATGTCTTTCTGGGGGCTCATTTTTCGGGGCACAGTATCTATAATGACCTGGCTGACCATCTGGGTAGAGGTTATCGTGATCACCACTCCTGCAACGAACAGGTTCCTCTAATAATGATCAGGGAGCGCCTTCAATTGTGTTTTACTGAAGGAGTCGCTGTAAAAGATGGTTCCTGGATTGCTGTAATGAGCTTCGAGCCACTGACAAGACTCGTGGTAAAATCTCTTTACGTCGACCTCCACTGACCTCCACATTTTGAAAATACCATGTTTTTTGATTTACAGGTTATCAAGGGTGCATGAAGGCTGGCCTGTGTGACCAAACATGTTTGAAAACATCACAGAATGCACAATGAAATCTCGTTCAGATCCCTCCGAATCATTCAGGTGGATAGCGTGACGTGGCGGTGTGGGAAATGACTCGGTGATGGTGCACAGAGGCAGTAAACTGCGCTGGTTTAATAATGGACAAATGTGTTACCACATCCTGAACTGTGTTATTAGGGATCTGGTCCATTCAGTCGTCAGAAGACCGAATCTATGACTAAAACAGCGCATTCCTTTTCAGAATGGACTTAATGACAGTCAGCAACTCAAATAACAGCCATTCAACTCCAGAGCTGAGCTGAGCCATCGCCCCATTAAAGGAGAAGAGCAGATTACAGGGCAGAAATAGCTGCTCTTACAGGTTAATCGGCACCCAGAAAGCAGTCAGTCACAGCCTCCTCCTGGCTGCAAACGAGGAGCTGCAGAATTACACAACTGCGTGTTTGCCTTTACAAACTGCTCTAATCCTGTTGAGGCTGAGAAGCCATCTCAAACATGTGACTCTGGTTTACCCAGAACTAATGGAAAAATAAATATAGACACACACACACACACAGGCATACAGCAAGGTCGCGAGCTACGAGCTAACAATTGCAATTCTCCATCTTCCCTCCTGCTGCGGGAGGAGAGCTCGTCAGCTGTGGCGGGCTCTTTCAGCCTCGCCTTAGCGCTTCCGATAGCGCTCGGCATTTTAACCGCATGCCGTTTATGCTTCATTCAATCCGTGCCCCGGCTCCGCCCGCTCAGCCCCGTCACACATCCACGGCCCCTTTCAGACGCCCATTTAGACCCAGACACAGAGGCAGAAACGCTGACGTGTAGGAGAATGAATTAGCAGCTAATGAGCCCAGCATGATTACGCTTGCACGGCACTGACTAACGACCCAACTAGCCTCCATTCATTCTTAGCAAAATTAGCACGTTTAGGGGGAGGGGGGACCAAAACGCCGGTTTTAATGAGTAATCTCTCGTTTCAGTGAGCTGTCCGATTGGTTGGTTGGTTGGGTCTGCTATCCCAGCCTTAGCATCACTAGCCCAGCCTCGCTACCATGGCGTTATCCACAAGCCATGCTGATGAGTTCCTGAGTGTCGCTAGCACTCAGTGTTGGACTAGCCCAGTGGATTGAGTTCATTGTAACAGGCCGAGGGGAGAACTGTGACAGGTAGGGCGTGAACTGTCTGTGACGGCGGTGACATCACTTCCTTGCTTGTGAATTCAGGCTGTGTTGAGACGTGCCGGGAGCGGAGGGAAGCCGAGGAGAGATCAGAGGGCCGCTGGCTCCGGTCTGAGGACTAATTAATGAAAGTGAAATTTTAAAGTGAGGGCTGCGGCTGCTGGTGACTGAAGTCGGTCCCAGGGCTGAACGGAGTGCCAGCGCCGCGCGTTCTCTTTTGTGTGTTTACCGCCGGTCCTTCTGGGAAATTTGGGAGCTGAAAGAGGCAATTAACACAGAGCGAAGGCGAGCCTCACCGGGACGAGCCTCTCTCACTCTTCTACATGCTGGAGGTGCCCTCTTTCCCTCTCTCTCTCTCCCTCTGCTCTCTACTCACATGCTTTCTCTCTCTCTCTCTCTCTCTCAAATTTTCTCCATCCTTCCCTCTACTCATGCTCTCGCTCTCTCCCTCTTTCTCCATCTACTCTCCCTGTTCCTCTCTCTCTCTCTTTCTGCCCACTCTCCTTTCTCTTCTCAATCTCCCCCATCCTTCCTCCCTCAGTACTTCCCTCTATCATTACTCCAGAGCCCAGAGAGAGAAAGGGGGGGGGGTTTGAGAAGAGAAAGGAGAGAAAGTGAAGGAACGAAAGAGCGAGAGAGAGCGCGAGAGAGAGAGAGAGAGAGAGGGGGGGGTGGTGGAGGAAGGGGGAAGGGGACAGATACAGATTAGCTGCAGGAAGTGTGTGTTGGGGGGTGAGGAATGAATGGTCTAATTGGCACATTTGTTTCAATTAGAGCTCATAGCAGCAGAGGGGGGGGGGGGTGTTGGGGGTAAGGGAGGGGCTGGCCCTGCAAGGGTCTGCTGATTTCATTAGCGCCTCTGACCTCCTGATTACAGGATGGGCTCAAAGATTCACCTCACAGGGAGGTTTCCAGGTGCTTGGAGCTACGCTGACTGGGTTTGCCGTGTAATGAAGCTGCAAGCGGAAGCGTACTGATAATCATCTGGTGTAATAAGTTCCTGTGAGGGAGCTTTTAGAGATTGAATCACTCGGCAAAATGTTAGCCAAGGTGACTTGAAGCCTTGATCGGTACCACTGGAACAGTGTTGGCATGGTTTAGGTTGTATGTCATGGATGGGCAGCCATTGGCAGGTTTAGCTCTGACCCATCTTGCCTCTCATATGGTATTCCCCAGGGCTCGGTTCTTGGCCCGTTACTGTTTATTATATATAAACAGATATGTGTTATATATAAACAGATATAAAAAGTTTATTATATATCAACAGATGAGCTCAAAGCCCATATGCCACAGCCATCCATGTCCAGAAGTCCCAGGCATAACTGGACTCAATCTCTCTGGATGGATAAGACAGCCCTATATTTCCTCCCAATCACTCGGCAAGATGTTAGCCAGGGAACGACCCAGCGTGAGTTCACAGACTGCTGTGCTTTAGTCTTTGTGGAATCGTGGCTTAGCGACAACAGTATTTAGTATTTAGTATTTAGTACAGGAATTCTCTGCCGTGCTGATAGCCGCCGTGTACATACCACCTAGCGCTAGTGCTAATGCTAAGGAGGCACTGTGGGAACTGCATTGGGCCATCAGTGATCTGCAGACCAAACATCCAGACGGACTGTTCATTGTCGCCGGAGATTGAAGGTGACTCTGTTAACCTGGAGGGGTATACAGCATCAGTCACTGGCTACATCAGCAAGTGTATTGATGATGTCACTGTCTCCAAGACCATCACCACACGCCCAAACCAGAAGCCGTGGATGACTCCTGAGGTGCATGCGCTACTGAGGACCCGCGACTCGGCCTTCAGAGTGGGTGACAAGGCGGCCCTGAGGAAAGCAAGAGCCAAATTGTCACGAGCCATCAGAGAGGCAAAGCACACACGCCCAGAGAATCCACAGCCACTTCAAAGACACGGGTGACACGCGGCACATGTGGCAGGGCATCCAGGCAATCACAAACTACAGGACAATGCCACCGTCCTGTAACAGTGATGCCTTCCTCCCCGATGCCCTGAACGACTTCTATGCACGGTTTGAGGCACACAACAACACGTTGGTGAGCAAAATCACACCCAAGCCAGACGAGCAGGTGTTGTGCCTGACAGCAGTGGATGTGAGGAAAACTCTGCGCAAAGTCAACCCACGGAAAGCTGCAGGACCAGACAACATCCCCGGCAGAGTGCTCAGAGAGTGTGCAGACCAGTTGACAGATGTTCTCACGGACAGCTTCAACGTCTCCCTGCGCAGCTCCACTGTCCCAATGTGCCTCAAGACCACCACCATCGTCCCCATGCCGAAGAAGTCCATGGTGTCCTGCCTCAATGACTACCGTCCCGTTGCTCTCACGCCCATCATCATGAAGTGCTTCGAGAGGCTAGTCATGAGGAACATCAAGACCCAACTGCCCTCTTCATTGGACCCCCTGCAATTTGCATATCGTCCCAACCGCTCCACAGACGATGCCATCACCACCACCCTTCATCTCTCCCTTACCCACCTGGAGAAGAAGGACACCTATGTCAGAATGCTCTTCATAGACTTCAGTTCAGCATTCAACACCATCATCCCACAGAATCTCACCAGGAAGTTAAGCCTGCTGGACTTCGGGTGGACTCCCACCTGCTGCTTTGATTAACTGCTTGGCTGATATAAAAACCTGGATGGCAAAGAATTTACAAATAAAATTCTATCATTATTATTATTATTATTACTTTTATTATTATTATTATTATTATTATTATTATTGTTATTATCATCATCATGTGTAGACCTGATTAGCAAGGTTAAAGTTTTAATTTCAGGGGGACTGTAATGTAAATAGACACATGAATACACAACGTAGTGTCTATTGTTATCAATGTACAGCGAATCAGTGCTAAACGTACGGCTTATCAATGAGCATTTTACACCGTTTGAAGTGACTAAAGTCCCGACGTTCAGCTGAACCCGTTGTTTCCACCTAATTAACCAAATCTCAAGCTGATATCCGTGGTGAAGTAGGACTGTGTGGCGTGTGGGTTTGGAATCATGAGAAAATCGGATCACTCGTTAGAAAAGACGGTAATGCTAATGACTTCAGCCAGAGTTAGATCATGTGGAACAGGGAGGTGGTGATAGCGTGTGGGTATATATGTGTGTGTGTGTGTGTGTGTGTTTGTTTGCATGTGTGTGTGTGTGTGTGTGTATGTGTGAGACAGAGACTATAGCTAATTAACACAGAGAGTGTGTGTGTGTGTGTGTGTGTGTGTGTGTGTGTGTGTGTGTGGGAGTACAGTGTTGAATAGCTGAATAACTTTTCAGAGTAATTATTGCGATTAAGAGCTGTACCTCAGACAGAGCTCTTCTGGGAACGGGAGATACCGCACAGTCCCTAAACACACACACACACACACACAAACACACACACACACTTCGACTACACAATCTAGACCTAGCAAAAGTCGAAGTAATTCTGAAGACCCCAAATAACACACACACCCACACACACAGCTGTCATGTTATACAGAAACGGCACACACTGTCACCCCAACCAGTCTTCTCCAATTCCATCTTTCAGTGTTTATGTACATTATCCACTACATATTACTCAGTATCTACTATGACTTATTCAGTATCCACTATACACTATTCAGTATCCACTATGAACTATTCAATATCCACTATGAACTATTCAGTATCCACTATACACTATTCAGTATCCACTATACACTATTCAGTATCCACTATACACTATTCAGTATCCACTATACACTATTCAGAATCCACTATGAACTATTCAGTATCCACTACATATTACTCAGTATCTACTATGACTTATTCAGTATCCACTATACACTATTCAGTATCCACTATGAACTATTCAATATCCACTATGAACTATTCAGTATCCACTATACACTATTCAGTATCCACTATACACTATTCAGAATCCACTATGAACTATTCAGTATCCACTATGAACTATTCAGTATCCACTATTCACTATTCGGTATTTGCTATACATCATTCAGTATCCACTATCCACTATTCAGTATCCACTATGAACTATTTAGAATCCACTATGAACTATCCAGTATCCACTATGAACTATCCAGTATCCACTATGAACTATTCAGTATCCAATATACATTATTCAGTATCCACTATGAACTATTCAGAATCCACTATGAACTATTCAGAATCCACTATGAACTATTCAGTATCCACTATGAACTATCCAGTATCTGCTATACATCATTCATTATCCGCTATGAACTATTCAGAATCCACTATGAACTATTCAGTATCTGCTCTACATCATTCAGTATCCACTATGAACTATTCAGAATCCACTATGAACTATTTAGAATCCACAATGAACTATCCAGTATCTGCGATACATCATTCAGTATTCACTATGAACTATTCAGTATCTGCCATACATCATTCAGTATACACTATAAACTATTCAGTATCCACTATGAACTATTCAGTATCTGCTTTACCTCATTCAGTATCCACTATGAACTATCCAGTATCTGCTCTACATCATTCAGTATCCACTATGAACTATCCAGTATCTGCGATACATCATTCAGTATCCACTATGTACTATTCAGTATCTGCTATACATCATTCAGTCTCCACTATGAATTATTCAGTATCTGCTATACATCATTCAGTCTCCACTATGAATTATTCTGTATCTGCTATACATCATTCAGTATCCACTATGTACTATTCAGTATCTGCTATACATCATTCAGTATCCACTATAAACTATTCAGTATCTGCTATACATCATTCAGTATCCACTATGAACTATCCAGTATCTGCGATACATAATTCAGTATCCACTATGAACTATCCAGTATCTGCTATACATCATTCAGTATCCACTATGTACTATTCAGAATCTGCTATACATCATTCAGTATCCACTATAAACTATTCAGAATCTGCTATACATCATTCAGTATCCACTATGTACTATTCAGTATCTGCTATACATCATTCAGTCTCCACTATGAATTATTCTGTATCTGCTATACATCATTCAGTATCCACTATGTACTATTCAGTATCTGCTATACATCATTCAGTATCCACTATAAACTATTCAGTATCCACTATGAACTATTCAGTATCTGCTATACCTCATTTAGTATCCACTATGAACTATCCAGTATCTGCTCTACATCATTCAGTATCCACTATGAACTATCCAGTATCTGCTATACATCATTCAGTATCCACTATAAACTATTCAGTATTTGCTATACATCATTCAGTATCCACTATGTACTATTCAGTATCTGCTATACATCATTCAGTATCCACTATGTACTATTCAGTATCTGCTATACATCATTCAGTATCCACTATGTACTATTCAGAATCTGCTATACATCATTCAGTATCCACTATGAATTATTCAGTATCTGCTGTACATCATTCAGTATCCACTATTAAATATTCAGTATCTGCTATACATCATTCAGTATCCACTATTAAATATTCAGTATCCACTATGTACTATCCAGTATCTGCTATACATCATTCAGTATCCACTATGTACTATCCAGTATCTGCTATACATAATTCAGTATCCACTATGTACTATCCAGTATCTGCTATACATAATTCAGTATCCACTATGTACTATCCAGTATCTGCTATACATCATTCAGTATCCACTATGTACTATTCAGAATCTGCTATACATCATTCAGTATCCACTATAAACTATTCAGTATCTGCTATACATCATTCAGTATCCACTATGTACTATTCAGAATCTGCTATACATCATTCAGTATCCACTATAAACTATTCAGAATCTGCTATACATCATTCAGTATCCACTATGTACTATTCAGTATCTGCTATACATCATTCAGTCTCCACTATGAATTATTCTGTATCTGCTATACATCATTCAGTATCCACTATGTACTATTCAGTATCTGCTATACATCATTCAGTATCCACTATAAACTATTCAGTATCCACTATGAACTATTCAGTATCTGCTATACCTCATTCAGTATCCACTATTAAATATTCAGTATCTGCTATACATCATTCAGTATCCACTATTAAATATTCAGTATCCACTATGTACTATCCAGTATCTGCTATACATCATTCAGTATCCACTATGTACTATCCAGTATCTGCTATACATAATTCAGTATCCACTATGTACTATCCAGTATCTGCTATACATAATTCAGTATCCACTATGAACTATCCAGTATCTGCTATACATCATTCAGTATCCACTATGTACTATTCAGAATCTGCTATACATAATTCAGTATCCACTATGAACTATCCAGTATCTGCTATACATCATTCAGTATCCACTATTAAATATTTAGTATCCACTATTAAATATTCAGTATCTGCTATACATCATTCAGTATCCACTATTAAATATTCAGTATCCACTATGTACTATCCAGTATCTGCTATACATAATTCAGTATCCACTATGTCTTATCCAGTATCTGCTATACATAATTCAGTATCCACTATGTACTATCCAGTATCTGCTATACATAATTCAGTATCCACTATGTACTATCCAGTATCTGCTATACATAATTCAGTATCCACTATGAACTATCCAGTATCTGCTATACATCATTCAGTATCCACTATTAAATATTTAGTATCCACTATTAAATATTCAGTATCCACTATGTACTATCCAGTATCTGCTATACATCATTCAGTATCCACTATGAACTACCCAGTATCTGCTATACATCATTCAGTATCCACTATGAACTATCCAGTATCTGCTATACATAATTCAGTATCCACTATGTACTATCCAGTATCTGCTATACATAATTCAGTATCCACTATGAACTATCCAGTATCTGCTATACATCATTCAGTATCCACTATGTACTATTCAGAATCTGCTATACATAATTCAGTATCCACTATGAACTATCCAGTATCTGCTATACATCATTCAGTATCCACTATTAAATATTTAGTATCCACTATTAAATATTCAGTATCTGCTATACATCATTCAGTATCCACTATTAAATATTCAGTATCCACTATGTACTATCCAGTATCTGCTATACATAATTCAGTATCCACTATGTCTTATCCAGTATCTGCTATACATAATTCAGTATCCACTATGTACTATCCAGTATCTGCTATACATAATTCAGTATCCACTATGTACTATCCAGTATCTGCTATACATAATTCAGTATCCACTATGAACTATCCAGTATCTGCTATACATCATTCAGTATCCACTATTAAATATTTAGTATCCACTATTAAATATTCAGTATCCACTATGTACTATCCAGTATCTGCTATACATCATTCAGTATCCACTATGAACTACCCAGTATCTGCTATACATCATTCAGTATCCACTATGAACTATCCAGTATCTGCTATACATCATTCAGTATCCACAATGAACTATTCAGTATCCGCTATTCATTAATTAATACAGTATCCATAAATCATACAGTATTACTTTGAATTATTCTGTGTATATTGTGAATTATTCCATGTATATTATGAATGAATCCGTATATATATTATACATGAATCAGTGTCCACTACAGATTTCTCAGTAAATATTAAGAACTATTCAGTATCAATCATCTGGGTAAAGAAGTATTCGTCCGATAATCCAACAAAAATGCATGAAGAGCTGTGTCCTGTCCTGTGTATCCATACTGTACACCCAGCTGTAGGATAATTAGGATAAATAGTGTGTGATCCTACAGTGTCAATTCAGTGATCTGAGATATATATATATATATATATATATATATATATATATATATATATATATATATATATATTATCTTTTGTTTTATTTATTTATTTATTTATTTTTAATAAATGGGGCCAGAAGGCTCTCGTGAGCGATTGAGTGCAAGGAGGCTTTGATTGAAGAGGCATTGGCTTCTTCAGCCGAGTGCGATGCCACTCCGATCTCTGCGCACATCCTTTCAACAGGCTGCATAATGGAATCACTAATGCAATTCTTTCTCTCTGCCAGAGCCACTCCACACACACACACACACACACACACACACACACACACACACACTGAACACTTACTACCAGCTGTCGAGAGGTGGCTGAAGGTGGCTGAGCCCCCCCCCACCCCCCCGGCCCGCTCAGGAAAAGTGTGCATGGAAGAAGCTCCCAGCTTTCAGCTTTCAGTCTTTACCTTGTTTGTTTATTTACTTAATGTATTTATTTATTTACAATAAATGGACAATAAATGGAGGTTACTTGAAGAAAGAATAGGTAGCCTTCACATTTCCAGCACTGGTAGCATTGTGTGGCCGAGAGTCCCCTCTGGAACCAAACAATCGACGTCCCTTGACCTCCACTTAAACCGAAAAGGGAACGCCATGGCTCAGAATTAGCCTCGGTGTTGGCAGCTCAAGGCTGGAGGACCCATGGCTGAACTTGGCGTAGTGAATTTCAGCAAATTTCGATTGGTCCCATGCACGGTGCATGAATCGAGAAAGCAGCCAATCCCGCCTCATCGCAAGCCTATGGTTATTTGATTCAGTAGGCTTGAATCTGCGACAGTGTTCCTCGGCTCCCAGATGGGCCAAGCCGAGCCGAGGCTGTTTCTCCAGGCAGTGCTGCCGTCTGGAAATCAAGGGTAAGCTTAATGCAACATAAAACATAATGGGCCATTCTGAGCGGGTGCAACAGACTCGCGGCTGCCGCGCCATCGCCGAGCAATCTGGACTCCCCCGCACGGCCTGAACGCGGAGTGAACGAGGGCCGCTGCTTTGCATAGCACAATCGCTCTAGCAGGGACCACCATAACGGCGTGAATCAGTATAGAACTCCTATATCTCTCTAAAGGTCATGCCAATTTCTTTGTGCAATCCGTTGGCGGCGGCGGCGCTGGAGTCTGTGGGACAATTTGTCCGTGTTCATTCAGGAGAAGGTGTGTGATATTCACACAATGCTGCCGTCTGAAAGGGAAGCCAGACAGAGAGGAAGAAGAACACTACAGGACAGGAGCTACGGGAGAGCTGGGATATTCGGTACGGGCCGTACAGAGTGCCATGTGTCATCAGTGTTCACAGAGGACCAGCGCTGACCAGAGAAACGTCCAGAACAGAGAGCAAAGAAGCAACATTTAAGCAGTATAGCAGTAAGAGAAAGAAAGGACCCCCCCTTATCGGGGTCAGGGGCTGCTCAGGCAGATGACATGTGTCTGTTTTATCTGCGTGTGAGTGTGTGTGTGTGTGACCCCCATTGTGTCCAGCTCTGGTAAAAGCCTGACGTGTCCGCTCATGTCAACAGTGTTGGAGATAGCTGACCTCTATCAGCGGACAGGCAGGAGACGCTAGTCCAGTCAGCCAGAAAAAACAGAGGAATCGCTCTCTCTCGCTCGCTCTCTCTCTCTCTCTCTCTCACACACACACACACACACACACACACACAATCAAAATGTTGTCATAATATTTGTCATAAAATATCAGTCGCGTAATATTTGAATGAATGAGTGGAAGTAACAGTAACAGTATGCCCTGATGTCAAAGCAAAAGTACACACTGATGTAACAGTAACAGCATGTGCTGATGTAACAGTAAGAGTACAAGATCGTTACGGTAACAGTACAAACTGATGTAACGGTAGACGCTCATGTGGCGGTAACCATGTGTACGGTAACAGTATGAGCTGATGTTACAGTAACAGCATGGGCTGACGTGACAACAGTATTTTCCGGTGTAACAATATCAGGACAAGCTGATGTTACAGTAACAGCATGAGTTGATGTTGCAGTAAGGGAAAGGTCTGGCGTCACAGTAACAGTATGGGATGGCATAACACAAAGGGCAGAGAGAGAATACTAATATGAATTATGCTAATATTAAATTTGTATGATTTATCACTCTGGATACATCATCCTTTAAACAGTGAGTTTATGCAGTATGCATTTGAACTGTTTTTCCTCCTTAAAATCCCTGATTCTACACTTCTGAACTGCAGCGTACACACAAACACACGTGCATGGTGCCCTCTCCGGACGCCCTCCCCCGCTGGGAGCTGTGTCAAGAGGCTGCTTGACGTGGTCTTACCTCTGCGGCGGGGACGCCCTCTGGGGGCCGGCAGTGCAGCACGATCATCCCCTTGATTGGCACTTCCTTCCCCTGTGGGTCCTGCTCAAAGTTCTTGCGGAGGTCTGTTGGGGAAGATAAGAGGCAGCTGTCACGGCGGGCAGGAGCCGGTTCTATCTCTCTGCCCATCTCTCTTGCCCCCACTTCCTCTTTCAATACTCCCACGCCCCCCACCCCTCGACCACCACCAACCAGCCTAGTGCCCTTGGGCTCCAGTCAACAACCTTGGAAAGCCAGACAGGAAGGAAGGGAGGGAGGGTGAAGAGAGAGAGAGAGAGAACGAAACAGAGGGAGGGAGACTGGCAGTAGTTACATCATGTGCTCCCAAAATGTACAGTCATATACAAATGTTCGGGCCCCTGTTTAAACTAGTGCATTTAAACCTAGCGCATTACACGCCATTACACTGCATAATACATATAATTATAGTGAATTATACGGCACAATTTTCTTTTATTGGCTGCATATTACATGCCATGATGTGCTGTAGTACGTGCCATTTGTTATGATTTTGCAGTACATACCCTTAGCATTGCATATAATGCATACTGTTACATCAGTGCATACCCTTAGCATTACACGCATGCATATGATTACTGTTGCATCAGTGCATACTGTTACTGTTACATATATGCACTGACTTAACAGTAACTACCTGCTGCACTAATGCAAGAGCATGCACTGATGTACCATAAATAACCATATGCATGGATCTAATGCCAAGATATGCACTGATATTACAGTAACAGTACACACTGATTTGACAGTAACCATATGCATGGATCTAATTGTTAAGGGTCAGCACTGATGCCACAGTAACAGTATGCACGGATGTAACAATGTGCATTGTAATGCTCGGGGTATGCACTGATTTAACAGTAACAGTATGCATATATGTAATGCTAAGAGTATGCACTGATGTAACAGTATGCACTGATGTAACAGTATGCATGATGTAATGCTAAGAGTATACACTGATGTAATAGTATGCACTGATGGATGTAATGCTAAGGGTATGCACCGATGTAACTAACAGTATACACTGATACAACAATATGGATGTATGTAATGCTAAGATTATGCATCGATGTAACTAACAGTATACACTGATGCAACAATATGCATGTATGTAATGCTGAAAGTATGCACTCATGTAACAGGATGCATAGATGTAATGCTAAGGGTATGCACTGATGTAACAGTAACAGTATGCATGGTTGTAATGTTATGGGTATGTACTCATGTAACAGGATGCATAGATGTAATGATAAGGGTATACACTGATGAATTTCTGGTAGAACATAATTAATAGCAGTAACTACCTGCTGCACTAATGCAAGAGCATGCACTCATGTCACAATAACCATATGCATGGATGTAATGTTAAGGGTATGCACTGATGTAACAGTAACAGTATACATGGATGTAATGTTAAGGGTATGCACTCATGTAACAGTAACAGTATGTATGGATGTAATGTTAAGGATATGCACTGATGTAACAGTAACAGTATGCATGGATGTAATGATAAGGGTATGCACTCATGTAACAGGATGCACAGATGTAATGATAAGGGTATACACTGATGTAACAGTAACAGTATACATGGATGTAATGTTAAGGGTATGCACTCATGTAACAGGATGCACAGATGTAATGATAAGGGTATACACTGATGTAACAGTAACAGTATGCATGGATGCAATGTTAAGGGTATGCACTCATGTAACAGGATGCACAGATGTAATGATAAAGGTATACACTGATGTAACAGTAACAGTATGCATGGATGTAATGATAAAGGTATACACTGATGTAACAGTAACAGTATGCATGGATGTAATGTTAAGGGCATGCACTGATGTAACAGTAACAGTATGTATGGATGTAATTCTAAGGGTATGCACTCATGTAACAGTAACAGTATGCATGGATGTAATTCTAAGGGTATGCACTCATGTAACAGTAACAGTATGCATGGATGTAATGATAAGGGTATGCACTGATGTAACAGTAACAGTATGCATGGATGTAATGTTAAGGGTATGCACTGATGTAACAGTAACAGTATACATGGATGTAATGTTAAGGGTATGCACTGATGTAACTAACAGTATGCATGGATGTAATTCTAAGGGTATGCACTCATGTAACAGTAACAGTATGCATGGATGTAATGATAAGGGTATGCACTGATGTAACAGTAACAGTATGCATGGATGTAATGTTAAGGGTATGCACTGATGTAACAGTAACAGTATACATTGATGTAATGTTAAGGGTATGCACTGATGTAACAGTAACAGTATACATGGATGTAATGTTAAGGGTATGCACTGATGTTACAGTAACAGTATGCATTGATGTAATGTTAAGGGTATGCACTGATGTAACAGTATGCATGGATGTAATGTTAAGGGCATGCACTGATGTAACAGTGATGTACATCTGGTAGAACAGGATTATGAACCAACCCTGGGACTTCTTTAAACAAGACACTGGCAGTAAAACACTTTCAGTGATTTAGTGAGTAAATAATACAACACGGAGACAGTGTGTACTTATAAATATTCACAGCTTGATAAAGTAGATGCTCCTAATGTCACTGTTAATATTAGCCAACACCGTGCTTCGCTTTCCCTCACCGAGTTCAGCTCCACAGCAGCTCTAATGCTTCCAGAAGCTGAAAAACAGAAAACACTAAAGCCTACACGCTTTGACGCGTGATGACAGTGGCTCTTATATAGAACCGTCCATCTTAAGATCTCTTTAACCAGGCCAAGACCCATCTTAAAACCCCAGATGAATGTTTGAGTTGTCACGGTCTTCACTGAAGAACCCTTGACGAACCCAAAAACATAGAAATCAGATCAGTGGAAATTCCTCATTACAGCACCCGGATTAGCACTGGGAGGCAGAAATGGCCCCGAACATGCCTAACAATAAGAATATCAAATGAAGGCCATGAGATGGAACTAATACGTCGAGAAACATGAATTGCGGAGCCGCGCTGGCAGTGTAATTCAACGAAAGGCGAGGCCGAAAACCGCCCCCCGTGGCTTATTTCCTCAACAAGAGGGACTGAGGAGCCTTTTCTACATAGAATCGGAGCTGTCAGAGGAGCGGAGAGTCCAGGAAATGAATCCCCTCTCTTTAGCTTAATTCTTAACCCGGTCTGTGGGTTTCTGAGCTGTCCTGTTTATGAAAGGAGTTTAGCGCAGGCTGTACGTTCCACCAGCATTAGCCTGGAAGTTTGCCTCGGGCGAGCGTCCTTCACTTCGCAGCAGCAGGAGGAACATACTGTTCATGTTGTGAAATGCGTTGGTGCTGCATGATGCGATGGTGACCGGTACATGCGGCAGGGCAGGACTCACAGGCTATGCGCACGGTGGCTTTGCGACTCTTGGAGGTGCCCAGGTGACTCCAGGCCACGCACAGGCACCAGTAATCCTCTGGACCGTGGAAGTCCTCCACCTGCTGCCGGGACACGTTAATCATCACCTCCCGCACCTTCAGGCCTAAGGGCGAAAGAGAGAGAGAGAGAGAGAGAGACTTTTTATACAGCAAACTTAAAGTACACAGTATGAGCTTTCCCACAACGTGCAACTGGTGTGTCTGGTGTTCCCAGATTCACCCTCCCACACCGGGTTTCAAAAGAACGAGGCTTTCTTCAAGGCTGGAAGTCTGAAGAACCACATAAGCCTGCCAGGGCTGTAATGAGGGGGCTGGAGAGAGAGGGGGAGAGAGAGAGGACACTTGAGAATGAATGCAAGGAGTGATATGGATTATTGTAGAGCGACGGCGATGAATCTCACCAGCAACGGCTCCCTCGGAGAGCTGAGAGAAATGATCACAGGCGTCAGCTGACCTTTATAAGCTCATTAACAAGCTCAGATTCTTCATGCAAGCAGTTCAGTTCTGCTCCAATAACAAACAACCATGTTCAGGTGGTGAGATCTTCCTGATCTCTTACTGCCGGTTTGACTGATTGACTGATCCACAGAGAAGCCACTCAATAGCCCGGTGTTCCAAAGCTTGGGCAGCAGCCACAGGTAGGCAGGTAAGCTCTACCTGGAGCCAATGACCAGCTTCCACCGGATGTGGAACCAAACATGCCCTGGCTGGTCGTCTACAACCCGGATGAGGATCCTGAAGCGCTGCGGCGACCTGTGATGGCTCTTTTGTAATGTCTGAGGGCAGTGCAGTCACTGAACCCCGTGCTTTGAATTCTTAAAATGACGCATGAAGCTCCATAACGGCGGCGGTGGCGGCGGTGGCGGCAGCCACAGTCTGACAAAATGAACTCATCTGGGACATCTGATCAACATTCAAAAAGAAAGCCTCTCTGTCTCCATAACTGGTAAAAAATTTAACGACCTTTGTGGTTGGGGTGGTGTTTTTTTTTTTTTTTGTATTTTTCGCCTCCCCTGTCTTTCCTCCTCACTCACTGCCCTACATAAATCCAGCTTCATCGTTCCCCTGCTCCGACTTTCTGAGTGCATTACAGATAAAACACACTCGCTCTCCCGGGAGATTACCGCCGCGTAGTCTGGGCCACAGATCACTAACAAGACGAAAATAGCTTGCTGCAGCTGCATTAGCCTAATAGCACGGGCGCCTGCGACGCATGGCTACAACAGAGGCCTCAGTGGCGGCAACACCTGCCGGATTGATCACGGGCACGAACACGGCGCCGATCTACGAAACCTGGGGAAATTTGGGGGGAATTTGGGTTTAGCTTTCTGAAGATTCGGAAGGCCGCGTTCCTCAGCATGAACTTCCAGAAGAACAACAAAAAAAAGAAACGATATATAATAGATATTGCCTATATTCAGATTTGTGACTCGATTCTGCATCCGCAATGCCTTCCATTTTTAATGTGACTCATGGGCTTAGGGGTCTTTCATCTGTGGTGATTTTTTCCATTTGATTTTTAAATATTTTTTTCAACCCCCCCCCGCCCTCCCTCCAGTTTCTCGGAGCTTCTCCAGCCCGCCAGGCTCACAAACAGTGGATTAAAGGGAAATGTGCTGCGCTAAAGGCAATAACAAAACATCTAGTCCTCCTTTATCACCCCTGACTCGGGCAGCTTCAGACGAGGCCCCCCGCTAATCTGACATGCTCCCTGGACGCCCCCCCCCCCCGCGCCACAGGGAGAAACCTCCCCATTTCTTTCCCAGATAGAGATTAAATGCGTCTTAAGGCCGCCAACGGATTAAACGCTGTTGCTTGGGAATACAAAGAGGAAAAATCAAAAGCTAGACATGTCATGGATGTAAACAAACGCTCAGCTTTAAAAGTGTACATTGGCTCGTCAGCGCCAAGATGGACTCCCAGAGCCTTAGAGGAAGAGGAACTCGGTCATCAAGAGACAAGCACATTCAGCACCATGGACAGCGGCGGAATTGGGCCTTTCGCCTTTAACCGTGGCAATCAAGCACACACAGTGACGGTGCGCATATGTGCCCAGAACGGTGACGCCTGGGGAGCAAGGAGGGTGAAGGGCTTTGCTCAAAGGCCCAGCAGCGTCGGCTATCTTCTGGAGAAGCAGAACTTCAGAACGTTTGTGATTGGTCTGTGAATTCCCTGGCCTGTTAAACCTGTACCATAAAGGCTAGAGAAGTTGCGCTTCTCAATAGTTCACTGGTTGTAGGTTCAGGTCCGGATAGGACAGTGTCTTGGTCTAGACCCGGACAGCGGCCCACCTGTTGATGGCCTCTGGAGTTGAGTCGAGTGCTCTAGGATGAGTGAGAGTCTAAGTCTAAGACTAATGTAGCTAAAGGTTGTGTAAGTTACAGATCACAGTAGCTTAAAACACACTAGTTTAGCCGTTAGGGTCGCTAACTAACTTTCCATCCAAACTACATGAAAACCAAGTAGATGCCCCTGCTTGTTGGGGGTGGGGAGGGTTGGTATCTCTGTATCCAGACCATGTTTATATTTTCTACTAGATGATCTGCAGTAAAATCCAGGAGGGCATCTTAAGGGGATACTTCACTCATGTTCTCCCAGCTGTACCACACCTGACCCAACTCTGCAGCCAATACTCCAAGCTCTTCTGAATTGGCAGTGTTGTAGCATTTATGCTACATGCTTTTGTGCAGTGCTGTGGCTCACCGGCTCTATAAAGCGTCCCAGCGGCCATCAGGCTTTTTCAATCTGCATGCGTTCAACCACCTCAAGACATCTCCATGGTTACTTCTCATATCCCAAGAGGATGCAGAGCATCAGCAGTGTGCATCAGCATGTGTTTGTTCTTAAGTCGTCATAGTACCGGAATTGTGGTACCACCGAGATCATGATGCATGATAATCCAAAACAGACAATGGTGGTGAAAGCACAGCCCCTTTGGGAAAGCCATGGCCCACATGTAAATGTTTCCTTAGCAATGTGAATTAGCACTGTAATCAGTTACAGGGGCCAAAGACGATGCTATCATCGACGTATCTGCAACTTCACTACAACAGAGAGCATTTGCCAGCAGTCTTACATAATGCCTCGATGCGTTTGCGGGGCCAGCCTTTGCCCTTGTAGCAGTCAATTCCAGCCTGTACACTGACCCAAGAAGCTACTAGACGATGACGTCTAGTTCAGCAGAGTTGTATAACCCCTGACGGCTTGAGGAAAGAGCTAGTTTCAGCTGTTCGGGGTGCAAAAGGTCACCAGAGTGTTCACCAGATCCACTTGTTTATGTGTCCTGGAAAGTCCTTCATCTAATCATAACCCAATAAGTGAGTTGCTGGGTGTTCACAAGAAAGAGAGAAGAGGTGCGAAGCAAACAGCTCACTTCATCAACGGCCATCCCCGAGCGTTTTTCTTGGGAAGGGGTCGGAAAAAAGAGAAATCATTACAGAGGAGGAGGAGGAAGAGGACGACAGAGGCAGAAGAAAGCAGCGTGATATGCCGGCCCTCGCCGCACCGCTTGCTTATTGATCACGGAAGCGGACGGCCTTCACTTGCGAGCCGCCACCGGCACGGTAGCATTAGTTGGGATAAACAAAGCGGGACGGGCGCCTGGTGCTTCATGGACGTGCGATGAGACACGCACATTATTCATTGTGCCCCGGAGACGGGCCATTGACAGAAAGGCATGGGGCGGCAGGGTAAAGATGCAGGCGGCGGAATCATGACTAATGACTGCACATCATCTTACCTGAAAGAGGAAAATATGAGCTGTATGTTAATCGGAGACGGTCGCTCGTTTTTTTTGGTTTTCTTCTTCCCGGAGTCTTGCCACTGCCATTTGAAATTGAAAGGCGAATTTCCTGGAGACGTACGGGACAGGTGCAGAGCCGGGGAGAGATGGCACGCGTGGGGAGGGGGAGGGTATGGGGGCGTCACCGCTCCTCTGTCACCTGCCAGCTCTGTTTGTTTACAGGAGGAGCATCATTGATGGGGAGCACTTACAATAAAGCGGCAGCTCTCCAAGATGACTTCAGCCTCGGCTTAGCCTTCGCCTTCGCCTCTTGCTGTCGCTGCTTGACAAAGACTTAGAGGAGGCAGGACAAGTCGGGGGGAGGCAAAGCCCTGACGATGAGCATGAGCTATGAAAGGAAATCCAGTGGTAATACAGGAGCGCTGTATGACAAAAGAATCCAGCCAGAATCCCAATACCGATAGCAAGTAGCACAACAATGCTTGATAGGATCAAGGATCCTTGGTTAACACTTGCTCAAGGCAGGTCAACCACAGACAAAAAAGACGGACCTGGGACTTGAACCAACAGCTGGAAGGTTGTGGATCTATCTTCAGTTACCACCAAAGTTTTGCAGAGATGCGAATTACTAAGGGACGTTGTGCTTGTCTACAACAATCAAAGGAAAAGTGATACCAGGCCATGCTTTGCTCCATTTTTCTGCAATTTGCATCCACCTTGCCCGAGGGCACAACCAAAAGCACCCGAGACAGTCCCAGGACGTGAACCAACAACCTTCCGCTTGTTAGCCCACATCTTTTACTACCACGCTACCAGCCACAGAGGGAAAGGCTGACTGCAAATTCAGGCTAGCTTTAATGTGTCACTCCAGATGTGCTGCCAGCAGACAGTTTATAGGATTGGACAGCAGAGAGCAGCACATAGACAGGCCGTGCCTCTCCAGAGGATGCCCCCTGATGAACCTGCTGCGTGTCGAGGATTATCCAACACGAGCGCTGGAATATGAGTGTAATCCCTGGATGAGGCAGGCTAATCAGAGCAGGGCTCGCTTGGGTTTTTCATTTTCTCTCCAAACAACGCGCAGTGCTCATGGCTTTGAACTTCCCGAGAACCGACGCGAGATGCAGCGAGACATCTGTGAGGGACAGCGGTCCAAGTTTCCCGCCGACTAATGTACAGTATTAAGCTGAATTAATCCAGGGCTTATATGTTTTTAATAAGCTCTTTAGATCAGTGTCTTCCAGCAGGGCCTGTCGTACTCTAAAAAGCTTCCTGAGTAGCCTGGAAATAGACTTCTTAATAGCGCTGCCCAGTTTCTTACACTGAGCTTCTGCCACATGTGTGATGTTCCCAGCTCAGCTCTAATGCAGTAGCAGCTGGGTGCCCATGCTGCGTTTTAATAGGCTACTGTCTGTATGCAGCTAACATGCAGTGACACGTATATACATTACCCACCTCCTAATAACACCCCACGCTGAACCCAAGCTGTGAGGCGCATAATGCAGGCCCGCAACTCACTACAGTGCCGCGTGGCGCCTAATCTTCTATACAGCACTGCCGGTAGAAGGGATTCTCGGGGGTCCAGGCGGAGATCTCAGCAGCGGTGTGCCCATCCGACGAATGCCCACCCTAAGCAGAAACATGGCTTTTAACACAGCTTCCAGCCTGCTCACACACTCCAGGGTGCCCTTCGCTTGGCATCTCGCCGCCCTCGTGCAGAAAGTCATGTTTGCCCTTCGCTTGCCTGCACTGCCGGCTGCTCTCTGGAGGAGTACAGCAGAGGTTCGTATTAGGCTGACATCCAGGAATTCTTTTGCCTGCGCCTGTGCCAGGACAGGGTTGGGGGGGGAGGCGTGAGGGAGGTCTTTTGGTCAGTTCCTTCTGGGGCAGGCGTGGGACAGTGTGGCAAGCAGCACGGTCAAACAGAAGGGCTGAGAACAGGTCGGGTCTAGTACGCTGGCTAACCCATTTAAGTCACTGCAATGAGAAAAAAAAAGCCGCTGGGTGTAATTGGACGTGAAGCATTTCTCGCTCATAGGTCACTGAATCGAGTGGAGAGTTTGTGTGGAAAATACAGATTCTAATCGATCGATCCAAACCATATTTGTGTTTGTAAAGCCTTTGGTACACTACAGGACTTCTAAATCTGTAGCAGATTCTAGAAAGGCCGGGTATCTCGCATCTTCATGTTAGGATGTGGGTGGGAAGAGTTAGCAGGGTCTGTACATGTTGGCTTCTTCTACGAATTTCCGTTCCACCTTGGTGCTGCAGTATCGGACATGTACTTGCACCAGTATGTAGCTGACGCATCCCCTAAAAGCTGCATTTGTCGTGCTCGGTTTTCATCGGCTATTGACGGGACCCTTTCAGATTGATAAGGAGAGATAAAGCCCAGGCATTTGAACCCGCATCCTTCCGGTTGTGGGCAGACATCTTTTACCGCTGGGCTCCCAGCCATGGTAGGAATAGAATGCCCTCTAATTGAGTGAGGGGATGATTGGGGATGGATCTCAGCTACCATCCTCACAGGCCAACTGTGGGGCAGCCCTGCTCAAAACTTATAATAGATGCTTAGCTGAATCAGGGGTGCTGGAGCAGGGATAACACCAAAACACGCAGAGAAGCGGTACTCCAGGACCAAAGCTGGAAACCGCCGGATAAGAGAGCTCATCAACTCAAAACGTGCTTTGGCTTCCAGATTTCTGGCCCTCTGCTCCATTAACAGCGTGAAGGGTTTCGATGCTGAGGCCTCCACAAATGACACAGAGTATGGGGCTTGCATCCAATAAACAATTACTGTGAATCTATCCTCCATTGAACAGTACAAACACTGCTGATGCACCGGACAGTGATCAAAGATTTCCCCGCTGACACCGCTTTCAGCACCATGGACAGCAGCGCGCTCAGCTGGGAATCAGACGCTCCCCTGTTCTACTGCACTGAGAGTCGTTTTTGGGGTTTCTTTAGGCCTGGCTCACAGGACAGGAACGATCCAGTCAGGGTCATGTCGATCTCAAATTGATGTTGTTTGTCTTACAGTGTTTCATGGCTTTATGTTGTTATTATCTTGCTGTTTTTATCTAAAGTCTCAGAAGCTCAGGCTCAATATTTCAGTTTCTAGGAGACAGGATCTTCGGGTACTGTAGTACGTGTGATGTTTTATTCTGAGTGATTCTCAGAGTGTGGGGTCTACATCCTCAAAATAAAGGTGCTTCTGCAAAACGACTATTTGTTTCTAAGGAACCATGTCTAGAAAGTAGACGTCTCGTAGATGTCTAGAATGAGTGTGAAGAACCTTTTTATATAAGGTCAAAAGTCTTAAAACCGCCTTGCTCAAAGAACCCTTTGGAGCATCCTTGTTCTTAAGCAAATATGATGGCCGAGGGACAGTGAAATTTAGTGAAATCTGCCTGTTTATGTGTGGGGTCTTTTACAGTTTTTAGTGAGGGCCAGACCTTAGAAGATCCCACAGCACCATACTGATCTTCAGGACACCACCTTCAACCCCTCTATGACATTTAGCCTTGATATTCGCAACAAGAAGTTCTGATTTGGCCAAAAAAAATAAATAAAAAAAACCCAAACAAACAATTTTATTGGCAGGCCACTGGACTGCACCACATCGGCTGTCACTCAGTTATCCGTACCATATCGGTTCACTGATCTGAAAAGAAATCAGGGGTGGAGGGGTGGAGCACATTATGGGTGCTATGAATATGCATGAGAAGTCAAATGTGGCAAATGTCCACAGCATGAGATAGCATGTCTAATGTATAATTAAAACAAGAGAGAGAAAACTCAGAGTGAGATCTATTGGTAGTTCAGGAAAATAGTGACGCTCAACTGCTATTTGTGGAGAAACGAGCTCTTATAAACAACTGGCAATGACATCCTCCCCTCCTCCCCTCCACCCCGTCAAATGCGCCGCCTATAAAAGCAGTCCACTTACAGCAATCAAACAGCCTTTAATTCTTTAACTGTAGAACTAAGTGCTGGGCGGCTGACAGGTGCTATAAAGGTCTCGCTGTAGCTTGTGTTTCTTTGACACTCACTCCTATACGGAATCTGTGTGACCCTTGCTAAATGACTCATCCCATTCTTTTCCCCTCAATGTGTGTGTGTGTGTGTGTGTGTGTGTGTGTGTGTTTATGTGTGTATGAGTGTGTATGTGTATGCTCACTCACAATGGAGGACATGACATTTAGCTGAGGGGGATGCAGTAATAGTGCATTAATGTCATCCAGCATCGTGCTCTGATGGGCTCCCTACCAGCAGTGCGTGGCCTGTTCCTCGCGCGAACCCTCCTCCACCAAATGAACACTCATCATAACGGACACCGAGACCTCTTCGAACCGCAGCCCCAGCTCTTCCGCCCTTTGTGTGGAAAGCATCATGGGTAGGAAAAAAAAAAAGGCTATTCACCATCCAGAAACCCTATAGAGTTTAACTGGCCCGAAATCTGCAGTGCAGTATTGAGCGCTACCCCGTTATGTCATTGCATTTTCGGGGGTGGCAAAATAAACCGTGGGCATTTCTGCCTCCCAAGGTCTATCGATTCTGATTTCCTTAGACGTCACATGGTGTCACCTGACGTCCTTTTAAGAAGCTAAACCAAAGCAAGACTGCGGTCTTGACCAGAGGTCTCAATTTTCTTCGAGAACTGATGCGCATAACCTCGGCATAGCTGCTGATGACCAGCCATCCTTCACGGCTCAGGATGCAAACCTCGCCGTTAAGATTTCTCCTTGACGACGTTTGTAGAATTTGAACGGTTCTAAGGAGGCCACCCAGGTGCTTGAAAGTACAGAGTTAAAAGTAGAAGACCCTAGATGAGTTCTTCAGTTTATAACTCTGGAGGAACCTCCTAAGGTGCTTTGAGAAACCTTCAAACCCTTTCCTTAAAAGGTTCCTCAAAGCACCAACAGTTTCAAACTGAAGAACCACCAAAGGTTCCTCAGGGATCGTATACTTTTAACAGTGTACCTTTCATTTACCCATCGTAATTGGCTCTGGATAAGAGCGTCTACTAGAAAGAGTGAGCAGGGTGCTCCTGTATAAACCGGACCCAAATGACCTTCAAGGTGCAATGCCAAGGTCAATGGCATTATTAAAAAAAAAAAATTGAATAATGCTATGCTATGGTAGCTGGTTCAGAAAGGAGTGGTCCATTGTGGTCAACGTTATATCACTTATTGCTCACAGCTAACTGTACGCTCCCTCCAAAAGGGCATAACGTCAGGACTATCCACCGTCACCCACTTTTTTTGCTCCATCACGAGAAAACAGTAAGGTAACTCCTCAGGTAACTCCTCAGATCTCTGAAAGTGTCCTTGGTCCTTGGGGTAGTCTTGGGTACCTTATGGCCCTTAGGCCGATTTATCGATTATCTTTCCTGGCAGCACTTTTGGTGGGTACAACAAGACCTACCTGAAGTTCTGGAGATGTTCTGAACATCTAGAATGTCCCAATTTGGTTCTCTTCAAAGTGTCTCAGATTCTTCAATGCTTCAGCACCCCATCACCTTTAAGAACTGACTGTTCACCTGCTGCCCAATATGCAGATGCCACCCCTTGACAGCAGCTCACCATTGGTAGGTCATGAGGGTCCCCCGCCTTAGTCAAGTGTCTCTGGGAGAAGGCGCGATTGCCTGTGATCATGCTATTACAAACCCTCAGCTCAGGGATACGGCCGCCCAAACGGCAGGTGTGTCGAGCGAAATGAAGGGTGATGGCCCTGCACTCATCCCCCCTCTCTCTCACCTCCCTCCCTCCTTTGCAGTCAGCACACATTTCGGCTGTGGTAGTGGGCTGTGGGCTGGGGGGACTAACACATGTCAACACTGCCTCACGCATCTGTGCTCTGACACCTGTCAGCGAGCGGCCCGCGGTGGCTGGCTGGCCTGCCGGAGAGAGCTGGAGTGAGTCTGCAGGAGTGGAACAGTGGATCTGAGTTCTAGCAGAGAGGAGACGGCCCTGAAGTACTGCAGAGATGTGGGAACGACGGGAGCGGGAGAGGAAGAGCAGGGTGGGCGATTGAAGCATCTTCACTACTGCAATGTCTGCATTTTTAAACAGACAGGGTTTGAACATGAAGCTGAAGAGAACACACTCATGACCACTCGGAGGGTTAAACTGTCGGTCACTGGACGAAACTGGAGTGCTGGAGTGTGCTGGAGTAGAACCCTACTATGGTGAGCTGGTTTTCAGCTGTGCTAAGCTGGTTCTGCAGTCACAGGTTTCTAAGAGCTAAGCTGGGTCCACCATCAAAGGCTTATTTACACATTACCTGAATATGAACTGTGCTGGTTGAAGCTGGTTTGGTTGGTTTTCAGTAGTATTTAGCTGGTTTCTACTGTGCTAAGCTGGTTCTGGCATCCAGAGCTTATCTACACATGACTTAAATATTAACTGTGCTAAGCTGGTTTTCAAATGGGTTAAGCTGGTGTCCAGTGTGTTAAGCCAGTTTCTACAGTTAACATTACTTGTATATGAACCGTGCCAAGATGGCTTCTACTGTGCTAAGCTGGTTCTTGCATCAAGAACTTATCTACACATTACTTGAATAATAAGCTGTGGAGCTGGGTCCAAGTGTGTTAAGCTGGTTCCCAGTATGTTACGATAGTTCCCAGCGACTTCAGCTGGTTCCTAGTATGTTAAGCTGGTTCCCAGTATGTTAAGTTAAAACAAAAACATCAAAAGTTTATCTACACATGACTTAAATATTAACTGTGCTAAGCTGGTTCCCAAATGGGTTAAGCTGGTTTCCACAGTGTTAAGCCGGTTTCTACCGTGCTAAGCTGGAACAAAAGTCAAAAGTCTTTTTTTACACATGACTTGAATATTAACTGTGTAAATGGTTTTCAAATGGGTTCAGTTGTTTTGTATTTAGACATTGCTTGTATATTAACTGTGCTAGGCTGTTTTTTACTGGGCTAAGTTACTTCGTACAGCCAATGGCTTCTTTACACATTACACATTTTCCAAAATGCCACTGCTGTATTCAAATACCTGGTTAAATAAATATATACTAAGACGAGTTTGGATGTCTTATTCTGGAAGAACCGCATCTCATCCCACGAGGAGAAAAGAGAAAAATACATGTGAATAAATGAGGCTGGAGTCCTGCACTGTTTTACCTGCAGGCTCGTGAATAAAAAGGAAGGATGTTCTGATGCATTTACCTTGTCCCAACCAACCCCCGCACCTTACCTCCACCCGCCGGCTATTTAAAGCTGATTACATCTCACGCTGTCTGCTAGCGTACTAAGCTTAGCACAGGGCGGCTCTTGACATTGTGCAGATAATACACTTAAACCTCCGCTAATCAACGTGTAGATGTCCAAGTTATTGACCACCCCTGGACGTTTAAAGGTCCCGGGGTCAAAAAAACCAAGCGCCGGAAGGACAGGGGTTTTTGACGGGTAATTCGGAAAGTGTTACCCTATATTCCAAAGTAGATAAGTGGGGGAAAAAGGGAAAAGGGGGCTTTAGGGTCTCTATGCAGGTTAAGTCTGGTAAAGGACAGTCAGCAAATCTCAAGCATGTTCAGAGACACGGCTGCAAAACCACAAAGAGGAATTATAAAGCCTCTAGCTGTGACCTCCTCCTGCAAAGACGACTTAACTTTGCCTTGACTTTGCTAGAAAATCCCTGAGTGACAGTGGCGAGCCTCGCTTCCTCGCAAACACACAAATCCTAGCAAAGGATGGACAACAAATACTCTGTCGCAAATACTCTGCCCACTACATCATGTCCTTTAAAACCGGTCTTCCCAATCAAAAACAAGCAAAAAAGGCTATCCTACACACTGCGTTAAGTCTACCACTAACCAACTCTAGTAGTGACCTGCACTCACTACTGTGGAGAATAGTCCACCACCCAAATAACGTCAACATCCTATGGAGGTAAGGGGGTAGACTGGGGCTACAACAGACAGGCTACAGTCAGCCACTGTAAAAAGGTACAAGGCAGGTGCCTATACAGCAGGTAGAGTCCCTCTACCTCCAGGCTTTCGCTTCCAGCATGGGTTTAACCCGTAGACTTTAGAATTGAGCCCCTTCACCTCCCTGACCACATTACTCTAACAAGCCGCACCCGGATGCCTCGTCGGCCGTGGTTTCCGCGAAAGATGATCCACGAGAGACCCGCTGACGAGATTTAGGGGTGTAACAGCAGTGTACTTTCCTATTCCGATAAGTAATGAAATTGTTACTCCCTCAGTGCCAGTGCAGGGGCAACACAACTGGCCACATTCTCTGATAATGGACAGTAGAGCTCAAGGGGCCAAGAAATATACAGCAGTAATTCGAGCTCTCCCCTGACTGTGTTGAGATGAAGGGCCACTAACAAATGCATGTGTAGATATGCTGTAAAACTTGCTGTGCAACAATCCACACGATTTAGAGTTAGAGATGGATCGATCAGTGGCCAATCGCTGATACCGATTAGGGGTGTTTGCTTGCTCTGGTATTTTGATACCGGGCTGTGCCAACACCGTGGACGAGGCCTGCAACAGACTCAAGTATGCTTGAGTCCCCACGTCATTAAGCTCTACCAACGAACGGCTCGGTCAGCTAACCGTGCTGAGAAAACCAGGCCCAGCTCAGAGGCATAGGACTATTGACACCGTCACTATGACCAGAGGATGGCTGGCTCCAATCCCATCATGCTTAGCAACTCATCCGCAGCCGGGGCCCAGAGATCTCTCCAGGGTGGGTAGATGGTGCTTTCTCCCCACATCCCTCCAGTGCAATGCTGGTCAGCACTGGGGTCTGCTGACCGATGTATCAGAGCCAAGTACTAAGGTGCTGTCTGACTGCATATGTGTTAAAGGTGTGTGTTGGTCTTCCCCCTCCCAGTGCCAGGAGCACTGCATGTGATAGGGGGAGAATGTGTGTCTACATGGGTGGGGTAATAGGCGATCCAAATTGGTAAAAAATGGGAAATAAACTTGACGGATAAAAAGAGTTATGACGGATTATGAGATGGTGTTTCATCTATGTTGCTTATAGTAATACCTGACAATTCAATCATCCACGTCTAGGTGACATTCTTGACTCTTGACTACTTCACATTCATCCTCCAACTTCATCTTTAATGCATGTACAGTGAAAATATCAATTTTGCAGGGCATTGTAGATTCCAGTCAGTCTTTTTCATCTTCCCATATTGTACCGTGCATGGCAAAGTAATTCTTTTAATAACATCTACCCTTGAGAGCCTGTGCCGGCTTCATTTTTTCCTAGTGTATCTAAATCCAGTTCCTCCAAGGGTTTCCAGTGCACAGCTGCTCCCTCACGCTGTCCTCACCAGAAAGCGAACGCTCTGAAAGACAGAACCGTTACCGGCCGCTGTGCGTCCATTCCGGTTTCATGCGATGCGCTCCCACTCTCCCCTCCAGTAGATCCTCGAGCATGCAGCCTTAATTCCCAGCAATAGCTGTCATTAAGAGCAGAACTGGCTCCAGACGGGTCGGGCGGACGTGCACCAAAGGGAAAAATCATGCCACTGCTCGTTTGTCGCAGTCTCGTCTTGGCCGATCCTCTCCAGAGGGCCTGCGTTCGCAATGCGTCCGAAAATAGCAGTGCTGATGCGAGATCAGGTTTCCCACGTTCCTTATTGACCTTCGTCGCTGCGTGGCATGAGGCGGCGCTGATCCGGATCCAGACGATGAGATGCTGAGATGCGGCCTCAGGGGCCGGCGTTCGTAAAGCCTCTGCGAGTGCTGATTTAGGATTCGATTCCTCCCCATTTGTATTGATTTCAGTCGCTCAAGACTGGCCATGAAACAAAGCTCCTTAACTGAGATGCCTTTTGATTACCAGCCCAGGATCCATATTCATTAAGCACCTCGCAGCCAGAGTGCCGGACTGGGACCGGCTCGGTGTCCGTGCGGTCATAATTAATTTGAATCCAACAGGAGAAAAAAAACAAAAAAAAGCAAAAATCTCACCAAATAAGAAAACCTTGGCTGCAGCCTAAGCCAAAATGTACTGAGGTGCAAAGTGAAACAAAAAATTAAGTGCCGGAGTTTTAATTAGTTCTTGTTTCACTTTTATATAAATGATAATAATAAAGAACAAAGGTAACACTGTATTTCTAAGCACTTCTTCAATTCTGATTTTCATTACAGTCGGAATGATCTGTAATGTGTGGTATTTTTGAGACTTTACTACTGGCTGCTCCGATTGTTGCACCTCATTTAAAAAGCACTGTGAACTGACGTCTGAAAAACACTACTTAATTATAGACTCTGAGCAACAATGGGCACTAAACCTAGTCCTATATAAACACTTTTTCCCAATTTGACTAAGCTAAGAGCCATTTAACCATTCAAACGGTCCTTCGAGCTGAAAAGCTCCTATATAGAACCATTAGCTTAAAGTTAAATAAGCCCTTTTTAAGAGTGCGGGCGGATTTACTGCTGTCCATGGTGCTGAAAGCTCAAGCCAGCAATTCAGCACCCCTGTTTTGGACAGCCTCACTCTTAAAAACCTGCCCAAAGACATATGGCTGGAGAGCGGTGATTGAGTCACCTGGTCCTGACCACTGCTGCCCCCCACGCCAGCATAGTAACTCAGCAATAGATAGCAGTCAGACGGGTTCCTTGCTCCCAGCGGCTGTGTGTCGTACCAACGCTGTGTTGTTTCTGCCTTGTTATACTGCACTCGCGCTCTCTCTCCCCTTCTCAGGAGACTGAGGCCCAGGAGACGTTCCAGCTGACCCAGTTTCCCCTGCCCTCAGCTGCCCTTCTCCTAGCCTCTGCCTTCCCCCTCCCCTACATGCTACCTCTATCCTTGGTTGACATTTTCAGCACCTCGCTTGTGTTGTTTTCTGTTGGAGAGGCTGGCTTGTTTAATTAAAGTCGTTATGGGGTTGTTTCAGGTGAACTGCTCATGTCTCTCTGTCTGATTCTGCTCCTTCTGTAGACCATGGACCATGACTTACTAATTCACAACTCCTCTAGATACTCTGATACTCGAGCTCTGCTCTCTGGTGGAAAAGTTAAATGGCTTGGGTCAACACAAGGAAGGCTGGGTGATGTTCCATCAGACCAGGCTACAACTTTCCAGTCTGCAGCTGTCCAGTGGTTGTGAGCCAGAGTGACAGAAGAAGCGGAACCTGATGTCTGGCCATACTCCGTTTACCTCCTCTTTCCTATATAAGTGAACAATTTCTGTTCTGGGAATTTTACTTGCAGAATTTTTGCCCAGTTTCTGCCAAATTCCTGTCTGTCTCAGTCTGGGAGGTTGGATGAATGTGACCCTGAGTGTTAAGATCTCCAAAGGCCAGGTGAGATGCAGCTGCTTATCAATCATGGGCAAGTGCGGAGTTCCCAGCGGTGGCTTCATGTCCACCGGGGCCGCCATTCAACATTTGCTTCCAATTTGTCGGGCACAAGAGGGAGCCTTTGTGGGAACTCTGCTGAGCCGTGATAAGATTCACACTCCCCGGTGCTCCTCAGACACCCAGTGCAGTGATCAGGGCGCCGTTCCCCCTCCGCAAGCAATAAACCGTAATGGCACGACCCCCCACTGTATGGGTCTATGAGCCGCAGACGCGATTAAGCTCGTCATTTAGGGGCAAGAGGCGATGACAAGGGCACAGCGAGAGCTGCGGCCGTCCTTCCTTCATTCAAAAGTTTTCCTGCACATTTCACTGCTCCTCCGAAGTCAGGAACGATAGCTCTGCCGTGCAGCCCGACGCCGCAGTGTGAAAAGAGCAAACGCACAGCACTTCTGCAGCTCCTCCAGCAAACTGGATGATTTTTAGAGCTGATTGCAGCCGTAATTAGGTACCAGTGACATCTGGGCGCAGCGATCTCGCTCGCTCGGGTTTGAGTGGAGTGGAAACAGCTCTCGGAACAGAAATCGAGTGTCGGAGCTTTGACCCAGTCGCTGATTTCGGGCTGCTAATGTCCAGCTGAGGTGGAAAATACTCAAGTATTCCTGTGAAAAATCTATACCTACCTATAAAAAAAAGAATAACTGGGTGATATGACCCTAGATGATTACCTCGATTATGATTTGGGCTGCTCCAGTTGCTTAGCTGGCTTGGTGATTTGAGCTGACTTGTGATTTCACGTTGCTTCCATGTCGCAGACCGGAAACAGTGCAAAGTCACATGGGACGGGGGCTGCAAGTTCAAATCCTGAGCCTTGCTGCTTTTCAATCAGAGTCCAGAGTCGGAAAGAGCACAACCTCCCTCCTCTTAAGCAACGCTGGCCGGCACAGCCGCCTGCCAGCTGGTGTGGTGGAGGTAGGGATCAACAACGAGGTAACTCAGTAAGCGTAACCTTACATGCCAGCTTCAGGACAACATTAAATTCAGTAAATAAACAGACATTAGAAGCTGTGCGGGAAAAAAGAAAAACAGCCCTGGATATCGAAGTTTGTTTCCTGCAGAGATACACAGTTAAAAAATAAGTCAGAGACGTGTATGAAATATCCCCCTCGCCTCCGCCAGGTGCGAGACTTGGCCCACTTTAGTGGTGGTGAAAGCCAAAGTGATTCAGGCACCTGTGAAGAGAAGATACACTGGTAATGCAGGTCAGCTCGGGAATATGCATCATCTACTTAACGTATTTCTACAGCAGGCGCAGCTCGAAGGCCTGCAGAGGAAAATACACGCTGTAGCACCGTACGCTGCGGACTGCAGTCAACTGCACGCTCTGCCTTGTTCTCCTAATTGTAGCGTTGTGTGAGGAGGGCAGCACCAAGAGTGCCAAGGCAATTTAGAGTACGAGAGATATACTGGCAAACTAATCAACTGTAATTAGCGGTGACTGAGGCCATTATACTCTACTGCAGAAATGGATTCTTCAACATCGGGAGCTGAGTGCTTGAGAAGGCTGGTGACGTCGGAGTGCATTCAAGGCCAAGGGGCTGTAGAAATGAGGTTTCGCATTATAGGTAGTTGTAGATGGGGAGGTGGGGCGATGTAAGCACTATCCGAGTTCTCTAAACTCTTATTAATCCCGTGCGAAATGATCGACGTGAGTGACCATTCTAACGTATCCTGTGGAGGAGGCATTGAGGAACTCTGAGGAACTTTGAGATCATTGAGGAACTTTTGGAAGTTCTTAAGGTGCTTCTCATGAGGGGAGATCTTGTACCTCGTAAGGTGTTCCTCAAGGATTGCATACTTTCAAAGTTGTTCAATACTCAAATCAAGAAGACAAGCCATGTAGTACATGTAGTGTAGCCTATAGCTATAGTCGTTTTACAGACCTCCTGTAGTAAACCTACCCATGTCCACAAAGGGCTATAGACCATACTTGGGTGTCTCCAAAGGTGCCCTACATTACACACACTGCCAGAGTGTGGAGTCCTAGTACACGCTAAGAAATCTACTCATATCACCCCGATACTGCATCAGCTGCACTGGCCTTGCTCGGCCTTGCACATACATACTACTACTTCTTCATGCAAGCAAAGCTCCTCTGATTCTGGTCCCCTGCCTGTTCTAGATTCAGGCTTTCCTCTATGGGTGGCAAGTCTTTTAGAGTTCCTCCCTTACCCTTTGAAACTCCTTCTTCCATTCGCTGCTAATTAGTGCACTATGAAGTGGTGTACAGGATCCCTCATTAGAAAACCCTGTCATTTACTTGTATTTACGACTGTGGTGTGAAAGTAAAGTATATTCCTGAATTCTTGCCTAACGCTGCTTTAAGTGCTAGCAGCCTCCCCCGGTGAAGAATTCTCTTTCTTTTAAATGTCTTCTGCTGGTCTCGAAACTGGCGGGTCCCCGACCACCCAAGGGGGTACTTGCTAATCAGGGAAGGGAATTTCTTCACTCTAATCTGATGGGTGTTTTAATGCCTCCTGAAAGACACTGTCTGAATAATAGATGAGGGGCCTGACTTTCTCAAAACATTAACAAATAAATTATTAACACCCACGTGATAACGTAGCTAATCCTGGCGGCTGCTGTTATCAGTGACGGTCCTGAATCTACAACGAAACATTAATCTCTGATTAGAGTCTCGGCCAGATAAGACAGCTGGCCCTAATTAACTCCGTTTCATGTATTATTAAAACACTGGAAAAATATTTCCTTTAAATGAAAACGGCTGTTGGTCATAGTAAGACAGTGTGCCAGTATTCATGATAGTATGATGAGCATTCAGAATTTAGTTTGAATCTATTATGAGATTAGAACTGTTGACTCATTCTAAGAAATGGGGGCCATTTCCACATTTTCATCAAGAGCAAAATCTTAACCAAACATTTTTTTTTTGGGGGGGGGGGGGGTGGGAATTGAACATTTCCCTCTCTCAAGTAAAAAAATCCTTATTAATAATCTAATTTGATTTAGACATGGGAGATAAAATTACTCCTAAATGGCTACATTTCAGCAAGTGGTCAAGTTCCTGACTTTTTAAAACAATTTAAAACGATTTTGCGTGACGGGGTGGTTAAGTTGAGCCTTACTGACACTGCCGAACATGAAAAAGCAACAGAAACAACGTAAATAAATAACAGAACCAAGTCACGCGACATTTATAAACTAAACAAGCTGGTGTGACGGGGTGGTAAATCAAACTGTGGCATACACAAATCACCACATTTGAACACAAAGTAAGGTTTTATTTGTAATAAATATAGATCATATGATATATGATCCTATCCTGGAAATAATAAAGGTTTGATTAAACAAAAAGAAGAAACTTATTTTAGATGGAAAATGTGATGTTGGCAAATACAGACATGTGAAATTGACTAAAATGTACTAACAAAAAAATATTTTTTGATTTTTGTACCATTACACAAACATGATAGGGAAATATTTATTATTATATACACCCACATACACAATACCAGTCTAAAGTTTGGACACATGGGTATCCAACATAGTTAGGATGTCGCGGCTGGACGGTTTTTATATAGACCTTGTACGTTGAACTGAAAGTAGATGGGCATTTCTACCCACACCCTGCCACGGTCCTACAGCTTAGGCCTTCTTAAGAACACCCCCAGCCATAATACCCAAAAAGAATAGAAAGACGACTTCCCCTAGCTTCCCCTGGTAAGATTAGATAGTTAGCTTTGTGCTAACAGCATCAAGCTAATCTGAGTTTTTCAGGTTGGGTAACTATCTCCCTCTGAAGGGCTGAGTAATGCAGTAATGGTGATCACAGCTAACTACTAGCATTTAGGTTTACCAAGTAGTGCACCAATTAGCCATTACATTAAAACCACCAGCAAAACAGATCTGACCAGTCGACAAGAGCATCCACAGCCCCTAGGCGCCCATGATCTTTATCAAGGTGCCTCAGATTCTTACACTTGCCTGTATTTCCTTAATATGTCTATCCCTTGACGGTTGCCATTGGAACCAGAAAACCACATGTTCTTCACTTCAGCTCTCAGTGGTTTCAATCTTATGGCTGACTGGTGTAACTCCAACCCAGCACAAACAAAATGTTCCCCACCAATGGTGTAATAAGCACAGATGCTCTAATGCGAGTCCATCTTTGCTAACTTTCACTCCTACAGTAACAGCGTTCCTCCATTCGCTTCGTTCTACCAATTGTCCACCCCGAAGAAATGGCTTGAAATTGTCAATTTAGGTGAAGATTGCTGCAGACGCCACATTCGCCTCCACTTAACACCGTCACCTTGGTAATTGGTGCCTTATTCTGCCTGGTTGGACTGTCCTGCCTCCCCCATATGCTGACTAAACTCAAGGGCATTGGCAGCCTGCTTTATCAGTGTCCAGGTCTCATCTGGCCCGCTGGTAAATAAGAGATCCTATCAGCTGCTTGCTATGGCACTGAGGGCCCGTGTCCTAATCAATAAAGTCCAATTCTTTGTAGATCTGTGCCTGCGATTAGCGCCTCGCTCTAATCCAATCCCCCATTTTTGTCGTCCATTACGCTGTGGCAGCGGCAGGCGCTGTAAAGGGTGTCATTATCGGAGGTTATGAGTTTAGCTTTGATATAAAGCCACTCTTCTCGCAGGCTGAGGAGCGCCGGTTTCCGCGGCTCTTTTAATTGCAAATCCACTCGAAGCCTCGGCTGGCACATTTCATCGCCTAGGCAACACCGCAGGCCAGGGTGAGGGTGGGAGTATTTATTTTCAAGAAAGGCAATGACCACTCTTGATGATACAGCCAGACAGAGCAGAACCAGAACCAGAACACAGTAATTGGACAACGCATCAAATCTGCCATTAAAACCTGTATGTGGTGATTTTTAGATCGGGATAAAATCGTCCGCAAATGCCAAATGCGTCATGTTAATTCCTCCCTCGTTTAATTAGAATAGCTTTAGAGACATAAATGCAGCTGCAGAAATATACCAATTATGAACAGTTATGGAATCAGAACGTGTAAATAAATCAATTAAAAACCGAGCTCTTTTAGGTATGCTAATGAGCTAGCATCTGTTAATTTACTTTTAAATAAAAAAAGTAACTATATATCATATACTACAATGCAAAAGTTTGAGATCATTTTTACTATATATATATATATATATATATATATATATATATATATATATATATATATATATATATATATATTGAATAATTTAGGCTAAAATCTAACAAAACCTCACCCCACCTGTTTATATGTATTTAATTTGAGGTAATTATTTAAAAATGTTATACAGTGGACCTACAGATCTGACCCTTGTCAAAGGTGCTCAGGTCTTCACGCTGCCCATTTCTTCACACCCAACACGTCGACTGTTCAGTACCCGCCAGACCACCTCAAACACTGTTCCAACATCATCAACCCAATTCACTAATTCTGAGAAAACTTTCTTCGCCCTCATGTCCCCCCCCCGCCCCCCCCCCCCAAAAAAAAACAAACATTCAGGCCAGAAAATCACCCGAGCCCTCCCTATCCCTATCCCCGTTATCAGTCGCCCAACAATTTCACAGCACAGCAATCGCACAATAATGAACTTCCACAAGCAATTAAGAGCCTCTTCCTGCCGCGGAGGCTTCATGAATGCGAGGCAGCCAGCCTTCCTTTCTTTGCCTCCGTGCAAACTAATCACAGCACATTTCACTGAGGCTGTTGGATTAGTTTGTGTTTTCTTCTGGAAATCCCTGCAGGAAATCTCGCTCTCATCAGAACGCCGTTGTGTTCGTTTCTCCGACACCGTCGCTGATTGGAGCTAAATTGCTTGAAACATGACCGCTTTTTGTGCACAAGCTGCAAAAGACATAAAGACATGCCATCGGAACTTCTCGAAAGGTGCCGTCACAGCTTTGGGTTTATTTTGTTTTTTGTGAATGGCGCACCTGACAAGACCGGAGGAATCAAAGTACATAAACAAGTTGGGACCCAAGTGGAAAGAGAGCAGGAAAAATTGACAGGTTAAAAGGGAATAAGGGGATTTGACAACTTCGCAGGCTTCAAGAAGAAGGTGGCAGGTGTTATTTACTGGCGTTCATCAAGTGAAGGCGAGTAAGTGCCAGAAATAAACTCAAATGGGGAAGTTAGCAGCACGTCAGCAGTGCTTATGGCTTTACGAGGTTTTCTGGATTCGGTGCTACTGCACGGATATGGAGCTTGGCGTGGAAGCAACAGCTGAGCACCAAAAGCCTCGTTCCACCTGTGGGGCTGAACGGCTCACTGCAAAAATGAAGTCTTGAGTGAAAACTCTTTTAAAAGGAGCCTACTTTGAAAGTACTATAGTAATATCATCAGAATAATGAGCGTATATTTAACGTCGTTTGACTGTCGACCGATAACGATCTGATCTTTGTGTGTCTCTATGAATAATGCAGCCCAAAGCTCTGCTGTCTATAGTGTTTAATGTCTTACAGTCCAGTCTAACTGACCTACCCGACCTCTTAGCTCAGGTGTGCATTAGCATTAGCCTCCTCCTCGGTTCTGAATGCACCGTTCTGAGCCGGTTTAGAACCAATGAGGGAAGAGTGGTTCTCTGGCTTGTAGAACAGAGCATTTCCACCATAGTCTGCTTTCTAAGAGCTGGGAGGAACGCGTTAGATCTTCCCACATGGACCTAACGGAGTAGGGTCCACACTGGGTGGTTTCGGCAGCACTTGGAGGAGAACACCAACTGCCAGTGCTGTTAGGTTAACAGTGTGTTGAGTGATGGGGAAGACTTCTGACCATGCATGACTGTGGCATCACTGGATATTGAGCTCATGACCTCCTGATAAGGCCAATGCTTATTCTGTATTTTTGTTGTTGTTTTTTTTGTTTTTTTTAAAGCCATCAAGCTGACAACAGCTGTTCAATCAGTTGTTCTTGTAGGAAGCCCTGACCTGCACATTTCAGTGATTACCCTGCTCCCTATGAGTCTGTTAAATGGCAGAGCTGGGGACCTGGTGCTTTCCTCGGAGCGTGTTGGCTGCCTTGTGATGGTTGGGAAAGTTAAAAAAACAGCCAGTGGCTGAATTCACATGTATCTAGTGTCGGGGGCATTGCTAGCGCTATAGGGAGCTATAAACGGGTGGTTTAATTGGCAGTATGAAATAAATAAGTAGAAAAATTGACGTGTTCTGTTGTTTGTGTAGAAGTGTGCAGATGTCGGCCTGTTAGCTCTCTCGTATTGTATTTCCAGGTACTGATTTAGCAGCACCTCATAGTAGCCCTATTTCACAAGTCATCTTCAGTGGCTAATTGCCTAAAGTCTGTCATATTACAGCATGGATAATTCACCCAGAACCACTTCCAAGAAGCACACTCACCTCCCTCCTCAAAGCCTGGCTGGCTGAGGAAAGGTGCGGCCTGACGGTTCTGCTGTTAAATGGGGTGCGTGATCTATTGCTAGCTGGTGTACCACCACCATCATCACCAGACCAGAAGCAGCAGTATGCAGACAGTACAAGTACAAGTACATACCAGTGTCCTGGTCCATGTACTCTTGGGAAGTATGCTGGTTCTGATGGACCCAGTCCCCGTTGCACTTGAAGAAAATCTGAAGGGCGGGAGCGGCGCGGCACCGCAGCCTGATCGGGTTGCTCTTGATGATGTAGGCGTCCTCCGGCTCCTGCAGGAAGTGAGGTAGAGTCCCGCCCACCGAGGGAGCATCAGGAGCAGCATCCCCTGCAGTTCCTGCGGAAGGAGAGCCGGTTAGTTTCTGTCGGGTCACGTTTTTACATCAGTTAACTAAAAGCTGACAGCGGACGATAATTAGACGCTCTTTCTTGCTCATCAACCTTGAGAAAAACGTTCCAATTCAGGCGCTCAGAGTCCTACGTTTTTCGTCCTCTTTTTCCACATTGTAAATACGATAATTTCCCTTTGGGCCGCGTGCCATTGATTTCTGTTAACAGGCCACAAAATGAAGAATATCAGCAGAACAAATGGAGCCCTATTTTATTTTATTTATTTATTTATTTATTCATTCCCCCCCTCTCGTCCACAGAAGACGAGGTGCGGCCTACTCCGGGCGAGGGCCTGATGAATTGAAAAGGCATAAGCAAAGGCAGGAAACGGAATGCTTTGTGTTTGACTGATGAGCCCGAATGCATCTCATCTCGTGGAGGAGAACGGCCCTTCCAGTATCGAGTTCCAGGACTGTGTACACATTCGAGGGTAGGTTATTGTATTTTGATCAAATATAAATAATCACGGAGGGAGAGCGAGACAGCAGAGAGCAGAGAAAAAGCGAGAGAGAGAGAGAGAGAGACACACACACACACACACACACTCACACACTCACAACAGGCTACAGAGAAGCTCATTCCAAAGACAGCAGATGAGATTCTGGCGAAAACAAGGCGGCCGTTCAAAACCCAGCCTCTCTTCCTTCCCCGTTCCAATCTCGGCATTTCTCTAGAGGGCAGAACAACAAGGAACAAGACGGCTGTGTTCATGCCATCTTGGGGATTCACGCTGGAATAAAACCGCCAGCCCATCAACGCTGGCTGGAGAGCGCCTGATAGAGCTAAGCCTGTCAGTGGCGGGAAACCAAAAAAAAAAAAAAAAAGAAAAACACACAAAAAAAAGCCCGGAAAGTCATTATACTGCCACCAAATCCAATTCTGCCCACTGCTACCCAATAGAGCCACAACCTCCCACGTTTCTTGCGGCTTTAAATGGGTAAACAAGACGATGACCACGTTGCATTTGCACACCCACAAAAGATCGGTAGTAGTACTTATTATTGCTAACACGTATAACCCCAACAGAGTGAAGAGTGCTTCTACAGAGCTCACACTGTATCACTGACTGCATTTCCCAGTCAGTCCGAAAGCGAGCACTGGTAAATACCATTGATAAAAAAAACATTTATCGGCACCAAGAAGCACAACAGAACATTTATTTACATGGGAAAATACAGGGCCTAACCAAGAAGTGCTTCAAGCACCCAACCTCCACCTTTACTTTTTTTCTGGATGTCGCTTCTCACCACCAGCCACGTCTTCCCAAACCACATTTAATAGCCACTTAACATTCACCAAGCACCAGGAGTTAATGTGTTTTCGAGCATCGGGATAATATCTGGATAAGGCCGGGCCATATAAACGCATCCAGGAGGTAGACGCTCTTATCCAGAGCGACTTACAAAAGTGCTTTGCTATTTAACCAAGAAAAACCTCAGCTAGTTTGAATAGGCAAAAGTTTCAAAGATCCTCTAAGTTTAGACTAATAAGGAGACCACTCTGAAGAGGGGAAGCTCGTTCCACCACTTTGGTGCCAGGACAGAAAAAAGCCTGGATGCTTGTCTTCTGTGGATTTTGAGGGATGGCGGGTCGAGCCGAGCCGTACTTGAAGCTGGAAGGGCTCTTGGTGCGGATCGGCTTTTGACCACTGCCATCAAGTACGGAGGGGCTGTCTGGTCCTTTTTGGGCTTTGTAGACCAGCGTCAGTGTTTTGAATCTGATGCGGGAAGCAGCTACAGGAAGCCAGTGAAGAGAGAACGCAGCAGTGGAGAGACATGGATGAATTTAGGAACGTTGAAGACGACCCTGATGGTGCGCAGAGGGAGACCAGCCAGAGGAGAGTTGCAGCAGTCAAGTCTTGAAGTGACGAGAGACTGAACGAGCACCTGGGCGACTCTCTAGACAGGAAGGGTCAAATTCTCCGGATGTTGTACAGGAGGAATCTGCATGACCGAGTTACGTTTGCGACATGACTTGAGAACGATAACTGAATGTCATAACTCCACTTACTGCGAAGAGTCCTCAGTAGTAGTCTGATGAAAGATGAAGGTGCTCTTTCCCTTCTAAAGGTCTACCAGGTCTTGTCCTATTTGAAAGCATCCGTTTGAAAGTTTTTCCTTTTCCTGGAAGCCTCGGTCCTTCTACAAGTGGATCATCTTTGAACCGCTCCTCCAAATCCCTGAGAAATAAAGAACTTGCTTCATCACCGTTTGACGGGAGATTTAATAAAGGGTGGTCTCTGACTTGCGCACAGCACCGAATATGCAAATATTTTGACTGGACATCGGAAAGTTTCTCTCGATCTCCTGCCAGCAAAACTCTGCTACAACTGTGAAACGCTGAAGCTGGTGGGCGACAGAGAGAGAGGCGAAATAAATACAAATAAATAAAATAATAAAGCTGAAACTTTCAGTTCAGCACAGCATGTTCTCACCTACTGCTGCGCTGGCTGGCTGGCTGCCCGCCCGCCCATCCGCCACACTGTGTATTCCATCCCTCTGACCTCGGACTGACTGTGTAAAGCCCTGCGCCTCGGCCAGCCCTAATGAATACAGACAGCTCACTATCATGCGGGCTCTGCGGTCTCTTTCGCTGCCATGCTCCGATTCACACTATCTGGGCTAGACTCGAGTGTAAAGCATCAAACGGAGCGGCACGCGAGTAGCCTGGCCACCTCTCGGCATCTGGTTCTCAGTTCCCCAAACGGTTCCCAAGCGGTCGGACTGATAAAAATGGTTCTTCTATGGCATCGCTCGAAGAACGAGCGCAGGAATTTCTTGCCATCAGCGGTCGGAGTCGGAGGGAGCACAACTGGCCGTCTTAAGCGGTGTTGGCCGGCACAAGCATCCGTAAGCTGATGCGATGGAGCTGGGGACCAGCTGGGACAGAGGCCTTACCCTTTTAGTGTTGGGAGCACTGCTAGTGCTAGGGGCAGGTAGAGGTGTGTTCCCGAAAAAAAAAAAGAATTTTGCAAGTGCAAGAATTTCACGCTGAATACCTTCCAGAAACCAGGAAGAGGGTTCGATGCCATTCACAGAAGAGGGACAAATGTCAAAATCTGCATTTCCATCAAGCATCCTCTCAGCAGGCCATCAGAACTTCTTCTGGGCGAAGTACGATCTGCTCTTTTCCTGACCAAAGAGCGAAATGGCATCGTGTGAAACTCTCAGAAGTAGCAAACACGAGCGAGAGCTGTCTCTGAAAGCCATCTTGACTTCAAAAGTATCCCGTGTGTCTTCATACCTGCTTTATGTGCAGAAGCACCGGGGTGGGGGAAACGCCAACAGACCGGGAACATCACGAGAGCATGCGGCATGCGTCGTCCCAAGGGTGATAAGGAAGCAACCAAATCAGATCAGAAAGTGAACAACGCTGGCTGGGATTTCAAAGTTCATGCCATAAAGCGCTAAGCTGACTCTAAATAATTCAGAACATTAGTCTTCTTCCTGTTCCACCTGCCTTTGTGTTTCTACCACCTCCGTCTCAAAGGAGACCAGAACTGTGGCAGAGAGCAGAGGGGAACTTTTTTCTTTTTTTTTTTTTAAAGCATTCTAGTCAGGTGCGGAATATCTAACTCCAGCGGTTGCACGGCTTTCTCCATTCTGCATTACTCATTTCATTACAAACCACAACAGAGCTCTTGGAAATTAGATGCTAAAATTGTATAATGTTCTAATCTGGGTCTCGGCCCCGCTGGGAGCACAGAAAGCTTACCTACGATGTCCGAGCCAATTACGCTGTGGGAGTCCATGTGAAAACACTGCTGATATTTTAAAAAAGGTATCAACTAATCCTGGCTCAATTGTCAGCGCCGGCTCCGCTTGAAGCGAATTCGCTCGCGCCGTCAGCTAGGTGTCAACGTTCACGTGAGGTTTTACGTTCTCACGTGACATCTATAGGTCTGAGGTTTCCTTTTTTTGTATTCCTCCCCCCTTCATAGTGGATTAGACGAATACTGCATGGAGAGAAATCCCTGCGAGAATGAAAGCCCTGCTGCCTTTGATTTGTTGGCTCTCAAACCATTTGGAAATGATTATTATTCATCCAGAAGCTGATCTGATCCAGGCCTACGTACTTCATTATAA
The DNA here is from genome assembly GCF_030463535.1 of Salminus brasiliensis. Classification (NCBI taxonomy): domain Eukaryota; kingdom Metazoa; phylum Chordata; class Actinopteri; order Characiformes; family Bryconidae; genus Salminus; species Salminus brasiliensis. Next base: position 33,315,923 of record NC_132897.1, read on the forward strand.
GCTGAGTAGGATGATACCGGTCAATTTCCATGTGATTTAGCTTTTTAAAAAAAGCGTGATTATACTTGTAAGACTGCTTTTTAAGTCTAGCACCGAGTGGCAGGCACCACTCCGCGGCAGATGGTAGGCATCAGGGACGGTGCCAACACTCTGAGCTCGGGCGCCCTTGGAGTACCTTTGAAACTTGCTTCCCCGAAAGTGAAGCGCTCTCTGGCTTGAAGTCGTAGCTGCCGATCGAACACAGTTGCAGCTTCCATCAGGTCCTTTTTTTTTTCTTTATATGATCGCAGAGGAATCCAGTGTGCAAGAAAAAGGTGGACAGGCGACCCGGGCGAATGACAATCCGAAAATTGTTTCGCTAGTTATAGGCGGGGAACAGAAGAAAAGGAGTGGGTGGGGGCATGACCTGCGGCCAAAATTCATTTTCTTCAGCGTGACAGCGAGCAGCCTCGCGTCCCTGCGCACCTCATTCTCGACAGATGACTCGCTCCCTCGCTGCCTGTGGATTTGCATGTTCTCGAGTCACCTAGCTGACAGGTACTCATTTGCAGGCAGTATTTCCCCTTGCTTAAGTCGTTAAGTGAATCTGATAGCGGTGTACCGTGGAGCACCGCAATGAGCCTCTTTTGTATGTCAAGGTTTCTCTCGTTTCTACGCCTTCGTCTTGTTTTTCTGAGCGGCACCCTCCGAGGATAAGCAGCCTGATTGGCCGACGCACTCAGTCACAAAGTCGAAATGAGAAAAACAAAACCCGTGCCCGAGTTCTCCGCTGCCGTATCAAATCACGGGCGCTCGCTCCTTCTCGTTTCCTTTACTATGCAGACGACAGAAGGAATCACCTGAAATTACTGGCTGGAAGCACAGCCTTAGACTTGCCTTCACCTTAACTCCCCCTCACGATGAATTAAACATGGTCAAACAAAGTCGTCCGCTGATGTAGCGCTTCTGTCCCGTCACTGAGCTTGCAGTAGCAGGGCTCTTTTTAAAAATGTAGTTATATACCGGTCAGATGGTTCGGCTCTGAAGGTTTGTCCAGAGCAACAAGCGACCAGTCACTTTCTACGAGGGTTCCCTCAGTAATTTCATTGAGAAATGCAGAGAGATGCTAATACATAGTATATGGTTCCTTAGAGAACCAAAAAGGTTAAGTCAAACAACTCTACCCATCTTTGGTATCATATAGTAGTAGTTCTCAAACTCTCAAAGCTCTGTAAGAACCTGCAAACGGTCCACCTGATTTGCTCCAACCCAATTCAAAACACATAGGGACTGAGCTAACATATGGACCACTAGGAGGTTTGAGAACCATTGCTAGGTTTACATAGAACCTTTTCCCCTTGCCCAAGAGTCTAGCATGACACGTGTACTGAGCGTAAGGCTTGTTTAGGTTTTACATCGAGTCTTTTTGTACCAAAAGGGATTTTAAGAAAACCACGTTTGGTGCCCTGTCCAGGGGGCATGGGGTCGTTTCTGCCCTGTGCCCATTCATTCCGAAAGGTTCTGGACCTACAGTGACCACACTGACCTCATTTTGTATGCCGTTCCTCGACTTATCATTTATTTATCGACTTATTTTTATTTTCCTTCTTTTCTGACACTGATTTGCGGCAGCGTAACCAGAAGCCTCCCCTCTCCTAAGGAAGAGGACGGCAGCGATGCCGGAAACATGGAATCCATTGGGCTGCTGGACCTCATATGAATTTACATTATGGAAAAAAACATGGTAATTATGTCGAGAGCTCGGTTCGCGGCGCGCGCGGTGAAGGATGAAGCCGATTTTTATCCAAGCCTGTTCGTGCTGACCTCTGCTCTGTCATCTAAATGCAAACCTGCATTGATCTCCTCCCACCAGATACCGTCCATTTATTGCTGCTACAAAAACGAGCTCATACGGCGCCATGGTCACACGCCGCTGCATGCGGAGACAGTCGGAACGCCGCTAAAGCAAGGGCATAGCCGTTTATTTACAGATCCGGCCCGGACGCGCGGCAAGTTCCTTCGCTCCAAGCTGAAAAACTTGCGATGGCAAAGCAGCAGCTGCTGAAACTGAAAATCAATCAGCGCCAAAACCCCCTAATTACGGACATGTTCATTACCATGCGCTAATTCAGCGAGGAGCAGTAACAAGGTATAAAAGAAGGGCTTGTGATGTGGATAATGCACCCAGGGAAGACTCTGATTGGCCCCAAGTTCACATTCCCTCCCTGCTGCGGCGCGCTAATTACGAGGCCTCGTCCTTTTAGTAATGCCTGCGCACTTACCGGCTGTCAAAGGTAACGGATAATTGGAACAAGGTGACAATCCACGCTCCATAAAGCAGAAGAATCCGCTCTCGGCTGCTTGCCTCATGATCGATGCTCGTAAAGACCGGCCTCTAATGAATCCAATGAGTGGACCACCAATAAGTCACTTATCCTCTCATTACGCTAGTTAATTTTTACATGGCCCTTTTAATGTAGCCTCTGTGCTGGCGGTGCATGGCTTTTTTTTAGGGTGCAGTGGGAAATATGAGGGGGGGGGCACTGACAGGGGGGGATAGGAGAGTAGCGGAATCAATTATCCATAAATAACCGGAATCCAATCAACGGCTGCTCGACGTTCTCAACACGCTATGAAAGTCTAATGCGATTAGGTTCAGACGTCCTTACCATAATGTTTTTATTACTTCAGAGCAGGAATTGGGTGATATGTTAAAAATGTGATACCACGATACTTACAGACATTATCAGGATACACAATATTATTTTAACTTCCATCAGTTGTAAGATGGCATTATTTTTGTGCTCTCAGCAATGGCTCAGCAGTCTAATGCGCTACCACTAAGGCCCAGGTTGGGGTTGAATTCGAACCCCATACCATTTTGCTATCAGCGGCCGGAGTCTGAGAGAGCACAACTGGACACAATGAAGCAAGAATCATGCCAGGTGTGGGTAGAGGGGTCCCAAGCTCCCAGCATTGAGCTGTGGAGCAGTGGAAGACATGTATTCTCTGGAATGATGGTCTATCCAATACTTCTGGGGTGAGTTGGGGAGCTGGAGTACCAATGAAGGGTGGTGGTGGTGGTGATTATCCAACATCCTGACTCACACTCTTGTCACTGACAGTAGAGACAGTCACTCCAACAAAAGCAAGATAAACTCTAATACCCTTGATTTCAGAACAAGCAATGAACGAGCAGGTGTCCCAATACTTTTGTCCATATAGTGTATCTCAAATATTATAGATCTGGGTTCTGTACAGATGCTTACTCCGCATATTATGAGCTGCGTTGCTCAAATAAAGTATCGTCATTATTCTAATGGGACACGCTTTATATCACGGTGGATCCTAACGCTCCTTCTTGCCCTTAATGTCGCCAAGGCACGGCTTATTTCCATACGTTTTGCATCCTGAGCTGAAGCTGCCCTTATTATGAGTGTTTGATTTGTTCCACAGTGACAGGAACGCGTCTCATCTGTGGATTCTCAGCAGCTCGTTTTAGTCACCGCCACAGCGATCAATGCGGCTTTAAAGACCATGGCAAAGACAGCGAGAGGGAGTCTACGCCGCACAAGCCCCCCTCCGTTTCCGTTAGCATGTGCCACAGCAATCGACTCGTCAGCAAGTCCCACGTCAAGTTTTCCGCCTCAGCGGCTTCCCGCAACCGAAGAGGAACGCAGCCAGCACGGATCCCTGGTCCCATCTTCGTCCCTGCCCCCACGCCATAGAGCCCATATGAGCGACTTGCAAGCCGCAGCGGCCGCTGTAACAGCCCCCGATGCTTTAAAGACAGCCATTTCATTCTCCCACGCCGGAGTGTGCCTGTGCACGTCTGGGGAGCACTTGTGCACGACGGGCGAGGCGGGGAGGGGTGAGCGGCGAGTGTGTGTGTGTGTGTGTGTGTTGGGGGGTGTTACACGGTGGGAGCCCTGTTGGAATTCAGCAGGCTAAGAATTCATTTTTGAAGGCAGAAGCGTCGGAAGGAGTCGAGATAATCCCCCTCTGCTGAGAGACTGAAAGAGCGAGCGAGAAAGAGAGGGAATGAGGACGAGAGAGAGAGAGAGAGGCCTTGCTTATGTGTCCAATCCGTCTCCTTCACTGTGTAACCTCTATATGAACTGTGAGAGACTCATTCAGATGCTGTGAAAACGCGTACACACAGTCCTTCAACGTGGGTTGATATTCCCCTTACTCTGATGGAGTGCAACCTAAAGGTCACCATGCAATACAAGAATTTAAGGAAATGCCCATACAGGCATATAGACATACGGAGACACAGATACTTTAATGTTCTCGGAGGGAACGCATTTGCTACAGGAGTCCATCTGGTGATAGTGACCTTTGTTGGCCCTAGAGACGGCACAACACCAATCTTTAATAGTGCACACTAAAAATTAAAGGTCCGTCGGAATCAAAACTGCCCCACGCTGCTGATACTTGCAGCCCCACCACTGCCCCATACTTCATACAAAGGATAGTGGTTTATACCAAAAGCTTCTAGCATGGTCTTGCTGGACCGTACAAGCCAGGTCCAAGCAGGGGTAGGATTTTAGATGGGGCTCCCGGGTGGCGCAACTGTCTAACTGTTGACACGGTCAATGAAAGAGACAACGACCAGCTAACAGAAGCCGGTGTTGGCCACAACTGCTTAAAAATGTTAAGGGACGAGAGCGCCATCGACCTAACCAGAGGGAGGGCGGTCAAATGTGCCCTCTCAGACTCCGGCCACTGATGGCAAACCGGCATGGCTTTGGATTTTCGAACTCAAGACCATTGCGGTAATGCATCACAGCCCCGTCTTCAGCTCGGCACCTTCATGTGTCATGGGGGAGGAGACCTACATAGCGGGTCGGAAATGGACACTCTCTGTTCTGGCAATGGTAGAGACTCTTCTTCCGAATAGTTGCTTCAGAAGATTTTAGGAGTTTTAGAGATTTGGTGACTGTGACAGACTCCTGCAACTGTCCAATATCCCCCCCCCCCCGGAAATTGCGTGACACAGCAAAAGGAAAGAGGTATCTCCTGAGACAGCTAGCTGTGAAACTGCACACTCAAGCAGTGTTTGTCTTGCAAGACACACAAGGGCTGAATTGCGGCATTATTGCCACGGAAAAAAAAAAGTGTCCGCCTGACAGGACTTTGAAAAAGAGCGCTTTGCGCTCCAGCACAATCAATCGGAAAGGTTAGCTCCACTACAAAACAAGCCTCGCATCCATTTCCCCCGTCTATGAAGGGCAATTACACGTCCGGCATGTCTGCCCCCGCGCAACCCCACGAGCGTGCTCTCATGAGGACGCTTCTGGAATAATTACAGCCCATAGATCAGCTGGCTTGTCAGTTATGCGGGCGCGCCGGACTCCTCTCCTCGCTCTGGGAGGCCGGAGGGAACCGTGGAGCTCTGACTGACACACACAAGCTTTGTCAGTTATTGACAGACGGGGCTGAATCTGCGTCCGGATGAGCCCAGGAGGGCCCAACAGCTCGGCTATTGAGCTCTCCGCTGCAGCCCTCTTGTAGGGCTTTTTCTCCCCTCAAACCTCCACCCCCCCACCAAAGCCTCCTTAAGCCGCCAGCAGTCTCCGCTCTGGGCTTGCTGAGTGGGTGTGGATGGGGTGTTTAAGGAGGTACGGCTGTCGGCGGAAGTTAAGCTGGAGAAAACGCCTCCACTCCAATCGAAATCAGCAGCCGAGTTTCCCCTCGGCCTCCATTTCCTTGTTGTCCATCCCTTCCTTGCCTGCTCAGCACTCGAGACGCTCTTCCCCGGAGTTGGGGCTTTCACTGCAGCCGTCGTTCGCCTTTATCAGCAACAAGAGCGCTCAGATTTATCTGCAAGGACAGGGAGGTGGCGGCCAACCCTCTCTGGCCCTCTTGCTTTCACCTCAGATGGCACGAACCTGTGCAAGCGTGAGTGTGTGCTCCCTTGACCGGGGAGACAGCCTTCAGAGCGGGCCGGGATAGGGGATATGTGACAAAGCGGAGTGCTGTGTCGGCACAAACCTGCCCCTGGTCCCCCCCCTGCTGTCAGCCCTGGGACCATTGTGTCTGGAGTGGCCGTGCAAGAGTGTGCAAGTATTGCCACTGCTGGCTCTTATTATGTCCATAAGCGGACGCACTAATGATGCCCTCTGTGGAGCTGAGACTTTCCTGCCTTGCTGGTGGAAATCCAACTCCAGCTGGAGTTCAACAGAGTGTGTTGAAACAAGCTCGGAAGAATGGAGTCAACAGGACCCTGATGAAAACCGAGGACAGAGGGAATAGGCAGAGATACCGAGGTAGACAGATGGATAGATGGGCTGGAAGTAAGTGAGGCAAGTCTGTCAGGGAGCTCCAGCTCTGCAGTTAGATTGATGGATGGATGGACGGATGGATGGGGAAAGGCGTCGAGAGAGACTCCGCTGGTCATCCCTGACAGTGTCGCAGTTCTCTGTTCGAGTGCTACATATGAATCTCTCCAGGCTCCATTCCGAAGCTAAAAGTGCTATTAGCTGAAGAGCTTCGCTTCCTGGGGAGATTATCTCTGACATTCAAACCCAGGTGATTAAAAAAAAAAAAAAAAAAAAAAAAAGGCACGAGTGGCTTCTCAAAAGCCCACAAAGAGAAGCTTCTATTAATTACTGCTGAAAATGAGTAAGGCCCCAGCACTGAATTTACATTCAGCTTCGCTAATCGCAGCGAGACAGGGTTACACTGAAGTAGCTAATCGCATTATAGCACAACCTTAAGCTAAAAGTATGTGATGAATTCAATGTAAAAAAAAAAAAGATATCTAAAAGGATACACTTTAGAAAAGACAGAGCCTATACAGAGCTGGATCATTGCAGTCAGCGGAGCGAGCAGTGCCATGAATCGAAGCAGTTAAAATTCTATCTGAGGTGTTAAGTGGATTTCATTTACCTTAGAAATGCGTACAATAGAGGAAACCATAGAGGTCTATGACTAAGGGTAAGAGATCTGCACAAGAGATCTGCAATTACCCATCAGTAAAAAGCAGCCAATGCAACAATAAGAGGTATATGCGAACGTGAGCATTAACTAGAGACAGATGCAACTGTTCTATATTTTAGCGTATCTTGATCCACAGTTCAGAACATATATCGATGACATAATTAGCACTCAAACACTTCAATACAGAGACTGAGAAAACCTACCGGTCCTCCTGTGGACGACTTGTTCTGGTGCTTACAATGGGGTTCCCAGAGTCTTAGCTTCTGAAACATTGAGGGATGTTTGAATAAAATAGTGGATGAACGGTCGGTTCCGCACGAAAAACAATGATGGACTCAATGATGAGAGGCAGGTGACGGACAGGCGAATCCACCAGTTGGACGGGGCCAGAGGCGGAATGAGCATCTCAGCCAGTCTTTACAGCCTCTAAACTCCGAGAGATGAGAGTCACGTACGATGTACGTTCTGTGCCGAAGTCTACAGAACCGCATTTCGCAAAGATATGAATAGAAACATTGAGAAGCGTTACATTTGATGTAGGCGTAGACTCCAGAGTTTTTTTTGTGTGTGTTAGCAAGGTACCGTATGGGGTCGGGAACTTCCCGCCTTCACTCTTCACGCTTCGGTGAGAGGGAAGAAAGAAATAATAATATTAATTTAAAAAAAAACACGCCGGTGTGATCTTGACGGACGAACAAAAGAAAAGCCGGCCTGCTCTTAGAAGTGAAGGCAGTCTTTGAGAAAATAAGTGCTTTAATCAAACCCAGATTTCTGCCTCATGCATAAACAATGGAAATGTTTTACATTAAATCACAGAACAGGACTGAATCAATCACACTTTCCCTCTTTCTTAACCTGATTAAATTGCTTTGCATATTCCTAGAAGAGATGTTGAGTACGTGTGTGTGAGTGTATAATTTGTGTGTTCCTTGGAACAGCACTATACAGTCAGTGCTCAAACATACTTCCCTTTTTTGTCGTTTTATTTCCTCTTTTTTAACAAAATCCAATTAATACAGAATAATGAAGAACGTTCTGTTAAAGGAATCATTTCTGAGGAACCTTGGGAGACACTAATCTCTAAGCGATTCTACAGAACCTCTGAAAATTGCGAAAATCACAGTCGGTTTCATTCACAAAACCCAAAGCAAAAGCGCTGGAACACAAAAGTCCCCGGAATTAATTGCAAAGCCGAGTCGAAAAACGGGCGTTTTTTGCGGTTCCTGCGTGGAGATTGCGGGAGGAGCGCGATAAATAATCTATTTAGCTGTGGTGACAAGCCTGATGGAGTGGAGGGTACGTGCTCATCTTCCTTGGCTGAGCGAGTGTGATTGGTTCATTAATAATAACTAATGGCTCGAGCGATATGAAGCGAATACTGATCCGTTTGATGTAGCCGGCGCTTCATTCGTATTCCGCACGCTCTCCCTCCAAGCGGGGACATTCAGACAGCGGGCATTAGGACAGGCTGAAACATGGCCAGTGAAATGGACGCCTGCGGGAATTCTGCAGGTGTCACTTTCCCAGGCGTACTTCATCATCTCTTTACTTATTCATCTGAAATGAGACCTTATGTAAGGAGAAAGGATTTGATTCCCGAACCTGGGGATTTGACTGCATGTCATGCCGATGCCGGCTCTTTTTCAGACAGACAGTCGAGGGAAACTTGACCTTACGAGGTTTCGGGTTGCGCGTTCCTCTTCTCCGTCTACTCCGTCCGCTTTTTCTTCGCTCCATCCCAGGCTGTTCTCCGCCTGTTCCGGCCTGGCCGTCTTCTCCCTGGCCGCGCCGGTCAGGAGGTAAATTAAATCTCTGCGGAGGGAAGCCACGTCTCCCTCGCTGATTTATTTACCAGCCGGGTGATGGGGTCGCACCGGCGGCTGGCCGGAGATCCAGGGGAAACGACCTATAAGCCTGAGCCCGGGCAGCCACGGATAAATCTTCTTTAATGCCCTCTGCCGCGAGAAAGAGCGAAGGAGCCGAAAGCCGACACGCTGCCGGTTTAGCTAAGGGAAACTGCCAGACAAATCTCGTGCTATAACAAGCCCTGCTCGGTGTAAGCCTGGCATTCAAAAAACACGCTAATGTGAGTTATCGTAAGATACCAGAACGACCCACCGCCCCCTTCCTCGCAAGCAAAGCGACACCCCCAGGGCTCCCGCGCTTAACGATAAGCAAAACAATATCAGCACATTAACTCAATAATGAAAAGATACATCAGCCAGCCTTTAAAAAGATCCTTAAACGCTGCAATTTCTCATGAGTCATCGCAACAGATTTAATATGCATGATGCAAATTATCAGCAATTTCAGACGGCCAATTCCGAATCCTCTCCGTCGCTCCCCAGCGGCCGGGAAACGCTCGGGTGCGAAGCACACAGTGTGATGAAGCACAATGTAATAACCCTCGGTGCGAGCCCACTGTAGGGTCGACAATAACTTCGGGCACAGAACGAGTAAACAACAAGGAAAAGAAGAAGAAAACTCCCTGCTTCATTAATCTGTCCTTTAATGTGATCTCACCAATGACATCCCCACCTCACTCCCGCCTCAACGTTTCCCAGGCCATTTTCAGTCTGCAATAACAGAGCAGAGGGGAGAGAGAGAGAGAGAGAGAGAGAGAGAGAGAAAGAAAAAGGCCACGGTTCAGAGCGGGGGTATACTGCAGACAGCTGCATGCACAGCCAGTGCCATTACAAAGAGAAAAGAAGCAAAACTGACCCCGTGTTGACTCAACTGTGAGCAGCATACCAAGAGGCTTGGACAGGAAAAGATATACAGAGAGAGAGAGAGAGAGAGAGAGAGATGGAGCTTTAAGGGTCTGAACACACAATTTGTCCAGCTGGTGTAAATCCATTCAAACGAGAGTAAACAAAGTGGAGTCATGACGAGGCTCTACATCTTGATGGACGTTTGAGATCCGGCATCTCCAGATCTTCAGTGACTTAACATCACAGGCAGGTGATCCCATCTGACACAGCCCCTCGTGCCACCAAAGGCCTGTAGGGTAGTGAGATGGGGCCTCCATGACCATTAACATGAGCTCTGGCCTCTCTGTAGCTCGGGGGAACACCCCAACAAGACCTGCCTGATGTTTTGGAGATGTTCTGACCGAGGCTGGACATCACAGTCTGGCTCAGATTCGAATGCTTGCCCATTTCCCTGCGTCCAACACAGCTTCTACAAGAACTGACGGGTTCAATCCTGCCGGTTAGATGACAGTAGCCCTTGACCGGTGCCTACGCCTCCCTTCGGCAGGCAGTGGTTTTAAACGTTGCTGCAGATGTGGGGGGGTCTGTTTAGACCTGGTGAAATCCGAACATCGGGTTAATCGGCACCCTATTTCTGAGTATTTTTTTTAATAACGTCGTTCATTTTTTATTTTTTTATTTATTTATTAAGCATGTTGAATGGGGTCTTGTGTCTCGGAGAGAGAGAGAGAGAAAGAGTGCGAGTGAGAAGAGAGAGAGAGAGAGAGAGAGCAAGCGAGCGAGCGAGAGCGAGTAAAGGAGATCTCCCTGGTGTTCTCATTAGAGTCACTACGACAACATTTACTCCTGTATTCCAAAGCTAAAGCTCAGCGGAGGTTAGCACTTCATAATGAAAGACTGACCTCATACCTACGAGCATATTAGGCCGCAGCTTTCCTGGACCGCTGTGTACCGCACCACTTCGACAGCCTTGACAGACTGGTCCCAGAGACCCAAACGCAGAGTATTCCTTTCTTTCTGGTGTTTTTTTTTCCCCAGACTCAGTTATTTATTTATTTATTTATTTATAATCATCTTCTCTTCACATAGCGCCTTCAGCGAACAAGCATCTCCTTTGAAAGCTTTTTGACCGTTTGGAAACTGAAGCCATACATGTTACGATTTGTTAAAGCCATGCAAGCGTGGTTTGATCTTCAGCGATGCGTCCAAGTGGTGTGTACACGTGTGGGCGAACGAACAGAACGAAACTTTTCTGGAACAAACACTTCTGCCGGACAGAACCAAGAGAGCACAGGGGTTAGAAACAAGAAGCTAATGATCGGAGAGCTAGCGTCCCCTGCTCTCACACATACACACACATTCAAGCTCGGTGCAGTAGATTCCCCCACCTGAGGACAGAAGGGCTGGCAGCTTTGCAGGGATAGATTTATCGAGCAAGCTCAATCTTTGGACACTCCTTTGCTATCGACCCCGACTTGGCATCGGACAGCCGAATAGAAATCAGTCATGGGTTTAATTAAAGCTAAAAAAGAACGATTGACTGACGACGCCGACATGTTGGTGCAGAAAATCAATGGCGGAATACGGACGGGGCTTGAGCTTTTGAATAGGACATATTGTGGACAGGTGATCGAGGGGGAGACAAACGACACAGAGAAGGCCCGAGTGATTCCGAGATTACGAACGATGGTTTCCAGCTCCAGTTTCCAGCTCCAGTTCCCACTCGGTGGAGCACCAGCTAGCTGGGACGTCACGATACCTGAAAATTGGTAATCAAAGGCCTGTCATGATAGCGAATTGTTTGACGATAAATTGCTGCAGACATAACTGCGACGTAATAATGCCATCACACCCATTACACCCAAGTGTCTAAATATCGGAAATCAATAAACCATACAAGACCTTTCTTACCCAATGCATGTCCCTGCCTCCAAAAGAGAGCCAACAAGAGAACAAAAACAGCGCGACTGGCTAAAATCGAACGGGAGGGGAAGTTAGGAAAATTCTATCAGTCTGCCAGGGCCCCTTAAACGTCTTTCGGCAGAACTGTTAGAGTTGTGGGGCCCAGTGTAATATATTTTCAATGGGCCCAGGGCCCATATGTTACATGACGAGCAGATACAGGTCCCGGTAGTCCGTACCAACAGCACTGCCATTCTACGATTCTCGATACCAACTCAACACTACAACATAAAAAAAATAAACCAATGAAATACACAGATTTCAACACAACGACTCTATGGTAGTATAGCCTTTCTACTGCAGTGCCCAGCTGCCTGAAATATGAAAAATAAGCCCTAGGTGTACACCAGAACAAAATACTAATATTAAAGAAAACCGTGGCATGTAGTCTTTGTAGTCGGACATTTACTCAAGCTGTGGTACCCAGCCTGGACATTACAACCCAAAAGGTAAACTTGTTGACTGGAGAAGGAAGACCACTGCCTTGGTTCCTAGTATCCAGTCCAGCACTGGTATTCCGGGTTGGTGCTGTAGCCTATTGGAATCATTTGCAAAGAAGCCAGAGATTAGAGAACCTGTTTATTCAAGAGCATGTACACGGCTTGGGATGGATGTTAACAGCCAGGATAAGGAGGAGGACGTCAATGAGGACTGAGACCCACCCCTGGTAAAGGGATCCATCCATTCGTACTGCAGCGTAGGCTTTTATAATGTGTTTGTTTTGATGATGGGGTGTAGAGTTAGAATCAAGCCTGATCTTATATTTATTGCGAGGCCCAATTTTCTAGTAAATTTCTAGTGTCCCCCCATCCCCTCTCCCCTACCGACCAGGATACAGGTCAGGTTTAGGCTTCAGTGCAGAAAAAAAAGCTGCTACAATTAATGAAATAAAACCTAAAACGGTTATCGTGACAAATTTGGATATCTACACTGTCTCGTTCGCTTTGCAAAAACTGCACAGTGCTTCTTTTCTCTGCAAATGAAGTACACTATAATCAGCGTTTTAAACTAGGCTGAAACACAGCGACACAACGCCTGTCGCTACCTTAAAGCCTTCGGTGCTCCGTGTTTTTGGGTGGGCTGGAAGCCATAAAACAAGCAGAAGCATTACCCTAGCAGCAATTTCACTGCAGATATCTCTATACAAACACGGCCCGACATCTTGTAGTCAAATGACATTTACCCAACCTCCCCCCAAAAAAAAAATATAACCCTGTCTGCATTAAAGTACTTCTACCACCTGGGGAGGCGCTGTAATTTGAGCGATTGCCAACTTGATTGATGACTTTTAATCCAGTATGAATCTGCTAAATAATAACACAAGACTGAATTACCTTCGATAATTCACCAAGCCCAGAGGTCCCTTGGTAAAAGCAGTGCTGTTCAAATCGACCTCACTGTAATGTAATAACAAAGCCTGCTAATAAACAACACAGGACTACCTAGAGCGCTGTCGAGGACGATACCTCAACATGGGTGTTTAGGGGTTTCATTAACTGACTGAGGCTACCAATGTGGTTCTGGAGGCACCTCACCCTGTAGATTTTAGTGCTTTCCCGGGTCCCAACACACCTAATTCACCTAACTCAACTAATTAACAAGCTCCTTTCAGAGCTGCCGGGAAGGGGGAGGGGGGGTTCGGTTGTGTTCAAGTTGGGAGTGTCCTAAAAAGTGCAGGGCAGGGTGCCTCCAGGACCAGGGTTGCGAAGCGGTGATCTATCCCAATGCTCTTAAATATCTTAAAGCTGATGTAAGCACCCAGCCTACAATGTTTCAGCCTAGGCCAAAATATCCACCGAAATATCCACCGAAATATCTACCGATATTTTATGCCGTACCAATCAGCAAGTCAAATTCCCTCCGAATTAAAACACCACCTTCTCTGGTAAGACAAGTCTAGCTCGCGCCGATCGGACGAAAGCAAAGGGTGAAGCGATCCACAACGACGATCTGGGTCCAATGGCACCTGTCAAAGGGGAGGGGGGGGTCTACTGTATATATTAGGCAGCAAGTGAACAGTCAAGTTCTTGAAGAAGGTGATGTGTTGAAGCTGTCTGACACGTTGTGACAAGAACTAAGCTGTGATGTTCTAGATGGCTGATTTTTTAAAATAGGATAGAAGTCATCAAGGCTGTCTGGTTAGAGTAACACTCACGTTGACAGTCAGTCATGCGTCTAGAACTCGAAGCCCTGGAAAGAAATTTCGTTGGGCAAAACTAGTCCTACTCATTGGAAATCAAGACGGTTCCACCCCAGTCAGGTTCTAACCAATGGTAGACCTTGTTTGGCTGTACCTACTCAGATACCACTAAGATTCAAAATCCTGATTGGACAATTTTCCACTCTGCATTTTACACTTTTGCTGCCACCCAGTCCTAGAAATCATTAGGCTTGCCCAGAAAGTCTAGAAGGCCCTGAGGGTTCCCAACTGAACTAAAGGTATAGAAGTAAAAAGTCTCAAGAAACCTTCTTCTCGAACCAGGCTATACTCTGGGGTACTCGGATGCCAATTTGGAGTCTAATTATGTATTTTTCATAGTTTTGCATTATACTACCTACATCACAGGGTCAAAGATTTGTGGACACCTGTCTATCCAATGTTTCTTCTAAATATCTAAAAGTATTAAACCAGAGTTGAACCATGTTGCTTCCGTAACTGCCTTGACTGTTTGAGGCAGGCTTTCCACCAGATTTTGGATTTTGCTGTGAGGATTTACTTGTATTCAGCCACAAGAGCAATCCTGATGTTCACTTCAACTCATGCCAGTGATATTGCTGATAGCGCCAGAGAATGCCCCGGCAATCTGGTGGAGATTTTAAATGGCTAGACGACAGATTTGCTAATCCCCGTCTGAACCAGCCTGCCGTTACAGGATGTCTTCCGGTAAAACTAATGTAAGTCCCTAAGACTGTGTATACAAGTCCAGTAATTCTAGGTGCACCACAAGATATCCAGCACACAGGCTGAGCCGAGAAGTGCAGGAATAAATCACGAACAGTTGGGAAATTTCACAACCACCAGGCAGAATCTGAAGCTGGAGCTTTGAGAGCGCTCCACAGCTTTGAACTCCGTGACCTCCCCTCCAGCTAATAAAGCATGATCATTGATAATTGGCAGCCGGCAGCACTTACAAGACGAGAAGTGATTTGTGCTAATTAAGGGCCGTTTGTGAGAGTGAGGGATTGGGGCGGTGGTGCAGAGGACGCCACTTGTGGCCGATCCACCGCGATCCCCGCACGAGTAAGAGCTGGGGCTGGTTTTCGTCCAGGCTATCGAATATGCTCTTTCAAGAAGAGCCCACTGGACCACTGGAATGAACCATCACACGGGAGTCATCCAGCATCCCGCTGAGCGAGAGTGAGAAAGCGAGAGTGTGAGAGAGGGCACGGGACAGACAGAACAAAATTTGAAGAAGAGAAAAAGCTGACAAGAGAGGTGTGGGCAAAAAAAACCCCCAAAAAACAACAACAACAAAAGAGTTGATCCTCTCCCAGCGTCTGCAGGCATGTATTGGTCGGTTTGTGCTCAGGCTTTGAGAAAGTATTAAGTCAGCAGAGCTTTAGGCTGACTGAGGGAGAGGAAGGTTGGAGGGGCGTGAGAGTGAGTGAGGGAAGAGAGAGACAGACAGAGAGAGAGACAAAATAAAAAAATAAATAAGTGGACCATCCACTCTGAATGCCAACGCTGCTTTACTTACAGCCTCCAGGACAACGGAACTGCCACGTCAGCACGGTTGTGTTCCCAGGTCAAGGTTTTACAGCGAGTTATGACCGTGCACCTGCTTGTTATTGCATGCCCAGCTTAAACAGCGCCCTGCGAAAACCTGCCTCCCTCACCCCGGGAAGGTCAGCTGGCTAAGCGAGTCTGCGCTAGCTAGACGCTATCGATCGGAAAAATCAATTAACCGCCACAGAGCTGATTTCGGGCCTGGGCGACTTAATTATATGGCGTGAACTAAACAAACAGAGGAAAGCGCTCCAAGATTCACGAGACTTCCCGTCGGATAGAAATGCGGAGGACGTGGCGGATAAATTATTTACAGGCCAGGACCTCTCGAAGCAACCCCAGCCTGAGCGCAGAAACAGGCGCCTCGGGACTAGGCCCTGGAGAGCTTCTATCCAGCCAGCTATTTCACATTCTACAATGTGGATGGAATAGGAACGTGCGATTCCGGGTGTTCTCCAGCCTGCATGCCAGTCCCCTTATTACCACGTATCACAGCACCTCCTGAACGATGCATCACCGGACTGCTGGGCATGTACCTGTAGTCAAGAAATCCAGAATGACTCCTGTCTACACAAAAGCCTCCAAAAGCCACTGTCAAAACAAGCCGTAGAAGGGTCCGTCTCTGAGCTGCTGGTGTAATTACGAAGCCTAAACACTCCCAAGCGCGACAGACACGGTACGCCTGGCGTTGAGCAAAGGGCCACACGTGGAGATGTGTGTAAATTTAGCCGTGACTCTGCCCAGAGCTCTCATTACAGCTATAGAGACGAAAAGTGTCAGGCGGCACAGGGAGGGGGGAAAGGCAGGTGTTTTAGCTTGAGGCAGGAAAAGGAGACAGGCTCCACAGCCCAGAGTCAAGAAAGCTGAAAGTACAGCAACGTCAGCGATCTTGGTTGTCTTGAGAAGTCTCTAATTAAAGCCAACTGATGGTGAGAATCTCGAGCCCTCATCAAACCATCTGCAGCAGTTCAGACTAATTCTCCATTTTAAAAAAGGGGTCCTAAAGAACCATATTCGGTTGAAACCACCGGTTTCTCAACAGCAGTGGTCACCACGGTATGTCCTGGCGTACAGACCACCTGGTCCATTTAATTGTGGCCATCGGAGGTCCCCAAGTGTATTTACGAAGCCCTGCTGGTAAATAATAATAATAAAAAAAAAAAAGCCCCGCATAAATAAAAACGTGCCCACGACTTAGAAAGGCATGGGAACAAGATAATGAAGTCAGGGCCACTACTTAGCAAGATCTTGTGGCCACAACATCATTATGGGGATGGGCCCTGCAATTTAGGAAGGCTTAATTGATTAGCTACTTAGCTGATTAGCTTTTTTGTAGCTTATGTAAAGCTTCTAGGAAGAGCCCTTAAGTTGGTGTAGGAATGTTTCTCCTTATGTGGAAGCCACTGCTGACAGCGCATGGTAATTAAGCTGCAAACGAGTGAACATCTTCCAGTGTTCTAATCCAATAAACATTTGGAACCAGGTTTCCCCAGACGAGGATTAAGGCTAAGCCTAGACCGAAACACTTCCCAACGGAGAGTCACTGTTGACAAGGCATCGAGCTGTCGAACCCAAAGTTTGGTGTTGACTTAACTGAATTAAGGTTCCTCGAGTCAACTTGATGAAGGGATTATTTATTTATTGACACACCGACTTCTGCCGTTCAGGTGCCGGCTCCCGGCTCCCGGAGCTTAGAACACAAAGCCGGGGGAATGTTAGCGAACGGCAGGCGAGCGAGTTTCTGCTTACAGAAACGCTGACGTGTAAAACGAAAAACACGAGCGTCTGAAAATAAACATGACCATTACCTGCGCGCTATGCAGCTGTCAGGAACACAACTGGAGGAAAACAGCGCGAGAATGGTGCGTGGGGACCGACGTCTCCGAGATTTTCTCATTACGGGAGATTTCATTTAGGGTGAAAGTGCAAACCTGAGCTTCTCGCCTCGCTCGCGTCGCGTCGTGTCCAGGCCTGAAATCGCTTTCTCTCTCTTTCTTTTCCTACGTCTCTCCCTGCCTGCCTCTCTCTCTCTCTCGCTCCGTCTCCCTCTCTCTGGTCTCATCTGGGGGGAGTTAATTATGAAGAGATCCGTTATTTCATTTTTTTCCCCTCTCTCTCGTTCATTTACACGCAAACAGAATAAACACAAACAAACTGGTCAGCATCCAGCCAGATGAATAAAACAACATGTCATTATCTCTCTCTCACACCTCCCTTTAGTCCGCAATGCTCCACTTTGCTGAGAAATTGCTGACTGGCTCACTTCTGCACCGTGGTACCAGGAGGACAGAGCTTATTTTTCTTTCTACCCCCCCCCCCCCCCAATCCCTTTATTTATTTATTTATTTATTTTAGGTTTTCGTTTGGGTTTGTTTCAGGCAAGCTTTATCTCGCCACGCACCTTCTGACATTTTATTGTGATGAATCTGCTATAATTTATCTCTCTACAACTAATGAATGAAAGCGATATAAATCAAGCAAAGGAAAGCGTGTTTACCGCTGGATACGAAAAAAAGCAGCGCATTGAAATAAATGGCCGCTGCGTCGCAAAGCATGTCGATATTAACTTTGTCTTTCTGGGCCTAGCTGCCCTTCTCCTACGGGCGCCGGCCTCCTAATTGCGGACAGCGGCGCTGTGCTGGAGACTCTAAAACCGGAGGCAATTGAAAGTTATTAGTGGTCCAGGATTGTGTGAATAAAATGCAGCTAATTGCTTTATAAGGCTTTTTTTTTTTTTTTGTATAAATACTAGGCCGTTGGGAGAAGAACGGCAGTGTAGCTGATGAAGAAGTGAGTGCTGGCAGCCGAAAAATATCGAAGTAAGAGCTACTTTTGTTTGACAGTTTAAAACTGCTGACAGTCGGCAGCTTTTGGCACTGCTCACTGACTCTACACCCAGCCTCACTGCATTACTGAATTACAGATCAGCACAGCTAATCTGAAATCTTTAAGACAAACTAGCGGCATGCTAATGGGCTTCAATCGCAGCTGATGTTCAGGGTTACACTTATAAAATCTCCGTTTCCGAGCTTGTAACAACAGACTGAGGTATAAAAGCTGTACCAGGAGGCTCCAAAGCTGTACCAAAGGGGGTGGGCTCCGTCCCTGCTTTCTACATACGGCAGGATCCGCTGCGAAGGCCTGGCTAAGCGACATCAGGGAGGACACAGGGAGGTCAGTGGGTTCCAGATTTTACATGTGCAGCATATGTATGTTATAGTCTGCTTAATAACTAACATCATTAGGTGGCTCCAGTCCCAACACAGCCGAATAGACCTTGATTGGAGCAGGCAGAGCCCGCAGAGAGGGGCTGCACCAGTTCTGAGGCTCAGGGCTTAAACACTAGTGTGTGATGAGTTGATTAGAAGCAGCTGAGCCTTCAACCACGAGGCACGCCTGGCCGCTTCGTCTGTCTCACTGGATTCTCAAAGGGGCTTAAATTCTCTTTTGGAGTCCGTCTAGGTCTTCATTGGGGTTTCCATTGGCAGAACTGAGAAGCAGCTCATTTCACACACAGTTCACTTTAAATGTCTGGGCAGGCCACAGTAAGGCAGGTCATGATAACCAGGACATCCTTATGGGTCACTATGACAATGGTGCCCCGCGGGTTACTGATGCCATCGATGCAGCTTACCTCTATAACGACCCCCGTCCCTCACCTAATGCAGTCCATGCTACGTTTCGCTCCTCGCTACTAGTGCCACCCGAGCCAAAGACGGTTATTCCCACTATTGGCTAGGTGGTCATAATGTTCTGATATGACGGCGTATATATTATATATGAGTTTCCTGAGAGCCGCGAGCTCTTGATGTGTATTATTGTGGTGGACGAGACGTGGTTTTGGCTTAATTCCACACGACAGAATGAAAGGGAAAGCCTCCCAGAGTCTCTTTGAAGCCTAGCCAGCGCCAGCGCCAGCACCTTTCTTGCTTTCTCTTCTTTTCCTTCACTCACATGGTCTCTCTCTCTCTCTCTCTCTTTCTCCCAGGGAAACTGGGAAATCGAGCGCATTATTAAGCGTAATGAATGTCAATGCATCTCCATTGCCCTACACATCAGGTGCCAATTACAATGACAGGCCGAGTTTCCTCTCTCCCTCGCTAACTCTCTCTTTCTCGCCCATTCCTTCTCTCTCCCCTCCATCTCTCTCGTCCCGGCTGACACAGGGAGGCAGCTGAGAGACGTGAGGTGCAAGCCTAGTGTGCTGTGCTGTCCTGCCTCCGCCCCCCTGCTGAAACTGGGTGCAGGAAACGGACCCCCTCCACTCCACTCTACTCCCTCCTCCACCCCCCGAGCTATTATTGATGAGGCGGCAGGCGTCTCGAATAGGAACGACTGAAACGGAAACAGCAACGTTCCCATAATTACGCTCTTCACGTGGTTCTCGTGCTCACCTTCATTTCGGCTCGTTTACCGCAACGTGCCTCTTTTGCGCCCGCCGACAAATAAAGATTTGATAGCGCGCTGAGGCCGGAGGCGCTCCGGGTGAACAGCGCTTTGATTTTTGATGAAATGGCTCTCCTGAAATGGTGTTTGGCTAGCGCAGAAGGAGGTCTTTCATCAACTTGTCCCAATACACTCGGGCTCTCGGCACAGCTGAAAATCAATATAGACTCCACTCTCGCCCGATAATGACTACAAAGCTTACTTATGCAGTCGGGGGCTTCCGTATTCCGTATTCCGTATTCCGTTATTATCGCTACAGAACCAGTTTTATCAGATAAAGTATTATTTGTTACAGATACTAAAAAAAAAACTTTGCAAGGCCTGAATCATTTATAGTAGATACTGAATCATTTACAATAGCTACAGAACCAGTTATGTTTGAGAAGTTATTATTAAGAACAGATTCTGAATCATTATACTTCTTACTGAATCATATACAGCAGATGCTGAATCACTTAAAGCAGTTGTGGAATCATTTATTATCGCTACAGAACCAGTTTTATCAGAAAGTATTATTTAATACAAATACTAAAACAATTATTGTACTTTCTAATGAAGACCTGAATCATTTATAGTACATTCTGAATCATTTACAATAGCTACAGAACCAGCTATGTTTGATAAGTTATTATTTCAAACAGATTCAGTCATTTATTATACTTCATTATACTATACTTCTACTGAATCACATACAGCAGCTGCTGAATCATTTATTATCACTACAGAACCAGTTATATTAGATAAAGTATTATTTATTACAGATACTAAAACAATTATTGTACTTTCTACCGAATCATATATAGCAACAAATGAATTTATATTTCATTTATAATAGATACTGAAACATTAACTGCAATTACTGAATCATTTAAAGCAGTTCCTGAATCTTTTCAAGTAGACAGACAATCATTTCTTGAGGTTACAACCAATTTCTAGCTGCTAGCATCTGTGTTCATTTGGTTCTGACTACTGGTATCTGAACCCGGACACTGGATTTGCTTTGTGTTTATATAAGTACTCGGATCCCGTCTCTCTATAGTCTAGGGGTGTAGGTGTTAAACAGCCAATCAGTCGTCTAGAGGGTTGGAACAAGTATGCTCACTGACTCACTGTTGCTGAATGGCACCTCACACAGTTCCTTGAGTGGTTGAACGGAGTACGAAAGCCCACGCCGAAGTCATTCAGTCAGTACCACAACCGTACTACCCATCAACACCATTCCTTACTTCCAATATATGCCAAGGGTTCAACACACCTTGCCAATTAACAGCAGAATTACACCGCCGAACTTCAAGAAACAATGTTTTTAAGGCCTATAAATTGTGAATTCCAGGCGGCACACGCTCCATTTAGCCGGCGTAGGAACATCGCTCTCGGGTGCAGAGAACCTATAAAAATAACAAGCGAATCAATACACATAATTACTATTGGTCTTTGCACGGAACATGCACCATTCAAAGGCATTCGGCGGCGGCATTACTGTTGGCCTTATTCAACCTCCTGCTTGCTTGATTCTTTCACTACAAAAAGGCTTCAGAAAGGCTAGCCTGAGTGGACGATCCCACTAAAATAAATAAATAATAATTATTATTAATAGACACCGCAGTCCGGAAAGCAAAACTGCTCCAGGTCGCTGCTGTCTAGTCTTTATTGGAGAGATAAAGCAGCAGGATAAAACACAGTCTGGTGCAGCAGAAGCCACTGGGGAGGTTATTATGTACACCAGAATAAGGAATCAATCATACATGATGGCCTCTTTTACAACGTGATGTTAGCATGTTTGTGTTTCCAGAGAATCATTTATGGAACAACGTGAATGCCAGACTGAGCCCCGCCTCACACCGGCGCTCGTCTTAGGACGAACAGCCCCATTAAACGCAGTTATTGAAAAGGGGGGGGAAAAAAAGTAAAGCAAACAACCCAAATGAGGAAGGGGACCTACTTTACTCGCCTTGATGGTGCCCAGGCAAATGGGGGAAACAAGAGAAGAAAGGAAAAAGCATTAGTCTCTCTGGTCATGCAGAGACATTTAAAAAAGATAAGGCACGGCGTTTCACTGGAAACGCTGGGAATTTCAAGGCTGTCCACAGCTTGGAAATAATGAGGGAAATATGCTACGCTACAGTAGCGGAGTAATTAATACATCCCGCTCATTCTGCTGTGTATCTGGACTTGCATCAGACAGCGGCGCACACCCGGAGAGCAGGTGGCAAATTGGAGAACTCGGGCACCGCAGTGTTTTAGCGGGTAAGCATTGTCAGGACGTTGCGTCAGACCCTGGCCCCCTTCAGACCTTGCACCAGTGACGACCAAGCGCTGCTCACCTCGAACAGACACAGAGACCAAGGCCGATAATGAGGTCTGACTTCTCTTCTCCCCCCCTAGACAGCCGAGCACTCTACTCCCAGATGCCCAGTATGACAGCTCTCCCCCAAAGCCTCCACCAGGCTCCCTAGTCACACTGGACCACAGCTGCGGCGACGGGGGCTTTGAAGGTCCGTCGCTTCTCTCGCTCTCTTTTTTTTTTTTGTTCCGGCGAGTCCCAATTAAGCAGTTCCACCTGTTCTTGGAGGGTTCGGCCGCCCATCTGTCAGTCTTCCACCCCACTGCGGTCGGATCGGCCACCTGCTAGCACAACCGTTGAAGGCCCTTCTTCGGGAGCGCCGGGTCTTGGCGCAAAACATCACAGCCTCGGAACGCTCTCTCCCTCGCCGGCGCCACTTAGCCTCCACTCGGGTGACGGAGATGTTACATGCATACCCTACTGAACATCTGTCGACCAGGCATCAGGCAACCCCTAGGGGATCGGCTTAAAAAAGTGGGTGGCACTTAAAGACAAGACGTTACCGGTAGGAGTTAAGGAGTTCAGGTCAGCTCGCTCCAGCTCTGATCTCTGGTCCTCCTGAAATCGGTGGTCTGAGGTTCGCTTCAAGAGGACTCCGGTGGGGTCTGCGGCCAGTGTGGAAGCTATCTGGTCCCAGCACCACGTTCGATAAAACCGATGATTCTAGGCCCTACCATTTCTGCAGAAAAATGTGTGCAGAAAAGTGACGTTCGAGAATTGCACGATTGGTCCATGGCTGGCATGAAAATCTTCTGTGTGAAGAAGCAAACCAGAGCCCATGAGCCCCTCACCCCAACTGAGCCCAAAATCGCTCCTTTGCACAGTATTTGGAGGGAACGTACGTAGACTTCACTTTGCTTGACCCTTATCCTCAACGTCTTCTCAATCAATTCGACAGGAAGCAGACTTCGGAAAACCCTTTCCAGGCTTCTGCATCAACCATAGGTACTTGCCTATGCCAGGTTTGGTTCCGATTTTGTCGAGTCCATAACTGAGTTTACTATCCGAACCCCTCGTTCAGGTTTGTCCCCGGGTTTCAGATAAAGCCACAACTACACACTCGTCTCCCTCCGGATCATTTTTGAGTTCCAGAGGCTAGGGACACTCTGTGCTACTTTGGCCAGTCCACCACATACAACAAAAAAAAAGAAGCAAAGAGGCAAGTAGGTTAAGTCACAGGGCTAAACCTTATATAGTAAAACCACCTTGGGCAGAATGAAAATACACTTCTCGGGGGCTGCTGTTCCCAGGAGTGTCGTAGCACAAAGATTACAGTGTGACTTTCTGAAGCGAGCGGCCTGAACACTCTCATTCTGAGCAGGCAAGATGATCTTCGCGCTGCAATGCTTTCGGGGAATCCGGCTCCAGGTCTGGAGGTCAATGAGGACCTTCAGAAAAAGAAAAAGAAAAAACAATTCAGACAGGGCGCCGGCCGTGGCACGGTCAGTGTGCGCTTTGATCCCAACGGCATGCTGGACAATCCTGGCACTTTGATATACGAGTTCCTTGCTGCTGCCCTCTCTTCGTCAGCTCTAGGGAAGGTGTGTGTGGATCAGTTCCACTTGATCTGTTAGTTTAATGGACAAAAATAGGTCTTCGTTTTGACTGGACCCCCGGCTCACCCGACCAAGCTTCCAAAGACACCTTGACCTTGGACGTTGAACAACCTTTCTAATTAAGACTGGAAACTCCGAATTGGGACGAAAACAAAAGGCAGACTGCAACCCCTGTCTAAACAACCTCCCTTATAGGGAGCGCTCTTCACCTCGACATATCCAGCCCTGGTGGGCAACCTCCTGCTCCCTTCCAGTTGCTGTCCGTCAGCCTCTGGCATGTAGGAAAAATCGGCATCATTTGGAGTTTTCCTCAGCCTTGAGCTGGTGAGTTTTGTTGGTGTGGGCAGTGCAGTGTCAGCATGTTGTGGCTGTAATGAGCCTGAACAGCTACACGGGACCCATCGCGGAATGGCCACTGCCCAGAGTAATTACCCTCCTCGGTGAGTAGCCACTCGCAGTCCCGACAAACTCGGCTCACTCACCACACTGGACTGTGGGGGTAAAATAAATAAATAAATAAATAAATAAATGAAGCCAAGACTGTTTGTTTTGTGCAGCTGCAACCCTCCCTCCCCCGTACATCCCCGCCAAATGTACGGATGCTCCCAGCGCTGCACATCTGAAATATCAAATGTTGTGGTTGTTATTATTAGCCTCTCCATCACAAAGCAGCAGCATCGGGAGGAAGAAGGTAATTGTCCTCCGCGGACTGATTGGCTAAGCGAGGAGCGGCATGGATGAGACGACGGGCAGTTATCACACTCGGTTACTCGGAGGCCGTTTGCAATCGTGATGATGTCTTGATCAGATGGCTGCAGAAATGAGCAGGTTTCTGTAAACAGCTTCACAGATGGCAGAGTTTGGCTATTTCCGACACGGTTACTAAAAAAAAAAAACAGAGAGGCGCAATGATGTGAACCGCGCGTCAGCCGCAAAGTAATCAAGGAAACATCGCTGGCCAAATGCACTTTTTTAAGGTATCCTCCGAGGCTCTCGCGGGTAGACTTACCTTGGAGCCGTTTCAGAGGAACCTGCAACAACAATCTGGTTGAAAACAAGAAGAAGAAGAAGAAGAAGAAGAAGAAAGGCATCTTATTCTGAGCAATTAAACGCTTAGCGCTGGAATGTACCGAGCTAATACTGAGGCCGAACGAGTCGAGAGTCGAGCTCTAGAAGGATTAAAACAGTGGGTGAAAATCCCGAGCTGCTCCCGAGGGGAGGAAATTTAAGCACAATTACCCATGCTGAAAGCAAGAGCCGAGGGTACTTAATCACGCAATTGAAGTCGGAGGGCCCACCTGAGGAGCCCAATTTTTAATATTTTATTTTTTTGCCGTCGTCATTGTGTTCGTTGTACAGTTTCAGCCCTATTTAGGAAACTTGGGCGAACAGCAGCGCACGGCAGTTTGTGTTCGGCCTCATTGTAGCGAGTTCAGCTGAGGACACCAGCTGCACTGCACTGTGCTCCATTTCCAGTCGTCTTTACAGAAAAGACATCGACTCCTGAACAAAGAAAGTGGTGTCGGGCAAGTAAAAGGTGTCCTTCAAACACGAGCGCGTGGCGTCCCCGTCGTTCTCCAGCGAGCTGTACCGTAAGGGTGGATGTCACGGCGGTAGGAAGAGGAAATAAAGCGAGGATGCCTGTTTAATTAGTGCTTAGTCTAATTCGGCTGGTACCCAGACAGTCAGAAACTGGACCCTGCTGCTTGTCTGGACGCACATCAGAGAGAGGGACTGTGGAGACAAATGTTCATGTAAGATTCATGAGGCTGCTCTCTTGGCCACACTAGGTATTGCGCAAAATCGGTCTCTCAGCAAAAAAAAAAAAAAAAAAAAAAAAAAACACACACTGTCCACTGTCAATCAGTCAGAACTCCTTATCAGAGTGATGCCTCACAGCCAAGTACTAGCCTCAGCCGTGGAAAGCGCCCGGCCTGCGCTTGGTCACTTCGCATGTCACTACAACCGTCTCTAAAGTCCTGCCCTGCCTGGAGAACGGGTGATTTGTTTTTCTAAAAGATTTCAGCTCTAATGAGAGGGAGCTCGGCGTAAGACCCGGGAAAGCAGGCCAGACTGCAGGCAGAGTTCCTCCAGCTGGGAGCTGATTTAGGTGGAGATTTATCGAGTGAACTGCAGATATTGCTGTGTTTGTAGCCCTTTATTGGGTGCCATGTTTCTCTATTGAGTTCTCCCATTCAATTCCCCAAGCTCTCCTCACATCCTGCACCTCTCCAAGCTAAAACATGTCAAGATAGCTAATGCATTTTTCATTCTCTCACTCTCTACCTTTCCCTTTTCCTCTCGTTCCTCTCATCCCCTCAAGGCTCAAAAAACAAGCGCGCAAAACAACACAGCCATGTTCCCAACAGAAGGATGCTATTCGGCCAACTTTGGCTCGCTATATGGACGCACCACCTTTAGCGCTGGGTTGAATTAGCACGGGGAGAAAAAAAAATGAAATAAAATAAATAAACGGACGGCTCGCAGAGATCCTTCATCCAGGAGGCCCGTGCCCTGCCGCGGTTTAGCCTTTTTCTCCGTGTGCCCACCAGGCAATTAAAATTGTTTTCCTTCTGCAACAAGGAGGAGAGCACGCAGATAAAGCCACATTATATAAATAATGCATATAGATGAGCTTCCTGCCGTCTCGTGGAGGGGTCTTCTTTTGGCCAGTCTGAGGTGGCCCCCTCCTTCCCTGCTTTGAAAACGACACACCTCCTGTTAAAAGTAGAGCTCAAGCACAAACTGAGAGGTCCTATTGACATGCATCGGCATTCCCCGATCACGAACCTCCGATCATCTAATAGCAGGGAAGGAATTCTTGTTTCCTCTTTGCCGTGGCAAGGCGGATCGAGTTCCTGGCTTCATTAGTTATTCATTGCTTTCAATGTCCGAGCAGCTGGTCAATCAAGGAGAATATGTCACGGATCAGTAAAGGCTCCGCGCCGAGCCGAGGCCGCCGCAACGAGCCCATACGACTGCAGGAAATGACAAATATAGAGCTTATATCACCCAGCTTAGAGTCGCTTCAGCGAGCCGGGCGCAATTTATTCCACTTCGTTCCGTACAATATGCAGTGGGGTACTTCATATATGGGGTGTCACATATTGTTGGGGATTTTTCAGTCATATGGGAATATGGTAATGCGGAGGAACCGCAGGGCTCGCGCGGTGTCTCGGACTAAAAGGATTTTTAGTAGCGAACCTCCGCTGACTGTGCAATTTGGTCCTGGATTAGGTTTGAGGCTCCCTGCTTTTTTTTCTTATCGGAGCTGGAGTTAGTTGATCTTCCAGCTTCGGTCATTAAACTCACTGCCCTGTTAGGATGAGCAGACTTGGGAGGCAAACTGATTATTTTATGAAGCTCATTATAAGACACTGAACACACAGCATGACTCCCCACATGACCAACAAAGGGACGGCATGTGAAGAACTGATGGATTTCAGAACAGATCACTGGCAAGAGGCTCGCTTCGACAGGGTCATACCTAGAACTCGCCGTCTCAGAACTTCAATCATTGGGCGCAAGTCCATCACACTTACATCTAGGGACCAACGGCTAGCACGGCTAATTTGCCGACCATGTGTTTTTGGTGTTTTTTGGGGATGTGGGAGGAACCCAGAGCACCCAGAGGAACCTACACAGATACCAAACTCCTCACAGCCAGTAACTGGAGCGAGGTTCGAACCCACTACCCCAGCCCCCTGGAGCTATGCATGATATGCATGGTGTGCAAATAATGATCTAGTACTTCAGAGGCCGTACCTCTGTACGCCACACTTACCTGGTTAGTCACTAAAATGTACTGAAAGTATTCCCTCAATGACAGCTCGGATCAAAGTTTAGCTCCCGGAATTCCCGAAATGATGGCTCACGTTAAAGAAAAGGAGAAAAAAAACAAACAAAAAAAAACGTATTAATGATGCCAATTAACATCAGAACAGTAATGACGGCCACGGGCGAGGAGACAGGGGCAGCACAAACGCAGACCAAATAATTACGTGTTATTTGGGCGAAAGGAAAATGTAATTAGTATTAGTACGACTGCGTGTTTAGTTTCCCTAAAGCTCGCAAACATGACAAATTATTGGAATGACTAATAGAGAGGGAACCGGCTTAACCCTCCGGAGTCTACGGACGTGCCGGCGTGTCAAATTTGAGGTTTTTCTACATTTCCATTCATATCTTTGCAATAATACAGCGCAGAAATGCGGTTCAAACGTTTCCCGACTATCTGTAGACTCCGCCTTTTCCTACTGCATCTCACGGTGATGTCCCGGTGAGTTACAAGGCTGTGAAGAAGAGTTGAGATACTCTTCCTCTTCCTCTGTGACTAACTGGTGTTTTTTTTTTTGATGTCCGTCATCTACCTCTCATCGGTAACTGCTGGATTTGAGAGTCCTGACCAATGGACGCTCTCCAGAAACTCTACCAGAAGTCTTCTGCCTTTGGTCATCAGAAATTCCACTGGAAAACCTATTTCAAGCACCAAAACGATTCACACTCATGAGTAAAAGTATATATTTACAGAAAATATGAAGACTTTCTAAAATCTGATCTTCATTTTTCAGATTTAAGGTCAGAGTATGTCTTTACACGGTGCTCTAGGTCACACGGGGTCTTGTTACAGAGAGAGCTGAGACGGTTCTGAACAGTTCGATATAAAACATGTGGGGATTATAATGCGTGTAAGTGTCATTAAATGCAAATTTAAAAGAAGACAAGCAGAAATCAATAAAAATAAAAGCCCTTCTGGACTCCAGAGGGTTAAATGTGGCAAATTAAACCAAGACACAGTCAACGAAAAGAAGGTATTCATGGACACGGCGCGCTTCTGAGCCTAATGTTGTTGAAATCAGCAACACATTAGTATGCAAAATCAGTTTGTTTGGCGGCTATTAGAATCTAACCCATAATTCCGGCACTTCAATGGGATGTTAATTAGAAGGCAGGCCGCACTGGCACCATAGGAAGACAGCATAATGCATAGGTGCGAAGCCACTAGACCAGGGGTCATCGATGCTGGTCCTAGAAGCCTGGAGTCAAGGGTAGTTTGCTGCCAATTTAAGGGGATGTTCTGCATTAGGTGGTTGAGATGACTGAGAAGTATGATGTATATAGACGTCTTTATAGTGGTGGTACATGGATCCAGTAATAAAGGCACTTCACCTACTATCCTAACCTACCAGTGAACTGAATGCAATGTTAATGGGTGTCTCAGCAATCGAATACACTACCGCTAACCAAGCTACGCTGTCTTTGCCATCATAGGCTGGAGCCTGAGAGAGCACAACTGGCTGGAGCTTTCTGCCCGTATCACGCTTATGCAATGCTGGCCAGCTGGCGTGGTGAAGCTGGGAACAGCGTAGAGGTTGACCGATATATTGGGTGATATTTGCCCCTTTTTTTTTGTTTTTTTTACCATGTTTAAAAGTGGCAACTATGGAAACTATGAAGTGAAAGAAAAACGAATAGCTTAGAACCTTCGGAAGCTGCCACAATGCTACAGCTGGTTGAGGGTTCGCTAACTCGCAGGTAACTTTAAGGCCTGTAGTCAAAAGCTACATATTAGCCTCAATGTTGGAAGTTAGGGATACCGAATATTCGCCAACCGAAATGATTTGGCCCAAAAAGTGAAAACGATGAAGAACTTATACCGAACAATGACGTTTTTATGGGCACGGTTACGTTTTAGAGCTAATTGCTCTAATGTAATACACACGTTATTATTCCCCAGCGAGTCTCACCTAAGTTTCCCATAACGTCAAACATTCGAGCCAAATGTAACTAAAGAAAGAGTAAATCTATGCAGAGCAGTGGTGTTTCCTGCATGACAACCCAACGTTCTTAAACTGGGAATCCTGAGAACTTCCAGGGAAAGATGGGTAGAGTAAGAAACACTCCGGGACCGCAACTCAGGGAGTTCGCATTAAAGCACATTCCTTTTTATAGTGTTCTGCAATGTTTATATACTTTCCTTTGTTTAAAAAGGAAGGGTTTGCTGATGTGTTATTGGCAGTTAGAGATTTTTGATGCTTTTCAGGTTTTATTCACAGTCGGTTACTTCAGTCAGACCAGCTGGAGTCGTCAGACACGCTCTGATACTGCTCAACATTCTCTGCTCTCTATAAAATCCTCTCAGAATGAACTCAGTCACGTTAGCTCTTCCGAGTAAATGGTCACCCAGCCCGACCTGCTGAAAGACTGTCTGCTGAGCTCCCCTACACCTACCATGTCAGACCAGCAGGCCCTGTCCCCACCACCACCACCCATGCCAGACCAGCGGCACACCCTCCTACGACTGCTACCTGTTTAATGTCCAGGTTAAAACCTAAATGGACTCCACTATCAACGATCTACACCATGCGAGTCTTGGTTCCTCCCAAGGTTTCTTCCTCCAGCTCTGAGGGAGTTTTTTCTTGCCACTGTCGCCGTTGGCTGCTCACTAGGGGTCTTGGATCCTTCATGTCTTTTACTAATTACTAATTATGTAAAGCTGCTTTGTGACGACAACAGTTATATACCTCTAGAACCGTGCTAGTGCTATGTGGCACTACGAACAGGTGGGTCAGCTGGCAGAAGAATGGAATGGTTGTGATGGTAAACTTGCGGTACACGGTAGTGTCTCAGGCTTTAGGTAGCATATTCATAACCAACTGGTGTAACAGCCTCAATCGTCCTTCAGCTTTTCAGACATTTCACAGCAAACCCGCCCCGAAAGACTTTGTTTACATCGCAGACGTTCGCTTAGCTGCCAAGTTGAATCGGGTGCTGTAATTGGAGACGGATTGGACAACGTCCCACTGCTAACTGAGCCGAATCAGGTATGTTTAAGGAGGAGGGTTACAGGCAGGTGTGACAGATCTCAGACTCTAACGTGGACCTGGACTGGGCACCCATGCGGTAGACGAACCCACAACGTGCATGCGCTACTTAGCTAACGGGTCTTTTTACATAAACCAAAAGAACAAATGAAGCTGGAGATGGGCGGTGTGCCTCGTAAAATGGTGGCCTAGGTAAAACGCTGTGAAAGCTATTGGACCTGGTCCATTATCTCTTATGATCAACACTCATTCTGCTGCGCGATTTAAAACAATCGATAGTCTCCGGCTCTAATCTTCGGCGCTTTGAAATCGCCGGCGCTCCGTTCGTTTCCGGCCGCGGGTTTTTACTTATGACTTTCATTAGACGTAAAGGCAGAGCCGGCGCTTTGTGAGCATGCCACCATTACCGATATGAATGGCTCTCGCAAGCTTTTGAGGGCCATCTCTCTCTCTCCCCCCACTCCCTCCCCTCTCTCTCTCTCTCTCTCGAGTGCCTCTCGGAAAAAGCGTTATCTCAACAATTGGTGCCGAGCTGAATGAAAGCGCGGCCGGGGCCTAATTAAGTCTGAAACCTTCGATCATCTGAAATGTCGTCTGCTTAATAGGAGAGAACGATTACAAAGGAATCAAATGCGGTCCTGTGCTTGGTAACAATTGGGCGCTCGATGCAGGGGCCGAGAAAGAAAGAAAAGAAAAGAAGTGGCCGAAAAGCTGCAGATGATTAAAACATGGTTCGAGAGGATTCTGGAGGAGTCGGTCTTATTAAAAAATAAAAAATAAAAAAAACTCGGAAGTTAAGATCACCATGGCCAGAACCAGAGAGCTCTCAGAGGCCTTCAGATGGAAGGTTGTAGATGCAGAGGAGTCTGGAAAGGGGTTCCAACACTATAAGCTACAGCACCTTCTGCCAAAAAATCCAACCGATCACAAATATCTTTATAAACTTTTATCGGATACAGTAAATACAGGAAAACTGAAGCTACTAGGGCTGCGCAGTAGCAAACACTGTATTCCGCGGTATTTCAAATGTAGATGTTGATCTCAAAATGTCTATTAAATGAGCCTGAAAACAGTGGAGAACCCTCCCGAGACCCTTCCCTCGAGACTCTGCTCTCAGACATCAGGGTTTATCCTCTAAACGTATGGGATTTGAGCCTCAGTTAGCGGTCTAGCCTGCTAGCTAATTTATCTAAGTCCAAACACAGCTCTCAACAGTCGCTCAACTTGGCTCTCTCAGACCCGAGGTTTTATCATCACTAGCTGTGTCGGAGGCTCAGCTCAGTTCTTTCAACAGCAGTCGCTCGAGTCGTACTCGTCTGAACGTCTATAAGTGGGGTCAGTCAGCCATACTGGACCGTTGTTCTGCTGACTAAGCTAACGCTAACCAGCTTCTCGCTCCTGATTCCCAACACTTTAACATTAGTAATGCTGGGATTGGCGTTTTTCATTACGCTACATAATTCTCCATTATGATACATGCCCTCGTCTGCTGAGTGAGGGTCACAATCGAAACATGCCCACAGAGAAAGGGTTGACCTCGGGTCTGATGCCATTCACACCAAACACCAAACCACTGTGGATGAGCGTTCAAGATCTTTCGCGGCTAAATTAGCCGAGGAGTTGAACCGGGTGCTAGACTCCTGTAGGGTTATGAAGGAATCAAGCGTGGCCCTTCATCATTTGCATACAACCGGGTGCTGAGCATAAGGCCGAGCATTGGAAAGCAGCCCACCGTTACGCCCATCATGAAAAAAACAAAACAAAAACACACACAAACAACCCAGTGTCGCTAAAGAGTGGCCTTCCACACCACCGCCCTCCCTCCTGACTGCGGCTGATGAAAAACAAGGTGATTACAAGTCGGGAGGGCTGCAGGCCAAGCTAAATCTACTCGTTCCGAGCAGGGGTGGGTGTTGGGAGTTTTTATTATTATTATTTTTTTTTTGGTAGCTGTGGGGCATTGCACTGCAAGCACTCATAGGAGTGTGATGAAAAAACATAAATAAAACACAAACGGCGCGGCGTCGGCTGCCAGCAATCTCTGCCTCTGACTTATGAGATAGGCAGCTGCCCTAGGAAAGCAGGCCGGGGATAAAGACGCGGTGGAGAGGGGTGCGTGAAACCTCGCACGGTCAGCGCCGCTGATTATATCATAATTGTACGTCTGTGGTCTAAATGAATTATTTAATGCATGATGGGTTCAATTATTTGGGTCCAGACACTTGTCTGGAATAGCCTAATTGGAAATGACACACTTTGGGACACGTTCGGAATCGTTTTCAGAGACGGTCCGAGTACCACCCCCTCCAACCTCCCAGAGGTCTGAAGTTTGGAGTATACATTCAGAAATATCAGCTCCATCATAAAAGCATCCCCCCCATCAATTAGCTCATCCCAATGCCCAACGACTGGAGAAAAAAACCCCACAAAAACAAAAACAGAGAAACGTCCGAGCCTCCTCGAATTGCATAGCCCCGAGGCCCTCGCCGGAGCTGCCGCAGATCTGTGCAAACCAACTCCGGGCCCCTCGTTCGTGCTGTGTCACCCTAAAGCCTGCATCAATAATTCAGCCCGTTGCTTAACTCCCTGGCCCCCCCCCTTACGAGACCGCCGCGTTCCTCTTAGCGCATTCGGACGGTCCTGCCTGTTCCACAGCCGGGTTTTACCTCTGTCTCTCTCTCTCTCTCTCTCTGGGTTAAGAGGGGAGATCGTTTGCATAAATCTACACCAGTAAGCCCTTCTTTTATGAGGAGAGGGGTACAGAATAGATTGTGCCAGAGAGAACGAGAGAGAGAGAGAGAGAGAGGTGGGGTAAGCATAGAGAGAAATGATATAAAAAAAAGAGACACTGAAAGAGGAGGAGGAGAGGCAAAGGATGGACAGAAATATAAAGAACGACGAGAGAGAGACATGCAGATAAAGAGGGGGGAGAGAGAGAGAGAGAGAGAGCAGAAAGAGCTACAGTCACAGAAAGGGAAACAAATCACAGAATCCTTTAGGTACCTGGCATGCAAAAGTTTGGGCACCCCTGGTCTGTTAGGGTGAATAGTATGCACGGCTCCTGAGCTGACCGACATGATACGCCGGGAGAAACGTGGGGAGGAGGTGCCATCAAGCCACCCCTGAGCTGAGCCCTCTGCACATTAACAGGACCGATGTCCACAAAGCATATCAGTGCCTCCCTAGAGAGAGAGAGAAGCCAAAGAGGCAGACAGATGAGGTTTCCATCGCGGCCCTGTGAGCGACTCGTCTCGGAGGCGGTGTCACAAACTCGTCACTCTTTGAGCGCAGGCTTTTATCCGCTTTCCTCAAAAACCTCCAACACAAAAAAAAAAACCCGGCCGTCAGCAAAACTCTACACGGTCTGTCTCGACTCACTGCCGCCTCGTCTTTGAAGGGAGCGCTGATAGTTAAGACATGTAAGCCTCGATAATGCGTGCATGTCCCATTAGGCCTACCACGGAGTTGTCATGGTAACGGACGTCGGTGACGGAAAATCCGATTTACTTTACTATGCAAAAAAAAAAAAAAAGAAAGAAAAGGAAAAGGAAAGGTCAGACTAACGTGCCACCACTATGCCCCCGTAGGTCGCAAGTTCAAATCCTGAGCCCTGCCTCTTTGCCATCAGCGTCCAGAATCCGAGGGAGCACAACTGGCCGTGCTCTTTCTGGGTGGGTTTTCTAGCGGCGCTGGCCTTCATTCCAAGGCATACAAGTCCTAACAGTCAGGACTCCCTTTAAACCACGTCTTGTTGTTCCCCGCAGTCTTATTAAATGTGGCAACAAGAAATAAGTGACTACGTAATGAACCCGAGGATCTGGATCTGATCGGATTAGAGAACACGAGTGAGGAACGAAGTTGCTACACGTGAGCAATGAGGTAATCAACTCGACAGAGTACGGCGCTGTGCTGTCGAACGCCAGAGAGCTCGAGAACGCTCAACAGTTCCTCAACTCAGCCTGCTGCTCAGCTATTAGCCTCTTAATGGGCTTCCAGCTTGCTTTCCTTTTAATGAATCTATCAAGTAGACCAATGGACTGTAACTAATTATGATATGCTAATAAACAAATGAACGTGTAAAAGAAGACACCCCCCATCTTCTCAGCTTTGGTTTTGAATTTTCTCTCCCTCTCTCCCTCTCTTCCTCTCTCTCTCTCTCTCGCACTCCCTCTGCACCCGAGGAACGAGCGGCATCTCCTAGAAATTGATTAATGAGCATAATTACGAGTCAAAGACAATAACGTACACAGATCAGCGCGGCAAGTTTAATGTAGATTTAATGCAGCGGCTCCGACGCTGCCCATGCATCTTGTTGAATGGAAGAGGCAGGCGTTGAGATACTGACATTCAGAAGATCTGCTGACAGATCGTCAAAACAAATCGCGGATACGTTCAGATGTTCACAGAAGCTATTCATCTTATTCAGGCAGAGGCTGAAATCATAACATACACCATTCGCGCCTCGTTCCCCACCACTGGCACGGATACGAGTACGGGAAACAACAGAGTTTACGCCATTCTTGTTGATACCAGGCGTAACGCAACACGTCCTACTTCATATGCATATGTTAAAGCTTATATAGGGTGTTCCCCAGCAGACGGGGAGGGGGAGGGTGGTGGTTCTTTCAAGGCCGTGGTGTAAACTGACTTAGGCCTTACAGCCGTGATGCAAAGTTGATCCAAGAAGCTGACCAAACAAGCCTCCAAGCCGTGATGCAAAGTCACTCGGCGGCAGGCCTGGGAAGTCACCGAGCTGTGGCGCAAAAGCACTCCGGTGGCAGGTCCAGTGAACCGCCAAACCTCGATGTAGAGGCCCCCCGGTAGCAGGCCCAGCAAGTCACCGAACTCCAAGGCTGGCAAGCTTTGGTGGCGGGTCCAGCGAGCCACCACGTTGCGACGTAGAGTCACTCCGGCGGCAGCTGCAGAAAACCACTAAACCGTTATGTAGAGTCCCTCCAGTGGCAAACCAGTCCAGCCACCGACCAACCACCTGGTGAGCCACTGAACCGCGATGTTCAGCCCACACAAGAATCCTCGTAAGTGAGACGGAAATACACCTAAACCCACCCCTTTACACAAGGGTACTGACATCGATAACACACCTTGAAATCACTGAGGGTTGCAGGCAGTGCCAGGTCCCAAAAGGGATTATGACCGTGGAAATGCA
This sequence comes from Salminus brasiliensis, assembly GCF_030463535.1. Taxonomy (NCBI): domain Eukaryota; kingdom Metazoa; phylum Chordata; class Actinopteri; order Characiformes; family Bryconidae; genus Salminus; species Salminus brasiliensis. Next base: position 33,351,584 of record NC_132897.1, read on the forward strand.
TGTATGTGTAGTAGGATTAAAGGACACTCAAAGTAGCACCTGCTGGGTGCACTGGCTCGCATTGTTAAGCATTATGGGATCACAGAGTCCTTCGTTCTCGAGCGTTGTTTGAGTTCGAGTTCTATGCATTTCATGACTCCTCCGCGTAATCTCCGCTGCCTTTCTGCTGTCAGATGCATGTTTGTTGCATTTTGAAAAACGCAACAGCGCTCCCGATCAGGCCGCGTGACTCTCCAAGCAATCCCGTTTGTTTTGATTGTATCATAATCCTTCCTTTGCTGTGACTGAAGTGTTTGGAAGTGGTATCTCTAGCTGAGAGGCTTCTTTTGCAGAGTTTGCAGTTTGCAGATTTAATGTCATTTTCATTGACTGAAAAATAATTCCACACCCATCCCACATTCCTGCTGATGTGTCCCAGATATCTGTCAGTGCTGTCGGGTCGTCAGGTACTTTCACTGCCTGCTACAGTATCTGTGAAACGGTTGTTTAAAAGTTTAAAAATGCTTGATTGTTATTCAAAAGATAGTCAAAGAAAATATGTAGGGTTTTTTGATGTTGGAGGAGTACTAGAGGCGGCCTCTTCGGAGGAGTTAATAAGCTAATGCTAACCGGTACAGCGGTGGATTTCGATAAGGACTTGGACATCTTACGCTTTCAGTGTTCCTTCAGAAGTCATGCATGAACAGGTAGCAACATTGGGCTTGTGGACCATGTGATGTGATGACATCGCTACCTCGGTGCTTGTATGCCAGCCGCCGGCCTAGTCCAATATCGCTGTCGTAGCGGTAGCGCGCCGGCCACCGGCCCTTTCCAAATTCAGTACCATGGTGATTTTCGACATCGGTTGCCGGCCTCGTCCAACATCGCTACCTCGATGCTAGCATGCCAGCCGCCAGCCTAGCTTTGTGAGAAGAACGAACCATTACATTGGTTACTTTTTTTTTTTTACAAAATATGGTTGTTTATGGAACCAAAAATGGTTCTCCTATGACCTTGCTAGCAGAGAGCCAGCGTTCAAATATCCAACAAGGTCCAACGGCAGTGAAGAGTCCTGGTAAGCGCTGGCTTCACAAGGTTCAAAAACCTCTCTCTGTGAGCGAGGGGCTGTCTTTGGCCAGGCTGTGGTTGGTGGAGGAACGTGCCAACATTGTAAAAGCCAATTCCCTACTGCAGAACACGTCACGCAACAACGATTTTAGATCCTCTATGAGTTTACCTGCTGTATTGATCCCTCCCTCGGTCCATCTCTCGAGCTTTTTCAATTCGTCCCTTTCCATTTGTCTGCCTAATGCCCGTGTGTCCACATAAGTAGCTTCCAAATGTTCATAAACACAGATCCATACTCGGCGTTGCCTAATTTCCCTGTTCATTAAACGGGGTGATAATTAGCTATGGGTAATCAGTTTCGGAGGTAGGACAGAGGTAGCACGCAGTCCCTCTTATTAGCCCATTTGTTTGGGGCCATTAGCGGGAGCCGGGTGGACTCTGCAGGTCGTTTTACTGCAGCGCTCTCCTGCACTCAGCGGTGGGCCACGGGGGATCCCCGAAGACACCCCGCTGGCAGGTAAACGCGGTTCGGGCGTATGGGAAACGGAGCGGACTCGTTCAGGGTTAATGACCACGATGCGAGAAACAGAGAGAGAGAGTAACCTCGGCTATCACAGATCATCATCATTCGGACACACCGCGTCACTGGAGGGGAATCGGCCTTCTTATTCGGAGGGAAAGGGAATCTGAGTCAGTTGAAGTCTGGAAAGGCCGCGTTAAGGGTCGGTTTGATTACAACGAACCCTGGTGCGATGGCTTCATTTGTGCAGTTCATTAGAACAACAATCTCCTCGCTGCTTAGTGCTTCGGTATGAGCTGGAGCAATTTCCTGATGCTACTCTGACACGTAAACACGCTTCATGAGCTCGGAGCATCGCAAGGGAATGGGATTTGACAAGGCGGACTAAACAGGACACACGTGTAAAGCTTCCTGGGTATTATTGCATGTTATCGTGGATGTAGAAAGCTAAAGAGACACCTACCTAGGAGACACAGATTCACATCGCCAATAAATAAATAGCGCCTTCGGGTGGGGTTGTGGGGGAGAGGTGGGTGGAGTCCCCGTGGTCTATACAGACAGCAGAGGGAGTTAGCACAGCACATATTGAAGGCTACTCCATGTCCAAATTTTCCACCTTAAATGGAATACTGCAGTATCGGGCATGCAGCTACTACCGGCAGAATGTAGCTGCTCCATCCTTTGAGGTGGAGCGTAGAACTGAAAAAATATTATAATAATTTGAATTTGAAAATGCACTTTCCATGCTCAATTTTTATTGGCTATTGGAAAACATTACAGAATATTTTCCTAACTGTCAACCCCAACTGCTGAGAGAATCTGAAGACTAGAGCTGGGACCTTCAACAGTTCCTAGATACAGGTTATTGGGAAGTGTAGCCACTTGGCCAAGGTTTTAAAGAAGACCCAAACGGTCACAGGAATTGGTACAGATGGTCAGTAACAACCCAAGAACCAGCCTCCTGGTGGCCAGCCTCCAACACCGCTACCTCTGTCGCAGCGGTAGCACGTCGGCCACCGGCCTCTTCCAACTTCAGTACCATGGTGTTTTTCGACATCGGTTGCCGGCCTCGTCCAACATCGCTACCTCAACGCTAGCAGGCCAGCCGCCAGCCTAGCTTTGTGAGAAGAACGAACCATTACATTGGTTACATTCTGGACATTGGACTTCTTTATACCAATAAAATGCCCTTCATACACAACTATTTTACAAAAAATGCTTGTTTGAGGAACCAAAAATGGTTCTCCTATGACCTCGTTAGCAGAGAGCCAGCGTTCAAATATCCAACATGGCTGATGGCAACATGGCATGGTCCATCAGCAGCGAAAATTCCTACTAGTAACAACCCAAGAACCACCGAAGCACAGGTCTGCCACGGACTGGGAGCTTCTGGATCAAACACTCAGACAGTGAAGAACAGCACTTTCTGGAGTTTTACGGCACTTCTCCGTGCAGGAACACCTGCAGGCGGGGAGCGTTTCTCTTAGGAGAAGGATTTTTGCTGTGCAGGCGATATTTTAAAGCAGTCAAGAGACAAGATGGACCAACGATGCAACTCCACATGCAGCAACGGGGGAAGCTGGCGGCTTCCACACACCTGCAGCAGACTGTACTGAACTCTGTACTCCGGACTCCGGAGTGTTTCGTCTAAAAAAAATAAAATAAATAAATATGGCAAAACTGTCATCCATCCAAACGATGTACCGGAGACATGACTAATATGTTTTTTTTGGTACATGTACATGTACATGTACCCCTCCACCCCCCCACACATACAAATGTTCCTGTACAGTTAAACAGTCGATAAAAGGAAGACCTAGGGAATAAAAATGGATCTGACAGTGGAACTAATGCATTTATATTCGATCAGGCTTCTCAGGGTAATATCTAGAAACAGGCTGAGTAATCATACACACAAAGCGTTAGGCGAGATAATTAATCTCAGGAGGAAATGCATCTTTTTTTTTTCTTTTTTTTTTGCAACGTGCTTTGATGATCTGAGTCAGTCACTCGGAGAAAAAAAGAAAAAGAAAAAAAAAAAAAAAAAAGGGGCTCGTTTGCCAGATTTCGGAGGAGCCGGTGCATTAAGAAAAATTCCTTTCTTACTTCGCAACAATTTAAGCTCATGTCTTCCCACGCACTGCGTACGCAAGGACAAACAAAAAGAAGAACCGTGCCTGCCTACTTGAGCCGGTGATGTAAAAATAAAAAAATAAAAATATATATAAATAAATAAATAATTAAAGAGAGAGCGAGAGAAAAAGAAAACACAACAACAGCAACTACAAAAATCTGCAGAATCTTAAAGGGGAACCTTAAGAGGACAGTAATCCAGGAAGGCCGTACTTCACCCAGGGCTGGGATTTTCGTTCAAGATATAAATAAAACACCCAGCACAGGCTGGATAAATACGGTCATCGGATCTCAACGGTTGTTGAGAGAAGCCCTGGAAAGCCTCGCCGCTGTATGAAACAGGAATCTTAAACGTTCCAATTACTTACTTTGTCCTGCACATGTGGGTGTGCGCTTGCCGGAAAAAGACCGGAGTCTAATCCGGCAGGAATTGAATTAAAATTCAATTGCAAAAAAATAAAATAAAATGGATGCTACACCTCGGTAACTACAGGGGATTTACCAGGATTAATGGACTGCTCTCTCCACCTCAAATGTGCTTCTCGTACACGTCAGTCACCGCAGAAAGGAACTCGCTGCGATTATGTTCCATGCAGGGTTTCGGCACGGGCACGGGCACGGGCACGGCATTAGCTAAGCCTGAGGGGAGGATGATGTGACCCAACACGCATCCTGGCAGTGACGACCGTCGTAGTGACGTTCGCAGCATTTGGGCGATGCTCTTATCCAGAGGTCAGGCGTTTGAATCGCGATACGCTGGGAACAGAACCTTACAGGTGTAGTGTGGTGCTCCGCACACGAGTGGTGCAGGTGATTCCACATTGGAGTTTGGGCAGTTTCAAGAGACGGTCACCATCTCCTAAACCGCCAAAACAAAATAAAAAGAGACACGTGCAGCTGCCACCTACTAGGATTCTTTGACTTGCTTTGGTTGAATTCGACCCTTCCTCTCTAGAGAGGCTGTCCAGGTGCTCGTTCAGTCTCTCGTCACTTCAAGACTTGACTGCTGCAACTCTCCTCTGGCTGGTCTCCCTCTCCATCAGGGTCGTCTTCAACGTTCCTAAATTCAGCCATGTCTCTCCACTGCTGCGTCCTCTTCACTGGTTTCCTGTAGCCCCCCCCCTGACACTGGCCTACAAAGCCCAGAACGGACCAGCCAGCCCCTCCGTACTTCATGGCAATGGTCAAAAGCCGAGTCCACCAAGAGTCCAGGCTTTTTTTCTGTCCTGCACCGAAGTGGTGGAACGAGCTTCCCCTGGGTGTCCGAACAGCAGAGTCCAACACTCGCTGTCCTCAAATGCAGACTGAAGACTCACCTCTTCTGAGAGTACTTGAGCGAATGGCAGAGTGGTCTCCTTATTGGCTTGTGTTTAGTAGAGTCTAAACTTAAAGGTATCTTTGAATTTTCAGCCTTTTCAAACTAGCTGAGGTTTTTCTTTTGACTTTTTTTTTAAAGTCTATTTGAGTATATAAAGACTGAAGGTCCCCGAAGGCCCCGTCTCAGGTGATCCGAACACAGATAACTGTCAGAACGGAGAGCAGTTCACACCTGGCGTTTTAAATGCGCCTCTTGTGATCGGATCACTCACATCATTACCGCTGGATGAGGGACATGGTGCAAATTAATGCCGTCGATCTCCCGCTGCTTCTGTTTTGACACCAAAATGGCTAGTCAGTATGGGCTGTCTAAGATTTCACGATCACGTGGTCCACTGGCCCAGCTCATGAATGAATATGTATTCCGGCCGGGGCAGGGACACCGTCCGGTGCTTAGCTGCCGGGGGGGTGCACCAAGGCGCTTTGGTGTTCACACTACAAGAATAATGTGGTCATATGCGTCCCTGACCACCTCCCTGACCGTGTCCCGTTGACACTCGTACTAACGGGGCCCATTATATAATGTGTGACCAGCCTCAACGCTGCAGTGGCCACTTCCGTTGGCTTTCAGTCACAGCAACAGATTCGATCCCATGGTGTGTTTGAAGCCCGCTCCGCACACGAATGGCAGGGCGACTGCTTTCCGACACTGATACAATAAGGCTTACTCATGCTCCATTCAGCACCACGGCGCTGTCCAAAAGCAAACAGAAAACAGTCCCCTCCGTTCAGCCTTGTTTAAAGCAGCCTCGCTTAATGTTCGCTTCAGGGTCTGAGCACCAGGCAATTTATTACAAAGACTTCGCTGATAGGCCGTAATGAGCAATCTTTCACCAAGACAGAACCCAATCTGCCCCGTGGAGAGGCGGCTACGCCGCTCATACATACGCTACCTCGTGAACCTGATAGACAGAGCGAGAGAGAGAGAGTTTCTAGGGGCTTCCAGAAAACCGGTGGAACCAAAAAAAACACATCCATCAACCATGAAGTGACTTCAAATGCAGACATCAAAAAGGTAACCTCTTTCACTCTCTTTTTTTTTGCTGCAATTGATCTCTCTGATCACGTAAATGATTTCCCGTCCGTCTGATGGACGGCCGTAATGGGTTTCGGTACTCGCGCACCCTCGCGGCTGATAGGAGGCCTGTCGGTTCCTCCGGCACCCTTCTGGAAGGTTCCATACTATTGTAAAAAAAAAAAAAAAAAGAGGAGAAAACGAGAGCCTCCTCTAAACCTCTGCCTACGAGGGCACATCAAGTGAAATTGACTCCAGACGCAGTGGAGGGAAAAATCCCCAGCACCGCTGAGAGAGAGAGTGTGTGAGAGAGAGCTCAATGATAACCTTCGGAATGGACGCACCCTCCTCCAGAGAAACAGATAGAGCTGCAGGGCTGTTGGGCGGAGGAAGGGGTGGAGGGGGTTGATTTCTGATATGGCAAAAGCGGTGCTTCTGCAAGCTACACACTCTCAAAGAGCTGGAGTTCCATTGGGGCGCAAGTCTTGATATGTACATAAAGACTAATGGAAATGGTATAACGAAGAATCTGCGATTAAATAGGACGTCGGTATCGGACGTCGGTATAGGACGTCATTCGTTCACTGGTTCGTTCTTCGTCTTCAGGATCACGGTGGTTCCAGAGCCTCCCGGGATCAAGTGGTGAAACACAAGAATACCCTCCGGACAGGGCGCCACTCCATCAACACTGGAAAGCATGTTTTCTTGCATTCCACGGCATGAAACACATGACACTCGACACCCTCTCCGTCTTTATCCGGATGCCAAACGTGGAGCGAAGCAATGAGATATGACGTCCCCCTGGTTTTAGCCCTCCGTCCGAGCTTACGCGGATAATTATTCTGCTCCAGTCGTCCGAGATCGATGAGCTGGAGTGAGGCTGAGCCGGGGAAAGGCATATCCATCAGGCCTCGTCGCACAGTTTGTTGCTTCTCCGCTGAAGTGGGTGTTGAAGCTCTTTCTCCCAGTTCCAGACAGTTACCCCTCATTTGCAACACTTCGACTCACGGAATTTCAATTAATCCGTCAATCCATCAGGAGCCAACATCAGCCACAGGCGGTGCGTTTCCAGTCCCTCCTCTTCAGCGAACAGCCAGCTGCATCAAGGGTGTCGAGCTCGTGGCGTTCGTCCGGGTACGGTGGTGCTGTAAGGAACCAAACGCACCACCGCCAAAGGCCAAACGAAGCACTAAACGTCCGGAGCAGCCTTCTAAAAAAGCTACGTTGTTGGTCAGATGAAGGGTATTCTGTTCTTCACGTCCAGCTTTCACCTTCCAAGCTTCTCCTCCTGATCAATAACAGAAAGATTATGTCATGGTGTGGGCGTAGGGTCAAGGGAAGGTAGAGGGCGTGTCCCACTGGTCTTCTTTTTCCACAGCTTGTAAGATCAGATCGAACTTGGAAGTCTCCGGGCCGTGTCTCGACCTGGTCTCCTGCATCCATGCTAAGTAGTAGAAAGACCTGGAGTGATGGCCGCCATACTAACTCAGGCCTTTCATCAGTCACCAGGCTGTCTGACCTTGGTAGAGAGCCTGTCTTTCCACCTTGAGACAAATAGCATCTCCGCTTGCTTAGACCCAGGGCACTCAACGATGTGACATGGCCTGCCTTATCATCCCCACTTCCTGTCACAGCATCAAGGCGACAGCCGCTCAGGCCATCAGCCCTCAGTGGCCTCATTCAAAGCTCTGTGTGTGTGTGTGTGTGTATGTGCTAGTGTTGGGAGGTAAACCAGTAGTTGCCATTCTTCAAATATCGGTGCCTAATAAATATGTGTATCTTTGTGCTCTGGCGAGGGATGCTGCCGGTGAGTCATGTGTCTGCCGGTCCTGAATCCAGTTAGCGAGAGCGATAACTCCATACACATCAGCCACTGTCCGATGATTGATATGCAGGGCCGGTGACGTGAAGTACGGCACTTCTGCTTTAAGTTACAAAACAAAAATAAAACCACAGTCGAACGTTGTGGCAAAAAATGTGGCAGATTTAAGTGACTTAATATTACAAATTTAAAAAGCTCTATTCTGGTGTTCACAACATACATGGTGCTCAGAGCTGGGTACCCGGCGCTTTGTTTTCCCAGTGACGATGCGTTGGCAGCAGTTCAGCGGTGGCAGGTTGAGAATGTTTTGGAAGAGCCGGTGGATGAGAGCTGGGTACCTGGCTCTTTGTCTGCCCAGTGACGATGCGTTGGCAGCAGTTCGACTGTGGCAGGTTGAGAATGTTTTGGAAGAGCCGGTGGATGAGAGCTGGGTACCCGGCTCTTTGTTTGCCCAATGACGTTGCATCGGCGGCAGTTTGGCGGTGGCAGGTTGCAAATGTTTTGGAAGAATCAGTGAATCAGTATCACTGTCAAATTTTTATACCGGTCCATCACCAGTGGGGGTGTGTGTGTGGGTAAAGGTGGGTAAAATGCATCATGGTGCAATAAAGCCTTTGCCTGAGGAATATGGAAACTGTGTAAATATGTAATGCAGGTAAGTAATTGGACGGGCTTTGGTGCAGATGTGGAGGGTTAAGCAGGCCGGCTCTCAGAAAGCATCACCCTGATCTGATTCAGCCATGCATGACTCACCTCTGGATATTGCGATATGACACAACGCGACCCCGCCGGGTGTAATACCAGAAGCATTGGTGGTTTCAAGCTAAGTTTGAGCTCACGACTTTATGGTGGGGGGGAAATAAATAAATAAACAAAACGACCTCAGAAGGGTCACGCCCTCCAAGACTCTGGAGTCTGCACTGGAGGACAGGATCGTTTTTTTTAATGCAAACAGGACGAATTAGGGAGGAACAGGGGATTGGCTTGTAGTAGCAAACAATATGACCATGATGTGAAGTGAACAGAATTAAACACGACGCGGCTACTACGAGCCCTCTCGGGACAATCGAGAGTTTCTCCGAGCAGATGAGGAGAATGAGGACGGAATATTAAAAGATGAGCAATCGGGCATTTGCATAAGGCGAGAGGCCAAGCAGAGAGGTGATTTACATTACTGCAGAGCACAGCACTCTGCCCAGTTAGAGGAATGCTCACGTCAGAAGAACAGCGGTCTCCGTGGCAGGCTGGCTGGCTGGCTGGCTGGCGCTGGGTTCAAAACCATCTGGGCTTCGGACGAAATCAAGCTTAGCGAGTCCATAATCGTTAGAGGAATGCGAGATAATGGGAGAGGGAGAGAGAGAGAGAGAGAGAGGGCTGGGAGTATGCAGCAGCATAGAAAGCATATTAACTTTTAGTGTACCTTACACAGGCTACGTGATGCAGCCTAATGAACACATTAAGGAAACTGGTTACGTTGGCTGGACAAAAGGCTGGACAACAGCTCATCGATGCTACATCCATTAGCTTGGCGATACCGGTGCTGAAAGGGCTCCGCCTGAGCAAGCAAGGCTTCGAGCAAAGTCTGGTTGGTGCCCAGATCAGCGCACACATGTAGAAACTCTCCTTGCCTAACGTCCCACACCCACTGCCTCACCAGATGGGTCAAAATACGCATGGGTTATCACAAAGAACCAGCCTGGCTCAGACCCTGTTTATACCTGATCGCGGCATGGATCCCGAGGAGGTCGTCGCCACATGCGCTTACACTCTGTAGTCGAAATGCATCTCCAGTTAGTTTTCGGTAGTTTTGCTAACTAGTGTTTCTGGTGTTGTACTGGAAGGATCTTTGGATTTTAAGGTCTTCGACCAAAAGGCTCTACAAAATCATTCGAATAATGAGGGAAACCTTCATAATGAGAAATATTTACAATCATGGCAGTTGGTCGACACTCTTATCCAGAGTAACTTGCACTTGAATCATGTTACACAGGTAGGAGAAAGTAGTTTGTGAGTCTTGCTTAAGGTGCCACTAGGGCGACAATGTTGTTATCCACTACCCTACGCCACGTACGTTTGTTTGGGTGCTGCTATACTGCCATTTTTGGGTGTTAATCAACTTCAAATTTCAATTTCAACATATCGATAATCTCCCCCATCTCCCGTTCTTATCGGTCGTGTCCTACCGTGAAGGCAGTCCTGTTTAATGACCTTCCTAACCTTCTCTAAATATTTACTGCATAAAGCCTGTGATACTGAAAAAGGAACCTCTTTCAACACTCCGCAACATGGTGAACTCTTCTCGTAACAGAGAGTGAACGAGCCATTTCACCTGCCAACATCTTTCCAACGTCTCTGGCACGTACGTCTTTGTCGTTTGCGGAGTCTGACATCCAGCGATATAAAAGAAACTCTCTTAAAAATCCTCTTTGTGAGGGAGGGAGAAATAAACGCTTTACAAAAACTGCTTCTCCTTGCCTTTTAGGTGGTGCTTCTACAGAACTGGTTTACTTTGGCCTCAGACAAGAGGGAAATTATTTTAGATTTCTTATTTATTTTTTTTTATTCCCTCTCTTCTTGCCGTTTTAACAGGGATGGAGAGAACAAGAGTGTCAGCGTTTCACTGGCAGCTGGGAGGCTCGAGAATAGCTTGACACAACACTGCCTTCACATGCTCGCTGGAGATAAGGTGCTTTCCAGCTGCCTTTTCTTAAAGTATTTGTTAACGTGTCGCCTATCTCAAGGGAACATGGCTGCGGTCCCCACGTCTTAGGAAATGACATGGCTTGCAAAAAGACGGTTTTAAAAAAGGAGACACTCACTAAATAGACTCCGGCGTCCTCCAGAAGCAATCGGCTACATCGCCCCCAGCGTAAAGCAAAATATATAAAGACCGACTGGTACAGTTTTCGAGCCATGCTCGTCGCCGCTGTGCTTGGTTTAGCGCTCTTTCTTATCTCGCCCCGATGGCGATCCACTGGGTCCTCGCCCGCTGGTGCCGAATGAAGAGAGGAAGGGACGTCTCCTAGCCGAATGCTGCTTTGATGTAACATGGGATAGGAGCAAAGGAGGCAAGCGACACCCCGGTGGAAGAAATTATCCTAATCTGGAAAATGCTAATTGAGCCCCAAGGGTTAATTTCCTTCTTTATCAGCTCCCCTGCTTTAATCGCTCTACACCATAGGAAGCGCCCGACTTATCAACCCGGGCTGCCTCGCTTCTGAAATGGTCGCAATAATCAGTGTTTTATGTTCAGAAACATTCCTGAGTAATTAAAAAGTTGCCTCGATCCATCCACTTTGAAATGTAATTGTTGAAAACGGCGATGCCGAAGGGGCCCAGGGCTTAGACAAACGAAGAGGCTCGGGCTTAGACAAACGGGGCGACGGCGCTGTCTGAGCGGGAGCTTTCCGAGGGAAAACAGACCTGGCGAACCAGAGTTTCTTGCGTCGTATATGCATTCAAGGAACGTCGCAACGCAATACCCATTAGGGCTAAAATATTACAGGTTTACCGCGCCAAGTCTTTTCTTTGCCTCTGATTTAGTTGCCGTGTCCGAAAGGTCAAGCGCAAATGGCTCGCAAGGGTCTGAATCCAATCTGCCAACATCCCAGGTAAATGTGTCCACAAGCCAATAATGTTGACTCAGGATAAAGATGGATTAAGCTACCCTTTGAGATGGTCTCCAGAGTGAACCCTGCAAGTCGGGATCAGTAAATTACAGCCGAAATCCTTTAGCAGCAGTTGTTAGCCCGTTGCCCTGAACGCCAGTAAGCTGCTGGTGCAGCAGCAGTCAAAAGGAATGGCTCTAATGCGCCATGCGATGACGCTGACCGGGTGTGCTAGAGAGTACAACGTGGGATGCCACACTGCGACTTTAACCCCACTGAGACCTGGGGAACGTAAGGAGAAGCTCTTGAGGGACTGCGCTGTGCTAAACAGTCATAGTCATGCTCCAATACTGTGTGGTTTGGTCCAATGGTTTTATGTTGGCCCCACTTTTGGATGCCCACCGGAGACCAGAATAGGGGCCCTATCTGGGCTGTGTGCACTGCACTAGAGGGCCTAGACAGTCCCCTTGTGAGATTAGAGTGGAAAGTAATGATGGAGCCTATTTGGGAAGCCCAACTGGGTCCCAGGAGTACAAACCCACCTGGCCCAAGTTCCACCCATGTGAGGTGTAGTACGTCTCCTACGACACATGTGAAGCCACAGCCTCTGGGAGGAATTGCCATCAACCCACCCCTAAGAGAGCACGGCCAATTGTGCCTTCTCTGACTGTGGCTGCTGATGGCAAAGCAGCAGGACGATCCTTGGATCCGTGGTGGCAGCACCCTCAGTCTACGTCTGCCACCAATCTTTGCATGTTTGCTGCCATGTCCTAGAACCAAACATAATATTGCTATACTTCGATACGCTGATATTTTCGCCCACCCCTACATTACATTAAGTATCAGCCTTAAATATCTGCCTGCTCTAAAAACAGTCATGATATGATCCTGTGATTCTGATTTCATGGTGCTCCTCTACATAAAACATTAATACAGAGAGTTCAGGGGGTATTTTCCTTTTGCAGGCTTGTTCTCAGCTGTCAAAAAGTTCCACGAGTTCCTCAACAAATCCTGGATTTTCTGGTCCGTGTCAAGTACCAGGGTTCATTTGGGCCAGGGAGCTTGTTCCGGACAGGGCTCGCTCCAGGAAACAGAGAGAACTGCAACATAAACTGTGCTCGCGTGGAGCGTGAAAACAGTGGTTTTTTTTTCCCATTTGACTGTCAGGACAGCTCTCCTCATTAGCAGCAGGAAATTATTTCTAAATACCAGCAGCCCGTAGGCCCAGTAAATTCTCTCTACATACACACGAATATATATAAAAAGAGAGAGGCTTGCTTTGCTCTTGCATATTCAGGCATATTCACTATTGACTGCTCACCGCTCTTGACATTTAAAGCTGTCAAACATCTCAGTAATAATATCAGATGCCTTCAAAAAATAGAAGCACCCAGTCTAGGTTGTGCATATGGATTAACAGAGGATTGTTAGCTTTGCGATTTACCACTGACAGGTCATAGATTAGTCTGGGTGGGTGTGGGTGTGTGTGTGTGGGGGGGGGGGGGGTGCGGGGGGGGATTGGTTGATCGTCGCATCAACACCTAAACTAGGCTTATTAGCCGACAGAGGCAGCAGGTCATTTAATATTCAAATGAACTGCCAGATGCCCGCAACAGCAGGCTGGTGTGCTGGAATAAACAATTCGGGAAAAAATTACACATGATCTGCCACATTTTAGGCTTTCCAAGCAGCAAAAACCTTCAGACAACTGAAGAGGCTCATTAATTCTAATTACTGTTTATTCATGCGACTCTTACTAACTTTGCCTGTGTCCCTTCCGCACAAAGTTACAGTGCGCTGAATGCGGGTGGTCAGAACATTACTTACTTAGCAAGGCAGCTGCTGATGGTTGGGACGGGGTCTGAAGGGTCCGAGTTTTTATAATCACCCGATTGCGAACGAGCCATCGTCCTGACAAGCTAATTAAGATCTGAGATCTTTGTGGGGGAAAATGAAATGAAATAAAGAAATAAAGAAATAAAAAGTTACCCGAGAGACCCCCGCCAACTGCACGGGCTTCTCGGACGAAACGCCGGTGAGTGACAGGCACGGTGTGCAGCAAAACGGGCCTTTCTTCCTCCTGCCAGCCTACTGCTACGATGCAAAAAAAAAAGAAAAGACAGATCAAAACACTCTTTATTCAGCTTAATTTGGTTTCATTCACTCCGTCCCCCTCCCCACCCTCTCCGCGGTGACCTAAAAGCATCAGCTCTATCCGCGCGCCTCTTTCGGAACAAAAGCCCGAGCTGGTGAATGCACAGAGAAAGTGCTAGTGACAGCTAATGTGGAGGAGATGCTTTCTTTACTGCATAAATCATTTAGAGAGTGATTCTATCTGTCAGAGCTTGTTTTGTGCACTTGAGGCAGCGACAGTAGTGCTTTGCTTAGATATAAAAAAGAGCACATGTTGATATTTCTTTCTTTTTGGTGTTCAGAATAGGGGAAAAGAATGGAGCTTTGGAGAGAGAGAGAGAGAGAGAGAGAGAGAGAGAGAGAAACAGAGCTGAAGTCTGGGGAATCACTCTAGCCCCCTCCTTTTATTAGCAATGTAATGCAGCTCCAGGGAGGAGCTCTCCAGGAGGCTCATCTTTCCCAGTTATGGGAGTGAGGCTGGACCTTGCCCTGAAAAAAAGCTACGTGACCAATAATGAAGATACCTGCTACTGCAGGTAGGGTTCTGTGGTATAGCTGCTTGTTAGCAAACCTTCTCGCCTAGAACCAACACTGGAGCGCCAACTAGCGATGTTATGAAGTCACGGTTTCACGGTTGGTCTTAATGTGAGACCAGATGTTTACCTGAACACAGGACTCTTCAAAAAAGCACTACACCCAGGGCTGGGTACTGAAGACACTCCTTTTAAGCTTACCAAGCCAATTCATCAGTGCTAAAATTTCGGTCCCAGCGTAACCCACTGTCAGGGCAATGTATCAAAGCGTGGAAACATTTTTTTTAAAACTTGACCCAAAGCTGGCCATGGCAACACTTCTAACCTGAGCAAATACAAGCTCACGTATATCCAAAAGCTAGACGCTGCCCCATATTTGATAGCCTGAAAGCCAAGTCCTCCAACAACAGCTGCCTCCAACGTTTAAGAACTTGAAAGCGAAAGCATCGACATCTTCAAGGAAGTTTGTAAAAACACCTGCTATTAATAATTATGTCATTTTTTTCGCTCAGTACACTCAAACCACTCTGTTTATCTTGAGCTGGGACTTTCGTCTCGTGGAAATTGAGGCGTTTGGCCTCCAGCTACCCTAAACACACCCTCCTACTCCATGTTCTGTTCTGAAGGCCTCGTGACACCTGCACCGCCCTTCCATCTCTCCTAGCTCAAAGCACCGTCCCATCAGTGGAGCTGCAGCCCACCGCGCAGTTAATCCCCCTTTTAAAACGCAAGCCGATTCCCAAAAAAACGACCTGCGGAGGAATTTCGTTCTGATAAAAAAAATGTAAAAAAAAGTTTACCATCCAGCTCGGCTGCCAACGCGCTCACAGTCCTCCCACCTCCCACGAACGCGTGCGAAAGCCAGACTAAATTAGCCTTGTTGCTAGCGCACCTCCTCTAACTGCCGATTTAGCCCCCGCCTTTCTACCGTCGGTCGTGAAACACACGGCAATGCGGTGACAGTAACTGCCACAAAAGGCAAAGGCAGCTGTCACATTTTCCAGGTAAAGGTGTGCCATTGTGTCATTAATACGATTATACCTCCTCCTCCCCGCCAGCCCTGGAAAATGCCTCGAAAGCTTCCACACAAGCTGATTCCCAGTTTCGGAGCTCTATTAGGCACGGGAAAAGGGCTGTGCCAGCGATATCCACCTTCCACATCAGTAATATTTCTGAGTCATGGGAGAAGCTTGGCTCAGTAATGCTTCACGTCACTCGCTCGCTGCCCCCTCCCTGCTGATCCCAGCGCTGCAGAGACAGTACGGCACCGGAGCGGCTTTTATTCGGAATTATCCACCAGCGATTAGAAAGTGCCTTGGTGGCCCTCCTCCTCCTCCTCCTCCGGGACACGGTGCCAGAGAACTGGCTGCTGATAACGAAGGGGTATCCATCTTGCCTGCCTGTCACGTTCGCCGGGAGCCATCTGTCCAGGCTACTGATGGAGCTGAAAAGTAAACAAGTACACAAGCACTGCGCCCGGACGCCCAACGATGCGACTGAAAAAAAAAACAAGGGGCAAGAAGCAGCTAATGGACATAAGTGAGGCCATAGCAATAGCAGCTCTATCGCCCCGAAAGTGGGTGAGGCCGGTAGCTGCCACAAGGTCAGTGCCGTTACGGACTTCGACACATACATTAATGCCATGGTGTGTCTTCGCACCACTTCCCTTAACAATAATATTTCAAGCAACAAAGACCCAACCTTAGCTTACCTAAGACTACACCCTCCTCTCATTAGCCGAGATGCTAGTTAGTATCTAAATACAGTCCTCAGAAGCTTCCTCACTACCAGAAAATGTCTCTTCTCGGCTGATGGAGCTAACGAACATTAGCGAGGCCTAGAAATAAGTGGTTGAAAAGGGACCGGAGCGGAGGGAGAATCACAAAATGTCCCACAGCCCTGCTATTTGCTTATCCTACTACCTCTTAGCCTTGGTCATATTAGTCTTCGGGTTCTGACGTGTGGGCAGCAGCCAGCCCTCCTAACAAATTGAGGGTCACTGATTACAATGTATCACTACAGCCACGAGAGCTTCTGTGATGTGAAAGTCCAGCCGAGGCTGATTGTGACGCCGCCCATGTAATGCGTGGCTTCTCGTCCACGTTGGTCGGTGCTTCACGAGTAGAGTATCTGGAACAGCTGCTGCGCGTAGGGCTCTTTTAAAAGAGCTAATCAAAGTGAGAACACACACAGCATGATCTGAGCTGAGCTACATATTACTCATCATAACCAACACTCACTTGACAACGGAGCGGGAGGCTGCCATGGCAACCAGAAATGCACTAGTGTTCAGAGGACGTTTTTTTTGGGTGGGGGCACAACTTAATTGGGCCGAGGGAAGAGGTAGAGTGGTGTGCGGAGAGTCGTGAACATAAGTTATTAAAAACAAATTTAAAAATAAATAAAGAGATCATTTCTTCTGTGGGACCAGAAGTGTTCATCTCTACAGAGCTTAAGCAGCCAGGCTTGACTTGAACTCTTCATTACAGAGAGAAGAACAAGCTGAGAAGGTCTGCAGAAATGTGATTATCAACTGACGGTCATCTACATAATAATAATAATAATAATCTGCCTGAAGGGAACCTTCTTAGTAGGACCATACATCATCAAGAAAAAGGTCAATGAGATGTGCATAAATCTACCGCTGGGTTGATCCCCACGTCTGCTGAACCTCATGGCCCGAACTGTGGGGTTTTCAGAGATTCCAGAGTAAAATAAAAAACAAAAAAACAACATGGCGGTTCGAGTTATACTGTTATACTGTTCAGCAGCAACATCCATCGAACGTCTGCGAAAACTCTCATTTAAAATAATGGAACTCATGGAACTTTCAGCTCACATGACCAGATCCAGCGACTGGACTTAATATGTGCTCTGGAGTTCGAGAAGAACATGCATCTGGATTTGCCGCGGTTGGTCCCTGGTTGGTAGAGGCCTACCGATGGGACTGTTGGGACACCGTTCAGGGTGTCGAACGTCCCCCCCCCCAGCAACACATGCCTGACACTGCCAGTTGATTCCCCTACATCAGCCAGAACTTGCTTGCAAGAGAGTTACATGGTGTTGGAGGAGTTGGAATACAGGTGTTCTTCACTAGGATGGAAAACCTACTGTAGAAGGTTCTTCAAAGAAACAGACAAACAATAGCTGGCCGGCCAGTTTGCTGGTGATGCCATTCAAGGGCCAGGACAGGCGACTGTTTGCTAACATGACAGAATTAGCCGCAGTTCAAAGTGCTATGTAGTGCCAAGTAGTGCTACGTAGGCTTGTAATAATACATGCTAAATCGAGACCCCATCAAATTGTATCCTCAATTCTATACACCGTCCAAAAAGCCGAAAGCGTCGGATGTACCACCACAGAAAAAGCGTCGGATGTACGGCCGAGTGGTCCCAACCGAAGGCGTGCAGCGAGCGAGCCGCCTCCTGAAATAATTCATGAAGAACTGTGCAGGGCTGCAGCCTGAAGCTCCATACAGGTACTCTCCCCCCACCCCCAGAGCTCCGGGAACCGGTCAGTGGAAATAAATGTAATCACTGCACTTTGTTCTCCCCTGCGAGATCACTCCTCCTTATCGCTCCCTGCCCCCGCCGCCTCTCCGCCCGAGATCTGAATCTCATTGCGTCTGCGTTCACATGCGCTTCTCGCCGGGGCCCCGTGCACGCAAAGGGCCAATTACGGCTCTGCGCCATAACCCGAAGGAAAAGCGGACTTTAGCGGCCCGAGCCGACTTCAGCGACGCACGAGCCGTCCCAGCAGAGCCGGCGTTATGCAAATGTGAGTTCAGATCTTCCATTGTAATGTGCGGTGTGCTTTCGGGAGGAGAGGCTTTTTGGTCAGTCGAACTCCTGCTCCCTTCCTCATTCTGCTGTATAATCACCCTCTGCAGCAGCGGAGGAACTCTCCTTTTCAATACAGACCCCATCTAGGCCTTCAAAACGAGCTCAGTTTCATTAAAGCACTTCGCTTAAGGTCTGAAGCCGGTCTCCAACCCACCCGAACACTTCTCTACCTCAAGTGGTTGAGTTGGAGACCACCTTCGGACCTTAAGTGAAGTGCTTCAATTAAGCACAGCCCATTTGAAAGACTGCTAGTCGCCTCCAAACCCAAACACTTCACTACCCGCCCCAAAGTGATTGACCTTACTGAGGAGGTGGGTAGGTGGAGGGGAGTGGGGGTCTGTGGTTAGAAGGTTAGAAAGTACAGGTAAAGTTAATTACAACATAAAGTACTCTCAAAAGGTACTACATGGGCCTGAAGTTAGGAGAAGGGCCATATTTGGACCTTTTCAAATCCAAGCGTTTTAGACAGGAATACAATTATCAAGTTAGAAGCACAGAAGCACACTTGCCTCCCTGGTGACCAAGGCCTTACCTAGCACCACTGAAGATCCCCCAATGGTCCCATTGGTGGGACATCCTTTGCCAGTGTAAATTCCTACCACTGGATCGGTGAGATATGGAGGTTATGCCGTGAGGTCACGTTCCTGCTGGTCCAGTGGAGCATTTCCCACTGTTTTCCGGCACATTTAGCAGACTGGTTCATCCAGGTTTGCTAGCTCTCCCTTTTCATCCAATATAGTCTCTGAATGGGCAACTACAGGGGGTCTACTTGTTACCTGACTACTTGCGATTCCCGTTGCAGCAATCCATTTGTGCCCCTGTTCTCCAGTTTTGGGGCAGTCTGTAAAAGTCAATCACACAACAGCCCTTTTTCGTTTCCCTACTTCAGCAGCATTGGATAAAGGTGGCTTGAATACTCTCTGTAACTCTTGGTTACCTTTCGAACAATCCATTATTAGGAGCGTATAGAACCCGAGCTTTTTAAAGTTCTATAAGTTCTATATTAATAAACATCGGTTAAGGATTAGCGTGAGTACACAGACGAAAAAAAGTTCTGAAAAAAGTACAAAGCTACAGAAATCTCCGGCTCAGGACTCGTTTCAAACATCCACCGGCGAGCGCCTGTAACACCCATGCTGACATTTATACCTCTGTGGTTTTTTCCCCCCTTTACATCCGCAATAACTGTAGCAGGTTTGGTCTCATCAAAGGCAAGCAGTGATGATGACAAAGGTGGCCTTTAAAGAAAGGCCTTTGACTGAAGACAACCCAAGGAAAGTAACATTTATCAAAGTCTGATACCGGGCCTGCAGCCGCGGTCTGGAAAATGTCATTTATCAAATTATTCCACAACTCCAGACATCAAAAGGACAGCGAGTATTAATCTAGATTTTCTTTCTTCTTCTTCTTCACATCCAAGATACGGCAAAAGATTGTTTAAAAGGAATGGAAAGTCACCCGGTGTTTAACTTTCCTGCTTTTCACCTGAACAAAGGGAAACACCTTCTAGGAACTCGCACCATGAATTTCACCTTGCCTCTTATTTCAGGTGTGAAAACACCCTTTTCTTTCTAACTCTCAGCGCTAGCTTCCCCAGCCATCCTACTAACAGTGGACCCAGAAAGTATTCGGACACCTGCGCCACTTTTAGGACGCACTACGGGAATTTTAAACCCTGATTATGTTCAAGAGTCGGGTGGAGGAAAAAAAAAATTTGGTCTGTCGACTTCGACGAGTCTAGTGCGGTCTAGTATTCAAACTGTGGGGCTAGTGGGACGTGAAGGACTGGAGGGGGTGGGGTGGGGTGTATGAGAGGTAAGAATCTCCACTCTCCCCTATTAAAGAAGAACCTTCATAAGTCAAGTCAAGCTCCCTTCTCCAATGTTAAAGTAATTGGACAGATGTTTGCCTTTTTAAGTCTTATAAATGCCCCAGCAACATGAGCTAAGTTGTCTTGAAGGGTTTTTTTTTTCGTCCTAGAGGAGAGCGTTGGAACTGTCCGATCTTGCTGGTGAATCTGATTCATACAAATCTGGTCCCCTTTTATCTTAAAAAGTATCGAATGACATTTCCGCTTTGCCATCAGCAGTCGGAATCGGAGAGAGCACAACAGGGTGTCTAGACGGCGCTCTCTCTCCCTGGTCTTTCAAGTCCACCATGACCCCCCATCCTCCTCCTAACCATCGTACCACGTTTAGAGAAAATTCAGCCCCAGCTCTGTTTATAGATGTGGCCGTCTTGCGAGGAGCAGTAAAAGGGCACCTCAATTAAGAGACAAAGAACTCGACGGTGAGAGTTAAAGACCCACATGGGTCTTCTGTACTTGAGAACATCTGGGTTGAGAGTGTTTGTTGAAAGCTACCACATCGGGGGCTGACCGAGGCATTTTTAAAAGTATAAAGGCCTTTAAGGCCACTTGTAATCCTTAGGTTTGCTATAGCAGAGTGCCATCTGGCGCCCCCTAGACGTTATTAATAGACAGCTACTGCAGACGAAGGCCTGGATTCTTAGGGAACTACCCTAGACCAAGTTCATCTGGGACAATGTTTCAACGTAAGCAAAAAAACAGCAACCAAAACAAAAGCTAAAGTTAGCTTCTAATGCTAACTCTCCATTCCACCTTAAATAGTGCAGAAAATACAGTTCGTACCTTTAAACAGCAGAGGGTAACTGCTGCATAATTGGAGGTGAAATGTAAAGTTTGAGGAAGAGGAAAGGAGGAGGATGGATGGTTGTAACGTTCTGCAACGACACATTTTACTACATTAGATCTATTTGGGAAGATCTAGCTCTTCTCCCGTCCATCCTTTACTGTGAAATTACGCCAAACTATGGTGGAAATGCTCTGTTCTACCAGCGAGAAAACCTTTGGTTCAGAACCGAGAAGGAGGCTAATGCTAATGCGCTAAGGGAGCTGGGAGCTGAACGGTCAGGGAGGTCAGTCAGACTGGACTTTAAGATATTATAAAACACTACAGAGTTTAAAACAGGCGTTTAAAAAGTTTCTCCAAACAAAGCAGATAAGATTAGAATTTAGTCCGATTACAGAAACTTGTACTACAGTAGTGATTAAACTGCTACTGTGTACTGATCGTGGATTAGCACATCCATCCGATAGTCAGTCAACTTTCGTTAAACTGAAAACCAGAACACTGCAAACCAAAATCCAATCTTCAACCCACCTGTGAAGCATGGTGCAGTAAGCTGAGCACTTCTCTGCCTCAAGACTTGGACGGCTTGCTGTCGCCGAGGGAGCCCCGAACTCAAAGTTGTATCAAAAATGTTCTACAGCTGAACGTTAGGGCATCTAAATCTCTAAACCGAAGCAAGAGTGTGCATCTGAAAAATACACCCAGGCTGAAACAGGTCTGGATGGAGCCGAATACCTTCTCACTGCTGCTCAGGACTGATTAGTAGACCCAAAAAGTATGTGACTGAGCTGCTTGCCAAGAACATCCTACTGCTTGCTATTACCGGTGGCTCTTAAAATTCCTTGTCCGATAAAAATATGGCAGTAGCATTTTATGTTTAGGTAACAAACATACAAGCCAGTTGGCCAAAAAAATGTGCATACACAGACTTCTACTTCGCAAAAT
Organism: Salminus brasiliensis; assembly: GCF_030463535.1. Lineage (NCBI taxonomy): Eukaryota > Metazoa > Chordata > Actinopteri > Characiformes > Bryconidae > Salminus > Salminus brasiliensis. The sequence continues at coordinate 33,373,210 of NC_132897.1, forward strand.
TCAACATCCTGACCTCACTGATGCTTATAATCTCTCAATGCAATCAAATCCTCACAGCAATGCTCCAGCTCCAAAATCTATAAAGCCTTCTTTGCTGGACAGTAGAGACAGTTACTCCAACAGAAGCAGGATACACTTGCTTTTTTAATACCTTGGATTTCATCCAGGGAAACAATGAATAAGCAGGTGTCCCAATACTTTTGTCCTTACAATGTACAACAGGGTTTATTTTCCCATGTTCTACAGCTTTGAGGTTAGAGACTGACTGACAAACAGCCAGACAGGCAGACAGGCAGACAGACAGACAGACAGGCAGGCAGGCAGGCAGGCAGGCAGGCAGGCAGGCGGCGTTCTTATGCAGAGCAGACCTTGTTAAATTATCGGAGATTAGCATAGTGTTAAGCACATAGTCAACGCAATTAGTTTTGGGCCAGTGTTCGTCAAGGTCTGCACATTAATTGAATGATTTCCTTACGTGAAGCATCGGGACCAAGAAATAGATCCCGCTGCCTGGAAATGAGCTGAGCATGGTGGTAAATTAATCTGGAACCACATATAGAAGCAGGAGCTTTTTTTAAGTTACCTGTAATTAAGTTTTCGGAAATGAACACCGTCAAATCGCTGTCAATCATCTGGCAACGCGTCCAAGTTTAGCTTTCAGGATCTTCAAGCCTTCTTTACCAATATGTATTCATGAGGTCACGTGAAGGGCAAAGACGACGCCGAGGCAATAAGTCTCAGGCCGCGATTTCAGGCGACCGCAGCCGGGGAAGCCGAGCCGAGTCAAAATAAGCTGGCACCCAAAGAGCGGGGTGTCGCATTTGCTTCATTTTGATCTTCCCGCAGTGTTTGAGCTTCACTAATACTTACAACGGGACTTAATCACACAGCCAGCGGAGCTTCGCTAATTTCCTCTCCTGCTATCTACGCCTCCCACCGAGAGCAGGAGAAACGCTGGGCTAAAAGGTGCAGAGGAACAAGAACTGGTGCAGCAAAGTTGGCCTGAAGTGGTGCATTTAGACAGTGAAACTGCAGTGCTCTAATTTTCCTGTGAAGTCAAGCAAACAAGGAGGTTGTGTATTCATCCCAAACCGCCATGGTTTGGTTGCACGTAGCCGTATGGACATATAGCGCTGGCCTATGTACAAAGACTAATGCATTACGCCACAAGCGCGAGCTCCACCCTGAAACCTTGAGCTCTAAGCTGTTAGCAAGCTGGCATCATCAAGCAAGTGGATGGGGTGGAGTCATGTGGCTACAGAGGCTGTAATATGTTTTTAAGGGGACAGTACACAAACATGCAGTGTAGCTACTGTGGCCAGGGGGTTGCCAGGGGGTTGCAAGTTCGAATCCCGAATCATGCCACTTTGCCATCAGCGGCCGGAGTCCGAGAGAGCAGGAACTGGACAGCGATGTTGGCCGGCACAGGCGTTCGTTAGCTGTTGTGACGGAGCTGAAAACCCACCGTGTGTTGACTGTCAGGCAATACTACATCGGCAGCAGTTGGAAAAGAGGCGGTTACTGGAAGCATTGCTAGAGGGAGCTACGGACAGGTACGTAGGACGAGAAGAGAAGAAGAAAAGCAACAAATTGATTCAATTTAGTGTAATAGGCCCTAAACTACAACCCTGTGGGACTCCACAAATTGTCTCCACAAACACACAGTTACCAAATAAATCCCAACAGTTTTTGCATCATAATTTGCAGCTAAATATTAATAAAGAGGTTACCTCTGTGTGTGTGTGTGTGTGTGTGTGTTTGTTTTTCTACTCTATGCCTCCCTGGTAAAGTCCTGCGTTTGTATCGGACAAAAGTACACAGCAAATCTTGATGTCACGCCATTGTCATTGTCTACGGCAATACCACAGATCCGTTCAGCATGCTGATAACAAGTACGTCAAAGCACTTTCAGCTGGACGATAACAAGCAAGTCATCAAGGACCGCTGAGAAAACAGGAAGCGAAATTCAATAGTGCTTTTTTTTTGTTCTTCTTTCTTTCCAAGGTCTAAAAAAAAAAAAAGCCCCACGATTGGCGCTGCCTACAAAACAGGGCCTCCTGTGACCTTACCTATTCTAATCAAGAGTCCACTGTGGCTGTACATCAGCCGCCGCAATGAACGCAGCGGCGTTGACTGCGCTCAGTATCAATCTCCTGTTCCTTCATCGCTACAAAACAAGCTCTCAGATTAATGGTTTCCTTTTAATATTTAATAGCTGGACTGCAGTTTACATTTCTGCCTGACTGCTTTCAATGAAGTGCTTACTCTAGGCGGCATAAATATTTCAAAAGGACCCCATTAATTATTGGAACCCTGAATGCACAAATCAATGTGTTTCCATTAATTATGCTTTGTTCAAAAATTCGTATTTGCCGGCCCGCTCATTGAGATATTTACGCAAACAAATGACTCTGTTAAATGAGCGCAGCTGCGTTATTGATGCCGAAGCCCACGTACCGCTAATAAAACGCCACAGCAATTAGCAGCAGCGTTTAGGCCAGAGCTGACGATGCCGTACGAGTTCCAAGCTAAACTCCAGGAGATCTGTTCCCTCGAACCTTGGCCTTGGCGTTAGCTCACTACCCCTGGACTGAAGAGTAGCTGTTGTGTTTCAGGTACCTAACTGCACCGGACTGCATCAGACAGATGACTTGTCTTGTCTTGTCTTGTCTTGTATGTGGCCTTCCCCTGTTTGCATGCCATTAAATCACAGTGATCGCGGCCTGTGGATAAGAGCAACGCGAAGGACACCGAACATGCATGCCGCCGGAGCGGCTGACTAGCGCCTTGATGTATTGCTCACCGATAAACGGAGAAATGTCATCACGTTATTAATGGGCGGATATTGTAATTACGGGCTGTAATTACGCCTGTTCATGTAACTGCCAACGTCTCATGCTGTTCGCCTACGTCACGCCATGTAAAATGAATGAACCTGAACCTGAGCTCTTGAAATCATCAATAATCCCAATTTCTTACTGGAACCCAGGTGTAACGCTCTGATCTACAGCTACGACAGGGCGTTAATTATCATCATCAGCCAAGAATGACTCATCTCACAGATGAGGAACGTTGTGGAGGTGTAGAACAGTGGAGGAACCTCCAGGTAACCTTTTTCTTGAAGATTCCTCAAAGCACCTTTCCTTGAAGAACCTCCAAAAGTCCCTCAAGGATCATCTCCTTTTTCCAGTGCACTGTAGTCTAGATGAAGCCTTTGATCGCTAAATAGATGATATAGAAGCCAGTCTGCTTTCCACACCACTGTTAGTATTACCCCCTACCTCCCTCCAGCTCCAGCTCCGGCTCGAAACATATCTAGTCCTGATTACTGCAGTTCTGCTTCTCTTTAGTCTTCTTCCAGTTCTCCCGACTCCTAAATGCAGCTTCAAAAGCTGAGGAATTAGCATGTACTGCCGAGTAGGTGTGGGTTAAACCAACAAAGCTGCACCTCGGAGTCCCGCCGGGACCCTGCGAGGGGCGTGTGATGTCGGTGAGAGGCGGGCCTGGCCTACTGGAAGCTGCGCGTATGGCACCTTTGGCCGCGCTACAAAACAAAAGGGCACGGGCGATCGAAACTTGGAAGCAGCAGAAACGAGGAAGGAGAGAAATACCTCTAGGCTAGGGCCCAAAAAAATAAAAATAAATAAATAAATACAGAGAAAGCTCAGGCATTCGCTTCTCCCCAAAGCAAATAAGAGATACGGGGGTATGTAAAACAGACGAGCTGAAGGAGACATAAGAGGTCACAGGCAGTGCTCCGGAGGGCTTCCGGAAAGACTGAAAAATCAAACAAACAACACAGAACACTGGAAGAAAAAAAAAAGAAAAGAAAAAAAAAAGTAGAGCACAAATCAATGAACGCCATCATGATCAAAAGTTTTACACCTCCTCCCACCCCACACACACTTAACGCCTCTTTGAACTGTTGTTATCCAACCCTACGCCATCCCACCGGAGCGGCGCGGTACAGTAAGTGCACTACTCGGCGAAAGCATGATTCAGTCTCGAGTTAAAAAACAGAGGCGAGAACAGACGCGGCATACGCAACCCGGCACGCCACGATCCATACAGTACAAGCTTGTTTGGATTACATGGGGTTTATTAACCAATTACAGACTCGCTTGGCTACAGACTCGCTCTCTCTCTCTCTCTCTCTCGCGCACTCACACATCCTTGCTTTCCCTCTCTTTCTTTTTCTCGCGCTCTCTGTAGATGCTTACAAACACAGCTTTGTGTCCATATGTCCGACATAGTCAGAGAGGCTGGGCAGGTGACCGAGGGCTTGCTGCAGTCTGTTCAGACTCATTTGCAGCTTATGCATCACACTGTATCCTTCTGTGTGTGTGTGTGTGTGTGTGTGTGTGTGTCAGTATGGCTGCAGAACCACTATTGTATAAGAGATGTGGATCCCGTAAAGCTCCACTTCCCATATAAAAGCACGGTGTAGTCCAGGAGTCCATCAGTTTCATAGGTGGGTACTGACCACTGCACACCAGGACCACCCCACAAGACCCGCCTGAAGTTTTCGGGAGATGTTCTGACCCGATCGTGTCTCAGATTCTCACGCTTGGCACCTTCTACACCTTCAAGAACGGACTGATCACCTGCTGCCACATACATCTCCCCACCCCCCCACTGACAGGTGCTACTGGAACCAGCTCCTGAATGATACGATGTTACGGCTGATTGGTGTAGCCGTAACCCTAAAACCAATCAGGAATGAGTCGAAAACAACATCGCTATATAAACAAACAAACCTGGGAAACCCTGTCTGAACATCAGGGCGCTCTGGAATTACGTATTAAACCTTCTTTGTCCCCATTTCCCGTGTGAGAATTGCGAGGACCGGGAGGTTGTAAAAGATCGGGAATAAACAAATACATCAACGCAAACGAGGAGAGAAATCCTCGGGCTGCTTTCCCTGCTCGCTTTTATGGCGCGTGTATAAACCGAGTTACGGGAGGACGGCAAGTTTTCACAGTGCCGTAAATAACGCGGCGGGACGCGAGCGAGTAAATCTGAGGTGCCTCGTGCCCGTCTGGCTAAAGAGGAGCCACTCATAAAGTAGCCTTGTAAAAAGCTCATCTGCTGGCCACCGTCTGTAAACACGGGAACGGTGCGGAAAGTTACTCGCCCAACACTGCGCCCCTGGGCCGAGTCGTTCCTGGGGTCGTCCGCAGCCCGTTGTAGCTGCAAGACAGAGCACGGACACCCTTCCCTCGCCTCTGTGCTCTCAGGTATGAGGCTTCATCCTCCTAACGCTTGTAATGTGAGCCTCAGTTAGCTGGAACATGGACTATGCTGTGGTGTTTAGCCTAGACAGCTGGCTACAAGTCCAAAACACGGTAGCCCAACAGTTAGTCAGCAGCAGCTGCTCTGGGTCCTCTTTGGAGCTGTAGCTGAGCTAGTTAAGCAGAAGCTAGCTTAGCAAGTGGCTACAGGTCCGAAACTCTTAAACGGTAGAGCGAGCATCACAATCAACACTCTCTCTGTGGCAGTTAAGATGACCTTAACACCGAGTTGATGGTGGGAAACGTAGGCCCTGAAGATTTGAAGGCAAGCTTGTTTTAAATGCTGCACAGGAGGTGTGTGAGGTTCTGTCCAGCTGAAGAATCCAGTCTGAATGGTGGTTCAGGCTAAACTCCACTGCGCTGTACTTTAATATTATAGAACAACAGATGTCTTACAGTATCAATCCACTGGCTAAGATAAAAGATCCTTCAGGAGCTCTTGGAGGTGCTTGGTGGAAATGTCAAGAAAATGGTTTTCCTGAAAAAGGTTTTCCTGAAGGTTCCTCCACGGTTTCAAACTGAAGAACCTTCTCACGTTCCTCAAGGATCTTTACTCAAGGATACTGTAACAGTGTACGTATGGGTGCCCTATATAGCACAAGTTTCTATCATGATACTTTTTTATCTGTGGTATTTATTACAAGTTCTACAACGTAAGGCACATTTTCAGACACTCCCATATACATGTGTTTTGTTGGTGGGGTGTGTAGTCAACCCAAAGAAAGCAGGAGAGGCTCGCTGCTGATTTGATCATAACAAACCGGAATCATCTTCGAGTGGAACGTTTTACCAAGGACAAAAACAATGCTGCTAACCACGAGACAATGAAACACCTCCCCACAGGCTGCAATAACTAAATGAGGTGGCTTCCAGCAACGCTGCTGTACATCAAAGCGTGTGTAGAGTGAAGGTCGCACTCATTCTCAGTCTGTCTGTCTGTCTGTCTCTTTTAGGCTCTGTAGAAAAAGACAATAAGACGCTGATGCGGTCTCTCTGTCTCATCTCCTGGATCAGAAAAGCAGCACCAGACAAACCGAACCGCTGGCCTTTTCCCCCTGGTTGTAATGGGCGACTGGTCGAATGGACAGATGGATGGTTAGATAGATGGATGGAAGAGTGGTTAAATACGTAGATAGTTGGATGGATGGTTGGACGGTTTAGTGGATGGATAGATGGCTGGCTGGATAAATGGATAGCTGTGTGGTTGGCTGAACGCCTGGATGGAGTGCACCTCAGGTAAATGCTATGCAAATGGCCTCGGTTGTTTCTCACGATGTAAATGAGAGGCGTTTAACTTTTCGGTGCATAACATTAATCAGAAAAACATCCCAAAAGCACATTAGCGCCCCTAGAAATTAAATCAACGCGCAGACAATTACTCGCACCCCTTGAAATTCTTCCTGAACATAATCAAATTCACTGATACTGCCATGCATATTTGATATTGTATGCACGCATAGTGTGCTGTTCTTGCCTGGGAATTGAACTTTATCTGCTGCGGTAAAGGCTGCACTGTTACCCACTATACTATACTATATCAACATGTTCTACAGTATAAGATAGCGTTTCCACCCCCGACAGTAATACAGGCCAAACTCACACACCGCACAGCTTGGACAAGATACAGTAGCACTGAGAAAATCAATGTAGAGGTAGATTGACGGATGGGCAAAAAGACAGATGGATGAAATGGACATGGATGGATATATATATATATATATATATGGTTAGATGGAGGGATGCATGGGTGGATGGATGAACAGACCGATGGTTGGATGGTTAGATATGTAGATAGTTGTATGTTTGGAGCGCTGGATACATAGATAGGGATGGATGAAGGATGAACACATGGATGGTTAGACAGAGGTCTAGATGGCAGTTAGCTAGATGGATGGACGGCTGGATAGTTGGATAGGTAGATGGTTGGGTGGATGCATGGATACATAAGTGGTTGGGCAAATCGATGGTTAGTGTAGATGGTTTGGTGGATGTATAGATGGTTGGATGGATACATAAGTGGTTGGATAGATGGCTGGATGGTTAGATAGATAGTTGGATGGATGCATGGATACATAAGTGGATGGTTAGTGTGGATGGTTAGGGTGGATGGTTAGGGTGGATGGTTAGATGGTTGGATGGGTGGATAGATGGTTGGACTGATGGTTGGACGGATGCATGGATACTTAAGTGGTTGGACAGATGTTTGGATAGATGGATGGTTAGGGTAGATGGTTGGGTGGATGGTTGGATGGATGCATGGATACATAAGTGGTTGGATAGATGGATGGTTAGGGTAGATGACTGGGTAGATGGATAGATGGTTGGATGGGTGGACAGATGGTTGGATGGATGCATGGATACATAAGTGGTTGGATAGATGGATGGTTAGGGTAGATGATTGGGTAGATGGATAGATGGTTGGATGGGTGGACAGATGGTTGGATGGATGCATGGATACATAAGTGGTTGGATAGATGGATGGTTAGGGTAGATGACTGGGTAGATGGATAGATGGTTGGATGGGTGGATAGATGGTTGGATGGGTGCATGGATACATAAGTGGTTGGATAGATGGATGGTTAGGGTAGATGGATAGATGGTTGGATGGGTGCATGGATACATAAGTGGTTGGATAGATGGATGGTTAGGGTAGATGATTGGGTAGATGGATAGATGGTTGGATGGGTGGACAGATGGTTGGATGGATGCATGGATACATAAGTGGTTGGATAGATGGATGGTTAGGGTAGATGATTGGGTAGATGGATAGATGGTTGGATGGGTGGACAGATGGTTGGATGGATGCATGGATACATAAGTGGTTGGATAGATGGATGGTTAGGGTAGATGATTGGGTAGATGGATAGATGGTTGGATGGGTGCATGGATACATAAGTGGTTGGATAGATGGATGGTTAGGGTAGATGGATAGATGGTTGGATGGGTGGACAGATGGTTGGATGGATGCATGGATACATAAGTGGTTGGATAGATGGATGGTTAGGGTAGATGATTGGGTAGATGGATAGATGGTTGGATGGAAACATAAGTGGTTGGACAGATGGATGGTTAGGGTAGATGGTTAGGGTAGATGATTGGGTAGATGGATAGATGGTTGGATGTGTGCATGGATACATAAGTGGTTGGACAGATGGATGGTTAGGGTGAATGGTTAGGGTAGATGGCTGGATAGATGGATAGATGGTTGGATGGAAACATAAGTGGTTGGATAGATGGATGGTTAGGGTAGATGGTTGTGTGGATAGACAGATACATAGGTGACTGAATAGCTAGATGATCAGGTAGATGATTGGATGGATGGTTAGTTAGTTAGATGAAAAACTACACATTCATTTATTTATTAGACAGCTTCATTTATTTATCAGAAAGCTGTCTGGATGGACGGGTAGATTGGCAGGCATATGGAGAGATAGACAGATTCGACAAAAGGGAAGGGAAACGAGCATACCACCGTAGTAAGTTAGCTATATGTATATAGCAGTATATAAGACCTCCCTATATATAAATACACCCATATTATATTCACATAGCATTTCCATGGAGAGCTCCAGTGATAACAGCAGAAGGTTCATATTGACAGGAGATGACTCCTGCCATGACATGAGGAATGAAGGAGCTGTTGGCCATTCCTGCTGAAGACACACACACATACAGTCTGACTGGACATTGTTGGCCATTCAGGGTCAAATATCATTTACAGATCTATTAACAATGTTCCTATTCGTCACTAGACACACCATTGGTGCACGTGCTGGACGATGCAACGTATGCACAACTCCACTGCTGGCCTTGAAGCGTCCACCGCTCCAGCTGAAAACAACTCCGGGGGAGGGAGGGGGGAGGGGGAACAGTGCGATACAGTGCCCATTTGTCATGCTCAACATGGGGTACAGCATGAGATTAAGAGTGGCATGCTCCACCTGCTTCTGCACACTATTACACAGCCAGCACTTCACTCCCGAATACACCCATTTCCAATAACTGACCGACTGACGTTTTCTTGGCCAAGTGAGCGGGCACACGTCCGCAAAGCACAAAAGGTGCCACATACCTCTGACTAGAGCTGGGCTATGTGACAATATTTTATCGTACCATGACAGAAAAAAAAAATATATATATATAAACATAGCTGTACACAAAAGTAGTGTCAAAACCATGCAAAACCATCAGATCTCCAAAATGTCAACAACCCAGGCGAAGAAAAAATAAACAGTTTTAATGGAAGTCACTTTGGAGCATTTCTATTGGTCCATCCATCATGAAATTCTGATACAACGCAAAGAACAACTGCTGGATTCACATGTCGTCAAAATGTACAAACAAAAATGGAAAATGGATAAATGGAGATGCAAGGTTTTTGCATGTCAGTAACAATATACATAAACACAGACACAGAGATAGCGGCTCATTCACTCATTGCCACAGATGTGTAGGATCGAGCCCCTAGCCATGCGGCCTGCCTTTACACACATTAGTGAAAGAATAGGTGGTTCTAAACAACAGGTCAGCTGGTGAAATGTCTTCCCTCCTAAATCTTCCACCATCAAATCAATGTCTGAAAGGCAAAACATCCCCCCCAACATCTTGTCAATCGCCTTCCCAGATGAGTGGAAGCTGACAGGGCTGCAGAGGGGGACTCCACTCTACTCCTGTGGGCATAACGTGTAGGTGTCCCAATACTTTCGTCCATAGACAGAGATATAGATAGATAGATAGACAGATATACAGACAGATATACAGACAGATATACAGACAGACTCCTTCTCTGATGAACGTCTCCGGTGTAATTGAAGCTCTGCTGCAGCACCTTACCGAAAGCCTCTCTCCTGAATGCCGTGGCCACCTACAGGCGGTAACTCTGCCCTGCCTTTAATTAGTCCCCTGTGTAAGCCTACTTGGCTTCCCTTTGAATGCACACACACACACACACACACACACACACTCACATAGAGCATCCTGCGCAACGTTCCTCATATTTTTCTTATCGATTTTCACACTCAATTAGATTTTTTTTCTCTGCCCTCTTCCAGTGGGTTGTAATCATCTTCAATAGCCTTGGGAAGGGCAGGGCAGGACTGAGGCCAGCAGCCGAGGGGCAGAGCCGGTTGGGGGGGGGGGCTAGAGAGAAAGAGAGGAGAGACAAAGGTGGACAAACCCATGCGGTTTGTCACGGCTCCATCAAACACTGCTGCATCTCGGCTGCACTCAGGAGACATCACGTCGTCACATGTCATGAGCTCAGCCGAGCTCAGCTCAGCGTGCTGATGGCGGAGACACTAGACAGATGAAATGCATTACTGTGGATCAAGAGGGTCTACGCTTGTTGGATCATGTCAATGCTTTGATTCAATGGTGAAACCAAGAGCAGAGATATACTGCTTGAGGCTCGGAACAGGGTACTGTGCTATTGATGGAACCATTAACGTGCTAACTAGACTCAAAATAACTCAAAATAAGACTGACTGCACTCTTTGTAAAGAAACATGCAGATAATCAGTGCTCATAAAGCACTAACGACACCCACGATACACTAATTAAAGCATACTGTGTACCACGAAAATTTATCACAGCATTGTCGTACTGCCCAGCTCTAACTCAGCCACTCCTCAGCTCTGCTGTATCGGAGAACATACCCCTCGTATCACTGTAACATGACTAGAACGCCAGCTTGCGGCTAGAGCACGAGGGTGGCGCGACTGTCTAACTGTTCTAAATGTCATCATCGGGAGGTTGCAAGTTCGATTCCCAGCAAATCCGCAGCCAGCACTGTTGCGTATAACTGGCCTCGCTCTCTCTCTGGGTAGGCAAGGAAGGCTCGTCCTCCCCACCCTTAACTCCCCCACTAGGATACAACCTCTTAGCACATTTTCAACATGTTTTTAAGACACTCTAGATAGAGCATCTGTGTGTGTTTAAGCTAGATGGAGAGTGAACGACTACACAGATGGAGATGAATGGGAGTAGGCTCTCCCCGCCGCACATGATGAAGTGCTGGGACTGGGAGATGCCACCCTACACTCTAATGACTGCTGTGAACTAAGAGTTATTTAACCGCAGATGGCACAGGCGCTGGCGCTCGTACGACTTCGGCTAATGAAACGTAGAACAACGGGGTCTTTATCTCTCCTGAAGAAACGTCCGATGAGGAGACGATGACCTGTGGTCAGGTTTATTTATGCAGTCGTGGACAAAGAGGTCTAAAACTGAAGGAAGGGAGGGGAGGGGGGGGGGGGCACTGTACACAACCTTATTTTTAGCTCATCCATGACTAATGGTCCTGGTTACAACACCCATATCCATCATCATCATCATCGTCGTCGTCATCATTCAGCAGCACAGCGGCGATAAGGCCTGTAAACCCACTTGTAGGTCATACGTCCATGTTCGGATTTATTCCTCCATTCGTCCAGCAGGGCTCTGCATAAATGAAAGTCATTGTCACGCAGGCAAAACAGCCCTACTCGTATATTACCCGCCATTAGGGGCTAAATGACAGAAAATTTCAGGTAGATCGCTCCTCCAAGAAACAAGAAGGCGGCGCTTTTATTACCGGTACCTGTTACAGTATTTCATCTGTGAATGTTTAGTCGTTTGGTTTCATTTAAATGTAAATTTGAGCGGAGAGCCTCGGAGCATGGACGCCGCGCGCTCGCGGACCGCGGCGGATGATGGATTTTCTCGCGGGTGTGGAAACAACCAGGCCTCCTCGCTGAAAGCACCTAATTCGACCTTCGCCGACTCCCTCTGCTCAATATGAGCATTTTAAATATCGGCAGAATTTAACATGGCCACACGGTGTCCATGCTAAATGTGTCCAGCCCTGGAAACACCAAGCGTGACGCCTACGCCCACAGCGCAGCCGCAGCAAGAGAACGTCCTTGGGATGCGGTGGCGTTGCTGCTTTTCCACAAGTGTACGAACCTACAGTCGTCTACAGATACTAGCACTCAGTGATGACTGGGTTCTTTACATCCATTGGGAATACCCGGCGATATCCCTGTGGCCTGGACGGTCAGCTGTCTGAAGGCACAGTGCAGTCATTCAAACGTCCATTAAACGTGAACTAACCTCTAGCTCCGCCTCCCGTGATGATCTCACCATCCATCACCGCACAGTAAACCAACATCTGCAAAGCTCACTGGTGCTGACCTGCTGACCCCCGGGAAGACCTGGCAGGGGGTTGATGATTAGACCAGTCACAGTTTCACATAGTTCGGACCCAATACGACAGAACACCTGCGAACTGTCTCGCCAGGAAACAAATGCCGTCGCTTTGCACCTTCTGTACTGGAATAAGAGGCTGCAAATGTCCCCCTTACGGCCAAACCGAGCGCACTATATATTACGCAATGCACGTAGTCCCATTCAGTTAGAGGACCAGGGTCAGGGTTCGCCACTGCGTGCCGATAGGAGGTGAAGTGGGGGCTTGGGGAGGGGATGAGGGGGCGTGGGATTGTGAAGAAGCCGGCTTTTAAAAATTTCCCCCAGGGTCCCGCCTGGCTCACTGCTCACTAAAAGCCCTGCACTGTGGAGCGGACGTCTCGGTTCCTGACCCTTTAGCGTGAGCCCCGGTCCCGCTCTCGTGGAGATGTCTGGAGGGTGTGCAGCACGCCGTACGGTAACGGAGCGGCCGGCTTTGCTGTTCTGGACGAGGCAGAGCTTTAATAACGGTGCCTCAGATGCTTTAGTCCAAGTGGAGAAGGGAAAGCGCTGCAGCGGAACAGCTGAAAAGGCCCGGCTTTACAGGACCTAAAATGACCAGCCCCTGTTTTTGGCGAGGTCACGTCCACTGCCCCCCCCCCCCCCTTTTTTTTCTTACATAATAAAAGTCGCTACTTTAATGCGGCTCAAGCCCATACTGTGAACGTACGCCAAGGAATCGGACTGAATCTGAAGGCGGCCGCTGTTGCGATGTCGCGAACATCGCACCGCACATCTGTCCGACGTCAGCCTAGCTGTAGCCACTCACTTTGAAGTTTGAGGCATGCTAAAGCGCAGCCAATCAGAACAGAGCTCATTTACATGTCATTCTTAAAGCTAAACCTCAAAGTTTTAAAAAGTGAGGAATGATCTAAGGCGTCGTACAGAACAGCCAATCGGAGCAGAGCTCATTTAACTACAAAAACAATCAAGGCCACGGTTACAAATAGCTGCCTACTAAGCACTTTAGCCCCGCCCATTTATTATTAATTATTATTATTATTATTATTATTATTTGGAGTCTAGTCCTGGCTCAGACGTGGGTTCGACTCCTTGCCAACTCCACCTACCCTCTCCAACTCTCCAACAACACAACAAGCTCATTTACATATTTAAAGGCACAGTAACGCAGTACAAAACAGCCTCATTTGCCAGGGAAGCTAGTACATAAACCCACAATGCAATGCAAAGAAAAAAAAATACAGCATATGGGTCCTTTAAATGCAAAAGCAAGCACGAGCTGATTCAACGTCCACAGCACTGGAGTGCACAAGAGTGCACTGAGCAGGAGTCGAAGGAGTCGAAGGAGTCGGTTAGCAGGTGGGCAGCTCACTGAATCACCTCACGAGACGCATTGCTGTGGTGGGGCTCAGCTGCAGGGCTGCCCGGCCGCCTGTTGCATCCCTCCAGCGGGGGCTCAGGCGAACTGTCCGTTCCACCTTAAACGGTGCAGCGGGTCCATATGGCTCCGTTTAAGGTGGAACGGACCGGCTGGGCTGAACTTCCTTAAACACCTGGTTAAGAGACTTATTAGGAACATGACAGCCGCGGACATGCCCTTACCTCGACCGCTCAAACACTTCGCGCCGAGCAGGAGAACCAGGACCAGGTCCAGACCGAAGCAGCAGCGGCGGCGGTGGCGGTGGCGTCCGTCACTCGGAGTTAGCATTTCGGGGTCTTGTTTTTCCCCTCAAACTCGTTCCTAGTTCATCCCTCCCGCTTCATCCTCGCTCTCTTTAGGCTGCTTCAGGACGGAAGCGGTCCGGTCCGTTCAAACGGACCCCTCAGAGCCCCAGCTGGCACCGGCATCTTCGCCACTTCGCAACTTCAGCCGCCTCAGAGCTCTCGCCCGTCCCGGCTGGAATGCCTCTCGCGCAGCCCTCCGTTACTTTCAAATGCCAGGCGTTCGCGAGCCGGAGCTGGCCAATGGCGAGCCGCGGTGGGCGGGACGTGGGGGGGGGGGGGGCGGCTGTGGGCGAGCCAGCCAATGGCGCACCGCGGCGGGCGGGGCGCGAGCTCCAGCCTCAGCTCCAGGGATGGAAAGTTCGATTCGGTTTGCCGAGCCGATTCACTTGGCGATGAAATGATTCAGTGATTCGCGAGGCGAGTTGATTAAACAGGGGGTCGTTGTCAGACATTTTTGGAGCCATTTTTACATTTAGGGGGTCGTCAGCAGATCCGTACGAGCCGAAGAAGCTCTGTTCCACCCATTTTTACCTTTTAGACATCCTTACTTACACTCACCTTTATGTGGTTTGATGAATCAAAACATTCGTTGTGATTCATTTGGCTCTTGTGATTAGTCAGGCTGTTGGTGTTACCATTCAGCTCCTGAACTACCTGACATTTGGGCCCTTATTCACAAAGCAAGGCCTGTTTTGCTGTTTTTGCTGTTTTGGATGGTTGGGTAAAATGCTAATGTGAAACTATGCGTTTGTTAGCATCCTTAGCAACTGTGCAAGTTTATCCAGCACAGTGGTTCCCAACCCAAGTCCCTGAGGACCCTCAAGTTAGCTGATTAGCTGGTCAGATGGGTAAGGGGTCCTCCAGGACCTGGGCTGGGTCTAGCAAACTTCCAGAACTGTGCCAGACACATTGGATGTTCATTATAGTGGCAATGGACTGGGGAAACGTTCCTCGATACAGAATTTGAGGTCTAGGGAGGAGGTTCATGCTTGTGAAGTCTCCTCCTTAGTGCACCTGAAGGGTTTTCTGAGGGGTTTAGCCATGGCAAAGCCTGGATTTGTGTGGTGGGTAAACCGTGTGCTTCGAGTCACATTCCTGACAGAAGGTCCAACCATGGCCCAGTTCATCTTCCTGATCGAGGTAGCCGGGCTTTGATGTAGTGCCTGCTGGTTCTTGGTGAAATCCATGACACCAGGGGATTACACGAGTCGTCCAGGGCCGCAGCAATATACTACCACCACCATGTTTAACAGTCGTGGCTAATCTTCTCAGATAAATTTACCATATGACGTGTAAAAAAAAAAAAACGCTATATGCCCAAATGTTTGTGGACACCCCTTCTAATGAATGAACACACACAGAGCCTGTCTAGTCCCCGTAGAGAAGTACTCTCTGAAGCAGATAAAAATTAACCAATTGGCACCATGCAGACTAATGCCAGGTGTGGGCTAAAGGGGTATAAAGCCCCCCCCAGCATTGAGCTGTTGAGCAGTGGAGCTGTGTTCTCTAGAATAATGGATGGTGCTCTTTCCAATAGCTTTGTGATGAGTTGGGGATGAATAAGGTGGGGCGGTCATTTTGTCACTGAATGCAATAAACACCCTTGATCTTGGAATAAGCAATTAATGAGCAGGTGTCCCGATACTTTTGTCCATTTAGTGTATTTTGTAACGGTACAGACAACTTGCTAAAAACGAGCCCTAGACTAAAAAGAATTTCCAATAGTGATAATTTATTGACACTGCAGCTTAGTCCAAGAGTAGTCCAACACTACACAGAAAACTTAAGTCCCAGGCGTCCTTCTTAAGACGACGGTCCACCCAAAGAGTACAAGAAAGATTTGTGGAACATTTGAGCCGTTGGTGTAAGTTAAAGGCTCCGTCCTTGGCCCAGGTCTTGCTGCATCTGGACCTAGCAGATCCTGCCCTACGTCGAAGGCAGGGGCGAACCCAACCCCCTGGGAAACCGGACGGGACCGACCATAGCATTCAAGTCCCCTGGTAGAACTTTTGCTAGAGAATTTTTTTTCTTCTTCTGAGTGGGATCGGGTCAAAGGGACGTGATTGCGGAGAAAACGAACAATTGCGGACGATAAAGTGCCAGCAAAAGGAATTCTGCTAACACAGCTACCACACAACAAAGCAGGTGATCGGTCGATGCTACAGCAGGCTTTGGAAGGTACTATAAAATGTCACAGCGCCACCTGCAGTCCTGGAGTGCTGATATATACGACGCCTAAAAAAGAAACTTTCTGCTGAAAGTATACCTGCTTTCCTTCAGCGATCTCGGCCCTAATGACGCTCGGGCAACTTTGCGATACACAATGTTGTTTTCTATAGTATTTTCTCTCCATATTTCCCCTCTATATAATACATCAACGGGGCACACAGACGTGTAATATCCAGCAGGGCTACGATCTGTCCTAACGTAGCATTTACCATAAGGTAATCATCTCTTCCTTCAGCTCAGGCAGAGGTACTCAACAATTTCTACTGCATATTCAACACACAATGAGGTGTGCCTGAGGAGGCAATATTACATTTTGGGAAAGCAATTCAAATGGTTAACATGACTAACCTTTCATAGGGGATGGCATTTAGGAACATAAGATTTCGCCGCAAACTTAATTATGCAAAGAAGAAATTTCAGGCACTGCTTTTTGTTTTGCTTTCATAGAGGCTATAAAACAATTACCGGTCACGGGAAATCCATTCGGCGCGGGGAAAACAGGATTTTATAGCCTGATAAAGTAGGCCGACTGTAAGTCCTTACATTTGATTATCAGCGCATCTTCCCTGCCTGACAGAGTCTGCAATTTATCTGATCCTAGCTGCAGCAACTCCGGTGGAAGTTCGCTCAGGCTTGGGACTGGAACGGGCGCAGGTAAGTAATAACGGAGGTGCCATCTGAGGTAAGCTTTACAAGCGTACCCGTGGGTGAATTCAAAGTGAAGGGTGTTCTGGCATACCTGCAGGTTTCAGTGTTGCATGTGAGTTACGTTTAGTACATGTTTCCCAGCCAACATGCTCATGTGGGGCTCACGTGGGTGGGTTCCCAAATAGGCACCGTCGTTACAGCCCACCTTAATCTCACATGGCTCCAGTCTATGCGGTGAACAACCCAGTGAGGCCTCCTCCTGGTCCCGTCACTGACCCTGGAGGGCGTCCGTATGGATACCCATACAGGCCTCACATGGACATCACATGTTAGCTAGAGGTCCTTTCCTCACCACAGGATTCCAGAATTCAACCACGTTAGCTGAACACATTCACCCCTAGGAAATATCTGTCACATGTACAACCGGAAGTTGCCCTGAACTTCCTGAAGGTCAGAGGATAAAGGAAAAGAAAAGAATAGTTTTTCCAATGTTTTTTCCTTTGTTACCTATTTTTTTTTCCATTTCCTTGTGGCAACAGTCACTTTGAAGTCACCCAAATTACAGATTGATTTAAGCAAAATACATAAAACTATTTCAATCATAAGAATGTCTTGGAATTAGTATGAAAGCGATTTGCTAATTTTATGCTAAAAACAAGCCAACCCTGTTACTTATTTAAGACACTGTCAAAGCACCAGCGGCCAGAGGCGGGTTAACCCACTCCTTTAATGGTTAATGACATGGTTCCTTAGATACACTCAGCGCCCTAGCAGAGCAGCTAGCAGAGAACGTTAAAGGAGCGTTCAGGAATGTTTTTTAAAAAGTTACAGGAAGGTTAGCCTGCAAGGTTTCAGATAATAATGTTCCAGGAACGTTCATAAAATGTGTGACGTAATAACGGTTTGCATCACAACGTGATCAAGAACGTTTCTTACGCAACATTCCCAGTTAGACAAGTGGAAACACCTGAAGTAACTTTCGCGAAACTAAGAATATAATAAATAAAATACAATACAATAAAAACACTGATAAAACCGATACGTAATATTTAACGAATGTGTCATTAAAATGTAAGAATTAAAGTGTTTATTTAAACGTTGAATAGAATAACTCGCATTCCTTTTTGAAACATGCTACCAAATGTGAAAATCCTGTACTCAATTGTGAGAATAAACAAATATAAAGTAAACAAAATGAAATTAAACAAAAAGTTGAACAAATGTTTACGTTATGTTTGACTAAGAGCAAAAGATTTCTTGTTGTGGTAGTTTTGGTTTTTCAGTTCTTTCTTTCTCAGTTTCTTTCTTTTATTTGTCTTGTTGTTTCTTAGCTATTTTGGGTAACATGGCACATGCAAAACCAGTGGAATACCCTGGAATGGGTGGTTCTACATTTTGGAATATTAATGATATTATTTCCAATAATTCCACGTTCTTCGACACCATTGTTTAAATAGAGCTACAATGCTGATAGCAATAGTATACACAGTATCATAATATTAGTAATGGTATACTTATAAAGTAGCCCTTTTTTTAATTCAAACAAGCAGATATTTTACGTTTTGTAATGTAGATCCACAGCAAACATTACTCCAAAATGTCTATATTATAGTTTTAATTAATTTTATTTTTAGAATAAAGAGAAGTTAAAGCTAAAGTTTTTATCGGTATTGATTTTTTTAGTGTAAAGTGCACCAGTTGAGTACATGTAGCACTACAATACACCCAGTAATTGTATTTTATTCAGTTGTATCATCATTTTAGAAAGCATGTTGATATATTCTGATCATGTTCTAGTATTTGAGTAATTATATCGTAATTCGCCAAATCAGAAAATTTGGTTTCTTCATAGCAAGGGTTTAAGCAGCAATCTATCCATTAGCAGCCGCATAGCAATACACCAGTAACCACTTGGAATATTATAGCAACCACCTTAAAAACCTGGAAACGCTGCATTTCCAGTCTTACTTGAGTTCCATCAACTAAATACTGGTGTAATTCAATTCAATTTGAGGTTTTGAGATTTTGTAATTAAACCTGAGTTTCTAAACATCCAAAACTTGGATGGAAGTCAGACGTTTTGCATGTTTTCCTTATTGTGAGCGCTCCCATCTTATGCAGGTTCACGGTGGGACTTGCTTTGTTACCCGCTTGTAAATAATGAAAACGGTCAGGCCGCATGAGGCGAAAGACTGGCCAATGAGATCGCACTGACGCTGATTCCAACCGACCAATGAAGCATAGGCCCAAGGCTTCTTCTCTCCATCACACTTTAATAGATGTCTGAAACACACTCGTCAGACGTGGCCTACGGAGACACTCCGCTTCATTCAAGGCCAAAGTAAGTAACTCAATAGAGGGATAACAGTGTGTTTCATCATTGCTTTGGTTGCCAGTCGAAGCAAATCTCCCGCAGCACTGAGCTCCACTTCGTTTTTTCCACCCTTAAAAACATGTTGACCATAAATTCAAACAAATTGGAACAAACAAATTCTGCCTGGTGTTGAGTAAACCGGTAAACCGGGCTGTGGGTGCTAGCATGCTAAAAATCAACAGTAGATCCATCAAACAAATAGGCCTCATTATTACAACACAGCCGAGGGACATGATGTGGTCAGCCTTTAGACTGACCACTTAATGAGCTAATGAGCTGACACTAGAGTTAAATAGCAATGCTAGATGGTGAGGTAGTTGAGCTAGCATTTTCATTTTCAATCACACCCTTAACCATAATGCCATTAGCGATTAGCCCTAGCAAAAGCATGGGCGGGTGAAGTATGGTCCAGGGCACCTCCCTACTAACAAAGTCTGCATCAGATGCAAAGGCGTCTCTTATGTGAGACAGTTCACAAGAGGGATTTCATGGCCCTGAAAGCCAGGCTGCAAACAGATGACCTTCAAGTACCGATAGACTGAGTCACGAGTTTTGCAGCCTTCTGCTTTAGGAAGGTGGGCATGATCTGGAGGGGGGGGGGGGGGGGGGGGTGGGCAGGGGTTTGGGGGTTTGGTAACACTCTGTTCTGATATCTGTTCCAGAGAATCACAAACAAAATGAAGCAGGAATGAACAGAGTAGTGTTTTTTTCTAGGAGAGTTAAATGTGAGCAAATGGACAAAAGTATTGGGACACCTGCTCAGTCACTCATTCTTCTGAAGTCTAAAAGGGTATAAAAAAAGAGTTTCTCCTGCTGTTGTTGAAGTAACTATCTCTACTGGCTTTCTGCTAGATTTTGGAGGAGAACTGCGGTGAGGATTTGATTGCATTCAGCGGATAAACACCCCCTCACGCCATTCATTCCCCAACTCATCCCAGCTGTATTGGCTAGAGCACCAACCATCATTCCAGAGAACACAGATCTTCTTCTTTTTTCTAAAGAACCCTTTAAGATAAGAGTGTAAGTGGAGTAAGGGTTCTGTATGTAGCTCTGAATATGATTTCTTTGACTTCATATTCCAACAATAACGGAACCCTATTAGCTACATATGCTATGCTATACGCTCTATATAAAGACCGGTGTCCAACAAAGGGCAAATGACTACAACCCCAGTTATTCTTCAAAGCCTCTTAGATGAAGACAATGGTTCTAATGGAGTTAAATGGAGTATATTTAAGTCCATGGTGGCTGGAAATATGCAGATTTAACAAAAATGTAGGAAAATTAACTTTATTAAATGAATTCTACAGCGATAATGAAGTCTGTTTGAGCTCAGAGTGACTAAGCAGTCCAATGCGCTACCAATATGTGCCAGGGAGTACGTCAGCAGTTCAAATTCCAAGCCATGCCGCTTTGCCATTAGCAGCCGGAGTCTGGGAGAGCTGTGGCAATTGGCTGTGTTCTCTCCAGGTGGGTAGATGGCGCTCTCTCTTTTACCTAGAACATCTAACATGTTCTGTGGTTCTTTTTAGCATTGTTACGCTAAATCATACATAAGCAGGTAGCAGTACTGTTAAAACGGCAAGTGTTCATTAAGACTAGCTCAGGTTTAGTCTTGAGGGATTGGAGTTTTCCCTGCCTCTCAGGCGGCACAGAGCGGACATCGCTCAAGCAGCCATTATCACGCGCCGCTGATTGATTGCTTGTCGGCTCTAAATGGCAGCTTGAAGTGACCGCCTCATATGTTTCAAAGTCAGCGTCAAGAAAGAGAGAGAGCGATCCATTGTGCCTCTATCAGCCCCGACTCTCCCGGAGATAACCGCCGTCAAGACGTTAAGGGCCACGGTGCGACGCCAGGCCTCTTCAAACACCACCACCCCCCCCTTCCCCCATGTTAAAGAAGTTAAAGAAGCCGGGTGGAGCGGAGTGGAGGAGGTTCTCTGGTGTATGTAGGGTTCTAGCTGTGATCATTAATCTCATGAGGAGAAGCGCTCCTGTCAGAGGACGTTTTTACACAGGCTAAGGTATTTTCCTTTTTGCGGTGTGAGCGTTAATTATAAAAGGTGGTTTAGAAGTCCACTGTTTAAGCTCAGCTGAAATCGCCATGGAGACTCTGGCTGCGTTGATTATAGGTGACGGTGAGGTCAGATATTATAGCAGCAAAATGTGTAATTATTCCACATTCAGGAAACTGGACTTTCTTTCTGTGTGTTTAGAAAAGCTGTCGACTTTCAGGCCGACGATGTAACCCTCACTGTCCTTTACGTCGGCTGGATGTTGAATGCTACGTCCACCAGAGGGCAGTTCGGAGTCTGTGTGGACTTCTGACAACAACAGACATGGTGTCGGTGGAGGAGGTCAGTGTATCTAATGTACTACAAAAAGGTAAGCGGCAGTGGTGTTCGCCATAAGGGCTCCGAGTGGATCAGCCGCTTTGCCATCAGCAGCCGGAGTCTGGGAGAGTACAACTGGCGGTTTCGCTTGAACTGTTGGCTACACTGGGAACCGACTACGTTGCAGCATCGGGAGATTTGAACACCCAAGTTCAACGCGTCAGAAAGTGTTTCCACGGGCTTTAAAAAGAATGTTTGTTAATGAGATGAAGAACCTTCTGAAAGAGCGCGGGAGTTCTCGCCCGGTGCCCGTAAAGCACAGCGTGGCTCTCAGCTTAGTCTATAAGTTAATTACTGAGTAGTTTCTGGAGACCTCATTGTTCCTCTCGCTCCGTTTGACCCAGTTTGCCGGCGTGTTTTAGGAGCGCTAACTCCACTAGAACTTTGGGAAAACTTCACTGAGAATCCACAATGGAGGGAAATCAAATAAGTCGCAGTGGATGTATTCACAAAGGCGGAATTTTTAATGAAGGAGAGGGCATTGGGTTTCTGACAGTTAGCTTATTCATTAGAGACTCAGACAGAAATGACAAAAGAGGGGGAAAAAACTGATTGTACAGCCTTCAAAACGCTTTATGTGTTTATTGCTGAAGAGGAACAATTCGGCAAAGGTATTCATCAATTTCAGCCTGAAATGGATTCAGAGGAAAGAAGAAAAAAAGAAAACTCAAAAGGTGTAACTGACAGCCTCCAACTAATAAGTTCGTTGCCTTAGGTGAATCCGCAGCCGGGATCACGCTGCCTTGTTACCTCGGCAGCTCCCGGATATAGCGGAAGATGTAGCGGAAGGCCCTGTTTTTCCGGGGCGGCATCTTGAGCTTTCCGAAAGAGCTTAGAAAGACCGATAACTTCGTCATGAATATTCGTCTCCAGCCACTCGTAGGGAAGGGTTTCTTCACGGCACCATCTGGTTAACAGCTAGGAGGCAGCTTATATTAAATTACTGACACCAGGGGAACATTGGGGACGGACAGCGCGTCAGGGACAGCGCGTCGGGGCCAGCACCCGGCGCCGCGTGGCCAGGTGCTCCATATGGCACATTTAGTGCGCGTTTTTAACGACCAAGCCAACGCTGTCAGAGATATCCGGCAGTGAAGGGCCTCAAGCAGCATTCAACTCGAACCGGCTCACCTTCTCTTGGTAAGGGAAGGAAAAAGAGGGCCCGACTCGGAGCCAGCAGACCGGAGGATCTGGCAACCCAGCCAAGCCCTCCAGCCAAACTGGCAAACTGAGAGTCAGCACTTAGCGGTAATCCAAGAAAACGTCGATATCTGTCTCCGTTCTAGCGATCTCCGTCAGGATCTCGTCTCTCAAAGCCATTCTCATTCTATCTAGTTAGCCTTGTTTCCTGTGTTTTCGGGGTGGGGGGTTTTGTCTTTAACTCTGGCATGGAGATTGATGTACAACAGTAGTACAGCTCACATCCAAAAGTATCCAGACACCTCTCTGCGGTAGTCAGTGCAGGTACTTCCAGGTTTTGGCAGCAGAACAGAACACCGTGGATGCCCTTGGCTAGAGGAGTTTAAAGCCCCCCCCCCAGCGTTGGCCAGTGAAACAGTGGAAGTGCGCTATTTGTAGTCATGTAGCTCCGCCCAATACCGCCGGGACGGTAGTATGGAGAGGCAGAGCGTATCATCCAACATCAGCACCTGACCTCACACATGCTCTCGTGTGGCTGAATGCAATCAAAACCTACTCACAGAAAGTTCTAGCATCTAAGTCTTGTGAGGTCTTTTCTAGAAGCAGCAGAGTGGAAACTGACTCCCTATTAACACCCTTGATTTCAGAAGAAACGCCAGAGGAGCTGGAGGTGTTTGCAACCCTCTGAACTCATTTGTGTACAGGCTGCCAGCTCTAACAGTATCTGAGGGCTCAGATCTGCAGATCTCTCTTAACTCTTAGCTCTCAAACGTCTACAAATTCCAAGCATTTCATTCATCAGATCCATCAAATTAAGCGTAGCTCTCAGAGCCTTAGGATGTAGACCACGTATTTACTGGTGTTTACATGTGAAGGGCCCAGGACCTCATCAACATGGCTTGGGAGTAACAGGATGTTAGTAACACGATGTTAGGCCACGTTCGACGCGGCAGCCATGCTAGCAAGGCTGGGCGATGCCGACACGCTATACGGTAGCAATGGTATCACTGCGGTAACGATGCTGGGCAATAATATTTCAAGCAAGGAGACCCAACCCCATTACAGCACAGATACTTTATGGCTAAATGTAGCCCTCGAACCCTTTTGCAGTCAGTCAGTACGCGAAACTGCCTCCTCTAGGCCGATCTGATGGTTTATGAGAACTACAGTACTTGGAGTCCAGGTGATGAAAACACATTGAATTTTAGGTCCATACACGCTGCCCCTGATGATATACCGGCCATCCAATGGAGTAAGAGGGCTGAGCTGAAGATTACACATGCTGTAGCTCTGCATTTGAAGAAATGGGTTTCACCCATAGTGCACTTTAAATCAACCAACCAAAACAGCGCTGATTCTCAGAAGAAGCTCAGTTCGGAAAAGGAACTGATTGCCAAATGTTTTTTTTTTTTTGTTTTTTTTTAAGCTTATTCCAAGAAATGTCACCGGGGCCGTATTTTAAATTCGGCAGGAAGGTTGGAGAGCTTTGGGGAGAGACGTGTTGGATAGCTGAAGCACGAAATGATAAAAAAAAAAGGGCTTGCTTCGGGCCTCGTTCTGCCGTCTCCTTCCTCTGACCTTTTCGCTTCCTCAGCTTTGAAATCATTTGTGCACTTTAGACGCTGCTTTGGTTTGCATGTTTGTGTAATCTGCATCTTCAGAATAACAGATCAATATGTTCGTCACGCTGCGAATGGGATTGTGTGTGTGTGTGTGTTTGTGTGAGAGCTAGGTCTGGCTATTGCTACCTAAAATTGTGTACGGGAGACGATGCAGTGTTGAGGCAGCATTAGGATGCTATGGGCCGACTGCCTTTACTATATAACCCTTTGCTACCTACTATTTAAATATCAACTATTTGGTGAACCTGTAACACTAATGAAATCCTTTTGGTGCGATGGAAAGTCACCAGGCAACCAACCACAAATCTAGCAGACACCTGTGCTGGCCAGCATCACGCTAAAGTGATGTGGGGAGAGAGAGAGAGAGAGAGAGAGCTACCCACCCAGAGAGAGCAAGACCAACTGGCTCTGAGGATCTTTGGTTCCAATCCCGAGTCATGCTTCTTTGCCATCAGCAGCCGGAGTCGGAGAGAGCACAATTGCTGTCTCAAGGGAAGGTTGATGGTGCTTCCTCCCCTCATCACTCTGCACAGACATCTGTTAGCGGTTGTATCGGGGCTCGGGAGCCCTGGCGTTGCTAGTGATAGGGGGAGTTCTCATGAACGTGGCTTGGGTAATTGGCCTTCCAAATTGAGTTGAAAATGGGGTAAAATTGGAAACAATAAAAAAGGCTAGTTACCCCACTCAAACGAGTGATAGATCAAGAGAGAGAGAGAGAGAGCTACGTTCTATGCACTGTAGCTTCATCAGAACTGGGTTTACTGCTTACCGAAGCAGGTAGGTTCGCCTCGGAAACAGAGAACGTCTGAGAACAGACCCCTCCACTCCCAGCTCTCTGGAACAGCCCCCTGAAGAGCAGTCCGACTAGCTGTGTTATAAATGGAGCAAGCTGGGTGGGAGCAGAAGGGACGCGCAGTCCGTCTCCACTGTTTTAGAAAGCGGAGCCGATTATTATTGATCCCGTTCTCTCGCGCTCTGCAATTTCATTTTTCATGCTCTCCTCGCCAGGGCTCTTTGTGATCAGGAATCAGTGGGAAGAAAAAGAAAGGAAGGGAAAGAAAGGAAGGGAGCGTGAACGGCCTGCATGAGAATGAAGAGTAATTCTGGGCGAGGGCGGCAGCGGGCGGACGGACGGGCGGGCGGACGGACGGACGGGCGGACGGTGCGGGCGGAGGGAGAATAAATCATAAGTAATCCCTTTCGGACACATCATTCTCCGCAGCGTGCTAATGCACACAAGAACGCAGTCCTGCCGAGGTTATGCGGGGGACACGTTAATTGAGAGTCTAATATGTGTGAGGAACGTGCCTGCCGATGATACAGTGTGGATATCAGCAACCCCCAGCTTAGAGCATCACAGGCGAGGCAGGATCAAAGAGAATTAGCTTTTCTATGATGACGCACCAAGGCCACACAACGGATTAGCAGATGTTTCCCAGCTCTGCTCAGACTTCTGCTCCAGCCTTCGACCAGCTGCCCGTTCCCAAATTGTGAAACTTGAAGTCGGGTGATTCCCCGCCACTGCGGTGGCAAACGGTGTTCTTTAAGAACTGTAAAACTCAACCACAGTGGTAGAATAGCACATAGGAAAATGATGCTAATGTGTAAATCAGCCCTGCTTTTCGTACAGCGAGGGTCAACCCACATAATGTTAGCTAGCTAGCGCCTCATGCTAATGACCGAAAAGGTAAGCTGGTTTATAGGTGGCGCTAGCCTGACATGATCTGAGCAATACAGGTAGTTCATGCATTTCCGTCTAATATCCGAAGACATGGCTAGCTAGTTTGCTAGCTAACATTCAAATCTGTAATGTGATGATGCTTTAAAATAATGATTATTCAGTGAGAACTCATCTGTATTAATAATAATCTCTCAGACAGTGAAAGTTCGTAGACAGCAGTTGGCTATATAACGTCCGATTGGTTGTTGACATTGCCGTGTTGGGTGTTGACAGTTCCAACTAATGTGTATTCCATGTCATTGCTGCCAACATTAGGAACCAGCAGCTTTCATCGGTCCTTTAGCATTCATCCGAGCTAGTACTGATATCAACATTTCAACCTCCACAGGATTTTTAACTTAACTATGTCCATAGAAGTGAGTAGCTGTACTGACGCCGAGGTCTGGAGCTCATTAGCGATCTTAAGATCTTAAGATTCAATGCAGAAACAGTAGCATGCTAATGATGCAGTAGCAGACAAGCTATGCTATGATGGTTTGCTCATTGTTGCTCATTAACTGCTACTATTTTTAAGCTCTACACATTGCGCTACACGACCCAGAGCAACGAATACACCAATCAGCCAGAACATTAAAACCATCATGGACTCAAGACCTCTGAAAGCGTTCTGTGGTATCTGGCACCAAGACTCTGCGTTCACTGGTTGAACAAGACCCCCCCCCACCCCCCCACCCCACAAGACCTGCCTGATGTTCTGGAGATGTTCCAACCCAGTCGTCTATCTGACTGTTCACTTGCTGCCTAACATACAGGTTCGGGATTCCCGGGATAATACTGGCCGGTTTGACGGCCTACTCAATATTAGGCGGGTGGTTTTAATGTTATGGCTGATTTGCATGAGTGCTAGCTGTAGAAAAAGGGCCTTGGGGAAATGACAGTTCCTTAAGTTTATGGAAGAAGGTCGACTGGTGTGGTAAACTGGTCTGTGCGTCAAATTCCGAACCCGGTTACGACCCACAGATACGACCTTACGTCTCTGCAGCCTTCCCTCGTTTCTCTCTGTCGCGCGCCGCCCGTCCACAGATTTTTCATCCTCCTACTCAGGCGAGCCACAAAAACCGCAGCCACTTTGTCCTGGCAGACAATTGCCCTCGGCCCCTGGACGGGCTCGGCAGAGAGATCGCGTTTCGCGTTACTGGAGACCCGGTTCAGATAATCATCTGATTAAAAGGAGATTCTCCAGGAATATGAGAGAGTCCTCGTAATCGAATCACTTCCCAAAGTTTCATCTGCAATTTAAACGTGTGCGCCAAAAGGTCTCAGAAGAAATCGCTCACATTTAAGTGTTAAATGGATAAATTAGGAAGGACCTGTCGAGGAGGACGTGCAATTTCACCAAGGAAAAGCGTAATTTTATTCATAGCTTCTAGACCTAAAAAAAAAAAAAAAAAAAAAAAAAAAAAGACCTCCCGTCTTTCTCAAACTCTAATGACATAATAACTTTGCGCTTTCCTGAAAAGGTCACTTGTTACAAGACGGGCTTCTGTCTGCTCCTCTTCAGGTGTGTGACACAAAGCTGTGATAGGAGCGTATGGGGCACTCTTAGACTAAGCTGGCCTACTGTCCGTAAAAGCCAAGAAAATGGACTCTGAATTTTGTTACACCAACAAAAAATATGACTATTTATTCACATTTTTATTTGAGAAAAGTGGATATTAGAGGTTCACTGTAAAAATATATATATATTTATTTAAAATTTGAATATTTGATTGCGAAATTCTATATAGAAACTCATGTACAGTGTTTTCTGCTTTCAGAAATGACAATTAAAAATAAAGTTCAAATTTTTATTATTAATTAATATCTGTAAGTAAACATGCAGATCATAATATAAAGGTTTCTTGTCCATACTAACAAGTTTTAGGGGGAATTTTATTTCATTAGTTTCACATTGATGTGTACACTGTAAACAAATGATCAAATGACTGGCAGCAATTAGATTAGACGTGATGGGGGGGGTGAGTGGGTTGGGTAACTATTAATCTTTAATTAATAACTAACTAATAACTATTATAATTAATAACTAAACTGTGTTAAAATGGTTTCAAATATATCATTTTAATTTAGCATTTTTGTCTATAGTGTTACTGTCAGTGGCGTTCCGGTCAGTGGTGTTACAACTTTTGTTAATTTTAAAATCAAATTCATTAAATTCATTTTCATGAAACAACAATTTTGATTTTGTCTCATAGTTTAGATGATAAATATCATTTTAATACATAAATACATGTCTTGTCTCGACATGTACGGTCAGTGATATAACAGAAACATAAAATCCGAAAATTATGATAAAAAATAGGAAGTCATTTTTTCTAGTGTGGACACTTAAAGAGGAGAACGCCCAACTTTCATACGAGTGTTTTCATATGTAGGAAATTTTCTGTCACAACATTATGGTTCAATATTACAGACTACATTTGCACTCGAGTCCCATATCCCCATTTGTACGCCACTGCAACAATGGAATGACCCATACATACGATGTTAGCTGGGTTGAATAGCATTATGAATCAAATAAGACACTCTAGTCAATTTTCTAGCCAAGCTATATAGCCTCAAACACACTCAGCCACTTACTACTGCTTGTATCTGTGAAACAGACAATGGGACTCTTGGAGTGTCCTGCTGTGCCAAGTGCCGTCCCTGAGAACTTAATGGGGTGCATTCTAATTGGGAATGAAATATGGCGGGGACCCTCTCTCTGGAGCTAAGCAACATATCAAATAATAATTGGGGGGGACTGCGTGATTGTGTCAGCCTCGCCTTCTCCTAGGAGCCCATTGAGACTCACCACAATAGACCGCGGCCGATGCTTCGAAAACTTGTAGTGGCAAACTTGGTAGCGTCCGCGGCCGTCCTAGACAAAGGGTGCTGTTTTTTTAATGGGGAGAGACCGGCTATATTGGGAATTGACCATGACTAAATTGGAAGAAAAAGGAAAGTCAATAATAAAAAAAATAAAAAAAGGTCCAAGAAAGGGATTCATTTACTGTGCGCCCATGAATGCAGCTGTGTATTCTGTCTTCCTGGGGGGCAGTGGATCATGAAAGAATCACAGCCTTGGCAGTGATTTTGGTTCTGTTCAAAGCGTGGCCCTGTAGAGAGATGCCAGACCACTAGCTGTGAACTTCATAGCCAAAGCACATCTCTTGTTATCTCCAACAAAATCTCTTCTCGGGGTGCGGTGGCCTCAGCTTTGGTTCGCCGCAGACCGGCGCGGGTTGCGCTCATCAATACGAGGCCCCTGTTTTAATCAGTTTCACGGCTATCAGAAATGATGGTTATTGACAGCTCGTAGGTAAGAGCAGCGTGAAGAGGAATGATGGCGCGTGTGAGTGGCATGGCGTCTGTTGGACCAGCTGCCACGGGGACTTGATCAGACCCCTAGTCAATTATTCACCACACAGCATGTTCACAAAGAGTTTAGCATGGCGCCGGAGCCTGTTGCCTCACCACGGGAGGAGCATTGAAGCGCAACGGAAAAATTAAACTCACCAGAAAAGAAAGAAACGACGGGGGGAGCTCGGGATGAAGCTGAAGGTTCGACTGAACTTACTGAGTCTGTTTCGAAACGCTCGGCTTTTAGAGAACCATAGTGACAGTGGAAGTAAATAAAACCAGGGTCTGGACAGTCTAACGCCTCCAAAAGAGTACCATAGTTGGAAATCTGAAACTACATCATAATTCCATATAAAATACAGAAGATAGGTAGGTAGGTTCACTGGTGGGCATGTGTAGTAAATGAAATGGCTATATTTGTGTGGTAGTCATGGCAACTTCTGGTTCTGATGTCCACTCTGTACTTATTTTACATTTCAAATTGCCTTAATAAAAACTCAGCAAGTCTCATCTGTCTAACAGTCTCTTTTACCCTGAAAAATGTGTGTTACCGCTTGGTTGAGTTGCCCAGTTAGGGTACACAAAAGTGGGCAAAATGTATCGCTTAGTGTGACTGTTATAGGGTTATACACTGGTCAATTCCCAAAAACACTGGACAGATAAACATCAACAAATTAAAATGCATAGTTAATTTCTTGGGGATGACTACCTGAAACTTTCAGTCAACAGTGGACATATTCAGAAACGATAAACATAGCATTAGATGTTACATAATATTTTCAGTAACATATGTACAGATTGTCAGATAAATGTCTTTGACATGTGATCGGATGTGCAGGATTTACTAAACCAGTGCCGTATCCCCTCTAAATGGTGCTGGATCTGGACATATTTCCTAAGTAATTTCCTCAGATACTCTGTTTAGCATGATTTTATTTGACATTCTAGTCTCACCTACTCATCTTCAACCACCAGCCTAAATTCCCAAATGTCCAGACCACCTACCACTTATTACGCCATTATGCCCAAACCCACCACTTCTCTGACATCCCACAGTCCTTCTGGACTATGAGTGGTAACCATGGCAGAGTTTATGCCTGACCTATTAGTCGAGCCGCAGGCCAAGCCTCATCTCTGGGCCTGGATGCCTCCGCAAGCAGCCCTGTTAGGATCCCTCTCAGGTTAGTTTTTAACAGTCATCAATCACAGTTGCAATATTAGACTGGGCAGGGCAGGGTGTTCCACAGCTCACTCTGCAGAGGAGACCCAGGGTCAGACCAGCCGCTGAGAGTTATTGCCCTCTAGATATTAATTTGTCTAAATCAAGGACAAGGCTATCCAGAGGAGCCATAGACCTTCACTCATCCCTGCCGTCAATCAGGCCACCTTTTTTTCCACTAGTAAATCAATCATTAAATCAATGGGGCCGCAATAGAGTCTCAGCCGCAAGAGCAGAATATACCCACGTTCGCTGTCAGCCAGCACACCATATGTTGCCCTCAATCTGGGGGAAAGATATTGATGAAGTATGCTGAAGGACTGCAAGATAACACCAACCCAAACAGTAAACAGGGCTCAGCAGAACAACAGTTGTTCACAGGCAGCTTTGTGAAAGTTGGAGTCGAGTCTGGAGTGTCAGGCTTTGGGGTGTGAGCCCAAGTCAAATCTCTGGGGTGCAAATCCGAATCGAGTCAAATATCTAATCACTAGGGTAAAAGTCCTGGGGTAAAAGTCAAGTCAAGAGTCTCTGGGGTGCAAGTACAAGTCGAGTCCCGAGTTTCTGGGATGTAAGTCCAAGTTAAGCCTTGAGCCTCAGGGGTACAGGTCCAAGTCAGGTCTTGGGTTTCTGGGGTATGAGTCCAAGTCAAGCCTCAAGTTTCTGGGGTGTGAGCCCAAGTCAAGTCTCGAGTCTCTGGGGTGCAAGTTCAAGTCAGGTCTCGAGACTCTGTGATGCGAGTCAGAGTTAAGCCTTGAGTCTCAGGGGTACAAGTCCAAGTCAAGTCTCAAAGCCAAATCGAGTCTTATGTCTCTGGGGTGTAAGTCAGAGTCAAACCTTGAATCACTAGGGTGCAAGTCCAAGTCAAGTCTTGAGTCTTTGGGGTGTGAGTACAAATCGAGTCTCAAGTTTCTGGGGTGTCAGTCAGAGTCAAATCTTGAGTTTCTGGGGTACGAGGCCAAGTTGAGTGTCTGGGGTCAAAGTTACAGTTGAATCTTGGAAGTCCAAGTTGGGTCTTGAGTTTCTGAGTCCAAAACAAGTCAATCAAGTCGAGTCTGGAGTTCCTGGGGAGCTGCAATTGTACTAAAGTAAACTCCTGCTAGAAACCTGTCAGGTTCAACACGGCTTCATGTAACAGAAAAACCTTCCGTCTGAAGGGGAGAACGCCTTCCTTTTTAAAGGAAAGAGGCTAAACCACTTGAAATGGTTGCTATTTTGTGATTTGTATAGCTTGTAATATGAAACGCTTACTGTCAAATTAAGGTTGCTGGTCCTGATTTATTCGGTTTTGATTTATTCGGTTTATCCGTCGCGACTTGAGTGCCTCTCGAGTCCAGTTCCAAGAGCTTCTCTCTGACAAAACAACTGAACCAAATACCTTGCATAACTAAAATACCTGCATTTCAACTTCGAGCTACGCCGCTGTAAAACAGTTTACAGGCTCTCTTGCTCATTAGACAGTGGCTGTCAATGCAGTTGGCCGTTGTTTTTCATTTTTTCTTTTTCCCTTCGCTGCGGCGCTTATGCGGACTTCGCAGGCTGGTGAGGGAGCGTTTACGAATTAGCTCTAGCTAACAGTGACCAGCAGCTGTGCTCTGAGCTAATGGAGCCTGCCACAGATTGTCTGGATAATGAACCCAGGAGGAAAGGAGCCAAAGAAACTCCCCAGGAAATAAAAGAAAAGGGAATAGCATTTGTGGCACTGCTCTTTGCAGCCATGCTATGCACCTGAAAGGGAAAGGGAAAGAAAACAGCTAGCGTAACTTAATTGTCTTACAGATTTTTCATCGACATAACAGCCTTAAAAAAACAAAGCACACCAGGCACGCTGCGGAAGACCTCGCTTCAGAGTGATGCCTGAGCGGTTAGCTCTAGTTCAGTTTGTGAAACGAGTAGCGGAGCCCTTCCTGTAATCTCCCAGAGTTTTGCAGAGAAAACGGAGAGTGCTTTAGGGGTGGTCAGGTCGAAATAGAGGGTGAAAAAGCCCCAAAGACAAAATCTATCTTTGGCACGGTTATTGGGGACTGGCTAGGGAAGCGGTCAGGAGAGAAAAAGACACCCACAGAGAGAGAGAGAGGAAGGAAAAGGGACAGAGAGGAGACTCGGCACCAGGCCCAGAGATGCAGTCAGCACGTTTTATCAGCACGACTGCTCCATGAATCAGGCATTGTGCGGCCTCTTAGGTGATAAATACCCGAGCGAGGGGTCTAACATACAAGATAGACCTCATTGTTGGAGGAGCCTGGCCTGTATTTCACAGGCTCGGCTTTATGGGTGATGGATGGGCTGAACCCGAGCCATATTTCTCCTCCGACTCTCGTCCTACGCGTGCTGTTAAAGATGGGGAGTGGAAGCCAGGCCGGGGATAAAAGTAAATACGGGGGAGTGGAGCAATTCTGGCACAGCATGTCAGAGGAATCGATGCTAATTGAAACTCCAGACTCCTTCATTAGCAGTCAAACGTTATCAGGGGCGATAGCGAAACCGTGATGCAGTTGGATTTGCATTATTTCGCACTCGTAGCTCATTGAACCAAGGGGAGAAATGAGGTCTGACTGTACTGCCAGTCGTGTGGAAAACTTGAGGAACGGTTGGAGGTTCTTCAGTTTCACTTTTCTTGAAGGTCCCTCAAAGCATCTTAAGAGGTTCCTCCACAGTTTCAACCACAGAAGAACCTCCAAAAGTTGTGGAGGAACCTTACTAACAGGTCTTCTCCGAAACAAGTGCCTCCTCTTAAACAGGTGGCTGGCTTTACGTGGAGTTTGCTAGTGCGAGCTACGAATGGTTGGGTTAAATGGCAGTACTGCATTGAAGATTTGGCCAAAAGCTACAGAAGTAGTGTACAACCACCTCTCCTGACCTCCACACTCAATGACAGCTCAAACATAAGGACAGATTATTAAGACACAGCCCGAGCTTAGCGTGAGACCGCCATAGATTTTTAATGAAGAGTCCTCGACAGACAGCATAATGTAGCCCTGGCCTGGGTTTAATCCATAGCCAGGAATGCAGCCCATTGTGTTAATCATCTGACCAGTCATCTGAAAGCCCGCATTGGCATATTGACGGTGCAAGTTCGATACTCCGTCTGAGGTATGTAAGCAGAGTGAATTAAATTTGGCCTTTAGAGATGCACGCTCTTGTTCTCCCGACCCAAGGACGCTAACGAGACCATAATAATAATGAGAAAGGAGAGAGGCGTTTTGGGTGAATTTCAGATTATTTCAGACCGTAAACAGTATATCTGCGGTCTTATTGTGACAGCGTAGCGAAGCCTAGCTCCTAGCTCACGTTTTGCTTCTGCTGCCGGTTTCTTAAGCTACTCAGTGGCTTCCCCCAGCATTTCCTCCGGTCACAGGTCTACACGTCTACCGCAGCGGCGGGGTTATCACAGTATCTGTCAGTTCAGTTCAACTCAATTCATAATTCAATTCCTTTCAGTTCGATTCAGTTTTATTCCATTCAAGTCAAATCAGTTTAATTAAATCTAATTCATAATTCAGTTCTGTTACATTTTGTTCTATTCAGTTTTAGAGTTCAATTTCATTCAAATACACTGATTTCATAATGTAATACAGTTGAATTCCATTTAATTCGGTGCAGTTTGGTTAAACTGAATTTAGTTCAGTTTGGTCTAATTCAGTTCATGTCAATTGGATTCAATTTAATTCATTTCAACTAGTACACTTTTTTTTTGTTACATTCGAATTACATTCAGTTCAGCTTTTTTTTAAATGTGCATTTAATTCAATTTAGTTTAGTTTAGTTCAGTTTAGTTTGGGCCAATTCTATTCACAGTTTCATTTATTTACATTCATAGTTCAGTTCAATTTACAGTTCACAATCCACAATTCAATTTAATTTATAAAAAAGACAACACATTTAATTCAATTCACTATTAAATTCATAATTACATTCAATTTAATTTGGGTTCAGTTTTGTTATCACTGTATCTATCATTAGTCTTTCAGTCACCCCGTCCCGTCCCTGTCCCTGTTGATTCAGTTCAGTTCAACTCAATTCCTAATTCAATCCCTTTCAGTTTGATTCAGTTTTATTCCATTCGAGTCAAATCAGTTCAATTAAATCCAATTCATAATTCAGTTCTGTTCCATTCATTTCTGTTTAATTTGATCCAGATCTATTCAGTTTTATTCCGCTCGAAAGTCAAATGGGTTCAATTGAATTGAAATACACTGAATTCATAATGTAATTCAGTTGAATTCCATTTAATTCGGTGCAGTTTGGTTAAACTGAATTTAGTTCAGTTTGGTCAAATCCAATCCTGGTCAATTCAATTCAATTTAATTCTTTTCAACTACTACTGGACTAGTTTTTTTTTTAAATGTTTAAATGTTACATTCAAATTCAATTCACAGTTTCATTTATTTACATTCATAGTTCAGTTCAATTTACAGTTCACAAGCCACAATTCAATTCAATTTATAAAAACAAATTATAAAAAAATTCATAATTACATTCAATTTAATTTGAGTTCAGTTTGGTAAAATTCTATTCAGGGTAGCTGCGCTGACTTTACTGAATACAGTGTAGCCAAAAAAAAAAGGATTTTAATGAAAATATAATATTAGTAATAATAATAATGAAGAAATAATAATAATAAATTAAACTAATTAAAGTGAAACATGTAATGTCTGACATTTGAGTGGCTGAGATCATTCATAACCTATTATTATGACTGAAATTATCTACATTTTCTCATTAGATTTTTTTTTATTTAAGGTATCTTTTATCAGGATCTCGTCTTTATGTGGTCCGTACTCTTCTAACCAAAAACTGTAACCAAAGGGACCTCTCAGTTTCTCTCTCTCTCTCTCTCTCTCTCTCTCTCTCTCTGTCTATCTCTCTCTCTCTCGTCCTCGGTTCCAGCAGGCCGCGGGCCCACATCTATTGTGCACGAGCGGCGAACCGGAGCAAATTAAATTAGGTAACCGATACAGCTCCTGCCCTTATGGAAGCCTTCAAAGGGGACAAAGGCAGAATGTTCATTGAGCTTAATGGAACAAGGGTGCCATTAAGTGTGTTTCTATAGCTGCATCATACGCTCAGAGGAGTACGTAACACACACACACACATACACACACCTCAAGCCTACAGTGATGAGTGTGAGAAGTATGTGTGCGTGGTAGTGGTAGGGGTTTGGGGGAGGGCGGTGGTCCCACAGCTGAGCATGTGCTGATGAGCACCGTAAGAAGGGGCTGCGTGTTTTTATTCTTCTATTAGCTGAGACAGAAATGAAATTAGAAGGAGCAATTAACCACCACCCCTCCCCCCCACGCTGCATCACTGCGTTCTGTCGTCGCCGAGAGGAGATGAAGATGCTCGGCAGAAGAGGACCGGTGGCTCTTGCAGATCTTACCAAGCGTTTGGTGGCTGAAAAAGAAGTCAAAGCTACAGCATGTTA
Organism: Salminus brasiliensis; assembly: GCF_030463535.1. Taxonomy (NCBI): domain Eukaryota; kingdom Metazoa; phylum Chordata; class Actinopteri; order Characiformes; family Bryconidae; genus Salminus; species Salminus brasiliensis. The sequence goes on from NC_132897.1 coordinate 33,409,535, forward strand.
TTAAAAGGAACACCTGGCCAACTGTGAAGCATGGGGGTGGAGTTGTGTTGCAGCCAGTGGCTGCACAGGTGGATAGAAGAATGGATTCCACAAAATACCAGCAAATCCTGAAGGCAAATATCAAAATCAAAATCTGTTAAAAAAGAGAAGAGGAAAAGGGAAGCCGGACAGCTTCTACTTTAGCAAAGGACGCTGTTTACCACTTCCAAGGGTGTCCAGACTGTCGCATAAGACTGTATATCACCAGCAGTGCAACTAAGCCTACGCTCAGGGTAACTCTTTTTTTTTTTGGTGCACCAAAAGTTTGATTAGCAAGATTAGCAGAACAGCTAACACGTTCTAACTGTGCTAGTCTTTTGTAAGGCTAGAACGGAATTCTGGGGGGGGACCTTGGACTCGTTGGTCGTTGGAATTTCCAATCACATTCGGAATCTGTGGGAGTCAGTCTTTCGTTTGTTGCTTCGCGGTCTCAAATGTGTTGCTTATCTCTTTTTTAAGCCTCCCCAACACATCCAAAACATTCCAAAGCAGATCGGACTCCTTCCGCTAGGTTCTGGAGGAGCATTGTTGTGAGGATTTGATTGCATTCAGCGTCAGGATATATTCTCCACAGCTCAATGCTGCTGGGGGGTTGGGGCTTTATACCCCTCTAGCCCAGGCCTGGCATTAGACACGAGGCCAATAAGCTGATGTTTATCTCCTCCAGAGAGAGTCCTATTCTATTAGCAGTACTTCTCTACAGTACGTAGACAAGCTGTGTGTGTGCATTCATTAGAAGGGGTGTCCACAAACATTCGGACATAGCGAGTAGTTCCACTTTCTGTAGTAAAATACTAGCGTAGAGTGAAAGTTTCGAATCTGCACCCGGTGAGAAACGATTCCACAAAATCCGAGAGGCGTTTTGAGGTGTGGACACCACGGGTGGGGGTTGCGGGGGCGGTCAGGGAGGGTTAAAAATAATGATCTGAATGAGAAGACCCTCTCCCGGCATCTTCAAGGGTGCCTGGAATGAATGGACTGTCATTTTTAGTGGTCTGCCGTGCCTTTTTTTTCGTGTCCTTGGAGGACGGCGCTCTGTATTTAATTATACAGACAGTGGGAAGATCTTTAAGCCCCCCAGTGGTAGCCTGAGTTTGATATGCTGATAAATTTGGTCCAAGGTAATTTCACCCTGTTATTACCTGTCTCTCGCCCCCTCGCCGCCTCTCTCTCTCTCTGTCTTCCTCTCTCTATACACACACATTGGGGAGAATTAATTTCCAAACAAGTCCCAGTAATAGCTGTTAGGTAAAGAGGAGTCTAACGAGAAAATACACCCCCGCCTCCCCACCCCACCCCGGAGCGCTTTGATTGGCAATTGTGATAAATTCTTTTAATTATCCCGCACCCAGGGGAAGGCTTAGTTCCCGACTTTGGCACCAGCACCGGCCGGCGCATCCCTGTGCTCCGAAAAGAAAAATAGCGCCGTCCCCCTGTCCTGCAGAGGCCGCTACTGCAGGTAGCACAGCTGGCGGAGAGGCACGTGAAGGATGACTCTGGGACCCCGCCATCCATCACAATCTGCCCCCTTTTTTTCCTCCATCTATCCCAACCCCACCCCCCCGCCACCATTCATAAGAGAATTCATCAGGCGCCGCTGGCCCCTAGCTGCTCCTCGGCGCAGGTAATCTGGGCCCGGGCTGGCAGCCTCCGCTGCTGGGTCAGGACTTACACGCCGGCTTTAGTCCGCTATGCTGACCTGGACGGAAGAGCGGTGGGGTGGGTTGGGGTGTGAAAGGAAAAAAGGGAGAGTTGATGTTGCGGAGGTTTATTTCTTCGGTCCGAAAAACACAGGGACCCGGTTTCTGCTTGCATCACTGCCGCGCTCAGATTGTTTTCTCACCCACTGGAGATTGTTTTTCCTTCTGCAGCAGAAAGAAGGGGCCTTAACCCTTAAAGCTCTAGAGCTATTACTGTTCTCCTGCTGTGCTGGAGAGCAATTATACCAATTCATGTGTAATAGCTTGTTATTACTATATAATGACATTATTACAATGCGGTTCTACATGAATTAAAAATTAGCGTCCGCCTGTCTCTCTGTCTTTTCCTCGGAGCCGCTTCACAAATGGCTCTTCATCTCCCCTGATTTGCTTTTATCATTTCGCACCTCGTTGGCGAAGCTCCTGACTTTCCCCCATCCCTGTGCTTTTCTTCGGCGGCGCCAAAGATTGCCAATCACGCGAGTGCCAGGTACGCTAAAGCTCGTCAGCATCAACAGAAGTCAGAACTGAAGCCGGTTGCTGTTCCTCAACAAGGCCTTTGGATGGCTGTCTGCACGTTGACGAGTCTCTGATTCAGGCTGGCGTCGAGGAGAGGGTGCTTTAATCTCTGGGAGCGTCTCCCACAGCCTGATGAGATGTAAAAACGACAGCGAACACAAGCGAACCAGCAAAGCGATCCAGATGGAGGCTTCAGAGCTGAAGGCCTCGTGTCAGATCGCAAACGGTTGCTTGTTTGACGGAAGCTCTGCAGATGAACCCTCAGCACCATGATGATAAGAATGTAGGACGTCGAAGCCTTGTCATTTCGGAATAGCACATATATGATAATAATAATAATAATAATATTATTAATAATAAAAAAGTTCATTTACAAATGTTTTATGCTGTTTAGGTCAGGGATCGTCCATGCTTGCATGCATGATTTGCTGGTACGCTGTAGAATGCACTTCTTCCTCCACCTGTGTAATACCGCCAATGCCAATGCCACTGGCTGCAGCGTAACCTCCCAGTTCACAGTTGGCAAGGTGTTCTTTTCTCTACACCACTTATTTCCAGTTGTCTGGCATCCAGTGATTCCCAAAAGTCAACAGTCTCTCGGTCTGTAGCAGTATTGTGATGAGGTCCCAGAGGAATGGTGCACCACCTTTAGTAGTGGGATGACCAAGTAAAGCGTCTTTTCTTAGCTACAAAAATCTCTTTATTACTCATAATGTTCTGCAGATCATAAGAACCCATCTGTGATCCAGAGATCCTTCTCCACTAGAGAGATCCCGTGACAGTTGTGGCCCACTATCTGGTTCCCAACATCATAACTTCAGGCATTATTTCGGCAGTCATGTAGGGTTTATCGTCTTCCCAGTCCACGAGTTTGAGAGTTTTCTTGGACCTCCACAGTTCCCCTTCCACTTGCTCTGTGACTTTGGTATGTTTAGTCAAGGGTGAAAGGTGTTTTCGAGCCCGGGAGCGGTCCAGAGAACCGATCTCTCAAATCGGCTCACTGGGATTCACTTCAAATAGTGCTAAAATAATAGGAACCAATAAACGAATGAACCAAGGCCCTACCATTTTGCTAAAATGCATGTAGAATAGTGCTGCATACCATCATATCAAGCCCAGAATCGGTCTTGGGTATGGAAACCGTCTTTCCAAAACTGTAGAATCTGCAAGCTCAGCACTAGGCTATCTACGTAGACCCTTCCCTTGCTTTTTGGCCATCAATTACTTTCATTTTCAGATCTTCAGACAGTTGCTTAGAGGAAATTACGTTTGGTGACGAGTCCTTCTCAAAAAAAACAGTACCGGAGCCTTACGGTGCTCCAGTATTGCTGATGTTTATTTGTTTATGCTATGAAAGACAAAGTAACTGTGCATTAGAACTTGTTTTATGGTTGATGAACTACAGAAGCTCTGCCTGTTAAAAAAAAAAAAAAAAAAAAAAACAGCTCTCTGTACAGTGTGTTTACCAAAGACTGTTAATAAAGTCTGGGATTGTCTCAGCCTTAATATAGACCTGCTTCCTATGCCCTGTTATATAAGGTCCCAAATCTCCGGGGAAAGTCTCTCCAGAAGGTTTATTAACAGGCGAGAGTTGAGAGCTGTCCGTGGTCCTGAAGTGACATGACATTTTTCCAGACCTAATGATTAACCATAGAAAATGGAGATAACTTCTGATAACAGACTGGTTCTGTTTACAAGGGCAATAAAACTGTTTGTGGGAAATTTCCAAACTGAAATATGACAGATGGACCTTTCAGTTTCAGAAAGACCAATCAGACGGCTTCCGCTATCTGTTATTTCCTCGGACATGACAACGGCTGTCAATAATTTCAGCATTCAAAACAAAGAGGGGAACGAGTAAATAATCCAATCATTAAAAGTTTGCATGCTGGACACACTAGCGGTGGCCAGTCATACAAAGTATTTGAGTGATGGTGATGCATGGCAGAAAGCCGCTGGACATATTTCACCCTCACCGCTGTCCAGCACAAGAGCAGGACACCTACATCCATCAAAGCCATCGATATTCCCTCACACAAATAACCTCCCACTGCTGGGGGACTAGCTCGGCTTACCGTGGATATAAATGCAGAGACCAGCTACTCTTCTAAAAACACCACAAACAGAAGTGGTTCATTAGCATAATTGCTGATTTGCATGATACGTTTAAATGAAGTTATCAGCTGCCCTCCATGTCTCTCACTACTGGTCAGTTTCTGACCACAAGACCACTGCTTCTACTGTTCTGATGCCAACAGCTATATCTCTACTACGCTTTCGCCACTTTATTAGGAACCCCTACCTTGTGTTTCTTCCACTCACTGGCCATTTTATTAGGAACCCCTACCTTGTGCTTCTTCCACTCACTGGCCACTTTATTAGAAACCCCTACCTTGTGTTTCTTCCACTCACTGGCCATTTTATTAGAAACCCATACCTTGTGCTTCTTCCACTCACTGGCCACTTTATTAGAAACCCCTACCTTGTGCTTCTTCCCCTCACTGGCCACTTTATTAGAAACCCCTAACTTGTGCTTCTTCCACTCACTGGCCACTTTATTAGAAACCCCTACCTTGTGCTTCTTCCACTCACTGGCCACTTTATTAGAAACCACTACCCTGTGCTTCTTCCACTCACTGGCCACTTTATTAGAAACCCCTACCTTGTACTACTTCCACTCACTGGCCACTTTATTAGAAACCCCTACCTTGTGCTTCTTCCGCTCACTGGCCACTTTATTAGAAACCCCTACCCTGTGCTTCTTCCACTCACTGGCCACTTTATTAGAAAAATCTACCATGTGCTTCCACCCCAGTAATGACCCTGTTACAGAGATCTTCAGCTCACTTCACAGAAGCACACTTTACACACTGAATCTCATCAGCGCGGATAAAACCCAAGTTACCGTCATGAAGAAAGTGTTATTTTTTATCATCACTTTTCCAGACCTGCAGACACGGAGCACGCCCCGAGAAGCCAAAGGTGTCATAAAGTGAGATCATGCCCAAGGACTTAAATTTATGAAGTGTAAAATCATTATCAGAGATACAACCACAGGCGAGCGAAGCTGCAGAAGCTCAAGGTTTCTCATCAGCTCCAACCGACAGCCGTTACCATGTCCAGAGCAGCAGGGCGTACAGAGTGGACATACTCTGATCAGAGGTGAATGTAATCCCTTCAGACGAGCCCTTACCGTGCTGTGCATCTGATTCACTCTATATGTCCAATGGTTTGTCTGACGCATTGCTGTGAAGGTCTGATGGCATTCAGCGACAAGAGCGCCACTCCTCAACACCACTCTTATACCCCTCTAGCCCAGCATGGTATTTATCTGCTCCAGAGAGTACTACTCCATTGCCAGTGCTTCACTACGGGACTAGGCAATAGGTGCAACTCCTGGTTGCAAGGGGTGTCCACAAACATTTGGCCAATAGTGTAAGTTAGTACTTAGATTTGTGTCCATGCTTTGAGTTACCCTGGATATCAACATACACCAATCAGCCATAACATTAAAACCACAGGTTCTAGTGGACCTCCTGTCAGTTCTTGGAGGTGATGAAGGTCTTGACAACGGCAGGACTAATGGGCAAGCGTAAGAATCTCAGAACCAAGAACCACGAAGGACAACCGGTGAACTGGTGGCAAGGTCATGGTAGGTGGCACCAGGTGGAGCGTCACAATATTAGGCCGGTAGTTGTCTGTGTTATTGTTCTGGCTGATTGGTGTATTAAGTGTCTCAGAGAGTCTCTAAGACTGTCCCGCATTTGCTTCGTCCAGGAAATTGATTCACGTCCCAGCGTGTCTCGCAGTCGAGTTCTGTTGGGTCAGACTGAAAGCAGCATCTACTGACAAATTGCCGTTGACATGACCTGTCTTGGCACTGTCACAACCTGTGCGCTCAACAGACGTTCAATGTGGGCGAGGACGAGGACGAGGAGGAGACGTTGACAAATAGGAGTAATCCACCTAGGGGACTATTATTTACATAGCCGCGATTCGGCTTTGTCCTGCTATTCCTTTTGGATTAAATGAGCCTCCATTATCAACTGCGCTCTCACTAGGGAGATTAATAAAATAAAGCCCTGCTGTGACTCCGGAATAATATCCCTGCAGTGTGTGCACCCATTATTTATCTTCTGCCTCTTCTTTTAAGTACGAACCCCCCCCCCCAACCCCATGTCCCCGCCAAAATAAAAAAGCCCTGGGAAAAACATGCAGAAGCCAAAGCCTGGGAGGCGTTTAGCTAAGAACTGAAGCGCAAGCCGAAAACTTGGGGAATTCTAAGGATTTACCAGCACTTACCGGCCTACACGTGTCTTCTGAGTGCTATATGGAATGCTGATGATGGTTAAACAATGGCAAACCTGGACAAACTACCTTTTCTTAGAGGACAATTGTGGTTTATAACGTCCTAAATGATGTCCAAAAGTTTGTGGACACCCCTTCTAATGAAAGCATTCAGCGCGCAATTCCTACGGCTTGCCTAGTCCCTGTAGAGAAGTACTGGCAATAGAGTAGGACTCTCTGGAGCAGATCAATGTGAAGAAGCTACTGGCACCATGCTGCCTAATGCCAGGGGTGGGCTATGAGGGGTATAAAGACCCCCCAGCATTGAGGAGCTGTGGAGCAGTGGAAGAACTGTGTTCTCTGGAATGATGGATGGTGGTGAAGCTCCATCCAGTACTTTTGGGACGAGTTGAGGAGTTGAGGATGATGAGGTGGGGTGGTGATCATCCAACATCCTGACCATAGTAGTACGCTTGTCACTGAATGCAATCAAATCCTCACAGCAATGCAAGATAGTTACTCCAACAAAAGCAAGATCCACTCTTTTTTTTTATAGCCTGGATTTCAGACAAACCCTTGGACATATGGCTGTGTTCTCTGGACCACATGGATGAGTTGGTCTGACGCAATCAGGTCCCCACAGCAATGTTTTTCGAAAGCCTTCCCCAAAAGGGGAGTGGCCAACCCCGGAAGTTAGCTTCCAACTTACTTACATTTCACCTTAAATGAAGACACATGTAGGTTCTCTGGTGGGCTATATTTGTGTTGTAGTCATGGCGACAGACGTCTGGTTCGATTTACCACCACTGTAAAGGAAAGGGGCAAGTTTTTTGAACAACTAACCACAACTTCACAACAACCCCCCCCTCCAACCCCCCCTCCCCCCACTTTGAATGACTGTTTCCATCTCAGCAATTGTCTGTCGGGGTTAATTAAAAAAGGCCCAAATAACCAGCTCTTTCAGGCCTAGCTTGTCCACATCTGAGCACCGGTGAAAGTGTTTGATATTGCGCTCATGTTCCCCCGTGTTCCCGCGCTGGCCGCACCTCTGCGTATGAGAAGAGAAGGAAAGCTTTCTTCTCAGCATGGTAGGAAGAACGCATGGCTTTGAACGCTGGGGCTAGCTTGCATCATACATGGCCGTACCCTGCTATCGGAGGCTTTGGAGCCGCGAGGGCTTCTGCGTGACTGTATGTGCTTTGACATGTACAGTACGGTGGATCCCTCAGATGCTTTTTTGCTGTCCTTCTCATCGATTATTTAACAGCAGTAGAAAATAACAACAACCGTGTAGAACTTGAACCTGTAAGTGGCTGACTGGGCCTATCCTTATACTGTTGCACACAGCTTGGTGCTGTATTACGCTCTTATCAGGTGACCTATTTGCTGGGATTCGGCCTGATCTCTAATATTTCTAATACATCCAATATTTTCACGTTAATTGACTACGTGGATTTTACGTTCAAGTTAACGAGCACCTAAACTTGCTAACACTTATTTTTACAGTCCCTTAAGTTCCCTATCGATTTTCTAAGCACTAGCTAATCCATTTGGGAAACCTGACGGGAGTTTCCGAAACTGCTGACCTAAATTAAATCAATCCGATTATTTGTATTAATTTATTTCGAATTTTATCTCATTTTGGAAGGACAATTACCCAGTACCCTTTCATGTGAACTCCCCCTACCACCAGTACTAGGAGGGTGAAGACTAGCCCATGTCTCACCGCCTCAGGGGTGGGCTATGAGAGGTATAAAGATCCCCAGCTTTAAGGAGCTGTGGAGCAATGGAAGAACTGTGCTCTCTGGAATGATGGATGGTGGTGGAGCTCCATCCAGTACGTTTGGGACGAGTTGAGGAGTTGAGGATGATGAGGTGGAGTGGAGATCATCCAACATCCTGACCATAGTAGCGCACTTGTCGCTGAATGCAATCAAATCCTCACAGCAATGCAAGATCCACTGTATTTTTAAATACTCTGGATTTCAGGCAAACTCTTGGACATATGGCTGTGTTCTCTGGAACGATGAAGCTTTTGGATGAGTTGAGTTTGGATGAGGTTCTCTGCTGGACTATATTTTTTCCAGCTACCGCTGATGGATCATCGCGAAGGAATCCAGTCGCTTGGAGGAAAGCATGACTCCCGAGCTCCCGATACGACTGACCAACATGATGCTAGGAGTGATGTGGGGAGGAAGTGTCATGAGCTGTGCTCGTTCTGACTCCGGCTGCTGATGGCAAAGCAGCATGACTAGGGATTGGAACCAGCAGTTTCAGATACCGTCCCTTTAAGACAGCCGGATGTGGTCTGCTCACGTGTCTGTTTACAACTTTATTTTTTTTTTTTTTTTAGCTTTTTTGACAAACTTTTTCCTGTGCCAAGCTGAGCCGAATTCATTACCGATATAAACCGGTGATGGCACAGGAGAGCGCTCTTAACAGGGCCGAGGTCTTGATGGTTAATAAATCAGCCAGCGTTTTATTCGAGGATCTAAGATGGGTGGATGAATTTTACAAGAGTGCTGCTGTGGATTTTTAATAGAGTGGCGCAGGCCCTCGTGCTCTCCCTTGCTAATAGAAAAAGCCTTTTTTCCCCAACAGAGCCATTTAAACCCTGCTGTTCTGCGATCCCGGCCATAGGTGAAGGTCATTGGAGGAGGGTGCATGAATTTTACATACACCACGACAGCGCGAGGCTAACGCTTGACCTTTCCGGTGTGTCGACGGCCATTCAGGCGACTCCTTGAAATTGCAGATCGCTGATCGTTCGCCTTAATGCGCGGTGATTCAATTAAAGTCCCAGGCTTTGACCCTGGCCATATCAAAAGCCTGCCATTTCTGGCTTGGCATTGTGGGAAAGCAACAGCAACAGTCTAGCCTGCCGTGGGAGACATCTGTAGATCTTCATGAGAAACCTACATGAAACGTGCTTACTTACTCTGTCAGCACTGCCTAATGTGCAGTACCAGTCGAAAGTTTGGGCACACCTGGCTGAATGTGTGCTGATCATCATCTTATCCAACATCTGATCCAACGGCGGATGGATCAAGTCCTTAGCCTCCTGGTGTCTGAAGCATTGCTAGCGCTAAGCGGAGCTGTCGTGGACAAAGCCCCAGTGTAACCGTGGCTTGACGATGCAACTGGTCAAGTGAGCAATAGGACACAACAATGGTAAAAGGTCCAGGTTTCTAGGGGTTAATGACACAAGTCTGATATTTAGTCTTACAGCCCCCCTCCCCCTTACTTCTGTTTGCCTTCACCTGGGTGAGAACCTCTGCAATCAATAAAGAAATCGAAAAAAGCAAAAGGAGTCATCATCCTCGTCACGTCGCGGCCCATTCATCAGCCGGAGCTGTCAGTGTCGATCCATCAGCCGCTGTTCGCTTCCTGTAAAGTAATCCAGCCTGGCGGGGAGCGGCAAACGCTGGCCGCTGTCAGAGCGAGGGATGGGGTGGAGAGGGAGGGAGGAGGGGGAGGTGGAGAGTAATTTGTTTTTCTGCCACATAAGCTTTAATCTGAAAATGATATTATGAATGTTTCTAGGGTGCTGGCGAACTCTCCTGGATGGCCTGCCCTGAATGCCAAGGTTTGTACAGCGGCGAGTTGGCCAGAAGCGTGGTGGCGTACGGTGTGCTGTGAAACGGCAGGAAAGGGCGAGAGAGTCTCACTATGAGGGTTCTCTCCCATGGTTAATAGATCTGAGCGCTGCCAAGCCCTTTTTGGGAAACCAGGCCTGCAAACAGTTCGGTAAGGTCATTCGGTTTCCTGGCTGAGGCAGCTCGATTTAAGCCGTATGAAGTGCTCCGTAATGAGCTGATGAGTTGAGTCAAGTGTGCTAGGACGGAAAAAACAATCAACCGGGTGGCTGAATCCCAAATATCTCCCCACTGGACATGCAGCGCACCATCTGATTACGAGCTATTCTTTCAGGAACCTACAGAAGACCTTCAGGAATTCCAGTTTCTCTCATCTGACTCTGCCATTAAATCATTAGCCAAAGAATCATCCTGTGTTGCCCAGTGGAAGATGGGTTCTCATTTGAGTCACGGTTACTCTCGGTAAGCCTTCCTCACGCTCTTAGGGTGGTTCTCCTGTTGAGTTTGGGACTGTTTTGGTGGTTCCTCTTCATGCTCTTAGGGTGGTTCTCCTGTTGAGTTTGGGATTGTTTTGGTGGTTCCTCATCATGCTTCTAGGGTGGTTCTCCTGTTGAGTTTAGGATCGTTTTGGTGGTTAGGGTGGTTCTCCTGTTGAGTTTAGGATCGTTTTGGTGGTTCCTCCTCATGCTCTTAGGGTGGTTCTCCTGTTGAGTTTGGGATTGTTTTGGTGGTTCCTCCTCACGCTCTTAGGGTGGTTCTCCTTTTGACTTTGGAGTTCCTCTTAGAGATTCATCCTCATGCTCTTTGGAACTTGGTTCCCCTCAGTGGTTCTTCTTCAAACTCTCAGGACGTTTTTTTCTATTGATTCTTGGATCTACTCAGTGGTTCTTCCTCAAACTCTCAGGAAGTTTTTTCTATTGATTCTTGGATCTACTCAGTGGTTCTTCCTCAAACTCTCAGGACGTTTTTTTCTATTGATTCTTGGATCTACTCAGTGGTTCTTCCTCAAACTCTCAGGAAGTTTTTTCTATTGATTCTTGGATCTACTCAGTGGTTCTTCCTCAACCTCTCAGGAAGTTTTTTCTATTGATTTTTGGATCTACTCAGTGGTTCTTCCTCAAATTCTCAGAACGTTTCTTCTATTGATTCTTGGATCTGCTCAGTGGTTCTTCCTCAAACTCTCAGTTTTCCCTGCCAGTACCTTCCTCGGTGACATTTTTTAAGGACTCCCACATTAACAAATTTAACCAACAGTTTGCTGGAACCTGTTAGTCAGGATTCTAAATGTTCTTCCTCTGTTCCATTAAAGTCCCTCACAATTAGCACCTAAATGCTTTTGTGAGTTTTGCCTTGCTGTTAGTTTTGCCTTGCTGTTACACCTCTCACTCTGGAATAAATAGGACACAAACAAACCTCAGTTTCTGCACTCTTAAAGAAATGTAAAAAAGGTGCCACCAAGGGTTGAACATCCTTGTAAAAGACTTGAAGAACCTTCTGTACCAGTTTAAGGGCTCTTTCAAGAAACTGCACATTTTGTAGAGATTTTATGACCCTCATACGTCTCATACAAAACAATTCTTTGAAGATCCTTCCATTGAAAGCTCCTTCAGGAAACAAAATGCAGTTCATTCCACAGGAATCTCAGTACTAACCAGCAGTATCTGGACCCTCTTTTATTTAAGCGAAGGTGTTTTTGTTTTTTTTAGGAGTTTAGGAGTTACTGTTTCAATGCAGTATCGATATTTTAACTCGAGAGTACTTTTGGCCTCCTATATGCGCCTCTAGAAACGACCCACAAATCTGGAAATCCTTAACGAGCCATTGAGGAGCAACTTCTAAAAGCAAATTGTCGAGCTGCTCTTGGAGAGGGAGTTAACTGTGCCAGTCTAGCTTTTCACAGTCAGCAAAAAAAAAAGAGATGGAAATCAAAACAAGAGGCCGCAGGGAAAACTGACAAGCATGAATAAATAAATAAAGGAGCGCACCTCACCAACCCTCATACCGCCCCCCCCCTTTTTAATTCGCCCCTGAGATGCTAAATCAAGCAGCTCACCGTTGATAAAAAAAGGAAGAAAACCTCCCTGCATGTTTTCTTCCCTAATTGTCTAAGGAGAGCGGCAAGCAGTAATGTCTTAATTACGCAACTCAGAGATATCTTAAAGCTCATTATGTGCTACTGTATGGGTCTTAATGAGGCGCTTAAGTAAACAAATTATACGTACAAAGTTAAAGCAAGGTGAAACTGTTTGGCGAAGAAGGTTCTGGAGATTTCCCAAGTACTGTTTGCTTGCTGTTACCTCAGAATCATCTTCACCTATCATGGCTTCATCTGTCCCCAGATCATCCCCAACTAATCCCAAAAGTACTGGATGAAGTACCATCTATCATTCCAGAGCACACAGTTCCAATGCTCCACAGCTCAACGCTGGGGGGGCTTTACACCCCTCTAGTCCAGGCCTGGCATTAGGGGACATGACTGGGGACCCGAGCATGACAGCATGCCACATCGCAGAAGTCTGAAAAGAGGTAGTGGCTGGTTTTGCATGTATCAGTCCCTACCCTCCTAGTGTCGGGAGCATTGCTAGTGCTAGGGGACCTATACTGCCATTCAAAGCACGCTACACATTCCTCCTCATCTGGCTGGTGTCTCACATTAATAAAAAAAAATACTAAACCCTGTGGACCCCTATGGACTGTCCCTCTAAAGATCCGTGTTACATTTCAACCACATCACTGTTGTGTCAATATTACGATACACAAGCCCATTTTGATGAGCCAGAGAGCTGCTGTGAGTGAACTGGCTGCGGCTGGGAGTGGAAGAGCAGCTGCAGGTTTACTGTTACGACAGAGATGCTGCTCAGCCTGTAAATTAAACAGCGCGGGCTGCGGGACACTCTGTATGATTGACTCAATGATCGTGAAAGTTAACGGAGCAGGAGACTGGCTGGAGACAGAAGAAGTGCACTCGGGATGCGGAAGCTTCCCTTTGTTTTTATCCCCCCTTCTCCGCGCCAGTAGAATTCTAGACGGGAACATGCTGACGGAATTGGCCTTCGTGTTTCTTCAGCACGTCGTTTACTGTAGGTTTGTTTAATAACAGTCTGTGAATATCCAATCAATGCAACTTCATTATCACGTGCAATGATGTAGAGTCCAACAGCATCAATGCCAAGGCCTGGACCAAAGGATTTACGCTTTATGGCAAACCCCTACCTTGTGCTTCCACTCACTGACCTTGCTGTGCTTGAAATGCCAGATACTGCTGAAACCATCAGACACTGCTGAAATCTCCTGTTACTGTTAGAACCACCAGACACTGCTGAAATCTCCTGTTACTGTTAGAACCATCAGACACTGCTGAAATCTCCACTTACTGTTAGAACCATCAGACACTGCTGAAATCTCCTGTTACTGTTACAACCATCAGACACTGCTGAAATCTCCACTTACTTTTAGAACCATCAGACACTGCTGAAATCTCCACTTACTGTTAGAACCATCAGACACTGCTGAAATCTCCACTTACTGTTAGAACCATCAGACACTGCTGAAATCTCCTGTTACTGTTAGAACCATCAGACACTGCTGAAATCTCCACTTACTGTTACAACAATCAGACACTGCTGAATTCTCCACTTACTTTTAGAACCATAAGACACTGCTGAAATCTCCACTTACTTTTAAAACGATCAGACACCTCTGGAACAATCAGACACCTCTGGAATAATCAGACACCTCTGGAACAATCAGACACCTCTGGAATAATCAGACACCTCTGGAACAATCAGACACCTCTGGAACAATCAGACACTGCTGGAGCTGTGGTACATATAACGTAAGACACTACTGGACCCATTAAACACCTATAGAACCGTAAGACCCAGTTTGAACCATCAGCCAACTCTGGAGCCGTCAGACACTGCTGGATCTGTCAGACATTACTGGACCCATCAGCCACCTCTGGAACCGTAAGACACTGCTGGCACCACCAGACACAGCTGGCACCGCAAGTCACCGCTGGCACCGCAAGTCACCGCTGGCACCGTAAGACACCGCTGCAACGGTCAGACTCCTCTGGAACAGTTACGACACTGTTGAAACCATCAAACACTGGGGGAACCATCAGACATTGCTGGACCCTTCATACACCTCTGGAACAGTCAGACACTGCATTTACCAAACTCCTTTGAGCTGACGGCACAGGTTGTGGCACGATTCTCATTTTCACCTGAAACCTGGCCGCCCCAAAACAACATCCCTGACACAGCCACTGCTTCAACAGTTCAGGTGAAACGGAAATGATCATCATCGCGTTCCCCGAATCAGCTCGGAGCCCATCAATGAGAGCTGCATTTTCATTCCAGCAATCTTACTCTATACCTCTGTTTATTGTTTTAAACGAACAGCCATTAGGGATCTTTAGCGTGAAGCAGCATAAGGCTCATAAGGAAAGGCTGTTTGCTCCAAGGCAGTTAGCGCTGGGTATCAAATATGAGCGACTTCCAGAGTGTTCCTCGTCGAACAGTGCCGCAATTTCACATTTACCATTTCCATTTAAATGAGCATGTTTGTTTGTTGACGTCGAGCTTTGCCTATTAATGCTTCAAGCCCCTCTGTATTCTCCAATCACTCTGACATCTGCTATATTGAAAAAGCTGCCCGGGGAATGAATGAATGAACGAATGAGATGAAGCCTGTCCCGGCTTTTTTGGTTGTTTTTTTTTTTTTTTTTTTTTTTATGCAGCTTGGCCGAGGTCAAGTGAATGTCAAAAACGTTTAGCGTTTTCAATTTCGCCCTCGACGTACAGGCGCCTAATGAAAACCAATCCACGTCTATGCGTTCCCAGAGCCGGCTCAGATAATAAATGTCGCATTTTCGAAGCGTCCGTTCGGGAATGCGACATGACAGTGAATGCTAAGTGTCCCTCAATTGCTTTGCCAGCGGGCTCTGGGTGATTGGCCCAGTGCTTTCAGGGCTTTTTACGGTCCACCCGCACAGACACTATGCAGTCAGGTGCACAGTTATAGACTGCAGCCCATCAGATGACATGTACCATTCTGGGAAGGTGGCTTGTCCTCGCTGCACACAAGAAAGGAAGGCCTTTAATTATGAAGCTCTGCTGAAACCTCGCCCACCAGCTTACGTTACATACACTATGCGGACAAAAGTATTGGGACATCAAGAGCATCGCTGTGAGGATATGATCTGATTGCGTTTGGCGTCAAGAGTGTCCCCGAGGTCAGGATGTCGGATGATGATCGCGCCACTCCACCTCATTCATCCCCATCTCATCCCAAAAGTATTGGAGCGCCATTTATCGCTCCAGAGAACACAGTTCCACTGCTTTACAGCTGGGGGGGGTTGGTTGTGGGGTATGCTAAGCTGCAATTGTTGGGTCCTCAGTGGTTAGAGTGATGAGTTGATTGATCACAGGGTTGTGGGTTCGATACCAGGGTCCACTAAGCTGCCACTGTAGGGCCCTTGGTGGTTAAAGCACTGGGTTATTAATAACAAGGTTGTGGGTTCGATACCAGGGTCCACTAAGCTGCCACTGTAGGGCCCTTAGTGGTTAAAGCACTGGGTTATTAATAACAAGGTTGTGGGTTTGATCTCAGGGTCCACTAAGGTGCCACTGTTGGGCCCTCAGTGGTTAGAGTGCTAGGTTATAGATTACAGGGTTGTGGGTTTGATACCCAGGTCCACAAAGCTGCCACTGTGGATTTGGGTTTCACTGGTTTGTGGGTTCGGTACCCAGGCATACTAAGCTGCTTAGTGAACCCAGGTATCACAGGGTTGTAGGTTCGATGCTTGGGTATGCTATGATGCTAGTGTTTCTCAGTGGTTAGAGTGCTGGATTACTGAACACAGGGTTGTGGGTTCGATACCATGGTCTACTAAACTGCCACTGTAGGGCCATTGGTGGTTAAAGCAAAAGTGGGTTCAGTACCCAGGTATACTAAGCTGCTTAGTGAACCCGGGTATCACAGGGTTGTAGGTTCGATGCTTGGATATGCAATGATGCTAGTGTTGGTCCTCAGTGGTTAGAGTGCTGGATTACTGAACACAGGGTTTTAGGTTCGATAACCAGGTCTGCTAAGCTGCCATTCCTGGGTCATCAGTGATCTTGATTTCTGCCACTGTTGTACCCTCGCTGCTCAGGGGGGTTCTAGCCAGCTCTAGTGTGTCCATGTGATCCCAGCCTTCCAAGCTCTGGTCATAGCCCTCAGTTCGAGCCCTAATTACAGGGCTTACAAACCCTGAGAAGGAGACTTCTGAGGCCGTGATCACACAAAAAGTCTAATCTAAGCACAATTTTAGCACAACTGAAGTTTTTTTTTAATAAGCTAAATCACTTTAAGTAGGTATTTTACAGTCACTCAGCTTCGGGGAGCTCATTTAAAGGATTTACAGGTGACACGTTTTAAGTTGGCATTTTTAACAGTTTCCACTTTTTATAGGGCTTTACGGCCGCGGCAGAGGTAGTAGAGGTAGTGGGATAAAGGTGATGGAAAAAGTGAGGTGTGTGTGTTCATGTGTGCAAGCAAGCGACAAAAGAGGACCACAGGAGTATGTCAGCACTCGTGGCATTGGCTTATGTTATTTCATTTGCAACTAATTTCAATTTTGACCACACCGCTGACCTGCAGCCGGCGACGGATAAGCCTAAACACAGCAAATCCCAGCCGCTCGAGAGATTAGCGAAGCTGCCGACGGCCACATTCAAAGCCTTCCGCTTAACAAGGTGCCCCGCAGGCCCTGTCGGATCAGAAAGGAAATTCTCCCAGACGCTGGGAAGCGCCAGAGACGCTACAGTAAAAACAAACACCTCTAATAATTTGCGGAAATGCTAATCAGTCGCATAAGTAGGAGAAAAGCTTCGCAAACAATCAAATGAAAGCGAGCTTTCAGGTCTGGTTGGCGGCGACAAGAAGCCGAGAGAACTCTTCTGCAAGTCAACTTCTGGAAGAAAAGGCCGCCGCCTCCAAAGTTTGTTTTCCGTCATCTTCTGGATGGCAGCACCACGCTAGCGATAATCGAGGCGCGCTGAATTCGTAATGGGACTAATTACACAGGAAACCTGCTCAGGGATATGCTGCAAACGGCAGCCTCTGCTCATTGTTTAGCTTTGGTTTCTCGTCAGTCATCCAAGTGCTCCAAGAAAGCTTTTGAGGGGTAACAGCAGATTCATAAAGTAATCCTGATGAAATCGCAGAAGATCAGACTGATGGGGCTGTTAATGCTTCCATATTCAGCTCTATGGCCCTGGACCTAAGCTAACACTCTAACCACAAGCTAATACAGTACATGTGAACTTATACATTAGCTGTGAGCCAAGCTAAAACTCTAACCACAAGCTAATACAGTACATGTGAACTTATACATTAGCTGTGAGCCAAGCTAACACTCTAACCACAAGCTAATACAGTACATGTGAACTAATACATTAGCTGTGAGCTAAGACCCTGGACCTAAGCTAAAACTCTAACCACAAGCTAATACAGTACATGTGAACTTATACATTAGCTGTGAGCCAAGCTAACACTCTAACCACAAGCTAATACAGTACATGTGAACTAATACATTAGCTGTGAGCTAAGACCCTGGACCTAAGCTAAAACTCTAACCACAAGCTAATACAGTACATGTGAACTTATACATTAGCTGTGAGCCAAGCTAACACTCTAACCACAAGCTAATACAGTACATATGAACTAATACATTAGCTGTGAGCTAAGACCCTGGACCTAAGCTAAAACTCTAACCACAAGCTAATACAGTACACATGAACTAATACATTAGCTGTGAGCTAAGGGACTGGACCTAAGCTAACACTCTAACCACAAGCTAATACAGTACATGTGACCTAATACATTAGCTGTGAGCTAAGACCCTGGACCTAAGCTAACACTCTAACCACAAGCTAATACAGTACATATGAACTAATACATTAGCTGTGAGCTAAGACCCTGGACCTAAGCTAACACTCTAACCACAAGCTAATACAGTACATATGAACTTATACATTAGCTGTGAGCTAAGACCCTGGACCTAAGCTAACACTCTAGCTACAAGCTAATACAGTACATGTGAACTTATACATTAGCTGTGAGCTAAGACCCTGGACCTAAGCTAACACTCTTACCACGAGCTAATACAGTACATGTGACCTAATACATTAGCTGTGAGCTAAGACCCTGGACCTAAGCTAACACTCTAACCACAAGCTAATACAGTACATATGAACTAATACATTAGCTGTGAGCTAAGGGACTGGACCTAAGCTAACACTCTTACCACAAGCTAATACAGTACATGTGAACTAATACGTTAGCAGTGAGCTAAGACCCTGGACCTAAGCTAACACTCTAACCACAAGCTAATACAGTACATATGAACTAATACATTAGCTGTGAGCTTAGACCCTGGACCTAAGCTAACACTCTAGCTACAAGCTAATACAGTACATGTGACCTAATACATTAGCTGTGAGCTAAGACCCTGGACCTAAGCTAACACTCTAGCTACAAGCTAATACAGTACATGTGAACTTATACATTAGCTGTGAGCTAAGGCCCTGAACCTAAGCTAACACTCTAACCACAAGCTAATACAGTACATGTGAACTAATACATTAGCTGTGAGCTAAGGCCCTAGACCTAAGCTAACACACTAATGCCGTAACAGTGGGCTAAGGCCTTAGCCTTATGTGCAAGCTAATGTGCTAGCATGCATTACACAAGCTAATGCAGTAAACGGGAATGGCCAAACCATGAGCTAAGGTCGTAGCCCAACGCCAAACTCGCTAAATGATCCTCTGTGGTGTTACATATTGTTGCTATTTATTATTCATATGAAATCCCAGCATGCTTCTGATGATGAGTGTGTTTCATTTCACTCAGGTTGATTATTTCGGCGGCTGTGGTACAGTGGGCGCCGCTCGCCGCCTCATGCTTCCTCTGATAAATTTACACAGTTTCCAGTCGCTCCTTTTGATGTCATCTGGGCCCACAAGAGGACTGTCAGTTTAATTAGATCAACTCTATCTGTCGCCTCTAATTAACGTCCCTCACCGAGGCGGCCGAGGCGAGGGAAGCGTGCTTGTTGGTGTAAAATCAAACAGGAAACAGGTGTTTTGCTAATTAATATTCCGAATATAACGAATGACCCGCGCTGTTTGTTAATGAATCGATACAGCCCAGGCATCTGCCTCCCCGCGAGAGTACGTGAGTGCGGAAAGCGCCTCTACGCCTGCGGTGAAAAAAACAAACGTTCCTCAGATGTGCCGAGATCTGATCGTTAAAGGTTAGGTTCTCCGTTTCTCATTTTTGCAGCTTCGCAAGATTTGCGGTTGCGGACGGGCCGAGCTTCCCGCTCTGCGGCATTCAAAACTTAGCGGATGCTGGAATCTGCTATTGGGTTATTTCCACTCTGATTGGTAGTTTTTGGTAATTAGCTGCTGGGTTAGAATCTGTTGCTGGGTTATTTTCACTGTGATTGGTAGTTTTTGGTAATTAGCTGCTGGATTAGAATCTGTTGTTGGGTTATTTCCACTGTGATTGGTAGTTTTTGGTAATTAGCTGCTGGGTTAGAATCTGCTGTTGGGTTATTTCCACTGTGATTGGTAGTTTTTGGTAATTAGCTGCTGGGTTAGAATCTGTTGCTGGGTTATTTTCACTGTGATTGGTAGTTTTTGGTAATTAGCTGCTGGGTTAGAATCTGCTATTGGGTTATTTCCACTCTGATTGGTAGTTTTTGGTAATTAGCTGCTGGGTTAGAATCTGTTGCTGGGTTATTTTCACTGTGATTGGTAGTTTTTGGTAATTAGCTGCTGGGTTAGAATCTGCTGTTGGGTTATTTCCACTGTGGTAGTTTTTGGTAATTAGCTGCTGGGTTAGAATCTGCTATTGGGTTATTTCCACTGTGATTGGTAATTTTGGTAATTAGCTGCTGGGTTAGAATCTGTTGCTGGGTTATTTCCACTCTGATTGGTAGTTTTTGGTAATTAGCTGCTGGGTTAGAATCTGTTGCTGGGTTATTTCCACTCTGATTGGTAGTTTTGGTAATTAGCTGCTGGGTTAGAATCTGTTGCTGGGTTATTTCCACTGTGATTGGTAGTTTTTGGTAATTAGCTGCTGGGTTAGAATCTGCTGTTGGGTTATTTCCACTCTGATTGGTAGTTTTGGTAATTAGCTGCTGGGTTAGAATCTGTTGTTGGGTTATTTCCACTGTGATTGGTAGTTTTTGGTAATTAGCTGCTGGGTTAGAATCTGTTGCTGGGTTATTTTCACTGTGATTGGTAGTTTTTGGTAATTAGCTGCTGGGTTAGAATCTGCTATTGGGTTATTTCCACTCTGATTGGTAGTTTTTGGTAATTAGCTGCTGGGTTAGAATCTGTTGCTGGGTTATTTTCACTGTGATTGGTAGTTTTTGGTAATTAGCTGCTGGGTTAGAATCTGCTGTTGGGTTATTTCCACTGTGGTAGTTTTTGGTAATTAGCTGCTGGGTTAGAATCTGCTATTGGGTTATTTCCACTGTGATTGGTAATTTTGGTAATTAGCTGCTGGGTTAGAATCTGTTGCTGGGTTATTTCAAATGTGATTGGTAGTTTTGGTAATTAGCTGCTGGGTTAGAATCTGCTATTGGGTTATTTCCACTGTGATTGGTAGTTTTGGTAATTAGCTGCTGGGTTAGAATCTGTTGCTGGGTTATTTCCACTGTGATTGGTAGTTTTTGGTAATTAGCTGCTGGGTTAGAATCTGCTGTTGGGTTATTTCCACTGTGATTGGTAGTTTTTGGTAATTAGCTGCTGGGTTAGAATCTGTTGCTGGGTTATTTCCACTGTGATTGGTAGTTGTTGGTAATTAGCTGCTGGGTTAGAATCTGTTGCTGGGTTATTTTCACTATGATTGGTAGTTTTTGGTAATTAGCTGCTGGGTTAGAATCTGTTGCTGGGTTATTTCCACTGTGATTGGTAGTTTTTGGTAATTAGCTGCTGGGTTAGAATCTGCTGTTGGGTTATTTCCACTGTGATTGGTAGTTTTTGGTAATTAGCTGCTGGGTTAGAATCTGTTGCTGGGTTATTTTCACTATGATTGGTAGTTTTTGGTAATTAGCTGCTGGGTTAGAATCTGTTGCTGGGTTATTTCCACTGTGATTGGTAGTTTTTGGTAATTAGCTGCTGGGTTAGAATCTGTTGCTGGGATATTTCCACTATGATTGGTAGTTTTTGGTAATTAGCTGCTGGGTTAGAATCTGTTGTTGGGTTATTTCCACTGTGATTGGTAGTTTTTGGTAATTAGCTGCTGGGTTAGAATCTGTTGTTGGGTTATTTCCACTGTGATTGGTAGTTTTTGGTAATTAGCTGCTGGATTAGAATCTGTTGCTGGGTTATTTCCACTGTGATTGGTAGTTTTTGGTAATTAGCTGCTTGGTTAGAATCTGCTGTTGGGTTATTTCAACTGTGATTGGTAGTTTTTGGTAATTAGCTGCTGAGTTAGAATCTGCTGTTGGGTTATTTCCACTGTGATTGGTAGTTTTTGGTAATTAGCTGCTGGGTTAGAATCTGTTGCTGGGTTATTCCTGCTGTGATTGGTAGTTTTTGGTAATTAGCTGCTGGGTTAGAATCTGTTGCTGGGTTATTCCTGCTGTGATTGGTAGTTTTTGGTAATTAGCTGCTGGGTTAGAATCTGTTGCTGGGTTATTCCTGCTGTGGTTGGTAGTTTTTGGTAATTAGCTGCTGGGTTAGAATCTGTTGCTGGGTTATT
The DNA here is from genome assembly GCF_030463535.1 of Salminus brasiliensis. Classification (NCBI taxonomy): domain Eukaryota; kingdom Metazoa; phylum Chordata; class Actinopteri; order Characiformes; family Bryconidae; genus Salminus; species Salminus brasiliensis. The sequence goes on from NC_132897.1 coordinate 33,431,442, forward strand.
TCCACTAGGATTGGTAGTTTTTGGTAATTAGCTGCTGGGTTAGAATCTGTTGCTGGGTTATTCCTGCTGTGATTGGTAGTTTTTGGTAATTAGCTGCTGGGTTAGAATCTGTTGCTGGGTTATTCCTGCTGTGATTGGTAGTTCTCGCACACATAGAGAGACAGCAGTTGTGGTATCTTTGACACCCAGCCACAGATGGCTATGGCATGACCATCAAACATGCCAATTCAATAAATTCATATTCAATAAATTCATATTCAATAAATTCATATTCAATAAATATAGTCAAAGAAGACTCAGGAAATAGCTGCTCATGAGGTTGTCTACTGGCGCGTGCTGACCGCTGTATGACTGTCATATAAGAGCCATCTGGGGAGTCGTCATAAATCCAGGTCAGCGCAGATATGGCCTGTGACGGAGGAGCGAGATTATCATAAATATATCTGTGATCATACTGAAGGACGAAATCAGCTGCATGCAGAGACAGGATGTGTGAAACAGACCTTACTCACATCCAGTGGTGGTGCCATGATTGGGCCCAGTGGGCCTAGGCATCAGCCAATCAAAATCCCAATTTAACCCATAACCGTAGCTGTGAGGTGTTTGCTAAGCGCCGCTCCCTCCTGAGTCACCGACACACTCTCGAACACCCAGCTACAGTTTCCAGCGCTAAATCAAGGAGCTTCTCACTGTGCAGTAATGGGAATTTAAACTACTGCATTAGCCGCAATACTGTCGGTAGATTGGAGAGCACTGCGTGGGACACGGCGTATTCCAGAGAAATGTTTCCTCTTACCCAGGATGTGGCACTTCAACCAAGACATGTTTGGTGGCCAAATTTCGTTGAGTCTTGAATTTAGCTTTGCAGATGCGAGGCTAATGTTGCTACACTGTCAATCCGGGCAAATTCTCAAAACATTTAGCTCTTCATTACGTCAAGTGGCTCAGACTTGTCGCTACACTGGAGGGATTTGGAGGATCCCTTGAGTGGTGCCGTAGAAGAACTAGAAGAAGGTTCTTTAGACCTTTAAAAGGTCTCAAGTTTTTGGTAATTAGCTGCTGAGTTAGCATCTGCTGTTGGGTTATTTTCGCTGTGATTGGTAGTTTTGGTAATTAGCTGCTGAGTTAGCATCTGCTGTTGGGTTATTTTCGCTGTGATTGGTAGTTTTGGTAATTAGCTGCTGGGTTAGAATCTGCTGTTGGGTTATTCCTGCTGTGAATGGTAGTTTTTGGTAATTAGCTGCTGGGTTAGAATCTGTTGCTGGGTTATTTCCACTGTGATTGGTAGTTTTTGGTAATTAGCTGCTGGGTTAGAATCTGCTGTTGGGTTATTCCAACTGTAATTGGTAGTTTTTGGTAATTAGCTGCTAAGTTAGCATTTGCTGTTGGGTTATTCCTGCTGTGATTGGTAGTTTTTGGTAATTAGCTGCTGAGTTAGCATTTGCTGTTGGGTTATTCCTGCTGTGATTGGTAGTTTTTGGTAATTAGCTGCTAAGTTAGCATTTGCTGTTGGGTTATTCCTGCTGTGATTGGTAGTTTTTGGTAATTAGCTGCTGAGTTAGCATCTGCTGTTGGGTTATTTCCACTGTGATTGTTTCTTTTGTTTTTGGTAATTAGCTGCTGGGTTAGAATCTGTTGCTGGGTTATTTCCACTGTGATTGGTAGTTCTTGCACACATAGAGAAATAGGTGGTATCTTGGACACCCAGCCACAGATGGCTATGACCATTGATATTAAAGGATTTGTTCAGTTATAGCTGCTTTCCAGTGGGAGGGCAGTACCTATAATTTAATTTAATTTAATTTAATTTAATTTACTTGCCTTGCCTCACACTTCACCTCCCTTCCATGTCTTTTATTTTAAAGACGTTCAAACATTGTTTGTGCCAACAAGCACCTTCTTAGTCCACCTTTCAGCACAGGAGCTGAAGCGTGTTAGACTCTGCTCGTCCCTTTTTTTTTTGGTGTAAAACAAACCGCTAAAGCTCTAAAGTTAGAGGTGTGAGCAACGGTACTGCAGAACACAACGCAATTAAACAAGAAAAAGAATTAGGAGCCAAGTGTGAAGGACACGTGTGGAAGTGAAGATTACTTTTCTTCAGCGGAAGTAAAAGCAGAACAAAAAACCCTCCATGAAAACTGCCCTCGAGTACACGGGACTACTTACTACCAATTTCTGATGAAACATTTGGCTGCTTCCAAAACAGTAGTGCATAATCACTGCCTCTGTCTTTTTACGAACTCTTGATGAAACCACACACTCTGAGAACATTCACGCTGTAATTTACTTGCCGTTTCCATGACTAATTTCTAAGGTGTTCGAGTTGCCCTGTGTCTCAAATCAAGAGCTTTTGTAAATGTACTAGCCATATTAAGCAAGTGTAATGGGAATAGTATAGGGACAGCAGGCCTGTATTTAAAGCATCTCGGAAAGCAACTGGTGTCGTGACGCATCCTAGCCCCTCTGACGGCTTTGATCTTACAGAACCCAAAACAACTGCTTACTAGGACGTATTTAATGCTGTACTTTATTAAGTGTTAATATATTAGAGTATTGTACCAACTCACACTGTGGTAGTAGCAGCACAAACCGCTAGAGGTTACACAGCCGAGCTCATTCCCCTCGACTGTATTAGCTAGCATGCTACTGGTTAGCCAGCCAAGCTGGCCCTCCCTTAACAGTGTGTTTAATCTAGTGGTGGTTGTTGTTGTTGTTTTTTTATCACTTTATTATTTTATTTGAATACCTTTATCTGCTGATCTTGCACATGGTCAAAAATGTATATTTCGCAAGTAATCACGTAATGGAAGTAATGACACTGTCAGGAGAGATGATGTAGGAACTAGCTCGATAGCAGCTAGCAAGTGCACGATAGGCAGCTTTACTTGATAGTATCAGCTTTATATGCCAGCGTAGCAACAACAATATTATATCATTGAACTTGAGCTAATATGTGATTCACATTTAATAAATAAAGTGAAATAGCGACGCTTTATGCAGATAAAAAACTTCTCAGTAATGATCAGTAAATATCTTTAAATATATTTTAATCTGGAATATAAATATGACAGCTGCATGAAAATGGGCGATTAATTACGTATGTGATTTAACCACTGCAACAGTCGGGGGGGATAGGATGTGTCACAACTGGGCTACTAATAAAAATGTAAACTTTCAGTCTAGCTCCGACCGAAGAACTTAGATTTCATTACCATCACATCTACAGTACACCTCTTACCCACCATCACATCTACAGTACACTCCTGACCCGCAGTCACATCTACAGTACACTCCTGACCCACCATTACATCTACAGTACACTCCTGACCCACCATCACATCTACAGTACACTCCTAACCACCATTACATCTACAGTACACTCCTGACCCACCATCATATCTACAGTGTGCTTCTGAACCTCATCAGATGTACAGCACACTCCTGACCCGCCATCACATCTACAGTATGCCTCTGACCCACCATCACATCTACAGTACACTCCTAACCACCATCACATCTACAGCACACTCCTAACCACCATCACATCTACAGCACACTCCTGACCCACCATCACATCTACAGTACACTCCTGACCAACCATCACATCTACAGTACGCTCCTGACCCATCATCACATCTGATCCACCCACCTCCTTACCCAACCATCACATCTACAGTACACTCCTAACCACCATCACATCTACAGTACGCTCCTGACCCACCATCACATCTACAGTACGCTCCTGACCCATCATCACATCCGATCCACCCACCTCCTTACCCAGCCATCACATCTACAGTACACTCCTAACCACCATCACATCTACAGTACGCTCCTGACCCACCATCACATCTACAGTACACTCCTGACCCACCATCACTTCTACAGTATGCCTCTGACCCACCATCACATCTACAGTACACTCCTAACCACCATCACATCTACAGTACACTCCTGATCCACCATCACATCTACAGCACACTTCTGACCCACCATCACATCTACAGTACACTCCTGACCCACCATCACATCTACAGTACACTCCTGACCCACCATCACATCTACAGCACACTTCTGACCCACCATCACATCTACAGTACACTCCTGACCCACCATCACATCTACAGCACACTTCTGACCCACCATCACATCTACAGTACACTCCTGACCCACCATCACATCTACAGCACACTTCTGACCCACCATCACATCTACAGTACACTCCTGACCCACCATCACATCTACAGCACACTTCTGACCCACCATCACATCTACAGTACACTCCTGACCCACCATCACATCTACAGCACACTCCTGACCCACCATCACATCTACAGCACACTTCTGACCCACCATCACATCTACAGTACACTCCTGACCCACCATCACATCTACAGCACACTTCTGACCCACCATCACATCTACAGTACACTCCTGACCCACCATCACATCTACAGCACACTTCTGACCCACCATCACATCTACAGTACACTCCTGACCCACCATCACATCTACAGTACACTCCTGACCCACCATCACATCTACAGTAGTCTCCTGACCCACCATCATATCTACAGTACACCTCTGACCCACCATCACATCTACAGTATACTCCTGACCCACAGTCACATCTACAGTACACTCCTAACCACCATCACATCTACAGTACACTCCTGATCCACCATCACATCTAGAGTACACCTCTGACCCACCATCACATCTACAGCACACTCCTAACCACCATCACATCTACAGCACACTCCTGACCCACCATCACATCTACAGTACACTCCTGACCAACCATCACATCTACAGTACGCTCCTGACCCATCATCACATCTGATCCACCCACCTCCTTACCCAACCATCACATCTACAGTACACTCCTAACCACCATCACATCTACAGTACGCTCCTGACCCACCATCACATCTACAGTACGCTCCTGACCCATCATCACATCTGATCCACCCACCTCCTTACCCAACCATCACATCTACAGTACACTCCTAACCACCATCACATCTACAGTACGCTCCTGACCCACCATCACATCTACAGTACACTCCTGACCCACCATCACTTCTACAGTATACTCCTGACCCACCATCACATCTACAGTACACTCCTAACCACCATCACATCTACAGTACGCTCCTGATCCACCATCACATCTACAGTATGCTCCTGACCCACCATCACATCTACAGTACACTCCTGACCCACCATCACTTCTACAGTATGCCTCTGACCCACCATCACATCTACAGTACACTCCTGACCCACCATCACATCTACAGCACACTTCTGACCCACCATCACATCTACAGTACACTCCTGACCCACCATCACATCTACAGTACACTCCTGTTTTTGTCCTTTATGGCCAGAAATGAAGACAAGCTGGAACAGTCTGGAACAGAGTTTTGCCATTTACAAGACATAGTATATAGTGTACAGAGCATAGGGAGCAGTGCCTAAATTGAGAGAGCTCTGCTCCTTCAGGCATTTGTTCTGATCTCCATTAGCTCTCCCACGGCACTTCTTTTATTTTACGGCGCAAAATGGGCAGGGCAGTGCCGGTCAATTTACATGCGATTCGGCTCTTGAAAAAAAAAAAAAAGAAGAAAAAAAAAACTGTGATTATATCTTTAATGGCGACTCGCAGAGCGTTGGTGATTTATCCAGCTTCAACTGGCCCACTAATTAAAATCCATACCCTTAATGAGCTTTTGGACCCCTTGTTGGTTAACATGATTACAGAAGATAAGAGCAGTAAATTGAGTTTCCTTTAATTAAGTCCAAGATTTACTCCCCCAGCCCAGCCCAGCCCAGCCTAACCCAAACCACCCACCTTTGCATTTGTTCTGCTTCAGGCTTCCTGTATTGACTCTGGTTTAGGTAATCATAACGTGTTCAGGTCATAAAGCCACATTTACGATCTCCTTTAAATAAGATCAAACCGTCCAAGTATTGAATTAAACATCTAAACACACTCAACCCTCATGTCTGAGGGTTCATGCTCATCCAGCGTTTCTTCTAAAAACAAGGGTAATAACAGGGGAATTTGCCTATTCTTTCCTTCTACTCTTCTGTTGTAAAAGCGTTGTAGATGTTGGAATATTGCTGTGAGGTGGGTTTGATTGCAGTCAGCCACACGAGAGCAACAGTGAGGTCTGGTGCTGATGTTGGAAGATTCGTTCTGATGCTCCATCTCATCTCTAAGGTATTGGAAGGAGCTTTATGACTCCAGAGAACTAAACAACCCAAAGACTAGGGGCTTTATACCCATACAGCCTATGTTTGACATAAGGTCTGGTGACCGCGCTCCGGCTGTTCCAGGGCGTTCGCATTCTTTGGCCAGAACAGCTTTGTCAGCAATGGTGGCCGCCGGTTCGTCCTACTTTACCTGGTTTGATCTAGTCTTTTTTCCATCCGTTAAGACACTCTGCCGACACGCTGCGAGCAATTGACCCTTGCCCCCTCTGAACCCTCCCTTTATGTGTCCGCATTAGTCTGACATTTGCGTTGGGTCGCTTGCTGATCACCTCCGCTATTTTCACAGCCCTCGGAATTTGAATTATCACATCATTGCCCCGACATTTCAAAAGCCCGGGGTGATGCGGTGCCGATCTCTGCGCAGTGGGTTTTAGCATTTGCTGCTCGTAGTGCAAGGCTGTGTCAGACGCTCGGCTGCTCGCCAATAGCTTTGCTTCTTATTTGGTGGCGATGTGCTGACAGTACAATATGCAGCTTCTAGAAGGATCACAGTTTATGTAGAGAAGTGTGGCTGGAGGGTTCAACACTTGAAAACAGCTGCCAGTAAATGCCTGCTTTTATACGAAGAATGACAGCCGTTTGAGTTTGTACAGTGTGGTGTGCACAGCTGGCTGATTACAGAACCTACCAGTCACCTTCATGTAACTTCTGCCTGGATTTATTTAGCACCTTGTGGTTCTGAGATCTTCCCCTGACTGGGATTGGACCTTATATCTGCCTTGTTTGTTCTGAGACTGGTTCTAATCACCACCTGGTTTATTCTGAAACATTGCTTTGACTGTGATTGGTCGAGAATAAAACCTAGTTTGTTCTAGGCCTTCCCCTACCTGTGATTAGTCCTGATCACTTGCTTATTCTGATATCCTTTCCCTGACTGTGATTTGTCCTGATTAGAATCAAGGTTCACTGATTGTGATTGGTTCAAATCCCTACCTCATTTGTTCTGAGACCTCTCCCCTAACTGTGATTGGTCCTGATTAGAATCAAGGTTCATTGACTGTGATTGGTTAAAATCCCTACCTCATTTGTTCTGAGACCTCTCCCCTAACTGTGATTGGTCCTGATTAGAATCAAGGTTCACTGACTGTGATTGGTTCAAATCACTACCTCATTTGTTCTGAGACCTCCCCCTGACTTTGATTGGTCCTGATTAATACCAGTTCGTTCTGAAGCCTCCCCCTGACTGTGATTGGTCCTGATTAGAACCTAGTTCGTTCTGAGACCCCCTGCTGACTGTGATTGGTTCAAATTACTACCTCATTTGTTCTGAGACCTCCCGCTGACTGTGATTGGTCCTGATTCATATCAGTTCGTTTTGAGACCTCCCCCTGACTGTGATTGGTCCTGATTAGAACCTAAGTTCACTGACTTTGATTGGTTCAAATCACTACCTCATTTGTTATGAGACCTCCCCCTGACTGTGATTGGTCCTGATTAATATCAGTTCTGACTGTGATTGGTTCAAATCTCCACCTCATTTGTTCAGAGATCCCACTGACTTTGATTGTTCCTGATTAGAACATAGTTTGTTTTAAGACCTCCCACTGACTTTGATTCATCCTGATTAGAACCTAGATTGTTCTGAGACCTCCCGCTGACTGTGATTGGTCCTGATTAGAATCCATTTCGTTCTGAGACCTCCCCCTGACTGTGATTGGTTCAAATCACTATCCCATTTGTTCCGAGACCTCCCACTTACTTTGATTGTCCCTGATTAGAACCTAGTTTGTTCTGAGACCTCCCGCTGACTGTGATTGGTCCCGATTAGAACCTAGGTTTAGGGACTGTGATTGGTTCAGATCCCCACCTTATTTGTCCTGAGACTTCCCCAAAACTGCGATTGGACCTGAAATAACGGCCTTGTTTGCTCCGAGACCTCCCACTGACTTGTAACTGGTTCTAATCACCACCTCATTTGTTCTAAGACCTTCCCCTGACCAGAACTGGCATGTTAAAGGCTATTAGACTCACTGGTCCTTAAATAAGTTTGCTAATGCTATTCAGAAAATGAATCTCATTATCAAGAAGTGAATTCGAACTATACATGTGTTGTCACAAGCACATTTGTGCACGTCGTTAGCAGTTAGACTCGGAGAGAAGAGCCATATGGACAGTGCAGTGGCATAAACAAGGCCCAGTGAGACATCTCCATGGATACCCAGAGTTTTTTTTTCCCCCTCCTTGACTTCTTTAAGGGACTGCAGACCAGCGGAGAGAGACAAACGGAGAACAATAACATGCCCTCAAACATATTATACCGCAGAGCCGTAATTGGCCAAGTAAATAACACATTTAAAGCTGCTGAGGAGCAGTTGGCCTGATAACGATCTTTATTCACGGGTCATTGTCCTCTGACGCTGTTGTGTGGGCAGCCTGTTACAGTGCTTCAGTGGAAGTCATTAAGTCGTTATTGTCTATAATAATAAGATAGTTTGAGAAGAACTTTACAGCAACTGTCAGGTATAAGGAAGACACACGGCCCATGAACCGTTTGAGGACACCAAGGACTAAAGGTGTTTCAAAATGTGCTTTTAACAATAATTTGGCGAACTGTCAAAGCGTTATTAATGGAATCTGCTCTTCATACCCAAGAAGACACTTCGTGGTGAAGGCGAAGCTGAGTGCTGAAGCTAAATATACCCAAATGATTAGCAAAAGCCTGCTCTACGCTAACAAAATCTTTGCTCCTTAACGCCTCAAATGGAACATTAAGACTTTAGCTCTTCAGCGAGCTTGAGACGCTGTGCCTGGTCGACGGCGCAGATTTTGACCTCGGCCAGCTGGTCAGCAAGGTAGGATGCACTTTGCTTCCCTTCCACTCCAGCTCTAGGGCCGGCACGGTCTTCTGGAGGAAAGGGCATCCTCTGGGTCATAGAGCAACGGCTCCTTCTTCTACATCACACCGTTGGCGTTTCCATAATGCATAACCTGCAGGGCTTCGCTACACTTCTTCCACCCAGCACCATTCCTGTATTTGTACAAGCTCCCGGTGCTCTGGGGAGGTGGAAGGAAGGCAGCTGCTTCTTATTAATGCTGCTGCAGATCACAACGGCAAGGGAGCTTGTTGAAAATGCGCGGTATATACAATGCGTGCAGTTGTACAAAGCAAGGCAAGTCTTGCTAAAGATGCAACACAGGCTCTCGAGAGGTAAGGTACGGAGGGTAGGTTTATCGATCACATGGTTCTTAAAAAATGTCATACCAAGGAATCGTTCTTGGCTCTTGCAGTTGGAATGCATTCTTTGGGATGGAGAGAAAGACAGCACACCTTATAGGTAGGGGTTTCTAATAAAGTGGCCAGTACGTGGAAAAATCACTAGGTGGGTGTTTCCAAGTGGCCAGTAAGTGGGAGAAGCACAAGGTAGGGGTTTCTAATAAACTGACCAGTAAGTGGAAAAATCACTAAGTGGGTGTTTCCATTAAAGTGGCCAGTGAGTGGAAAAATCACTAGGTGGGTGTTTCTAATAAAGTGGCCAGTGAGTGGAAGAAGCACAAGGTAGGGGGTTTCTAATAAAGTGGCCAGTAAGTGGGAGAAGCACAAGGTAGGGGGTTTCTAATAAAGTGGTCAGTAAGTGGAAGAAGCACAAGGTAGGTGTTTCTGATAAAGTGGCCAGTGAGTGGAAGAATCACTTGGTGGGTGTTTCTAATAAAGTGGCCAGTGAGTGGAAGAAGCACAAGGTAGGGGTTTCTAATAAAGTGGCCAGTGAGTGGAAGTATAACGTGGAGGTTTGTAATACAGTGATCAGAGGATGTAGATAAGGCGCGTATCTATTAGTATGAGCGGTGCAGTCGTGGTGTAGCGGTGCTTGTTCTCAGAGTACCTTGGAGAGGTGTTCGTTTTATTATTTTGAGGGAGAGCAGGGGGAGTTCAAATTGAAAGGCTGTTGAATTTAATTGAGGCGGAAATTCTTTCATTAGCGCCTCTGCCCTCTCCGATGTAATTCAAACACTAAAGTAATCAAACAGCACAATTGTGAGAGACACAGCCACCACTCACGCTCATGTTCCGAATGCTGGAGCGGAAGAGTCGGGAGCAGCCGGCACTGGGGTGGAGGATAAAGGAGGATTTGGCAGGGGCTCGGAGGAGTGCAAACAGAGATGGCACTTAAAGCCGGCGGCTCCCGAAAGAGCACATTCTCTTTGGATCTGCTTTACCTACGCGGGCGTCGGCGGCGAACTGACAGCCAGAAACAGCAGGACGACAGGCCTTTCAAGTCCGCTTGAAGGAGAAGCAATAAAGGCTTCTAAAGAGAGCCATCTGTCCGAATAGCCACGCACCGCCTTGTTGTTTCTTTAGACCGAGCGTTGTCTATTAGCAAGCAACCGAAACGAGTGCACGCTGCTGTGGACGAATGTTTGGAAGCGGCACCGAAAGTTTCAGAGTATCCCGACAGACACATCTGCAGTGCGTAATATCAGGCAGATAAGCTTCAGGGCAACGTTCAAGTTTCCTCTCTTTCCTGAACTGCTAGATCTGCTAGACTCTAGTCCCTAGAGTTATTCCCGAAGGGAAGAGGGGTCACCAACAGAGAACAGCCAGACGGCCGTTAAAACGTGCACAGATGCAAATGGACTGATTCGTCGCCGTCAGAACGACGTGTAGCAAGAGTAGCAACGGTATCGCCTCGGTTCTCTAGGCCGCGGGGACGCGTAGCGGGTCAAACGTAGCTAAGCTGTAAGTCGCAGTGGGAGTGAACGGGGACGCATCACTGACGTGGTTTTTGACTTTGGCTTTTCCTGTCTTTCAGGTCCCCCGAAGCCCGAAGTCAGATCTGTCCATGCCGAGGAGCTGGGGGACATTCAAGGCACCCAGCTAACAGAAACACTGTTCTGTTGCTGTTCTGTTATTGTCCGGTTTATGCCTCCTCCCCGGACCTGTCCTTTCATTTATTCCTTCAGAGTAACTCCCTCGAGTCTCCGGCTTCGTTGGCCTTGCAGCGCACACGGGAAGCGACGCGGCTGTGTGAGAGCAACATGTTGCGGTTATTGCTGAGTGATTACTCCTTTGAGTAATTCTGCCTGGCAGCTTGTCTGGACCTGAAGCCGTTCACATCGGCTCCATCCTTGATTGAACAAGAAATGAGCAAATCCAATCAAACGGGTCAGGACCCTCATCGAGCCGCCGCTGACCCGACCTCAGGTCCTCATCATGCTTTTCATCAAGCAGCGCGCTCCGGCGTACGCCCGCTGTCAGCACCAAACAAAAATACAGCATCATTAGTCAGGGCAGGAAAACACACACACACATACACACACAAGCCTCGAAACAACACCAGATTGGTGCTTAAGCATAACACCTCAAATCAGTTACGTCTACTGGAAGCGGTGTGGCAGCCACTTTATTGCAAACCCAAACACATACCACCACATCGGTGTTGCGGCTGTGCTGAGATCGGTCCACCATTCCAACGATACCTGGCAGACATGCTCCTTATTTGAAGGTTCTGGAGGTTCTTTACTTTAAACCTGGGGAGTGGGGGAACCTTCAAGAAACCTTCTTCTTCCAGAAATCTATTCTTGAAGGTTCCACCACAGTTTCAAACAGAAGATCCTCCAAAAGTTCCTCAAGGATCTTGTATAGAACACCTGAGACTCAAGATCTTGCTCCTGTTGAACAATGGAGTAGCTTGTGGACGCCGGTGGTTATTCATAATGTCCACATCCCAATTTGCGTGAGCCAAGACAAAAAACATGCCTTTCGGGAGCAGGCCGGAACTCTTTCGACTCTGGAAAGTTAACTGGAGTGAGGGCAGCATCAGACTCCAACCCCACAAACTGAAGATTTGCCATGGATTCACGCCCCAGATGAAGACTCTAAATCGGACTCACACCAACTCCAGACTCGAAACTGGACTACTGGAGACGTGACCCACGTCTGTTGTACTACACAACCAACCAAAGCAATGGCGTTTAACAATGTGAAGGCATAACTGGCGCTAAAGGGTTAACTCACCCCTCTAAAATTGGCTAGCTCAGGTCGGCTAAGCACGTTTCCACACAGAAACGTGTGTGGGGGGAAAGGGAACTGTCCACGCAAGCCATGAAAGATTTATGGCATGGGGACTACATAAAGTGAAATAGTTTATCTCAGGATTTACACTGTGAAACCTCTAAATGCGACGGCCATTTTTCTTTCCCCAAAGTCCCCCAGCAGCCTCGTCTTGCATCCACTTAGCGCGGACATTAGCCATTCAAGGTTCCAAGTCAATTTGAAGGAAATTTCCTACCCCTCGGCTCTGTGGGGGATTCGTCCTCTCCGTAGGTGACTTTGCCAGAGTTGTCTCCGAGTGGATGGTGCTGTTAGCTTGAATGCTCTGGAAGCGTATCCAAACACACACACACATAAGGAACGAGTAGAAACTCACATGGCTGCTCATACAGCGCAGACTAGGACTCTGTATGTGATGGTGAATCTTTCAAGGCCCATTTTTTAGCCGTTGAGAAAAGAGAGAGGCCAAAATCAATTCCCCTTCATTGCCCTAATCAGTTGAAGAACGGCACAGTCCTCCGAGCAGTGCAGACCTTTTATTCTGATTTACACTAAAAGGATTTTTCTTTTCCTTTTTTTTTACATTCATTTTTTATTTTTTTGGACTTTGGACTGGATGTTTTGGATGAGGTGGTGCTAGCGAGCTGCTATGTGGAATAGAGGCATGACTAGTACAAGTACAAGTATAAGTCAGGTCCCACCTTCTCACCACTATTTCTGGTCTACCTGTATCTACATCAACCATTTGTCAAACGGCTTAAGTCCCACCTTCTCACCACCATTTCTGGTCTACATGTACCTGTATCTACATCAACCATTGGTCAAACTGCTTAAGTCCCACCTTCTCACCACCATTTCTGGTCTACATGTACCTGTATCTACACCAACCATTGGTCAAACTGCTTAAGTCCCACCTTCTCACCACCATTTCTGGTCTACATGTACCTGTATCTACATCAACCATTGGTCAAACTGCTTAAGTCTGACCTTCTCACCACCATTTCTGGTCTACATGTACCTGTATCTACATCAACCATTGGTCAAACTGCTTAGGTCCTACCTGTTCACCACCATTTCTGGTCTACCTGTAGCTACATCAGCCATTGGTCGAACTGCTCAAGTCCCACCTTCTCACCACCATTTCTGGTCTATCTGTACCTGTATCTACATCAACCATTGGTCAAACTGCTCAAGTCCCACCTCACCAACATTTCTGGTCTACCTGTACCTGTATCTACATCAACCATTGGTCAAACTGCTTAAGTCCCACCTTTTCACCACCATTACTGGCCTACATGTACCTGTATTAACATCAACCATTGGTCAAACTGCCTAAGTCCCACCTTCTCACCAGCATTTCTGGTCTACCTGTACCTATATCTACATCAACCATTGGTCAAACTGCTGAAGTCCCACCTTTTCACCACCATTACTGGTCTACATGTACCTGTATCTTCATTAAACATTGGTCAAACTGCTTCCCAGCCCACGTGATTGACCACAGCCTAAAAATCCCTGAACACAAATGTAAATAAACACATATCAGTTTGACTTTACCTGACTTTTTATTATATTTATGTATTTGCTAATAATTTGGACCTACTTTAAGTCACCCAGCCAAAACATGCTAACTACAATGGACGCCCGCAGGTCCCCGGTGTCCTCTTTTTTCAAAGCCAAAATATGGTCACCCTACATTACTTTTGTCCTATTTTCGACTTTGACTTTTTATTCAAATACATTATTACGGGTCTCACAAGAACAACAAAGAGTCCCATAAGACATATAGTTCCACTGCAGTGAGTCATTTGGAAAAAACAACAGCGCTATTAGCAAAATTATTATTAGCATGCTGAAAAATCAAAAGCCTACCAGCCTTCTTCATTTGTGTGTATTGTATTTTCCTTATATAAAATCTTGGCTCACTGCTAAGACTGCACTTAAGCCTCAGTAGATGGAAGGTTTGGGCGCCCTGACCCTCAATGTTCTTTCTGTCTCTATTCGCACTGTTCTGAGGACAACATTAAAATGTTCCTTTTTTGTTGGCATTTGTCTGGTCGGTGGGCCTCAGAAGACCAGTGCACAAAACATGAAATCTCCCACTGAAATCAACTGGGGATAAAAAGCCTTGTCCACAAAAATGTGGACAACACACACACACACACACAACTTCCTTAAGTCTAAAAAGTCAAGCTTTTTAGTTGACTACGAAAAATCCTTAGCTGGAGACAGCACTAATGACCAGCCGGCTTTACACGCAGCACTAATAGTCCAACACCGTGGTCCTCCAGCACATGCTCATTTGCGCTGTTGTCATTTTCTGAGAGGACCATTTTCTTCAAGAGTGCCTTCGCTCTTCTAATCAAAACCCCCTTTTAGCACACCTGGAAATAGCCCAGGCTGATGCCTCTGAGTGATAACCCCCTGTGGGGCGCCCTGCCGGGGACACGTGCACATTAGAACAATCAGGAGAAAGGAGAGACAGAGAGACACTGAAAGGAATAGAGGACAGTGAATGAGAGTAGGGCCCTTGGCCATCGCTTCCGCCCTTTTAGTCAGTCCCATTGTGTCAAGGAAAGAAATGAGCGCTGGAGACCTGGAGCAGAGAGCACAGCCAAACAGAGCAACCAGACTGAAAAGAAAAGAACAAGCAAAGAGAGAACCAGATTGGTTCTGCTGGGGGTGAGGTGGGGGGGGGGGGGGAGTGGGGTGCTGTGTTTTTCGTTTCTCAGGATTTTAGCATTCTGCAATTAGCATTCTGTGTGATGGAGGTCTGAGAGTTCGGCCTTGGCTGTTCTTTCTCCTCTCGGCTCTTTTGAGCTTGGACGGGCGAAGCGGGCCCTGCCGCGTTAAAGCTCAGCCAATCACATCAGAATTCAGCCCACGCTCTCAGCAAGTGTGGAGCGGGCAGGCGAGGCCGAGCAGGCCCAGAAACAGCTGCACTCCATCACGAGACGTCATGTGCTAGAGAACGGACACGGACAGTTAGTCGCTACTGTGCTTGAAAAGTCCCATGAAATTAAAAAAAAAACTTTTCAAAAGATTTTTAGGGCTTATTTGAACAGTCTATTTCACAGGCTTTGGATACTATCAAAACCTCCCTAGGTTTGCCGGCTGCATAGAATGGTCAGTGGCGCTTCAACAATGGGGGGTTAGGGACCAAAGCATTTCCTGTGACCCTGCCTGGCAAAGGACTCAAGCCTTGCCCTCAGAGCCTTAAGATGTACCACATATTTACTAGTGTTTAGATGTGAAGGGCCCAGGACCCGATGCTGGTCGAGGCTGGCTGCTAGCACGGTGGCGATGCTAACGCCACAATAGCGATGAAAACACCATGGTAGCTTACTAACACCGTGATAGCAGTCCTTGCGCATGCAAGTTTCAACAAAGTCCGCCAGTCAGTCAATAGGCAAATTTGCCTCTTCCAGGCCGGCCGGCTTGGTGGCCATATTAAAAAAGTGCAAATGTGTGACAGCACAAATGAACTGAAATTAGGCGTGAACCAGTGGCGATGCTAGGCCAATACAAATGGGCCTAAAACCCAACATTTAAAAACAGCCACCTATTCAAGCGAGTGCCGTTTAGCCCCTCCCATTTACATCAGTGTTTCTCCATGGACTGATTTCTGATTGAGGCACGGCACAAAGCAGCCAGTCGGCACAGTAACACAACTAGCCTGTTTAATGCCAATGAAGAGGCTGACAAATGGTCACGAATAAATAAATTCAGGCTGTTTTGATATTATCAAGGTCTTATAAGGTCTTCAGAAGAAGACTACATGGTACATAATATGAGACAATGTAGCATACGAACCCTTTGAATAAACGTTATGAAGATCCAAATGACAAATATGCAAATTGACTTACCACAACCCACTGAAACATTTCCTGGAGGACCCGGCACCAGAAGACTTGTTTGAACACCCTTAGGCCAACTCTAACAGCTTGAATAGCATCTTTAATTAACAGGACCAATTGAATTGGCTAATTACGTGGAATGGATCTTTGTCCACTGGTTCATCTGGCGGGCTAAGGTCTTCGGACAGGAGATCCATGCCTGTGGGCAATGTTGGAGCATTCCCTCTAAGATTTATGTTCTGACTCCAGCAGTTCACACTGGCCCAATTACACGCTGTCGAAAGCTATAGGCCTACAGTGTGGTGCCTCGGTTCCCAGTCAATACTATCACCCGGACTAAATTACCACCAAACTGACAAATAATCTTCCTGGGTCTCCTTTCATCAAAGACAAGAGGATTCCAGTCCTAAAGGTTAAAGCACAACTCCTACAACCACCGCGGTCAGCCCGGAAGACAATGGGCTTTCATGACTAAACTACCAATGCGCCGTGGTGGAGCACATGGTTTCTGTCCGGCTGTTGGAGAGAACGAAGAAGCTCTGGCAGGCTCCATTCAGATGGATGAAAGGGGTGTTTTTCTGCCGTGTGCCAGTTCGAATCAAGGACATTTCTGTTGTGGCCTAAATCTCTCTTTTATTACTGGGCTCGCTCTCTCCGAGCTCAATTCATATCTTCTTTATCTCGCAGAGACTCCTCTGCTGAGTGAGTGAAAAGCTCTCAGCTGTGCCCTCGAGAAGCAGCACAGCAGCGTTTAGACCTGCAGACTGCAGTGGAGGCACGTGGAACCACAGAGCGCATAGTGGAGGATGGTGGGTGCACAGTATATACGCTGCAGGCTGATCGCAGTGACCACAGCAAGCATTCTGGACATGGGTGTAACCGCATGATTTACACCAGAGGCCGGTGTAACCGCAGAGTGTACGCTGGAGGCTGGTGCGACTACAGAGTGTACACTAGAGGCTGGTACAACCATACAAAACACACTGGATATTAGTGGAACCACAGAGTATACACTTGAGGCTGGTGCAACAATGGAGTAACCACTGATTACATACTGGATATCAGCGTAACCACAGAGCGTACAGCAGAGGCTATAACATATTTAGCAAACTATAGGCTGGTGTAATCAGACTGGTGTAACTATTAAATACATACCAGATATTGGTATAACCACAGAGTGTATTTTAGAGGCTGGTATAACCACACAATACATACCGGATATTGGTATAACTACAGAGTGTACTTTATAGGCTGGTCTAACCACACAATACATACCGGATATTGGTATAACTACAGAGTGTACTTTATAGGCTGGTCTAACCACACAATACATACTGGATATTGGTATAACCACAGAGTGTATTTTAGAGGCTGGTCTAACCACACAATACATACCAGATATTGGTATAACTACAGAGTGTACTTTATAGGTGGGCATAACCACACAATACATACTGGATATTGGTGTAACCACAGAGTGTATTTTAGAGGCTGGTATAACCACACAATACATACCAGATATTGGTATAACTACAGAGTATACTTTATAGGCTGGTCTAACCACACAATACATACCGGATATTGGTATAACTACAGAGTATACTTTATAGGCTGGTCTAACCACACAATACATACTGGATATTGGTATAACTACAGAGTGTACTTTATAGGCTGGTCTAACCACACAATACATACCGGATATTGGTATAACTACAGAGTGTACTTTATAGGCTGGCATAACCACACAATACATACTGGATATTGGTGTAACCACAGAGTGTATTTTAGAGGCTGGTCTAACCACACAATACATACTGGATATTGGTATAACTACAGAGTGTACTTTATAGGCTGGTCTAATCACACAATACATACCGGATATTGGTATATCTACAGAGTGTACTTTAGAGGCTGGCATAACCACACAATACATACCAGATATTGGTATAACCACAGAGTGTATTTTAGAGGCTGGTATAACCACACAATACATACCGGATATTGGTATAACTACAGAGTGTACTTTATAGGCTGGTCTAACCACACAATACATACCGGATATTGGTATAACTACAGAGTGTACTTTATAGGCTGGTCTAACCACACAATACATACTGGATATTGGTATAACCACAGAGTGTATTTTAGAGGCTGGTATAACCACACAATACATACCAGATATTGGTATAACTACAGAGTGTACTTTATAGGTGGGCATAACCACACAATACATACTGGATATTGGTGTAACCACAGAGTGTATTTTAGAGGCTGGTATAACCACACAATACATACCAGATATTGGTATAACTACAGAGTGTACTTTATAGGCTGGTCTAACCACACAATACATACCGGATATTGGTATAACTACAGAGTATACTTTATAGGCTGGTCTAACCACACAATACATACTGGATATTGGTATAACTACAGAGTGTACTTTATAGGCTGGTCTAACCACACAATACATACCGGATATTGGTATAACTACAGAGTGTACTTTATAGGCTGGCATAACCACACAATACATACTGGATATTGGTGTAACCACAGAGTGTATTTTAGAGGCTGGTCTAACCACACAATACATACTGGATATTGGTATAACTACAGAGTGTACTTTATAGGCTGGTCTAACCACACAATACATACCGGATATTGGTATAACTACAGAGTGTACTTTAGAGGCTGGCATAACCACACAATACATACCAGATATTGGTATAACCACAGAGTGTATTTTAGAGGCTGGTATAACCACACAATACATACCGGATATTGGTATAACTACAGAGTGTATTTTAGAGGCTGGTATAACCACACAATACATACCGGATATTGGTATAACTACAGAGTGTATTTTAGAGGCTGGTATAACCACACAATACATACCAGATATTGGTGTAATCACATAGTATACACTAGAGGCTGGTATAACCACACAATACATACTGGACATCGATATAACCACAGAGTGTAC
Source organism: Salminus brasiliensis (assembly GCF_030463535.1). Classification (NCBI taxonomy): domain Eukaryota; kingdom Metazoa; phylum Chordata; class Actinopteri; order Characiformes; family Bryconidae; genus Salminus; species Salminus brasiliensis. The sequence goes on from NC_132897.1 coordinate 33,450,550, forward strand.
TTTAAAGGCTGGTATAAACACACAATACATACTGGACATTGATATAACCACAGAGGGTACACTAGAGGCTGGTGTAACTATGGAGTCTACACTTCTCATTGTTGTAACCATGGAGTGTACGCTGGTATAAAAAAAAGACTGAACTGAACTGCTGTCTTTTAGAATATAGCAACTTTGTTATAATAATTGACTAAAATCAGCTAAACTTAATTTGCTATCACATTTGCAACTCCTCATGTTCACAAGTATGCTGAACTTCATTTAAGAGAGCCGATCTAACATATTCCTTCACTTTTATTTGAATTGACTGACTTTTTTTGGTTGATGGAACATCTGGGATAATTAGGTTCTTTCAAAAGTTAAATCTTTCCAAAAGTGGGTCAATTAAATCCATATCCGCTGGATTTCTTTGCTTAACACGTACGAGAGCTTATTCCATTTGTTTTGAGAGCACTACAGACTGGGGTAACCATGGAGTATAGTGCAGTTACTGGTGTAACCCCAGAGTGGTTGGTGTGGTGCAACAGATAACACCACTACCTGCCACTGGGTTACATCACCATGTGGGAGACCAGGGTTTGATTCCCGGTCTGGGTGACTATGCTGCACTACACCAGTAAGAGTCCCTGGGCAAGACTCCTAACACTACATTGGCCCTCCTCTGTAACATGAGTAACCTTGTAAGTCGCTCTGGATAAGAGCGTCAGCTACAGGATGTACAGAGTGTACACTAAATACTGATATAACCACAGAATACAATAGTCTGACGTGACTATGACGGATTATGGTACTGTCCGATCGATTAGACTCTCCTACCTAGTTGGTCCACCTTGTAGATTGTAAAGTCAGAGACAGAAGCTCATCTGTTGCTGCACAGTTCGTGTTGGTCACCCTCTAGGCCTTCATCAGTGGTCACAGGACGCTGTCCACAGCATGCTGTTGGCTGAGTAGTTCTAAAGGTGGAACACCGAGGTGTTTAAAAACTCCAGCAGCACTGCTGTGTCTGATCCACTACACGTACCAGCGCAACACACACTACTAACACACTCGCTGGTGGTCCTGTGGGTTCCTGACTATTAAAGAACCATCTGTGAAAGGAGGCTAATAACAGAGTATGCAGAGAAACCGATGGATACAGTCTGGAATTACAGAACTACAAAGCGCTCCTATATGCCTATATATCTATTCTACCTAGGGAGTCCAGATTGCTCACTGGGGCCTCCGGCTTCTTTTGTGACCAAACTTGTCTTAAAAATAGGGCCGCGCAAACAAACAGGATGAAATAGTCCCTCAGTTCGGTCCGGGACGAGGCTTTGTGTAGTCGAAAGCGACCTGAAATCTCCTCTCGCGCTGTTTGTGTCTTCTGCACTCAGCGAAAGCTTAGTCACTCTCCGCTTCTCGCAAACAGCCAGCCTCGCTGTGTTTAATGGCAGGACAGATGGCAAATAATGAAAGTTTACTTCCTGCGGCAAGACAAGCTTTTCCCAGCAACCTGAGATGAATCAAAGGCAAACTGCATCAACCGAGCAGGGAAAGTACACAGTGTTTCAGCGCGGAGCTGGACGTGCCTTTCTGGACGTACAGAACAACAGTTGACTTACTCATTACTCAGTACTCCGGGCTCAGGTCTACTGATGTCCTGTCGCAATTGCGATTGACTATATGGGCGCAACTGACATTTAGCACCTATAATAACTGTACTGTACGTCTTGTGGGAGGGAGTTTGACAGTTTGGGAAAAGGAGCCTTGGGTTTGATCTCTCAGATAAGCAGGTGTTTCCTATTTACGGCCTTAAGCCAATTCATACAAATAAACAAGCCTTTAAGCTTCTGGTGTGTTTTTATTACCAGATGAAACAAGCTAACCAAAGTACTGTCAGTTCAGGGTTTCCACCCAGTCCCTGACATCCCCCCGCCGTGTCACAGCTGGTGAATTTCAGCCCCCCCTCGGTTCTCGGGTTCGTATGCAACGAAACACAGCTTCGGAATGACACAAGCTGTTTCCCCCTCGTCAAGTTTAAAGGCGCAATACCTGCAAGCTGACGCAGGGGAACGGCAGCACTCCCCCACCGCGGCCCCCGCGACATCTGCAAATGCTTGCTGCGACTTTGCCGTGGTGGGAGAAAGAAAAGAAAAAAAAAACACGAGGAACTAAATAATGCGGATGCACCGCACTTCGAGGTTACTTCTTCGCAAAACAACACATGGCACCATATGCTAGGCAGGCAGCGCAACAGATCTATTTCAGAGGCGAGGGGTGAAAGAGATGTAGCACAGATGAGGATACAACTCCGTGAGTTGTATTCAAGGAGTCTGGAGCCAAGACGTGCAGAAAGGGAGCTGCAGAACAGCCATTTGAAAAAAAAAAAATGAAAAAAAAGAATCTTAAATAAATAAATAAAGTCGACCGTTTTTTTCTTTCCCATGTACAGTGCCTCGCAAAAGTATTCTAACCTCTTGAAAGTAAGCTATTTAACAGCTATCAACAGTTTCCAAATTACAATATGTAATTTGCATATTATTCCAATCTGTCATCGTTTGCTTTAACACTGCATTCTCATTCACAGCCCAAAAAAAAAAAAAAAAAGAAGTTCGTTGTCTGGAGAGATTCCAAGGGAACGAAAAGCTGAAGTATTCAAACCCGATGCTGGCTTTAACTGGCGAGAAGAAAAACATGGTGACATTTTAGATTCATCATTTAGCAATCAATGCCATATGTCTCTGCTGTTGCTGTGTATACAGAGACGGAACTCGGACTCACACCCAAGAGACTTGAGACTGAACTCAGCCTGGAACCCACAGTGCCTCGAGACTCGACCAGGAATCGCACCCTATAGATTCAACTCGGACTCAAACCTAAGAGACTTCCAGACTGAACTTGGCCTGGAACCCAAGAAGCCTGAGACCTGGCAAGGACTCACACCCCGAGAGACTAGACTTGGACTCGTACCCAAGCGAGAATGACTCTACACTAAGAGTCACACCCTAAAAATGTGCCCGGACTTGTACCCCAAACTTATGCCCCAGAGATTCCAGACTGAACTCTGATTGGAAGCCCAAAGATTTAAGATTTAACTTGGACTCACACCACTCCCCAGATACTTAAAACTAGGCATGGATTGTAGACTCAAGGCTCTCCTTGGACTTGCACAGCTGAGACTCAAGACTTCCATCAGACTCACGCTGCAGAGACTCGGGACTAGACCCAGACTCATGCCAGAGACTCATATCCTTGGACTGAACTCGGATTGGAAGTTCAGAGACTTGAGACTTGACTTAGTCCTATACCTCAGACTCTCGAAACTAGGCTTGGACTGGAATCTCAGTGACTCCTTGGACTTGCACAGCTGAGACTCAAGACTTCCATTAGACTCACGCTGCAGAGACTCGGGACTAGACCCAGACTCACGCCAGAGACTCGTATCCTTGGACTGAACTCGGATTGGAAGTTCAGAGACTTGAGACTTGACTTAGACCTACCCCTCAGACTCTCGAAACTAGGCTTGGACTGGAATCTCAGTGACTCCTTGGACTTGCATAGCTGAAACTCAAGAATCAACTTGGACTCTTGCCGCAGAAACTCAGGACTAGACTCTGACTTCTACCAGAGACTTACATCCCAGAGACTAGAGACTCGACTCCTCGACACCTCAGAGACTTTAGAGTGAACTTTGGGACTGATTAAAATCCCAGAACCTCAACCCTTGACTTGGACTCATACCCTAGAATCTTAAAACTCCCCCCAATGACATGAGACACTTCACCAAATAGAACCCCAGAGACTTGAGACTCTTGATGACTTGTAGACGCCACTTCCATTGACAAGCATTCGCGCAGTATTCAGAAGCCTTGTCTGGCTGTGCACATCTCTGATGCTTTTTGGGAGTAGATGTTGATATCTCTAGTCATTGACTGACAGTTCCTAAACTGCTCTACCTTTGACAGAACAATGAAATATTTAAAATAAGAATATTTAAGCAAAAATAGGAATCTCGGAGTTCTGCTGAAATTCGGAGCAACTCTGAACAAGTTGGGTTTGAACCCACAGACTGATGCAACAGCCTAAACACAAGAGTGCCCCCAATGTAGCCTGTGGTACCATTCCTAATCTTAATCTTCAGGATGGAAGATTGGATGGATGGATCTTCCTGAACAAGGCAAGTACCAGCTTTGCCCTGTTTTTTTTTATGCTATTAATTTAAGCTCATATTCAGTCAGCCATCCCCCTGGCCCTCTGATGCAACTCTCTGTCATTTCCACATTTCACGTTGAGTAGCATTTCCAGTGGTTAGCCAAGCTGTCAATCAGCGGTATCACTCGCTCACTGAAATCTGCAGTAATGAATTTGAAAGATGGCTCGTGACTGGACTTTACAAACTCAATCACACACTGGGCCTCCCTTCAGTGTGGGCGGTTTGGTCATAAAATCTAATACGCACTCCTTCAGCCTCGGCCTCTTCTTTTTCAGGCTACGGATGGCTAGTTTCTGGACCAGGTGCTGTCACATTGCTGTCCAATCCAAAGGGTGTAGACACTTATTATCTTTTATTACACGAAGGCCACTAAGCTCTGCAAAGTTCATGACGAATAACACACCAAGTGGCTCTGAAGGTCAATACAGAGAGCGGGAAATAACCTTTTCATGGGCTTTACAAGAATGAACACTTACGCTTATGAGTCCGCTTGCACTTTTTACCACAGATTTCTACTGTGCAGGTACTCTGGGTTCGTTGCTGGAAGTTGTGTTTCCATGAGGTCCGTGTTATGGAAATAAAGGAAAAGACACAGTTCGTGTTCTTGAGTGCTTTTTATACTTTATTACAATTTATGAGTTAGCATGTTAGTTATGGCTGGGGGTTGAGAGTTTGAATCCCAAGCCAAGCTGCTTTGCCATCAGCGGCCGGAGTCAGAGAGAGCACATTCGGCCATGCTCTCTCTGTATGGGTAGACAGGGCTGTCTCCACCCATAACTCTTCTCTTAAAGCGATGTTGGCCAGGACAGGCATCCGTTAGCTGGTGTGGTGGAGCTGGGCATCTCGTGCGTGATGGTTGCCTGGGCGAAGCTGCATTGGCAGCAGTCTGAAAAAAGGTGGTGTCTGGCTTAACATTTATATCGTGCTAGTCCTCACCCTCCTAGTGTTGGGAGCACTGCAAGTGCTAGGGGGTGGTGTGAATGGGTGGGTTAGTTGGCTCAACCAAAACTGGGAGAAATAGTGGCCTAATTTGATCACCAAATATATAAATGACCTTGAATGACCTTGAAGTCATTGTTGACCTTCTAAACTAATGTTTGCTGTTTGTTACAAAAACCAAAATACCCTTATCCGGTTGACTACACGCAATGCAGCTGCAGGACACAAGGCTACGTTCACACAGCAGGTAAAGGGGCCCATAGCCCATTCGTCTGAACAGTTCATGCTCCTAAACTGATGTGCATGTGCAAAAGACTGACAGCTGGCAGCTGGGCTTATTACTGACGATGTGAAAGTTGTTATTCTTCGGTTTGCGTCCTTGGTTTCTTTAAACTTTGTTGCTTTAGCGCTTTAGCGCTGCAGCAGCCCCCTTGTGGCTGCATTCGGCCATTTCTTCAGGATGGTCTTCCAGCATGGTGCGGCTGCGACCTGGGCTTTCTAATTTAGTTAGAACAGAGACATCGCCTCGAATATTTATGAGGCCTGTTACCTTGCTACGTCACCACTGAACACCTCCTTCACTGCTGCTGCTTCCCCTCCCTTCTCCCTTCCCTTCTCCGAGTTGGATTGATGTAAAAGTTGCATGAATTCCAACCTGGCTGTTCAGACTGATATACATTTCGGATTTGGGCCACTTTGACCTGCTGTGAGAACATAGCCCATGTGGCATGTGCCATGTGCCATCTTGTAGAGCCCTGGAAATATAGGACTTTGCATGGGAACTGGCAAGTGGACACATACTGTGTTACGTTAGCTCGTACTGTTAGATGTCCCCATAGTAAAGCATTGGCAGAACAGGACGCTCTGGAGGTCACCATGAGCCTAAGGTCACCATGCCCAGTGCCAAGCATCGGCTCGAGGGGGTATAAAGCCATCCAGAACCTTTGGGATGGATTATAGTGGTGGAACTCATCATTGAACATCAGTACCTGACCTCACCGATGCCTTCATTGATGAATGGAATCAAATCCCTCACGTGAGCAAACGTCTTCCCAGATAAGTAGAGGCAAAAGGGAACAAGCTCAATATTAATACCCTTGATTTTACAAGAAACAAGAGGTGCCTAGAAATGTCCCTACATCCACCCCAGGGTTTCATAGCACTAGTCCGTGGGAAGCAACAAGACGCTACTGTTTATAGAAAGCTGCACGCCTTTAAACACAATGTTAGCTGCTGTTTACTGGTAGCCGTGGGCTCAGTATGACTGTCTGCAGCATAAAGCGCAAACTCTGCCTATGCTACAGGTATGATTGCTTTCTTGGAAACAATAAATTGCCCTTGAAGAAGCCAAGAAACAACCTCGAAAAGATAAGATATGGGGGGTATTAAGTTTCCATTATAAACACTCTGCGGAGAATCGGAATAGGGCCCCAGCAGGGGCCGCCTCATTTGTCTGCTTAGTGCATATATTACAGAACAATATTAGAATAAGGGCTACCTTTATGCCGTTTGAAAGCGCCGCATGAATCTCTGCGAGTAATAATCTGCAGCGGTGCGTAAACACTCACGTTTATGAAGGAAATGTGGTTAGAGCTCTGTTTTCGTGGAGGGCGAATCTGCTTGACAAGCACTTGAGAACGAGCGCAGAACGGCGGGGGTCATGATGAGAGAACGGAGGGGAGGATTCGGCGAGATGCCTGCAATTACAGGATTTAAACCACTTATGCTGCGTTTCTAATTACACCTCCTGGTAAATAATCACAGCCCTTCGCAATTAATTGCACTTCTCCTTGTGTAACAGCGAAGGTACGGAAGGATGCAAGAGTCAGTGCGTTTTATTAAGGGGAGTCTGAGAGCCGAAATCAGGAATGTTATAGTCAAAAACATATTAAAAATACATGGGAAACAACAGAGGACACAGAGAAACTCTACCAGAACATGAGGATTCTCTGAGAACTAGGAAACCAAGCTTGAAGCAGACCAACATAACAATGTGACGAGACTCTACCAGGAGAAGACCAGGGCTGTGTCCCAATCTTAATAGTGCAGGTTTTACAGGTTGGTACACAAAATATTAACATACCGGTTTTGTACTAACAGGAAGTGTTGAAGCTTTACTAAGACAACATACATAGGTCAAAGCAAGCTCTTCTGCCATTTTGCACTGCAAAATCCGACAAATCCGACAAAATTGACAGTATATTACATACTTCATTTTTAAAAACGACTTAGTAATTAGTAATTATGCACAGTTGGGGTTAGAAAACACCCTGAGGAACCAATCTTCACACTCTTTCACACTTCACACTTTAGAATCTCATAAGAGGCTTTCGGAGGGTTTCAGCTTTGGCATGAAGGACATGGCTATAGGTGCTGTGCAGTACCGGATATGACCAGGAGGGGGAAGGAGTTCACGGCTGCTTAAAACTTGGTTGTTTTGGCTTGGAATCAAATCTTTAACACTGACTTTGAACATTGAAAAAAGCCTTTTTCCCTTCCCTAAAGTTATTATTTCGAAGATGCAAGTCGTCTACCTGACAGTAGCCTTATAATCAAGCAATTCTGATTGGCAGCCATATTCGAAAAGCAGTCCAGGCTGAAACACACCTTATAACTTTGGTGAGAGTGGGCGGGGCTAAGCTGCTGCAGCTTGAATGGATGGCTCTATGTTAATGCATTGGTTTTGGTGACATCACTGGTTCCTATAACCACCATTACGACACCGTTACTCTGTACGCCATCATGCCCAACACTGTCGATAATTACTACACAACTACATCCTGCTTTGTTATGGTTGTATCTGCAGCTTCTAAGGGTTAGTCATAAAGAGATGTATGGTGTGAAACATCTAGTTGAACTCTTCACAGTGGTGGTGAACGGAACCACTGGTGTCCACTAAAAGCTCCCTAATAAACAGATGGTTATGAATACGCTGAAAAAGAATGCCACCCTCCAGGAAGCATGGAAGGCCAGAGGGAAAGTAGCATGCTAGAACCCGATTGGGTAAAACACATACGTTACTTTTCCGTCTCACACTTGATTCACGGCCACACATTTACCCCTACAGCACACAAACAACCAGCAACACACCGGCTCCCAATAAGCCATGTGTTGCCTCCTGTTCCCAAGAATCATGGGATATTAACTGTGGTTTCAGGCAGTAATATCCACACTGCTGGAAGAAGCACTTCTAATGAGCACAGAGGGTCAAAGGTCAGACCTCCGCTGTCCACAGACTGACTGGGGCTGCGCTTCTGCTAGCAACCTGTGGAGAAAACACACCGGGGTCCAATATGACCGGGTGTGTAATACATTTTGCAGTGGCTTTTTCTCCTGTAGGGTAATTGTAATTAATTCCCGCTGCCATAGTGGTATGAAATATGTACGGCTGCCCATCTCTGAGGCACTCGCGTCAACCTTCCGCCAATTTTGGTGGACGCTCGGATGAAGGCCTTTCAAGATTGCAGCAGCAAAAATTCATGAGGTCGACATTTGTCTGGTCCCACTTGGGGGGTCTGGCCAGCTGAAGTGGTCCACTTCACAAAGGGCTTGTGTGTGAGTGTCTGTTCTAGGGGTGTGTCGCAAAGCCACTATCTGTATCTGTTTAGAGCTCAAAATATCAGTATCTGTATTCAGGTTTGAACTGTTAGTGGGCGTGGCCTAAACCTGATGTTTATGATTTTAGAGCGTTGAAGTGCTGCAAAAAACATGAGCAATATATATTTTATGTGATACATATTTTACATTTATTTATTTATTTATTTTATTTACTGGAGCCCCCAGAGATGTGCTGCCCTGATGTGTGGGCTATACGGAGTGGATGCTCGATTCGGTGGATGCTCGAGTGAAGGCCTTTCAAGATTTCAGCAGCAAAAATTCATAAGGTCGAGATCTGTCTGGTCCAATATTCGGTCTTTAACACGCAAGGGGGCGTGTCCTAAACTTCCTGTATAGGTTTACCAGTTTCAACTCTGGATGGGCAATACGGAGCATGGGTATCTGCTTAGAAGTGATGGGGGAGGTTTTAAACAGTAGGTGTTAAACTGAACTAACACTTTGGTGACCACAAAGCAACAACCTAGCAACTACCTGGAAGTGGGAACCCAAATCAAGATCATTTAGTATTAGTGTTGTAAAAAAAAAAATACAAACTTGGCTCCCAGAAGAAGCAGAAAACGTCAGGAGATGGTCAGCGGAAGATGAAGATTTTATGTCCAGAGATATGTTGTCAGTTTGTGGTGAAGAACCCAGCCTGAAGGCACACAGTTCCTTGCCCCCAGATTTGTAGTCAGTTTTTACCTTCAGGCAAAGACGAAAAAGTGATGTTCATTTATAGTTAATAAAACAACGGCGCTAGCAGACCTGAGTGGGATGACCTGTCTGATAAAGACCCAACTGCATCTGGAATGTCTGCTAACACGCTAGCAGAAATCAGTATATGGGGGAACGGAGCGAGTTCACAGTGTCAGGGTCACTAAAAAAACATACAGTATAACTACATATTCAGCAGTGGGAATCAAAGCTGTCAATGCAGAATGTTAATCAGATGTAAATGCCGTTACATAACTGTTATTAATGTGATTACAGAAACTCCAGTTCAGTCCTATAGTAAAACGACAGTAATGGCGCTCCACTTCTGAAGTTATAAAAGTACTACAGTGCCGGTAATTGGAACCCTGGTGGTAATTCCGAAGCCGTGAAACAGTTATTAGTTGTTTTTCTGTCACCTTGCCAACTCGTTTTTCCCATTGTGTTCATTATCCCGCAGCTCTCTGAGTAACCTGCCCACCTCCTCGTCCACACCGAGCGTACAGTACCTGTCAAAACGTTCACACACCTACTCGGAAAGGTTTCTCCTTATTTCTCTTATTTACAACCATCAAAAAAAGTGTTCTTTCTTAATGTCTTATAAATAGATATTAACTTTCTTTATAAAGTTAAACAGGGTACACGTACCCAAGTCCTCTACAGGCAGCTCATTTTAATATGGCATTTTCCTGTGGAATTTACACACAATTCCTATTTAATTGCAGTTTATAATTGTGGATTAAAATGTGAGGAAATGTGAAATGTGAGGAAATTTGTTCACCTATTTTATGTTATTTGAACAAGAGTTCCAAATTGCTTAATTCATTTTATAATCCAAACTAAACAATAAGTGCATTTTTAAAGGTGTTCTTGAACTTCAAGTGTTTTGTGAGAAACAAAACAAATTCTGCAAATTTGTGTGTATTTCTAGAATTACTTTAATACTAACTTGTAATTCTCTTTTTAAGAGATTTGATCAACACTTTTAAATATTAAGCACACAAGATATTACTTTTAACATTTATTCTGGAAAAGAAAAATGAATAGAACATGAATCTGTTTACTGCTCTTACTAAAACCTCATTCTGGATATTAATGTTATTAGAACTTCACTCTGGATATTACTTATACTACAACTTAGTTTTGAGAAATTTAATAGTACTTAATTGTGAATATTAATATTATTAGAACTTTATCCTGGATATTACTTTTATTACAAATTCATTCTGGATATTGCTTTTACTAGAAATCCACTGTGGATAGTAATGTGATTAGAACTTCATTCTAGATATTACATTTACTAGAACTTTATTCTGGACATTACATTTAATAGAACATCTCTCTGGATATTACATTTACTAGAACTTTATTTTGGATATTACATTTACTAGAACTTCACTGTGGATATTACATTAACTAGGACTTCATTCTGGATATTACATTTACTAGAACTTCACTGTGGATATTACATTTACTAGAGCCTCCAGATGGATATTACATTTACTAGAACTTCACTGTGGATATTACATTTACTAGAGCCTCAAGATGGATATTACATTTACTATAACTTCATTCTGGATATTACATTTACTAGAACTTCACTGTGGATATTAAATTTACTAGAACTTCACTGTGGATATTACATTTCCTATAACTTCACTCTGGACATTACGTTTACTAGAACTTCACTCTGGATATTGCATTTAATAGAACTTCACTCTGGATATTGCATTTACTAGAACTTCACTCTGGATATTGCATTTAATAGAACTTCACTCTGGATATTGCATTTAATAGAACTTCACTCTGGATATTACATTTACTATAACTTTACTCTGGGTGTTAAATTTACTAGAACTTTACTCTGGATATTCCATTTACTATAACTTGACTCTGGGTGTTAATGTTATTAAACCTTCATTCTGGATGTTAAATTTACTAGAAGTCACTGTGGATATTACTTATAGTAGAACTTCATTCAAGACTTTAAATGGTACTAGCTACAAACTTCATTCTTAACTTGAAAGACTCACTATGTTCCGGAAACAGAGTCAGGACAAGGACTGTTCCTCGAGAGCTTTGTGGACTGGGTTCATAAATATTCAGTTAGGTGAGACCAATTTTTTGACTGGTGTACAGTTTCATTATGCAAAAAGCAGTCCACCCCTGCCCACACACAGTGATCTGCCAGGACTGGTATTGAGAGAAACACACTGATGCAAAGGTTTGCACACCCTTATTGTGAGGAACACATTATGTAGATGAGCGGAGAGTCCAACTCAAACTTGGTCATTATCAACTCAAGCCACTTGAGTTAACAGTGCCACTTATTATCTCTCGTCGTGGGTTTAAAGTTAGAGAGAAGTGATACCAGCTTCACCTTGTACGTCCACTCACTGGCCACTTTATTAGAAACATCCACCTTCTGCACCTTCCACTCACTGACTGCTGGTGGTCTGTTCTCATGGTCTCTTGTTCATGGTAGGGACGTCACGGTAGCAGGCACGTCAGTGTCACCGCTAAGTTGAAATTTGACCACAACACAAAAAATATCTAGCCAGGAGCGCCTCTATGGTCAGAAACTGCTTAACGACGAGAGGATGGCTAACAGAAACTGTGCATCAACAGATGATCTACAGTCTCAACCTGAACATCAGCAAGGTGAAGCTGCAAGGGAGGAGTTTCTGATAAAGTGGCCACTGAGTGCATATTATAAAAGCATATATCTATAATTAGTGTTGTTGCTAGCGTGCGTTTTTGTTGCTACAGCAACCTTTAATTCTTTGTCTTTCCTACATATTTCCATGGATGTGTGTGTGTGTGTGTGTGTGTGTGTGTGTGTGTGTGGACCTGCCCTGAGGCGATGATTCGCCCATGTTTGAAGGCCGATGCTTTGAAAGCGAGCGCTGGAAATCTTTTCTGCAGTCAGCAAAGTCGAGATCAGCAAAGTGTGATTCGCTGTCAACCTTGTTCATGTCTGATAAAAGCATCTCTCACACACACACACACACACACACACACATTCCAGAAGCAGCAGCGCTGATGGCCTTCAGCGAGCTTTCTTGTTGAACCTCCAGCATGTTCCTCCAGGCGAGGGAAGGGTTTGTAACATCACTCATGTTCTGATTGTTTCATTCAGTTGGGAGTTTCTACATAAAGCAGCTCAGCAACAGAAGCTTGACAGCCCTGTAGACTCTCTGGCCACTTTATCAGAAACCCCTCCCTGAAAGCTCCACCTTGCCGGTGTGGCGTTAAAGACCGTAGCTCATCTGTTGACTGCCAACGTCTTGCTTTTTCAGCAGCACTCAGTTTCTGACCAGTTAGTGAACGTACATAGGTGTTTCTAATAAAGTGGCCAGTTATGAAGCACAAGGCGGGTGTTTTTAATAAAGTGGCCTGTTGTGAAGCACAAGTAAGGTGTTTTTAATAAAGTGGCCTGTTGTGAAGCACAAGTAAGGTGTTTCTAATAAAGTGGCCAGTGAGTGGAAGTACATGGTAGGGGTTTCTAATAAAATGACCAGTAAGTGAAAAAAGAAAGAATGTGTTTCCAATAAAGTGGCCAGTTAGTGGAAGTACATGGTAGGGGTTTCTAATAAAGTGGCCAGTGAGTGGAAGCACAAGGTGGATGTTTCTAATAAAGTGGCCAGGGAATGAAAACACAAGGTGGGTGTTTCTGAATAAAGTGGCCACATAGTGGAGGCACAAGGTAGGGGTTTCTAATAAAGTGGCCAGTGAGTGGAAGCACAAGGTGGATGTTTCTAATAAAGTGGCCAGTGAGTGGAAGCACAAGGTGGATGTTTCTAATAAAGTGGCCAGGGAATGAAAACACAAGGTAGGGGTTTCTAATAAAGTGGCCAGTGAATGGAAGAAGCACAAGGTAGGGGTTTCTAATAAAGTGGCCAGTGAGTGGAAGAAGCACAAGGTAGGGGTTTCTAATAAAGTGGCCAGTGAGTGGGAGAAGCGCAAGGTAGGGGTTTCTAATAAAGTGGCCAGTGAGTGGGAGAAGCGCAAGGTAGGGGTTTCTAATAAAGTGGCCAGTGAGTGGAAGAAGCACATGGTGAGTGTTTCTAATAAAATGGCCAGTGAATGGAAGTAGAGCAGGTGTTTCTAATAAAGTGGCCGAACTCTATAACTCTAAAAGTTTGATGTATGCTTTTAAGATTCTGCTTATGAAATGGTCTGATACTTGCACTTTGCCTTTGGGTCAGTTCTACATGATAATTATACTTCTCTTATTAACTCGAAGCCTTTGTTGTTAGTCATTGTGACAGTTGTTTCATAATTGGCCTTCGTGGTGTTGCCTTGGACATGTATTAACGCTAACATTTCCATAAATTACTGGACTGGGTTGAAGAAAATAATCGTTTCATTAAGGCTTTATTTTAATTATCCTTCCGCAATAAATCTAATCATGACATTTTAAATTAAGATTAGAAATTGCCCTCTTCGTCCTCTCACATCAGTGTTGCTGATTTATCATATTATTCTCAGAATAAAGCCGCACTCCTCGCATGTGAGAAACTTGCTGGTTGACTTCAACGCCACTGGCTGCTTTATTAGAAACCCCTACTTTGTGCTTCCACTCACTGGCCACTTTATTAGAAACACCCTACCTTGTTCTTCCACTTACTGGCCACTTTATTAGAAACCCCCACCTTGTGCTTCTTCCACTCACCGGCCACTTTATTAGAAACCCCTACTTTGTGCTTCCACTCACTGGCCACTTTATTAGAAACACCCTACCTTGTGCTTCCAATCTCTGGCCACTTTATTAGAACCCCCAATTCTATACTTCCAATCTCTGGCCACTTTATTAGAAACCCCAATTCTATACGTCCAATCTCTGGCCACTTTATTAGAAACACCTTCCTTAGGTTTCTACTCACTGGCCACTTTATTAGAAACCCCTACTTTGTGCTTCCACTCACTGGCCACTTTATTAGAAACACCCTACCTTGTGCTTCCAATCTCTGGCCGCTTTATTAGAAACCCCAATTCTATACGTCCAATCTCTGGCCACTTTATTAGAAACCCCAATTCTATACGTCCAATCTCTGGCCACTTTATTAGAAACCCCTACCTTGTGCTTCCAATCTCTGACCACTTTATTAGAAACTTTTGTACTTTGTAGTGGGGGTGCAGTTCCAACATCCAGAGCTCCACCACATTTGAGCCCTCCCAACCGCAACACGCTGTCCAAGGTCCTGAACGCCATGGCTGCTGGTTCAGCACCAATGTGGTGGATGGCTAGCTGTTTTCCTGGGTTCCTCGGAAGCCTGGAAGCCCATCCCCTACAGGTCAATAACTCCTTGCACCCTCGAGTTCTTTCCCCACTGCTTAGACCTTAAGTCCCTTTGGTTGTCTACACCTGGCGGCCACAATTTGGTCACTTTATGCCTTTTGATTATCACTGGTCGTCATGTTACACATTGGGTTCGGTCATCCAGAAACTCTCTTAGGAGTCTGTCTAATGAGTGTGTTTTCCACATGCTGCTCCTCCATTATCCCTGGCAGCATGTTATGGACCTTGGTTGACTCATCCTACAGCTCTTTACAATATAACAACAGAGCCACTTCATCTTATTTGAATCAGCAGATTAAAAAAAATAATAAAAGAGGCTTCAACGCTGGCCTTGAAACTTCTCTTTTACTTCTCCTGTCACATTCAGAGCCCGTGAAAAGACCATTCAGAGATGTTCAAAAATGCTCAAATAGTTCAAAGCTGCTGCTTTTATTCATTCCTGAAGCCCATAGAAAGAGCGATTACATCCTCACAGAATGTTCTCTCTGTATTCACTAGAGGTGTAAATAGCTCCCCACTCGGATAAAGCGAACGGGCCAAAACCTCAAACCCTTTGTAAAGAAAGTCCAGTATTACACACTTATTCCCCACTCATCCACTTTTACAGACATTCTTGTACTTCTTCTCACTGGAAGATTTATTGGAAAAATCTATTTTATACTTCCAGTTGCTGGCCACTTTATTAGAAACCCCTACCTTGTGCTTCTTCCACTCACTGGCCACTTTATTAGAAACACCTACCTTGTGCTTCCACTCACTGGCCACTTTATTAGAAACCCCTACCTTGTGCTTCTTCCACTCACTGGCCACTTTATTAGAAACCCCTACCTTGTGCTTCTTCCACTCACTGGCCACTTTATTAGAAACACCCTACCTTGTGCTTCCACTCACTGGCCACTTTATTAGAAACACCTTACCTTGTACTTCCACTTACTGGCCACTTTATTAGAAACACCCTACCTTGTGCTTCCACTCACTGGCCACTTTATTAGAAACACCCTACCTTGTACTTCCACTTACTGGCCACTTTATTAGAAACCCCCACCTTGTGCCTGCACTGGAATTTACTTTTTTTACTTTTAAAACTGTGAATTTAAACAGTATTTTAATAATGAATAAAAAATAACGATTTTTAATCAGATAACAGTGATAACTAATCAAACTGGTTTTAGTCTAAATATTCTAGTATTTCCAGGAAAAACAATCAATTTCGGGTCCCAGCTATGATCCTTACTAGGTTTTAGTGCCAATTTGAAAATCCATATTACTGGATAATCAGTTTCACTTTTTATTTGGGTTAGATTATATCATTTAACAACACATTATTTTTTATTTATATTGCCATTGTTTGTATTATTATTTCTTTGATTATTTTACAATCCATCTTTGCCTTTTAAGTTGTTTGCATGAATATTTTAATGAATCTCAATCTGAAGAGCTACATAAATAAAGTCTGATTGATTGATAATAGCTTTTCTAAACTCAGCAAAGGTTACTGGTCAGTGGTCAGACTGAATTACTTAATAAATGTCGTTTTTGCACCAATGCAGTCATGCTAAGGCCCACACTACCATTGCCACTCTTTATAAGATCTATTTTATTTTGTTAGGAAATGCAATGTATGCTAGGCTATTAGATATACATACATGTATAAACAAGCGAGCACACCAGTCAGCTGCACAGAGTGCAAAGTGATCATCACGGACAGGACGTGATTTCACTGACGTCCAAAAGGGCATGATAAAATGGTACCGAGTGAAGGGTGGTATAATCTCAGAAACCACTAACTTTGTAACATGTTCTAGAGTTGCCGTAGTGAAGGCGTTGTGCCTCTCAATGGCATTACAGTGGTGCCCCAAGGACTGTTAGTGCCAGAGGGGAACCACAGCTCAGACGAGTGGTACAGAGCAATCGGCACGCCACTGTGAAGCAGCTAGCCTCTATAATGAACACCTTCCATCACCTCATACAGTCAGTCCATGCCACAACGTCTCTCTACTAGTGTCAGTATGTATTCAGTAGTGAAGGTACCTTATCATAAAGGTTTGGTGTTGGACTTACCTTCCAGCCTGTACTGTTAAAAGTACAGTACCTTCAAGAAATGGCTTCTAGAAGAAAAGGCTTCTATGAAGGTTCCCCATAGCACCTCAGGATGTTTCTTCCCAATTGTAGAACCCCCTTCTTCAAAGAACTCGTACGTCTTGCTCAATCAGTCCCTATCAAGTTGTGAAGTCTTCCAGGATTCTGGGTTTTAGGGACTGCTCACAATTTAATGTGCTCCAACAGCACCACACTTACAGTGTCTCTGGAGCATGGAAGGCCCATCAAGATTCCCATTATGTCCTAGATACTGCTTCCCATCACTTCAACCTCCTTCTTTAAACAGATAATCAGACTGTGCTTTTGGGACACTGGACATTACAACCTTCTTAGATCATCATTCATCGAGTCTCCTTGTATCCACTTCTCTTATACTTGTATCCCAACTACATTATCCAGTGTTGCCCAGAGAAGGATGGGATCCCCTCTTGAATCTTGCTTCCTCTTAGTGGTTCTCCCACTGATGTCTGCCTCATGTTTGTAGGGTGGGTCCACCTTTTGAGATTTGGTTCCTCTCAGTGATTCTTTCTAATGCTCTTAGGGTGTTTCTCCTATTAGGTCTTACTTCTATACAGTGGTTCTTCATTGTGCTCTTCGGGAGTTTCTCCTTTTCGGTTTGGTTCCTCTCAGTGGTGAAGCAGCATTGAGCAACAGGGGCCAGAGTCCAGCTGATTTCCCAGCTCTAACAGATCTCCTAAACCTGACAATTGACAGGTGGTTCTGACCAGATTGAATCAGGTGTGCTTGACCAGGACAAGCACAAAATTGTGCAGTAATCAGGGCTTTCAGGACCAGAACTGTCCACTCGTCTTCTTCTGAGTCATAGTTCTTCTCAGTGGTTCTTCCTCAAAGGGAGTTTCTCCTTTTCACTTTAGTTCATCTCCTTGTGTTCTTAGACAGGTTCCCCTTTTAAGTCTTGGTTTCTCTCAGGGGCTCTAAGAACCCTTTAGGTTCTTGGTTCTTTATAAGGTTTCTGTATTGTGCTCTTACTTCTTTTGAGTCTTGGTTCCTCTCAGTGATTCTTACTCATGCTGTCATGGTGTTTCTCCTTTTAGGTTCTTGGTTCTTCACACTGGTTCCTCACTGTGTTCTTGGTTCCCAGTCTGTGGTTTTATCCTCATACCTTCCTGCCAGGATCATTACAAGGCTGGACCTACAGTTCTGTAACACTGCACACTGTTCAATGAAAAGCACAATTCAAGCGAATTCCGAACACGTTTACTGTGCGCCAAACTAAAACACTAAATATCCCATTAAGAAATGTGTTTCCCAGGCCTGGTTCATAACAAGCGGTGCACATCTTGTGAGCCGCATACAAAAAACATTACCTTGAGTATCTTTAAACGTACTTGTCCTGAAATAATGGTCGGAAACAGAACGAAAGCGGCGCTCAGTAAAAAACAACAACAACAAAAAAAAAAAAAACAGACATATCCATCCAGGACCTTCAGCCCAGCAAGGAGTAAGCAATAATGCATGCTTTTGTTCCAATTTCCCTGGCCTACAGAGGGAATAGCAAATGTCAAGCTGCATTCCACTCAGGCAGGCGAATAATTACAGAGGCAGTGGAGGCGGCGTGGGGGCGCTGGCCTTCTCCCCCTCCCCCCCGAAAAACAAAATGAGGGGCCAAGGAGATCACCTCATACTGGAGACATCACGGGAGTTCATGGGGTGAGCGGAGCAGATGGGTATTTACCACTTTCATCCATCAAAGCCGACCAGATATTTTCAGAACTTTATTTGTTGAAGGGTTTAGGAGACTCCTTTTTCGGTAATCTGGGAGTATGGAACTGAACAGTGCAGACGGATTACGGCATTATACGGGATCATGCTCTGGCGTGAGACAAACCTACAGATCTAGATGAACAGCCTCGCTGACGCAGCTACAGCGAAGCCTAAGGGGCGTCGGAGCTACGGCAGCTCACCTTGAGCAGTGTTTGGGAAGTATAAAGCGAAAAGGGAAGAAGCAGGGATTAGTAGCATTCATCTGAAGTCACTCATGCGCGAGACGTGATTCTGCTATGAAGATGGATTTTGCCGTAATGGATCCGGGGCATTTCGGATGTATTTCGGAGGAGCATCGGTGTAAGAAGGGGGGGGGGGGGGGGGGTTCATAGCTAAATGGAAGAACCTTTGCAAGCAGAATTTCTAGGTAGGTATTTCTACTAAAGTGGCCGGTGATTGGAAGTACAAGGTAGGTCAGGAGTGAAAGCGCAAGGTAGGTGTTTCTAATAAAGTGGCCAGTGTCTACAAGGCACGAGTTGAGCCAGTGATTGGAAGGACAAGTTCTAATAAAGCAGCCGTTGATTACAGCAAGGCAGTGGCAGTGGTGCCTCAGGTGGTTAGAGCACCAGGCTATTGATGATAGGGTTGTGGGTTCGATGCTCGGCAAGCTGCCACTTTTGGGCCCTTGATCAAGGCCCCTCACCATGGGCACCGCAGCTTGATTGGTCCCTAGTAGGTGTGTTTTCACTGCATGGATGGGTTAAGGGCTAAGGCCAAATTCCACAAATGGTGAATATGGTTGTATTGGAATGATTGGAAGTACAAGGTTGGTGTTTCTAATAAAGTGGCCAGTAAGAGGTTTCTATTAAAGTTGGAAGTCTAAAGAATCCTAAATCTGAATAGTTACATCTTGGCTACTCCAGTATTCCAGTTCATTCACGTGTGACTTTGCCAAAACACTGCAGCTGAGTCTGTTTCGTCAAGATCAGCTCGGCAGTCAGAGCGAGTGTTTGACTTCCCATTTTCGGGAAGCCGGGCTCTTTTTACTTGGGAGCATGGGAGAAAATGGGGAGGGCACACAAGCCTGCAACTTACACTCGCATCAGCCTGCCTCTGCCACTGATCCAGCAAATCACGGCAGCCTTGTCTCCCCCCCCGCATCTTATCTGCCCCGGCAGTTCAATCCCAGAACTCCGTTTGAAGTGCATTGTGCAACACTAATGGCAAAGTAATTCCGCTCGCCCAAAGCCAAGAGTTGCCTTGAAAGCAGGCAATCTTTTTTATTTTCTCTGTATCCTTTCATCACAGCTGAGGGCGAGCGAGAGAAAGAGAGAGTGAGAGAGTGCTGGAGGAGTCAGATTTGGTCTGCACCAGCGAGATAGGCATCAAACATTTAATCGGCAGGGACTTGATTTCGAAAAACATGCGATAAAACGAGGCAGATAGGTACAGCCGGATGTCGAAGGCCCAGTTCACGCTCGTCCAACGAGACGAGATTAGATGGCTTTGGATTTTTTTTTTTTTTTTTTTAAAGAGAAATTGAGTCAGTTTTGCAAAGCTTCTGCATAATTCAGTAAACAAAGTCCTTCAAAGTCGGGATTTGGTGTGAAATCGTGGTTCGTTGTGTAAAACTTCCCAACTTGGATCTTTTTACAGTGGTGGTGAATGAAACCAGACGTCGGTTACCATGACTACAACACAAATACGGCCATGCTTTGCTATGCAAACCCACCAGTGAACCTACACACGTCTTCTGAGTTTCAAAGACAAAAAATTCAGGACGGTAAAACAGCGTCAAATCTGAAAAATCTGAATAATGATATGCTTTCATTGGGGACTACTTTGTGGCAGAGTGCTCTGCATGTCAAAATCTTCTCAAGACTCTGGTAAATACCCTGTCTCAGGCATCAGGCAGTGTATTCATAACCATTTGGTGTAATAGCTTTCTGTAAGGGAGCTTTTTTTTTGAGAGGTTCAGGCGTCTGGTCCCTTTCATCGCCATTGTGAACAATTCTGACTCAGAAAACGGGAGCAGGATGCTGAAAGCTGGTGTTTTGGAGTTTTAAAAAGTTGAAGACCCCAATTTTTAGGATCGGTTCTTAAATCCTTAATTTCACCAACCAGCTCACAGCCAGCATCCAACGTTTTTGAACAAACAGCATCATTTTGGCCAGAAAACAAAGACAACTGTTGCAGCTGTACTTTCCAGTGTGTATTCTCAGCCCCCTAAAAGATATGCTAAGTGTAGTATGCTAGGCTAGCCACAACTACTGGGAAATATACAGGCTATAACGTGTTACAACCCCTGTTTGCCATGTTGTCTGTTTCTGTAGGTCCATGATTGGCCACCAGGGGAGCTCTCTTTATTACAGAGGCCGGAAAAAAGCCTGACCCAGCGAGACGTTTAGGGATTCTCCCATTTGGCGACCTGGATAAATGTCCTGCTCAGACCGACCCGACACTCCCACTATTCACTCTGTTAGCTTGCTAGCTTTGTTACATTTTGTGCCTTTTTGGTTCAGCTCCCTTTTTTCCTGGTTTGTTGGCAGAGAGTTCAGGTAGTTTTGGGTATGTTGGTTTCTTTTGTTTCAGGTTTCGTTTGTTGCGTTTTGATTTAGTTGTATGATCTTCAAATTCATCCACTGATTTATTATAAATTTATACTGGTTCCCACTTCCGTACAGTGTCCGATATTTGGTATAGCAGAGGGTCTGGGGGAGGGAGCCCATACTCAGTTTCTTTTAAGGGCTGACCCTAGAGTGGGTCATAACAAACAATCCTTGAGGAACACTTGGAGGTTGTTTAGTTTAAAACTGTAGAGGAACCCCTGAAGGTGTTTTGAGGAACCTTTAAGGAACCTTTTTTCTTCTGAATTCCTTTTTAGAAGGTTTCACAAAGCATCTTAAGAGGTTCAAATTGGTTTCAAATGGAAGAACCTCCAAAAGAACCTCCAAATACTATAACAGTTTATCTGCAAAGCCAAAAAAAGCCAGAGGTACTGTGTTTTTAACGGAATATCTTAACGAAACCGGTGCATTTTGGGAAGAAGTCCTATGGACTGATTATTTTGTCATCAGTAAACAAATGTGTTTGGAGAAAAATGGCTCCTCTCCAACTGTTAAGCTTTGGGCTTGTGTTGCAGCCAGTTGCACAGGGGTAGCAAAAAAGGAATGGATTCAAATTCTGGAAGCAAACATCAAACATCTCAACATCTGTAAAAAGACCTTGAAAGAGCTTGAAAGAACTTTACCGAACTAGAAGCCTTTTGGAGGAGGAATGGGTGCAAAACCCCCCAAAACAACACCTGAAAGACTCAGCAGGCTACAAAGAGCATTTACAAGCTGTGAGACTTGTCAAAAGAGATGGTACTAAGCATGCAGGATGCCCAAACTTTTACTTTGGACCCTTTTCCTTTTTTTTTTTTTTTTGTTATTTCAAAACTGTAAAATATGGAAATAAAAAAGCAATCTTGCTTAAAAGCAGGACGTAACGTGATGAGAAAAGGTTCCTGCGGAGAATGCTTATTTACAGTCTTGCATTTCACTACGGAACATAAAGATCTCTCAGAGACAGTAATATAACTGTATATTGGTGATAAAAAAGATATATGGCGTACCTTCCATCTGCACTCAGGTGATGATACCTTTCTCGGCGGCCGCCTTTGCTGCTTTGACTGAACTTGCTGCCGACACGCATGGATGACCCTTGTGTTGTCTGAATGGTGCCTTCAAGAGCGCGAAAAAAAGAATCGTACGTCAATACTCCCGGCTACATAGACATCAAAGACACCCCAGAAAATGACCCTGATTGCGCCTTTCCAATATTTATCGGCTGAGGTAATGGAACGCCGGCTGTTATTTACGATTGAGTCGTCATCGTTATGATTTTGTAGTCCGGCAGTAAAACCAACCAAACATTGACAATCTAATAAACCGGAGAAAATGTGAGCGGTTGTGAATTATATCTGAAGGGGAGCCACGAATCTTTGAGCGATGCACTTCAGTGACCTCTGGCTTGGTCAATAAAATATATAAACAGCTGCCACGGGCCTGTACCTTACGCTGGGTCTGTCTTTGTGGAGAGCGCGGACAACGTCAGACCATGTACAGCTCTGTAGAAAAGCATTACCAGTAGAATGGGAGGCCACGGCCCAAGCGACAGGGGGTACAAAGCCCTTCCGACACCCAATAACCTTTGGATGGGCTGGAGTGGCAGAACTAACCATCCAACATCAGTCTCTGAGCTCACTGCTGATGTTCTTTTGGCAGAATGCAATCAAATCCTCACAGCAATGTTCCACAACCTCTATTGAGCAAACGTACAAAGGACAAAAAGCCCTTCTAATGAATGCATTCAGTTGCAGCCATTGCTGACACAGCTTAACACACCTGTCTAGTCCCAGTAGAGAAGTTCTGCCAATAGAATAGGACTCTCTGGAGTAGATACACATGAACCTACTGGAACCATGCCTAATGCCAGGTGTGGGCTAGAGGGGTACAAAGCCCCCCCGGCATTGGACTGGCTGGACTGGATGGAATGATGGATG
Organism: Salminus brasiliensis; assembly: GCF_030463535.1. Classification (NCBI taxonomy): domain Eukaryota; kingdom Metazoa; phylum Chordata; class Actinopteri; order Characiformes; family Bryconidae; genus Salminus; species Salminus brasiliensis. The sequence goes on from NC_132897.1 coordinate 33,473,662, forward strand.
GTGCTCCATTTAATACTTTTGGGATGAGCTGAGGATGAATAAGGTGAGGTGGTGAACATCCATAACATAAACTCTTTTTTTAAATACCCTTAATTTCAGAAAAAAAAAACCACAATTAATGAGCAGGTGTCCCTATACTTTTGTCCACAGCGTGTATGCAGGATCAGAATTATCTGCTTGCAAGATGTGCAGCACAGTAAATAAGTCCTAATCCTCCTATAAGTCACTGTGGTGCTGATTAAGGGGTAGCTCTGACCTTCCCTAAGCCAATCAAAATCCATGTTAACGATTATGCCACTGCATATTAATGAGCAACATATAACTCAGCATCTGTTTGGGTGTTGGTATGGACAGAGAAACCAACAACCAGAGCTGTAGATTATAAAACGGCACTTCAGTCCATAGTCAAAAGCTGTGGCAAGGTGGCAAAGATCTCCATGCCTGGATAAACAGCACCAGAAAGGGTTCTACTGTTGTTATGAGTCAAAGAACCCTTTAGTCAGTACTAGTAGTAAAACATGCTGGTATAACCTTGTATATAAATGAGCTAATGCTCTTTCCTCCTAACAGCAAGGTTATGCAACAGCAAATTTTATGGGTCTGGCCCAGAGTGTATCTCCATGATCCACGGTCCCATGTACACAACCCTACCTTGTAGATCCACCTTTCTGCAGTCTGTCTTTTAGGTAAGGTGGTGCTTATAAAGTATCAAGCAAATCATGAGTGTGAACATACACACACACACACACACACACACACACACTCTCACAAATACAATCTGAAACCTGACCTTCAAAGCCGAACAGAAGTACCTGCAGAAGGCACGAGCCATAACCCTCTTGACTGAGGTAAGTGTGACCTGCCGGAGCAGCCGGAGTGCTTGGTCACTGTTTATAATGGAGGTTCCTCAACCGTGGGTCAACTCTCGAGAAAGTGTGAAAAGTGGAGCGCAAAGTGAGCTGTAAAAACATGCTGTTTCCCCATAATGTGGGTCACAAAAGGATGATTTAGGTCACCGAAGGATGTTTAATTTTTCATTCGAGTGTCACACCAGAAGAAAGGTTTAGGGAGGCCAGAAAGACGAGAAAGGTGAGGAGCTGAGATAAATGCACCACAGTACTGATGTAAGAAGTCACGAATGTGCTGCTTGGAAGAATAGGACTGATTTCCAAGCTGGGAGCAACGTATAAGCTCTCTGTAATTCACTTAGGGTCACCAGACGTCTTCCAGGTGTCCTTTTTTTTGGGATCTAGAAAAATCTGTGTCCGGCCATGAATTCTAAATTAAACTGAGTAACATGTCTTTGATTTTACGTCAAAATTAGCTTCTACAATCACCTCCTATTGGGTTCAGCTTCTCTCCACTGTAACGGCTCCACCTGCTGAATCTGCTCAGTAGGTTTTAAGGTAGCTGACTATTTTATTGGTGTATTTTTGATATTGTGGCGAAACTAAGACCTTAAAAGTGGAGTTGTAAGGGGTCAGTGTCTGCCGCCACCTCTACCAGCAGAGGGCGACAGCGACGAGGCACGGTTATCCAAGGGAACTCCAATCCCCAGAGATCCTAGGGGTAATCAGTGCAAACCAGGCACACCTGGTGGTCACAGCATTTAAGGATGTGACAAATGGTACTTCTCTGTCACACCTTTGTAGAGGAGTGACTGGTATGGTACAAAGATGTGACAGACAGACAGACAGACAGACAGACAGACAGACAGACAGGTGTTGGAAAAAGGAAGGAGGAAAGTTGCAAACCAAGATAACAGGGTTGTAAAAGAAAGAAGCTGAAGAGAACGCAGATAAAGAGGTTGAGGGAAACATTGAACCTCAGTCCCTTTGTTTTAGGAGCTACTTCAGTTAGTTCCCTCTCCAAAAAGAGCTGCGTTTGGTTTTCATGAGTTATTTAGTGCTAACTATCCTAAGTCTGAGCTACGCCATCTTGTTTGGCGTCTCCTTTGTTTGGTTTTCCCGCCTTTTTTTATTGCATTGTTTTAAGATGTGCCACTCCACAAATTGCCTGTGCTTGCTGGTGGCGCAGTGGTAAGATGTTGGACCTTCATTGCCAGGGTAGCAACTGTTCTCCCACAAGTATACAAAAGCACCCACAGTCACATTAACCATACATCACACATTAAGGCCTGTCTTTACAGGCTTTCCTCTCTGCACTTGGGTCTGCTGCCTAACCGTCCCATAACAGGAGTAGTACTGGAGTCTCTGCGTTGCAGTGATGGTTGATACAGAAATCCGGTTAATCCAAAAAGTCACCCAAATGTGGGTCAGCCACTCCTGGCCTAAGACTGGAGAGGTGGAGTTGGGACAAGAAGGTTGTCTTCAATCCCCTTGACCAGCAGGGCATGAGGGGCTGACCTTAACCAATAAGCTACTTACAATAAGCAGTTATAAGGATGCCTAGAACCAGTCTTGCTGCTTTGACATGAAGAACTACCAATGCATCCAAGATCCACTCCCTTCCAGAAATTACTTGAGTGGTGGACCAGGATCTAAACCAGAGTGGCTCTGTGATCAAAACCTGACCACTGAGGAAGGGCTAGAATATGCCTACTGCAAGCTGTGCATCAGCAGATGATCTACAGTCTTTAACTATACACCATCAAGGTGGAACTACAAGAGAGGGGGTTTCTAAGTGGTAATTCAGCTTCATTAGTGCAGGGGTTTTATGTGCTCGTTGTTGTCGCATACAGCGATCGCTGTGGAGCTCATGAGTGTTGGAATGGAGCCCAGCCTAAATGAGGCATTAGTATTACCTAATACATAATGCATACTTAAATCAGGTGCCTCGTATGCGCCAGCCTACTGTGATGTGGATACTATGGTACTCTTGGGGGCGCCAGGCCCAGGGCTATTGGGTTTTGTTGGTGTACCCTTATTGAAGTAATGGATACCGTCATGGGACGCTGTATTTTCTCCTTTCACTTTTATGCAAATGACGCCTTTGCAGCTCAACACCACTGTTCCACCTGGGCATTCTGACATTTTGCTTTTCAAAACACTCCCTTTATGAACAACGCAGACCGACTATCAAGCTAACCCATATCTGTGTACGAGTAGCACTTGTACAGGATGTTGATGCATAAGCCATTAACAGCTGTTTATGGACCTGAAACCATCACACCTATACAGTACAAGCTCCCTAGACGTCCCACTCCAAAACCCATGGGCATTAATGGCCCCAGTCATATCGAAACCCACCGCCAGTTGTCCCTGTCTGTCATTTATTTATTTATTGTCTTTCGGCCACAATTCTGTGGAGAGTTTCCTGTAGACTGGGATTTCTGCCACTGCTGGTAGACCCATATGACCGTAAGCTTCCATACACCTGCAGATTCAGCTACTGTCTACACTTTGGCCGTTGGCACGCAATACCAAATGTAATCTCTCCTTTTTGCCTTGTCATTAACATTTTGCTTTGTGTTTTTATTTTCCACACATTTGACGAGACACTCGCTGCACTGCACCACCTCTTCTCAATCTATAAATCCGCTCGCACATCCTGCAGGCATTTATATTATTATTATTATTATTATTATTATTATAGCCTGAAGTTACAAACACCTTAAATACAAAGTGACTATATATTTGTTGGAGCTTATGTGTTTGTTTTTTGAAGTTCATTAGGGACAAAAGGATAATGTGTAATACAGGATAAAGGGATTAGGGCAGGGATGGGCAACGGGAACTGAAGCCCAGCACAGTTCATTGATTTTCCTTGTTCTAACAGATCTACTAAGCCTGGGAATTAACAGGTGCGCTGAATCAGGTGTGCTTGAGCAGGAAAAGCCCAATACTGTGCAGGAATCCAGCTCCTGAGGACCAGAATTGCCCAAAAATACCCCTTGGAAAGGCTGTGGTTAGCCAAGGCCTTAAAGTTATTTCTTTTAATGTGCAAAGACTTGCATCCCGCTAAAAAGCAAGATTTTTATTTAAAAATGAAAGTGGGAAAAGGCAAGCCTAGTTTTCCTGCAGGAATCGCATCTAGGCACAGGAGACACTTGAAGCAAAAGGGTTTTCAGAAATGTATACGATGAGTGATACAAAAATATATCACTCATCGTATAAATCTGGCCATAGGAGAGGGTTTGGAAAAACCAGTTGCCAGTGAAATATAATTTCAACTATTATCAAAGGAAAAAGACAAGGAGCTAAATATTAGTTTCAGGGAAGGTAAAGAGCACTTTAATAACATGACTCTGAACATTATACACTCCTCCACAGAGTGATTTTACTTTCTATAGAAAAGTATTTGATGTGAAGTATTTTGATTTGAAGTCTAGGCTAAAGAATATTCACTGACAAGGTAACATTAAAAAATTATAAATCTTATAATGGAACTGGGGGTAACTGATATCTGGAGAGACGGTACCCAAACAGTTCATGAGTACACTTTGTGTACTTTTATGTACATCTGCCCCCTGTAAAAAGGAAAAATTGCTGCCACAAGATTTAAATCAATCAGATTCGAGTCCAGTGGTGGCATGCTTTATACTACTCCAGTCCACACTCGATATCGCATCACACTTGGTGATCTTAGGCTTGTAGTTCCCCTTTCATGCAGCTCCACACACTCTGTTCTTATGCTAATGCCTGCTGTGAGTTTGCATTGTCTGACGTTTCATATATAAGCTGCAATATTCACACTTACGGTTGGCTGGTGCAGCTCTAGCAGGGTAGACGTTTAACATGGTGACTTTTGTTTTGTTTTGTTTGCCTTTGGCAACCTGGTAGATGAGAGTATGGCTGAAATAATGTGAATTATTGCCATTTGGCCCTAGTGATTTTAAGATGGGTGTCCACAGCTTTTGGCTATATATACATATATCCCTCATCAGCTATTATCTAATGGTAACTATTATCTAATGGAAGAAATCCTGGGGAAATCCATTATCCAGATAAAATATCTAAATTAATTAGACCACAGCTATTCCGTGTGTTTTCAATTAGATCTGACTTAGATCAGAAGAGAAGCTAGGGGGGGTGGCGACATCTCCCTCAAGTTACCCTATCAGTGATGGTGCAATTGGCTCATGGTGATAATTATAGTAATCCAACTCAGTTTCTAGCATTTACAGTGAGCTTATTAATATACTCCTGCATGAATTACTGGAATGCTCAAACGCTTCAGGTACTTTAAGTATGTTTTGTATATTAAGTCGACCCTCAGAGGCGGCAGAATTAAAAGTCGTTTAATGTTTCCAGTCCGTGCTCTCGGCAGACCTCTTTCAGCTCCGTGATTCGGAATGAGCTTTTTTTTTTTTTTTTTTTTTCTTGTGTGCGCGCGATTAGCGGATGATTAACAATAGCTCCTCGCCAGCGCTCGATTAAAAAACACAGTAGCATGTTTGCTTTAATTAAGCTGTGTGGGCTTTTTTTTTTCCCTTCTTTTTTGGAGGCGAGTCTATTTGCAAAATGAAGCAATTAAGAGCTAGCTCATTGAGAGCTTGCTTTGTCATTTATATCATGCCAGAGTTAAATAATGGACTACGGAGTGTGAGAAAACATGCCGCACGGTTCACAAAGCACGTCGCATGACGCCATTCAAAGCTCTCGAGCGGGTTTCCTGAGAACGCAGGGCCGTGGATTCAAGCAACACGTTGTAAATCTCATTAAAATCCATTAATGTAAAGGAAATAACAGCTCTCTCAACTGAAGGCTTTGGAATTAGTTCGGATTCCCCCCCCCCCCTCCCCGCATTATTCTCTCAAAGCCACTTTCATTTGCCCCTGTAAAGTTCCTCGGACGTGAGGATTAGTCATTACAATCCGTTTTCAATTTCCGATCCTGCTGAATATGGATGGGGTGGACTGTGGAAGATTTGGTGGATTCATTCCAAAGGCCAGGAGAGAGAGGGAGGGAGAGCTTGGAAGAGTTCATTTCCAGCCTGGAGCTAATCTCACCCACAGCGTAATACGGTTGGTTGCTTTACTCCTCATGAAATGAGACCGCAGTCGGGCCACAGGATACGTCGTTGGGCCAAAACCTGAAACAAAAGCATCTGATTGACGATCGTCCGCACCTGCACCAACTACGCTAACAGATGAGTGCGGAGCGTTCGTGAGCTAGCACAGCGTGGTCGTCCAGAGAGAAAAGAATTGCTGGAAGTCTGGATATAAAGGAAGGAAGAAAATGAACACTCTGAGGCCTCTCGCGTGTCAGCGCCGAGAACGGATCGTTTGAGGGTGTTGTGTGGTGCAGTTTAAATTTAAAGAATATTAAAAATGGGAAATACGCAAAAGATCTCAGAAGGAGGACGAGCGCCATTTATCAGTGTTCCGCTGAGTGCGCACTTCTGAAATACCATTTTAATTTGGATTTGGATTTTTACTTTCACAACTTAACATAAACGCATACATCACTGTTATCCAAGGGACCCAACCAAATCCCCAAAGTTTCCAGGGAAAATAAATCCCTGGAACTTCTTCACACATTTTCATAATTAATTAGACCAGTGGTTCCCAACCCTGGTCCTTGAGGAACCCCTTCCCTGCACATTTTGGGGTTTACCCTACTCCCAACACACCTGATTCAGCTAATCAACTAATTACCAAGGACTTCAGTTGAAGGTGGGGTGTTGGACAGGGGGTTCTCCAGGACTGGGTTGGGAAACATTAGGTTGGTTGCGTTAGACCATTGTCACAGTCATTCGCAGTAAATGTACAATATAGTCATTCGTTTAATGTGCTTGGATTAAACAGTATCTCATCTTTTGGGGGGCATGTAACCCTGTGGTTCCTCCAGTGTTCCTCTAAATAATGAGGACATTAATATATTAATATGCCTTTTAATAAGTAACCCACATTTAGCATCTGGTTTCTTGGGGTCCAGTCTAAAAGCTGGGTTAGCTTTTAGTCTAGCATTTACACCCTTCTCTGATTGGCAAAACTCTGGAAGCAACTGTTGTATTAAGCCTCAATAATTTTTTAGTGGGCTGGGTGTATGTAAATTTAGAAGATATAAATATAATGAGTCAAGACTGTTGACTGCATAACAGTTTTGGGGTTTGGAATTGGCCTCTGTTTAATGTGGGTTTTACTTTTGCATAAGGAGACAGCAGTGATTTAAGGTTCATGGTTTGTCACTTGCCATTATTTGACTACGGCAAGATGCATACAGCTTTATTGTGGGGCACCTTTTAAAGCGCTTACAGTAATAAAACCTACAACTGCTATATTGCTAGTCTGTGAGCCTTCTGTTAGGCTAAAGAAGAATTGGTATATGTAATTTCTATTTGTACTGAATGAAAGCATAGAATTCTCGACCCCACCACCCTGCCCTACAATGAATTTGGTTATATGAGTATATTCTAAAGACGGTTCTATGAAACGATGCTGCAGGTGACTCCCATGCCTATGCTCTTCTGTGGAGTGTCTGGTGTAGTGTGAGGGTGATTGCGCCATAAAGAAGGGCCAGGAATTAAACAGCACACTGATTAGAGATGAAGGAGATGCGTCTCGAATACCAGCTGATTACATGAAGTGGTTGCCCTCTCCAGTCGATGAGCCTCAAAATAGAAAGAGTAGCTTGATGTTAAGCTAAAAGGACAGCATGGATGTTTTCGTCAAGATGCTTTAGTAATACACAGGAGCTCCAGGCCAGACCTTCCACTCACTGTATGCAAATCAGGGCCAAAATATGAAATTTATTCAATCTCATAGAAATTGTGGTCGTCTAAATTTTCTGGTTGCCTACTTCCGTGTTATGGAGCCTGCATGCTGAGGACAAAGGCTGGTGACCCAATGTCCCCGGAATGATGAAAACATGAACACTTTGATGTTATGGTGACATTTGACTGATCTGAAAATGTTTTCCCCCCCAAAACTATTATTATATAAAAGGCCAAGGTTTTATTTTTGGTTATTGAGGTCAATGTCAGGGTGGGGTTACAGTGGTGCTTAAAAGTTTGTGAGTTCTATATTTCTGCACAAGTTTGACCTAAAACTTCAGAAGTCTTAGAAGTAGATAAAGAGAAACCAAACCGAACAAATGAGACAACAGATCTGTAAGTGGCAAATGTATGTGACCTCCTTGTACAGTAATACCTGCAACTACACATTTCCGGTAACTGCTGAGTAGTCCTGCACTCGACTTGGAGAAATGACAGCCCATTCCTCCTTACAAAACCGCTTCAGCTCTGTTATGTTGGTGGGTTTCCTCCAATGAACTGCTTGCTTCAAGTCTTTTACAACATTTCTATTGGACTGAGGTCAAGAATCTGATTTGGCCATTTCAAAACACTACCTTCATTCTTCTTTAACCGTTCTTTGGAAGAACGACTTGTGTTTTTAGGGTCATTGTCTTGCTGCATGATCCACGTTCTCTTGAGATTCAGCTCAAAGACAGATGTTCTGACATTCTCCTTTAGAATCTGCTTGTATAATTCAGAAATCATTGTCCTGGCCCAGGCAGCAATGTTGGCTTTTAAAGTGCAGCAGCTTTCTCCTTGCAATGCATACCATTTGTTGTTCTCCTGATGGTGGACTCATGATATTAACATACACCAATGTGAGAAAGGCCTTTAGTTGTTTAGAACTAACCTTGGATTCCTTTATGACTTTGCAGACGATTACACACCTTAAACTTAATAATGGTCTTGAATTTTCTCCTTTCCTGGCTGACTAGTCCAGACTCTATAGAGATGATTTTGGAATCTTTTCCAGCAGATGGGCATCAACAAACTGATTTGTCATCCCATTGCTTGAAAACACCAGACTTTAATTTTACCTTCAAATTATCTGCTAAGGGTCCACATACTTTAGTCACTCACAGATATGTAATATTGGACAATTTCCCTTAATGAATAAATGACTACCTTTTAATATCCATGTCTCGTTGGTTGATTTGGCTCTCCTTATCTACTTTTAGGACTTGCATGAAAAGTTGATGAAGTTTTAAGTCAAATGTGTGCAGAAATATAGGGAATTCTAAAGGGTTCACAAAGTAGAGCTTGTATAATTTGCCTGCACATGCAGGGACATTATTAATTCCTGTTGGTATTTTAATTTAATGAATTTTCATTGTTTGCACATTTACTACTCTTACTAGATAAGCGCAACCAAATTAGCAATGCGAGTCAATTTGTCACTAAACTGCCCTCGTAACTGCACAGAAACAGAGTTCCTGGTGTGTGTAGGTGAAAGTGTGTATATGCAGATGTCTGTGCTTTGTGGGACTGTGACTGAATATATATTTGTGTGTAATCCTGCTATGTCCATTATATCTGAACCCTGAAAGCAAGCCTCCTCAGCCAGCTTCTTCACTGGGCAGGCCAAGGTTGCCTGGCCGAAACAAAACAAAGGACAACAAAAGCTTAGGAGAGCACTGTCCACAAAAAAGCGCCACTGACGAGGCACAAAACAGGCACAGAATTTGTGGAGGAATGACCCGATCGTTGCTGGTGCCAGCGCTGGAGGAGCTTTTGACACTGTGTTAAATCACAGCTGGCACCTCCAACTTCCACAAAGGGAGCGAAGATAAAGCCTGGCATTTAACAAAAAAAGGAAAAAACTTTCCCAGCTTAAACTTTTCTCTTTTTTTGGTCCACAACAAGAGGCTCCACAATATGGCTCTCATTTATCAAACAAGGCACCAGACAAAACATGCGGTTCAGACTTCATCGACTTCTGCTGTGGCGCGTATTTTTCAGCCTACTCGGAACCAGAGCGGTGCGGCTGGCTCAGTCCGTCCCCCCATCCCTCCCCGAACATGTGATCATATTAACTAGAACACAAAAGGCCAAAGACAGTTCTGGCTCAGCACTTTTTTTTTTTTTTTACCCGGAGCTTGATAAAAGTGAGCCAGCGTGTTGAAGTGGGTGCAAATGTGTGGATCCTGGCCAGGCCCTGCTCGGAGTTGCAACAGATCCAACGTAGCAACTGACACTGGTGGCAATTTTCCATTTCTCAGTTTCTCCCTACACTAATTCGAAATTCCAGTGCTGTGATTCCACTTACTGGACACTACATTGGAAATATACCCACCTAGTAGCTCCATGTTAACCCACATAACATGTTGGCCCGTATGGTTTGCCTAACTGGGAACCAGAACATTTGTCCATGGGTTTCATGGTGGTCCCACCAGGGTCAGTGATGGGATCAGCATGGCTTAAACAAAGGCCCCATCTGGCTTCTCAACTGCACATAAGGCCTAGATGGGACCCATGTGAGACTGAGGTGGGCTGAAGAGTGTCTCTCGGGGTGAATGGACACGGAGCTTCTGCAAGATGATTGGAGGATCAGTCCGCTATTTTGAGGTCTACACCGTCGATCACTGGGAGCGTCTTGTTAGTTAGTTAGTTAGTTAGTTCATTCAATCAAACATTCATACTGTTGGCTAGGTTGGAGTGAACTAGCCAGCTAGCAAGATGGCACACAATAGCAGACGATGCTAATATTGTCGACCTGATTTTGGCAAAGCCATTTGATAGTCTTCCTTACCATCGATTTGGTGCAAAAAGTAGGGAAAGGTAACAGGGTCTTTTTAGCCCTCCTGGTATGACCAAGTTAGCTGGCAGACTGGAAGTGCTGAGACAAAAATTAGGGGATCATGTCTGGTCTAAACTGGTATCGGTCTAACTGTGACCAGGCATATAAAATGCATGAAAAGAGCCTATCGTTTTGAACATGAGTGCATGTGCAAGGTTAAGCTTAATTAATATGAAGGTGCTCACGTTCAAGCGGCAGAACATAATGAAACCAGTCAAACAAAACAGGGTCTTCCTAAACAGCCTTATTGATGTGACTTCCTTGCTTGGCCGACTGTTTCTGAGGAGATCAGAGAGGAAATTCAGGCTGCTCCCTTTTTTTGGATGGCAGGTGGATGAAATCTTCATTGTTCTTTGTTCTTTCATTGTTCTCTATGTTGATAGTGCAGGTAAAGTTCAGGAGTGCTTCATTTGTTTTTTTTTTTTTATGTTTCCGACATCTATTTTTAAAGTATTAAATAAAAACAACATGCAGGTCTACAATTTTAGGGCTAAACTTATGGCAAAGACATACGATGGGGCTGCTGTCAGGCCAAAGTGAAGGCAACTGCCCCCGGTGCAATGTTTGTGCACTGCTGGTGCTGTCACAGGGGGCTAAATGCTTATCTGGGTGCAGAATGTTTTGCATCATTCTCTGGGTTTGCCACAAAGAGGACATCTTTTCTCGAGTCTGCCGGCAGTTCAAGGCTGCCCAGAAACGAATGCTCCTACTCGATGGAACTTGACATCATGGATAGTGAGCACTGAGGCAAACAACTATCATTGCAGATAAGACCCTGGATGATGACACACTGGATTGCCAAGTATAGGAGTATTTTAATTAGAGACTGATGTGGTCTTTGATATCGTCCAGCAGAGGACCATGGATGTTCTCTACTGCAAAGAAAAGAATTGAGTCTCTCGTTGCATCATCAGACCAACAAGATGAGCCCATGAGCAAACGCCCATTGCAACAATTGGAGCTATATCTGCGGATGTAGAAAGGAGCTTCCCCTGTTTAAAAAGGCTTAAGTCTTACAAACTTAACACAATGGGCCAAGGCCGTCTAAGCAGCCTAGCTCTGCTGGCCATTTAGAGGACACTGGTCAAGTCCCTGGAAAAGACGCCTACTTGGTATGATAGGATCACAGGCCATTTTCTTGAAAAGGAACTGAGGGAGGTAAGCCAACAATGAGCTTCCCCTCTTTGAAAGACCAGCAGCCACCACCGGACCAGCCCCTCCATACTTGATGGCAATGGTCAAAAGCCGATCAGTACCAAGAGTCCTTCGGGCTTCAAGTACGGATCCCTTGAGCTCCACGGGAGACCATGGCAGCAAGGAAGGAGTTTCTAATGAAGTGGGCGGAGCTTCTCAATTAACGCTCTCTTGTTTGTCCACAGATTTCCGGCCCATGTACTATGCAGTGCCGGTGCCATGGGCTACCAGTCTGAAGATCTTGCCATGACCACCACTGGCAGAAGTTGGAGGGTATGTCCAGAAGACCGGAGGTCTTGACCAGCCGCTGCTGTTTAATTTTGCTCCTTCTCAAATTTTCTAGGCTGAGACGGATGCACCTATAAAAGCAGGCCAGCGGTTGAAGATTTTAGAATGCTCCGAGGCAGGCTTTTGGAGGTAGTGCATGTTTTATTTATCAGCCGTGTTTCCTGCTGGGTTATCGCTTTCCCATGCTGCTTTATTCATAAACACACCGCGCTCTTGCCACCTCGCCTTCTATCCTTAAATTTGATTTATTAATCTTTTGGACTTTTGGGGAAATGCTACACAGCTGCTGTTGTTCTGCTCCCTTTAGCCAAGGGGCAAGTTTTATTCCGGTTTATTATCGGTGTGAGTGCTGTCCTGCAAAGTTGCCGTCCACTTCGTTAGAAACGTCTACTTTGTAGCTCCACCTTGCTGGTGTACAGTTTGTATTCGTCATCAGCTAGACTGGTGTTTCTAATAAAATGGCCAGTGAGTGGAAGAAGTACAAGGTGGGTGTTTCTAAGAAAGTGGCCAGTGAGTGGAAGAATAGTGTAGTGGTTCCTAAGAAAGTGCACAGTGAGTGTATAGCTAAATGGATAAGGCATAGCAACAGTTTCCTTCTTTCTTTCTTTTCTTTTTTTTCCTCCGGTAGTGGTCGAGCAAAACAAATCCTGCAGGGCTAACAGCGGGAGAAAGCCTCTCCGTGTCCCTGTCACAACCCGTCGCCTCGCGCTCCAAAATGAGCAGCTCCAGGCACCGCCAGAAGGAATGAAACCTCTTCACTGATTCTGATCCAATTTGCGGCCTGCAGGTTACAGACTTGTGCGTCCATTGAAAAGGACAAGGCTCCGTGATTGGTATTCAGGGAGGCGCGTGGACCGGGCGCGTGGGGATTGATGGCCCCTTTTTCTGGGAGCGGAGGGGTGGAGGGGTGGAGCAAGAGAGCTTTCCACACGCTGAGGCCTAACAGGAGAGCTCGGAAGCGCTAATAGCAGGGGGTTCCTAATCCCAGCTGTCCTGCGGGACCCGCTTCCGCGAAGAAGCGAGGACTCGACCACACGTATTAGCGTTGTCTGTCTCCCCGAGATAAGTGGAGTGGAAAGTGCAGGCAGTGGGGTGGCTGCGGAGTGCGGTCGCCGGGAACGCGAACATGCTGGTGCTGAGTTTGTAATTGTATGCGTTTTATCAGTAGCGATGCAGGTCCAGCGCGCAAGCCGTGCTTTTTCATACGTCCGCATGCGGTTATCTCCCTGGCATTTCAAATGCATAGATGCATTGTGGAGAATGTGTTTTTTTCGTCAGTCAGTCCTAGAGAACATCAGATATAACCGTGCGGGTCCTGAAGCTTTTCTGCAAATTGTATTAGGACGCCTTAGCCTCCGAGATCAAGAGTCAGATCTTTTTTTTTTCGGCTTCTGAATGTGATTATTTTCGGCGAATTTCAGGGTAGCGAAGACTGTAAGTGTGAAATCTAATCCCACCATCAAGGGCATCAAGCATGCAGTGCATGTGTGTGTCCTGCTGTTTTTCTCTTCGGCAAACTTGCACCTGTGTGACGCCCCCTTCCACGAGCCGTCCGTCAGCATTGGCTCTCTCTGCTGTGACAAGAATAAGAGCGAGAGGGAAGAGGAGGGGAAGGAAGGGAGGGGACTGTCGCCGTCTCTCTTCCCTCCCCAGAGTGAGCGCTGCCTCGCAGGCTCTCGGCTGATTGATGTTGCCTGTCATGTTCCAAGCAGATCTGTTTTTCTCGAGCTGGGCCATATGTTAAGCAAGCGCAGCAGGTAAAAGGGGGGTGTTTAGCTCTCGTGTGCCGACACCGTTGCGGCGCCCCGGCGCTGCCGACGACACCGGGACCCTTGCCGCTTCAAAGTCATGCGGCATGTGAGCGAACGCCAAGGCTGCTCTCGATTTTAAAGTAGCGGTCCGGTGCTAAATCCCATTTACAGTTTTCCACCGCAAATGTAGCTGATTATACACTGACGTAGCTATGAAGTAACATGTGAATTCATACCAATGAGCAACTACGCCCTGTTTGAAGCAAGTGTGTACATTAGTGTACATTAGCCTCGTAGCTCCAGGGCTAAACTGCAGATGCAAATTTTCTACTGAACTGTAATATTAATTTGTGATCAACATTTGGCTTCTGTCGAGAAATTCATTCAAATGACATTGATTTTAATGGGATTTGCTCTGATAAACGATTTTGCTCTGATAAACGAGTTTAATTTTGGTGGACTTTGACACTGCCAAGCTGGGCGACCCAGCTCTGGAGAACAAAAAACAGAGGAAATGCTAATATTCCCAGCTAGAAACTTGTTTACTTGAGTAGTAGAGCGTTACTTCAACGTTCTGAACATTTAAGATTTAGTTTTTTACAGCGTTCAACATTTTCTGAATGTTTTTATGCTTATTTGTTTCTTGTCACATTTTAATTTGGACTTTTCACATTTGGTTGACACATTTTCAAAGATTTTATCAAAGTTCATCATGATAAAATGTTTATTATCAGTGTAAATGTAGGAAATATTGTATTCTGTGTTTTTAAATAAATGCCCCCTTTTTGTGAATGTTTGGAAATCATTTTATGACACATTCATTACATATTAATTGCCACTGTGATATCACTATGATTTTTATTGTACTGTATTTTATATTTTGTATTTTAAGTTTTGGGAAAGTTATTTTAGATGTTATCATAATGCTCCCATAATTCTGTAAAGTTTTTGTCTAACTGGGAATGTTGTGTAAGTATTCTAATAACGTTGTGATGCAAAACATTGTCACACGTTTACAGAACACTAAACCTTCCTGGAACCCCACGGAAACACTGCTGAATGTTCTCCGCTGGCTGGGTTAGCCATGGGTTCAGGTAGTCTGGAGACTGTAATGTCCTCTTTCTGTAAATGTTTATTGTGGACGAGTTAGCCAGCATGCTAATCGCTGAAGAGTTAGCTTGTAGGCTCCGAGAAGCTAGCACACAAATCCCATTTTGCAAGACTTGAAATGGAAACTGTGACCACAGCTTTAGCCTAAAAAGACCTCAACCCTCAATGGTCCACGGTTCAGCAACCAGTCACCGATGAGCATTTCCATTGCATTTATTTGGTATTACTGTGGAATTACTGTGATGTTACATTTTCAATTGCTATCATGACAACACTACCTTCAATGCACCCGCTTTGCAGGTCTGCTATATAAGTGTTGAGTGACTGTGGCTGTACAGCTTATAAGACCCTCTCTACCCCATTCATCACTGGTCAGTTTTTCACAATGTGGGTGGTGGACCATTCTCAGCACAGCAGTGATATCGGCACGGTACTGTGAAGCAGTTGAATGCAACGCATCATGATCAGTGGTGTATCAGTCTTTAACTGTACACCAGCAAGGTGAAGCTACAAGGTAGGGGTTAGTAATACATGTGTGTGATTGATTGTGTGCATAGTCTAAGCGCATGGCTACCCCCACGTTTGCCTCGGATTGTCATGCTTTGCCTCAGCCCTACAGTTGCAGAGTTATATGTAACCCTAGCCTTTATTAAATAAGAGTTAGAGCTTCTCCGCCTTCGAAAACATAAAACAGGGGCCTCAAACCATTTGTTCAACTGTGAAATTACATTCCTACCTCAGTCCGCAGGGTGCCTGAGCATGTACTGAAACATAAATATTTATTCTATGGTCTGATTCTTTCTCATCATGATAAGACACTGTGGCAGATATGTACAAAAGGAAAGCTGAGATTTAGACTTTTTTTTGGAATTTAACGCACACAAACTTCTGAGTTTGTGAAATTTTGAGACCAGCAAGCGTGCACGTGAGCGCCTAGTCGATTTCGGAGCTCTACTGAGGCATAGATAAGTGATATCTTTCCTAGAAAACCATCTGTGGACTTGAAAGCCTTACAGAAAAGCAGAAGAAAACAGTGGGACGCGAGTAAACAGCAGTTTAAAATGCCACCGTGATCACGGCGTGCTGTCTGCAGCAGCGAGAGAAATATTCCACTAAACAAAAATGCGCTCATTGGTAGCATAATGGTCGGCCTAGCGGTGTATGCAAGTCCAAATAGTGTCGTCAGATAACCATAGTGGTTTGCACAGTAAAGCAAAATGTCTCAATTGAAATCCACTGAATTGCAAACACTCTTAGACTTTCAAGGTCTTTTAATGGCTTTGAAATCATTCAGTGTAGCCATTTGCAGCTGTATTCAGAATTGTTAGCTGCCAGGGCTATTACTTTACTTCATTCTTGATGAAATTGCCACATAGGTCAGATTTCTGTCAATATAAACGAACATATTTACATTTAAAACTGTACTATTGAAATAGATATATAAATATAGGGCTGACATCAGCATAAAGTCCAGGAGAAATGGTATAGGATCCAAGAAAAGTTTAAATATTATGAAGTCCAAAACTAGTTTGAGTACAAATACTATCAAGACTACTATCAAGCCGAAAAACCAAGGCTATCAAGTTCAACATAAACCCAAGTAGACATTGTATGGAATCCAAGACAAGTCTAAGTTTAAATACCACAGAGTTTAAGACTGAGTACAACTACTACTACAAGTCCAAGACAAACCAGAGTACAAATACTATAAAGACTACTATTAAGCCTAAAAACCAAGGCCATCAAATTCAACATAAACTCAGTGGTATTTAAACTTACAATGTCTACTTGGGTTTAAGTCTAATACTATCATGTCCAAGACAAACCAGAGTACAAATACTATCTAGTCCAAGACAAGGTAGAGTACAAATACTATCGAGACCACTATTATGCCTAAAAACCAAGGCTATCAAATTCAACATAAACCCAAGTAGACATTGTATGGAATCCAAGACAAGTCTAGGTTTAAATACCAGTTTAAGGCAAGTCTGAGTACAAATACTATCAAGTCCAAGACAAACCAGGGTACAAATACTATCAAGTCCAAGACAAACCAGAGTACAAATACTATAAAGACTACTATTAAGCCTAAAAACCAAGGCTATCAAATTCAACATAAACTCAGTGGTATTTAAACTTACAATGTCTACTTGGTTTTAAGTCTAATACTATCATGTCCAAAACAAACCAGAGTACAAATACTATCCAGTCCAAGACAAACAAATACTATCAAATACTATCAAGACCACTATTACGCCTACAAACCAAGGCTATCAAGTTCAACATAAACCCAAGTAGACATTGTATGGAATCCAAGACAAGTCTAGGTTTAAATACCAGTTTAAGGCAAGTCTGAGTACAAATACTATCCAGTCCAAGACAAGTTTGAGTACAAATACTATCAAGTCCAAGACAAACCAGAGTACAAATACTATCAAGTCTTAGACAAGTTTGAGTACAAATGTTAAGTTCAAGACAGAGTATAATTACTATAAAGACCAAGAACAAATTTGTAATAAAGTAAAAGTAATATTAAGACCAAGACAACAGAAAAAATGCCTTGACAATCAAAACCATACTCTTCCACGGTAAGCACGTCTACAGCAGCTGCTCTAAATGTGTTACATTTATCAAAGCCAGGCTATGTGAGTGTATATATATATATTTTATAAACTCTAACCCTAGTCCAATCATACACTTTTCATTTCTATAAATTTCTAAAGAATATTATGCATAAAAGTTGAAACAAGAGCTGATATTCCCGCCCAAGGCCAGTACACACTGGAGTTGAGTCAGAGGCAGTGTGGATTGGATGCACAGTTGCTCGTGCTACACTGACGCTGCACTTGCGTGATTCTGACGTGTCCTGTCTGGTGTGAATTCGGGGTAAGTATGACTCACTGACTAAGTGTGATTTAAGTGTGACTAGTAGTCCAGGACAGATGGTGATTTCCAGCGATGAATCCCCACTAATGGTCAGCAGTGGTCTTGAGTTAACTTGATGTTGCCTGTGTCCTTCTTCCGCATCTACCACATCAACCTCTTTTGTTTTCCAGCTGGTCTTTCACAGTACTAGCTCGTGTGCAGACCAAAAGGTTTTTATATGCGGATGCCTTAAGAGTTAGCTCTCCTTTGCAGTGACATTTCACAAGCTATCTCCTTCAAAGTCTTGGGATCAGCAATAACATGTTGGCCTTATGAGCAAAGATTGGGTGACAATTAGTAGAAAATGTCATCTATCCTGGATATGAAGCCGGTGCGTTTATCTAGATCTTCCATGGGGGGATAAGGATCCCCAGGATCCAGTAAATGGCACGCCACCTCCTGAACCGACTGACAGCTTCACCTTCAGCTCGCTGGAGCTCAGAGGATCTGGAGCTTTCTTACCCCAAACATGGAACTATGAGTCACTATAGATTTTAGTGCTTAAATAATCAGCAAATGCAATTTAAACAGCGTGCCCAACTGTGGTGACCTGTGACTGTTAAAATGCAAGGCCTTAGGTTTGAGCCATGGATGTCAAAACTGATTAAAACACTCCTAAAACTATCCTAATGCTAGTTTTGAAACATGTTAGCGCTAAGTTAACACTGGCACATTCATTTCTTTGACATTCTAGGTTAAAAACAGATATTTCATTTAGATACGAAAACCTCTGCCAAACAAAAAAATAATATGGGAGAGGATTATCAGGGAGCGGTTAGTTAATAGGTTAATTCTGCACACCTGTCTCTCATTCCTTAACCACTGATTTTTTTGTAGCTTGCTGGAGAACAAATAATAATAATAATAAAAAAATAATGAAGTTGTTTTCCTGTCATTTTTTGATTCACTTATAGGGGAAAAAAACAGTACCTTCTCAAGCTATACCCAGACTGGGAGCTCCCCGCAGACCTGCCTGGGTCAATGCGGGGTTGAGTGCTTTACCCAGGGGCAAAACCAGGAACAGTCACTGCCTATTTCATTGCCAGTTTTGAGTACCGTTATCCACTTGGCTTCACTACTTCTTCTTGTGATAATCCCAAGTGACATATTAGGGGCTTTAATTCTCTGTCTTCATATTTGGGTGCATAAGAGCAAACTATTATACAATTATACAAAACTGCTAATACCGCTTCGCTACTTTTACTCTGCTGGCTTGCTAGTTGGCAAGATAAAGGATACACCGCTAGCACCAACAGGAATTACTGGCAGTGCACCTATGACAGGGCAATTATTCAAAAACCATTCATAATTCTATTTCTAAAGCTAACTTGGCGTAATCAGCCTCCCAACATCCTGGTTTTACCACGGCTCTTGTTTCTGAATGCAATTCATTCTAGTAGAAAGCCTTCTTCCTTGCACAGTAGAGACAGTTACTCCAACAAAAGCAGGTTCAACTATTTTTAATATCCTTGAATTTCAGAAGAAATGATAAAGGAGCAGGTGTCCCAGGACTAAAAAGAAACCTGATGTGAAGGTCTAATAGTATATCCATGCCTGTTGAATTCTGACCATGTAAGGAACGAAGGGAGGCCGAATATTGGAAGACCTATGATGCAGAGTGTAACAGGCCCAACCAGAACCAGAGCAATCGTTCAGCAGCCAAACTACCAACAAGAGAGCGTCTGACTTGTCCCTAATGGACACGGGAGATGTGCGCAGACGAACCGCATCACATTTCCATAACAATTCGCATTATGGTTAAGACACCGTCTCCTGGCTCCAAGGCTGACCTTCATGTTCCTTCTTCAGCTAAATCCCTTATTGGTGGTGCGTGTGTGTGTGTGTGTGTGTGTGTGTGTGTGTGTGTGTGTGTGTGTGTGTGTGTCTGGGCTGGAAAACGAAATGTATTTCTGTTTGTTTTATTCTCTTGGGGTCGAAGTGGTGCAACACACGCTTATGCAAGTGGCGGTCTGCGCCTACCTGTGCATCACTCTGCCGTTTTGTCAAAGGTGCTCTTGGCGTTGCGGCGCCCTGTTTGTCTCGAAGATTGGACCAAAGCAAACTCTGCGCTGCTTTATGATGGAAAATCCCTATGCATAGGCAGGCTGAGGCGAGAAGCGATGCGCTTGGCCCCGGCGGCCTTCATGTTTAACCATTAAAGCAGGCCAGTTTGCATGTAAATAAACGTACAGCCGTGCGTTCCATACAAACGGCGCGTTCTATTCATAATCGCCCAGCTGCTGCATATAAAACGCAGAGCAAACGCAGAGCAAACCCACCCCACCCCCCACCCCAACACCTGCGGGACATCGGGGACTATTCCCCATTGTGCTTTAAGCACTAATCGCTGCTTTGCAACAGATTAAAGCGGTGGAGTTTGTTAGCTTTCAGGCCCCCCCCCCCCCACTTCGTCTATGCATTTGACTTTTCTTGTTTATTCATGAAGAATAGCTGTTGGCTTGTTGTGGCCCTGTGTCCCCAGGTAATTCAAATGTGTTTGTGAGTGTGTGCGTCTGTGCGGAAAAAGAGAGCGAATGTTCCCCGAGGACACATTACCAAGTGTCGCCGTCCTCCTCCCTCTCGCTTTACGGCCACATCCATCTTCGGCGCCTAAAACAATCTGTTTAAAAGCCTATAGAGCATCCTGAGGAAAAAGAGGGGCAAAGAAGGACTCTTCAAAAGGACACTTTACATATTATTGTCTACAGCCTTCATCTTTAGCGTGCAAAAAGTGATCCACTGCCTTAATATCTCAGAGGGGCCGGTTGCTGGCAACGCTTGCTGGCAATTCGGAAATGCAAAAATGAAGTGTGTCGCCCCTAAACTGGAGCATCGGCTTCGCGGGCACTCTCCAGAGACCAGGTTTTCACGGTAAAACGTAAGAAGGTTTGAAATGAAAATCTGCTGACATGTACTGATTGAGCCGTCACTTCAGATTCGCTGTTTATAATTCAACGCCGTGTCTCCTAACTCATGCCATTTAATACCCCGGGGCGGCGAAGCCAAGCAGCTTAACTGACGTCTTCCCCTGAATCTAGATTCTCAATGTGCTTCAAATATTTGTGTAGACGTCATCTGTATGGGAGGTCGGCATTGAATGAAAAATGGAGCCCGAACCCGATGCGTACCTGCGACTTTGAGACCCTGTCTGACCAGGCCTGATCGATACTGTCGAAACCCAAACCCGACACGAACCCCCTGGTACACTACCTGAGGTGGATTTAGAGGTTTTACAGGGCTTTACTTGATAGACAGAAAACATCTTTCTAGGATAAACCGGTATTTCACACATCTGCAGTACACTAAGGGGTATTTTGCTCGTTAGAACCATGCTTTCAGTTTACGATGATTTGGGAGAAACTGTAAAGGTTTTGAGTTCTGGGCTGGAGTTTGCTGGCTTCTGTTTTGTGGTAGAAAGCCAGGCCCCACTGATATGTGGAGCCAGGAATGACAGATGACTGGGTTAAAAGAGAGGTGGAGGGTTGTGTAGTTTTGTCATGAACAAGGTTGAGATGGAATCTATAGAATCATTGAGTAGGGAGGTGGGGCTTCAGACAGGTTCCTTCTCCCAAAAATGAGTTATTTCATAACTCCACTTACTAACATAAATATATTTTGCCATACGTACCTGAGCAACCACAGTGCTACTTACTGTGCTACTCACAACTGCTGCTGCTGTCCTCACGTAGCGTGGAATGTCTTAGGTGTCTGGAGCTGAACACCAAACTTCTGGCAGGGTTTGGCTTCAGCATAAGACTAAATATATTGATGGCGTCACAAAGCTAGAGAGAGGTACCTACGGGAGTTATGTGTTGTAACGACTGCAGCAGCTATTTTGTGACCGTTTTTGTTCGTTTCAACATCAAATCACACAGCATGGT
This sequence comes from Salminus brasiliensis, assembly GCF_030463535.1. Lineage (NCBI taxonomy): Eukaryota > Metazoa > Chordata > Actinopteri > Characiformes > Bryconidae > Salminus > Salminus brasiliensis. Next base: position 33,495,306 of record NC_132897.1, read on the forward strand.
TCACGCGAGGGAGCCACTCATGTTTTTTAAGTAAGAGTTTGATGCAGTGCGTAAAGCGGGTTAAAGTTCCAAAATAGGCCGCGTACTCCTCAGTTCATTCAATCTATAATCCATGGTAAGTGCATTGGGTTGCTGTCGTGATATCACAAGCAACTTAAGAAGATGAATTTTGAGCCTGGACTGCATTTCGAATGAGGCACAGCCATCAAATCATAGCTCATTTACAAATGAAAATACATAAAACCACACAAACATTGTAAGTGTGTAGAGCCCAGGCCAGGAATAGACTTCTCATCCACACTGGAAAAAGTGTCTAGTCTCTGTTGGAAAAGTACAAAAGTACAAGATGGAAAGGTATACAGACTGTTTAGGGGAACAAATTGTACTTTTTTACGTTTCAAGGGATGTTAGTGGAGTGAAAAGGAACACGATCACTGTCTGGCCCGTTACAAACAGATACGGCATGGCTATGATGACTGGACACAGGACAGAGGATTTTGGTCATCAGGAAATATGACTACTTTTTATTGGCAGGGTTGGAAGGTTTGTGTATTACTGATCACCTAATTACGAAATTCAATCTAATTACTTTCCATAGGTTTTTCGGATCACTTTCAGTGTTTATTGAAAAAAAATGTAAACAAAATCTGTTTAGCAAACCGAACAATTGCACTGCTTTACTAATCCGAGTTAATAGATGATATGCTGTAATAGTTTGCACTCTGTTTGTACATCCTAATCTAAGTGGAGCAGTATGTGGAAATATTTCGAACCTAAAGATTTGTAATAAATTCTTTTTTTTTTTTTTTTTTTTTTTTTTTGGAAAGCTTTGAAATGACTAAACTGTAAAAGAAATTGAGAACCAAATAAACAAAACACCACATTTTGATTCTATGTATGCCTGTAATTCTATCTGAATAATGTGTTGTTGTTCTGTATACTATTCTCATAACCTGATCACATAACGAATGTCTCTCAAAATGATAAAATCTTTCTGAAAGATCTCAAAGAATAAGCATAAATGTTTTTTAGGCATCAAGCTACAGTTTTCTTCCTGCATTTAGAAAATGTACAGTTCTCAAGAATAATCCAGGACAGTCATTGCAATGCACTGTCTGACTTAGTCCCATCATTAACATTCCAGTGCTTATTCACAGGGACTCCTCTTCAGTACCTTTCTGAGATCACATTCAGTAAAGAGTAATTGTCAAAGCAGACCAGTTCTTCATGAAATTGACTTTGTTGGATGGGTCACATCTCATCTTAAAAGATCAAAAGTGCACATCCACCATATTGCCGCCAGTGAAAATCGCAATGGAATATTGCATATCAAAGAGAATGGATCTCTGTCCTCAGGAGGAAGAGGCCTATCTGTCTCCCCTGCCTGTTTCGAGCAACCTATGCTAATCAAAAGAAAGTGTATATCCATATGATTTATAGATTACAGGACGTCAAGTATGTGAACGTTTTCTGCCTTCCTTTGGGAAGAAGTTCTTGGAAGTTTGCACTAGAATCTTATAGACTGTGGTTTATCAGGAAAGGCTGTGAGCCTGTAAGTAGCTGTAAGTAATGCTATAATACTGAAATCTATTGTAAAGTGAATTCAAACAGAAACAAAAAACATTTACTTGTATTTTTTGTTACCAATGTACACTGTCTCATGACCAAGTGATTATTTGCACAAATATGTTAAGTACTAATTATGTAATAATAACATTTCATTTAAACTATTTGATCTGTAACTCTACCCAGCTTTCGTATGGCTACATGACCCCTACATAAGACCCCTACATTTCTATCAACAGCCATAAACCTAAAGTACATAGACATGTATAAGACTTATTCTAACAAGAGCCAGCTGCCAGGGCTGCTTTTGTAAATCATGATTTCATTTCACTCAAGTGTTAATACTAATGAATGCTGCCCTTATAAAATGACCATTTGACTCACATTTCTTAAATAAATTCACCAAACAATTTAAGAAGACCAATAAACGTGTCCTAGAAAGTCTTCAGGGTGCCACGAGTAAAAGGACACAAAGTGTTCTAGTCTACATCTATAGCTCCATATAAAAGAATTAGCCTAATGTGGGACAGAATCCTGTTAGAAGATTTGAGACATTTAAGACATCTAGCATGGGTTAACATGCTATCCCAGCTGTTAACCCATAGTTTTATTCATTTTAGGTGGACCTACACTAAATAAGCATAGGTCACATCAGGACAATTTTTTCCATTGCAAGACTAGAATAACGCAAGTAATTTCAGCATATTTTGAAGCACTCTGTTTGTAATAGAGTTTATTGTGAAGAAAAACTGGATCAGATTGCAGACGGAAATTCTGAACACTGACGTGAGGACAGATTACTGAACACATTATGCAGTCGACTCCCAGATCAATAGGGGATCATTACTCGTGGAAGGGAGACAATGAATCGTCCCCAGAGGACGCCTGATTAAGAGAGCCAAATGATGGGCTCAGACGGAATCTTTATTGATCTCGAAAATGATTTTGGGACGTTTGTCTTCATTAAGGGGTCATTCCCCTGTCATCGCCTCAGTGTTTGTGCATCTGCCGCTGTTAACGCGCAGCCGGCGGAACGCTTGCGAGTAAACACAGCACAATGAAAGTGACAAAGTGACAGTTTACGAAGTGCGATTCTCCTCACCTCCTTCTCCTGCTTCTCATTTCCAAAAGCATCTGCTGGGCTGCAATGAACAAGAGAAGATAAATTGTCTATCAGCCATGCTGCAGGGAGGGCCTTCTTTTTTTTTTTTCTGGATTCTTTCTTTCAGAGCAATTTATCTCAGTTCAGTCACGCCAAAGTCGTGTAGAAGGTTCCGCCCCTTGGGACTCGGAAAACATGGGCGAACAAGTCAACAACAACTAGAAGAACATGTCAATCCTCTCTTAAGACTTAAACAGAAAAAATGAACTTAAGTTCATCAGAGCATCTGATTTTTTTTTATTTTATTTTATTTTATTTTTTTGTGGGCCAGCTGTCCCTTAAAGAGTCACTGGCTGTAATCATTCTAAAAGACCCAATTATGTATTCTGGGGAAATGGGTCACCTGCCAGCCCCCAACGTGGAGCCACTCAATCTCTCCGGCTCTGGTCTTTCCAACGCAGCAATTAGTTACAGTCACCCTGAAAATAACCCTGGTGTTAATGACATCCACAGCTCTCATCATAACTTTACGCGCCCGCTCCAGAGCTGTCCTCCAAGGCGCTGGCACCTTCATTTGCATTTACATGTGGGATGACTGGGTTGGAAGCACTGAGGAGAAGAACAGGGATGACGAGGGTTTAAAAAGCTGAAACTAATTATACTGAAGAAATGGTCGGTTGTCGCTTTCCAGCACTCTCAGTTTTCTGATTTATGCTTTCTTTAATGAAACCACAAGGAGTAACACTTTTTCTTCAGGTGTGACCAGTGTGTAGTATTGAAAGATGCTGGAGGAAAAAGTTAGGAGGTAAAGATGGGGAAACCAGTCATTCACTGAATGTAAAATCGAAAACACGGCTTAATACTTTTCTTTATTAAATATTTCTAAAACAATGTCAACAGCAAGATTAATACAAGCTGCTGTCCGTCACTGAATAGAGCCTTCTAATCTAAACACATCAAAATATCTGTTCAAATAAATATTCCTCTGACTCGCCCTCATATCTACAGTATGCGTTCAATGCATGAAATTTCCAAACAGAACTGTTTTCAATGTATATGGGGGAATATGAAACTACCTCCACCATGTTTAGAGGCTGTATTGTAGCCTGGCTAGTTCTCGCTGTGAGCTGTAACAGCGTGTGAAACTACCTCCACCATGTTTAGAGGCTGTATTTTAGCCTAATTGGTTCTCTCTGTGAGCTGTAACTGTGTGTAAAACTACCTCCACCATGTTTAGAGGCTGTAATTTTTGCCTGGCTAGTTCTCGCTGTGAGCAGTTGATCTGCTTGAAAACGGTGCCCTTTCACAGACCGCAAAGGAAGTTACAAAGAAAAAATGAAATATTAAATACAGATAGATAAATAAAGAAGTATATTATGTAACTTCTACACAAAACTCAGTCATCAAACACACCTGTACACGCTACGGTTTTGTAAAAAAACAGTCCTGATCCCATTTTTATTTACTTAAAATAGCCATGCTGTATTACCCCATGTTACATTGTACCCCAGTCTCCTTCTATTAATCTCTACTAGGCAACATCAATATTACTCATGCATTATCACTCATGCATCATTACTTATGCATTACTCACTGCATAGTGGGAATGCTTTACTCCAGACCAGACAGAGACGTGCAATCCTCATTTCCTAAAATCTGACCAAATATTGTAAATGAATGATAAATGATAAATTGTATTTTTTTTTTTTTTAATGGCCATTTGCCACTAACCTTCATATGATATGTACTGGTCTAGGAGCTGCTGGGAGGACAGATATTAAAAGTGGATACAGAAAACTTCAGTGACATGTGGGTTAATGATGCTTGTTAAATATTCCAAAATCAATGAATGGAGATATTTAAAAAAATTACTGGATGCAATTTAAATGATAAAATGCCGTACCAGATGTTAATTCAAGGAAAATGTCAAGTTAGAGGAATTGATTTTATGCCATGATAGCCTTGAGCCAAGAAAACAGCTTGCTACACTGGTTTGGACAACTCCTCCTGTTCCTACAGTACAAGCTTGACATGACAAGCAACTTGCACTCACTGACCACTTTATTACAAACCCCAACCCTATACCGTCACTCACTGACCACTTTATTACAAACCCCAACCCTATACCGTCACTCACTGACCACTTTATTAGAAGCACTGACCTTATACTTTCACTGTAGTTCCTCAGTTGCAGCACAGTTTATCAGCAGCCCACTACACTATATGGACAAAAGTATTAGGACACCCGTTTATTTATTGTTTCTTCAGATTTATCTAAATTCTGAGTTTAGCCTGTCTCTACGAGGAGCATCGCAATGAGTACAAGAGCGTAATTAGTGATTAGTGACCATCCCACCCCACCTCATCCTAAAAGCATTGGGTGGATCACCAACTATCCTTCCAGAAAGCGCAATTCAACTGCTCCATAGCTCAATGCTCAGGGGCTTTATACCACTCTAGCCCACGCCCGGCATTAGGCATGGTGCCAATAGGTCTATGCTTATCTGCTCCATTGGCAGTACTTCTCTACAGGGACTGGACAAGCTGTGAATGTGAGTTTCAGCAATGGGTGCCACTTAAAGTAGCTTAAACTAGTCCACACACATTTGGCTATACATATAATGCCCAGATATTGTTGTGGTGGTGGGACATTCTCAGTGTGACTACTGGGTTGACAGCGGGTTCCCCAACAAGAAATATCCAGCTAACAGCAGCCGCTGTTAAAGTGCTAGAGGACAAGTAACGCAGGCTGGTGGAGCCACAAGGTAAAGATATCTAACAAAGTGGGAGTGACTGCACAAGCTTAATGCAGCCACATTACTCAGTGTAGCATTAGAATGATATGTATAGTGTAAAAAAAAAAGGCACCACCTTCTAACTGAATTCTTCACTCAAAAAGGATGAAGTCTTCCGGTCTAAAAGGCAGTCTAATACGAGCGCGCGGTTAATAACACATCCGAATCATTCACTCCATTGTCAGACCTTTTACAGCCGTGTGGTTATGAGAACCACACATCACATTCACCACACGCTGACAGCCCCTCATTTGCAACATTATGAAAATCAGTCTACAGCTGAAACCCTGGTTTCATTTTAATGGGCTACAGGGAAATGCAAATGGTATTGCCATTTCCCCCCATAGGCCTGAAGAATGCAGAAGCTCGCACACCTGATTACCGTCCTCAAAAATAGAAAGATGCCATCATGCTGGAGAGGCCGCCCCGTGCCCAACGCCGGCCACATGCTCCTGAGCCCCGGTATTGATCAGCGTCTGGGTTGAGTGGGTTAATTAAATGTGAATGGTAATCCCGAAAACAGAAATATTGAGCACGCCGACTGGAGGAGATGCGTCCCTCCTTTAGATGTTAAAACAGCAATCAATACGGCATGACCGGGGAATATCTGTCAACAGCCAGCAAACGGACGGGATTGAGAGTGATCTGCTGGCAGGATTAAGGAGCTGGCTTCAGACGCCGTGGCTCAGGTCGAGGTTTTGTTGAGCATTTATAATGAGGTGCGAAGGGGGCCTGCAAATTGTTTTGGCCTGGAACTGGGAGTTCTCTCGGGGTGCATCAGCGGGACTCTTTTTCCAAAGTCAATAACGCACGGAGCGATGCACAGCACAGCCATACTAAATTCGTTTGAAGGGCTATTTTGAGCACAGAACACCATGTAGTTTGTGTAGCTTTCATAGTTCATATGAGCAATGAATTTAATGTAAAATATGAAGACAAGGAAACCAATTAGGCTATAAACTGTAAACTAGATCCACTGCCATTTTCATGGATCGAGTATCAAATAGGTTAAGCCCGATCCTTTGTTTTTACTACTGTGCTCTAGCAGAGCAGGCGTCTTTTAGGCCCCATTAATGGACATGAGGTGCGTCCTCAGAAGATAACGCAACAGTTTAGAGTCTGCAAAGTGGAAGTATTTTGTAGTGGAAACACAAGGTAAAGTAATATCTGTAATAATCCTGTAATAATTAATTCCTAGTTTATATTGGTAAAGAAAAGCACTGTAGTTTAGTAACCCCTCAGAAGAATCCTCATTCCTTAACACCGGCAACTCTTCACTTCTCCTGAACTTTTTGTCCCTACATTGGACCTTTTGAACCCTGTGCTAGCGTCCAGTTAGTGGGTGGTCCTCTGCACAGTTTTTCCATAAATAGCTACAGCAATAATAAATCGAATGTTAACCTTGGGAGCACACATTGTGGTTGCTTTTCAGAAATTGTTTTGTGCTGTGCTAGCACTCATATGTACACTATATAGACAACAGTATTGGGACACCTGCTTGTTCATTGTTTCTTCTGAAATTGAAGGTAGTAAAAAGAGCTTATCCTGCTTTTGTTGAAGTAATTGTCTCTACCGTCCAGGGGAAAAGGCTTTCTATTCTAGCTTTTTAGATTTTGGAGAAGCATTGCTATGTGGATTTGATTGGATTCAGTAACAAGAGCGTTAATTAGGTCAGGATGCTGGACCTCATTCCTAACTCATCCCAACAGTACTGGATGGAGCATCATCCATCATTCCAGAGAACACCGTTCCACTGCTCAATCGTCTCCAGAGAGCCCTGTTCAATTGGCATCTTATCCAAAGGAACTAGACAACCTATTTTGGGGAAATTTGTATTGTTTCACATGAAGCTTTTGTCTTATATATTTGAACCTTCTTGGTCAACCAAGAGACTAAACAAGCTTTTGTGTTGTCCTTCTCTAACACACACAAGAAAGCTCTTGAGAAGCTTGTTGGTTTGAAAATGAGCTGGAGCTGATGTTCCAGATGAGGCAAAGCACCAAAATGTGCAAAATGTGGGCTCCACAGAACTGGATGTAGGAACCTCTAAGATCAGACACTGTGGGAATACTAAACAGTAAGATTCACCAGTGCTGTATCTGTAAAGTTGTAGAAGTCTGAGGCTGTAACACTGCAAACTTCTACATGGATGTGGTGATGTGGTGGTCCAGATTGCCATTAGTGCGCATGTCCCATCAGCGAGAGGGAAAAAAAAAAAACACCTGCCTGCAAAATAATGACGAAACCAGCTTGGACTGTTTTCCCCCTGCGTGCAGCATCTGTCATCCATGAGACATGTTCCAGTGGAAAAAAACATCCCTAATTCATGCTGTAGCCATGTGTCACTTTGAAAGCTGGATCCAACTACACATGTTTAGTGGAGTTTACTAATCCAGCGCCGAGCTTTATACTGTTCCCCCGTGGCCTGAAAACCAATTGCCCGCGGGCCGGCTGAAAAATCACCCGCCAGCATCAACCGTGTAATTTGCGGCAATGCGGAACATCAGTCGAGAAGGATGACATCAGCGCCGGTCATGCCTGCTTCAGACACGTCAAAGCCAGTGGGTGCCCGTCGGCCTGGAGAGGATGTCCGCTGGAGAAGTTCGCCTGCCAATAAAAGGGCACTGGTCTAGCTCATCAGCTGCCGCAACGGCATCGCTGCGAGCAGTAATATATCCAGGATTCACCTGAGAAGATTCACTGGCGGGCACTATTGATCCGAAGCTCAGGCCTGTGTCCAAGAATATCATTTCCTCCATCACGCCCCGGCAGGGCCGTTCAGGGGAGGACAGACTGTATTAAAGCAGGAACGTTTCGATTATGAGAGACGAAAAACAACACAGCGGCTGTCCTTCGAGAAGGCAGGGATCTGGTTTTGATGGAAAAGTGTGCCGCCCTTAAAAGGGGGGGGGCAGACGCCACATTTGTTATGACATAACGCACTAAAAGAGCAGGACGAAACAGAGCAGTGCTCCTCTGCAATGCCTGGGTAAGCCAATTCAGAGAGAATGAATAAGTGTCTGCAAGAAGAAACACAGAAGTACTGCTTCACAGATAAGGGCAATGGGTTTTCACCGAGACTCTTGAAAGTGAATAGATGGGAAATACACTCACGGATGGCCCAATTAGCTGAGCAATTGTGGGGCTGCAATAACACTATAGAGATTTAATGGGAGTGTGGAGGACAAAGGCACAATTACTCACATGCTAAAGCTTGCATGTTTATCCTATGTACAGTGCTTTTCTCAGATAGTCTGGTCCAGTTGAATTGTGCTCATAGGAAACACTTTTTATATACAGAGGTATACAGTTATATTACCTTTATACAGACCACCCCTACATATGAATTAGTCAATCACCAAAACCATCCATGTTCTAAATAACAATAACTGCTGTGATGAGGGCTATTGCCATTGGCATCAAGTAACTGTGCAGTAGTTCGCTTAAAATGTTTACAGCCCTACCGAATACTGCAGATATCTGGAGTTCTTATTTCCTTTCCTGACATACAGTCTAACTAGGCATGCAGATGAGGGCGGAAGTGCCAGCGTGAGGTGGGGTCCTTCCCAGATTTAGCAATGTGAGCTGCTCGATGCACGTGGGCCCTGACCTTTGATTGGCAATCTTTAAATCAGATTTAAGAAATGGCAAAGAAGACAGAAAAGGTCAGTCCCGAGGGGCGTATCTCTGCCCCTACGATGGTCGTGAATTGGGTTTCATAAGCATCTGCCAAACGTGTCCCTTACGTAGATCACGCTCAAAGGTTATCGTCGAGTACTGGAAACTGGATATAGGAATTTTACCTCACAGCAAGCGAGGAAAGTGTTGAGCTCTTTATACACGCATGAACTCTCCAAAAAGGTGGAACTGTAGGAGTGAACAAGGTCATCGCTAAATAAACCATGTCCAGTTTGTATACAGCTGCCTCTTCACCCATCAAGTTTTATTGACCGAGCTAAAGGGAAGGTAGGAGGAGGCTGGACTACAGGAGGACTAAAAGACGCCCTGCTGAGAGTCTTTTAAGGACTACGACTTCAATCAAACAACAAGAACAGAAGCACACAATGGTGTTCAGGCATTTGACGGACGAAATGAAAATGCCAGAGTTGGCAAACATTAAGATTAACAGCCCAAGCTCTGCACGGCATATGACCCTAAAATAACCGGAACGTACAGAAACTTGAGAGCTATTTCTGTCACAGGTTTTTTTTTTTTTCTTCCCGTCTTCTGCTTTTCTTTCTTTGCCAGTTAAACCCAATGTCAGAGAGGGAAATCCAGCAAAAGGGCAAGGAAATATGAAGATGGGCTCTATCTATTTACCTTTTTAAAAAGCCCTATGGGCCAAATGTCAAACTGTTCAAAGCAAAATCAAAGTCAAACAACTCCTGTTCAAGTTTCCCTTGCTTTCATCTATCCACCTAATTTGAGACGTCTCGGGCCCTGTTGCTGTATCAGATATTTAAAACTCATGTGGAAAATCCGTTACTTCGCATTCCCATCCTGTTGAAAAGTCTGTCGAACAAAGACATCTTCCAGAGCCTTAAATACCAAACAGCACATCCACAAAAGCAATTTACAATAGATTAACATCATCGGCGGGCCCCACAAAAGCGCTCCTATCAGGGGGAAATGGAATTAATCTCCCAATGCAAATAAGATGAAACAGAGAAACTAATTTGCTCTGACACAAATTGCCATTAAATTCTGACCTGAGAGCAAAGACTGACAGCTCTGACGCACTGTTATTGCATTTTAATGCAACGTGAAAATGCTCGCTATGGTTTTAGCTCAAAACTGACATCTCGGAACAGCTTGCATAAGCTTTGCATACAGAAAAGAGTGGCAGAAAGGACAAAATAGCAAACGGCACACGAAAAAAAAAAGAGGCATTGAATCAACTGTGCTGCAATTATAAAGGCAGCTATGCAGGTGAGTCATAGGAGGCTGAATGTCAATTGTCGGTAATTGTCATCTGTGAAAGATGCCTGACAGTCACCGCTCCCGCTCGGAAACCACTTGTGGCCAAGACCACCCCGCGATGGTACACAACCTGAAGCACAAAGCCTGAACGCTGAATGGTTGAAAAGGTAATCTGTTCTGACGAGACGCCTCCTGACCTTTTTTCCTAAATCCAGATGTGTTTACATTCCAGTAATGCCAAAGGAGGTCTTCAACCCACCAACTGGTGCCAACTGCTGAATGTGGTATTGGTATGAGCAATCTCATGGGAGCCATTAAATCTGATAGTACTCTGAATAGTCATGACAGCCAAAAACGATGAGCTCACTGTGAAACCTGGGGCAATCTACATTAAATTAATTGTGCGTTCTCTGTGGAGTGTTTGGGTACACTTACAGGCTAATGCTACCTACACTAGAAAGCTAGCTAGACTACTCTGTTGACCCTGCCAAACAATACACTTATAGATCAGTAGTTAGCTACTCGGGGAGTACTGTACAGCCTGGGTTGGACAAGTTTTAATTGGAGACAGCTGGAAAACAGACTAAGTTACAGACTGGCTCAAGTTCAGTGTTTAACTAAATGACTGTAAAACTTCAAAGAATGTTACAGAATGACCTACGAGCTTTAAACATCTGTGATTAAGCTGGACTTGGCATTAAGAGTGTTAGTGACGTCAGAACTACCCCACCTCGTTCATCCCCAACTCATCCCAAAAGTATTGGATGAAGCACCATAATTACAGAGACCCCAGAGGTAAGCGTGCAAGGAGAATTGGACAGGATAATATATGACGTAGCACTAGAGTCTCCTCGTAGAACTTTTACTAACACTTTCATTTCCACTGCTCCTGAGCTCAACGGTTGGGGGGCTACATCAGAGAGTCCTATTTTATCACCAGTACAGTTCTACAGAGACTAGACAAGCCCTATGTGTGTGCATTTGCACATCTGTGTCAGCAAAGGTTGCAACTTAAAATAACTGCATGCATTTGTTAAAAGTGGTGTCCACAAACATTTGGACATAGGCTATAGTGTATTCACTTTTCAGAGTGAACTCTGCTGTGAGAAATCGTGAGAGGTACTGTAGAATTCATTAGAAACGCCACTATGCAGTCAGAAAGTACAGATCACAGATCACAAATTAACATTCATTCTTTTCTGCTACCATTGCAAGAAATATTATCATATGCAATTTGGGTAATATTTGAAGACATTGTCAGATATGTAAATATTTCCCCAAATTATCTTCATACATGGTCTTACACTTCTGTAAGTGTAGGCAGCCTTTGATATAGTGCCTACTGACCATGCAGGCTCATGTGTAACAGAACTGGCCAACTTGGAGAATAATCTAATCAGGTAATCACTTTGAAAACGTTTATAATCAATACTTTCAATAAAACCAACCCCAGTTGGTTGCGGCTGAGAGTATAATATGATTTTCATATGCTTATTAGTAAGAAACAGAATGAGTCCAGAATGATGATATGAGCTGTAGGCAGCGGCGGCGGCAGGAATATGATCTAGCGGGTGCTTCAGTGAAAGCTAACACAAAAATAACCAATTATTTGGTTATTATGATTTATACTCTTGACTAAAAAAAAAAAAACCTCACCCACAGGGCAGTCATCACCATCACACTGCCACAGTTGTAAATGCTCTTTCCCAACAAAACACTGTGGCACTAAAAGAATTTGATTAAACGGCCGAGTCAGCCTTACACAGGCCGCTCTCTCTCCCAGTTAAGATGATATTAGCACGAACGTGCTTTTAGGAAACTGGGCCCAGTTGAGTTGATTCACCTTCCACACAAACTAAACCAGCCTCATAGAATCTCACACATTTCTTTGTGACTTCAGGAAACTTCGGCAGATCTCAGTTTCCTTAACTTTTAGTGGAACGGGAAAACTCATTTGAATCCTTTCTATTGGTTCCTTCAGCGTGAACTTGGGACACAATGGTTGCAACGACTGACAGATTCACGTTTTGTCAAACGGCGCCAAAATTATTTCTTGTAGACCCAGCTTTTAACACCGAGGTGCAGACGTCCCACCTCTTCCGCAACCTGACAGATTCTCCCACGTATTGATAGCAGCTCCATGACGGCCATCAATTATGTACAATATCCTGGCTAGATTGGGCTAGCTCCCGAACATTTTGCTAGCAAACGAGTTGCAGGCATAGCGAGAGAGTGACCTATGAAGCTTGAAGCCCTTTGAGCTTTAAGTACGGCTCGGCTCAACCCGCCATCCTTCAAAATCCACGAAAGACGAGCATCCAGGCTTTTTTCTGTCCTGCACCGAAGTGGTGGAACGAGCTTCCCCTGGGTGTCTGAACAACAGAGTCCGACGCTCGCTGTCCTCAAACCCAGACTGAAGACCCTCCTCTTCCGAGAATACTTCGGCGAATAGCAGAGTGGTCTCCTTATTGGCTTCTGTTTAGTAGAGTTTAAACTTGGAGGTATCTTTGATTGTTAGCCTATTTTAACTAGCTGAGATTTTTCTTGGGTAAATAGCAAAGTTGCTTTGGATAAGATCGTCTGCTAAATGCCTTAAATGTAAATCTATTAGTGTTCTCTGTGGGACTTATCGTCGACCACTCTCATTCATCGTGCATCAGTTCAGTTCAGAGTGTTGACAACAGAAAATAGCGCACTAGCCTTGTCTATAGGATCAGAGTAGACCGAGTGGCTCTATTTACAGCAGTGACTTTTCTACGGCCCATGGGGGTTCGCTGACTGTAAAAGACAAGCCGATGTGAGTTAACAGCTGTCTCTCGTTCATTAGCATAGCAAATGTGTTAAAGTTGTATACTAACTAGCCTTGATGTGCTGCACAATTGATGTCTTTGATAAACTCCCTGTAAACTTTCTCAGAGCTGTAATGGGATACAAAAAAAAAAACAAAGTTCCTGCAAGGTGGGATGTGTGGTAACGTCGCACTATTCACAGCTGTAACCAAGAGTAAAACTTTCACAGAAGCATTTTCATGGGTAAATCCAATGGGTAAATGGGTATTTTGGCCCCTTCTGCATAGATAGCGTTGTCTTCACTTGGGCAAGCAAATGTCAAGAGCGTAGACAGAAATGAAGCAACTGTTCTCGCTGCCTTGTAGCGCTCCCTTTCGCTCCCTGTGATCCCAGTTACTCTCTGCTTCTACGGCAAGCGTAGGTTGGTGTCCTTTCCGTGCCCTTTCATGTTGCTAAATAAGCTGTCACCGAGCTTTTGCTCTGAGCCCCACAAAATCAACGATGCGCTGCCTGGAATGCTAACCGCACCGACTGCGTTGGTTTTCGTAGCGAGAGAGGCGGCGAAAGGAAAAAGGGGGGGAAAGTAGCAATTTGTCCAAGGCTGCGAGAAGATGTATGATGACTGTAAGATGGCAGGATTAAACTATCAGAGTCACTGTGCCAAACCGAACACATTTTTGCTTATCAGTCTAATTAACCTATCTTCAGCGAGGCACCGTCTTTAAATCACCCCCATCTGTTAGCTCGAGGAAAGTGCCATCTCTGCTTCTCCACCCTCCATCTGCGGCGACACGTCAGCGATCAGTCTGATTCATGAGCGTGTCCCTCTCGCTGTCGCCGTTGCTGGAATATTAGCGTCCCTAGTCCCGAACTAAATATAATCCCTGCAGTATGCTAATTCATTAGCATGACAGCTCTCGCTATTTGTCCGCCTGCCAGACACTTCCTGTTCCTGGCCTATTGTTGCCATGACAAGCATCTGTCACCGCTAACATCCCATCTTCTGTGTCATGCTAATGCTAGCTTGTGTTTTAGATGGCCTGCTCTTACTCTGCTACATCGAGGCTGCGGAGTAACCACAGGGGATTTAAGCACATTATTTTCTACATATGCTAAATTTAGTCTGAGTGGGAAGTCTGTGTCACAGTAATGGAACAGTAGAGGCAGTGTGCAGTGGAGCCCATTAGGATCTAGCACAGGGGGTGCTAAGCGCTAGCCTTGGAGGGCCACAGCACAGCGCAGTTTGGTGTTTTTCCCAGCCTGACACGTTAAAGCGTTTTTTGTAAAAGCTGCTGGGAGGGGGGAGGAACGCCGTTTCTGGAGGGTCGCCACACTAAAAGAGATTAGAGTTTAAAACCTGTGGTCCGGAGAGACGCTCTCTGTGAAGAGCTGACCCACAGTTGCCCTTTCTGACCACACCACTGTGTCTGTGTCTAATAAGAGCCGGTATGAGACATGTCTGGCCGCCCTCAGCCTGCACTCGGCTGCCACCGGTGTCTATCACACAGGCCAATTATCCAGGCCAGCCCTCACTGGAGACAAGAGGACATTCTCTAATGCAGAGCTTGTTTTGGAGAACAGCACCACAAGACATCATATTCAGACATCACATCGACCCTTAATTGTAAAAGTTGCGTTAAAAACAAGCTCGAACTGTTTAGCAGCTGATTTGAGTAGTGGACCCATGGTGATGCATATGATGCTAAGCGTCATTTTGTTTATGTTTGAATAGTAAAACAATAAGAAGAACCCATTCAGCAGTTCAGGAGTATGAGGCAGAGCTCAGCTCCATCTACTGCCCAGAATTTAAATAGCTTTATAGTGTTCAAATTACAACTGATGTGGCTCCCAAGTAGCACAACTCTCATCAAAAGTTTGCAACCAGCTTGATGTTGGATTAGCATTAGCCTAATTTAAACTGGTGTCTGTAGAAAACCTGTACACATTGGTTCCATTCCCTTCCGTTCTATAGAAATGAAGCCAAAACTGTCCGCCATGTTATAAAGTTTGGAACCCGAGTCTGCCCAGAAGACCAGAGCCAAAGCCAGACTCGCCTATTCATTTGGTAGACCTGCATCCTTCTCCCACACCAAGCGTGTCCCAGACCGCCTTCCTCAAGCTTTTTTACCTGCATACCCTGTTTGTCCGTTAAGTGGAATGTTTCAACAGTTGATAGAACAACTCACTGTTGGAATTTGGGGAAGGAACCTCAGAGATGGAAAGACAAAGGAGAAAAAATAGGTGGAAAAATTGGTGGCGGTTGGGCAGAGCTACACATCATCCAGCAGAGGTGCTATAACTGTGGTTGCCTAACCTTTGAGAGACGTTGTGCTGTCCATGTTTTCTACAGTCAATGATTTAAACCAATAGCCAACATCCCCCTGACTACTTCTGCAGGGAATGAAAAACTTTAAGTCTATAAATGAAGTATCAGTCATTAAAATACATTTCAAGGAAATGTTTCTGCTCTGAAGCCACTTTGGATGAATGCACTGCGATTTTGCTCCAAGAAAAACACCCTCCAGTTTTCGTTCCCATTCCTTGAGCCGGTCTGGAGCCCCGACTGATATTACTGATGCAATTGACTGATCGATTTTGATGCTTTACCCGCCAACATAGCATTTTTCAGGTTTGCACACATTTCACCTAAAAGTGAGTTCGATCATGCAGAGATCAGAGCGTACACAATTTTAATAAATAAGAGGCAGTAAGTACTCTCTGCTCTTTGCTTCATTACTGGGTAAAAAAAACAACAGACAAATCAATCACGCAGCAAATCGATATATCCCAGTATAGATGTTCTTCTCAAGGGACTAAAATTGTGTTGAGGATCGCCTTGGTAACGGAGCGTGGAGACATATCCCATGGTGCACAGCATGCGGCTTCTCAACCTTCCTTGCACCCGCCATGAAGCAAAGCAAGAAGCCTGGAGGCATTTTCAGCTCTCGTCTTCATTACAATCCACAGGTGGGAATAACAACCTTACCGGGCTTGTGAAGAACACACACACACACACATGCACATCCACAAAACACCTTTTCGATCTTTCATTTTGTTTCCTTGCAGACCCTGAGAGTCTTCCTATTCAGTAACCGAACATAGAGCTAGCTGGACATGAATGGTGCAACAGAAGAGCCAGGTCAAACATATAAAATTCATGGGCCGGCCAGGAGAGATTGAGGAAACCATTGCTTCACCAGCATGAGCTTTGAGAGAGATAGACCACTTCTTAGAGTCTGAGTCAAGTCTGTAGTTTCTAGGGTCTGAGTCTCTGAGAGCAAAATCTAGTGTCTGGGGTGTCAGTCTGAGCTGAGTTTGGTCTTTGGGTGCAAGTTTGAGGTGAATCTTGAGTCTCTTGGCACAAGGTCATGTCTGTAGTCTCAGATCTGAGAGCCTGAGTTGAGTCCTTGTCTCAAGTCTCAAGTCTCTGGGGCATGGGTCTCTGGGTTGAGTGTCTTGGTGCAAGGTCAAGTCTCTAATCTTTGGGTGGAAAACCTGGGTCAAGTCTGAGTCTGATTAGAGTCTGTTTAGAGTCTCAGATGCAAAGTCTTTGTTTGGGTATGCATTTGAAGTCTCTCGGCGCAAAGTCACGTCTGTAGTCTCTGGGCTGAGAGCCTCTGTGTTTAAATCCAAGCTAATTCTCAAATCTTTGGGGCACAAGTCTCTAGGATGTGAGTCCAAGTCGAGTTTAGAGCCTCTGGAGTGTGAAGTCTCTGTCGAATGTTGGGTCTCATGGCACAAGGTCAAATATGTAGCATCTGGGGTGTGAGTCCAAGTTGAGTCTCCAGTCTCTGGGCGCCAGTGTGAGCAGAATCTTGAGCAAAGTCAAGTCTGTAGTCTCCGGGGTGTGAAAGTCGAGTTGCTTTAGGTGCTTTAGTGGGGTTTTTAAAGAATCTGATCCGTAACTTAATAAAGCTCAAGGTAAATCAGCTGACAACTTCAGCTGAATGACGACGGTTCGTTAGCATCCTTGCCATCCCAGCAACAAGGTTTCAAGTTGTTTTGCTTCTTTCCTTTTTAACACACCATTTACTGCAGGCAGCACTTCAGTTATGTCCTTCAGACTGAAGGGATTTTTATAAAAGACTAGCCTTTTGAAGCCTGGTGCTGCTGCAAGCTGTAAGAGTATAGCACTGCAGTAATGACTGACCGTAGCAAAACTGACAAAGGTACACGTCTATGATTGGAAACAAAGTATGATTCATTTACGGCATCTCTTATTTCATCAGTTTTGTCTCTTCAGCTTCAGACTATTGCTTTTTTAAAAAAACATTTTGTTTGGACTGCCTGTGGCTACACATACTGTACCTCTCGCTCACACATACACACACACACACCAGCATTAAGGTCCGGGGTCTGCAAAAAAACGGCGTGCCACTCCTCCGCTTTTCACTAAAACGTGCAGCTCGAAATGAGGCCTGTAGATTTTGTGTGGGTGAAAAAAAAAAAGCATGAGGAAGCAGTCACATGGCGGTAAACACACAGCCGTACGAAGGTCAGAGTGGACTAGCAGATACACAGGCAGCAGATCCACACGCCAGCGAGCGAGCACACACCTCCTCCTCAATCCAAAAGAAGAAAAATGAACATACTGCCATGACAGATTTCCTGTATTCCTGTTGCAGATGTTACACATTTGTAAACTGCTTCAGTTGTGTAAATGGTTCTGTTCACATGCTCATCCATATTCATCAGCTGCCAGTAGGAATCTGCTGCAATTAGACAGAGCTGCAATTCTCACTCTTTTGACTGAGAAATTGCTTCATAAACTTTGTACCTGCACCTAGAAATTACCCACTACCTAAAGGATAAATGCCGTTCTTTTCATGGTTATGTCAAGCTTAAAATAATTCGAGGGGTCTTGCAGAGTCGCTGTTTAAGATCTGAGCTGACGTTCTTTAGATAGTGGCCTTTAAAAGCAGCTGCTCTTCCACAGTTTCATCAATACTATGTTGGAAAGAAAGGTTACTTTTGTCCTTTTCCTGGATTCAGAGGTGCCAAGAGGTGTCATTGAACAATTACCATCGCTATTTCCAGCCAGACATACCAAAGTCCTGTACATGTCCATCGATAGGTTTTAAAGAAGTTTATTAATTGTTTCCCAAGATGAGAAGAGTCCAAGACAAAATTAAGCACATTTACCACAACATCAGTCTTATGGTAGGGTTTGAAAGCCTGCAGACTGCCCTAAGGGTACGGTAGGGCATGGTGGTGGCAACGTCAATCCCTGGGGCTGTGGCTCTTATACGCTGCAAACAAATGAAATTTTAAGAAGCCAGAGAATGAACTTGTTTTTATTACTTTAATATAAATAGACTAGACTAGATTTGCATGTACAGTATAAGGTTTATTATACAACAGCTAGTTTGGACCTCGCAATGTGATTGGTTTAGAAGCATTGTAGTCCCAATATCCTACAATAGTCAATAGTCAACAAATGCATCTCTGCAACATCCAAAAAGCCATTAAAAGTGATAGCCAAGTATATCTAGCCCGGAATAACACTATATCACTAGATCATTTCTACAGATCTGCCATAACATTAAAACCACTGCCAGGTGAAGTGAATAACATTAATGGCCTGGCATTAATGACCTGGTTTCAGTGACTTTGAGGGACTTTTTAGAGGGTCAGAACATCTCCAAAGCATCAGCAGGTCTTGTGGGGTGTTCAAAGTGTGCAGTGGTCAGTACTTTGACTCAAAATTGGACCAAAGGACAACCAGTGCACCAGCGACAGGGTCATGGGTACCCAAAGATCTGCTATTAACTTTGTGGTGCCAGATACCACAGGACCTTCAGAGGTCGGTCTTTTCTGCTTGGTCAGGGTGGCCTTTTTTTAACCTAAGACAATTAACATGATATATAATGTCCCAATGCTTTCTGGAGCCACTGTCACCATGATAGTGCTGATTCATGGAGATGTTTGGCCTCACAATGTCTGTTTAGAATTAGTGGGAAAATATTTTTTTTTTCTGTATGTGATTTCTTTTCCCTTAAGATTGACTTAAGATTCTTGTGTGGGCTGAAGTACCATGAATACATGAAACAGGCTGTTGTTGTAACTGTGCCTTTAAGACATATGTAAATGAATTGTCTCCTTATTGGCTGCATCAATCAGAAGGCAGTTAAAATAGCCTTTAACACTCCCGCAACTTCAGTGTGAGTGGGCGGGGCTGAGCTGCTGTAGGCTGAACAGATGGATATGTGTGAATGTGTTTGGTTTCTGTGACATCACAAAACAAGTGTTTTGAAAACAGACTATTTTTGCAGTTTAGTGCCTGAATTCAGACTGTATCTGGACTGCATGACTAGGGGGTGAATTTTGAGGGATACTTGGGGGTCACAGACTTAGCATTTGATTGGCTAGTCGCTGTGGGTATTAACCCCTAACCATGCCAACATGTCCTGTGGAACGTGGGCTAGGTGGCTTCCAGGTGAGCATGGGCTCTGCATGGTTTTGTATATGTGTTGTTATAGGGACCTAGTTGGGCCTATCATTACAGCCCACCTTCATTTCACATGGGTACCATCTAGGCGCTCATGTGCACTGTACAATCCATGTTTAACCCATCACTGACCCTGGTCAGGATCCATAAGTGGGGCCAACATGTAGCCCGTGGACAAAATGTCCTGGTTCCCACATTGCCATGAAAGCTGTAGACCTCCAGGGTAGACAGATTGTCTTTGGGTCACATCTGACACTCAGGACAAGGGAAGTATACAGAATGGTAAGACTACACACGGGTTAATAATGTAGTTTATTAAAAAAGAATTAGGTTGATGGCATTCTTCTTTGTATGTGGTGTCAAACATCTTGACAACTCCGCTTTGCCCATGTCTTTAGAGAATGGGCATGAATGGTAGGGTATATAGTTTGCAGTAGCCTCCTCTGGCGTGTTTATATGGCGTGGTATTTTAAAATCATGGACCTGCTTTTGTCTTTTGCTCTGGAGAGCTTCTGTGAGCTCTTTCGGAGAGCATGTGAGGTGTTGTCAGCTCAAACGCGCCAATCGATTCAACACCTTCACCCTTCTCGCATGCCGAGATCACGCAAGCTCCAAACCGCCTGCCCCAGCTCACTCTCTTCTGTTTTCTGTCATGACATCTTGCACAAAGGGTGTGAAAGCAGAAACACGAGACTGCTCAAACAGAGACTCTCAGCCGTGAGCCCAGTCCAGGCTGAGTCCGAAAGTCACTTATTCAGAGAGATTTAAATCCAGCAGCGGTAGTTTTGGGGCCTTTCCAGAGACCGTAAAGGAAACAGTGGGCTGTCATTTCAAATTAATTCCACTAGGTATGATCTGGGCTTTTTACAGCAGCACACAAATGCCAGCCACTCTGGATGTGCAAACTGATGTCGATGCCCCAGAGGTTTGATGAGGAGTGAGGAAGACCCCCACCACACCCCACCCCTCCAAAGCAGCTCCATCTGCTTGTCAGTATCTGCCTGTACAGGTTGTACAGCTCACTCACGGGGAAAGTGCACCACTCCCCTAACGTCCAATCCTCTCCTCCTTTTGCTGCACTGCACGCTTACTGTATGCCCATAGCGTGTACCAGCAGTGCCCCCTGTTGGTGTGATGCTGGTAGAGGGAATCATGCTGACACTGATGACACAGCATTCTGCAGTGAATACTAGTTCATGCACATGTACTGGAACAGGCATTCATATGTTTAAAGGGGCTTTATACTGTATGTTAGGGCAGTGCTGCAAAATGCAAAATTGGGTAAAAAGTAACTTGCATATTTTATGTAGTTATTGGTCACCATCTCATATTACCATAGCAACACTGTGCTTATAGCACATACTTTGAAGATTAGTACCCTTTATGAAGTGTCAAATTGTCAAGTGTCAAAAAAAAGTACACTCCCAAAAAAAACAATTAAGCTTGTTTAACAGTATGCAGTTAAATAATAATAATAAGAGGAATCACTTCAAGTTGACTACAGAGATAAAAAAAGAAAGAAAAAAAAAAAAAAAAAAAAAAAAAATATATATATATATATATATATATATATATATATATATATATATATATATATATATATATATATATATATATATACTATACTAAACACTGTCTTATGCAGCATGTGATTATACATTAGTCTCATTTCATCTGAAATATATATACAATATAACTAATATTATTGCGGTCAAGCAAAAACCTTGCATCTCTAAAATATCAACTTTACAAGAGAAGGAAGTCAATGTAAAAAGATTTCATTCCAAGTCCATTTTGGATCTACTGGTTCATTCACAATATTTTAACACAGTCTAAAGAACAAGATTCACATCAAGTCAAAAACACACATTTTGGAAGCCTCCACATGTGACACGTGTCACCCAGGTACACCATATTTTGATCCTGCCCATCTTTGCATACACACTGGACAGAAATCTTTAAATGGTTATCAGATTTAATAAGGAAATCTATTGGGCCCAATACTATGAAGGCCTTTGTTGTGACGCTCTATCAATGTAGCTTTTATCTTTATGTATGGTTTTGTATCTAATCCCCAGGCGATTGATAAGGAAGTCAAATCTTCCCTTTCATACCTTCTGGATTAGGGAAGTCTATACTGTTAAAACTGTATTACAGAAAGGATGATAGAATCTCCTATTACTGTTCTACAATATTTATAGTCATTTATAGTTGTCAATGCAAGAAAAAAAGTAATTACTCATACCCTCATTACTGCTATCCTTATTTCCATGCAGCTCTTACTCTACATATTTCCTAACTTAAAGTTCTTTAGGTTAATATTTACTTTTTTTAAATCTTAAATCTTTAAATCTCCATGCAGCCCATGCAGCCCACACACTGATTACAAGGCAGCAGATCTATGTCATTATGAATACAGCTGTTGTCTAAAATGCACACATACTCATGATTGACATGAATGTCATGTCCATATTGGGCTTTCAATAATTTTTCTGAGGTAGAATGGGTATACAATATACACTTATTAGGCAATCTATTTAGGAAGGCCTGTATGCCTGTTATTCCATTTATCTAATCAGCCAGTCATGTGCATAAAGCCATGCAGATGCATTTAGAGATAAATACACATCAACCATCAAAATGAAAAAAAAAAAATGATCTCAATCATTTTGAGCGTGGCCTGATTGTTGGTGTCAGACAGGCTGGTTTGAGTATTGGCTGATCTTCTGGGATTTTCTGCACTACAGTTTCTAGAGTTACTCAGAATGGAGTAAAAAAGAAAACACCTTGTTGATGGCTGAGGCCAAAAGAGAATGCTCAAGCAGAAGCTGACAAAGGCTACAGTAACTCAGTACAATTGTGGTGAACAGAAATTCTCTCAGACACGATGCGTCCAACTTGAGAAGGGTGGGCTGGAACATCAGAAGACTGTTTTGATGAATCTGCATATTTGCTTAGACACTAGGGTCAGAATCTGGCATCATCTGAAAGCTTGGCTCCATGGACATAACCTTTGTATCTATAGTTCAGGCTGGTGGTGTCTGGAAGGTGTTTTCTGGCTCACTTTGGCCTGTTAATATTAATTATTACTAAAATGCCACAGCCATGTTTTAATTACTGTTACTGACCAATTTACTCATCTTCTAACAGCTACTTCCAGCATGACGATGCACAAATGTCACAAAGCAAAGGCATCTCAGACTGGATTCATGAACAAGACATTCAGTGTTCTTCAGTGGCCGTACCACAAAATCTGAATCCAGTAGAATACCTTTGGGATGTGGTAGAACAGAAGACAGCATGAACATGCTCCTCAAAAATCTGCAGGAATTTTGTGATGTAATTATATCATCTCAGAGCAATGAATAGAGATGAGAGACAAGGGATGGACGACCATGTATTGATAACAAAATCATGGTTGTGATGGTTTTGAGGAAGGCTCAATATAGTCTGACACTGAATGGCTAAAATCTGCCAAATTTCCCCCTTCAGAAATACAGTTCTTGTGGCCTTGCCTGTCAGTTGGCTAAAGAGGGCAGCCACATTCAGTACATGTGATGTGATGTACATAACACAATGTATATCCATAATTTACAACCAAACTCTCACATTGCTAAAGTGCAATAGATTTATAGTGTGAAATTAACCTTTTTGACATTGCTACTTTTTATATTTCAAATTCAAATTGTACAAACAATATAGTTGTTTACTATAATAAACTAGCACAATGTACTTCACTGTGTTAAGCTAAATCACATGAGGGTGTATTTATATACGGACACATTTTAGGTATTATAGATTAGAGAGTTTGTAACATTATTGTGTCAGTTTTTAAGGTTATATTTGTGTCTGTAATTTCATTTTAAGGTAAATAAACATAGCTAAATCAAAGATCATGAATAAACTGTCTGGAAACCAAATCTGGATAATAAAAAGGTAAAGAAAGATACAAAGTAAGTTTTCAAAAATGAAAGATACATTGATAGTGAAGTCACACCAAACAAAGCAACCATGGTACTGGACTCAAAAAAGTCAGGACCAAAAGCCTGGTGACACAGGTCACCGTAGGGTCTTTTTTTGTACATATCAGATTGTCTGATTAAAACAAAATGATCACTGTATGATCACGCATCAGACAATGGCAAAGATTTATAGACCCAAATTTAAAAACCAGAGATCATCTTAATTTAGAATTCTCCGGTCAGCATTGCTTTCCATTCAGTAACACTGCATTTCACATGAGAGAATCTGGCTCTCTTTAGATTACACAACTGGATCGTATTATGTGATACGATATATAATGTAAGTACGTCATATTTGTACATCATATTTGATCAGTCTGAAATCGGGACATTTCTGCCAGTGAAAGAGGAGGCTATCATCAGCTGGTCAAAAACCCTGAAGTGATGGCAAAAGACCTGCATCAAGATTTGTTGGCAGCTGACCCTGAGGTTTCAGTTTCCACATTAAGTAAGAGGTTCCTACAGTTTCGAACTGAAGAACCCTTAAAAGTTCCTCAAGCTAGGTATACTAGGTATACTAGCAAAATGTACAAACTTTCAGCTGTTTCAGAAAGACCAATTATAATATTGCAACATAACTCCACATTTAACATAAATGACAATTTCAATGACAACTACAGTCTCAGAATAGATTCCCTAATAAAAGCACACATTTAAAAATCAGGTGTCTAATCAAGGTCTTCATTGGCTGCATCAGGTGAGCTTCAGATAAAACACATCAAATACCTGGACCGGCTAGGGGTTTCTAACTGCGATGTTTGACTGCACGTTAGAAAGATGGTTAAGTCAAGACAGTTGTCCAATAAGCTCTACAGAAAAGAGATCACTGCATTCACAAACAAGGAAAAGCATCCAGAATGAGAGCCAAGCACTGAGATACATAGAGACGCAGCTGGAAGCAGAGTTCACAAGTTGTTAAAGGAACACTGGCTGCACTACCTGGATGTGGTGGAAATAAGAACCACACCAGATTCCTGAGGAGGCAGGTGGTCAAAAACCCTAGAGTGACTGTAAAAGACCTGCAGTAAGATTGGGTGGCAGCTGGCCCTGCCAGAGAAACAAGTCACAGATACTGTTCCATAGAGGAATAATCCAAAACTGGACCCTTTTTTAGGCCTATGGACCAACGGTATGTCTAGCAGGACAACGATCCCAACAGTACCTCACCAAGGCTAGGCTTCAGAAGAAGTCCTGGAAGATTCTGGAGTGGCCGTCTCAGTTGCCCGACTTGATGAACGTGGTTGCAGCAGCGAACCCAAGAATATCAGAGAACTGGAGGCCACTGCTCATTAGCAATGGAAAGATGGTTCAGGAACACTGCCAGATGTTGTTTTTACTTGTTTATATCTTATTCCAAATTAAGTATAATAAAATTGCAAGAACAGCATTTACTGGTTGCGTAACTTTACATTTGAAAAGTTTCAGAGCTGAAAAAATACCAATTGTCACAATGCAGAAACATGTGCAAGAGGAGAATCACCAAACCAAGCTTCACCAAACAGCTTTTAATTAGTGTTTAAAGTTCACATTTCAGAGCAGTGAAAAAAAATGCCAGTTTAGAAACAAAGTGCTTCTGCAGCACAAAGGTACTAAACTTCCATGTCTGGCCTTTAAACAAGCTGCTGAAACTCAACTTTTGGTTTCACAACCAAAAAAAAACACCACATGGAAAGAAAAAGTGCTAAAAGTTCTAATAATTTCCCCGTACCAGCCCTGGGAGTTGCCTGCATGCCTAAACATTACCTTAATTAAAAACACATTTGAAAAAAGAAAAAACAAGAATGTGCTTTGGCGAGATGATGCAGGAGAACCCGCATGACAGCATTTATTCAAATTGAGCATAAAGTACTTCACAACATGATCTAACTTCTCAAAGTAATCAACAAGGTTAAACTGGTTAAGATGTTTTGAGGAACCTACAAGAAAGGTGTTTTGTTTTTTTTTTTTTGTTTTTTGGGGGGTTTTTTTTAGAAGAAAAGGGTTCACTGAAGGTACCTGAGAGGTTCTTCTACATTTTTAAATTGAAGTTCCTCAAAGAAATTATATTTTTAACAATGATTGTCCCTCCGTCCTCCCACATCCTACTCCTTTCTCTTTCTCTGCCCCCTCACTGTTCGGTTTGCGGCGACATCACTTGAAACAAATGTCATATTTCACAGATTTTCCTGTCTCTTTTAGCTATTCTCAACTCAGACGAGGACCTCACAAATCTGTATTTTGATCTACAGTAGTGAATTTATTTTTCTTGTTATTATGCTTCTGTAAATAAGCAATAGTCTTGCACCATAAAGCATACAGAGGAGGCAGGTGGTCAAAAACCCTCAAGTGACTGCAAAAGACCTGCAGCAAGACATGGAGGTTTCAGTTTGCACAAGGTCTCCATTTTACCTCTACTGACCCAAAAGCACAAGAAGAGTCCAACCAGCTCAGAACCAGATAAATAAGCCACAGATTTGGTTCTTTGGGGCGATAAGGCTTGGTTTCAGAAGAAGTCCTGGAAGATTCTGGAGTGGCTGTCACAGTTGCCTGATTTGAACCTTGTCGAAAATCATTGTTGCTATTTAGCGAAGGTGGTTGCAACAGCAAACCTAAGAATATCAGAGAACTGAAGGCCACTGTCCACGAGGAATGGGCTAGTATTGCTCAGACGTGCTGTCAGATGCAGCTTACATTGCAACTGTAATTTAACCTTTGATATTAGACACTGATGTTCATAAAGTGTTTTCCGTTCAGTAAGCTGTCCATCAACCCTAATAATTTCCTCGTACCAGCCCTGGGAGTTACCTGCATGCCTAAACACTGGCTTAATTAAAAACACATTTGAAGAGTAACAGGAGAACCAGCACAACAGCATATGTTCAAACAGAACATGCAGTACTTCACAACATGACCTAACCTTTTAAAGTAATAAACAAGTTTTAAACGATATGTGAATTTGTACCAACCCGCCACGTTTCTATGTGTGCAGTTGTGTACAGCATAGACAGAACGAGGTAAGCTATAGATGAAACATCCACATGAAGAACAAAGATCCATGAACCTATTGTAGAACCAAATTTTATACTGCGAGCTCCACCAAGAAACCTTAAGCTATAAACCATTAGCAAGCACAGTTTGGAATTGCATGGTACACTGTTAAATGTATAGGTTCCTTAAGGAATTTTTTGGAAGTCCTTCAATTAGAAATTGTTGAGGAACCTCTTAAGGTGCTTTGAGGAACCTTCAAGAAAAAGATTTTAGAAGAAAAAGTTGTGAACTGTAGTGGATTTATGTGTATTGTTATGGTAACTGCATTTAAGAAGTCTCTTCCCTGCTCCATCCTCCTCCTTTCTAAAATTAGGTTTACTAGCAAATTGTTCAAACTTTTAGCTGTTTGCAATAAACCAATCAAACAATACCTATTTTAATACCTCAACATAACTAATATAAGTGCTTTTTCCACATTCAACATAAATGACAATTTCAATGACGATGGCAGTCTCAGAATAGAATCCATCATAGGAGCACACATTTACAAATCAGGTGTCAAATCAAGGGCTTCAGTGTTAAAAGGAACACTGACTACATTACCTGGATGTGACATTACCGGCTATCCAAAACTGTACTCTTTTTTAGGCCTATGAACCAACTAATTAAACATTCACTAAAAAACACCTAGCCTAAAAGAAGCTGCACCTTCAGCATGTGGAGGGCAAGACTGAGTCAATCAAGTATCAGGAAATCCCAGGAGAAAATGTCATGCCTTCTGTGAAAAAGCTGCAGCTTGGGCGTCGTTGGACCTTCTAGCAGGACAACGATCCCAACAGTACCTCACCAAGGCTTTGCTTCAGAGGAAGTCCTGGAAGATTCTGGAGTGGTCGTCTCCATTGCCTGACTTCATGAACGTGGTTGCAGCAGCAAACCCAAGAATATCAGAGAACTGGAGGCCACTGCTCCTAAGGAATGGGCTAAGATTGCTCAGGTTTTACTTTTTTATATCTTATTGCAAATGATATATCAATGTAATAAGATCACAAGAACAGCATTTACTGGTTGAGTAACTTTACATTTCAAAGGTTTCAGAACTGAGAAAATACAAATTGCCACAAAGCAGAAACATGTGCAAGAAGAGAAGCATAATTTTGCCAAGCTTAACCAAACAGCTTTTAATTAGTGTTTAAAGTTCACATTTCAGAGCAGTGAAAAAAAATGCCAGTTTGAAACAAAAAGTGCTTCTGCAGCACAAAGGTACTAAACTTCCATGTCGGGCTTTTTAACAAGCTGCTGAAAATCAACTTTTGGTTTCAGAACCAAAAAAAAAAAAAACATGGAAAGAAAAAGTGCTAAAAGTTCTAATAATTTCCTCGTACCAGCCCTGGGAGTTACCTGCATGCCTAAACATTACCTTAATTAAAAACCAAGAACGTGCTTTGGCGAGGATGTTGACATTAAGTGCAGATAATACACAATCATCTTTCTGCAGTAAAATTAGCCATTTTATGTTGGAGAGGTTGGGGGACTTTGGGGACTCCAAACGGACACTTGGATAAGCTGCATGTTCACTGTCTACTCCAGCTAAAATAACTTCAAAACTGTAGGAGGAATCAACTCCAAATTGTGCCTGGTGAAAGAACACCCATGGTGACACAAGATTCAAAAGCAAAAAGTCAGGGGGGGCATGAAGGCTTCTGTTTATAGTCATTAAAAACTAGATTTTAAAATAAAATTCAGAAAAACTTTTTTTGTGTGTTTTTCTTCATATGTTAACCACTGCAGATCTATTTCAATATATTTAAATGTTTTCTATTACTTATTTAAAGGCTTTTAGTAACATTACCTTATGAAATTGCCTCTAGTTTATATAAGTCATGAGCAGAAAGCCTGAAGCAGTGTGAAACTGCTAGTTAATTGGTAACTGTAGTTAAGAAGTCTTTTCCCTGCTCTGTCCTCCTCCTTTCTAAAATTAGGTTTACTAGCAAAATGTTCAAACTTTTAGCTGTTTGCAATAAACCAATCAAACAATACCTATTTTAATACCTCAACATAACTAATATAAGTGCTTTCTCCACATTCAACATAAATGACAATTTCAATGATGATGGCAGTCTCAGAATAGAATCCATCATAGGAGCACACATTTACAAATCAGGTGTCAAATCAAGGGCTTCAGTGTTAAAAGGAACACTGACTACATTACCTGGGCGTGGCAGAAAGAATAAGCCCTAGAGTGACTGCAAAAGGCCTGCAGTAAGATTGGGTGGCAGCTGGCCCTGCCAGAGAAACAAGCCACAGATACTGTTCCATAGAGGAATAATCCAAAACTGGACCCTTTTTTAGGCCTATGGACCAACGGTATGTCTAGCAGGACAACGATCCCAACAGTACCTCACCAAGGCTAGGCTTCAGAAGAAGTCCTGAAAGATTCTGGAGTGGCCGTCTCAGTCGCTTGACTTGATGAAGGTGGTTGCAGCAGCAAACCCAAGAATATCAGATAATTGGAGGTCACTGCTCATAAGAAATGGGCCAAGATTGCTCAGGAACACTGCCAGATGTTGGTTATACTTTTTTATATATTATTCCAAATGAAATAATAAGATTGCAAGAATAGCATTTACTGGTTGAGTAACATTACATTTGAAAAGTTTCAGAGTGTCATGGCGGGTTAGGCCAGACACAGAGGGATGAACACTGGCAGAGATGGGTTCAATGCAAGTAATTTATTAAACAAAATGAGACACACAAAAGGGGGCAAGTAAGACAAAAGATGCAGCTAAAGGGCATAACGTGAATACAGCGATCACAAACCCAGAACATGGCAAACAAGAGGGTGAAAACAAACAGACCTGAGACCGGGGGTATAGCTGGGGAACCAGCTACTTGGCAGGAGCGTCTAGGCCGACCCAACCTGGAACTGCTGCGTGGCAAAGGGTCGCCTAGCCGGAGCGAGAGTTGTGGGTATAACTCAGAAGATAGCAAGCGAACCTCGCTGAGTATTTAATCCGCAGGGTGGCGTGCTCGCACAAGAGGAAGTCGAGCCGAAGCTGGCCTAAACACACTGTGGTCAGAGACGGGAACCTCTCGGGCTACCTCAAGGTTCCAAACCATTTGATTCTCTGCGAGGAGCTCTGTAGCCGAGCTACTTAAGTACCCCCAGCCTCAGGTGCAACACATTAACTAAACAAGATGTGATAAACCTGAATTGAACACATGAACATGAATCAAGACACTGAACCGAACATACATGAACGCAAATGAACAAGAACCAAATCCATGAATCAAAACCAGAACGGAAACATAACAGCCCAAGGGCGGCGGCTCGGTATCGCCCCAGGAAGGGGGGGTGCACGATACCGAGGGGCTGACACAGAGCTAAGAAAATACAAATTGCCAAAATGCAGAAACATGTGCAAGAAGAGAAGCATAATTTTGCCAAGCTTCACCAAACAGCTTTTAATTAGTGTTTAAAGTTCACATTTCAGAGCAGTGAAAAAAAGCAAAAAGTGCTTCTGCAGCACAAAGGTACTAAACTTCCATGTCTGGCCTTTAAACAAGCTGCTGAAAATCAACTTTTGGTTTCACAACCAAAAAAAAAAAAGTTCTAAAAGTGCTAAAAGTTCTAATAATTTCCCCGTACCAGCCCTGGGAGTTGCCTGCATGCCTAAACATTACCTTAATTAAAAACACATTTGAAAAAAACAAAACACCAAGAACATGCTTGGGCGAGATGATGCAGGAGAACCCGCATGACAGCATTCATTTAAATTACATACAGTACTTCACAACATGATCTAACTTCTCATAGTAATCAACAAGGTTAAACTGGTACGTGTATTCATTTCTGCATGTGTGAATGAGGTAAGCTATGAAACATCTATGCGGTGAACGAAGATTGATAAACCTAGTGCAAAACCAAATTTTCCAACTGTGAGCTCTTCCAAGGAACCTTAAGCTGTAAACCATTAGCGAATACAGTTTGGATTTGAATGGTACGGTTTATATAAGTTCCTTGAGCAATTTTTGGAGGGTCTTCAATTATGAACTGATGAGAAATCTCTTAAGATGTTTTGAGGAACCTACAAGAAAGGTGTTTTTTTTTTTTTTTTTTTTTTTTTTTTAGAAGAAAAGGGTTCACTGAAGGTACCTAAAAGATTCTTCCACATTTTTAAATTGAAGTTTCTCAAAGAAATTATATTTTTTATCAATGATTGTCCCTCCCTCCTCCCTCATCCTCCTACTTTCTCTGTGCAATAGTCTTGCACCATAAAACATACAGTTATGGAAGAACTTTACTGTTTAATAGTGACCGCTGCAATAAGCATCTGGCAAATACACAGTTATGTTTTATAAGTTATAATATGAGTTATAAGTTCACCACATGAAAGTTCACCATTTTTTTTAATATATGCAGACATCTGGATACAAAGACTATATTTGATATATAAGATAATCTGGGATGATTGTTTTGGACAATTACAATGTAATGTGGCCCAGACATAAGGCAGGTTAAAAACAATGCTATACTGCAGTGAAGTCAAATGCCAGACAAACAGAGAACCAATCTTCAATCAATGCGGCCTAGTCTTCCTTTGTCTTTTTTCAAATATTTTTGTCCAGTATGCAGGTGAAGGGTAGGACGAAACATGTGTACATTTTCACAAAATTCTAATTAAAATTACTTGTGTTACTAAGTGTTTTTTTAAACATTTCCAAAGCCTTCCTAGTGGTAGCTCAGTATTAAATGTTATCTGATTAAAACTTTATTATGTTAAATCGGCTGAGCAGCTAAATGAATTGACCACAATGCAATAAAAAGAAACTGTGGAGAAAACTCAAAATATTAGGCAACATGACGCTTGACAATATGACATAATGTCATTCACTACACCAGTATACGTTCTTTAGAAGATATCTGTTTAGCCAATCTAGATTTGCTTGTTCAAACAATACTGATTATTTTGTTTAGACTGTTAGGAACTTAAGATGATAAGTACAAAATTCCTGTTCAGCAAATAATTGATATGCTTCACATCAACTTTAATTACCATTAATATCCTACATAATGCAAAATTCCTAAATCCTAAAAAGTTCAGAAACTTTTCCTCTAGAAATAAAACAATAAGAAAGACTCAATCATTTTTATGATTGTCTTTAGTTAAAAGGCATATGTATAAAAAGCTGCAATGTTCATGTCCAAATGTTAATGTGTTTTCCATCCTATTAAATAACCCATTACAACAACATCATCAATCAAAGCTGATAATTTACTTATACCAGCCTGGGAGTTACCTGCATGCCTAAATACTGCAAAAACAGAAATTGATTCCAAATACACCAATATTGTGCTTTGGTGAGGTGTTGTGAGAGAACAATGGAAAATACAGCATGTCACAATTTGATTCAACTCCGTTATCAACATGTGTAAAACGGTATTCGTGCCAACCCACCAACACCATGGTTCACAGTGAAATTGTATGGAGAATACACAGTAGGAGGTAAGCTATAGATGAAGTTGTCATGACTGGCTAGGTCTGACAAGGCGGGATGAACACTCGCAGGGAGGTTAGATGCAAGAGTATTTATTAAATAACAAAAAGGGGGTAAACGTAAGAGAAAAGCAGCAAAGTACAGGGCACAAAGAAAGTACAAAGAAATAACCAAACACAATCGTGACAATGGAACGTGGGCAACACAAAACCGCACACCTGAGGCTGTTGGAACTCTGGGAGCTAGGCTACAGTAGGTGGAAGAAACTGGGAGAGGAAGGATAACAAAAACAAACAGGCAGTGCCTGGGGAAAAACGAGAAACTAAGACGGCGCTCGTCAGGCGCTAGGGAAACTACAGGAAGTAAAATAGGGAGCTGAGAGATCAGCTGCCGAACCCAAATGGCAAAACGCAACACAGACCTTATACCGGCTCGCTCATGAACGAGAATGCAAACGTGACCTTGAAGATTAAGGAAACCTCTCCGACAAACTCGAGGGTTTAGAGTATGCTGCTCTTTGTGCTGAAACACACATGACGATAACCAAAAACGTGAAGTAAGACATGAACATGAATATCAACATAAGAGTCCGTGAAACAAGACATAAATGTGAATGGTAAACTAAAAGTCCATGATGCGTGACATGAACTTGAACTTCAAAGCAAAAGTCCTCAGGAGAGCCTGCGGGTCGCGGCACGGGACCACCTCCGGGGCAGGCATGGCGACGTGGACCTGACAGAAGTGTCCATGTGGTGAATGAAGGCTGATGAAAATAATGCAGTAACAAATTTTAAAAGTGTGAGCTCCAACCTCTAAAAGACTTATATTATTATCTTGATCAAGATTAGCAGGAGACATTTACTGGCGTGCAGGCCTCAAGCAATGGATATATAAAATCCACCAACTATATCTTTAATTTGTGTGCAGAAAATTTACAGCAGTAAAGACAATGACAGGGATCCAACCACAGGGTAAACAATCTACAACAAATGGGGAGATCTACAAGGTGAGATGACATTGCTAACAAGATTTGCATTTTATTATTAAATGAAGAACAATTCCATATGATATATTTAGTCCTTGTATGGGATTGTTTTTTTTTAATTACAAATATTTGCTTGTTTAGATATTCTACTTTGAAGTACAGAAAGCTAACTGTGATGCTGTTGGTTGACATAATCACAATAGTATAATTGTTGTCTTAAGAACACACAGAAATAACCAGAAAACCTTAAGTAAAGTACAGATTAGAATTGCACAGCATGGGAATTACGAGTAAGATTATGCGTAGTGTTATATGGTTAAAGTTATGTTGGAAAATTTAACCTGCCAACATGTTGTTTTATTGATATCTGACTATGACTGTTTAAACAGAGGTGTAAAATATTTAAACTTTTTCACATTGCCAAGCTTATTGGAGAAGCTTATTAATACAGTAATTTCTCTTTGCAAAATGTTTGTAAGCAAAAATGTATGTATTTATTAATACAAATGTATTTATGCATACATTTAATCAAATGTGATTATGTCACCGTGCTGATGTTTTTGAAAAATACATTTGATCTTTTGTCAACAATAATTTTTGTTTGGTTTTGTTAAAAGCAAGGCTAACAGATAAAATTAAGTCTAAGTTGACCTCTAACCTCTAAAAGACTTATACTGCAAACCTTTGAAATGTACAAATATTGCCTCATACTCATTAAAGGAAGCACCCCAGGGTGCTATGATTTACCATTGTATGCTGTAGACTACAGCAGATTCCCTTTAAAAACACAGCCTACAATAAAAGACATCAACAAAAACTCAACTCGGGAATGTATTTAAATGAGAAATTTGCAAGTCAAAACAAATACTTTCAGTTTTAGATTGGCAGACGTGGCACTTAATGATTGTGATTGAGTGACACATTATCTTGATTCAGACCAGCAGAACCAGTTAGTGTCATGCAGTCGTAAAACTATAAATTACCAGCATCACACCACACTTTACTCCTTTATCCTGTGACCAGGGCTTTTGTACCCAGACAGTGGAACAGAAAAAAATCATCGACAAGGTGAGATAATTGTGGACCATTTAATACTAACTAAAACATGAGCTATTTTAAAGCATATTAGCATTGTTTATTCTGTAAACAGTATTGTTTATACTAGTTCTAACTGTAATTACTTATTGTGTACTATTTATGATGACTAATTATGATCATACATTGTGCTGAATATTGCTTTTACCTTTCATATACACTTACTGGATCTGATTCAAAAAATGAAAATCTTACAGCAACAGTTGTAAGAAACAGATTAATTATATCAGTGGAAATTATAATTCTTTGACTGCAGATCTTTGCAGACTCTTTGGTTTCATTCAAATCAAATGGAGAAGCGACCTTTCAGCTTTTTGCACTGTGGCCCATAAGATCCTAGTTATACCACTGCATTTATTATGAGAGTTTGCATTTGCACATTTATGCAAAATCTGCATAACAAATTTGATCATGTGACCTAAACCTTTCTGTTTGAAGATGAATTGGCATATGATAACTGTAATTGTAGAGTGAGACAAATTATTATCTTGATCAAGATTGGCAGGAGACATTTACTGGCATGCAGGCCTCAAGCTGTGGATATATAAAAAACCACCAACTATATCTTTATTTTTTGTGCAGAACATTTACAGCAGTAAAGACAATGACAGGGCAACAATCTACAACAAATGGGGAGATCTACAAGGTGAGATGACATTGCAAACAAGATTTGCATTTTATTATTAAATGAAGAACAATTCCATAGTACATATTTAGTCCTTTTATATGATTGTTTTTTCCAATTACAAATATTTGCTTGTTTAGATTTTCTACTTTGAAGTACAGAAAGCTAACTGTGATGCTGTTGATTGACATAATCACAATAGTATAATTATTGTCTTAAGAACACACAGAAATAAAAAAAAAACTCCCTGTGTAAACTCCCTGTGTTTATTCACACATGAAATTGTAAATAAATCAATATTCTAAGTTGATTAACCATACTACTAGTGAAGGTACTATGACCCATTTTAACACCAAATTAAGCATTAAGGTTAAGTATTATCATGCCTTTAACATAGCCCGGACATGGACAATAAATGGGTCATTCCATGACTGGGGAGCCACTTGGGAATTGCAACTCTTTAAATGTGGTATAATTTTGTACAGTACAATGATTGTCTTTTAAAACAGCCTGCAAAAAAGACCAAAAAAAACTTACTTTCTCTATCTCAGGGAAATATTAAACAAAATGGTCATGTGACTTTTTACCTATGAATTGTATATTGACATTTGACATACACTATATGGACAAAAGTATTGGGGGTACCTGCTCATTTAATGTTTCTCCTGATACCTAGGGTATTATAAAATAGTTTATCTTGCTTTTGTTGGAGTAACTCTCTCTCTACTGTACAGAGTAAAGCTTTCTACTAGATTTAGTGAGTTAGTGAAGTTGTTGGATGACCACCACATCAACTCATCGCAAAAATTTTGGATGGAGCTTCATCATTCCTGAGAACACAGTTCCACAGCTCAATATTGGGGCTTTATTCGCTTGGCATTAGGCACGGGTCCAACAGTGTTCATGTTTATCTGCTCCAGATTCTATAGGCAGTACTTCACTTCAGGGACTAGACAAGCTGTGTGGGTGTGTGTATTTTCACATCTGTGTCAGCAATGTCCACAAACATTTAGACATATAGTGTACTAAATTTACACCACTGGAAAGTGTTTTTTTTTTTTTTGTGATTGCAGATCTTTTGCGACCCCGTCCATGGACACATTAAGATACACCCGCTGCTCGTGAAAATAATAGACACTCCTGAGTTTCAGCGTTTGAGGAACATCAAACAGCTTGGAGGAGGCTATTATGTCTTTCCCGGAGCATCTCACAATTGCTTTGAGCACTGCATTGGGTAAAGTTCAGATACCAAGATGGCTCATACATATGGGTATGAAGACAGCATTTTACATATAGATACTGACATTACCAGGTAATAATGATGTGTATCTTATTGTTATCAGTATGGCTCATCTGGCCTGGAAACTTGTTCAGAATCTGAAAACTTTTGAGGAAATTACCCCCAAAGAAGAACTCTGCGTACAGATTGCAGCGTTGTGTCGTGACCTGGGTGAGATCTTCATTATTCATTACACATTACACTAATTTCATCTCACAAAGCAATGTTGGAGGGGGAAGATGGCCTTGCATGTATCACAGGAGATGCACTATATTGCCAAAAGTATTTGCTTGCCTGCCTTTGCATGCATATGAACTGGTATGAGTCACATATAATATTTAATCCATAGGGTTTTAGGGGAATTTTTGACCATTTTTCCAGAAGCGCATTTGTGAAGTCAGTTGGACGAGAAGGCCTGGCTCGCATGCTCTAATTCATTCCAAAGGTGTTCTATCAGGTTGAGGTTAGGGTTAGGTGCAGGCCAGTCAAGTTCCTCTACACCAAACTCACTTACCCAGGTCTTTATGTACCTTGCTTTGTGCACTGGTGTGCAGTCATGTTGGAACGTCCCCAAACCGTACCCGCAAAGAGCATGAAATTGACCAAAATCTCTTAGTATCTCTTGAAGCATTAAGAGTTCCTTTCACTGGAACAAAGAGGCTAAACCCAACTCCTGAAAAACAACCCCACACCATAATCCCCCCTCCACCAAACTTAACTTCTGGGAAAAATGTAGTCAGACAAGTACTGTTCTCAAAGCAACTGACAAACCCAGACTCGTGCACGGTTCTCCATCCATTGCCAGATGGAGAACCATGATTAATCACTTCAGACAGTTCAGTTGCGGCGTGCTTTACACCACTGCATCTGACACTTTGCATTGTGCTTAGTAATGTTAGGCTTAAATGCAACTGCTCGGCCATGGAAACCCATTCCATGAAGCTCTCTACGCACAGTTCTTGAGGTAATCTGAAGGCCACATTAAGTTCGGAGGTCTGTAGCGTTTGACTGCAGAAAGTTGGCGACTACTGCACACAATGCACCTCAGCATCCGCTGACCCTGACCCGTTACTTTGTTACTTTTATACCCGTTATTATATTTTGATTTCCTTTTGACATTAATAATAACGTAAAATCTTTATTTAACACAGACGATGCAATATTCTAGATATTTAAATACAGGGTCATTAAGGATTATAGAGAATTATTACATTTATTACAATTCAGGTGTTACAAAGGTACATAATTTTACTGGTTGGTATGTTTTGTCACATAAAACTATAAGTAAAGTAATTATTCATTAATACAGACTGTTGTATATTTGTCAAATGAAGGTCATGGCCCATTCTCTCATGTGTTTGAGGAATTCATGAAGGAACAGAACAAGGAACAAAAAACAGAACAGTGGATGGTACCCATCATTTCATATTTTTCAAATACAAAATATTCCACCTACAGAGGTTTAGCATCTACAGTGTTTAACTTATCACTCAAGGTTACACTCAATCTTATAAAAGTAGTAATTCACTTGTGATTGTTTCTCTTTTTTTATGTATTAGCATGAAAAGATCTCTGTAAAATTATTTGAACACCTCGCTAAAAACAACGCAGACATCAAGAATGAAATGAAAAAATATGAATTAGGATCAGAAGAAGGCAAAATGATTGCACAGCTCATCCAACCACCATTGAACCGCCCTAAGGTACATGTAGCATTTACTGGAAAAACTATATTAAAACATA
Organism: Salminus brasiliensis; assembly: GCF_030463535.1. Classification (NCBI taxonomy): domain Eukaryota; kingdom Metazoa; phylum Chordata; class Actinopteri; order Characiformes; family Bryconidae; genus Salminus; species Salminus brasiliensis. Next base: position 33,533,138 of record NC_132897.1, read on the forward strand.
ATAAAGATTCTTCATGATAAACTGGAATCAGTGCAATGTAAATATTAACTATGCAGTAATACAGCAGCAATTAACAACACGCATGACAGCATACAGACAGACTTCAAAGAGACTGTGTATCCTACAGATTTACACATTTGCAAACAAGCTAGCAGCAATTTGTTGTTACAATTAGACACTTGTTAGGAAGTGCAATTTCAAATATTTTGGAGTAAACTGGGATTTTGATTCCCAGTAATTTTCTGATCTTGGGAATTAAAACATAGGAAGAAATATCTGGTAATATAAAATTAACAGTATTGATTACATAATACTCTCTTACTACTGTATACAGTATAAGTGACAAAGTATTTTGTATATTAACTTGTCAAGTTACTTGTACCAGTACCAGTGCTAGGACCAGAAATAAAAAAATCAAGCAGCATGTGGTGTTTAAATATTTAATGTGTTGTGTTTTTTGCTAAAAGCAATACCAAGCTACAGTTAAGACCATTCTTTTTTTTGTAGGTATGCTTCCATTAATACATTTGGCCACTCAAATCCTAGGGCCATATTATATAATGACATATTATGCCCAAGCTTATCTTATCTTATCTTACAGCCAAGCCTAAACCAAAAAGCCAAAGTTAACTTAAATGTTGATGTCTCTATAATGCCATAAGAAGTGAAATACTGAAAAAAGCCATTGCTTTGCCTTGTAGGACAAGAGCTTCTTGTATGACATTGTGAACAATGAAACTGGCATTGACGTAAACAGAATGGACTATTTCATTCGGTGAGTGTTATTTGCGGTGGAATGCAGGGCGAAGTGTAGATTTGGCCTTAATTGTTTCAATATTAAATGTTAATTTCTAGTGTATACTGTATACCGGATATTACACCTTTGTGCTCCTCAGGGATTGCCACCATCTGGGTATGAAAAATAACTTCTCCCATGAACGTTACATGTTGTTTACTCGAGTATGTAAGGACAAGGATGGAACAACACACATCTGCATAAGAGACAAGGTGATCAGTAATGCATAGAAAATAAATATGAGTCAGAATGACATTTAGAAAGAGTTCTTCAGTTTTTTTTTTATCTTCATCAGGAAGCAATGAACATATTCGAATTCTTTCATGTTCGCAACCTCCTGTACACTAATGTCTACCACCACAGTGTAAAAAAGGCAGCTGAACTCATGTAAGTTCATTATTCTATAAAATTAGACCATACATGTGGGTCATTCTCATTAACTCATAAAAACAGGATTAGAGATTTAAAAAGGTTTATAAAGTAGAAATAGTATCACTACATTAGAGAAGAAAATAACAAATAACAAAATAACATGTACAACAATGTGATGTTATGTTCTACCCAAAATGACAAAAAAGTATGTGATAAGTTTACCTTAAAGCGTCAAGTTAATGAGAAATACCAATGTGCTTCTTAAATGACACCACTGCATTGTACTGTGAGCATTTACCTGACTAACATTTTACATGCATTAATGGTTTTAGGATAACAGATGCACTCAAAGAAGTTGATAAAACCTTCGAAATCTCTGGGACAGCAAACTTGATGACAAAGGGTATGAATGTTGTCTTCCTCTGTTTCACATACAACTAAAAAATGCTATACAGTACTATTTCACTTTCATAATTTCTTTTATAAACCTGTGTTTGAACAGTACTAAAATATTATAATCTCTTCTCTACTCTCTCTCTCTTTCTTTATGTAGGGAACACAGAAGAGGACGTGTTTAAGAAATACCTGGATTACAAAGGTTCTCTCAATGTCTCTTCTTGTACTATTTCTGTAATCAGTAATCAGATTTCTTCATTTATACTCTTAACCGGAGTTCTCTCAAATTTCTGAGTCTGCACATGCATGAAAACAGACCATGGTACCAGAAATAAGCAAGCAGCTTTTAACACAGAACCCACAAGGCAGTAACAGAACATGTGACGTCACGTTTTACAACAGGGTTATCCTGTAGATTTATTGGCTGTTTATATATTCTGCAGATTATAAAATGCATGTAAATGCAATCACGGTTTCAAAATCACAAAAAACAATATGAATGGTCAGTACTTAGTACCACCCCCTTTGGCGAGTTTCACAGTTTGTAAACACTTATTGTAGCAGCTAAGAGTCTTTCAAGAGATTTGCAAATGGATTCTAGTTCTGCAAGATTCTTGGGCCATCTTGTTGCATTGATCTTCTAAGGTCTATCTCCTCATAGAGTGATGTTAAGGTCAGTGAGGGCAATGGCAAACCTTCAGCTAGCCCCTCTTGAGGTCCATTGTGAACTTTGAGGTGTGTTTATGCTAGAGGTATGCTTGCTGTTAACTACGTTTACGTACACATGATGGTTGCCTCTACTACCCTGCATCTGTTTGGTATGATAGTTATGCATGTCCATTAATGCTAAGGTAATGCAAGGTACAGTACACATAAAAACGGTAGAGTCAGTGCACTTAGCAGCATCAAAATGGAGAAAATATTTTAGGGAAAGCTGCGTGACCAAGTCTGCAATTACCTGTCTGTATGCACAGTGACAAATATGCTTGTAAGAACAACTGGCAAGAGTAGTATTATGGTAAAAGTTCATGTGGAAATCAGCAAAAGAGTGTGTTCTACACCTCCACCATTTCTGTTACATTACAAACTGAAGAAACTCCCCGATACCCAAAAACATTGTATCTTTTCATAGACGACTTCTGCTTTGTGGAAATCAATTATTTTAATTTTCAGCATGCTAAGATATTATGGTATTATCTCGAAAAGCATATCTAAAAGAAATATCTTTTGGGATGTTAGATCTACATTTTTTTCATGGAATCTTTATTTTTGTTTAATGTAATATTGTACAAAAAAATACTTTTAAACACTAATCATCTTAAATGTTTAAAAGAAGAATTTCAGCAGAACAGAAGATTTCAGCGTTAACTTTGTCTTTTGGAAATCAGTTCTGCTTCTACCCACTTAACTATTCACAGTAACAGAAATGTTGATGGTTGTTGTCTTGCCTTTTGCATGCCACTGTATATGAGCTGATTTGTACAGGCCTTTCCAAACTCATGGGCATTGATATGGAGTTAACCTCCTCCACCAAAATTTAGACTTATCCTCCACCACAGTGCTTGCTTAATGAGCCTACAGATCATTTCTCTCACACATTGGCCAATCCATTAGTTACGTGTTAGTTTTTAGTTACTGCATGTATGTTTGTTTGCTTTTTTCATTTTCCGGTCACAGATGACATTCTTCAGGAAATCCTACACAGACACAATGAGGAACTTGCACTAGCAAATTCGACTGGGGAAACTGCAGGAGCAGAACCAATGGAGGAAACTGCAATTGCAAAAGCAGCAAAAATCATCAAGAGAATTATAAAGCGTGACTTGTACAAGTTCATTGGGGAGAAGATTTTTGAGACAGAGGACATGAAACACTTGAAGATTGATCAGGAGGTTAGTCATTCTCCTTTTAACCTACAAGCAAGTGAAAACTGATGTAAAGATTTCTATAAAAGCATTTAAAAAGTGTATAAGCAACCAGGCCTTAGGATGAGACAGCTGGAGTTTGTGTGATGAAGCAAATGTGATGCCCATCACCTGAGGTCTATAGATGTAGGTGTCTTTTTACACTCTGGTACATACTGGTAATATTACAGACTAAGGCCTGATGTATATGCAAAACATAGTAAAACTATGTGATTGAGTAGCCTTTGTCCCGAAGTCCAGATAAGAAAGATATGAAAAGACAATATAAGAATATAAACCACATGCAGAATCAGACTTATTCAGACTGCCTTGGAAAATGCTGGCTGTTTCAGACTTAATGCATTATGTATTAATGCCTTAGTCTTTAAACCGTCTTCAGAAACTTTGTTTGAATAAAGTCTGCCTTTCACGGACTCCAGAGCTGGAGTGATTTTGCACCATCACTTTTAGTTTAATTGGAATAAAAATGTTCTCACAAAACCTAAGGTTGATTCTATTTTACATTTTATGTGTAATGATCATATGAATTAACCAACTAACTCCCATTAGGCAGACAGCAGACAGTTAAGAAGTTTTTCTTTGTTTTTTCTTTGTCTTGAGGATGAAACATGTGGTTATGAAATTTGGTTCCACATTATATTAATCAATCTTCATTCACTAAATGGATGGATTGTCCACACTTTTAAAACTAAATAATAAATAGGCTTTTACAGTACATTTGGTCCACAATTGAATACAATATGTTCTATTTATCTATGTTATCTTCTTACAGCTCCAGAACTGGGTGGATAAACTCAACAAAGCGACTGATGATGCCTCAAAAAAACTCAAGTCAGCTGACTTTAGAGCTGTGGTATGTGCAGTAACACACACACACACACATACATATGTGTGTAAATATATATGCCTTTCATTAGGAATATGTACAAGTAAAATATCAAACTGCACTCAAAAATGGTTCTATATAGTACTGAAAGAGTGTTTTGACTTGTAACAGAAGTGACACTTTCTGGCACAAGGTTCTTTATAGACAGTTGATATCACTCTACATTTAAATGCTGCCTTTACTAAAGAAAGAAGAATGGAGTAGTTGATTTGCAAAATTCTATTCAAAAAGACAACTAGTTAATAGGACAAAATAATTCTGTATAATAGTTGTTTTATATATTAATTTTGTGATTGTCTTTGTTGCTTATTATTGTTAGTATTATATTTTAGAATCATCTATAGCTCTGTTTATTCTAAATAGAATTATTTAAAATGTCTCTGTGATACAACTGGTTTTATATTAATAAAACTGTGAATCCTCAATTTTGAAAAGTGGCTACTTTTAACGGTTGTTCTGAATCCCTACGTTTCAGCTGAATCAATAGCAGTACCAGGCCTCATTTGTATTACATGCTAGATTTCTGACTATTGACAGAGTGTAGCAAGAATCACCTCCTTTTGCAAAGAAAGGATTGTTTGAATGTCGAGACTATATCTTCCTACACTATAATGCACTCTGGCATTATTAATTATTACTGAAAGAACTACAAATAGTGTGTCTATCTTTATAGCCCATCAAGTTTGAGTACGGAAAGAATGGGACAAATCCAGTTGAAGCTCTCAAATTCTACACGAAAAATGATCCAAACTCACCACAATCCCTGCCCGGAGATAAGGTAGTAGATTAACAAACATGTTATTTATTTAGTTTCTTTATTTTATGCAAATATCTAAGGATGCCAAGTCGAGATGTTTTATGGTTGTTCCTCAGTATGACGTTGGAATGAGATGTTGTTTTACATCTGAAACTGACTGCATTGATGCAACTTATCCATAAAGACAATGCAGAAGTCCATGAGTTCACATTGTGTGGTTAGCTATAATCTGATGTGAACCCTGTTCCCTGGCATTAAGGAGAGATGTGGTTACAAGAACAGATCTGCATAGCAATCTGAGGTCCAAAGTGCCTCCAACAGTCATCCATCCATCCTTTATTATAGCTGAACTTTTTTGAATAGCAGGGTCTGGTGGTGATACAAAAGCTCGCCAGTGTTATTGATGTACATCTTGGTAGTGATTGTACTTCCAAAGTAAGAAAATACTTTGGTGTCTCTGCAGATCTCCTTTCTCCTGCCTAAGAAATTTACTGAAACCAAGGTCATGGTTTTCTACATGGGAAATGCCAAGAATCTTATTAAGTATGCCATGGATCATATTGAGCAACTCTGGTAAGAACTGTAGAAGATCTCAAAAGATTAGTCAGAGACTCTACTGATTATAAAGCATACTGAAAGCTTTGTAATTAGATATTAATTTTCCCCCATGCTTTAATGTTCCCAGGCAAGGCATGGCTGATGTCATCATCTCTGCTGCAATGAAAAACTCCAGCACAATTGTGCATTTCTCAGGTTTCCCTCAAGTCAAAGTCAAAAAATATTAACAGTTACCAGTTATAATAAGTATAATAAGTAATAAGTTATAATAAGTAATAATCTTATGCTTAATTGGAATTCATATCAAAAACGTTTACCAAATAAACTTTATCTAAATGAACTTATATGTATAAATGTATGTATAAACAAGTTATTTAATATTTATTACACATAACCAATAAACTGACATTCTTTTCATGTTTTATAAATTGCTCAAGTCTGACTTAAGACTTTACACTTTTTCTTCTGTACAGACAGTGTTGTTAAAGCAACCCTATGCTCACAGGACCTAGAGCAGCAAACAGAACAGCACATTGTGTACATCAAAGAAAAATCAAACCCAATTCTCACCTTTGCTGGTGAGATAACGGTCAGTCATGAAAAAATGAAACAACTGGATGAAAATAAGGTTACTTTTTATACATTTACTTTTTATAAAATGTTACTTTTCATACTCTTATAAAGTCTTTCTGGTTCACTTCAGCAATACAGGAGTAATCTTTGTAACTAATGCAGCTAGATGTATACACAAGCAAGCAGTAGTAAGGCACCTATCTGGCCATTTCTGTTACTGTAAATAGTATAGTGCATATAAGCAGTGCAGTACTTTTAAATTGTTATATAATATAATGCTTTCTATTTTATTTACCTAACATAATGTTAACTACATCTCATCAATTTTTTACTTTCAGAATAAAATGGAGACTTGGTTGAAAAATGCTGATAATACCAACTATAAATTGGTAAGTGTAGTCAAATAAAATGTACAATTAAAAGCAACAATCTCCATCAATATGGTTAAGAAAACAAATCCCACATGGAACTTAAGACAAGAAACAATACAATAAATTAAATAATTTTAATAAATTTTATTTATAAGTTATTGCCATTCACTGTATTGATGACTGCCATAACTACAGTATATTTTGAAGTAATACAAAAAACACAAATATGCAGTGATTGCAATAATAGTATACTAATTTTGAAAAGTTTCCTGTTAGTAAGAATTATTATTACAGTCTTCCAAATCCATCATAAATATCATCATATGAGAAAAAGCAATACCAAAACCGCTGTTTAAAACAGAGTTTCCAACTGTTATTTGGGTATTGTCTGGTTGTCTACACAACACTGTAGATTTAGCTCATTTACATATCGTCTGCCACCAACTGGCATGTGATTGAGGCAGTGTGTCTGGATTTGTTTACAACCACAGTATCAGGACAGTGTTTTTCTGACAAAAAAATAAGCTATTTTGTAAATGACAGAATTTAATTTTGTTTCCATAGGTCTGGTATCGTCTGCCCAGCAAATGTGATTCAGTTAAACTAATGCTTTTCTGCCCAAAAGAAAGCAGCCTGAATACTGAACATTTCTGGAATGAATTGCTCAGGTTTCTAGAATAACAGTAAGAGGCCCTGCAAATGGTCATAATGGTGATGAGAAAACTGAGAAAATTGAAATTAAAATGAGGGGTCTTACAAGTGTTGTGAACAACAATGCGCAACTACATAGTTTTATATAGTGTCCAGTATACTTTTAAAAGACATCTGGTGGAAAGTTATCTTCATTCTCAATTCCATTTAATCTAATTAGTTGTAACAATGCTGTTTGCTGTAAAATGTATTCTGAACTCTGAGCTAAGCTACCTGGTGTGAATCTATTTTATAATTTATGGCTATATATATACAGTGGAGAAAATAAGTATTTGACCCCCCACTGACTTTAGAAGTTTTAATACAATAAATCAATTAATAAAAAAAATAAGTCTCAATTTTATGCCAGCTTTATTTTAACAGTGACATAGAATATCAAAAGAAAAACTGAGAAAATTACATGAAATGAGAAATATATATATTTTTTAATTTCATTGAAGGAAATAAGTATTTGACCCCTAGTAAAACATAATTTAATACTTGGTGGCAAAACCCTTGTTGGCAAGCACAGCAGTCAGACGTTTCTTGTAGGTTTTTATAAGGTTTGCACACACTTCAGGAGTAATTTTGGCCCACTCCTCGGCAGATCATCTCCAAATCCTTAAGGTTTTTAGGCGTGCATATGGAAACGTGAAGCTTCAGCTCTCTCCATAGATTTTCTATGGGCTAGGCCATTCAATGACCTTGATATGCTTCTTATGGAGCCACTCTTTTGTTTCCTTGGCTGTATGTTTTGGGTCGTTGTCGTGCTGGAGGACCCATCCACGACCCATTTTCAGTGCCCTGGCAGAGGCAAGGAGGTTGTTACCCAGAATGTTGTGATACATGGCCCCGTTCATCTTCCCGTCGTTGCGGTGAAGTTGGCCTGTGCCCTTTTCCACCACCATGCTTGACGGTGGGGATGGTGTTCTTAGGGTCATATTCTGTATTTTTCTTCCTCCAAACAAGTCGAGTTGAGTTGAGGCCAAAGAGCTCTATTTTGGTCTCATCTGACCACAGCACCTTCTCCCAGTCTCTCTCGGAGTCATTAATATGTTCATTGGTGAACATGAGGCAGGCCTGGACATGAGCCTTCTTGAGCAGAGGAACCTTGCATGCACTGCAGGATTTTAAACCATTACGTCTCAGTGTATTACCAATGTTTTTTTTGGAGACTGTGGTCCCAGCTGCCTTGAGATCATTAACCAGCTCCTCCCATGTAGTTCTTGGCTGATTTTGAACCTTTCTCATGATCAATGAGACTCCACGAGGTGATATCTTGCATGGAGCTCCAGGCCTAGGTCGATTGGCAGTAATGTTGTACTTCTTCCACTTCCGAATAATTGCACCAACAGTTGTCACCTTCTCATCCAGTTTCTTACTTATGGCTTTGTAGCCCAATCCAGCCTTGTGTAGGTCAACAATTTTAGACATCTTTACATCTTTAGACAGCTCTTTAGTCTTGCCCATGGTGGAGATGTTGGAGTGTCACTGAGTCTCTTGGCAGGTGGCCTTTTACACAGGTGACAATTTGGGACAGGTGTCTCTCATGCAGATTCTCAACGGCTTCACTGATTAGGGTGTGTCAGTGGTCTGTGGGAGCCAACATTAGTCATGGTTTTTAGGGGATCAAATACTTAGTTCCCTCAGTGAAATGCAAATTATTTTATATTTAAATATTATTTAATTTTCTAGATTTTCTTTTTGATATTCCATCTCTCACTGTTAAAATGAAGCTACCATAAAAATCAGTGGGGGATCAAATACTATTTATATATTTATATATATATATATATATATATATATATATATATATATATATATAGTGTGTGTGTGTGTGTGTCTTTATATATTTATGAATATTATATGATATTTGGATTATGGGGGGTAGCTGGAAAAGATTTATCTTTACTTCATATAATATGCAATGTATGCAAAATGGAATAAACTGACTTTATTCATAACATTCAAAAATGTATTCAGTATCTATACCATCCTATAACAATTGTAATAAGTTTAGTGGAAATATGACAGACCTCTCTGCAGAATATGTGTAATGTATGATGGAATATGCCTTGCTTTATTATTATAATAAACATGTGAAATGTCTGTATGATTAAATTAATCATGTTTTGTTTTTAATAAGTTTCTAAAGCATTAAAGGTGTAGATTTATGTGTCCATATCTATTACTTTAACTTATGTTAAAAACACACCTTACTATTTAAATGATTAGTTTTAGATTACTTAATTATCGAAATGCGATTCGGTGGCAGATAAATGTGAAAATTATTCTAATATATACAGGGGAAAAGAGTACACCCTCTTAGGTACATACAACCTCAGATGAACACAAAGATTTCACCATGTCCTTATTTACTTAACAAAAATGAAAGCCAAAATGGAAAAGCCATGTGTGTGAGTCAATACTTTGTGGAAGCACCTTTATCAGCAATAAGTTAAACTGGCTCATGCAACAAGACAACAATCCCAAGCACAACAAATCCACAACAGAATGGCTGAAAAAAGAAAATAACGACTGTGTTGCAACAGCTCATTATTGCTTTTATTATATAATTAATAATTCATTTTTTAACTGGCCACTTTACAAAAAACACATTCTTTGTGCTTCCATTGAACAGCCACTTTAAAAACACCTAACTTGTGCTTACACGTACTGCCCATTTTATTAGAAACTGGTTGCTTACATAGAATACATGCTGGTTGCTTACATAGAATATGGTGTAAATGTCCATAATGGAGGGGAAAGATACCCTGATGATCTTTTCAGCTGTCCTCACTACACACTGTAGTTTTAATCCTGCTCCTTCGATACACCTCTCTAATAGCTGGTGTGATGATCTGGGAAGCCATCATTTACAGTCCCCTAGTAGTGATAGGGACACAACAGCTCAGCAATAAGTGCAGGACAATCTATAGCCTCTCATGGCAGGGCTTCCAACTGGCATTTTTCAAAAGGATAATGATCACAAGAACGGTGAGCAAAAATCCCAGAACCACACGGGGGGACCTAGTGAATGACCTGCAGAAAGTTGGGACCAACGTTACAAAGGCTACCGTCAGTAACACACTACGCCGCCAGGGACCCAGATCTTGCAGTGCCAGACGTGTTGCCCGCCGACAGCCCCGAAACATCACTGCTCTAGAGGAGATCTGCATGGAGGAATGGGCCAACATACCTGCAACAGTGTGTGCCAACCTTGTGAAGACTTACAGAAAACGTTTGACCTCTGTCATTGCCAACAAAGGATATATAACAAAGTATTGAGATGAACTTTTGTTATTGACCAAATACTTATTTTCCTCCATTATTTGCAAATAAATTCTTTAAAAATCAGACAAGGTGATTTTCTGAATTTGTTTTTCTCATTTTGTCTCCCATAGTTGAGGTCTACCTATGATGTCAATTACAGGCCTCTCTCATCTTTTTAAGTGGGAGAACTTGCACAATTGGTGACTGACTAAATACTTTTTTCCCCACAGTACAACATGGGGTTAACTACTCAAAATTATAGAATTTCTTAAATTGTACTAAATTCTTTCTAAATCTGCAACTGAAGAAAGCAATCTAGGACTAAAACAGAGAACACATGCTGTCCAAAAGAGCATCTGAAATATCTATACCTTGGTTATTACATGAAACCTTCTAAAAACAAAAGAACAATAATGGTGGTAATATCAAAATTATTAGATTCTATCTGTTTCCACAAAATAGAGATGGAACCTCATAATTGTAAGCTTATGATGTATAACTAAGTCTACAACAGGTTTTATTAACATGGCTTTCCTTTACATTGCGGGAGTTAAGTTTTACCTCCTGGCCGCTCATGCCACATGACTATTTAATCAGGGTGTCTCTTCTACACACCCTGAACAGAAGTAATTAAAATACAGAACATACAAGAGATGCCTGTTTTCAAAAGAGAAACTACTCCAGCAGCAGGAATTCAGCTTCACTCTCCTAAACCATCTTTGTTAAATAAATAAAATAATAAAATAAAACTTTTACACTTATGTAAGAAGCAATTTCATTTAGAGTGAAAACTTTATCCTTAATTTTCTAAACAGTTCACTCAACTTAGGAATACTCAGGAAGACTGAAAACTTTATGGTCATTTGAAGTAATTATATTTAGCTAAAAAAAACAATAAGTATCAGATTCATTCAAAAAAAAAAATGCTGTTCATAATATGTTCCGTCCAATAACCCATCAAACCACAATTCCTAAACACTGGCTTCATTAAAAACATATTTGATTCCAAACACACCAAGAATGTGCATTGGTGATGTGGCATGTAAGAAACAGCATAAGTGTTCAAACTGAACATACAGCACTTTACAACATGATAAAACCATTTAACATAATTATGGCATTGGTGACCGTGAGCTACTTGCAGTTATGCTGACTTTTAAAGATTGGTGTCACTGGTTAGAGGGTTTCGGCCTTAATCATCTTCAAGCCTGTTTTATTACCTGGGCACTCTTCTTTTGGTCATTTTTAAATAAACCTCTTTAGTTTTCCATTAATAAGCATCTTGTTATGTCTTGTAACGTTACATTGTTTATTTTTAAGGAGACATTAAAATAATCCACTTGCAAGACCGTGTCTCCTTTGTAACCATGCCCCTTGTTACTCCCAGGTTTTCCTTATCATCCATCCTTGTCTGATCTTGTGCATATGTGCATGTTCATATTTGCTGTCTCTGTGTGATTTCTGTATTGTTTTATTTGGAACATCAGATATCAGACAATAATCAGTAATATAAATCAAATAACAGTAACAGAGTTAAATTAATAGTAACTGATTTATTATTTAGCTAGTTAAAAATAATAGTGATTTCCTTATTATGTTAATTCAGGTGAGCTGCCTATAGAATTATAGGGCAAACCTTGAACAAAACTTAATTTCTTAAAATACATCAACTACTCATAATTATAGAAATTCTTAAATTGTACTAAATTCTTACTAAATCTGCAACTGAAGGAAGCAATCTAGGACTAAAACAGAGTACACATGCTGTCCAAAAGAGCATCTAAAATATATACAGTGGGGAAAAAAAGTATTTAGTCAGTCACCAATTGTGCAAGTTGTCCCACTTAAAAAGATGAGAGAGGCCTGTAATTGACATCATAGGTAGACCTCAACTATGAGAGACAAAATGAGAAAAAAATATCAGAAAATCACATTGTCTGATCTTTACAGAATTTATTTGCAAATAATGGTGGAAAATAAGTATTTGGTCAATAACAAAAGTTCATCTCAATACTTTGTTACATATCCTTTTTTGGCAATGACAGAGGTCAAAGGTTTTCTGTAAGTCTTCACAAGGTTGGCACACGCCGTTGCTGGTATGTTGGCCCATTCCTCCATGCAGATCTCCTCTAGAGCAGTGATGTTTCGGGGCTGTCGGCGGGCAACACAGACTTTCAACTCCCTCCAAAGGTTTTCTATGGGGTTGAGATCTGGAGACTGGCTAGGCCACTCCAGGACCTTGAAATGCTTCTTGCGAAGCCACTCCTTTGTTGCCCTGGCAGTGTGCTTGGGATCACGGTCATGCTGAAAGACCCAGCCACGTTTCATCTTCAATGCCCTTGCTGATGGAAGGAGGTTTGCACTCAAAATCTCACAATACATGGCCCCGTTCATTCTTTCATGTACACGGACCAGTCGTCCTAGCCCCTTTGCAGAGAAACAGCCCCAAAGCATGATGTTGCCACCCCCATGCTTCACAGTTGGTATGGTGTTCTTTGGATGCAACTCAGCATTCACTCTCCTCCAAACACAGCGAGTTGTGTTTGTACCAAACAGATCTACTTTGGTTTGATCTGACCATAAGACATTCTCCCAATACTCTTCCAGAACATCCAAATGTTCTCTAGCAAACTTCAGACGCGCCCGGATATGTACCGGCTTAAGCAGGGGAACACGTCTGGCACTGCAAGATCTGAGTCCCTGGTGGCGTAGTGTGTTACTGACGGTAGCCTTTGTAACGTTGGTCCCAACTTTCTGCAGGTCATTCACTAGGTCCCCCCGTGTGGTTCTGGGATCTCTTCTCACCGTTCTTGTGATCATTTTGACCCCACGGGCTGAGATCTTGTGTGGAGCCCCTGATCGAGGGAGATTAGCAGTGGTCTTGTAGGTCTCCCATTTTCTGATTATTGCTCCCACAGTAGATTTCTTCACACCAAGCTGCTTGCCTATTGCAGATTCAGTCTTCCCAGCCTGGTGCAGGTCTACAATTTTGTTTCTGGTGTCCTTCGACAGCTCTTTGGTCTTCACCATAGTGGAGTTTGGATTGTGACTGTTGGAGTTTGTGGGCAGGTGTCTTTTATACTGTTAACGAGTTCAAACAGGTGCCATTAATACAGGTAATAAGTGGAGGACAGAGAAGCCTCTTAGTAAGTTACAGGTCTGTGACAGCCAGAAATCTTGCTTGTTTGTAGGTGACCAAATACTTATTTTCCACCATTATTTGCAAATAAATTCTTTAAAAATCAGACAATTTCTTTTTTAGATTTTTTTCTCTCATTTTTTTTCTCTTATAGTTGAGGTCTACCTATGATGTCAATTACAGGCCTCTCTCATTCAAGTGGGAGAACTTGCACCCAAGTTGGTGGCTGACTAAATACTTTTTTCCCCCCACTGTATACCTTGACTATTACATGAAACCTTCTAAAAACAAAAGAACAATAATGGTGGTAATATCAAAATTATTAGATTCTATCTGTTTCCACAAAAGAGAGATGGAACCTCATAATTGTAAGCCTATGATGTATAACTAAGTCTACAACAGGTTTTATTAACATGGCTTTCCTTTACATTGCGGGAGTTAAGTTTTACCTCCTGGCCGCTCATGCCACATGACTATTTAATCAGGGTGTCTCTTCTACACACCCTGAACAGAAGTAATTAAAATACAGAACATACAAGAGATGCCTGTTTTCAAAAGAGAAACTACTCCAGCAGCAGGAATTCAGCTTCACTCTCCTAAACCATCTTTGTTAAATAAATAAAATAATAAAATAAAACTTTTACACTTATGTAAGAAGCAATTTAATTTAGAGTGAAAACTTTATCCTTAATATCCTAAACAGTTTACTCAACTTAGGAACACTCAGGAAGACTGAAAACTTTATGGTCATTATTAATTAATTAAGTAATTATATTTAGCTAAAAAAAAACAATAAGTATCAGATTCATTCAAAAAAAAAAACTGTTGTTCATAATATGTTCCGTCCAATAACCCATCAAACCACAATTCCTAAACACTGGCTTCATTAAAAACATATTTGATTCCAAACACACCAAGAATGTGCATTGGTGATGTGGCATGTAAGAAACAGCATAAGTGTTCAAACTGAACATACAGCACTTTACAACATGATAAAACCATTTCACTCAGTTGCGAATACAAGCTCATACCTACTAAACATAATTATGGCATTGGTGACCGTGAGCTACTTGCAGTTATGCTGACTTTTAAAGATTGGTGTCACTGGTTAGAGGGTTTCGGCCTTAATCATCTTCAAGCCTGTTTTATTACCTGGGCACTCTTCTTTTGGTCATTTTTAAATAAACCTCTTTAGTTTTCCATTAATAAGCATCTTGTTATGTCTTGTAACGTTACATTGTTTATTTTTAAGGAGACATTAAAATAATCCACTTGCAAGACCGTGTCTCCTTTGTAACCATGCCCCTTGTTACTCCCAGGTTTTCCTTATCATCCATCCTTGTCTGATCTTGTGCATATGTGCATGTTCATATTTGCTGTCTCTGTGTGATTTCTGTATTGTTTTATTTGGAACATCAGATATCAGACAATAATCAGTAATATAAATCAAATAACAGTAACAGAGTTAAATTAATAGTAACTGATTTATTATTTAGCTAGTTAAAAATAATAGTGATTTCCTTATTATGTTAATTCAGGTGAGCTGCCTATAGAATTATAGGGCAAACCTTGAACAAAACTTAATTTCTTAAAATACATCAACTACTCATAATTATAGAAATTCTTAAATTGTACTAAATTCTTACTAAATCTGCAACTGAAGGAAGCAATCTAGGACTAAAACAGAGTACACATGCTGTCCAAAAGAGCATCTAAAATATATACAGTGGGGAAAAAAAGTATTTAGTCAGTCACCAATTGTGCAAGTTGTCCCACTTAAAAAGATGAGAGAGGCCTGTAATTGACATCATAGGTAGACTCAACTATGAGAGACAAAATGAGAAAAAAATATCAGAAAATCACATTGTCTGATCTTTACAGAATTTATTTGCAAATAATGGTGGAAAATAAGTATTTGGTCAATAACAAAAGTTCATCTCAATACTTTGTTACATATCCTTTGTTGGCAATGACAGAGGTCAAACGTTTTCTGTAAGTCTTCACAAGGTTGGCACACGCCGTTGCTGGTATGTTGGCCCATTCCTCCATGCAGATCTCCTCTAGAGCAGTGATGTTTTGGGGCTGTCGGCGGGCAACACAGACTTTCTACTCCCTCCAAAGGTTTTCTATGGGGTTGAGATCTGGAGACTGGCTAGGCCACTCCAGGACCTTGAAATGCTTCTTACGAAGCCACTCCTTTGTTGCCCTGGCAGTGTGCTTGGGATCACGGTCATGCTGAAAGACCCAGCCACGTTTCATCTTCAATGCCCTTGCTGATGGAAGGAGGTTTGCACTCAAAATCTCACAATACATGGCCCCATTCATTCTTTCATGTACACGGACCAGTCGTCCTAGCCCCTTTGCAGAGAAACAGCCCCAAAGCATGATGTTGCCACCCCCATGCTTCACAGTTGGTATGGTGTTCTTTGGATGCAACTCAGCATTCACAAGTTAACGAGTTGTGTTTGTACCAAACAGATCTACTTTTGTTTGATCTGACCATAAGACGTTCTCCCAACACTCTTCCAGAACATCCAAATGTTCTCTAGCAAACTTCAGACGCGCCCGGATATGTACCGGCTTAAGCAGGGGAACACGTCTGGCACTGCAAGATCTGAGTCCCTGGCGGCGTAGTGTGTTACTGACGGTAGCCTTTGTAACGTTGGTCCCAACTTTCTGCAGGTCCTTCACTAGGTCCCCCCGTGTGGTTCTGGGATTTTTGCTCACCGTTCTTGTGATCATTTTGACCCCACGGGCTGAGATCTTGCGTGGAGCCCCTGATCGAGGGAGATTAGCAGTGGTCTTGTAGGTCTCCCATTTTCTGATTATTGTTCCCACAGTAGATTTCTTCACACCAAGCTGCTTGCCTATTGCAGATATAGTCTTCCCAGCCTGGTGCAGGTCTACAATTTTGTTTCTGGTGTCCTTCGACAGCTCTTTGGTCTTCACCATAGTGGAGTTTGGATTGTGACTGTTGGAGTTTGTGGGCAGGTGTCTTTTATACTGTTAACGAGTTCAAACAGGTGCCATTAATACAGGTAATAAGTGGAGGACAGAGAAGCCTCTTAGTAAGTTACAGGTCTGTGACAGCCAGAAATCTTGCTTGTTTGTAGGTGACCAAATACTTATTTTCCACCATCATTTGCAAATAAATTCTTTAAAAATCAGACAATTTTTTTTTTTTTCTCTCTTTTTTTTTCTCTTATAGTTGAGGTCTACCTATGATGTCAATTACAGGCCTCTTTCATTCAAGTGGGAGAACTTGCACCCAAGTTGGTGGCTGACTAAATACTTTTTTCCCCCACTGTATACCTTGACTATTACATGAAACCTTCTAAAAACAAAAGAACAATAATGGTGGTAATATCAAAATTATTAGATTCTATCTGTTTCCACAAAAGAGAGATGGAACCTCATAATTGTAAGCTTATGATGTATAACTCTAAGTCTACAACAGGTTTTATTAACATGGCTTTCCTTTACATTGCGGGAGTTAAGTTTTACCTCCTGGCCGCTCATGCCACATGACTATTTAATCAGGGTGTCTCTTCTACACACCCTGAACAGAAGTAATTAAAATACAGAACATACAAGAGATGCCTGTTTTCAAAAGAGAAGCCACTCCAGCAGCAGGAATTCAGCTTCACTCTCCTAAACCATCTTTGTTAAATAAATAAAATAATAAAATAAAACTTTTACACTTATGTAAGAAGCAATTTCATTTAGAGTGAAAACTTTATCCTTAATTTTCTAAACAGTTCACTCAACTTAGGAATACTCAGGAAGACTGAAAACTTTATGGTCATTTGAAGTAATTATATTTAGCTAAAAAAAAAACAATAAGTATCAGATTCATTCAAAAAAAAAAACTGCTGTTCATAATATGTTCCGTCCAATAACCCATCAAACCACAATTCCTAAACACTGGCTTCATTAAAAACATATTTGATTCCAAACACACCAAGAATGTGCATTGGTGATGTGGCATGTAAGAAACAGCATAAGTGTTCAAACTGAACATACAGCACTTTACAACATGATAAAACCATTTAACATAATTATGGCATTGGTGACCGTGAGCTACTTGCAGTTATGCTGACTTTTAAAGATTGGTGTCACTGGTTAGAGGGTTTCGGCCTTAATCATCTTCAAGCCTGTTTTATTACCTGGGCACTCTTCTTTTGGTCATTTTTAAATAAACCTCTTTAGTTTTCCATTAGTAAGCATCTTGTTATGTCTTGTAATGTTACATTGTTTATTTTTAAGACATTAAGATAATCCACTTGCAATAAATTCAAAGAAAAATAGATAAAAAGTTCCATGCAAGACCTGTCAGACTACCGACACTGCACTTATCAGATAAACAACACTTAAAGCTTTCAAGAAACTGTGCTTCTCCACTGTACACCACTGCAGTGTTCTGATCATAGAATAAAGCTGTAGGGTCCAGTATGGTAGTGGTTTATAATCTACAGTGTACACCACTGCAGTGTTCCGACCATACGATGAAACACTGTGCACTATACACCACGACTCAATCACCTTCAGCAACCTGTCAAACCACATACACAAACACAGCTGATACTGGGTTCATACCAGCGAGACAGCGTGTGTAAATACTGGCTCAAACATGTTCATGTTTTATACAGGATGTACTGTGAGAGATGTAATGATAGGAATATACCGCCGTACCACCAGGACATATGTAGCTATATATAAACCAAAGCTGCCACAGATTTGCCATAAAATGTGGTTTCGTTACAGCAGTACCAAATATTTAACAGTAATACTGTAAAAGCAAAGACAATTTTTTAACTGTTGATTTAACAGCACCAATCAGATAAACAGTGTTTTAAATGATTGAATTTTCCAGTGCAGTCTTGTCTTACTTTGACCAGTACTGCTCGTTTTTTCCCTCTAAACAAGCCAATTAGATTCACCTTTTTGATAAACAGTAACTTCTGTGTGTGTACATACATTACTACCATGTACAATAGAAATAGCAGCCTACGAGTAGAGGAATTTGTCTAATTGGGATGGACATGAACAATAAATGCATGATACGATTATGTTAATATTTAGCTTGTAAAATTATGAAAGAATCAACACTGCCCCTACACTACATATTTGAAATTGAGATGGTCATAACTCAAAATGACCTCCAGAACTTCTAAAAGATTCATACGGAAATAATGAAAACTTAATATCCAAAAATGGGTTGCACTTCAGGGTACTATAATTAATCAGTAAATGTGGTAACATCTGTATAACATAATAATTGCCTTTAAATACACAACCTAAAATAAAAAGTAAATTTGCAAGTAAATTCAAAAATACTTTCAGTTTTAGACTGGTAGACAAAGCACATAATGATTGTGATTGTTGAGTGACAAATTCACTACATCCAGACTGGCAGAACCAGTTATTGCAATGCTAACGCACAACTGTAAAACACTATAAATTACCAGTATCACACTCCACTCCATTTCATCAGTCTTCTGTCCAGGACGCCTGTACTCAGACAGTGGAGCAGATTGAAGTCATCTACAAGGTGAGATGGTTATGGACCATGCAATATAGACTAAAATGTGAACCATTTTTAATGCTTATCAGCAGTTTCTAGTAGTTTCTACCCAGCTGTAATTACTATTAAAATGATCAATTGTACAGAATGGCACTTTAGATACATCTTTTAATAATTTTCTCACTGCAGATCTTTCAGTTTTTTTTTTATTATAAGGAATTTTCATGGGGGAAGCAGGCTTTCAGTTTTTTTGCATATGAGCCCATAAGATTCTAGGTATACCACTGCATTTGTTATGGCACTGAGGATCAAATCACAATTTACCAAAGCAATTAATTTTATTATATTATACTTATATTTAAGATATAAGATATAGATATATTTAAGCAATACTTTATGGCACAATTATTCTGCTTTTGGTCAGGCTTTTATTAAAACATGATGATGATGATGATGATGATAATAATAATAATAAGGAATTGTATTTAAAAATACCTTTTGAGGTACCCAAGGACAATGCACAATAAAACAGTCAATAGGTTACAATCCAAGAACAAAATCTCATAAAAGTGGACAATATCCTGAATAAAATAAAGCACTAAAGCCTAGCATGAGACAAAGATGAAAAAAGAAAAGGAACAAGAACAACAAAATGTATATAGAACAGAGATTCGGGACATTCAACAAACATTCCACCCAACACAAATGTAATACAAAAGGTAGCCCAGCGGAGGCTCAGTTGTTTGCAAAGCTGCAACTGTTGGGTCCATAAGCAAATCCCTTAACACACTCTGCTGACCAAATGCAACAGCGAAGACACACCTCTTCGGGCACGTGATCACTGTATTTGTATATATATGTATATGTTCATTGCATGGATGTGTTAAAGGCGGAGGCCAAATTCCATTTGTGTCCAACACTAATGATGAATGTGGTTATCTTTAGGATTATTAAGGATTGTAAGACTGGCAAGACCACTTGTGCTAAACATAAGAAACCACTTCTTTATTTTGCCTCTACAACATTTACAGCAGTAAGACAATGGCAAAGAACAACTCACAAGGGGAACAAACTAGGAAGGAGAAAGCAGTCTACAAGGTAAGATGATTGCAGACCATGCAATTCTGACAAAATATTTACTATGTTTTAAATTGAAATCTAAATCCCCTTTAAATAATTAAATAGTTATATTTAAATAATTGCCATACCTAGATGTAATTGCTCATGACAGTATAAATCATATAGAATAAAGCTTTATCAAGTATTCAAATGCTCTGCAATCATTGTTCATTTTCATGTCTTAATTTCATTTAATTTGAGCTAGAGAAAGGAATAAAGAGCAAAATTATGCAACAGAATGATTCTCTTTTTTAAATGCACAACCTTTAAAACAAGACGCCACTAAATACCCAACTAAGAACCTCAAAAAAGTATTTGCACAACATTTGCCTAACAAATGTGGTCAAATGAGCTCAAAAAATACTTTCAGTTTTACATTGGCAGACGAAGTACATCATGATTGTGATTGTTGATTGACAAATTATCTACATCTAGACAACCAGTTATTGCAATGCTGGCAATAATTTACATGCTTATTATTTTAGATCTTTAATGACTCCGTTCATGGCCATATTGAGATGCACCCTCTGCTGGTGAAAATAATCGATACTCCAGCGTTTCAGCGCTTGAGGAACATCAAGCAATTTGGAGGGGGCTACCTGGTTTTTCCAGGAGTGTCTCACAATCGCTTTGAGCACTGCATTGGGTAAAGTTCAGATACCTGTTTTAATGGACAGAGGTAGCTCAGAGGTAACTTTTATCAACGGGTATATTTCTCATTTTTATTAACAGTGTGGCTCATCTGGCAGGGAAGCTTGTACAGAACCTGAGAGATTGCCAACCTGCTTTGGGAATAAATGACACTGATAAACTCTGTGTGCAGATTGCTGGACTGTGTCATGACCTGGGTGAGACACTCACTACACATTTGACAATAACAACTTGTCTGTGGTACAGCAAAACTAATATTATAATAAAGTTGCATTTGTGAATGATTTGATGTTGCCTGAGTTTAGTATGCGGATACAATGTTTAAATAGCAACCTTTAAGCAAGAATGTGATTTTAGTTTAGTGACTAAAAAAGCTTTCTACCTAAGGAAAGTATCCACATATTAAATATGTGCAACTACTCCAGAGTTAAACAATGTCAATTTCATTTACAAATATATCTTATATATTAAGGTAATTGTTAAATATTAAGGTTAATTATTAATCTCTTAAAACGCCATAGCCCGAATACAGGCTACAAATCTGTCACGGTGAATATTTAGCAGTATATCTGAAGCATTACATGTCCAATATAGGCAACCAAGATATCATATTAAAGCTTAGAATTAGAATTATCTTTAAATAAAACTTTTATGACAAAACATTATGGTACAGTATGCATATTCATATTTTTCATGAAGCCATTTTAGCCAATTCTAATCTAGATTTTAAAATAATTCAGAAAACCTTTTTATTTGTGGTTCTCTTCATATTTTGACCACTGCATATCTATTTCAATATCTTTAAATGTTTTCTATTACTAATTTGAAAACTTTTTAGTAACATTACCTCATTAAATTACCTCTAGTTTATATAAGTTATGAGCAGAAAGCCTCAAGATTTGGGTGTGTTAGGCAGAAAATGGAAAAGAAGGACTGGAGTGTTAAGATGTCAAGATTATTGGTTAAAACAGTTTACAATTAGAGCTTAATTGGGTAAACAGTTAACAATTGGAGCATATTGTGCAAGACAGATAACACTTGGAGCTTACTGGGTAAAACAGTGAACAACTGGAGCTAATTGGGTAACCAGTTAACAATTGGAGCTTACTGGAGTAAAACGGTTAACACTAGGGGCTTAGTGGGTAAAACAGTTAACAAGAGGGTCTTACTTTTTTAAACATTATGTAAGCAAACATTTTTTGTCCCTAAACTGAAAGCAAAATAAATATTTAACCTATTCAGCCTTCATTAGCACTGTATGTCTATGCTGTGCCTGTTAATACCTTGTATTGGAGTATGCCAACATCAACATTAGAGATTATTCAATATTAGAGAAAATTCAATAAATAAGTCAAGTCAAGTCAAGTGGGTTTTATTGTCATTTCAACTACATACAGAGTACACAGTGAAACGAAACAACGTTCCTCCAGGACCATGGTGCAACATAGACAGTGCATACAAGACACAAGTGCAACACAAACAAACAAGTGCGGACAGACAACACAACACAGTACAGACCAGAGAATAATAAATAATTGGGGGTAGTGTGCAAGTTGTGCAATGTGCAATAAATAGAGTCCAGTGAGGTAGTAACGTTATTAGTGCAAATGCTTGTGCAAAAAATGCTTCCCATGTTATCTGGGGTAAATGGTTGGAAAGAGAGAGAGAGAGGGAGAGTGTACATGTACCAGAAAGATATCAGTTCAGAAGTTGAGTTGTGTTGAGGAGTCTGATGGCTTGGGGGAAGAAATAAGTATATTCATGCTTTTGGGAATTTATCTATGCTCTTGAAATAAAGCTGAGAGTAAGATAAGGCTGCACTGCCCTAAACAATGTCAATTGAGTATTTGTCAGTAGAAAGACTAAAGACTGAAGCAGAAGGGTGCAGGGTCATTTGACTTACAACGGACCACATTGAAAAGCTGAAATTCAGGCAGCAACAGACCATGTTGTCAATCTTTTTTCCATGACAGTTTTTCAAAATCTACATTGAGTACGAGTACTCAATGAACAATGAATATAAACAATGATAGTATTAACGCATTCACAAGGAAACACTTCTTCTATGACAAGAAAGTGACAATAAAATAATAAATGAGCCCAAGATTCGTTAAATGTTTTTTGTCTTGTTTAAATTAAGGTCACGGCCCATTCTCACATGCATTTGATGCCTTCATGGAGATGTCAAGGGGCCTTCATGGAGATGTCCATTCGGTACCTACCGAATGGAAGGTACAGAATAAGATTATACAAATGCTTAATATTAAGAGGCGTTGCAGTCAGCATTCATATTATGTAATATTTCTAATTAATCTGCACATGTAAAATGTATTATTTTATTGATTCTCAATGAGTATTCTACAATCGCAGATTGCAAAAGTAATAGAACTTTAGGGGAGTGTGCTATTTTTAAATAACAGCACGGCTGTGATGAAACAGACATAACACATGATCTCGAGTGTTGTGTTGCTTTTATACAACATTTCAGAAAATTAAGTGAGAAACAAATAAATTGGGTCATAAATGTAGCATTTAATGTTTTAATGTGGGCATTTCCTTCCATCAACTAAACTCTATTAAACTCTATTTCCACTCACAGTTTTTCTTTTTACTCAGTTTGTTATTGTTTATACTTCTATTAATAGTTTTAGTTTCGTTTAAGATTGTTCTTGTTTTCTTTTGCTCTTGTTTGTTACTTCTTGGTTCATTGTATGATTTATAGCAACGGTATTCAGTGGAGTGATATAGTGTTTGTCAAAAAACTGCTGTTATAGCAAAATAGCACAGTTAGAACGCTTCTCAAACAATCAGGTTGACAAGCTAGAGCTACCTGTTATACAAAAAACTGTATGTTTTGAATGCACTTTATTCTGCACCTTTAAAGTATGCTCATAAAAAAAATCTAACTTATGCGCCTTTTTTTTCACTGGATAGCATGAGGCCCAATCAGTCAAAATGTTTGACCACCTGATTGAAGGCGACATCAAACGCATCATGGAAGAGGATTATGGTTTTGAAAACAATGACTTTGACCTTATTAAAGAGCTGATTAATAGTCCTCAAAAAGAAGGAGACGAGGTAATCTAGTGTATTGTCATTGATGTGGATGTTTCTTATTTTTGTTTTTCTGCCACATTTTTGTCCTGCATATCTCATATAGGGCTGTCACGATAATCAAAATACTGCGCAATTAACAAGAGAACAGCAGGGAATGGCAAGCAACAGCCACACTGCTGTGTTCATGTTTTCTCTGTTTTTGTAAGATGGAGCCAATGGCAGGTGCTCTGGTCACAGAAACAAATGCAGCTTCACCAGTTTAGACGAGGCAATATGGAAAATGTGTGAAACAAAGGCCTGCCCGTTGGACATCAGCTATAGAGGAGTCATGTCAACCACGCAACTCAAAGAGATGCTGGTAGAGAAAAACAGAGCGAGCAAATGTGTCAGCACCACCAAAAAACAGTCTTGAACAGACAACGACCTCTGCCTATATACCCTAAAGAGCCTGGGCATATCACTCCGAGCACCATCAGAGAGAGAGTTTGTTGCGGATGGGCATATTGTTAGCCCACTCAGGTCCTTTCTAAACCACACAAGGCAAACATGTTTTTCTTAGTGTGCAACAAAAACACAACTTAATCACATTGTCATGAAATAGATATGTTCAGTCACTTTTACAAGATTATGAAAGTTTATTAAAAAAGGTGGCGATCCAAAACCAAACCAGTAAACAGGCGAGAGTTAAAACTGGAGCTGTGGTAACCTGAGGCAAAATCAGAAAACGGGAAACAGGCAGGTATAAAAGCAGACAAAACAGGGCAAACAAACACAAAAGATAAATGGGTGAAGGTCGGCAATACAATGCAAAGAGTCATTGTGTGGGGAGAGGTTAAGTAGCAGAGCTGATGAGCTTCAGGGGCACATGGTCTAAAATGTGGTCATGTGAGCAAGAAGATGAGTCTGGGAAGTTGAGTACATATACAACAACTGACAGTATCAAACACAGCTTCACCAGTTTAGACGAGGCACTCAGTTTACAAGATATCAACACTGTTCCAACTACAGATTAATCAGGCTAATGTGTGCTTGTGCTTGGGCTTGCATAAAAATGTGCATACATTTAGAATAGCCTATTCTATGTGTTAGAAACAGCTATCAAGAGAACATGATTGAAGTGGAGCTAAATGGAGAAAAAAAGCTTTTATTCTTTCTTCATGTCTTATCATTTCTAAGATTAAGTAAATCTTTTGGTTTGCACTGTACAGTGGCCATATAAAGGAAGGAAAAAGGAGAAGTCTTTTTTGTATGAGATTGTGGCCAATCATGTAACCGGCATTGATGTTGACAAAATGGACTACCTCAGCCGGTGAGTTATATGCAGTCTTTGCAAGTATACATAAAGGTTCAATTTTAATATCCAGCAAAATGTTCCACAAGTACATAATGTTCCATAATCAATCTTTTGCTCTTTATTCAGAGATTGCCACCATCTTGGTATGACATCTAACTTCTCCCATGAACGCTACATGATGTTTGCCCGAGTTTGTAAAGTTCAGGGGGGTAAAACGCAGATCTGCATGAGAGACAAGGTGATTATTAATGCATAAAAATCTCATATACAATGACATTCAAACGAGATCTGAGTTGTTTTGTCTTTATCAGGAAGCAATGAACATGTATGAACTCTTTCATCTTCGCAACCTCCTACATCAAAGAGCTTGTCATCACAGGGTAACAAAGGCAGTTGAACTCATGTAAGTAATGATAACACAATTAGACAACGCATGTGTAACATTTAATAAAAACAATACATTCTATTTTATATATTATTTAACCTTCAGGCCTCTCAGCCAACTCTGAGGTATCCATGGCATGGCATTTTCACCTACCTAAAAAACATTGATCCCAAAGAAGTTACATATGCCACACAATAATGTGGAAGTGAGAACACAGGCTTGACAAACTAGCAGATGAAAACAATATAATCTTTAATGAAGAAAGTGTGATCCACAGATACAGGAAATGATACAGTCCAGGTCAAAACCAGTAGAGCAGATACATGGGATAAGAAAAAACAGTCAAAAAGTCGAGCAAAGGTCAAAACCAACGGCATACAGGATCACAAACAATTAGGCAAGGCAAAAGCAGGCAGAAAACAGATGAAATAAAAACACTATGCACAATAACACTCAGTATGCGAGCAAAAAAGACAAATTGCAATACTTCAATACTTTACAGACTGAAAAGTGCCTCTTGTTACTTATGTTTCTCTCACAACTATCTACAAATATTTATTTCAGTTTAACCTGTATATATTTTGTTTCTGGGGATGTGTGTATTATGTTTATAGGATTAAAACATGCAGATATACAAAGCAAATTTGCTAAACATTGTTAAATCAACAATGTAAGAGGTAAATTAACTCTCTAAAATTAACTGAGTATTAAATATTAACATATTAATTTAACATATTTAACAAATTTGTGGTGTATGTGTTTTTAGCAAAATTCAGTTTGTCATTCATTTCATTCAAAGACATAAGTACATTTCTTGAGCTTTTAGACTATTTAAAATATGAGAATTTTTTTAGAAATTCAGTAGAGGCTGAATAAAAGTGCACGTGGTTTGAGCTGTACTTTGCAGCACAGTCAAGAGTCTGCAGAGTGATCATCAGTGTACTGTTTATTAATAAACAATTAATAAACATTTGTATCATTTATCTGTCAACAGCACTAACGAATATGACTGACGAATATTCAACATATATTCATAAGAAACTTTATTTTAGTTGCTACAGATTAGTGTATCTTTTTTCTTTGTGTATTTGCATTTTTTTCTTTCTTATACATTATTGTTTCTAGGATAACAGATGCACTCATAGCTGCTGATGAACACCTCACACTGGGTCAAAAAAAACTAACCATCACTCAAGCAGTGGACGACTGTGAAACTTTCACGTGTCTAACAGGTTCTCCCTTTTTTCTCTTTTTTACAAACCGAATAAACTGTAAAACTGTAATGATTCCACACTATACTACTAAATAAACTATAATTTATTAAACTTCATACATGTACCTACTGGAATGTTCCATATCCCTTGCAAATACAAGCTAACAAATTATACAGATTTTTTTCTCATTGAAAGAATTATATTTAGCCCCTGGTAGAGCAGACTTAATCTTATACATGTTGGATAAGTTGCTCTAGACTGAACGTACTTCGGAAGTTCTAAATTATTTATGTCCTGCATCACCTTATTTATACATCTCTGGAAACAATTAAGAGAACCCTTAATTTCTTTTCTTAAATTAGCATCTCTATGCATATGACAGCCGTTTTATTCCAGGCAGTTCATCAAACAAAGCTGAGTTATCTGAATTTTCAGACTATGAATGGCATAAAGTCACCCAACAGCAATGTGAAAGACTAGTCAAGGTTATTTCACCATAGTGATTCTTGAATGCTCTCAAAGTTCAAATATTAGTACTGTGTTGTTTAAATTTGAATAATAATTTATTTGCATTATTTTAGCAGTTGTTTTTGAGTAGTTGTCATTTCTGCAAATAAATGCTCTTAATAGCAATATTTTATTTGGATTTTAGGGGAAAAGTGGTCCATGATCTATGAAATACAACGCAAATGTTAATTTCCCTAAACACATTGCCTATAAATAGTAAAACCAGAGAAACTGATAATGTGGGGTGGTCTCTACATTTTTTTTCCAGCGCTGCATATATGCTGAATCATTTCTTTTCATTTCACAGATGACATTCTTCAGAAAATCTTACGCTCATCAAACAATGAACTCTCAGAATCACAGGAAATCATTAAAAGTATATTGGAACGCAACCTTTACCATTTCATTGATGAGGAAATATTTCAATTAAATCCAAATAAACTTGGCTTGGATACTGCTGAAAAACGTGAGGTTAGTCATTTTGACCAAATTGACCAAAATTACTACTAGTAGTACTACTACTAATTACTATTACTGTTTCCTCAGCAAGACTTACCATTTTGGTATTAAAAAACATATTTGCATGTACAGATATTCAATCTTCATATCAACAATACTAAAAGACAAAGATAACCTACTTTTAACAAATCATAATAATAGTGTTAAAGTGTTAAACTGCATGATGTTTGAGGGTATTAAGCTAGCCCATTTCAAGTCCTCCCACAACATTACTGGGGTTGGTCATCTTTTCTTGTTTTAGAGGTGCTCTTTCACTCTTTTGATTTTGGGTGTTTTGAGTTTTGATAAATGACCTAAGGATACACCTCAAGAAATTAATTCAGGAAATCTTTGGCTATTGCCAAATTAATAATCAGACATTTTGTTCAAACAAGTCAACCTCTTTTTAATCATTTTCCTTTAAAAAAAAATACAGCTGGCCAGCCTCAGAGAAAGAGTGTTCTAGCGTTCTAGCTTCATGTGCTGCAAGTAGCGATGTTGGACAAGGCCAGTAGCCACGGTGCTATCACTGCAGTTGTAAGCCTACTTGCTATCACCATGGACTCTGGCACACATTAATTCCATAGAATGTCTTCACATAACTTCCCTTTTACACTAATATTTCAAGCCAATCTCCTCTCAACAGCACAGATACTTGTTTACAGAAACTGCCTCTTCTAGGCCAAAAAAAGTTTCAAGCAAAGGCACAAACCCCCATGAAACAACACAACTTTTGCCAACCTAAGGTTACCCCTCATCTCTGAGAAGTGTGTAAATGAGCCTTTGCCAGTTTTACTTTGACAGACTATAAAAATTCTTTAAATTCATCCATTTCTTTTTTCAAAACTCCAACTAACCCTAACCCTATCCATTTGTTCTTGCATAGAAAATAAAACAAACAAATTAGGCTAAGCATATAAATTATTTTTAAAATAATGAATCAATTATTTGCCCAGGCTCTGTAGTTTGTTGGAAGTGCTATAGTCCTCAACAAACATAACAGTCAATATTATTCCAGGAACAGCACAAAAAGTTTTTAATAAATTGCATTTTATAGAATTCAGTTTGTGTGTGCAGCCATCTGTGTGTAACAGCTTTTGATGTGACTTTATGAACTGTAATGCCTTATTCTGATTGTGTTCTTATTGTTCTTGACATCTTTTTCACTGTCAGACATTACTGGAGGACTGGTTGGCCCAGCAGCCAAAATATATGAAACATGATCTCACACTAGTGGTATGTACTCTTAGAGCACAACATATATAACATGTTCAGGACCAATTATACTACCAACAATTACTGGAATGAATACTAAATGCATGTCTCTGCCATTCCATCAGTGTATTGACCTAAACTATGGCATGAAAAACAAAGACCCAGTTTCGGACCTACAATTCTACAGGAAAGATCAACCAGACACTCCACATAAGCGGGCCAAGGACGAGGTACTAAATTCAAGCACTACACTGCCTGAATGTTGTCTGATTTTTTTTGCTAAATACAATTTATTTTTTCTTTAGGTCTCACTCATGCTTCCTGAAAAATTTGCAGAAACTAGGGTTATGCTTTTCTACAAGCGATTGCTCCTGAAGCAAGTTAAAAATCTCTGGGAAAATCTGCAGAACCATCCAAAGCAGTAAGAGACTCAATTTTCCTGATGCATGAGTACACAATTAACTGTATTATTACACTGGGCTTTATTAAAAAATAAAAAATAAAAAAGATCCACCTGACCGATGGGACTTCTTGTTGCTGATCATGGCAAATGTTAAACATATTACATTCAGATTTAAACATGATGCAACAACAATTCTACTATTTTTTTTTTTCTAATTTACTAACAACAACATTTTAGTGCCAGACGTAGTTTTGGTAATTTAACCATCTTGTCACATAATCGAATGTGCTGTGCGGTGGCAATAAATTTATTTCCACTTTACAACTTAAAAAATTAGCAGGGCAATCAATTCAATTGAGCTAGAGGCTTGGCTTGGTAGCCTGGAGTAAATGGCCAGTCAGAGCATTGTCCACAGTCTGGAACCATGACCCTGTCAACCATTCAATCGTCACAGTTGTGTGCAGTTAGCCAGGGAGCAGGAACAGGGGGAAAGTAACTGGTTAGTTCTCAGTTTTATGGTAGCACTGGGGCCCCGAGTGACTGGATGCAGCTGAGCTCATCAGTGCTTGTGAGGCATGGATGTTGCCGCTGCTCCTCCTACACACGGTGTGAGGAGCTGTCCATAAAAATGGTGCTGATCTGTCTGGCCTATGATTTAGCACCATGAACAGCGCAGCATGTATAGGAGGGCTTGTCGTGGCTGTCAGGAGAGCATGTGTGCCAGCTGCCGACATACTAAGTATAACATTTCTGCCATCAAATCCAAAATAGGATTATTTACCCTCCTATACATTTTTGTGGACAGCTTCCTCACACCGTGTGTAGGAGGAGCAGCGGCAACATCCATGCCATATGTAGCACTGATGAGCTCAGCTGCATCCAGTCACTTAAATAATGTGGTGTGTTATTTGGCCAAGGTAGCCCAAAGTTAAAATAAAACAAAAAACTATGAATACAACATATACACTACTATTTTCCTACAGCTTTACAAGTTTTGTCAATGAAATGTCAAATGTGTTGTAGGTTAAACCTATACATCAGTTATAAATAAATACACACAATAGGATTTTATAAACATGCATACATTCTCAAGCAAACAATGTGTTCATAACTAATAATGACTAGTTAATCAGGTGCATTATGTGCTACTGAATTTCTACTTGATTATTTGTGTAATTTTTATATCAGTGTTAGATTCACATTCCTTGCTTTAGGAGTATGCAATTACTAAGTTTTTTATCTATATTTGAACTTTAATACATAGCCTCTTTGCATATACTTTGATTTCAGGAGTACAGATTTGTCTGCAAACACAGCAATCGTGCAGTCTGCAGACTCTGTGACAGATCACACAGGTTTTTCTATAATCCTACTATGAGAATATATAACTACACACTGGTGTAATAGTTTCCCTGCTCAGATTCTGCCCTTTTTTACTCTTCTGCAGCCTTGTCTCCCTTTTCTAGTAACCCTTGCTTCACCCCTTTGCCATCAGTATCATCTGTTTGTTAACCTCTTATCATTATGTCACAGCTTTTTCTTGTTTTCCAGAGTGTGTAACCTTTTGCTCCCTATCATGTACTAATGTTACTGTATGGTTTGTAACTCCTCTTTGTACTCAGCCTTTGCTGGTTTGGCTTAATTTGTGTCAGTCTTTCTCTGTGCATTAGTGCAGACACAGAGCAAAATGTATTAAAACCACCCCACAATACATCTAAAATTTATGTTTGACTTACTTTGATTATGGGTAATCACAAACCATGAATGTGCCCCCACCTACTGCACACTTAAGGAGGTATCAGTAGAAGAGACACAAAAAAATATATATAACAGATGTAGAATAGAAATGTTAATATAGTAGGTACTAATACCAGTTTGTTAATACATTTTCAACTAATTCTGCTTTAGAACAGACTGGTAAACAAAAACAGACTGTAAGAGAACAGTGCATAGTTTATCATAGTTTACACGTCAGTCAACACTTTGCTCATCTATATGTATTTATGTGCCTTTTCTCAAATGCACATGTATTTTGCATTTTTACATGCATGCAGTCCATAAAACACATGCCTATGCATATACGCCATTTTGGTACATAACATGCCCACAGAATGCATCCAAATAGTGTCTGAAACTGAAACAAAAGGCTAACTGCTTTTAACTTTCAATGTTTTGGTTTTGTGTTTGCTTGGTCGTCGTTGTTCTTTCTGACCTTTCTTGTTGTTCGATCTTCAACACTCCCACCTCAGAGGATGGCATTTACCAGTTCATTGCTGAGAAAACATTCGAGGATAAGAATCTGGAGCACTTAAAGGTTAGTCAAAGATGTTTTTTCTTTAGATTACTTGTCTTTAAATAATTACTATATGAGCACCTATGAGTATCTTCCTTGAAATTAGAACTGTCAACACAAAAACTGATATGATAAACATGATACTCATTAACAGGCTGAGGCCAACTGGTGTTATGAAAATGTATTTTCAGATGTGTGTTTATACCTAGCAAAATTTCATTTATCCGTTTCTCATTCTGCTCCGTGAACCAGTTTAGAGCCCTGTCACTATACTCCTGTCTGAATCCCCTACCAGCTGTTCTATATGGAAGTAGAAAATAAGGCTTATCTCTTCTCTTGGTTGCAAAGAAACAAAATAATCAAGAGTTTTAGTTATTTTATTAATATGCTTTGACAGAATGAAGTTCTGTCCACACATGCCTCCAAGGGTCAGAAAGTGCCTGCTGGAAATGGAAAGGACTTCAAAGTTGTAAGTGCAGTAAAGCATACACAACAGAAGACCTAGTTATGTGTAGTTCTATAAACTTTAAAATCCAAAAGAAAATATACATTCCACATCAACATTATAAAGTAAAAGATACACAAAGTACTTATCTAGGTCAGTGATAATGCTTTGTATTTAATTAGAAATGTATTTTGCTCACATAGTTTTCTATCCCTAATTGTTACTGAAATTAATACAGCATATGAAATTCCACTATATTGAACATATTTCCTAGAATGCTAAAACAGTTCCACTATTTTATTTTCACAAGATTGTGAACGTACATTTAAAAATTGTATACTCCACTTTGACAGATTTTTAATTCTGTGTTTCTGTAGGTCTTGTATGACCTTCCTGGCAAACAGTTAACTACAGTCAAGCTTTTCTACAGGGGAGTGTCCAAAAAGGATGTAAAAACACTTTGGAAGTTTATTGGGGGGGAGACAGTAGTACAGTAGTAAAATTACAGGTGGTGTCTATTGTGTGAAAGCAACAACATGCAACTGCAGTGGCATGTAAAGGTTTGGGCACCGCAGTCAAAAGTTCTGTTATTGTGAATAGTTGAACTGATCTTCAAAAGACATATAGTTAAAGATAAAACATTTTTATATTTTAGGGAAGATTGTGTATTGTTTTTTTGTTAGCGTGTTAGAGTTGGATGTGTTAGAGGTAGAGGAAAAGAGATTTAAGCTCTTATAAAACTTTTACCAAGGTCTCAGACCATTATTAGCTTGTTAGACTATGGCTTGTTCACAGTCACCGTTAGGAAAGACCAGGTGATGCACTAAATACTCTCAAACCCTGTCCCAGCAGTCATGAACTCCTCAAGCTGTTTTCTCAGTTTGTAATGTTATGAATTTACAGTTGCCAGGAACAGTGGAGGCTTGTAGGATTGCTGGATTTAAACCTTGGTGAAGGTCTGTTCACTGGTGTGGTGTGCAGACACCTGCACTCACCTTTATGGAGGAGTTAACAGAATAATATATTTTATGAGATATCACTGGTAGAGGGAATGGATTTTTATTACATAGCAATAACATACATTAACATTCCGGAAGCAAACATAATACTATCTGTATATCACACCTGCAATACACAATGAACTATCTCAAGAGAAGCAAACTGCAGGTTTTGTAATTGCCCTGACTTAACCTTCATTGAACATCTGTGGAAAGACCACAAAAGTGTAGAACAGCAAAAACCAAAAAAGAATGGGTGACAGTCCTCCAAACAAGAACTGAAAGACTTTTGTCCAAGTGGGTTTGACTGACAAACTTTTGGGTTTTCTGTAAATAAGGTCAATTTTATTTGCTTGGCCATTGAAAGTAACAAGTTTTTGCATGTGACTATTCAGTAAATATTTTTATTAGATTTTTATGTCAAAGCAAATTTTTCAAATGTTTAAAAAGATGCAGGGTTTGTTTTATAAAGCCTTTGTCAGTTTCTATCTATTCAAAGTAAGGAAAGGAGATTATCTGATGTTTTGAGTTATTTTTTTCTGATTAAGTAAATTAAGTAAATTCAAGATACCCATATACATTCTAATTAGTAATTTTAGAAATACAAAATTCTAATGTGTTGTTTTATGCCTAATGTTGTTTATTGTGTATCATAACTGCCGGGGTATGTAAACTTTTGAGCACAACTGTATGCCTCCAGGGAGGACCCTTAGGTAGGGGTGAGCTGTCATTTGATGTTTGTGATTGTATCTGTTTTACCATGAGAAATAAATACATTCATAATTGGGCCTCTGCAAATAAAGAAAGGGAATTTAGTCCTATCTTTATGATTTTTAATAATTACTGCGGAAATATTACAGATGACTGTATAATCAGTATAATGTATAATCAGTAGGCTTGCTATATGATTTTAATAAACATGTAAAATGTCTGTATGATTAAATGAATCCAATTTACTTTGTAATGGGTTACTGATGCATTACAGAGGCTGAGTGTTTACAGAGTGAAACATGGGTTTAAAACAAAAATTCTTATCCTGCAAGATAAAAGTGGTTTGGTAGCAGATAATTGTATAAATGATGTATTAGTTCCATGGAACCACAAATTATTATAATATGACATTTAGGCGGTTAAAAACAAAGAAGAAAAAAAGAAGAAATGGCACATGTTCCAATATCCACATTGCCTTGTATTTCAGCATCTTGAGGCTGACCATATAAATCATTACAGTATAATATGTAGAATTCAGTAACTTGTTCTTGTTGCCAAAAAATAGTTTTTAATTGTTTAGTTTTAAATAACCGAGTACCTTTTAGTGTACATGGAATTTGTTTTGCTAATGTCTTCTATCCATTACATGAGATTATAAATTTGTGTGAGGACCATTACATGTTCTCAATAATATAGTATTGTATCACTAAAAACTGCAGATGAAAGATTCATTGAAAGATTCATGAATCTGATATGTTTTTATCCTTAACATGAATACTGATTGAGGAGGAGAGGGCTTTCATTTCAGAATTAGTTAGCAATTAATTAATTAGCAAATTAGGGCAACTCACAGTACAATTAACTCAATAATAAGATTTCATTTCTAATTCAACAACTGAGACATGAACACAGCAACAAAACTGGAAGACAAAATAGTGGCAAGTCATGAAATGCAACTTGGGCAAGACTCCTTACACTACATCGGCCCACCTCTGTAATATGAGTAACCTTGTAAGTCACTACAGATAAGAGCGTCAGCTAAATGCCGTAAATGTAAAGATTTTTATCTGAATTAGACCAAGCAATCTCTGTACCAATGAAAAAGTAGGAAGAAAATCTTTTTTTCTGATAACTTTTGGACAAACATTCTGAAAAACACATTTAACATGACTAACAACACTAACCTCCACCTAGAGTTCAACCAAAGATTACAGACAAACTACAATTTTGTATTTTAAAATGATTATATGCATTATATGACAAAGAACTTGAACTAAAAAGGTAGAAAAGTTACACATTGACTTTAGGTTGACAATAAATATTGCTTAAGCCACAGAACCGGTATAGCCCTAGCACACTGATACTGACTACAGTTTCAGGATGAAACTTACTTTAAACAAAACGTTTTACTTATTTTACAATATAAACAACGAGTAAAAATGTAACGTGTCACTCTAAATCTACAACAGGTGTTATTAACATGGCTTTCCTTTACATTGCGGGAGTTAAGTTTTACCTCCTGGCCGCTCATGCCACATGACTTAATCAGGGTGTCTCTTCTACACACCCTGAACAGAAGTAATTAAAATACAGAACATACAAGAGATGCCTGTTTTCAAAAGAGAAACTACTCCAGCAGCAGGAATTCAGCTTCACTCTCCTAAACCATCTTTGTTAAAAAAATAAAATAATAAAATAAAACTTTTACACTTATGTAAGAAGCAATTTAATTTAGAGTGAAAACTTTATCCTTAATATCCTAAACAGTTCACTCAACTTAGGAACACTCAGGAAGACTGAAAACTTTATGGTCATTTGAAGTAATTATATTTAGCTAAAAAAAAAACAATAAGTATTAGATTCATTCAAAAAAAACTGCTGTTCATAATATGTTCCATCCAATAACCCATCAAACCACAATTCCTAAACACTGGCTTCATTAAAAACATATTTGATTCCAAACACACCAAGAATGTGCATTGGTGATGTGGCATGTAAGAAACAGCATAAGTGTTCAAACTGAACATACAGCACTTTACAACATGATAAAACCATTTCACTCAGTTGCGAATACAAGCTCATACCTACTAAACATAATTATGGCATTGGTGACCGTGAGCTACTTGCAGTTATGCTGACTTTTAAAGATTGGTGTCACTGGTTAGAGGGTTTCGGCCTTAATCATCTTCAAGCCTGTTTTATTACCTGGGCACTCTTCTTTTGGTCATTTTTAAATAAACCTCTTTAGTTTTCCATTAATAAGCACCTAGTTATGTCTTGTAACGTTACATTGTTTATTTTTAAGGAGACATTAAGATAATCCACTTGCAAGACCGTGTCTCCTTTGTAACCATGCCCCTTGTTACTCCCAGGTTTTCCTTATCATCCTTCCTATAAGTACCCCTTTATTCCAGCCTTTCCTTGTCTGATCTTGTGCATATGTGCATGTTCATATGTACTGTCTCTGTGTGATTTCTGTATTGTTTTATTTGGAACATCAGATATCAGACAATAATCAGTAATATAAATCAAATAACAGTAACAGAGTTAAATTAATAGTAACTGATTTATTATTTAGCTAGTTAAAAATAATAGTGATTTCCTTATTATGTTAATTCAGGTGAGCTGCCTATAGAATTATAGGGCAAACCTTGAACAAAACTTAATTTCTTAAAATACATCAACTACTCATAATTATAGAAATTCTTAAATTGTACTAAATTCTTACTAAATCTGCAACTGAAGGAAGCAATCTAGGACTAAAACAGAGTACACATGCTGTCCAAAAGAGCATCTGAAATATATACAGTGGGGAAAAAAAGTATTTAGTCAGTCACCAATTGTGCAAGTTGTCCCACTTAAAAAGATGAGAGAGGCCTGTAATTGACATCATAGGTAGACTCAACTATGAGAGACAAAATGAGAAAAAAATATCAGAAAATCACATTGTCTGATTTTTACAGAATTTATTTGCAAATAAAGTCTTCACAAGGTTGGCACACGCCGTTGCTGGTATGTTGGCACATTCCTCCATGCAGATCTCCTCTAGAGCAGTGATGTTTCGGGGCTGTCGGCGGACAACACGGACTTTCAACTCCCTCCAAAGGTTTTCTATGGGGTTGAGATCTGGAGACTGGCTAGGCCACTCCAGGACCTTGAAATGCTTCTTGCGAAGCCACTCCTTTGTTGCCCTGGCAGTGTGCCTGGGATCACGGTCATGCTGAAAGACCCAGCCACGTTTCATCTTCAATGCCCTTGCTGATGGAAGGAGGCTTGCACTCAAAATCTCACAATACATGGCCCCGTTCATTCTTTCATGTACACGAACCAGTCGTCCTAGTCCCTTTGCAGAGAAACAGCCCCAAAGCACGATGTTGCCACCCCCATGCTTCACAGTTGGTATGGTGTTCTTTGGATGCAACTCAGCATTCACAAGTTAACGAGTTGTGTTTGTACCAAACAGATCTACTTTGGTTTGATCTGACCATAAGACATTCTCCCAAAACTCTTCCAGAACATCCAAATGTTCTCTAGCAAACTTCAGACGCGCCCGGATATGTACCGGCTTAAGCAGGGGAACACGTCTGGCACTGCAAGATCTGAGTCCCTGGTGGCGTAGTGTGTTACTGACGGTAGCCTTTGTAACGTTGGTCCCAACTTTCTGCAGGTCATTCACTAGGTCCCCCCGTGTGGTTCTGGGATCTCTTCTCACCGTTCTTGTGATCATTTTGACCCCACGGGCTGAGATCTTGTGTGGAGCCCCTGATCGAGGGAGATTAGCAGTGGTCTTGTAGGTCTCCCATTTTCTGATTATTGCTCCCACAGTAGATTTCTTCACACCAAGCTGCTTGCCTATTGCAGATTCAGTCTTCCCAGCCTGGTGCAGGTCTACAATTTTGTTTCTGGTGTCCTTCGACAGCTCTTTGGTCTTCACCATAGTGGAGTTTGGATTGTGACTGTTGGAGTTTGTGGGCAGGTGTCTTTTATACTGTTAACGAGTTCAAACAGGTGCCATTAATACAGGTAATAAGTGGAGGACAGAGAAGCCTCTTAGTAAGTTACAGGTCTGTGACAGCCAGAAATCTTGCTTGTTTGTAGGTGACCAAATACTTATTTTCCACCATTATTTGCAAATAAATTCTTTAAAAATCAGACAATTTTTTTTTTTTTTTCTCTTTTTTTTTCTCTTATAGTTGAGGTCTACCTATGATGTCAATTACAGGCCTCTCTCATTCAAGTGGGAGAACTTGCACCCAAGTTGGTGGCTGACTAAATACTTTTTTTCCCCCACTGTATACCTTGACTATTACATGAAACCTTCTAAAAACAAAAGAACAATAATGGTGGTAATATCAAAATTATTAGATTCTATCTGTTTCCACAAAAGAGAGATGGAACCTCATAATTGTAAGCTTATGACGTATAACTAAGTCTACAACAGGTTTTATTAACATGGCTTTCCTTTACATTGCGGGAGTTAAGTTTTACCTCCTTGCCACTCATGCCACATGACTATTTAATCAGGGTGTCTCTTCTACACACCCTGAACAGAAGTAATTAAAATACAGAACATACAAGAGATGCCTGTTTTCAAAAGAGAAA
The DNA here is from genome assembly GCF_030463535.1 of Salminus brasiliensis. NCBI lineage: Eukaryota > Metazoa > Chordata > Actinopteri > Characiformes > Bryconidae > Salminus > Salminus brasiliensis. Next base: position 33,571,790 of record NC_132897.1, read on the forward strand.
CTACTCCAGCAGCAGGAATTCAGCTTCACTCTCGTAAATAATTTCTGTTAACCTTTAATTAGAACTTAATTCTTATGTTAAAGTAAGCTATTTCATTTAGTGAAAACTTTCCAAACTTTTGAGTGACTCTCCCAATCTCCCAATTACTGTCCTAAGATCATGATCAAGATCAATTTCGTTTTTTGGCTCTTCCTTAATATACTAAACAGTTCAACTGATTTTAACCTGATTTTAAATAAAACACTCAGGAAGATTGAAATGTTCAAGGTCATTTAAAGTAATAAGTATCAGATTCATATATAAAAAAGTGTGTGAATTGAAAGTCAAGACACTGCTGTTCATAATGTGTTCCATTCAGTAACCCATCAAACAACATCAAACTAAGCTGATAATTTCCTCATACCTGCCTGGGTGTTACCTGCATTCCTGAACACTGGTTTAATTAAAAACATATTTGAAGAATCAAAAATAGAAGTAGTTCATCCAAACACACCACTTTCGTGACGTGGAAGTTGAGATTCACCCCTACTGTTATCAAAATGTGTAAAACATTACAAGTGCAACAGTATGATATACAAACATAGCTGTATGGGGAAAAAAAACACGGTACACAGCAAGCTATTGACAACTGCAGAGCTGTATTTAACAAACCGAAGACTATTTGGGTTGGTTGTTGGTGCAACTGCTTCGTAAGTATACATCTTAAGAATTTAGTGCACAGGTTTATTTATGTCGGGGAGGGGGTGAGATCTGAAATCAATACTGGGCCAAAAATAATCATACACCTACCTTGCTTAAAAAAACAAAATCATGGTTATGATGGTTCTGAGGAAGGCTCAATATAGTCTGACACTGAATGGCTAAAATCTGCCAAATGTCCCCCTTCCGAAATACAGTTCTTGTGGCCTTGCCTGTCAGTTGGCTAAAGAGGGCAGCCACATTCAGTACATGTGATGTACATAACACAATGTATATCCATAATTTACTAGTTGTTTACTATAATAAACTAGCACAATGTACTTCACTGTGTTAAGCTAAATCACATGAGGGTGTATTTATATACGGACATATTTTAGGTATTATAGATTAGAGAGTTTGTAACATTATTGTGTCATTTCCATTCCAGTTTTTAAGGTTATATTTGTGTCTGTAATTTCATTTTAAGGTAAATAAACATAGCTAAATCAAAGATCTGGAAAGGTCTGGAAACCAAATCTGAATAATAAAAAGGTAAAGAAAGATACAAAGTAAGTTTTCAAAAATGAAAGATACATTGATAGTGGAGTCACACCAAACAAAGCAACCATGGTACTGGATTCATAGGATTTCCATATTATATCTGATAACGATTCAAATATTTCAAATATCTATGCAAACAAGGCAGGACCAAAAGCCTGGTGACATGTCACCGTAGGGTCTTTTTTGTACATATCAGATTGTCTGATTAAAACAAAATGAGATCACTGTATGATCACGCATCAGACAATGGCAAAGATTTATAGACCCAAATTTAAAAACCAGAGATCATCTTAATTCTGCTGAATTCTCCAATCAGCATTGCTTTCCATTCAGTTCCATTTCCATTCAGTAACACTGCATTTCACATGAGAGAATCTGGTTCTCTCTAGATTACACAACTGGATCCGATATATAATGTAAGTATGTCATATTTGTACATCATATTTGATCAGTCTGAAATCGGGACATTTCTGCCAGTGAAAGAGGAGGCTATCATCAGCTGGTCAAAAACCCTGAAAAGATGGCAAAAGACCTGCAGCAAGATTTGGTGGCAGCAGACACTGAGGTTTCAGTTTCCACATTAAGTAAGAGGTTCCTACAGTTTCGAACAGAAGAACCCTTAAAAGTTCCTCAAGCTAGGTATACTAGGTATACTAGCAAAATGTACGAACTTTCAGCTGTTTCAGCTGCAAAGACCAATTATAATATTGCAACATAACTCCACATTTAACATAAATGACAATTTCAACTACAGTCTCAGAATAGATTCCCTAATAAAAACACACATTTACAAATCAGGTGTCAAATCAGGGTCTTCATTGGCTGCATCAGGTGAGCTTTAGATAAAACACATCAAATACCTGGACCGGCTAGGGGTTTCTAACTGCTTTGACTGCACGTTAGAAAGATGGTTAAGTCAAGACAGTTGTCCAAAAAGCTCTACAGAAAAGAGATTACTGCATTCACAAACAAGGAAAAGCATCCAGAATGAGAGCCAAGCACTGAGATACATAGAGACACCGCTGAAAGCAGAGTTCACAAGTTGTTAAAGGAACACTGGCTGCGCTACCTGGATGTGGTAGAAATAAGAACCAAACCAGATTCCTGAGGAGGCAGGTGGTCAAAAACCCTCGAGTGACTGTAAAAGACCTGCAGTAAGATTGGGTGGCCGCTGGCCCTGCCAGAGAAACAAGTCACAGATACTGTTCCATAGAGGAATAATTCAAAACTGGACCCTTTTTTAGACCTATGGACCAACGGTATGTCTAGCAGGACAACAATCCCAACAGTACCTCACCAAAGCTTTGCTTCAGAATAAGTCCTGGAAGATTCTGGAGTGGACATCTCAGTTGCCCGACTTGATGAAGATGGCTGCAGCAGCAAACCCAAGAATATCAGAGAACTGGAGGCCACTGCTCATTAGCAATGGAAAGATGGCTCAGGAACACTGCCAGATGTTGTTTTTACTTGTTTATATCTTATTCCAAATGAAATATAATAAAATTGCAGCGTTTACTGGTTGCGTAACTTTACATTTGAAAAGTTTCAGAGCTGAAAAAATACAAATTGCCACAAGGAAACATGTACAAGAAGAGAATCATAACCAAACAGCTTTTAATTATGTGTTTAAAGTTCACATTTCAGAGCAGTGAGAAAAATGCCAGTTTAGAAACAAAAAGTGCTTCTGCAGCACAAAGATACTAAACTTCCATGTCTGACCTTCAAACAAGCTGCTAATACTCAACTTTTGGTTTCACAACCAAAAAAACACCACATGGAAAGACAAAGTGCTAAAAGTTATACTAATAATTTCCTCGTACCAGCCCTGGGAGTTAACTGCATGCCTAAACATTTGCCTTAATTAAAAACCAAGAATGTGCTTTGGCGAGATGATGCGGGAGAACCCGCATGACAGCATTCATTTAAATTGAACATACAGTACTTCACAACGTGATCTAACTTCTCAAAGTAATCAACAAGGTTAAACTGGTACGTGTATTGGTTTCCGCGTGTGCGAATGAGGTAAGCTATAGATGAAACATATATGGTGGTGAACGAAGATTGATAAACCTAGTGCAAAACCAATTTTACAACTGCAAGCTCTACCAAGGAAGCTTAAGCTGTAAACCATTAGCAAGTACAGTTTGGATTAGAATGGTACACTGTTAAAAGTATAAGTTCCTTGAGGAATTTTAGGAGGGTCTTCAAATAGGAACTGACGAGAAATCTCTTAAGATGTTTTGAGGAACCTACAAGAACGTTTTTTTTTTGTTTTTTTTTTTAGAAGAAAAGGGTTTATTGAGAGGTTCTTCCATGTTTTTAAATTGACATTCTTTAAAGAAATTATATTACATATATTGTCCCTTCCTCCTCCCTCACCCTCCTCCTTTCTCTTTCTCTGCCCCCTCTCACTGTTCTGTTTGCGGCAACACCACTTAAAACAAATGTCATATTTCACCAATTTTCTGACTCTTTCAGCTATTCTCAACTCAGACCTCACAAACCTATATTTTGATCGTCAGTAGTGAATTTATTTTTCTAGTAATCATATGTTTGTTATAAATAAGCAATAGTCTTAGAATAAAAAAATTAAATCAAAATAAAACTGGTGAATGACATAGGTTTGCCAAAGAAGGTAAAGAAATACAGTATAACATGTTGCCATTAGGTGCAGATAATAAACAATCATCTTTCTGCAGTAAAATTAGCAATTTTTATATTGGAGAGGTTGGGGGACTTTGGAGACTCCAAAGGGACACTTGGATAAGCTGCATGTTCACTGTCTACTCCAGCTAGAATAACTTCAAAACTGTAAGAGGAATCAACTCCAAATATTGCCTGGTGAAAGTACACCCATGGTGACACAATATTCAAAAGCAAAAAATCAGGGGGGGCATGAAGGCTTCGGTTTATAGTCATTAAAACCTAGATTTTTAAATAAAATTCAGAAAACCTTTTGTGGTTTTCTTCATATGTTGACCACTGCAGATCAATTTCAATATATTTAAATGTTTTCTATTACTAATTTGAAGGCTTTTAGTAACATTACCTCATGAAATTGCCTCTAGTTTATATAAGCCATGAGCAGAAAGCCTCAAGACTTGAGTGTGAAACTTCAGGTGGGAAATGAAAAAAAGGGCTGGAGTGTTAAGAGGTTAAGGTTATTGGGTAAAAAGTTAACAACTGGAGCTTATTGGGTAAAACTGTTAACTATAGATGGTTACTGGGTAAACAGCTAACAATAGAAGCTTATTGGTTAAATAGACTGAGGTAAGCTATAGATGAAACATCCACATGAAGAACGAAGATTCATGAACCTATTGCAAAACCAAATTTTATACTGCGAGCTCCACCAAGAAACCTTCAGCTATAAACCATTAGCAAGCACAGTTTGGAATTGCATGGTACACTGTTAAAAGTATAAGTTACTAGAGGATTTTTTTTAGAAGTCCTTCAATTAGAAACTGTTGAGGAACCTCTTAAGGTGCTTTAAGGAACCTTCAAGAAAAGGATTTTTGAAGAAAAAGGTTTATTGAAGGTTTCATAAAGCACCGGCACAGTTTCTAATTGAAGAACCCTTAAAAGTTCCATGAGGAAATTATACTTTTAACACTAATTGTGAGAACTGTAGTGGATTTGTGTACATTGCTATGGTAACTGTAGTTAAGAAGTCTGTTCCCTGCTCTGTCCTCCTCCTTTCTAAAATTAAGTTTACTAGAAAAATGTTCAAACTTTTAGCTGTTTGCAATAAACCAATCAAACAAGACCAATTTTAATACCTCAACAAAACTAATATAAGTGCTTTCTCCACATTCAACATAAATGACAATTTCAATGTCAATTTCATTTCAGTCCTGGAAGATTCTGGGGTGGCCGTCTCAGTCGCCTGACTTGATGAAGGTGGTTGCAGCAGCAAACCCAAGAATATCAGAGAACTGGAGATCATTGCTCAGGAACACTGCCAGATGTTGGTTTTACTTTTTGTTATATATCTTATTCCAAATAAAACATAATAAGATCGCAAGAACAGCAATTACTGGTTGAGTAACTTTACATTTCAAAAGTTTCAGAGCTGAAAAAATACAAACTGCCACAAGGAAACATGTACAAGAAGAGAATCATAACCAAACAGCTTTTAATTATGTGTGTTTGAAGTTCACATTTCAGAGCAGTGAGAAAAATGCCAGTTTAGAAACAAAAAGTGCTTCTGCAGCACAAAGATACTAAACTTCCATGTCTGACCTTCAAACAAGCTGCTAATACTCAACTTTTGGTTTCACAACCAAAAAAACACCACATGGAAAGACAAAGTGCTAAAAGTTATACTAATAATTTCCTCGTACCAGCCCTGGGAGTTAACTGCATGCCTAAACATTTGCCTTAATTAAAAACCAAGAATGTGCTTTGGCGAGATGATGCGGGAGAACCCGCATGACAGCATTCATTTAAATTGAACATACAGTACTTCACAACGTGATCTAACTTCTCAAAGTAATCAACAAGGTTAAACTGGTACGTGTATTGGTTTCCGCGTGTGCGAATGAGGTAAGCTATAGATGAAACATATATGGTGGTGAACGAAGATTGATAAACCTAGTGCAAAACCAATTTTACAACTGCAAGCTCTACCAAGGAAGCTTAAGCTGTAAATCATTAGCAAGTACAGTTTGGATTTGAATGGTACACTGTTAAAAGTATAAGTTCCTTGAGGAATTTTAGGAGAGTCTTCAAATAGGAACTGACGAGAAATCTCTTAAGATGTTTTGAGGAACCTACAAGAACATTTTTTTTTGTTTTTTTTAAGAGGAAAGAGGTTCTTCTACATTTCTGAATTGAAGTTCCTCAAAGAAATTATATTTTTTATCAATGATTGTCCCTCCCTCCTCCTTTCTCTTTCTCTGCCCCCTCTCACTGTTCGGTTTGAGGCGACACCATATAAAACAAATGTCATATTTCACAGATTTTCTGACTCTTTCAGCTATTCTCAAGTCGGCCGAGGACCTCACAAATCTGTATTTTGATATACAGTAATTAATTTATTTTTCTTGTAATTATATGTTTCTGAAAATAAGCAATAGTTATTTTGTTCAGACTGTTAGGAACTTGTTTTTAAAATAAGTACAAAATTCCTGTTCAGCCTGGGAGTTACCTGCATGCCTAAACACTGCAAAACAGAAATGGATTCCAAACACAGAATAAACAGTAGGAGGTAAGCTATAGATGAAGAATCCATGTGGTAAATGAAGGCTGATGAAATTAATGCAGAGATGAATTTTAAAAAGTGTGAGCTCCACCAGAAAACCTTAAGCAGTAAAGTACACATTGGATTTGCATGCCATTGTGAGAATTACCAGTAAGATTATGTTTAGTGCTATGTGTTATATGGTAATAGTTATGTTGGAAATTTTTACTTGCCAACATTGTTTTATTGATATCTGACTTTGATGGTTTAAACAGAGGTGTAAAATAATTTAACCTTTTCACATTGTCAAACTTTTTGGAGAAGCTTTTTAATACAGTAATTTATTTTTGGAAAAGGATTGTAAGCAAAAATGTATGTATTTATTAATACAAATGTATTCATGCATACTTTTATTAAAAAGTAATTCTATTTTACTGTGCTGATGTTTACTGATGTTACTGAAAAATACAGTTTCTACATTTGATCTTTTTTCCCTATTCTTTTTTTTTTTTTACAAAATGATCCTTGCTGTACATAAAGCAAAGTTGGTTCACATATTTTACTGCAGTTACATTGTTTTAAAAGGTTTAAAGATGACTGGAGTAGCATTGGTTTTGTTTAAAATTTCAGTGTTGTTTTGTTGTTTTAATTTAAGGAGCAAGAGTCATGATCAATCAACATCAGATTGGAATGTTTTAACAGTTAATGATTTAACATATATTCAGTGACTGATTTACTGGCTTTATCTGGCCTTTTGCCTTTTGCAACTAGCAATGTTCCATAAATCCTATACAATAGATGCCTTTTTGGATATGTCCATTACAGCCTATTATTCTGTTTTCTCCACTTTAGCCAATGGTGGAACAAGGAATTATTTACTGACCTTTCCTTTACTCTCTGATCTCCTTGATTCCTTGATCACCCCTGTCACTCAAGAATCTAAAATTTCATATTCTACTGCATTCTCAAACAGAAAGTAGGTTTGTGGTGTCAACTGAGGTTGTCTCTCAACTTATCATGCGAACCTCTAAAATGTTTGAAATGTACAAATATTGTCTCATATTCATTAAAGGAAGCACCTCAGGGTGCTATGATTAATCATTGTATGCTGTAGACTTTGTACAGCAGATTCTCTTTAAAAACACAGCCTACAATAAAAAACCAACAAAAACCCAACTCAGAAAAGTATTTAAATGAGAAATTTGCAAAACAATTTTTGATTGGCAGACGTGGCACTCAATGATTGTGATTACAGTGACACGTCTTGATTCAGACCGGCAGAACCAGTTTCATGCAGCTGTAAAACTATAAATTACCAGCATCACACCATACTCTAATTCTTTAACCTGTGGCCAGGGCTCTTGTACCCAGACAGAGGAGCAGAAAGAAAGCATCTACAAGGTAAGATGATTGCAGAGCATCCAATACTGACTAAACCATGAACTATTTTAAAGCATATCAGAATTGTTTATTGTTTATAATGTAAACAGCATTCTTTATACTAGTTTGTATTGTATTTATCATTGTGTACTATTTATGACTAACTTTAATCATAAATTGCGTTGAATATTGCTTCAGATATCATTCATATACATTTACTGGGTCCAATTCAAGAAATGAAAGTCTAACAGCTGCAGTTGTAAGAGATACATATATTATATCACTGGAAATTAGAATTAGGCAAGCTGTAATAAGATCCTAGTTATACAACTGCATTTACTATGACACCAGTGACACACCAAAGACCAGATCCACAACAAGAACTATTGCCCCACTAATAAGAAAATAATTTTCCAGAGCTTTTGCAGAATGTTTTTCAAGACAGTATTGTTGTATGAACATGTTTGAAGACACTTGGTCAAATGACAGTTTGTTGTGAAAGTAAGTTAATATATTATCTACAAACATTTAAAGCACAATTTATATATACAACATTTGCTGATTTTAACATATTGGAAAATAATAAAAAAATAAAAACAGCAAATAAACAGTAATTAAGGATTATTCTGGTATCACTTCTTTGGATTGTCCATTATAGATGCCTCGTAGATGCTAACCTGACATTCAACTAACATTCAGTGCCCTCAAAAACCTTTCTGTTTGAGTATGGATTGGCATAAGATGACTGTGATTGTTGAGTGACACAATTACTATCTTGATCAAGACTAGCATGCAGGCCTCCAGCTGGGGAACACTACATAAAATAATCAATAAAATAAACTTTATTTTGTGTGCAGAACAGCATTAAGACAATGGCAGATGAAAAGAATGCAGTCTACAAGGTAAGATGACTGTGGACCATGCAATGATATCAAAAAATGTATGGAAGCACCTCAGGATGCTATGATAAATCATTGTACGTGATAACATTTGTACAGTAGCATTATTTCACTTTTATAACACACCCTACAATAAAGGCCATTCTTTACCATCTCTTACATTACATGTTTATATTGTATGCTTTCTACTAGTGCAAATCAGGGAATCAGAATATTGGGAAAATATTTTTATAATATTATCATAACATTACCATAATTTAATTAATAAATTAACTTATTACATGTGACACATCTGATTTTTAATCAACTTTTGATCAGTATGGCTTATACCCCTGAAAAATCAACTGAAAATCAGAAATTCTGTATCTCCAATTTTTAGAATATTTAATTTTATGTTTGAGGAAATTATTGAAATTGAATTACTTATCTCAGTACATCAGGAGAGTATGCAAGACAAATGCGTTCTGTTTAATTGGTGTACGGTGTGAGATAATTGTAAACCATGCAATACTAATGAAAACATGACGCGTTTTTAATGCGTAGCTGTGTTTATAACTAGTTGTAAACTCATGACATCACATCATTTTGAATAAAACTTTAGATTACTTACTTAGGGGAACTGCAAGAAGCAAAGCTTCAGTTGTAAGACATTCATTATTCACATTTTTAGAAATTGAAGACTTGTTCTGATTGCAGGTCTTCAACGACTCCGTTCATGGCCACATTAAGATGCACCCTCTGCTGGTGAAAATAATCGATACTCCACAGTTTCAGCGCTTGAGGAACATCAAACAACTTGGAGGAGGCTATTATGTCTTTCCTGGAGCATCTCACAATCGCTTTGAGCACTCCTTAGGGTAAAGATCAGATACCAAGCTTGATTGATTATTTGAATGGGTATGAAGACTGTGAACTTTACATATATTTAGATAATAATGACATATGTCTTATTTTTAAGTGTGGCTCATCTGGCAGGCAAGCTTCTAGAGAGTCTGGAAAAGAACCTGCCACCACAAGTCCAGATAACACCCAAAGACAAGCTCTGTGTGCAGATCGCTGGACTGTGTCACGACCTCGGTGAGCTATTTATTTTTCAGCAGACTGTAATATGTAGTCCATGATGTTACACATCCAACTAACTAAAACAAACATCATATTAACCATTTAAGCATATAAATACAAATGTTCTTTATATTATTTTTTTTTATTTACAAATGTAAATTCAAGTGCTGTGAAAGAATTGCCTGTCCAGTCACATGCATATACTGCTTCAATTGAAGGTCATGGGCCGTTCTCTCATGCGTTTGACATATTCATGAAAGAAAAGGACACAGAATGGAAGGTATGGCATTGGATTTAATTTCATATTACATTTTCCAAATATTAAACATCACTAAAGTTCTAGTACGTTAGGTCAGCACACAGAATTTCGAGTGGCACAGCTGTACCCCTCTGCTTGCAAAATAATTTTAGTTCATTGTATTAATATTGTGATTAACAATATGTTAACAATAATAATGTTTGTAGTAATATTACTAAGTTTAATTATTATATTAATAGTCTTACTGCCACTTACGTTTTTCTTTGTGGAATAAAACTATTTGTGATTTTGTCTTTAACCATTAAGCCATTAACCATATATTGATGTACACTACCGGTCAGAAATCCATTTTTTCAGTAGTCCACTGTCAGAGTTCCATAGCCCAAGCAAGCCTGCTTTGCTTGTTTGTTTTACTGCCACTCCACCTGTCAAACCTGCAGCTCCAAGTCTTCTATTCACAGTTAAAACTGAGACTTGGTCCAGTGTTAAGACGTGCTACTAGGTGGTGTCATGTGAGCTGCAGGGGCTTTTGAGTAAAATAAACACAATGTGTTGACTCTCAGAAACTTTTCTTCTGAAGATGTTGATGTGAGTTCCTGTATCAGACCTCTTTAGTTTACTCAAGTTTTAAAGAGCTTTTGGTGAAGGAAACTGTCCTAACAACATTCCCTCTTAATCTGTAATTTATCAAAGGACAGAGCAACAGTTATTTTTGGAGGTCAATATGGCTTCCTTTATTAAGTGTCTTCCTTAAGACATTATAATAGAAATCTGAATGCGCAATTACCTCGGAATACTGTGGTGGGAGTGCTGTAACACAGTTCCTACACTGATTTTATGTAGATAAAGGGGTTGTAAATTATAAATGATTAACCAATGAATTCCCCAAAACGGTTCCCTAAAAAGGCCTTTTTTTCCCCCACAATCTACATTGTTTTTCAGTTTTTAGTTTATTTTACTCAAAAGTTTGCCACCTAACTTTGTACCTTTGCAAGTTATTCACTGGAATTAAATGTCAAATAAAAAAATGGACAATTGGGAGTGTTCTAAAACTTTTGACCAGTTGGAGAAAATAATAAATATTTATGAATACTCCATGAATTACTCCACAAAGAAAACTAAATAAACTGGCTCTGACTGAAAGCGTTAGCTGCTCACTTTTGATAAGTTGCTGGGGCATTATGGGAAATGTAGCGTCTGCTGCACATTTGCAAATCTAAGAAAGGAAGGCTCTATCGTGTTTTATTGAGTATTAGATTATAACCTACAGTACTGCCCTGCTAAAAAAAAAATCCAGCTTAGTCCTTGATGGGCAAGGTGGTTGAAAAGCTGGTTATCCAGAGGAAAACCCTAATGGAAAGCAAGCTGGTTAAGATTGTTGAACAGTTTAGCTCTTGATCAGCACAACATTCCTTTATATTTAATTAGTCTATAAGCATTACTAACTTGACCAAGGTGGATGACTAGTTTGACTTTGCTAATATAACTGCCTTAAAAGGCTGATTTGGAGGTTCTCTAAAACATTCATTTTTCCTGTTCAAGTCATTTTAGACCCATAGTTGCAAATATGGTCAAAACCACATTGGCACACTCTTTCCACCCTTTCCACGTTTTATGTTACAGACTTATTCTCCAATAGACACCTCTACACCTCTATAGAAACATCTACACTCAATCCCAGTACAAACCCGTATGCAAATATTTGGTTGATGCACCTTTGGCAGCAATTACAACATATCCTTGGTCTGTGCTCTAGATCTGACAGTTGGTATTCAGGCCAAAAACTTTAAGAGAATTGTGTTTCTCACAATTTGAGTCCTCTAAGTGTACTCAAAGCTGGCCATCATGAGCCTTTTTCCTAAGCAGTCTGGCCACTTCACCATAAAGGCGTGATTTGTGAAGTGCTGCCTGGATGATTGATCTTCAGAAAGGTTATCCCCTTTCTGACATCTCAAGCAGTATCAGTGGAAACAATATTCAGCTCAGCTCACTTTTGCGTGGCATATCAAAGGGCGTGTACACTTGTTTACATATGCATATATATATTACATTTGTATTTTTAATGTTAGCTTTTGTGTGTATAATATTTGTGACAAAAAGAAACTGTATTCTGATTAATTGTAGACTGTAAACTGATTCCAATTAATTACAGCCTAAGTCTGTAATGTAATAGAAATTTGGAGAAGGTAAAAGGGGTGTGCAGACTTTCCGGCTTGACTGTATTCACTTTAATTATAAAGTTTAAATATATTCTGCTTGCACATTCATAAGTTGGTTTCTTGTATTGTACTGTTTATTTCTACCTCACAGATAATATATACCCTAGTAATGTAGCCTAACTAATAACATGACTAATCGCATGACCTCTGCTCGTTTTTAATGGGATAGCATGAAAATGAATCAGTCAAAATGTTTGAACACCTCATTGAAGACAATGGCATTAAGGAAATCATGGAAAAAGACAATGCAAATTGGGAGAAATTTACCAAGGACGACTTCGAATTTATCAAGGAGCTTATCCATTGCCCAAGTAAAGATCCTAAGGTAAAGTATTTCTGAGGTATAATGAAGTGATTATTTTTATCTACTATAATTCTATTATTATTATTATTATTATTATTAACAATAATAATTAAAAACTAAAAACAATGAAGTTGAAAAAACAATTAATAAAGTAAAATAAAACCGTTACATTGTCTTGTACCATAAAAAGTCGAGGGAAAAGAAGAAGGCTTTTTTGTATGACATTGTGGCCAATGACAGAAACGGCATTGACGTTGACAAAATGGACTATTTCGCTCGGTGAGTTTTATTTGTATGTGTCTTCTTTATTTGAAATGGTGAATGGGCTTTAACTGTATCAATATTGATTCAGTTTCTTTATTCTTTATCCAGGGATTGCCACCATCTGGGTATGAACTGTAACTTCTCATATGAGCGTTACATGACGTTTGCACGAGTTTGCGAAGAAAATGGTGAAACGCAGATCTGCATGAGAGACAAGGTGATCTTTAACGCATGGAAACAGTGGCTTACAATCATACTGGAAAATATTTTCTTATAGTTTCTCATCTTTCTCCATCAGGAAGCGATGAACATGTATGAGCTCTTTCATGTTCGTAGCCTCCTTCACCATAATGCCTACCAACACAGAGTTACAAAGGCAGTTGAACTAATGTAAGTTATGATTGCATAATATTAGTCTTATTACTACTAATAAGAAATATCATCCTTATTATTATTATTATTATTATTACTATTACTAAGCTGCAAGCATTTGTTATTCAGGTAGCAGACTATAATAATATGATAGCATAACAGAAAATGTTTAAGTAAACAGCTGTGACCGAGTGGTTGAGGCAGTCTGCATGTGCAAAGGTTCTTTATTAGGGCTTTCCTTTTTATTGCTTTTACAATTGAAATCATGGTCAAAATAATTTGGCTTTTTCAGCAAGAAAAAAAAAAGTTGATTTTGATTTTAGAATATTTTAGAATAAAGTCAGCGGATGGATACACAAAATCCCCTGGAGTTAAATCCATCATTAGGAAATAGAATAAAGCTCATGCAAATCAATGTGTTGCTGAGTGCTTCTTACTGACAAGCTGCAGCTGTCCCTGATGAGGGGAGGAGCACCCAGCACAAACAGTTTTTTCATTTTTTTCTGTTTTCAGGATAATGGATGCTCTCCTAGAAGCTAATGAACATGAGGGCTTCCAGATCGAAGCAAAGGACACTAAAACTTTTGTGAATCTCACAGGTTTGCTATCTTTCCTTCAAGAACTAAGAACTTATGAAAAGTAATCCAGCAAAAGACAAATATAGCAACTGTAACTGTCTCACATTCAGAACTTGATGCCACAAAAATAAATTGCACAACCATGTAATTATAATGTTGCTATATTTGTCTTGTCCTGGGTGAGACTTTTACATATGAAAGTATGTTTTTTACCTATAAAACAATTTGAAATCATCTGGAGCCCTTTACACTGGGTAAAGAAATGGACAAACCAACGGATAGACCAAGAAAATACTGTTACGTTATTTATATTTTTTACAGTTAAGAATATTATTTTTAATTAAGAAAATATTTTTGCTTCTTTCGTGAAATTATTTTTGGAAACACCACAAACACATTGTTGCAAATGCAAGGAGGTTGAATGTAAATGTGAAAGGCTTTATTAAAACAAAAAAGAAGCAAACTCATAAATGGGCAGGCAGACGCAAAAGAAAAGAAACCTTGTTTCTGTGGCAACTTTACAAGAGAAGGTAAAAACATTCTAAACTTAACACACTTATCATTAAAAAGATACATTGACATTTTTTGCTTTTCAAATATAAACTATATAAACAGTAAGATGGGTTCACACCGGGAAGAGGGTCACTTGCCTTTGACAAACTAATGAAAGTGCTAGTTACAGAGGGTGCTTGTACTGACATAAAAAAAATAATACACAAATAACTAGAAAAACTGCTAGTAGTGCTAGAAGAAATATTTAAGCCAGCTCAAAATCTAACAACAAACATAGCACTAAGTTAACCAGCCCAATGCAACTTGCAAGCAACATATCTTAATGATAAAGGGCCGTTTAAAACAAACAAAGCACAAACTTTGACAAGAACTAGTAAACTTTTCTTGCACATAGTTTTTTTTTTTCAGTATTCCTCTGATACAGTAAATTCGACCTAAAAAAAACAGACATACAATGTTTTGTAATTATTTGTGAATTGTCAATGTGAATTGTGAATGTAAAAGAAAGTATTTATTTTCAAAACAAAATAGGAAAAGAAAAGAAATAGGAAAAAGGAAAGAACATACGTCAGTAGCGAAATTCCATTCAATTCAATTCTACTTTGTCATTATACTAATACAGGGTACAAAGACTATACACACAATAAATACAAAAATATTAAAATCTGTGCATGTGCAAATATGTGCATGAAGGATGGGTGATTAAGTTCAAAACTAAGCTACAATACTAAGTTACTATACTAACAATAAAATGGAGTAAATATGTAGAACATCAATGTGCTATGCGTGTAAATGAAGAGTAAAACAGGAAGTTCATGAGTGTGTGCTGAGGTAGATCAGTAACAAGAGGGGCAGGGCTACAAACAATCAACATGTGGACACACTGAGAAGGAGGTAAGATGAGGGCAGAAATGTAGAACACGAGGACAAGCACATGGTGAGGTAAACAGACATAGACTAAAAGGAGACCACATAGAAAATGTCAACAAAACAAAGTTTTATGAAAAGGTGGACACAAGGGCAAGGCATAGCTTGAGAATTTCCCTACTGCAGGACTAATAAAGGACCATCTTATCTTTTTATAACAAATACATATATATTCAAGCACACAGATGTGTTCACTTTCACCAGCAGCAGATTGGAGGCACTGTATGTTTTACATACCGCAGTACTATTTTTTTTCTTCTGTTTTACAGATGATGTTCTTCAGAAAATTCTACAGTCACCAAACAAAGGACTTGAAAAAGCACAGAAAATTATTAAAAGAATACTACATCGTGATTTTTACAAGTTCATTGGTGACAAAATATTTGAGCCTCAGGAACTGAAACACTTGAACAGTGATAAAAAAAAGCAGGTTAGTTGTCTGACTTGATGCATGAAAAAGTAACATTACATTACATACATAACATTTTACTAAAATGTGTCAGTGACTGAATGAACTGAAAACAGTTGTTTTTTGATAGATGATTTGCTAATGCTAAATCAATTAACCATCACTGCTAACATTAGCCATCATTGCCAATTAACCTGAAAAATTAATTAGCCACACGTTTATGCAATGTCCAACAATGGCCACAAGCATTTTTAACTAACGTTCATGTCTTTATGTATTTTGTTACGTTCGTTACACGTGAAGTCTCTTTTAGAAGTTGACTTGACAAAGTGACATGGACTGTTAACTTCTTAAGGACGTTGCACACAGGGCACACAGGAACATTAAGATCTCTAGAGATGAACTTGTAGCCTTGAGATTGATTGTCCATTCTTGGACAATTTCTTCTTTCTTTTCTCCATGCTCAGTATGATACATGGACACATCCACTCATATTCATTTAAACTGGCTAAATGTTTGATTTTATATTTTATATACTTGTTATTGCCACAAATATGAATTAAAGAAACTTTACATGACTGAAATCCAATTATTTGGATGCCAGGTTTTGGGATCATTTTCTTAAAAATGTGCAGTGGTGCCAATATATTTGTTTGGTTATGACTATGAATAGTTGGTTTGTTATTGATATGGTACATTTGGTTCCCCCCAATGTTCAAATCATGTCCACAGCCTTGTATTTTACAAAATGTTAATCTACTTGCCATGAAACTTACTATTCTCACTATAGTTTTGCAATTAGACACTGAAGACCTGGCTGAAAAACATCGAGAAACAATCTGGAGATCTGGAGCTCAAAATAGAGGACTTTGAAATTGATGTAAGTGCAGTTAAGACACACTTTCACTGAGACTTCAGTCATACCTTACAATGTTGTTGCATCAGTTACAGTTTTACAGTTAATGTAAAACTTAAATTATTTAAATGTTAGTAAACTAACAAATAAGTTTTGAAACAGTTTGAAAAGAATTAGTGGCGATTCAGAGAGCTGCGATGTGAATCCAATGCAATCAATGAATCAAAGCCATGGTTGAACATTGTAGGCCAATACTGTTTTTTAATTTTAACTTTTACTTATTATATAATTACCACAAACAACTACAACTGAATCAGCTTGAATAATTACACTGAACTATATAAGATTCCAATATGAACATGTTTTTCATTGTAAAGGAAGAAAAACATGTAATCAGAAAACAAAAAACAGACACAACAGACGATTATTAAAACAATTTCAGTTGTTATAGCAAGTTCACTATGCTAGTTCTTGGGAAAGACTCCAAACACTACATTCTCCTACCTGTGTAACATATATGAAACTGCAAGTCGCTCTGGATAAGAGCATTGCACAAATGCACAAACTTTTTGTATACTGCGGATCAAATAATGACTGACTGCATACCAAAAATCACAGGTGCACAACCAAGAAACATGCATGCAGTCAAATAAGTTTATAAAATTTTCAGTAGTCAGTAATCCTATTGGAACATTATGGGGGGGGACCAAACTTGTGCATCTGAACAGAATCTAAATTACAGCAGAAAAGTACATTTTTGGCAGTTTGGCAGTTACAAATCTGAAGTGGGTTTCCCACAACCCTTCATAATATGGTGTATAAACCACATCAGAACCGTTCAAATTTGCTAAACCCTGGTAAAGGAAATACCAGGACGGCAGTTTGGTATGGCCACTGCTTTATTGGAGAGCCAATACATAGCAAAAAGACACACAAACACACAGAGTTAGCAGCCGCAAATGCTAGTTCTGCTGTCCATGTATATATAAGCCTGTATTAGCAATGGCCTAATCATGAATTAACATTAAAGTGCCAGAAATTTCTAAACACATTTCTTTTTGTCTTTATAATTAATAATGTAACTATAGAGTTACCTAGCGCTAGCTAACAGAGCATGTTAGTGTTTAACTTACCAGGTATTTGCATTATGTGTTTTAGTCTTTCACATATTTACTTAAATTACCTGTAAAAAGTTGTGATATAAAGAAAAGAAATCTCTGCTGCGCTCTTTTGCAGTCTTTCGCCCAAGGAGCATTCTAAAAAAATGGAGCGCTGGTGCTACAGAGCTTTACACTATCTAGTCTTTTGCAATCTTGTGAGATTACCATACCACCGGTCTGTCTTGATCTGGATAGAAATTTAAATTGTCTAAATCGTGTTATGTAATAAGATTCCCTATACCATTGCTGAGACCACATAGAATAAATTATCCCACCATATACATGTTTAAACCAAGTCCATTGTGTGGCAGCATTACTATACTACAGTTGTGGTTTCATCAGAAGTGGCTCAGCATGGCCAAAAATGATTTTATTTGCATTAATACTAACATATAAGAAATATGACTATTTATTATTGTATGTCACTACATAAATGGTTAATACTTAATATATTTTAGAAATGTGTAAGATAAGAAATGCATCTATTTCTACTGGTGCTGTGAACACATCTCACATCTCAGATATGTTCATTTATATTTGCATTCTGAATACTGTTTACAAGGTAATTAATAGTTGGTTTATTTGTAATGCCATGTGCGTGTGAATTATGTATCTAAAAAAGAAAATATCAAAAGTTCTTGAATCACTTGAAGACTGATGCATTTCACTATCCTCCATTTACTATTACTTGATTTCTAACACTGTGTCTTATTACAGCCTATCAAATTCACTTATGGGATGAAAGACAAGAATCCAATTGACTCTCTCAGATTCTACAGGAAAGATGATCCAACAACACCAATTCGACTCTCCAAAGATGAGGTACAAGATTTAAAAAGTGTTTCTGAACATAATAAACTGTTACTTACCACATAGTTACTGCAGTTATTAGTCAGTTACTCACAGAATCACTTCATTATATTTCAGACCCTTTCACAATGACCTTGTTTGAATGTTGTCTTTTGGCAGGTCTCATACCTCCTTCCTGAGAAATTTGCTGAAACCAAAGTCATGCTTTTCTACAAGGGTGAAGAGAAATCTGTTGTGGAACTGACCAAAAGGGAAATCAAAGAATTCTGGTAAGATCTACAGACAAGCAGTGAATGGCTCTTAAAGATTAGAATTGTGAAATAACTGAACAAATTGAAAAGGTCTTTCAGGTGGCTGGTACTGTATATGCAATCACTGTATTTTATACAGTTAATACATACATCAGCAAACCCCACCCCCTGAACACACATGCTTTAATGTGTCTAGGAAGGACTTGGACTGCTTCTCTCCTGAAATAAAGAATTCCGGGATTTACGTCAATCTCACAGGTTCTCTCCCTCTTGTCTCTTCTTCTTATAGAATATACAGTACGCTGGGCTCTCTGGAAAAGTTAGCTGTTACCATTATAGGCATAAATATCAACTGCAGTGATCTCACGCTCACAAATAGAAGTCATATAAATAACGTAAAAACTGATTAACTTCATACAGACACAGTGACATTTTCTGCCTCCCTTCTAAATTAGATTGTTAGATTATTAAAAATTGGATTGTTCAATTATATTTATACTTTGCCATTGGTAGACCAAGCTTGTTTTTGTGTTTGGATATTTTATGTTTAGTCTTCTGTTTTAGCTACCGAAGACACTCTTCAGAAAATCCTAGACTCCTCAAAACTTAAACTGCTGACAGTCCAGGAAATCTGTGAGAAATTTTCAAAAAAGGGCTGTTACAAATTCATTGCTGAGAAAGAATTTAAGATGGAGGAACTGAAAACCTTGGACAATGCTGAATTGTGGAAGGTTAGTCACTTTTACTTTTACTAAATTTTTTTTGTTGGCCCCAACTAGTATATCAGGCTTCATCTTGACATGGACAACTGTCATCTAATAGAGGCAAGAATATAAACTGTTTCTGGATACAGCTCATAACCCGTATAGGATGATAGCCCACAGGGGACACATGTTTAGAAATGTCGGGGATTTTAATAGTAGTAAAATACTGATATTTCTATCAGAAAAAAATGTCATTAACATGGGGTGTTTTATACTCTTTTATACATGCTCAGTGAAAGAACAGCAAATGGATATTTTCCCTAGGTTCTTTTATGCAGTTCTCTCTATTAAATAACATGACCTTATTTCACATTTCTAGATTTCAATTCTCTTTTAATACAAATCCCTGATTCCACATCTCCGAAAAACATAGTAAACTACAGGCCATAACAATTCCATTTCCACTGTCTTTTTACTACCAGACAGTACAGGAGGCCTGGTTGAAAGAACTCCAGGAACAAGCTGGTGGTCAGCAGCTTGTTTACACTGCAGAGGACTTTGAATTTGTAAGTTCAGTAAAATATGCACATGTACTAAAGGTACAGAATAATATAAGTTAGTTATTTTATTGTATGTGGTATAAGGGCAGGTTTGATCATTACAGTAAAATGTATTTTATTGTGTTGTTTGTGAGTGTGTATATATATCTTGTAGTTCCAGGTCAAGCACAGATGTTCACTTGAATAGTAAACTACAGTATCTACATTTTAATACTTTATAAGTAGCTTACATTATAAAGATTTGTTTGTCAGTTCAAACAAAGAAATGCATGATCTACAAGCAATTACCTAGTTTTACTCAACTCAAACAAACAGTAATTTGAATAAAACATGCAAAGCAAAACAAATAGTTTATATATAATAATGTGTGAAGTCAATGTTTTACATATATTCAAATTATTAAAAACTATACTGCAACCACACTGTATCTAAAATGCTTTTTTAGAGTTTAAGGCTATGTGAAAAGATCTGTTTTTAAATAAATTGTTTTATGGCTTTTTTTTCATTGACATTTCAATTCTATGTCTCTACAGGACAGATACACATCTGCCAGATCTGGCTTCATTAAGCTCTATCTTTCCTTTAAGGGACTGTCTGAGAATGATCTTGAAAGATTCTGGAAAAAACTAATAAAAGCTCTGTAAGTCTTTTTTCTCCAAATGCCCAAACTTTACAAGAGAAGGGAGTGCCTTCCTTAAAACTCGAAAATTTTTGGAGCATTTCTATATAATTTATCATGAAATTCTGATACGACGTTAAAAAAGTACTAGATTCACATCATGTGAAGTAGCAAAAAAACAGCAAAAATGGAAATGCAAGGTTTCTGCATGACAATATGGAATATTGGAATTTTACCCTTAAAGTCAAGAGGTATTAACAAGAGGTCTGCTAGTTGTTCTGTGTTTTCTATGTATTTCTATGTTTTATGTTTTATATGTATTTAAACAGTTATGGATATTATGCATGCATCCTATTTTTAAGATTCAAAATATCTACATTCTAAAATTCATTCGTTTTTTGTTCTATTGTGCTTTAATGCTTCCAGGAGAGAACTTGCAACCTCTGCTGCAGAAAAGAAGCTCCATGGATCTGTGGATCTCAAAGGTTCTGCCTCTGTCTCTCCTTCAAGTAAAAAATACAGCACGCTAGGCTCCTAGGAAAAAGTATTCCTATTGTCAGATGGACATAGGTGAACTGCAATATCCTCACACTCACAAATTACAAGTCACATAAATAAGAGTACAGTATAATTAACGAAACGTCATCCAGACCCATACAGAACTTACTGGAAGCACAAATGAGTGCCAGTATTTTTTTTCCACTGAAACACTTTCATATTTAGCATGGTGGAGCAATCATGCTCCCATGTTGAATAAAATGCTTGAACATTCAGTTTAGTACAAACTCTGTTTTATGATAACTGCAAGAGAAGATTTTAGATTAATTGTTTACTATCCTTTTCTGTTTCACAGATGACCGTCTAAAGGCATTCATATGCCTGTATCTTGCAACAGAGAAAGAAATCATCGCAAGACTTTTAAGACAGGGCTATTTCATCATTTATGAGAAAATGATGATGATCACTGAGACACATCTGAACAATATCGAATGGATGGTTGGTCAAAGTCTTATTTACTTGTTACATGTTATGTGACAGCCTTGTCACCTTTTATCTCCTACAAATTTACTCTAGCTCAGGTTAATAAGTGCCAGAAAATCTAATATCAGCAGTAATCCTCTCTTTCGAACAAAGAACTTCATCTTAACATAATAAAAAACAATTGTTTTAAAGTATAAATATTTCTTAACTGTCTGTTCTGCCACTAACAACGAGGGGCCGCTGTATCTTATTTCTTATATTTAAAACAAAATAATGACATAATGACTTCTGTTTTTGTCAGAAATGACTGGAACATGACATGTGTTTACACCTGGTCACTTCATGCGCCTCTGAGTATAAGGGTTATATCTGGATAAGGCCAAGCCATGTAAAACTGCAAGTGTAAACGCACCCAAGATGTAAACCAGATACAACTCCAATCTCTTAAACCACTTCAGGAGGCGTTCTGAGACATGTTCGAGCCACGTTATAGCAATGTAAATGCATCTGTGTCTCTTCAAGATGCATTCCACAACCAAAACTTCTCCCAGCACAACAGAAAGTCCTCCCAGTACAACCGAAACACCAGTTATAATTGCTGCACAATAACAGCATCACACACTGCGACAGATTCCAGTTCCAGACTTACCAGAGACACATTTGAATACCGAGTGTAAATGCATGTAGCTAAAATCTTATCAAGATCCAATCCAGATATTAGTGAAATGAATTCAATTGTGTTTTTACAGAATAGCGAATTACCTGAGCTCAGGCTTTTTTCTCACTACCTTTTAAATTTCAGAAACTCCTGGAGGACTGGCTAAAGGAAATCCAGAAACCTGCTCGTCATCAGCAGCTCAATTTCAGAGCAAATAACTTCAAAGTTGTAAGTCAGTTTTGACCATTACAGTACAATGCCAAAGTTTCTTATACTGTAGTACCAAATTAAGCACAGAAATTGACTTGAGTAGTAAATAACAGTTTCTACATTTGAAGACTTCTACTGTTGGTAGTCTGGAAATAATGTAGATTTAAACAGATAACTAATAAGCAGACATTGTGGATTTAATTATAATCACAAACAGTACATTACTGACTGTACTGGCTGTATACTGCAAACTGGCAAATAAATTAGTTTAGAATCTCAGGATTACTACAATGTATTTCTGCTTTTTCACTAAAACTGTCTCTATAGGTCTCTTACCACCTGCCTTGCCAACCTGACGTCCGTAAGGTCATGCTTTTCTACAAGGCACTGTCTGAGGATGATGTCGAAAAACTGTGGGAGCAAGTGCGAAAGGTTTCAAAAGATCAGAAAGACACTCCAGTCTCCAAAAAGCCAAAGCGCTCTTAAATAAACTGAGAGGAAAAACTGAAACAGAAAGCACTAATATTAGGGATCCTACAAGTCATGTCTGGGCTATTATGGTGTGCAACTATTTTATCTTTATCTTTGGATGCTTTATTTTTGCCATTCTACTGTATGAAAAGATGGTTTCTTTTTATTTGAGGGGTGTTTAATTAGTTTTTTTTTTATTATAATGTGCATGAGAGTTAGCATTTAAACTTTGTGTATACGGATTTATTAATTTGTCATTTTGTCACTAAAAAATGAAAGTTATGGAAAAATCCTTTGAAGAAATCATGAAAAATTATGAAACATAATTTTAAATTACACAGCAGGTCACAATATTCCATCTCTTCAAAGTTAGTGGATCAATTAGTTGATGTTGATTAGTTGATTAGTGATGTTCTGGGTCTGATTTTCCTGTGTAATTCAGCACATTGTGAGCATCTGGTATGGAAAACGGACCAGCGCAAATTCTACATTTTAAGTTAAACACTAAGTTGTTTTATGACTCTTTGCTATATAGTTTAATTATATATCGTATCTTAATTTCATAATGTAGTGTGTTATTTTTGTATTCTGTTTAGTAGCAAAACACATTTGCAAAGTGCCTTCCAGAGATATTAGATCTCAGAATGTTTTAAGCTTCGCTACCTTATGTTATTTTACCTTTGTTTCAGTTTCTGATTTGGCTTCTTTATTCTTTTCTGATGATCACATTTCTTTATATAAAAATGATTACCTTTGACCTTTCAGGGTCTCATCCAAAGAGCGCACAGTGTTTGTCAGTTTAATTGAGATAAAGTCATCTTTTCTATTTCTAGACGATACTGAAAGTGCAGGGTTAAATAGCTCTATGGGAAAAGAGTGATCTGTCGTTTGATATTTTTGTAAACTGAACTGCTTAGTTGTGACTTTTATGAATTGGGCTACTGCTGAATAGGAAATTACATGCATCATTTATCGCAACAGTAGTGGAAATATGGTGGATTAACTGTAGTAACGGGTTTGCTTAGCTGTAAGACTACAATAAACATGTAAAATGTGTTTGTGATTAAATAGATAAAACTTGAGCAGTTCACTCCTGCTGTCTGTTGTGTTGCTGATTAGCAAATACTGAACATTCATTAACTTTCATCCCCTCACTCTTTCTCGGTAACTACTGAAAAGAACACACATTACCATTCAGAAATCTGGAATCACTGCTTTCAACAATATAAAAGCAGTATAGTGGCAGATAAACATATGAACTGAGCAACTTTACACGTTTTCACATAATCACAAATCTTTAGAAGAGCTGAAATAACTGACTGAACGTTAAATGCGTCTACAATGATGAACAGAGCTGTAGATGATTTTAAAATGACTGCATAGATACAAATGCAATGAATATTCATAATGCCGTATTTTTTAAAAGTGACACTCAAAACTTGAGACCGAAAACCACACAGAAAAAAAAATTATACATTTATAATTACCAATCAGTCATAGTAGTAAAACCACTGATGTGAAAAGAATAACATCGGTTATCTGGTTCCAGTGGCTCCTGACAAGGAGTAGGAAAAATTAGGCAGCAAGGGAACAGTCCATTCTTGAAATCGACATTTGGAAGCATGAAAAATGTGTGTGTCAAGCGTGAGAATCTGAGCCACTCTGACAAGAACCAAACTGATGTTCTAGACGACTGGGTCAGAACACCTGCAGAACAGCCGGCAGGTCTTGTGGGGTGTTCCTCCCAGTATGCGGTGGTCAGTACCTACCAAAAGTGCTCCAAGAAAGGACAACCGGTGAACTTGTGACAGGGTCATGGACTCTCCGTGGTGCTCATGTAGGCCTCACCTCAAAACTTACAGGACTTTAAAGATCTAAGAAGATCTAAGAGACTTTAAAGATCAAAGAACACCGTAAGACGTCTTGTGAAGTCCAAAGTTGTTTTGGCAGCATGGCCACTTTATTAGAAACACTTACCTTGTGCTTCCACTCACTGGACACTTTATTAGAAACACTTACCTTGTGCTTCCACTCACTGGACACTTTATTAGAAACACTTACCTTGAGCTTCCAGTCACTGGACACTTTATTAGAAACACTTACCTTGTGCTTCCACTCACTGGACACTTTATTAGAAACACTTACCTTGCGCTTCCACTCACTGGTCACTTCATTAGAAACACCTACCTTAAAGCTTCACTGATGAAGAGCTGGAGGATGGCTGACTTGTTTATAAATGTAGAGCAGTATAAACTAACCCACAAACAGCCCAGTTTTGCCCATATTCTCTATGTTGCGAAACTTTCAACAGTAACCACAAAAACACAAGACTTCCTATCCAGTCTTTTGTTAACTGAAGTGCATTCAAATCAAACACTAAAGGTAAGAAACCGTTTTCCTGTTGTTGTTGATAAAGAATCATTAGGCTAGCCTAGTGCTTTTAATCAATAAATCATTAATTGCTGAACTAATACATTTCCCACAGAAGTAATGTTAACCTAATGATCTGTAATATCCCAGTCTGATTCCCAGTCTGCGCTACACCAATAAGAGTCCTTGGGCAAGTCTCCTAACACTAGGTTGGCCCACCTTTCTAAGGATAAGAGCTCTGGATAAGAGCGTCAGCTAAATGCCAGAAATATAAATATGTATATATTAAATTCCAAAAATATGAAAACTTGACATTTTACATTTATGGCATGTAGCTGACACTCTTATCCAGAGCGACTTACAAGGTTACTCGTGTTACAGATGCAGGCCAACCTAGTGTTAGGAGTCTTGCCCAAGGACTCTTACTGGTGTAGCACAGCACCACAGTCACCCAGACCGGGAATCGAACCCCAGTCTCCCACATGGTGTGGTAGATCAGTGGCAGGTAGTGGTGTCACCTGTTGCGCCACACCAACTACTAACAAAACCGTGATATTCACATACTGCACAGTAGATGAATAAACCTTGCATCTCCGCAACAAAAAAAACTTCTACTGACTTCCATTAAAAAGTTATTAAAATTTGGAGCATTTCTATTGGTCCATTCATCAAGAGATTCTGATATATTGTAAAGAACAAGGGCCAGAAAAAGACAAACAGCAAAAATGGAGATACAAGGTTGCTGGCGTGACAGCGAGGATGTTCATGAGTCCACGTCCAACACATCTGTCCTCACAGCTTTACAGACCAGGTCTGATTCTCATCATTTTTACAATGAAAATTTGTATAAAAAATAAAATAAATAAAATAATTTTTTTTTTTTTTTTTTTTTTACTTTGTTTATTAATTGTAGTTATTATTAATGATTATATATATGATATTATTGTGTATTATATAAATATAAATATAATGTAGTGTAACTCACAGAGAGCTCTCTGTGTCTGCTGCTGCCGCCTGATGGATGGAAGCCGTTGGTGGCGCCGTGCTCGCGCCGTGCTCGCGCCGTGCTCCTCGCGCCGTGCTCCTCGCGCCGAGGCAGGATAACTGCCCCATTAGCTTAGCTGGTAGCTACTAAACCACCCAAAACTAAGGGGAGAAAATCAGTACAGTGCCTTAACATCACCTCCAGTTTGTAATAATGTCCCCAGTGAGTTTTACAGCCCGGCACACAGAGACCCTGCCTCACCTGAACTCCAGCGACCCCTCTGACCAACTTTATTCACTAAACTCCGCTTCTTCCGCTTTACACATCTATTAATTATGATTTTCTACAACTGAACATCTTACAGTAATAAAGTGACCCAGGTTAACAGCAGACTCCAGCTGTTTATTCAGGGCGTCGCTCTAAACGGGGAGCAAACTAGCTATAGCTAACCCCTGCCTGTTCACCCACCTGTCTCACGACAAAGCCCGCCTATCCGAGGCTTGCCCGCCAATCCCAGCGCAGGCTTATGCAGCGATCAGCCAATCCCAGCGCAGCAAGCCCCGGTGTAGGAATACGGAGGGGAGAGAACGACGTTGACGCTCATCGGCATGGCAACAGGCCGAACCACCACGGTGAGATCCTCCCCCTCCGGAAAGTAGTGCCAACTGCATCGCGGTGAAATGACCTGGTCTAAGGAGATTTTCTGGGTCGTAAATGCATTGTGAAGCATTCGTGGGTGTATTCTTTAAAATGATGCACTGATGGGGGTCGAAAACAGATGAATTTAGAGGGTTTCCCTTCCTACTATCCTCCCTCCCACGTGTAATCCAGGTGTGGTGTGGTGTTTGGGATGAGCTCATTTCAGAAGGGCTTGTTGGGTCTGGTTCTTCAGTCTGGTTAAGGACAGTTTCTCAGTCTCAGATTTTCTTGTTCCAGGTTTTTAGCCAGAGGTAAGACCAAAAAAAAGTTTTTTTTAACCCTTTGTTGGTCTGATCTTGGGGTTTTACGCCAGCAGTGACCAGTAAAACAGCTGTGAAGATGGTTCTGGGTATGGATGGGTAAATATTTGATCGGTGTCAGTATCAGTAATGGTATATTAATATAGGAAGCTATAAAGATAAAGAGCTATGACTCCACCTCTAAAGGTCGTCATTAGTTAATATTCATAAACAGAAGAGAAGTCAGGGATTGGTGCAATTGAACCCCGGGGCACTGTCAGGGATTTTGGGCCCCTGGACCCCACAGCTTTACCAATTCTGCCTTAATACTGAGTCCGGCCCTTAGTCCCCGTTGTGTTTTCTCCCTGACCGACTTGCCAATCCTCTCCTCAGGCAAAGCGAGACCATGGATGCATCGCCTGAGTGGAAGGTAAGGTGAATGTGGTTATTATAAAATATAATAATTGCGCTTATGCTTAATATCTAACTCCTTCTTTTAAGAGACAGGAGTCTGTGCTTTGCAAATACTCAAACTTGAATGGCAGTGGTTTTAATGATATGGCTGATGTAAGGCGTGTGTATGCACCATATGGCCACTTCACATCATACACGTCTTTATAACTGCAGGTCTTCTATGATCCCGTTCACGGCCACATTGAGATGCACCCTCTGCTGGTGACAATAATCGACACTCCACAGTTTCAACGATTGAGGAACATCAAGCAACTTGGCGGAGGCTATTATGTCTTTCCAGGAGCGTCCCACAATCGCTTCGAGCACTCCATTGGGTAGCGTTCTGTTACTTGACATGACTGACTCATGGGCATGGGTAGGAAGAGTGTACTTTAGGCACAGAGGTCTTTACCGTTAGGTAATAGTAATGTATATCACTTTGTATTTTATTAACAGTGTGGCACATCTGGCAGGCAAGCTAGTCCAAGGCCTGAGAACTCGTCAGAGTTTGGATATTACTGACACTGATGAACTCTGTGTGAAGATCGCAGGATTGTGTCATGACCTTGGTGAGGTATTCGTTACACACAAAAGTCACAACTGGTCACAAGTGTTTCGGGAACAGGTTGCTCATGAACCACACGTTTCATACCGCAGATAATCATTACTTGGTTTGGATTTCAGCAAGTACTGAAACACAGTACGGATAGCAGAGATGCTGACTGACTTGCCCTTAAAGGTTCCTCATTGAATTCAGACTCTTGGACCCTTGGCTCAAATCAGACTCGCCCTTAAAGATTACTGACACAACTCAGACTCGCCCTTAAAGATTATTGACTCAATTCAGACTCACCCTTGAAGGACCCCTGACTCAACTCAGACTTGTCCTTACAGATTATTGACTCAATTCAGACTTGCCCTTAAAGGACACCTGACTGAACCCAGACTCACCCTTAAAGGTTCTTGACTCAATTCAGACTCACTCTTAAAGAAACCTTGACTTAACTCAGACGCACCCTAAAGTTTATTGAGACAAATGAGACTCGCCAATTCAGACTCACCCTTAATAGGTTCAATTCAGACTCAATTCAGACTCACTCAATTCAGGTTTTTGACTTAATTCAGACTTGTCCTTAAAGGACCCCTGACTCAACTCAGATTCGTCCTTAAAAGGTTCTTGACTCAATTCAGACTCGCCCTTAAAGGACCCCTGACTCAAGTCAGACTCACCCATAAAAGGTTCTTGACTCAATTAACACTCGCCCTTAAAGGACCCTTGACTCCACTCAGACTTGTCCTTAAAGATTATTGACTCAATTCTGACTCGCCTTTAAAGGTTCTTGACTCAACTCAGACTCGCTCTTAAAGGACCCTTGACTCCACTCAGACTTGTCCTTAAAGATTATTGACTCAATTCAGACTCACCCTTAAAGATTGACTCAATTCAGACTTGCCCTTAAAGATTATTGACACAATTCAGACTCGCCCTTAAAGATTATTGACTCAATTCAGACTCGCCCTTAAAGGTTCTTGACTTAATTCAGACTTGTCCTTAAAGGACCCTTGACTCAACTCAGACTTGTCCTTAAAGATTATTGACTCAATTCAGACTCACCCTTAAAGATTGACTCAATTCAGACTCGCCCTTAAAGATTATTGACACAATTCAGACTTGCCCTTAAAGATTATTGACACAATTCAGACTCACCGTTAAAGGTTCTTGACTTAATTCAGACTTGTCCTTAAAGGACCCCTGACTCAATTCAGACTTGTCCTTAAAGATTATTGACTCAATTCACACCCACCCTTAAAGGTTTTTGACTCAACTAAGACCCCCCCTAAAGATGATTGACTCAATTCAGACTCACCATTAAAAAGTTCTTGACTCAATTCAGACTCGCCCTTAAAGGACCCCTGACTCAACTCAGATTTGTCCTTAAAAGGTTCTTCACTCAATTCAGACTCGCCCTTAAAGATTCTTGACTCAGTTCAGACTTGTCCTTAAAGGACCCCTGACTCAACTCAGACGTGTCCTTAAAGATTATTGACTCAATTTAGACTCGCCCTTAAAGGTTATTGACTCATCTGGACTTCATTCAGATTCGTCTTTAAAGGACCCCTGACTCAACCCAGACTTAAAGACTCCTTAAAGAGTATTGACTCAATTCAGACTCATCTTTAAAGATTATTGTCTCAATACACACATATTTTACTCAGACTCGCGCTTAAAGAATTCTTAGTTCACTCAGACTTGCCCTGAAGGGTGTCTCGGCTTGTTAAGACTTGCCCTGAAGGGTGTCTCGGCTTGTTTAGGCTTGCCCTGAAGGGTGTCTCGGCTTGCTCAGACTTGCCTTGAAGGGTGTCTCGACTTGCCCTTAAAAGATTTTTTTCCATGTTTCAAATTCCACTGGTAGCAGTTGATATTTGATTCTAATCCCTGATCAAGCCCTTTTGTATATTTCTCAAATGAAGGTCATGGCCCGTTCTCTCATGTGTTTGAGGTGTTCATGAAGGAACTGAACCCAAGTTCAGAGTGGAAGGTACTTTATACTGCGTGTTGTAAATATTTATGGCCGATAATGAATCTGCACCTGAAATGGCCTTATCAGCTGTGGTTGTTTTCTCGCAGCATGAGGAGGCATCAGTCCGGATGTTTGAATACCTGGCTGAAGTGAATGGCATTAGTCATGTCATGAGAAAGGATTATGGCTTTCAAGACCAAGACTTCCAGTTTATCAATGAGCTTATCTACGGCCCCAATCCACCAGGCAGCAAGAACCTTGGAGATTCTCATTCTGCTCAAGATCCCCAGGAAAGTCCACTATAATAAGAACTTAACAAATATAATATCAATAATTCATTAATAATAGTGCATAAATAGTCATTTCTTGCAGCAAACTGATACTAAATGTGATTAAAGTACCAATATTCACAGCCATAGGCAAAAGTTTGGACACCCTAATTTCATTTATGTGAACAAAGGCTCTTCAGGAAACACACTTAATTATCTTTGTACATGCTGCATTTGACACGATCTTTTCTAATATGTTCATTTCAGTAAATTTACAATAATAGAGCTTTACTGAGTGAAGGCACTGAAAATAAATGTAAATAAAATATATGGTTTGCAATACTCAGTGGCCATACGAAGGAAGGCCAAGAGAGAAGTCCTACTTGTATCAGATTGTGGCCAATCACACAACTGGCATCGACGTTGACAAAATGGACTATTTCAGCCGGTGAGTTTCAGTTGTTAAGATAAAATAAAAATATAACATATTTTATATAACATATCTATAAAAATAGCTTGTTGATCTGTTGGTTCGATCTTTTGCCCTTCATACAGGGATTGCCACCATCTGGGTATTAAATGTAACTTCTCCCATGAACGTTACTTGGTGTTTGCACGAGTTTGCAACGACAAGATACACGGAGCTCAGATCTGCATGAGGGACAAGGTGACCATTAACACATGGGAAAAAGTGTTGTTTACAGTGACTCTGGAAAACATTTCTCTTTTACAGTTTCTCTTTCATCTCCACCAGGAAGCAATGAACATGTACGAGCTCTTTCACATTCGCAGCCTCCTTCACCATACAATCTACCATCACAGGGTTACAAAGGCAGTGGAAAACATGTACGTTTCACATCAATCACTCTGTCCAATTATGCCACACAGTTGTTGAATACGAAATAAACATACAAATGAACACATTTTACCTGATGCATTTGTCTGAAAATGTCTTGTCTCGTCTTTTCAGGATAGTGGATGCACTTATAGCAGCTGAAAACCACTTTAGACTGGGTGATAAAAACCTCACCATCTCTGCTGCAGTAAACGATCCCAGCACTTACATGAATCTCACAGGTTCTTCCTCTGTCTTTCTAAAAAAATAATAGAAAATGTATTTATTTATTTATTTATTTAAATGTTTGTTGAATTTCTACCTTTTTTTTTCTCCCAATTTGGTACAACCAATAAACCCACCTGTTTGTAGATACCCCTAGCATTACCAACCACTGGTCAGCAAGCACTTGCTTGCCATTTTGGTGACACACTAAATTCTATAATTCAATAACTTATACAGCTCTGGAATTTCGTCTGGCAGCCATTGTGTTCCAGGCATTTCATTAAACAGAGCTGAGTTAGCTGAGTTTGCAGACTATGAATGGCATAAAGTCCCAAAAGCAATGTAAAAGACTAGCCGAGAGCCTGCCAAGACATGAGAGCTGTGATTGGCAGTCAAGGTTATTATTTCACCATAGTGATTTCTAAGTTCAAAGTTCACAATTAGTACTGTGTTTAAATTTCAATAATAACTTCTTTGCATTACAATTATTATAATAATTTCTTTGCATCATTTGAGCAGTTGCTTTTGACTAGTTGTCATTTCTGCAAATAAATGCTCTTAATAGCAATTGTTTTATTTGGAATCTAGGGGAAATGTTCTATGGTCCATGGTTTATGACTTACATTACAACACAACACATTGCATAAATAGTAAAAGCAGAGAAACCGATCATGTATGGTGGTCTCTTAATTGTTTCCGCAGCTGTTTATTATCAGTAATTATTCAGGGACTTCTGTACCAACTGGTGGGCCTATTCTTTGGTAATAGAGATTTGTAATTAAACTTTCAGCCCGCCGACAGGCCATAGGCTGTTTAGGGGGTTAAGTCAATATAGTAAATTTACAGAACAACACGGTACCTTATATTCTGTTCGGAAAACGTATCTATTAACATATTGCATTTTAACGTTTGCCCTAAAGAAGCTTTTCTAGCTCTTGTTAGGCCTGCTTGTCCCTCAGAATCCCAGACAAATGACATTACAAGAGACTGTGTGGTGACAAACTGTGTAGTGTTTCACTACAGAGTAGTCATGTTCTGTGGCAGTGTGAATACAATGTCGATTTGTCTTCTGTACAGATGTCATTCTTCAACAAATTCTACACTCTTCTGGCACAGAACTCTCGACAGCTCGGAGAATCACTGAGAGAATTTTCAATCGAAATTTTTACAAGTTCATTGGCGGCAAAACCTTCGAGCCTGACGATGTGAAACTCTTGGACAATGCTGAAAAATGGAAGGTGAATCACTTGTTATTGTTGTTGTTATTATTATTATGAGATGCCCTACTGGTATGTCCTGCCTGTGGCACTGTAGGGTTATTGTATAGATCAGGGATAGCAAACCTCAGTTCCTTCAGTTCTCTGCAGCTCTGCAGAGCTCAGCATTTTCCTATTTTTAACATTCTGAACTCAAGAAGGCCTTTGTTGATCAGCTGAGGAGTTTGTCAGTTGTTTTGATTGAAGAGCTGTGTGCCACAGAAGAACACATAGAAGGTTCCCTAAAGAACCTTTCAGTGGAGGGTTCTTCAAAAAGTTGTTATTGCATTTGTGTTCTCACCATCTCACCTCCAACATCTTACTATCAGGCAAAGCTGAGGGTCTGGATAGAACATGTCCAGAAAGAGGCAAGTGGGCAGCAGCCACCTTTCACTGCAGATGAATTTAAAGTCATGGTGAGTGCAGTTAAATAAACACACTTTGTTTCATTTGAAGTATTCATTCCAGTTGAATATACTTAGTGAAATGGCTTGTTACCAATTAAGTCATTCTTAATGTGCTGTGCTGTATGTTCGACTATGCAGCACCAGGCGGGGCCCTAACTCAGTACTACAGTACAGTCTCAACGTTTCTACAGTGTACTGTAAGCAGTGACGTGATTGGGCCACCCAAAATGAAAGCTTAGATAATGAAGCTTATAAATGAAAATAAATAATAAATAAATAAATAAAAAGTGATTTTGCAAATAATTATTAAAAATTATATTTTTTCATGATAATTATACATGGTATGACATGGCTTGGTTTGTTTTGTTTTTTTTCTTCTGTGGTGTTTATTGTTGATTTATTGTTATTGTTTGTTGATGCCGAATTGCAGCCAGACCAAAAATGTAATTTGTGAATTTCAAAATATTTACATTTTCCCATCCAAAGTTTACGTTTATGATAAAGCAAAGAAAAATACAAGCATGTCTTATAGATATCCTTTAGTGAAGGGTGTGCAATAATATCACAAATGGCAATACTATTTTCACTGTCCCTGCTATTTTCTGAAGTGACTACTAACTGTGTCTCTCCATCATTCCAGCCTATAAAAATAAATTATGGCATGAAAAACAAGAATCCGATTGAATCTCTCGGATTCTACAAGAAAGATGATCCACACGAACCAATTCAACTGTCCAAAGATGAGGTAATTCTAATAATAATGAAAATACAAAAAAAAACAGTACCACATGTATATAAATCAACACAAAAACCTTGTATCTCCTTTTTTTTGCAGATTTTGGACAGAATCTGAATCTAACAGTCCTTTACACTTTAGAATGGTCCAATAGAAATAACCTCTTAACTTTCATTGTACGCTAAGACATTTTTAGCATATATACAGTGTATATGAAAACAGTGGTTACTATAGTAATACTAATAGCACAATAATGTTTGTGCAATAACCCAGGGGTTCTGCGGTGGCTTTTGGCCTGCAAATGAGCAGTTCTGTCTGAAAGCTTTCTTAAATCTCTCAGATCTTGCCTGATCTTGCATATTTCTCTTTAACTACCATTTGTATGACAATTTGGACAGCAGCTGCTTAAAGAAGCCCATAGTTGTTGAGTGTAACAGTTGTCAGCTGCCACTTCCTAACAAAGATTCTTGCCCTGTCAACTCAGGTACATTTAAATAGTTTGCTACGGAACTTGTAGGTAAAATACATCATTTGGTCAAACGTCTGCATATAACTGTTATAACACTGGTCTGTATTTGTAAGGATATGTGGAGGGATATAACACCAGTTTTTTATGTATTTTTTCTCAACAATGTTTGATGTTTTGCAGGTCTCCTACCTCCTGCCTGGCAAGTTTGCTGAAATTAAAGTCATGCTTTTCTACAAGGGACAGGACAAAGATGTAGTGGAACTGGCCAAGAGACACAGCAGAAAACTCTGGGAGGAACTGCAACAGGCTCCTGAAGATCAGTAAGAGGCTCCTCTCCCAAAAAGGCCATCATGCAATATGGTAACACTGGAACTTCTACCAGGAGTCTCTAATGCGGCATCACCTTTCTTCAGCCAATCACCAGCTTCCACCTGTGTTAAAAGACCTCTATTTACATATGTTTAGATAAATTACATAAATAAGAAGTACTAGAAAAAGTGATCGCAGTGCAGTAATTACATTAATATAATGTAATATACAGAATGAATTATGTGTAATGTAACAGTGCAGTAACTACATAAACATTTTATTACTGCTTTCAAAAGTGATGTCACATCTCCCCTCCTCCACCAGTTAGGCTCCACCCCCTGCCTCTAGGTTCAGCTGGATCTGCGAGAGTCCCCATGTTGAAAGACCTGGGCTGACGAAGATTTTGACTACCAACAGATACAGCCCATCCAACTTTATGTTAATCAGGGCTATTACGGAATCAGAAATATAATCTTTAAGTAGAAAATGATAGATTAGATGTTTCATTCTCCTTGGAATTATCTCTACAGCATCTCCTGCCAGAAAGCTGTTTTACACCTTTCCATCTCTAGGCTTAGAGATGAACACTGGTCTGGATTTAGATCATGTACTCCCGGTCAGGAGGTGATGGTCAGGAGTTCTTTGAGAGGACTTTGAGAGATAAGCTGAGACCCCAATTTCATTTATTCTTATTTACCTTTTTACCTTCTTATATTTAGCATGATTTTTGTATTGATTTATTTTTCTTCATTATCAACAAATTGTTTTGTCCTGCAGTTTTAATCCAATAAACTGGAAAAATGCTCGACCAGGACAGTCTGAGCCAGGTCTACCGGTCCGTCACAGTGTAGGAACGACCTGCTTCCGTTAAAACAGCACAGTCTACGGTGGCCCACTCTTCACCAAAGCTTGTTCAAATGTAATCTTGTCCAATCAAACCGATTTCAAGAGATCTCCAAGAAAATAGAGACTTTGTTTGAGTTGAATTGGCTGTGTAATAATTGCTCTGGTATGTCGAGTACTGCGGAATAACATGGATGACGTGGAGTATCCTTCACCCCGGTCCTTGACTCCTTCCAGTCAATCTTCCCACATTTCCAAACAGATGAAATTCAGCCCTGCTCCCGCTCTCCCCAAGGATCGGTACAAGGGCACTCCACACAACCCTCCAATAAGTGACAAAGTGACTGGAGGGTGACAGCTTACAGCTAACAATCTGTTGCCGGCATCTGTTGCACATCCCATTGCAGATCTTTCCAGTGGTGACGTGTAGGCGACCGCATTATTAAACCCCTCAACTGAATGATCAGTGTCCAATGATTTCATCATTTCCCCAACCCCGGCAACCTTCCTAGCTCCCTTCCTACACTTTACAGAAAAAAAAAAAGTATTGGGACGCATCTTTTAATGTACACAATCGAGCCCCTAAGGCCGTCCAGTCTGCCTTTCTTCCACACATTGGAACTCACTGAACTCCAGCGTGGTTCTGTATGTAATAGGAGCCACGAGTCAGCTGGTGAAATTTCCTCCCTCATAGTTTAGGAACTCACAAACCCCCCTGGGGCATAGTGGTAGACCACTCAGCCACTTGTTGGCCAGCATTGTAGCAATGTTGTGTGTTTGCTGGAGAAAAACCCTGCCAGGTGGCGTCTGAGGCATCCCAGGCCGAGTTCATTCCAAACCAGGGGTGGTCCTAATGTTCTGATCTGACACTGCTAAAGGGTGGGCTTGGAGAACAGGTACTCAGGTACCCCCAGACTGTTAAATGCTACTCAGGATAGCCCTAGTGATTAAAATACTGCAGCCAACAGCGATAACTCCAGACCTTTAAGGCTTAATCCACCTGTAAAGCCAACAGAGACTCCTGTCTCTGAGAACCGGCCTGGTCGCAACCCAAGGAACCATCAGTGTACATTCAGACGAACTCTGGCGAAATGCAGCCCTAGATCACTCCAAAGTGTGACGTGAAAACAGTCTGCATCTTCCTCGTGTTTCCCTTTAAAAAGTCTCTGAAAGCAGGCTGGAATTTATGGCTTTCGAGCCCTCGGCTTGACACCGCGCTCATAAAAAGACGAGGCCTTTCAGAAGCAACGTCTCTTCTCTGGTCTTCAGCAAAGACGAAAATGGTGGGGATTTGAAGTCGTACTGGTGATGAACTGAGCTGGCATCATTCTTCCATTTCTTTCCACCAGGCTTTTGAAGTGAGACCCTGTCCTATCACTCTTTCCCTCTCAGGTGAGATTGTAAATCAATAGGGTTTTGGCACTTGCATCATATCAGAGGTTTTTGCAGTGAAGCATTTTGAGTGCAGCGTGGAGGATAAATGATAAAAGAAGGATCTTAGGGGAGAAGTTCACTCTAGCAGAAGCACTGTAACTCAAAAGACACTGAGACACTCGGCCATGTCAGAGCTCCCGGAGAAAGAGGACGTACCGCAGGCCGTTCCACCGGACCAGAAGTAGTGAGGCGGTGAAACCACTGGGTCTCTAATAAAAACAGATAATGTGTGTTTACTTGTGTGTTAATGCTGGTGTGAAGAGGTGTGTACTGGTTTGTAGAGGTTTATACTGGTGTGTACTGGTATATACTGGTGTATACTGGTGTGCGGAGCTGTGTACTGGTGTGTACTGGTATATAGTGGTGTATAATGGTGTGTAGAGCTGTGTACTGGTGTGTACTGGTAAATAGTGGTGTATACTGGTGTGTACTGGTATATACTGGTGTGCGGAGCTGTGTACTGGTGTGTATTGGTGTGTAGTGGTGTATAATGGTGTGTAGAGCTGTATACTGGTGTGTACTGGTATATAGTGGTGTATAAAGGTGTGTAGAGCTGTGTACTGGTGTGTATTGGTGTGTAGTGGTGTATAATGGTGTGTAGAGCTGTGTACTGGTGTGTACTGGTGTGTAGTGGTGTATAATGGTGTGTAGAGCTGTGTACTGGTGTGTACTGGTATATAGTGGTGTATAAAGGTGTGTACTGGTATATAGTGTTGTATACTGGTGTGTACTGGTATTTAGTGGTATACACTGGTGTGTACTGGTATATAGTGGTGTATAATGCGTGAAGAGCTGTGTACTGGTGTGTAGAGCTGTATACTGGTGTGTATTGGTGTGTACTGGTGAATAATGGTGTGTAGAGCTGTGTACTGGTGTGTACTGGTATATAGTGGTGTATAAAGGTGTGTACTGGTATATAGTGTTGTATACTGGTGTGTACTGGTATTTAGTGGTATACACTGGTGTGTACTGGTATATAGTGGTGTATAATGCGTGAAGAGCTGTGTACTGGTGTGTAGAGCTGTATACTGGTGTGTATTGGTGTGTACTGGTGAATAATGGTGTGTAGAGCTGTATACTGGTGTGTATTGGTGTGTACTGGTGTATATTGGTGTGTAGAGCTGTATGTGGTGTGTAGAGCTGTATACTGGTGTGTATTGGTGTGTACTGGTGTATATTGGTGTGTAGAGCTGTATGTGGTGTGTAGAGCTGTATACTGGTGTGTAGTAAAGTGATGTTTTATGGCGGTATATACTGGGTACATATTGGTGTGTAGTGGTGTATACTGGTGTGTAGAGCTGTATACTGGTGTGTAGAGCTGTATACTGGTGTGTAGTGGTGTATACTGGTGTGTAGAGCTGTATACTGGTGTGTAGTGGTGTATACTGGTGTGTATTGCAGTGCTGCAGTCTGATGCACATTGTTATGTAGTGGTGTGCTCTGGGATACTGGTTGTGTACTGGGATGTGTTGTTGTATAATGGTATGTACTGGCCACTTGCGTTTGGTCACATTCTCTAAGAGCCGTTTTCCTCTCAGTAGGAACAGACGGCTGTTTACAGGAAATTATACAGCAGATGTGGAAACTCCACACAAGAGCTGGCATTCAGAGTCCAGCTCCTCAGATGTTCATTAAAAGCTGCTGCTGATTTATGAACGGATGCTCTTTTATTTTTTACTCAGCTCAGCACTGAGTGTATATGTATATATATATATATATATATATATATATATATATATATATATATATATATATATATATATATTTATATTTATATATATACCCACTACAAACCCCCTGACGCTACCGTTTTGAAAGGTTTTTTGGTTTAGACAGTGATGATACACTGAGCCTTGAACATGTAAGGAGTAAATTGTAAATGTAATTTAATGTAAAAAAGTACAGAAGTACTTTAAAGACTAAAGTGAAAGTGTAAAGAGTAAGATGTATGTTTTTCTATTGAAATAGAGAAAATGTAATTGAGTACACGTAAAAAAAGCACTTGTCAAAAGTAATAAATGTAATTGAGTAAAAGCAAAAAGAGTACATTGATGGTCTAAATGAAAATGTTTAGGAGTCAAAAGTAAGTTGTTTTCTTGTAATTGAATAAATGTAATTGAGTGTAAAAGAGTGTTTAAGTGTTTAAATAAAACTGTAAGGTGTAAAATGCATTTCTTTCTTGTAATTTAGGAAATGTAATTGAGTAAACATGTAAAAAAATACATTTAAAAAAGTATTTTGTCAAAATTAAATATTTAGGAGTCAAAAGTAGTAAATGTAATCGAGTAAATGTGAACAATAGTATTTTGGGGTCTAAAAATGTTATGGGACTAAAAGTATGTTCATGTATTTGGGAAAAGTAATTGAGTAAGGGTGTAAAAGAGTACTTTGAGGGTCCAAATAAAAATGTAAGGAGTAAAAAGTATGTTTTGCTTGTAAAAGTGTAAAAGAGTAAAAGTAAGAGTGAGACTACTTTGATACTATAATTAAAATTGTAATTGAAGAAATGTAGTTAAGTACTTCAGTACTTAAGTTTCAGTATCAACCATGGTCTTGTAATTGGGGACATGTAATTGAGTAAAAGTGTCAAATATTAAAGAAGTACTTTGAAGTACTACAAGGAAAATGTAAGTTAAAAAAGTAAGTTGTAATTGAGTAAATGTAATTGAGAGTACTTCAGTACAAATCTTTTACATTAATACTTAAGTGCATAACGGGGGGCTTCCATACTTGGTGAGGGTAGTATCAGTGCAGGCTCTGACCTGTAGAAAGGTGAGACTGCTTTACGGCTGTGGGTGGTGGTGGGTGGTGTAGAGGTCACTGGCCAGATACATCAACCGCAAGCTACAACCGCATGACATCTGCTCTGCAGGAGTGAGTGGTAGCCCACCAGGACCACCAGCTCCTTTCTGGAGGTGTATTAGAGGAACGCTTGCCTGAGACGCTTGCTGTACAGCAGAGGGTGGTGAGTGATGTGGCCTGAGGGACCTCAGTGATCTGATCTGAAGCTCCTCCTTAAACCCCCATCTTACACACTCCACACACACTCCACACACACACACACACACACACTCCACACTCCACACACACTCCTCCTAACTTCCCAGACCTGCTGCCATGCGCTCCTGTCCGCTCCCAGTCTGAGAACCTCCTGGACCAGAACCCCTCCATGTGGATTATGTGGATGAACTGGACCCTGCTGACCTGCGTCCTCGTGGCCTCCTCGTTGCCCGCGCGCCACCTCGGTGAAGCGCGGCCACGGAGACGACTCGCACGCGACCGGGCACGGACCCGCGCGCAGGGCGCGTGCCCGGGCGCGTGCGAGCCGTCAACGTGCCCGCGCGCGCCGGACACCTGCTACTTCGGCGTGTCGAACGACCCTTGCACGTGCTGCCCGGTGTGCGCGGCCGGCGAGGGCGACGCGTGCGAGGGCGAGCGCGCGCTCTGCGGCGAGGGCCTGAGGTGCGCGCTCGGCCCGGCGGGACGCTACGAGTGCGCGTGCGTCGAGCAAGGGGAGGTGTGCGGCAGCGACGGCAGGACGTACCCGAGCGCGTGCCGGCTCAAGGCCGAGAACAGGAGGGCCGAGCTGAGCCGCGCGCCTCCGGTTCTACTCATACAGAGGGGCGCGTGCGGGGCCGGTGAGTGGGGGTCCTGGTTTAAAGGGGAAGTCCACCTGCGCTTCAAGATGTCTACACTTTCTTCTCCTTCTCAGAAATGAAGGGAAACCAAGTCTCAGAGGCATCAAACAGAGAGAGAGAGAGAGAGAGAGAGAGAGAGAGAGAGCTAACCAGACGTCTGGTTCCATTGACTCAGCACTGTAGATGATGAGCTAATACGCTAGGTGTTAATTCAGCGCTGTAGATGATGAGCTAATACGCTAGGTGTTAATTCAGCGCTGTAGATGATGAGCTAATACGCTAGGTGTTAATTCAGCGCTGTAGATGATGAGCTAATACGCTAGGTGTTAATTCAGCACTGTAGATGATGAGCTAATACGCTAGGTGTTAATTCAGCGCTGTAGATGATGAGCTAATACGCTAGGTGTTAATTCAGCGCTGTAGATGATGAGCTAATACGCTAGGTGTTGATTCAGCACTGTAGATGATGAGCTAATACGCTAGGTGTTAATTCAGCACTGTAGATGATGAGCTAATACGCTAGGTGTTGATTCAGCGCTGTAGATGATGAGCTAATACGCTAGGTGTTAATTCAGCGCTGTAGATGATGAGCTAATACGCTAGGTGTTAATTCAGCGCTGTAGATGATGAGCTAATACGCTAGGTGTTAATTCAGCACTGTAGATGATGAGCTAATACGCTAGGTGTTAATTCAGCACTGTAGATGATGAGCTAATACGCTAGGTGTTAATTCAGCACTGTAGATGATGAGCTAATACGCTAGGTGTTGATTCAGCGCTGTAGATGATGAGCTAATACGCTAGGTGTTAATTCAGCACTGTAGATGATGAGCTAATACGCTAGGTGTTAATTCAGGCCTGTAGATGATGAGCTAATACGCTAGGTGTTAATTCAGCACTGTAGATGATGAGCTAATACGCTAGGTGTTAATTCAGCACTGTAGATGATGAGCTAATACGCTAGGTGTTGATTCAGCGCTGTAGATGATGAGCTAATACGCTAGGTGTTGATTCAGCACTGTAGATGATGAGCTAATACGCTAGGTGTTAATTCAGGCCTGTAGCTCTTCATTGGGTGCTAGGTGTTAATTCAGGCCTGTAGCTCTTCATTGGGTGCTAGGTGATAATTCAGGCCTGTAGCTCTTCATTGGGTGCTAGGTGTTAATTCAGGCCTGTAGCTCTACATTGGGTGCTAGGCGTTAATTCAGGCCTGTAGTTCTTCATTGGGTGCTAGGCGTTAATTCAGGCCTGTAGCTCTTCATTGGGTGCTAGGTGTTAATTCAGGCCTGTAGCTCTACATTGGGTGCTAGGCGTTAATTCAGGCCTGTAGTTCTTCATTGGGTGCTAGGCGTTAATTCAGGCCTGTAGTTCTTCATTGGGTGTTAGGCGTTAATTCAGGCCTGTAGCTCTACATTGGGTGCTAGGCGTTAATTCAGGCCTGTAGCTCTTCATTGGGTGTTAGGCGTTAATTCAGGCCTGTAGCTCTTCATTGGGTGCTAGGCGTTAATTCAGGCCTGTAGCTCTACATTGGGTGCTAGGCGTTAATTCAGGCCTGTAGCTCTTCATTGGGTGCTAGGCGTTAATTCAGGCCTGTAGCTCTTCATTGGGTGCTAGGCGTTAATTCAGGCCTGTAGCTCTTCATTGGGTGCTAGGCGTTAATTCAGGCCTGTAGCTCTTCATTGGGTGCTAGGCGTTAATTCAGGCCTGTAGCTCTTCATTGGGTGCTAGGTGTTAATTCAGGCCTGTAGCTCTTCATTGGGTGCTAGGCGTTAATTCAGGCCTGTAGCTCTTCATTGGGTGCTAGGTGTTAATTCAGGCCTGTAGCTCTTCATTGGGTGCTAGGTGTTAATTCAGCACTGTAGCTCTTCATTGGGTGCTAGGTGTTAATTCAGGCCTGTAGCTCTTCATTGGGTGCTAGGTGTTAATTCAGCACTGTGTGGCGTTCATTCATGACTGGGAATTTGGCTGCAGACCGAAACCAAAAGCCATCTTTTCTGAGCATCGACCCATTTACATAATAATACACCTCCTGTGGAGATTTGTTGCTGCATCACGGCACACTGGCAGAAAAGATAGGCCTATCTAATAATGATGCCTCAATAAGCCCAGAGGAATATCAGCCATTTTCTGGACCACGGCCTCACAGTAAATCATACAAAATATTCACCGCAGCTCTGAGCTGTCAG
The DNA here is from genome assembly GCF_030463535.1 of Salminus brasiliensis. Classification (NCBI taxonomy): domain Eukaryota; kingdom Metazoa; phylum Chordata; class Actinopteri; order Characiformes; family Bryconidae; genus Salminus; species Salminus brasiliensis. The sequence goes on from NC_132897.1 coordinate 33,614,551, forward strand.
AGCGTGAGGATTAGCTCTGTGGAACTAATGCTGAGTGATGTTGTGGGAGGAGGAAAGGTGATCTATCTGCTCTAATGTCTCTGCAGCTTAACTGCTTCATAGGGAACTGGCCAGGACATTACTGGATACTGGATACTGAATATTAATGTAATTAGAGCTTCATACTGGATATGAATGTTATTAGATCTTCATACTGGATATTAATGTTATTAGAACTTCATACTGGATATTAATGTTTATTAGAACTTCATACTGGATATTAATGTTTATTAGAACTTCATACTGGATATTAATGTTTATTAGAGCTTCATACTGGATATTAATGTTATTAGAACTTCATACTGGATATTAATGCTATTAGAACTTCATACTGGATATTAATGTTATTAGAGCTTCATACTGGATATTAATGTTATTAGAACTTCATTCTGGATATTAATGATATTAGAGCTTCATACTGGATATTAATGTTATTAGAACTTCATTCTGGATATTAATGATATTAGAGCTTCATACTGGATATTAATGTTATTAGAGCTTCATACTGGATATTAATGTTATTAGAACTTCATTCTGGATATTAATGATATTAGAGCTTCATTCTGGATATTAATGTTATTAGAACTTCATACTGGATATTAATGTTATTAGAACTTCATACTGGATATTAATGCTATTAGAACTTCATACTGGATATTAATGTCATTAGAGCTTCATACTGGATATTAATGTTATTAGAACTTCATACTGGATATTAATGCTATTAGAACTTCATACTGGACATTAATGTTATTAGAGCTTCATACTGGATATTAATGTTATTAGAACTTCATTCTGGATATTAATGATATTAGAGCTTCATTCTGGATATTAATGTTATTAGAACTTCATACTGGATATTAATGTTATTAGAACTTCATACTGGATATTAATGTTCTTAGAACTTCATATTGGATATTAATGTTATTAGAGCTTCATACTGGATATTAATGCTATTAGAGTTTCATATTAATGTTATTAGAGGTTTGTTCTGGATATTAATATTAATAGAGATTCATACTGGATATATGTTTTATTAGAACGTCATACTGGATATTAATGTTATTAGAATGTCATACTGGATATTAATGTTATTAGAGCTTCATACTGGATATTGATATTATTAGAACGTCATTCTGCATATTAATGTTATTAGAACTTCATACTGGATATTAATGTTATTCGAACTTCATACTGGATATTAATGTTATTAGAGCACCATACTGGATATTAATGTTATTAGAGCACCATACTGGATATTAATGCTATTAGAGCTTCATACTGGATATTAATGTTATTAGAGCTTCATACTGGATATTAATGTTATTCGAACTTCATACTGGATATTAATGTTATTAGAGCACCATACTGGATATTAATGTTATTAGAGCTTCATACTGGATATTAATGCTATTAGAGTTTCATATTAATGTTATTAGAGGTTTGTTCTGGATATTAATATTAATAGAGATTCATACTGGATATATGTTTTATTAGAACGTCATACTGGATATTAATGTTATTAGAATGTCATACTGGATATTAATGTTATTAGAGCTTCATACTGGATATTGATATTATTAGAACGTCATTCTGCATATTAATGTTATTAGAACTTCATACTGGATATTAATGTTATTCGAACTTCATACTGGATATTAATGTTATTAGAGCTTCATACTGGATTTTAATGTTATTAGAGCTTCATACTGGATATTAATGTTGGAAACATTATGTGGAAATGGAAACAATGGAAACAATTTTTGGGAATCAATGGAAACATTGATTCCACCCTTTGCCTGGTGTTTAAACACTTATTAAATTAAATATGAGTCAAATTTATTTAATAAAAATAACTCTCACTAATTATGATGTAATCACCCATGCTTGCATTGGACTGAATATTGATCAGCCTTTAACTTTAATACCCATGACTGACTCTCTCTCTCTCTCTCTCTCTCTCTCTCTCTCTCTGTCTCTGGAAATTCTAAAACTTATTCAAGGGTTCAGACGTCAATACAGTGATTGGAGTCAGACTTTACAACTTCATGCAAAATTCAAACAAGGCCCCTCATAAAATAGTAAGAGGAGGCATTTATGTGGTAATGGATTTATTGGTGTGCCTATAAAGCTCCACAAAAGCATAAAAATGGCTCCGTGTGCCAGAGCTTTTTCAATGTCAAGAGAGCTTTAATAGCTCTTGCTTTTAGAACATAACGCTGCCAATATGTTCCGGCAGCGCAGCCGACCTTGGGAAAGGCAGTTTCAGATACATGCTTCATTTCTGTCTGAGTCTCGCTGTAACTTTGCGCTTGCTGGCCTTCGAACTCGAGTGTGCTGACAACGCACCACTTTTGAGGCTGAATAGTATTTGAATGTTAACTCCAAAGCTCTGTGGAATTATAAATAATTGGTATTGCACTGAATTACATCATATTTTCTGGTTCTCCTCCTTCAGACACATCCAGAACAGCTGCTATACACCAGGCTTGTTGCAAGTGTGAGAGAACCGGGATTAAGCATGGCCAGTTTGAGTTTATCGTGAGCCGATCTCCATCACCTTTTTCGGTCCGTGCATGTGCGGTCTTGCAAAACACCAGTCAGTCAGCAAGTGGTTTAGTTGAATTCATGGATTTATTGACATAATGATATGATAGTTGACATTGCACTCTGCACTTGTGGATTTTGGTCGATTTCCAAGAGACTACTTAGCCTTTAAAAGCGGTGCCCTAGGGTTCGTACCCGTGACACAGAACATCTATCTCTTCCAGCAACTCCAAACAGGTCGGATCTCGACGGCCTGTATGGGGCTAAAAAACGTCTAGGCCAGGGGTGCAGATTTGGTCTAACGAATGGGGGCACCAAATTAACCACCAAATTCTGCCATTGGCTGCATAGAACGGTCAGTGGCATTTCAGCAATGGGAAGTTTGGGACTGAAATCTCTGCTTTTTATAAGGAAAAAGGTTCTGTGGTATAAAATTAACTTTATTAGGTTTCCTGTAGCATTTGTGACCTGTGACCCTGCCTGGTAAAGGACTCTTTTAGAGCCTTAAGATGTAGACCACATATTTACTAGTGTTGAGATGTGAAGAGCCCAGGACCTCATCGACATGGCTTGTGGCTAACGTCACTGTAGCAATCCTGGGCAAGGCCTGCAGCCAGCACGTCAGCAATGCTAACATCATGATAACGATGCTAACGTTGCAGTAGGTGAGGATAGACAGTGACAGGTGAGAATAACTGGGGTTCAGTGACTGGCAGTGACTGGGGTCCAAAAAACAAGCCCTGGTAACAAATCTGAGATCACCAAATGTGCATTTGTGGAAGTAACACGAAAGCTAACAATGTTATACCTTTTCTAAGCGAGGCCAGTGGTTGCAATGCTAATGCAGTGATAGTGGTGCTAACGCTGTTGGTGTGCAGTTCTTGTTCCTCAAACGTAGTATTGTGCATTTCTTTAAAAAAATAAACACTTTTGTCTCATCTGTATGTAGAACGTTTCCCCAGAAGCACCGTGGAACATCCAGGTGGTGCAAACAGCAGCAGCTTCCTTTATAATATTCTTCCACGAATACCATTGTTCAGTGTTTTTCTAATAGTGGACACACAAACAAGGATTTTAGCAGTTTGTAGAGTCTTTGCTATTCCTCAGGTTCTTTCTCGCCTCTTTCAGGATTGCTCATTGTGCTATTGGAGAGAATTTAACAGGACACTCACTCCTAGGGAGAGTCGCAACCGTCCTATAAATTTCCTCCATTTATAGACATTTTGTCTAAGCGAGGATTCATGGACACGCAGGTCTTTAGCAATGCTTTTATTCACACTAACCGGTCTTACATGATAAGACCAAATTTGTCAGTATTTGGTTTTGTGTGCCTTTATTTAATGGGCAAAGCACATGTGAAACAGATTAGTTGTTGGAGAAATCATTAACATAGAGGTACACTTACTTTTTCTAGCCTGCACTGTTGATGGTTAACCACAGTGGTGAATAAATTAACAATAACAACAATGATGTGAGTGGTGCAACTGTCTGTGTTTATTAGTTTAGGTAGATTAGGGGTTAGTCTATAATTATGACTTAGATAAAATTAAATTTTATCTAAGATTTGATTAAATTACTGTTTCTTGCAGCTGTAATATCTTCAATATAAAGATGTCATTTTGTTCCATTTTAAAACCATCTTCAAATGTCAGTAAAATACTTCATCATATAAATATTTTATCACAATACCTCGATAACAAAGAATGTGATGATGAAACCATCCTGCAACTTCCAAAAATTATTTGCATAAGGCCCTCTCCCCCTATACACAATTGCTTCGGTGTTCTAGGCCCAGGCCCTGCACTCGCTCACCAGCAACTGCAGTCCAGAGGGACATACAGCGGGACAGATTGTTGGAACAGTAAAATAGTAAAGAGCATGTGTTTAAAAATTGGGGGGAAAAATGAAAGCTTAGGAGAGACAGAGTGTGGCGAGGATAGACAGTGACAGATGAGAATAGCTGGAGTTCCGCCAAAAACAATTCCTGGTAACAAGCCCGAGACCGGCAAATTTGCATTGAGAGCAAGTGCATGGAAGTACTTGCTGATATGTGCTCTGTCATGTTGTGTTCAGCGAGAAAACAAGACAATAAACTGTCCACTCACTCGTGTATGACTACAGGCCGTGTGTATAGCAAAGAAGTAGCTTCAAAAATATTTAAATCGCAATTACTGATTTTCTCAAGAAATCCAAGTATGGGAACTGTAACTCATTTAAAAGAGCAGAAACTGTACTATAGCGAAAGTATGGTACCATATTCTGATCTAACTCAATTAAAAGAGATGAGACTGTACTATAGTGAAAGTATGGTACTGTATCTCAATCTAACTCACTTTAAAGAGCAGAAACGGTAATATAGTGAAAGTATGGTACTGTATTCCAATCTAACTCAATTAAAAGAGCAGAAACGGTACTATAGTGAAAGTATGGTACTGTATCCCAATCTAACTCACTTTAAAGAGCAGAAACGGTAATATAGTGAAAGTATGGTACTGTATCCCAATCTAACTCAATTAAAAGAGATGAAACTGTACTATAGTAAAAGTATGGTACTGTATTCCAATCTAACTCAATTAAAAGAGCAGAAACGGTAATATAGTGAAAATATGGTACTGTATCCCAATCTAACTCAATTAACAGATCAGAAACCGTACTATAGTGAAAGTATGGTACTATATTCTGAATTAACTCAATAAAAAGAGATAAGACTGTACTATAGTGAAAGTATGGTACTTTATTCCAATCTAACTCAATTAACAGCAGAAACGGTACTATAGTGAAAGTATGGTACTGTATCCCAATCTAACTCAATTAAAAGAGCAGAAACGGTAATATAGTGAAAGTATGGTACTGTATCCCAATCTAACTCAATTAAAAGAGCAGAAACGGTAATATAGTGAAAGTATGGTACTGTATTCCAATCTAACTCAATTAAAAGAGCTGAAACTGTACTATAGTAAAAGTATGGTACTGTATCCCAATCTAACTCAATTAAAGAGATGAAACTGTACTATAGTGAAAGATAAGATAAGATAAGAGATAAGATAGTCCTTTATTAGTCCCGCAGTGGGGAAATTCACAGTGTAGCAGCAGAAAGGGATAGCAGGACACTTAGTTACAAAAATTTGGATAAATAATTTACACTATATACACAATATAAATAAGAATTAAAAAAGCAATAAACAATATTATCTACTGCAAAAGACTCTTAATTGCACATGGGGGTGGGATATAGTATTATATATACACATAGTATTCCCTGAACATGAACACGTGTGTGTAGTTAAGTGTGTGTGTATGTGGTCCGCTGGGAGCAGTAGTGAAAATATAGTGAAAGTATGGTACTGTATCCCAATCTAACTCAATTAAAAGAGCAGCATCTGTACTATAGTAAAAGTATGGTACTGTATCCCAATCTAACTCAATTAAAAGAGCAGCAACTGTACTATAGTAAAGGTATGGTACTGTATCCCAATCTAACTCAATTAAAAGAGATGAAACTGTACTATAGTGAAAGTATGGTACTGTGTCCCAATCTAACTCAATTAAAAGAGATGAAACTGTACTATAGTGAAAGTATGGTACTGTATTCTAATCTAACTCAATTTAAGAGATGAAACTGTACTATAGTGAAAGTATGGTACTGTATCCCAATCTAACTCCATTAAAAGAGCAGAAACTGTACTATAGTGAAAGTATGGTACTGTATCCCAATCTAACTCAATTAAAAGAGCAGAAACTGTACTATAGTGAAAGTATGGTACTGTATTCCAATCTAACTCCAATTAAAGAGCTGAAACTGTACTATAGTGAAAGTATGGTACTGTATCCCAATCTAACTCAATTAAAAGAGCAGAAACTGTACTATAGTTAAAGTATGGTACTGTATTCCAATCTAACTCAATTAAAAGAGCAGAAACTGTACTATAGTGAAAGTATGGTACTGTATCCCAATCTAACTCAATTTAAGAGCTGATACTGTACTATAGTGAAAGTATGGTACTGTATCTCAATCTAACTCAATTAAAGAGCTGAAACTGTACTATAGTGAAAGTATGGTACTGTATCCCAATCTAACTCAATTAAAGAGCTGAAACTGTACTATAGTGAAAGTATGGTACTGTATCTCAATCTAACTCAATTAAAACAGCAGAAACTGTACTATAGTGAAAGTCTCAATGGCTTCAGTTTGAGGTTTTAACAAAAGCAGTACATAATTTTTTCTAACCCTGGTTCAACATCTAACTGTCTATTTTTGACAAAATCTAATACATTTTTATGATTATTGCAAAAAAAACAGGGCTTCCAAGCTTCTGGTCTGTAGTGTATACTACTATAGAGGCTCAGCGGGCCATTTGCAGAACCTCTTGGAAGCAGAATTCAGCTAGCTGTGCTCCAATTTCTCATGTCTTCCTCTTATGAGGATCCATCAGAGTCTCACTACTGTTTACCTGCTACAGTTCGCCCTGGGGAAGCCGACGCCCGCCTGCGGCCCAGCGCTCTCTCTCCCGTGGAGACGAGGCCGCCGTCAGCTGCCGCAATATAATCGGCCCACATCAATTTAAGGCAGCGAAAACACCTCTGACAGGCTATCTCGCATACAGCAGGCGAGCCGGGGCCCGGGTGCCCAGGGGCCGATGTTACGCTCCGACACGTGGCTTGTGAGCACATGTTGCTTTTTCGCTCCTCAACTTCTGTATACGGATTTATTCTTCTCTCTGCTTGCCTGGGTGGGGGAGGCTAAAGAAGAATTCCTTGGCGCTGGCGTACGTGCAGCTTCCATGGTAGCCTTCAGCCCGAAATCCAATGGCAACCCGCGTCTTTTGTTTCACATTTGTTTCCTTGATGTTTGCCTCAGATTGGTTTTTGCTGTTGGGTGGGATTGAAAGGACTGATTCGAGGCGGAATATCAGGCTTAACTGTGGATTTGCACAAAGAATTGTTGAATTAAGAAAGCATCTGACTGAGAGGGAGGTCACCTAAGAAGGCCAGTACTTGGCAATGTGGTGTTGATTGTGTATGGTACACATCTAACACTCTTAGAAGAAAAGCTTAGAAAATAAATCGCGCTGGGCTTTGGAATGTACTGACCTTGAGAAGACTCTGTTTTCGGGCTGTTACTATAAAAACAATTGTGAATAAGCTTGGCATGCAGGCCCGTTTTTAGTGCTGCACCAACATAGGCTTTGAATTCAAGCCTTCAATCCTTACTGAACCATACAATACAAGGTAGAGTATACAATACCAGAGAACGTCTGGGGTTCAGAGTGATCCAGTGGACTAAGGCATTGCCACTATGATTTAAGGAATGCTGATTCAAATTCCCCGTCACGCTGCTTTGCCAGAGAATTTATAGAAAAATCCTTATATAAGATCATTTTGGAGGTTCTTCAGTTTGAAACTGTTGAGGAACCTCTGAAGAACCTTCAAGGAACCTTTTTCTTCTAAAACACTTTTCTTGAAGGTTTTCTCAAAGCACCTTAAGTGATTCCTCCATGGTTTAAAACTGAAGAACCTCCAAAAGTTCAGTGTGCATGTTGGAAAACATGGTGTGTTTCTTCTTATGGTTTGTGGTAACCTATTTAGATTCAAGTGGGTCACGCATCCTCAAACACTGTGTGTTTTCCTCCACAGGCTCTCGAAACCCCGGCAGCATGCGCTACAAATTCAACTTCATCGCTGATGTAGTGGACAAGATCGCCCCTGCTGTTGTTCACCTGGAGCTGTTCAGAAGGTGAGAAAGACTCACAGATCCAAGCTTTTTGGACACACACTTAAATTCTACTTCTTGCTAGGAGTGCTATTAGGAACACTTAATGCTTTGCCGCCTATGTTGTCCCACATAATGAAAGTTTATGAATGAATAGTTTTCTAGTCTCAAATAGTTAAGGATTTGTCTCAATGACTAGTCTTATAGCTTCAAATAGTAAAGGCTCTGTCTTAATAACTTGTCTACTTGTCTAAAATATTAAAAGATTTGTCTCAGTGACTAGTCTACTAGTCTCAAATAATGAAGGATTAATCTCAATAACTGGTCTACTAGTCTCAAAAATGAAGGTTCTGTCAACTAGTCTACTTGTCCAAAATACTGAAGGATCGGCTCCAATAACTAATCTAATAGCTTTAAATAATGGAGGCTCTGTCTCAATAACTAGTCTAATAGTCTCATATAATAAGGGTTTTTCTGAATAACTAGTCAACTAGTCTTAAAAAGAGAAGGCTCTGTCTTAATAACTAGTCTAATAGCCTCAAATAATGGAGGCTTGGTCTAAATAACTAGTCTAATAGCCTCAAATAATGGAGGCTTGGTCTAAATAACTTCTAATAACCTTGAATAATGGAGGTTCGGTCTCAATAACTTGTCTAATAGCCTCAAATAATGGAGGCTCTGTCTCAATAACTAGTCTACTAGCCTCAAATAATGAAGGCTTGATCTTAATCTTAATCTGCTATTCTCAAATAATCGAGGCTCGGTCTCAATAGCTAGTCTAATAGCTTCAAATAATGGAGGCTCAGTCTCAATAACTAGTCTACTAGCTTCACATAATGGAGGATCGGTCTCAATAGCTAGTCTAATAGCCTCAAATAATGGAGGTTCGGTCTCAATAACTAGTCTACTAGCCTCAAATAATGGAGGCTTGATCTCAATAACTAGTCTAATAGCTTCAAATAATGGAGGTTCGGTCTCAATAACTAGTCTAATAGCCTCAAATAATGGAGGCTTGGTCTAAATAACTTCTAATAACCTTGAATAATGGAGGTTCGGTCTCAATAACTTGTCTAATAGCCTCAAATAATGGAGGCTCTGTCTCAATAACTAGTCTACTAGCCTCAAATAATGAAGGCTTGATCTTAATCTTAATCTGCTATTCTCAAATAATGGAGGCTCGGTCTCAATAACTTGTCTAGTAGCTTCAAATAATGGAGGCTCTGTCTCAATAACTTGTCTACTAGCCTCAAATAATGGAGGCTCTGTCTCAATAACTTGTCTACTAGCCTCAAATAATGGAGGCTCTGTCTCAATGACTTGTCTACTAGCCTCAAATAATGGAGGATCGGTCTCAATAACTAGTCTAATAGCTTCAAATAATGGAGGTTCGGTCTCAATAACTAGTCTGCTAGCTTCACATAATGAAGGTTCGGTCTCAATAACTAGTCTACTAGCCTCAAATAATGGAGGCTCGGTCTCAATAACTTGTCTAGTAGCTTCAAATAATGGAGGCTCTGTCTCAATAACTTGTCTACTAGCCTCAAATAATGGAGGCTCTGTCTCAATAACTTGTCTACTAGCCTCAAATAATGGAGGCTCTGTCTCAATAACTTGTCTACTAGCCTCAAATAATGGAGGCTCTGTCTCAATAACTTGTATACTAGCCTCAAATAATGGAGGTTCGGTCTCAATAACTAGTCTACTAGCCTCAAATAATGGAGGCTTGATCTCAATAACTAGTCTAATAGCTTCAAATAATGGAGGTTCGGTCTCAATAACTTGTCTAATAGCTTCAAATAATGAAGGTTCGGTCTCAATAACTAGTCTGCTAGCTTCAAGTAATGGAGGTTCGGTCTCAATAACTTGTCTAATAGCTTCAAATAATGAAGGTTCGGTCTCAATAACTAGTCTGCTAGCTTCACATAATGAAGGTTCGGTCTCAATAACTAGTCTAATAGCCTCAAATAATGGAGGCTCTGTCTCAATAACTTGTCTACTAGCCTCAAATAATGGAGGTTCGGTCTCAATAACTAGTCTATCCGCCTCAAATGATGGAGGCTTGGTCTCAATAACTAGTCTAATAGCCTCGAATAATGGAGGCTCAGTTTCAATAACTAGTCTAATAGCTTCAAATAATGGAGGCTCTGTCTCAATAACTAGTCTACTTGTCTAAAATAGTGAAGGATTTGTCCCAATAACTTGTCTACTAATAGTGAAGGGTCTACCTCAGCTTCTGGTACCCTAATGTCAAATAATGAATGATCTACCTCTTGAAAACACCCTAGTATGCCATCAAACCCATTCCGCTGTATGCGTTCCCGCAGACTGCCATACGGCGACCAAGAAGTACCGGTATCCAGCGGCTCCGGGTTCATTGTGTCCGAAGATGGCTGGATAGTCACCAACGCACACGTGCTGTCCAACAAGCAGAGAATCAAAGTGGAGCTGAACAACGGGGTCCACTACGATGCCACCACCAAAGACGTGGATCAGAAGCTAGACATCGCTCTGATCAAGATCGACTCCGAGGTGAGTTCACCTCGTCAGATCATTAGCATCCTGCTCTTTCCCGGCTGTCTGCTAAGCCTGGAATGAGTGTGTTTACACGAGCTCTGAGTCGAGCTGAGCATTTGCTGCTCGTTCGGCGTCGCCACGCTCGGAGGATTCTGTCGCGGCACTTTGTTTCGTTGCCGCGGTCGACTGCCCCGCCATCGCTGAGCAACATCACAGCATCTGGAAGCCAATGAATCCTGAGGGAGTCCGGCGGATGTTCCAGGAGCACGTCAGCGAGGGCCTTCGCCGCCCGAAATTAGATTGCGTTTCTTGACACGGTCAATTTGTCCCCAGATTTGCTCTGTTCTGCTTGTACGAATTCATGGCTACAGCTTGTTTCAGTGCCTAGCTGTGATGGCAAACACATCTGTCTCAGCTCCCAGAGCCCAGTGCTTCTGTAAACAGAGCTTATGTAGAGCGAGGAGAATGGAGCACCATCTGGCCTCAGAAGACAAATGTTTGTGGACACCCTTACTTTAATTTGTACCCATTGCTGACAAAGATGTGCAAATGCACACATACACACACACAGAGCTTGTCTAGTCCATGTAGAGAAGTATAGCCAATAGAATAGGACTCTCTGAAGCAGATCCACTTGAACCTGTTGGCACCATGCTGCTTAATGCCAGACATGGGCAAGAGGGGTATAAGGCCCTCCAGCATTGAGCTGTGGAGCAGTGGAAGAATTGTGTTCTCTGGAATGATGAATGATGCACCGTCCAGTACTTTTTGGATGAGTTGGGGCGTTGAGGAGATGGTTTGGGGTGAAAGCCTTCCCTGGACAGTAGAGACAGTTAGTCCATATCCTATTTAAAACTACGAACTAACAAAATTAAATAAAAATTATATAAAAGTTAAGTAAATTCGGTTGGATTTCTTCAAAAGTCATCTGGTGCGACCGTCTACAAAGGACTTTTATTCTGACATGCTTTTAAAAGAGACTGGAAAGAGTGTTGCATCATGAAGATGGCCACAACAAAGCAAGTGACCTTTATGGTGCAACGCCAAGGTCAGTTTCTCTTATGTTATTGAAAAAACATCATGATTTTTTAAATTGTAGTCCGGCTGGTTCTGTTAACCAAGGTAGGTGTTTTGAAAAAAGGTCAAACATATTATAATACCACATGCACAAGGAAAAGGGCTTCTGGCGGAAAGAGTTAAGACAGCGATGTCAGGAGTGGAGTAAAGGCGAGGCATTCAACCCAAGGAACACTGGAGCAGCTGTTAAGCATGGTGGTGGTAGTTTCATGCTTTTACTGGCTAATTCAGCTCACCTGTCAGTTGCCAGATTTAGTAGGTCTGTTAGAGCAGGGGGGTCAGCATACTCCGCTGGACTCCTCCTGATTAAATCTTGGACACAATTGGGTGTTCAAACAGGACAGTGACCCTGAGGTTGTTGTGGAATGGATAAAGCAGGTCATCATCAGACTTTTAGAAAGGTCTTCCCTCAAAGTCCTGACCTCAAATATGTCAGAGGACGCCATGAAGGGTGGTCTGATATCCAACCAGAATTGTGCCAGAAGCTTATTGATGGCTGCCAAAGTGTCTGCAAACTTCTGACTGCAACTGTATGGAAGTAACAGAGTTAGAAAGAATGAGGAACAGAAGTGTGGGCCACATATGGGCCCTTAGGGCTTACGGGCTTGAGTAAACAAGCACGCCATCAACAGTAGGAATTGCCATTTTTTCATGGTCCACCTAGTCGGCTGTGTTGACTAATGGCTGCAGCACAATTACCAAGAGCACCTTCTTCCTGCAGCCCTCCATAACCTGAAGCTGGCGCGGCAAATCGCAATCATGCTAACTCGGCCCCTAGCTGTGTACGAAGACGCCTGCTGCTTTGCTAGATGGACTGAAATGTGGAGGGGGGGAGGCAGATGGTCGGCATCTGATGCTGCAGAGCGCAGGCCGCCTGCGGGGGAAGGCAGGGATGGAGCGAGGCGTCGTGCCTGAGGAGAGCGGGTAATAAAGTGAAACTGTCATATGCCCTCAACACCCCCCCACCCCTCCTCATGCTGTAAAATCCCACCCAATCCAGGCACGGGCCGGGAGCGGAGGCAGGCAGAGGCAGGTTCTGAGCCGGGCTGAGTACAGCCTTTACTCCCCACATTTTTCACGGCAGGGATCTCTTCAGGTGTTACCGGAGCGCCACACGTTTGTTTGCCATCCACAGCCAGGCTTTTTGGGGGTAATAATTATTGCTTATGTTGTATCCCGGCTTCAGCTCCGCCACACATATTGAACCCTTCTGAATGAGCTCTGTGAGCAAGATCGGCCTGCAAGCTCTTTTGTGGAATATTGTGGTGTGTATTGTGCATGAAATAATGTGCATTATGTCCGTAACGCTCAGGGCGCTCCTGGAAATAAGGCCTCGGTCTCAGCGGGACGGTGCTTCATTGAATGAGGGTTTCGATCAGTTGTCTGCCTCTGCTGCTCAGAAAAAGGACGAAGGCTGTGTTTTGTGGATGCTGGAGGTCAATAAGAGCATGCAATCATTTACCGGTCCAGCCGGGAGAATTTGAAGCGTCCTGAAATGTAGGTTAGACGCTCAGGAACTCCATTCGTCTCCGTTACTTGAGGGAATCTGTAGCCACCTAAAATGAGAAAGTACTTTACTTTGTCGGCGAGCAAGCAATCGATCTCTGTCTCACTGCTTTAATCTTTACTTGTGAACCATTTAAAAATCTTAAAAAAAAAAAAGAATTATAAAATTAAAGATTAATTAAAGTTTGACACATGGTTTTTTATCATTTAAAAAAAATAGCAAATGTCTTTGGCAATATAATACAATCATTTTAGTTTTTTGACACTAAATGATCAAATTTATTTCTTAAATAAGAAATAAGCAACTTTATTTTAATTATTTTTTTTTTTAATGCTAAATTGTCTGAATTCATGCTTGAAATAAGGAAAATTCTTTGTAAAAAATGAATATCAGTATTATTTTTTTAAATAAGTACAGTTATTTGAAATATTTCTTGTTAAATGTTAAATATCATAAATAGTTGCATTATTTTTAAAAAGAAACAAAAATGATCTGATTATTTGAATCAAACATTGCAAAATGAAATATCTGCATTATTTCTAGAAATAATAGTAAAATTGAGAACTTTTTTTTGAAAAGGCTACATTTTATTAAAATTATTCATTGAAATAGGAAAAATGTATCTGCAGGATTTGTTTAAAAAAGTACAAATATCTTCATAATTTCTTAAAAAAAAAAAAAAGCTCAGCTGTCTGCATTATCTCTAGCTTGAAACTAGATCACGTTTCCGTGAACAATAATAATAGTCCTGTTGATCTTTGTCCTCCTCTGGCTGCAGGAGCCCCTCCCTGTGCTGATGCTGGGCCGCTCCTCAGACTTGCGGCCGGGTGAGTTTGTGGTTGCTGTGGGCAGCCCGTTCTCCCTGCAGAACACGGTGACCACAGGCATCATCAGCACCACCCAAAGAGGCGGACATGAACTTGGCCTCCACAACTCTGACATGGAGTACATCCAGACGGACGCCATCATCAACGTAAGCGTAGCCTTCAAAAGCCTGTAGAAGAGAAGGAGGCCACAGACAGTGTGAATAAGAGCTCATAGTAAACTCACCGTTAGAGCTTTTGCTAAAGACTGGGCAAACGACTGGCTGTGATGATCAGATATCTGAGATAATTCAGTGTCACTGTGGAATTTGTGTCGGAGCATTCAGTATTCAGATAAAGTAAAAAAAAAATCAATTATTATTCAAATAAATAATAAATAAATATTAATCATTTTATATTTTATATTGCATAGCTAACCAATGACAACCAAGTAGCAGTGGGCGATATTGGAAAAATGGATATTGTGGTAAAATCAATAAAAAAAAGCACTGAATTCATTCTTGAAATAAGCAATTTGCTAAATTATTTGTAAAATTAAATATCTGCTTCATTTCTAAAAAAAAAAAAAAGTTGATAGATTTCTTGAAATAAGCAAAATTATTTAAATTATGCCCTGTAAAATAAAATATCTGCATTTTTTCTTAAAAATAAGCAAAATGTATTTAATTCTTGACATTTGCAAGATTATTTGAATTATTATTTTTTAAATAAGCAAAATTATTTGCAGAACTGGATACATAAGTGGTATAATCACAAATTTACAAACAGTCAAATCAGAACATTACGACCACCCCTGGTTTGGAATGACCTCGGCCGGGACGGGACGTCGTCACAGGTGCCACGTGAAGGGGTTTCCCAGCAAACACGCAACGCTGTCCGAAGGTTGTCACAACCTCATCCTTAGGACACACTTGGTCTCTTGGTCATAAGACTGCCTTTTGACAGCTTTCCAAAATCCCAACCATGTCCCATTGTCCACTTTCTGACCACAGAACATGCCATATATTTCGACGTTGTGGCCACCAAAACTAGTGCAAAACAATGGTCATGGGCAAAAGACGCCATTTGACTGATGTCCAAAAGGACACGACTCTGGCGAGTGGTACAGAGCAATCGAGCTAACCTGTATAATAAACACCGTCCCTTACCCTAATACAGTCCATGCCACAATGTCTTGCTAGTGTCTTCCGAGCCAAGGGTGGTTATTCCCTCATGAATGTAGATGAATATATATATATATATATATATATATATATATATATATATATATATATATATATATATATATAGCCCACTATGACTAGTACAGGCCTGAAATCTGCAGCCAAGCGACGACAAGTGTCCGTGTCCTTGCTTGTGAATGCACTTCTGTCTCTCTATTTTAGTGCGTTTAATCCAATTCAATGTCTTTCTTGCAGTACGGCAACTCGGGAGGACCACTTGTTAACTTGGTAAGAGCATTCATGCACTCTCTTTTCATTTTCACTTGCTCTCTCAAGGCGATGCCCCCGCCTCGCCCTCTCTGGGCCTCACGTTCCGCGCATCTCTGTTCGCTTTAGTTAAAAAAAGGATTCGCCCAAGGTCATGTCTCTGGTTTTTATTTGCTCAATACACACGGTTCTCGCTTTCTCCCTCTCCACCCTCTGTTGTTTTATGTCCGCTTTCTTCTGGAGACTTGCCCTGGATAAATGATCTGCAGTGCTTTATATTCTCCTATTGATCCTGAGAGGGCCGAAACAACACATGCCCCTGACTGCGCCTCAGGCTAGCCCTTCAATCCAGCTTTCCCTGCAAGCCTCAATAAAAAACTACTTTCATTTATAGGGTGGAAAACAGGACAGGATGGAAGAGATATGTAAAAGCCCCGGCGTTGACTATGAAAAAGATCATTAGGGGGGGGCGGCAGAACGATAAACGGGCGAAGGCCGAAGCAGCTCCGATTCCGGATGTTATGAGTTCCACAATAGCGGCCAACAAAACTCGGAGCGGAGCGCCATCCGAGGGCCTACTGTAAAATCTGATCGGCTGCAATTTGTCTGAGAGACACCATTACACTCTGATGTTCATCTGTCGCTCGTGGCAGAGCGCGCTCATTTTGCACCAGCACTGCTGGCAGTGTTGAACTCGGCTCCACGGCCCACTTCAGAAGAAGGAGGCTTTCATGTGGAGCACACCAGGCCAGTGGACCCTTGGGACTCTACAGCTGCCATTCCACAATATCTGCCCTCCAACATCACCAATAACGGCTCCGCGAGGCACGGCCCGATGCGTGCTGCGCTCGGTCCAGGTGACACAGCTGCCTACAAAACCCCCAGGCTTACTGTGCGAACGTAATGAAGTGCATTTCTCATAACGCCGCAGATGCCTCCATCAGTGCAAAAAACGCTGTGCCCAGGGTGGCGAGTTACTTGTGGTGTGTGTATGGCGCTTATTGAGAGAAAGTGCCTCCTGTAGTGCACTGAAAAAAGCACTAATTTTAGAATAAAATTGAATACAAAAGTACTTTTTTATTATTCCTGTGAGAAATGCTTTTAAAGAATGTGAAGAAAGCATTTCTATTGGTCTATTAATCCAGAATCATGTACAAAGTTTACAGAACCTTGGAGAAAACTAAAAACGGACAGAAATTTAGACATCATATCACAACATTATGACCACCCCTGGTTTGGAATGAACTCGGTCCATTCAATCAGCTCCACTTCCCATATAGGGGCTCTGTTAGTCCTATTATTTCCGACTGTATCCATCTGTTTCTCTGCATACTTTAGTGCTCAGGACCCCACAGAACTTAGTATTTAGGGACTGGGTCATTCTCAATGGGGTGTTTAAACACCTCAGCATCACAGGTTTAATTCCAGGGTACCCCACAAGAAGGGGATATCTTAAAATGAACAGAGACCCTCAGCCACAAAAACTGCAAATGTGGACACCGGTATTAGACCATTGAGGAAATACAACCGGACATTCTCAGAGGCGGAGAATCCTCAGCGTGGTTGACCAGGGCATCCTCCGGCTGCGTGCTATTCAAGGCTGGATTGTGCACTCATGCTAATTGCGATTTGGCTATTACACTCTCTGTTTTGTGCTCCAAGGACGGAGATGTCATCGGCATAAACACGCTGAAGGTCACAGCGGGAATATCATTTGCAATCCCCTCGGACCGGATACGGCAATTTCTCGCAGACTCCTACGAGAGACAAAGGAAAGGTTTGTTGGGCCTGTCGGCTGCATTGCTCAGTCCGTAAGTTTGTTCCATCCCGATTGACCGGATAAGTCATTTTCTTGTGTGCTTTCGACTGCAGGAAGAACAAAGCCCAAAAAAAGATATATCGGAGTGAGGATGTTTCATCTGACCCCATCGTAAGTTCAGTCTATTTCATTCAAATAATAATCGAACGAATTAGGGCTGGCCTGAAGCATTTACTACTCAACTACATAGTTTAAGCCCATTCAAGCCACAGAAATTGTGCTTCTTTGCCAGTTTAGTGCATCATAAATCGATGCCAGGTGTCCAAGTCTTCTTAGATGCCTTCTTCTATAGGCTACATACTTTACATCACAACGATTTCAGTTCATTTGCGCTATCACCGGCATACACCACGTACTGCCATAACGTTAGCACCACTGACAGGTCGAGTACAAAACACTGGTTATCATCCCTTCATCTACAGTGGCTCCTGTCAAGATGTCAAGATGTATATTAGGCAGCAGGTGAACAGTCAGTTCTTGAAGGTGATGGAGGTGTTGAAGCAATAAAAATGGGCAAGCGTAAGAATCTGAGCCACTTTGACAAGAACCAAACTGTGATGTTCTAGACTACTGAGGCCAGAACATCTCCAAAACTTCAGGCAGGTCTTGGTCCTTCCAGTTTGCAGTGGTTAGTACCTACCATTGGTCATTGGCTACTAAGAGTCATTGATGTGAGCCATGGAGTCCTAACCTTACAACTTACAGGACACCTTCAGAGGTCTTGTGAAGGCCATTATGGTGGAACCAATCCCAACAATACAATATTAGGCAGGTAATAGTACTGTAGTAATGGCTATTTAATGTATACTGTTAATACACTTTTGCCACCTACTAGATATGGTTTGACCTGTAGTAATGGAGAGACTTAAATGATGGTTAATTGTGATTATTCATGTAGATATCCTTGTTTTTGAGGGCGGTTTCCAGGGTACTCCAGTACTCTGATACACCAGCAAGTTTATGAACCCTGTAAAGTGCTGCTTGGGCCTGCCCTAGGATGAATTTGTCCTTGACAGAAAGCATTTAAAATCAAACTAACCATAAGTCTCACCTACAGTCATCTCATCCAACAATCCCGACTGGCCATTTGTCTCTGTCACTCAACAACCCACGCTTATTTTGAGCGTTTCGACAGCCAAGGACAACAAGCAGGCTTTAGCAACCTTTACTCTTAAGGAATGCATCATACAGAAAAGCCTAGCATGGCTAGTGTTGAAAGGAAAGCTACTTAGCATGAAAGCCAGCTAGCGTGAGCTCATTTGCACAATGCCCGTCAGCACAGTGCAAATGAGATCATGCTAACTGGACCCCCTGCTTTCATTTGCTGTTAGAGTTAGCAAGTTTGGATGTGCTAATTCTTTTATTTTTCGTATTTCTTTCTGCTCTCACAGCTTGATCAGGGAGCTGAGGGAGAGGGAGAGTGATTTCCCAGATGTGAGTTCAGGAGTGTACGTCTATGAGGTGATCCCAGGAACCGCAGCCTCCAGGTAAGAAAACAGGCCCAGGCCTCCTCTCTGCTCTCCGATTCCCACTCACCCACAGCCAGAGGCCACACTCATACCATCACACCCCACCTCATCGCACGATTTACGTCCAACTGTGCGCCAGGGGGGCTTTCCAGCGCACGGTTCTCCACTAAAGAACATTCCTCTCCGGCTCTGCTTTCCACCATAATAATAATGTGTCACGCGCCACGGGCCAGTTTGGCAACGTGCAAGATCTGGAGGACACATATGCCTGATCAAGGCTTGGAGGATTGTGACGTGACTGAAAATGCCACAGTTGGACTGAAGTCCTGAAGTTGTTGGCAAAAGAGCCAGACCGAGAGGCCTAATCCAAACGTCATCGAAAGCGCTCTACAGTGGGCATCATCTCCATTGTCTGCTTGTTGGGTTGCCAAATGTCTTGGCAACAGTAAATAGGAAGGCATGGCGATACCTCTAGGGAGACAAAATCAGAGCACCCCTTATGTCCTAAAGGCCAAAGATGGAAATCTATCCTAGACGTTGTTCTTCTCTCCAAGCCAGGAAACATCGGCTCTCAGAGGGCCTATTCATTCTCTGCCAGCGGGGCGACGCCTTCATGCATAGAAGCTCGAATGCATAGTCTTGTTAGACATCTACTAAAGTGAACCTGTTCATTGATAGGATTTGTACTCAGACTAGTCTTGGACTTTTCCAAAACTCAGACTAGTATTTATACTTGGACTTTTCCTAAACTTGAGTGTATTATTACTCTGACTAGTCTTGAGCTTTATAAAAGTTGTACGTAGACTTGACAGTATTTGTACTCGGACTAGTCTTGGACGTGATAGTATTTGTACTTGGACTTAACAGTATTTGTAATCAGACTTGTCTTAGACTTGATAATATTTGAACTAGGACTAGTGTTGGACTTGATAATATTTGAACTAGGACTAGTGTTGGACTTGATAATATTTGGACTAGGACTAGTGTTGGACTTGATAATATTTGGACTAGGACTAGTCAAGTCAAGTCAAGTCAAGTGGGTTTTATTGTCATTTCAACTACATACAGAGTACACAGTGAGACGAAACAACGTTCCTCCAGGACCATGGTGCAACATAGACAGTGCATACAAGACACAAGTGCAACACAAACAAACAAGTGCGGACAGACAACACAACACAGTACAGACAGAGAATAATAAATAATTGACGGTAGTGTGCAAATTGTGCAATGTGTAATAAATAGAGTCTAGTGAGGTAGTAAAGTGAAGTTATTAGTGCAATGCTTTGTGCAAAAATGCTTCCCCTTTTTTTCCTGGGGTAAATGGTTGGAGAGAGAGAGAGAGAGAGAGAGAGAGGGAGAGTGTACATGTACCAGAAAGATATCAGTTCAGAAGTTGAGTTGTGTTGAGGAGTCTGATGGCTTGGGGGAAGAAGCTATTGCAGAGTCTGGTCGTGTTGGACCGAATGCTGCGGTACCTTCTTCCTGATGGCAGGAGGGAGAACAGTCTGTGTGAAGGGTGGGTGGGGTCATCCACAATGCTGGTTGCTTTGCGGATGCAGCGGGTGGTGTAAATGTCCATGACGGAGGGGAGAGAGACTCCGATGATCCTCTCAGCTGTCCTCACAATGCGTTGGAGGGACTTGCGGACTAGTGTTGTACTCTGACTTTTTTGCACTTGATAGTATTTGTACTTGGACTTGTTTTTAACTTAATAGTATTTGTACTCAGACTGGTCTTGGACTTAGTATTTGTACTCGGACTAGTCTTGGACATGATAGAATTTGTACTCGGACTAGTCTTGGACTTAATAATATTTGAACTAGGACTAGTGTTGGACTTGATAATATTTGAACTAAGACTAGTGTTGGGCTTGATAATATTTGGACTAGGACTAGTGTTGGACTTGATAATATTTGGACTAGGACTAGTGTTGGACTTGGTATCTGTACTCAGACTAGTCTTGGACTTAGTATTTGTACTCGGACTAGTCTTGGACATGATAGAATTTGTACTCGGACTAGTCTTGGACTTAATAATATTTGAACTAGGACTAGTGTTGGACTTGATAATATTTGAACTAAGACTAGTGTTGGGCTTGATAATATTTGGACTAGGACTAATGTTGGACATGATAATATTTGGACTAGGACTAGTGTTGGACTTGGTATTTGTACTCTGACTTTTTTGCACTTGATAGTATTTGTACTTGGACTTGTTTTTAACTTAATAGTATTTGTACTCAGACTGGTCTTGGACTTAGTATTTGTACTCGGACTAGTCTTGGACATGATAGAATTTGTACTCAGACTAGTCTTGGACATGATAGAATTTGTACTCGGACTAGTCTTGGACTTGATAATATTTGAACTAGGACTAGTGTTGGACTTGATAATATTTGAACTAGGACTAGTGTTGGACATGATAATATTTGGACTAGGACTAGTGTTGGACTTGGTATTTGTACTGTGACTTTTTTGCACTTGATAGTATTTGTACTTGGACTTGTTTTTAACTTAATAGTATTTGTACTCAGACTGGTCTTGGACTTAGTATTGGTACTCGGACTAGTCCTGGACATGATAGAATCTGTACTCGGACTAGTCTTGGACATGATAGAATTTGTACTCTGACTAGTCTTGGACTTGATAATATTTGTACTAGGACTAGTGTTGGACTTGGTATCTGTACTCAGACTAGTCTTGGACTTGATAATATTTGTACTCTGACTTGTTTTGGACTTGATAGTTTTGTACTTAGACTTGTCTTGTACTTGATAGAATTTGTACTTGGACTAGTCTTGAACGTAATAGTATTTGTACTTGGACTTAGACTTGGATTTAATAGTATTTGTACTTGGATTTGTCTGGACTTGATATTATGGTCTATATCTGGCCATTTGTTGAAAAATAATTAGTGTATTTTCTTATTCTTGTAAATGACAAACAAATCTCGGCCCCCTGTACTCTCAGGTCCTCTTTAGAGGGTCTTCACTTGGTTTCAGCCTTTCTTTGAACTCAGCCCTAGAGGGAAGTGCTGTTATTATTAAGGAAAACATCAGACAGGTGTCCAAGATGTGTGTGTGTGTGTGTGTGTGTGTGTGATATGTTTCACAGTGCTGGCCTGATGAACCATGACGTGATCATCACCATCAACGGCCAGCTGGTTCACACCACAGATGACGTGAGCCATGCAGTGCAGTCTGGGGAACCCCTGTCCATGATGGTGCGGCGGGCTAATGAGGACGTCACGCTTACGATCATCCCGGGAGAACAGGAGTGACCGGTGACGTACCTGCGGACGTTACGTGCGGGGTATGGTGTAGAACAGCTTGACCACACATGTGTGCCTGTGTGTGGTGGTGTGTGTGTTTACCGAGCAAACAGCAGGTACTGTGTGCTGAATAGCAGACTACTGATACGAGGGCATTGGTTACAGACCAAAAGCGACTGGAAGTTTGTGAAATAAGCTTTTTCCATACTTTTGCTCTGTAGCGTATGGGTTGGGGGTCTTACTGGGTGAGTGTGTGTGTTGTTGCCAAAGTGTATTATCAAAAAACATAAGGAATTTTACAAGAATATTAGGAATTTCCTCTGTTTATTCTATGCGTATTGACATTGTTTTAAATAACAAGGGGGATGTTTGAGGCTGGTTTTATTGATAAGAATGTATCTGAAGTTGGGAAACCAGCGTTGCTAAGCGTAGTCGCTTGGACATATTGAGCACTTACATTATTCTGAAAGCTTTTCTAATTACATGCGAGGGCATTTAAACACTGGCAACTTGTTTGGAGCGTGTAGCTCTACTCGATTCCAGTGGCAGTATTGGTTCTGTGGTGCTGTTTTTATCATGCCGTAATAAATTGGATTCTCCACGCCAGGCTGGAATGAAACAGCCTGACCAGCTGCTGCTTTAAGTGCTGTTTTTTTTGAGGGGCTAATACCGAAAAAAAATGTTATTCCCACCAGTTCATGTTAAATGAGTTACAGGACATGGGGAATTCCTTAAATGGATTATTAGCATGAACGCTAGAAAGCAGGGAAGCGGTGCGTCAGGCTTCCAGTGAAGGTCCAGAATTGTTCCCATATTAAATAAACACACTGATTCTTCGACGTGGGAATAAAGCGTAAAAGGTTTGGGATGTAACAGATGTAAACATTCAGATAACCAATAATATCGGATGAATATGCACCATATGTCCACATATTTGTGGACACCCCTTCTAATAAATGCATTCGGCTACTCAACTTTATGTTGCCGGTCGTTGGCTAGAGGGGTATAACCACCAACCACCAGCATTGAGCTGTGGAGCAGTGGGAACAACGGTGTTCTCTGAGATGATGAATGGTGGAGAATCCATTGGATGGTTGGGGAGTTGAGGATGAATGAGATGGGGTGGTGATCATCCAACATCCTGACTTTGCTAACGCTCTTGTCTCTGACTGCAATTAAATCCTCACAGCAATGCTCCAGCTCCAAAATCTACAACAAAAGCAGAAGAAACCATGAAAAAGGAGGTGTCCCAATACTTTTGTCCAAATAGTGTCATGAGGATCTGCAGGGTCATTTGACTGAGGGGCTTCGGAATACGGATCATGTGATCTGACCAGCTCTCAGGATTGGCTAGAAATATCGGCCAATGCCCAAACATAAGTGATTGATCCATCCATCTCTGCTGACAGACCGAGCGAGCTACCCGCGTCCCCTTACCCCTGTTTATGAATTCGGCTCATAGAGAGTTTATGGTGGGTGAGATGTAAACACAGTCAGGGTGGGTTTGGTGTGAAATGGCTCATTATAGAGAAACGAAACCAAAAGCCTCTAATGAGCAGATCAGAACCACCATCTGTCGTCTGAAACCCAGCTGTAATGGGGAGGAGCTAAGACTCGAAACACATCTCAGCTTAAATTAGAAGATTTACCTGGAAACCGTGCAGAATTTTTAATAATCGACCTTCATTTTCCTTCTAAAATGTATGAGAAGATGCCTCGTATGTAGATGTATGTATGTCGATGACAATAAAATAGTGGCAAATAAAGTAGGGACTACTTTTTGCTGCATGATGCCCTGCGTGTATCCCTCCACCATGATCAGATCTGATGACCAGAATCTTCTCCAAACTCTCAGGCATCAGGCAGCGTCTTCATCAGCATTAGAGTAATAACTTTAGAGGTTTAAAGGTCTGGGTGGGGTTATCTACAACTGGCACGTTTCACACCGAACCCACCAAAGCCCCCAAACGGAGACATCGAGACCGTTTCCAGCGATTTGTCCCGACGTGATCTAAAACACAAGTGGTTTCTGGCAGCCGTTTTCTACACCGTCAGCATTCTGGCCTTCTGGGCCAGTCTTGGCATTTTATCAAGCATCCTGCTGGGAGGACAAGGACTGCACTACATTATATGCAGAGCTTCCAAAGGAAGCAAATGGGAGATGCTGACCTCCGAATAGAAAAGAAAGAAAACGATGTTGCAAGAGTGAAACATCAAAATAGAGGCAATTGACAGAACGTCCAGCTAAAACACGGCCAGAACAGAACTTCACTAACGATCATCAACTTCTTTAAGGTTTGCTGGTTATTTTGGTTTTGTCTCGGCTGAATATGGACAGGTGAACAGTGAACAATGAAGTTTATTTACAGCAGGAAAAGTATCTTTACACCGTACTTAAAAATAAAAATAATAATAATAACAGTATCGTTTCAACAGATGTAGAACAAGCCAAAAGGTCAAAGTCAAGAGAAGCTGTAAATATTCCTGGACAAGAGCAGTCACGTTAAAGCCCGAACGAATCAACATTAAACAAACACCACCCGACCCCATTGCCGTTTTCAGAAAGTTCAAAGCGAGAGAGCAGTTAAATGAACACTAGTTGCAGGTCCTTTAGACTGATGACAGCATGGGAACTAGAGCCTGACCGATATGTTCATTTGAGGGCAATACTTATTTAGACTAAAATAAAGATAACCAACCAAATCAGCTTATATATATTTGAGAGATCTAAAAATGTAGATAACCAATACTACTAATAAGTATAATTTAGGGGCCAACAATTAATATAATTTAATATCAATTGATGATTTTATATTTCTATTGATTTTAGGGGCCAATAATGTTGATAAGCAGTAATGTCAATCGATCATTTCAGATGTTTGTCTACTTTAGAGGCCAAAAATGTAGAAAAGCAGTAATATTGATTGATAATTTTAGTGGTTTATCTACTTTAGGGGCCACAAATGAAGATAAGCAGTAATATTGATTGATAATTTTAGATGTTTATCTGCTTTAGGGGCCAAAAATGTAGAAAAGCAGTAATATTGATTGATAATTTTGGTGGTTTATCTACTTTAGGGGCCACAAATGAAGATAAGCAGTAATATTGATTGATAATTTTAGAGGTTTATCTACTTTAGGGGCCAAATATGTAGAAAAGCAGTAACATTAGCTGATCATTTTAGATGTTTATCTACTTTAGGGGCCAAATATGTAGAAAAGCAGTAACATTAGCTGATCATTTTAGAGGTTTATCTACTTTAGGGGCCACAAATGAAGATAAGCAGTAATATTGATTGATAATTTTTTAGAGGTTTATCTACATTAGGGGCCAAATATGTAGAAAAGCAGTAACATTAGCTGATCATTTTAGAGGTTTATCTACTTTAGGGGCCACAAATGAAGATAAGCAGTAATATTGATTGATAATTTTAGAGGTTTATCTACTTTAGGGGCCAAATATGTAGAAAAGCAGTAATATTGATTGATAATTTTAGATGTTTATCTACTTTAGGGGCCAAATATGTAGAAAAGCAGTAACATTAGCTGATCATTTTAGATGTTTATCTACTTTAGGGGCCAAATATGTAGAAAAGCAGTAACATTAGCTGATCATTTTAGATGTTTATCTACTTTAGAGGCCAAATATGTAGAAAAGCAGTAATATTAGCTGATCATTTTAGATGTATTTATATTTTAGCCTAGAAATAATATGAGCTAATTTTAGGTCTAATTTTACACTCCGGGGCGGCAGGGTGGGGCCGCAGGTAGTGCAAGTGTAGTAGAGCTCTTGGCCCGGGGTTATCGGTCACTGTGGACCGGCACCCTGTCTAGGGGGTATTCCTGCCTCATGTCCAACGATTCCCCATAGGGTTCCGGACCCTGACCGGGAAGAAGCGGAGAGGAAGATGGGTGGATGGATGTTTTGTCAAATATAAATATTGTGATACTGGGGGCCAAGCCACCCACTATTCTTCTCCTTGTCCATTATTTCTCTTTAAGCTAAAAATGAGCTCTGTGTACATTTTGTCATACGAAACATGTGTTACCCCCTGTATTACGGTCAAACAGTGAAATATTGAGTCTGTAAGGTTTTGACGAAGTAAAGCAAGGTAAGCGCTTGGGTCCACCAAGGACTCGAAGCTGTTAGACAGGTGACAGGTGGTCAGTAGAAGGTGCACCAGTTGCTGCCGTCGCTGGGCGTCAGTCCGCCGGTTATGAGGAGGATGAGGTCCACGAACCACCAGATGCCCAGACCACCCAGAGTGAGGAGCTTCCCCACGGCCGTACCCGTGTGCCCCAGGCAGAAGCGGTCCACTCCGAAGCAGCCCAGGAAGAAGGAGTACAGCAGAGTGGTTATGAAGTAGTGACCTGTGTACCTGGAGACAGCAGGAAGGAGGAGAGGATGAGTCGGTCAGTCGGTCATCACTTATATCATCAGTATGGGCGGTGCTGTGCAAATACGTGAGTCTCCTGACCAACCACAGCTCCAGGTGACTTTCTGTGGTCTGAATATTTGGGCAGCTGTTTAGACTGACATTAGAAGCTAGTAATAGAATATAATTGAATATTTAAACAGACTTTAAAGACCTTACAATTTAGATACCTGATATCTGAATTCATATTTATGTCTATTTTAGGGGCCTTAGTATTCTAAAAAACAACGATATCAGCCAATATAAAATTTATTTATTATTTTAGGGGCCTTAGTATTCTAAAAACCCACAATAGCAGCCAATATAACATTTATTTATTATTATTTTAGGGGCCTTAATATAACAAACCAACAATATCAGCCAATATAACATTTATTTATTATTATTTTAGGGGCCTTAATATAACAAACCAACAATATCAGCCAATATAACATTTATTTATTATTTTAGGGGCCTTAGTATTCTAAAAACCCACAATATCAGCCAATATAACATTTATTTATTATTTTAGGGGCCTTAGTATTCTAAAAACCCACAATAGCAGCCAAAATATGTTTTCTTAAATTTATTGTAGGGCCCTGCATATTCTGATAACCAATCACTTCAGCCAGTATATATTTATTTATGTTTATTAAGGGTCTACATATTCTAATAACCAATAATATCAGCTGATAAAATGTTTATATCTATTGTAATGGCCTATGTAGTCTGATAACCAACAATACTACCCCCAAAAAATGTTTTTCTATTTATTTTAGGGGTCTACACATTTTGATAACCAACTGAAGCCGATATTTGATGATGGACAGGCAGAAGGTATATTAAATCCCACACAGTATAATCACAATATTAATATTTTGTCAACGTGGTGCAGCAATAGTACTGATTGAGTTGTTAATAAGACCAGGGTGTTTTGGGGCAGCCTTAACCAGTAATGTCCTGGAAGAGTTTCGGACTTTTTTAGATGATCTGTGTTTGAGCTGATCTACACTGCAGCTGCTGCGTTTCCTCCAGCTTGCCTCCCGGTTCACGTGTGGTACTACGCTGCCCTCCAGTGGTACTGAGCTACATGGGGAGATACAAAATAATGGAAACACTTACTGGCCATTTTATTAGAAACGCTGATCTCTCAGTTTACGTGAGCCATCGTCAGCGGTCAGTTTCTCAACACAGACCAGCACCACGCTCACCAACATACCACCCCTGTGCTGAGAGCGGACGACCACCACCCCAATAACATCCGGTCAGTGGTGGTCGTATGCTGGGGATAAGCTGTGCACCTATACTGTGGGTGTTTGCGATAAAATGGCCAGTGAGAAGGAGTGGCGACTGTTATTCTGCACTATACACAGGGTTTATATGGCACGGTATGCCTTCATGACGAAGCTCTCGTCCCAAGGCAGTGTGGAATCTCCTCAGCTTACTTGATGCACGGTTCGTTCCCTCTGAGGAATTCCCGAGGTCCAGCACACTCGATGCCGTCCAAAGCTGTGCACATCACCTGGGTGTGGTTCACGTCCTTGTACACCTGGCCCTGGTTTCCAATCTGCTCATAAATAAATAAGAAGAGTAAGGAGCCTACGGGACACGGACATCTCACATCACCTCAAGAACTTGGGAAAGGGCATCCGGCAGCATCTGCGAAGCCCCTGAGCTTTGGTGGTAGAGAGAAAGGTATGGCATACGCACCTTCACGCAGCCGTGCCCCATCTCCTGAAAGGCCGTGATGTTGCCGTTATGGTCCTCGGGCTCTTTGCAGAATATGAACTCCTCGGGTCTGGATGGAGAAAGCACAGCAGAGAATAAACACATATGGACCCCTTAACCCTGGCTGACCCCAGCTCTCAGTGCAGCTACAGCCCTGGGGTAAATGACTCATCAGGGAAACTGACAGGTTTTGGGGTGGGGGGATCACTCACAGGTATCTGCAGAGGACCACCGGTGAGGGTGGGCTGTACTCGTACACCTCCGAGTGGTTGGACGGCTCGGTGGAAGTCCCGGAAGTCCCGTTCTCTGTGGTTCCTGTGGTGGTGGTGCTGCTGCTGGTGGTGGTGGTGGTGCTGGCTGTCGTGGTGGTCGTGGTAGTAGTAGTAGTAGAAGTAGTAGCAGTAGCAGCAGCGGGGGTATTGGACGTGGAGGTGGAGGTGGAGGTGGTCGTCACTCTGGTCCCGGGGGCTTCAGTGGAGTTGTGAGAGTGGGTGCCCCCCAGGCTCTGCAGGAGCAGCGCGGTCACCAGCAGTAAACACTGCCCGCAGAGCAGCACGTAGCTCACACACACCGGCGGCGGCATCGCAGCCAGCGGACTAGCGAGCTCTACCCGCGACTACTGCGAACTCCAGGCGGCTCGTCGGTGCGGTCTGAGGCTGTGTGTGGTGTCCACTGCCTGCCGGACTCGCATACTGTCCGACTTAGCCGGACTGTCCGAGGTTAGCCGGCTAGCTCAGCTCCGCTGCTCCGCTGCTGCTGCCGCGCCTTCTGATGACGACAGAAGCGAGCGCGCGGCTCCTCGTTTGGGCGCTACTTGATTCCCACCCGTTTTCAGGCGCGAGGCCGAGTGTCTCATATCTGTACATTTATTATTATTAATAACAATACAAATAATAATAATAAAGCTCTGCAACATAAATAATATTAATAATAACCGCACTAATATCATATATAATTTAATAATAATTATTATAATTATTAATTAGCATTAGCTTTTACCACCCCCTGGTGGATAATCTGTGCACTGCATGCATCAGAAAACTACACACAGTGGTATGAGGGGTTCCTAACAAAGGAAAAGTCCTATATAGTGTTATTTGATTTATTTTTATTATTATTATTATTATTATTATTATTTAATGGTCAGAAAGTCAATTAAACACTTTCAATTTTCTGTAGTTGTTTGATGCTCTTTTTTTTTTTGGCACATTTTGCCATGTCTTGTCAAGTGCAAGGAAACCCCTAAACATTAATCCTGGTTCTAATCCAGGCTATTGCGCCCCCTAGTGTTTAAAGGTCAGTTCTGCTGTGTCTATACATCCATCTCAATAGATGACTCTCCCACCGGCTGCCACAGCGACATAGGCAGTTTAAAAAAGCCTCCTAATGGCTGCTTTCTACCCTGCCCACGTCTCACCAAGCACCGTCCCCGACCTTGTTGACCCCTATGCCCTCTGTGGCCAGGCTGAAAAGGATACAGCGCTAGCTGAGCCTGTAGAAGGACCACCCTACTCCAGTCTCCACCCTACGCCGACTGGACGCAGAGAGGACCCAGACAGGACAGTAACACTAACCGGCTGGACTCAGCGATACTTACGTGCCGCAGTGTTAAAAGCTCCTTCGGGATTATTCGGTGACATAAACCAGCCAATCAGGGCAGAGCGGGGCAGAATAACAGGGTGGTAAATAGGCTTGCAACCAATACTTCACGTACGTAGTATTTATACACCGCACAAACACAAATACTTCATAAAGGCATTATCATTAGTGGCACCTTTAAGACACCTGTAACACATGTAAATGAACTCTGTTCTGATTGGCTGCTCAGAATATGTGGGACAAAGCTGCTGTAGGCTGAATGGATGTGTAAATGCATTGGGATTTTTTGGGAAATCTATTTTTTCTAAAATTAAACATCATATTATTTTTTGGGGCCTAATTTGCAGACGGACACTCTTTATATGGTTTAATTACAGACAAAAATCACAAGTTTGGAAGTTTCATCTTTCAGGTAAACACTCTCCACTGTCCAATCAGCGGGGCGGACTGTCACCAGACAGCCAATCACAGCGCAGGGGGGGGGGGGGGTCTTCCTGTTTCCCAGCACTTTCCAGCGCTAAACGCTGAGGCAGGCTTTATTTACCCCACTATTCCAGAGCTACCGTGATCCAGCAGAGATCCCCATCACCAGATTTCTACCATCCTAGAGCCTCAGCAGCCTGAACTGCTGAAGACCTGCGGGCACAGCGGCCACCTGCACCAACAGCGACCTCTACCGGCACGGCTGAGCACTGCCCGGCCTGGTGATGAGCTGCTGCGCCGCTTTATTCAGCAGCGAAGAGGTAAGAGTTAAAGATCAGTCAGAGAAAGGCTGTAATTAGTGATCAGAGGACGTTAAGACCGCAAAAATGATTAGCAGCGTTAATAACACGCTGTATACAACAGGTAGTTCCGGTCACGCGAGCTGTTTGGTTGAGTATCACTCCGCCCTTAAACCGAGAGGTAACAACAGAAGAGACGAAAAAGACACAAAAATAATTAAGACAAGGAAACAAAAGCTGTGAGGAAGAGACGGATTTTAATTAGTTGGTCTAAGAGAAGGAGCTGGAGAAGGACTTGCAGGCTGCTTGTTTTGGAACTATACTTTGGCGGAAGGATATTTTAACATTTAAAACGATTACATTCTTCATTCACGCCTGAGTTGTTGTTATTATTATTATTATTATTATTTTACTTTATTCATTTTCCGAACTGTTATTAAAGCAATACATCATTTAAAGTGTGTTTTATCCTGTTATTTCGCGATAAAAATACAGCATAACGGTGCGGCCTTTTCACAAACACGGTATCACTCCGCTTCTCGTTAAGAAGCTAAACTCTGGCGGAAGGATACGCCGACCTTTAACCACATTAACTAACACGTTAAATAGTACCAGTACCTTCACTTCAATTGATTAACTTTTTACTTTATTATTTATTGCTGGCTCACGATTCCACGATAACACACTCCCTCTGTTTCTTCAACAGCAGTTATGGTAGCTGATAATAAGTTAATAGTTAAGTACAGTTAGGGAACTATAGTTTGGCGGAAGCATATGAATGCTAAATTCACTCCAATTTCTTTATTTCTTACTTTATTCATTTTCCATACTGTCGTATAAAAGCTTTCGGCTCATGTCTGCCTCATCACAGCCGTGCTGCCTCACGACTAACCCCGCTAACACACTCCCTCTGTTTCTTCAGTAACAGTAATGGTAGCTGATAATGGAGCTGTATTGCTGTGTAAAGCACCGACACCGTCGTTTTGTCCAGCCTTCTTTTATTCGAAATAAATTAAAACTGAAAAAAAGTATGAAAGTACTTCACGTCCGAACTTGGTGACTGTGCAGGAAACACTGGTACACAAACAGCAGCAAGAGGAGGAGGAAGAGGAGGAGGAGGATGAGGCCGACCTGTGAGACTGTACTGGTCATTTTTTAGGAGCTGCAGTTATGTAATAGTCGACCTCCAACGTAAAACTCTCACTCAGTTCAGTTTAACATGCACAAGTACTGTATATGCAATCAACCAGTGACAGCGGGCCTTATTGGGCCCAGCCGTTTCCTGTTTGGGGTTGGTTCAGTTTACGAGGACAGTGGGATCCGTCGTCCATCAAAACACGTCATGAATCTGACCTAGTCTTTCTGTAGGAGGAAATTCGAGATCGGTGAATGAGGCCCTCTGAATCTGCTGTTAATAAATAGCTTTAATTCAACTGCTTCTGAGTGGGAATCAGTTCAGCAGTCAAGTGGAGCGAGGCGTGGGCGATCGCTGACCCCTGCTGACCCCTGCACCCGCGGGGCTCCCGGGAAGCCGGAGAGGCGGGAGCTGGTAGGGGGCGGCGCGGGGCCGAGGCCGCACGGCAGGGACGGCCGCCGCTATCACGTTCATGTAGTTGTATGGGTAGTAGTGGGAGATGATGAGACCCTGTGGGGGGGATGGGGGGGGGGGAGAGTGATGTCAGTAAATGTCTGTTAATGGCACCTTCAGGACACCAGATGGCGCTCTGAACAGCGTGGTTAAAACAAAGGGCCCTATTTTCGAAACACCTACCTGAGCGGCCGGTCCGAGCTGCTGAAGGCGCAGCAGCTCCTGGTGCAGAGCTCCACGACCTGCAGCTTCCCCTTCAGCCGGCCAGCTGGTCAGCCACGGAGCCAGAGGTCCAGCGGCCATCAGCGGCGGTAAGCTCCTGAGCACGCGAAAGTGACCCTGACTAGGCAGGAGGCCGCTCACCAGCTGCTGGCCCACCGAGCCACCGGGCGCTGGGAGGCAGCAGCGGTGTGTGTGAGTGTGTGTGTCTTGGTGTAGAGTCAGTCTGTGGTGCTCGAGGTCCAGCGGACCACCGGCCACGTGGACGAGGCTCGGGGTCTGCTCGCGCTCTTCGCTGCCGAGGCTGCTGTTGCTGGGGTGTTCAGGAGGGTGCTCAGGGCTGTGTTCTGGAGGGGCTTGAGTGGGGGGCTTTCTGATGTGTTCAGGGGGCTCGAGGCTGGTGGTGGAGATTTCGTTACGTCCTGCATCACTGTCGGTGTCACTCTCACACACATCTGGAAGAGAAAGGACGAGTGTGTGAGAGTGTGTGTGTGAATGTCTGTTCACTGATTCATTATTGGTGACAAAGACTGTCCTGCTGTCCCCACCACTGTCTTAATATTTAGGCCCTCAATTTTAATATCAAAATTAATAATATTAGCAGCAACAGTCGTAGTTTCACAACTGTTCTATTACTGATGCTGTGAGTATAGTAAAGCAGTAATTAGTACTATGGATAATAATAATAATAATAATAATAATATAAAAATAATAATACTTAAATTCGCTACTGTTTGGCGCTATGCAATCCAAATATTTGTCTCTTAAGAATAATAGAATTTTAATAATAAAACAACCAGAAGTCTTTTTATTATTTGTAGTAGTGCTACAATAGTAGTAGCTGAATACATGCTATTATTATTATCATTATTATTATTGTTGTTGTTGTTGTTTATATCAACATTCATTGTAAAATGTGCAAAGAAAATGTCATTATTGTACTGTAAATATTATTATTTCTTGTTATTATTTATATTATTATTAGCAGTTATTATTATTAGTATTATTATTATTATTTCACAATATGATGTTTTCACCATATATTTTATTTACTCATTACTTAATTAAATGTAATAATAGCAATTATTCATACTATTCACAACAATAATAAAAATATCAATAATAATAATAATTTTAAATAGAATCTAAAATAAAAAAAATAAAAAAATAAAAAAATAATAATACATTTTAAAAAATAATAATTTTAAATAACTTCATTAAAATAAATAAGTTTAAAACATTAAAACTGCGCTTTGTAAAAATATGAATAAGGAAATAAATAAACGTTACTGTTATAAAAGTTTAATCACTGCTTTTGCTACTATTAATCATAACAAGCCTACAGATATTAGTACTGACTGTATTACAGTCATGACCGTGTTAGAGGCGAAGTGCTGAACACTCACCCTTGGGTGTCGACGTAGCGACGGTGGGCTCCTGAAGGAGGTAAGCTGGAGGTTCAGATGAGGAGTCGTCCGAGGATCCGCTCTCGTTCTTCTGACCCTCTCTGAGCTTCAGCTGCACCACCGACTTCCTGAACAGCACACGGCACCGGACAGATCACACAGCGGCTCTATACAGAGTGTGTGTGTGTGTGTGTGTGTGTGTGTGTGTTTTATCGGAACTAGAAACCAGGATTTGAAGAAGTGTTTAAGGGAAGTTCTGACCTTTTCTCTCTCCGGCCGTTCCCTGTGTCCCGGAACCCTTTAGCAAATGGATTATTGTCGATTTTTAGCTGCGTTATCTAGAACGTATATGAGGGGAACATGATGTCAGCCATCTGTTTACTGACATTTAAATATATATATGAATTAATTTGGTTAATTGAGCCTCAGATGACTTGGACCAAGGTCTCAAACCGTTACCAAAGTCCCGTCCCAACAATCAGCAGCCATGACTATGAGAAGATTCTGCAGACTCTGGAGTGGTGGTGCACTGTTCTACTACACTGTTAAGAGTAGAAGACCCTTGAGGAACCTTTGGAGGTTCTTCAGTCTGAAACTGTGGAGTAGCTTAAGTATCTTTCAGCAAGTCTTTTAAAACCAAAAGATTCCTTGAAGGTTCCTCAAAGCACCTTAAGAGGTTCCTCCACAGTTTCAGACTGAAGACTCTCCATAAGTTCCTCAAGGGTCTTATACTTAAACAGTGTGCAGTAATGTAAAATCTGCACATTCTGAAGTGAACGGAGCTAATGTAGCTTAGCCATGCAACACTACGTGTATTACTGGCCCGTAATAAAGTTTATTTAGGTAAATGAAGTGATCTTAATTTTAAATCTAAATCTGAAGTTTAGTGAAATGAAAAGTAATACGTTGGAACCTTGTCGTTCTGGTAGGCCGTCACGGCCATGAACTCCGTCTCGGGAAAGACGTAGGTTTTGAAGGTGCTGTAGGGGAGCTGCAGGACGTCGTTGGCCCGGACAATGTGCAGCCTCGGCTGATATTTATGCATGGAGTTCAGAATGGTCTACAACAAAACCAGAAACACCCTTCAAATATAAGACCAAAACTATGACATACATAATAACATTAATATCCAGTATGAAGCTCTATTAACATTAATATCCAGTATGAAGCTCTATTAACATTAATATCCAGTATGAAGCTCTAATATCATTCATATCCAGAATGAAGCTCTAATAACATTAATATCCAGTAAGAAGCTCTAATAACATTTAATATCCAGTATGAAGCTCTAATAGCATTAATATCCAGTATGAAGTTCTAATAACATTCATATCCAGTATGAAGCTCTAATAACATTAATATCCAGAATGAAGCTCTAATAACATTAATATCCAGTATGAAGCTCTAATAGCATTAATATCCAGTATGAAGTTCTAATAACATTCATATCCAGTATGAAGCTCTAATAACATTAATATCCAGAATGAAGCTCTAATAACATTAATATCCAGTATGAAGTTCTAATAACATTAATATCCAGTATGAAGTTCTAATAACATTAATATCCAGAATGAAGCTCTAAAAACATTAATATCCAGTATGAAGCTCTAATAACATTAATATCCAGAATGAAGCTCTAATAACATTAATATCCAGTATGAAGTTCTAATAACATTCATATCTAGTATAAAGCTCTAATAGCATTAATATCCAGTATGAAGCTCTAATAACAATATCCAGTATGAATCTTTAATAACATTAATATCCAGTATGAAGCTCTAATAATATTAATATCCAGTATGAAGCTCTAATAACATTCATATCCAGTATGAAGTTCTAATAACATTAATATCCAGTATGAAGCTCTAATAGCATTAATATCCAGTATGAAGCTCTAATAACATTAATATCCAGTATGAAGCTCTAATAACATTAATATCCAGAATGAAGTTCTAATAACATTCATATCCAGTATGAGGCTCTAATAACATTCATATCCAGTATGAAGCTCTAATGACATTAATTTCCAGCATGAAGCTCTAATGACATTAATATCCAGTATGAAGTTCTAATAACATTAATATCCAGTATGGAGTTCTAATAACATTAATATCCAGTATGAAGTTCTAATAACATTAATATCCAGTATGGAGTTCTAATAACATTAATATCCAGTATGAAGTTCTAATAACATTCATATCTAGTATAAAGCTCTAATAGCATTAATATCCAGTATGAAGCTCTAATAACATTAATATCCAGTATGAAGCTCTAATAACATTTAATATCCAGTATGAATCTCTAATAACATTAATATCCAGTATGAAGTTCTAATAACATTAATATCCAGTATGGAGTTCTAATAACATTAATATCCAGTATGGAGTTCTAATAACATTCATATCTAGTATAAAGCTCTAATAGCATTAATATCCAGTATGAAGCTCTAATAACATTAATATCCAGTATGAAGCTCTAATAACATTTAATATCCAGAATGAAGTTCTAATAACATTCATATCCAGTATGAAGCTCTAATAACATTCATATCCAGTATGAAGCTCTAATAACATTAATATCCAGTATGGAGTTCTAATAAACATTAATATCCAGTATGGAGTTCTAATAACATTTATATCCAGAATGAAGTTCTAATAACATTCATATCCAGTATAAAGCTCTAATAGCATTAATATCCAGTATGAAGCTCTAATAACATTTAATATCCAGTATGAAGCTCTAATAACATTAATATCCAGTATGAAGTTCTAATAACATTAATATCCAGAATTAAGTTCTAATAGCATTAATATCCAGAATAAAGCTCTAATAACATTAATATCCAGAATGAAGTTCTAATAACATTCATATCCAGTATGAAGCTCTAATAACATTCATATCCAGTATGAAGCTCTAATGACATTAATATCCAGAATGAAGTTCTAATAACATTCATATCCAGTATAAAGCTCTAATAGCATTAATATCCAGTATGAAGTTCTAATAACATTAATATCCAGAATTAAGTTCTAATAGCATTAATATCCAGAATTAAGTTCTAATAGCATTAATATCCAGAATGAAGCTCTAATAACATTAATATCCAGAATGAAGTTCTAATAACATTAATATCCAGTATGAAGCTCTAATAGCATTAATATCCTGAATGAAGTTCTAATAACATTAATATCCAGAATGAAGCTCTAATAACATTAATATCCAGAATGAAGTTCTAATAACATTAATATCCAGTATGAAGCTCTAATAGCATTAATATCCACTATGAAGCTCTAATTACATTAATATCCAGAATGAAGCTCTAATAACATTCATATCCAGAATTCCTTGTATTTAAAAAGATGTGGTAAAATCTTAAGGCACAGAATTGCTAAAATGCTAAAATGATTGTGGATTAATACAGTTATTTTTATTAATGTAAAAAATATGATTGAATAAAACATCTAAAATACGAATGTCTCATTGTCCTCTACAATAGTAGCATTATAGAATGACAGGTTAAACCTGGTTGTTGCATACGGAACATTGTTATTATGCATTTAATAATAATAAGTCAGGTAGTTTCAGTCATTTGGACAGTAGTGTGTACTTCCCAATGATTTACTGTCCGATTATTTTCCAGATTTAATGTAATTCTAGACTCAACGACAAGAACATTTTAGGTGGAGAATCAATGGTAAATCAGCACTGACTTTACAGTTGGCCTAATCTGTGTCCCCTCCCCTGTGTCCAGAAAACTGACCGCTCGAGTGTAAACCTACACTGGAAAATTAGGCGACGCAAGCATTCAGCTGAGCAAAAGTGACCACATGTGCGACTGCTACTCACAAATCCGTGCTGGTCAGATATGTTGTTGGTCAGCTTCAGCTTGTGAAAGTTGACCACTTTGGACATCCACTGCTCTCCGGTGGCCGGGCTGTCCGGGTGGATGTACATCCGCTTGGGCATCTCTGGGTCGGCTTTGCCCGCCACCATCCAGCGGGAGTTGTGGAACTTGTACCTGCAGTCGTCGGCCGTTACGATGTCCATCAGCAGGATGTAGCGGGCTTTCTTGTCGAAGCCAGCGCAGCGGACCTTCAGTGATGGAAACATCCGCCTAGACAGAAACACAGCTGCGTTAAGAGATGGTCACTTACTGGCCACCTTCTTCACCATCTTTAATAAGGACTGAAAAAAAAAAAAAAAGTATTGGGACAGTTCATTTGCCAGTATGGACGCTGAGCATGTCAATTTGGTGGCATTATTTGGTGCCAAATTTGATTTAAGCTAAGCATATTTAGTAGGATAAATAAAGGGACAGTTATTAAACTTCAGTGTTCAGTATGTGTTTGGTTCTAAACCCCCAACTAGCAGTGATTAACCCCAAATCTGCCACCAATCAGCATCACACCGTTTTAATCTCATCTATAAAGCTCTGTAATAGTCTTAAGGTCTGATTCCTTCAGTTCCTTCACGGTTTGAGTCATTTCTCACGTTACTTCCCTCAACGGCGTCGTGCGTAAAATCGTGCGTAAAGGCGCACGATGGCACAGATCAATACGCACGACAGCAAAGCCAGCTTTTTCACCTCGAATCTGCATTGTCCAGTGATAAGGGTCAGTGTGGGAGCTTCCTTTGACATACCTGCCAGATTTGGTGATGACCATTTCAGTGCCTATGTTGTGGAAGCGCGCCCACAGCTCCGCGCCTTCCAGCTGAACCACGGGCTCGTCCTGGGATGGAGAGGGGAGCTGGACCGGGTTCTCGAGCTGCTCCAGGACGGAGAAAACCGCGGGGTGGGGGTGGGCGTGTGGGGGGCCCAGCACTGCCCCTATGCTGAAGTCCGGAGGGTGGTACGCCATGGAGTAATCCAGTCACAGAGCGGTTCGTCTGAGTGGCTGACTGTGTGCTGGTCGTACTCATGCCATCATATCTAACTGCGCAGCGTCCTCATCGCCACGTGGAGCTAGCTGGACAGTCATGACATGCAGGGGCTGACAGAGGTGTCCTCATGTGGCTGCGTAACGCGCGCACTCCTGTTGAACATGATCATTTCCAGCTTGTAGAAATGAGAGGAGAGAAGGACAGAATGCCCCCAAAGCGTCCGGCGCGCCTTTAAACTGTCCGGACACTTTCTGATTGGCTTCAGGCACGCAC
This sequence comes from Salminus brasiliensis, assembly GCF_030463535.1. Classification (NCBI taxonomy): domain Eukaryota; kingdom Metazoa; phylum Chordata; class Actinopteri; order Characiformes; family Bryconidae; genus Salminus; species Salminus brasiliensis. Next base: position 33,653,591 of record NC_132897.1, read on the forward strand.
ATCCACAGCGGGTGGGTTTCTTCAGGGCGGGGTTACGACACGGTAAACACTCTGGGTGTGAGGTGGAGAAGACGGAGCGTCAGCAAGGGAACGAGTCATCCCTTACAAGAAGCCACTTCAACGTGGAGGAAAATGTCTAGCCAGTTTCTGAAGTCCGGTTCAGTTTGGGATTCGACCACATGTCCTTCTGTATGTTTGAACACATCTCCTCCTGTAGTGTCAGATACACTGCAGTTCTTATATATATATAAGAAAAAAATTACCCATCATGACTCATGATCATATTTACACCTTTAAAAAATATATAAATGTTAATATTTTTATAAAAGAATTTAAAATAATTCAAACAATTGTTAAACATCCACCTTAGTTGGATCCCAAGTGGTTATGTTTTTAGCATATATTCACAAAAAAAAACTGTTAAAAACATTTTAAAAATATGAATGAACTGTAAGGAATGTATAATTTAATAAAAAGATCCATCTATAATCTATTTATATCTATACTTTATATATTTGTAATATTCTTATGTGTGTGTATAAATAAATATATATATATATATACATATATATGCAGAGAGAGGTTTATATACAAATATACAAAAAAATGTAATTAAACTCACTGTGTTGATACATTTAAATAAACAAATATTTAAAAACTATAAACATATAATAAATATAAATATATAATATATATATAAATATATAAATTTGTGATTTTACACTTCATTTTTTAAAATAAATATCCTGGTAAATTGTTAAATTGTTTTTTGATTGTCCCAATTTTTGTAAGACTGTTAAGCTGGTGTTCGATAAAAAGTACTATAAAAATCCATTAAAAATAATGTAAATTAATTTCAGGTGCCAGTATCAATTTTTGAAGTGTGTAACTAGTCGTGTAACTGTAACAGCACATACATAACCAGTATTTTTTAGACATTTTATCAAATGTCAAATTTATTATATGAAATTCAGATTTTTTTTTAAGTTAAAAAATCCCATTAATACTATTAAACAACTCCTAATGCTATATATTTGTGTTCTCTATTTTACCTTAATTATAGATATATTTATAGATAGTTAAACGTGAAAGACGGCATCAACTGTGTGATTGACACACTGTACATACAGTACATAAAACAATACTGGCCCCACTGATGCACTATTCAGGAAAATAAACCCCCGAGTTACTCCTCCCACTGTCCTCCCACAACACCTCCCCTAATCAATCTCTATCTAAGCGTTTTACTACTGGATACCAGCAACACGAACCATTAACACCATAAAATACACCTGCCAGAGAGCACTGAATAACCTATAGCCTTTCTGTGCTTCCTGTCATTCAGTGACCTGGGCTGGAATTCACGAAGCAAAATCTCAAGGTGAGGTCAACCCTAGGGTCAGATTTACTGAGTAAGACCTTCACAAGCAGGACTCTGGATCTGAGATGTTTCGTGAAGTTCTTCACATTTCCTCTGATGCCTACCAGGGACCTCCAACCAAGCAACCAACCAACAGCAGCTTGCCAGGATGAGGATAAGCAGTTCTGACACTTTAAAAATAAAGGTGTCGAGTGGAACATACTGGAGTTTTGGCACAAGCTAGGCTAGCTAACGAGATTTCACCCAAAAAGGATTATGCAAGTAATGCACCAGGCTGAGGGACCAATCCATTTTGACCTGTTGACCAGCTGGTGTTTGCTAGGTAGCCCAGCCCAGTGTCTCTAGTTTACCAGGACAAATGAAGGAACTGAGAAGCAAAGATGTGCCAGGATTGCTTTCCCAAGGTCGAAGCTGTGGCCCATGAGAAAAGCCACACTAGCCGCCACTCCATTTTCTCCCAGCGCCCCAAAATTGGCCACTGGGGAGCTGTTCCATGACATTAGACCGACGAACATCATCCACATTACCAAGCTGACCTGGCACCACTTTCCCATGTATGAAACCCTGGAAGCAAAAGCCCTCAAGACTGGTCCAGGAACAGCGGGTATCTCAGCATCAGCCCACTCTGAGTCGTGGCATGAGGCGAGGAGTGGTGGGGATCCTGTAGGGCCCGAACTATGCCTGTGATTGCCCAAGCTGGGATTAGGGTGGTGTATTGGGTTACACCGTTTTATTGCGATGGAGCTTGGCAGCGTGGTGCTGCACCCCGTGGTGGACGGGGAAGGCCGCAGTGGAAAACGCTCCCTGAGTGAGAGGAGCAGGTTCAGAACACAAAGCCTTCCCACTCGCCGTAAAGATTACCGTACTGCTTCCATGTCCATTGCGTCAACTGATTTCATCACCCTCCTGGTCATCTCTCAGGGGTGTCTGTCTCTTGCCTTACAAAGCCATTCATCCTGCCGACCACCAGGATCTCACATGCCGACCTTAGATCTTCTGCACAGTTGCTCTGAAGACAACCGCCAAAGATTGTGTAGCTATCGCAGTGTATTCAACTGGGGAATCCCATGCCTGTCACTTGTCTAGCCTCTCTCCAGTAGGGATACATTACCTCTTTATCTCCTCCTTCACACTCCTCAGTGACTCAACGGAGCTTCGTCTGAGGGGCCGGCTCGTCGGCGTCACCTTTTCTGTTGTTGTATGTTTTGGGGGGCTGTATTAAGTGTGAAATGCCTGGCGGCGTATTGTTCTGTTAGCTATAGAGCTCCAGCAGCGAAGGGGTATCCGGTTACACATGGGCTCTCAAACATGCCACTCAAACTACCACTCCTGGTGCCAGAGATTTCCCTCTATTCAGGACCAGCTTTGAGCTCTAAAGGTGGAGGGATCAGCGGCACACACTACAGTAACGTACATATCCCTCGGGGGCGGGCTGCTTGACATCCAGGGTGGTTCAGGGTTGTATCCCAAGCAAGCAGTTGAATGGGTCCCTCAAGCGCAAGATTAACCTGTCTTACGGTAGTTGATGGGTGAGGGAGCTTGATGGCTGAGGGTCTAGACTGGGATCTGAAGGTTCCCTGTTGTAGTCCACTGGCTAGTCTAGTCAGGTCTGCTAAGATAAGGCCAAGGTTCTCGAGGCTTCTCCTTTGGTCGCAACGTTGCAGGAAATGTGCTGCCCTTGTGCAGGAGAACCTCTGTGTCTATGAGCGTCACCTATGTTCCAAAACATCCCAGTCATTTCACACCTCGACTGTGCACCGGCTCAATCGGAGCTTTCCCTGAGATCGTCGGCCGTGACAGCTCTATGTCCTGTACCTTCTGGTGCAAAGACCGAGGACTGCATTCACAGGCTTAGGGGCAGCTATGCCATCTGCAGCCACCTACCAGCGCAGTGATGATCCGGGCTTTTTCTGGCAAGCGGGTGAGGGAAAACCCTGGGTGCCCGTCATCTCACTTCAAAGGGAATGGAACGAAATCTAAAACGACTGAAAGGGGGAGATGGGGGCTGCTGGGATGCCTAGCTGATAGGTGTAAGAGTGGAACCCGGCCAGCCTTATCGCCCACGATGAATTGCGGATTTCTGTGGTATCATCACCCAGCAGCTACAGCCTCTATGAAGACGTCTTCTTTGGTGGTGTTGAGTGCAGTGGCTTAGACGTACTGCACAGTAGTGTGTGATCATCAGGGCAATGCAAGCCTTATAGCCTTCAATCCTCCTTTGTGTACCGCAGCTGTTTATAATAAACCGAAGCCACTGTGCCTGCTGCTGGAGGCATTGCAGCATGCCTCTGTTATGGATGAACATGCCGAGAATACTTTGGATAGCATTGCTGTCACATAAAAATCTTGTATCTCCATTTTTGACATTTTCACTTTTTGGCATAATGCGAATCGGGCAGTTGTTCTTTTTATTATATCAGAATAAAGGTTTTTTCCTTCTCCTATAAAGTTGCTGGCATTGCATTAGGACGATCGGGCTCTAAATACCTGCGGGGTGTGCGATGGGAGCCATACTTTGAGAAAAGGTGGTGCAGTGAAATTCATGTAAACTGAGATTTTTGCCACTGCTGGTAGACCTGTATGACCGTATGCTTCCATACACCTACAGATTCAGCTACTTCGTTCACACTAGGGCCTTTGGCACACCCTCCTTTTTGCCAATCATTAACTGTATCTGCTTTCTGACCCATTTTCCACACATCCAATGAGACCCCACAGGTATTTATAGCCCGATTATCCTCGTGCAGCTCCATCTTCAGGAGTCTGAAGTTACCACCTTAAACACACAGGGTGTCTAATTGTTTGTCTGGGGAGCTATTTAACATTAACATGCTGGGTTCCATTCTTGCAGACCATGCTGAGGATACTGCTTTGAGATTACAGCAGTGCGAACTAGATGTATAGAGCACCATAAGCATTGCGAATCCGACATGCATCCTTAGATCAGACTGCATACAGGGTACCGTATTCAGGGGCGCTATATGGAGGGTTGAGGGTGATTCTAAGGGCCGGTGACTGACTGAGTATTGTTTTGCACAGTTGTTAGAGTTGTGGGGCCCAGTGTAATCTTTTCATGGGGCTCAAAATCCCTGACTGTATTGCCAGAACTACTTAAGTGTGTAAATTTGGACTTTCTTGCTACTGCACTAATTGTGATGTAAAGAAAGTCACTCATTTCATTGGGTTTGGTTAGGAAAGCTATTGTTGTTGGCCTACAGTGTAGTTTTTTAATCCGTTCTTGGTGGAGGGATGCGTTCAGGGTGTTGTGCCATAAAATAGAGTCCCTAAAGAAATCATATTTTTTAGGATTGTCACTATTTTTACCATTACCATCATTCTAGATAAAACTCAGAGGACATGTGTAGGTTTCACTGATGGGTTTGGGCTGATATCTGGCTCCATTCACAGTGGGTAAGTTCCTCTACATTGAACTGCTTCACACCAAATCCCCACTCTGAATGACTGTTTACGCCTCAAACGCTGGGTTACAAGTAGAATTTGGTGGAGTTTCCACATTAGCCTCTGCTTTACAGCCTGCGTAGAGAATACTATACCTCACCCTTTAGATCTGACTGCACTCTTAATGCTGCACAGTTAGCTAGAGCTACACTGGGCATAAGCCTTTAGTCTTGCGATCTCTTAGACACCTCGAGTGTGTATTTAGAGGGACCGTGATGAATAGTCAGCCACTAGCAGGCCTCTGTGACTCGGCGTGTTTGGACTGAGGAGGTGGGAAGAATGCAGTTAAACAGCAGCTCCGAGAAGGTGAGAAAGAGGGAGAGACGGAGAGAGAGGGTTGTTTTTGAGCCGCTCTGGATGCTTTGCAGTGTTAAATCCAAAGCACTGTACAATGTAGTGTTAACGTAGGTCCTTTAGGATAATCGAGGCCTTTGGGGAGTAGAAGCAGGGGTGAAAAGTCAGGTCAGGATCTTAAGACATTACTGTTGAGCATTTTGTGAGATCACTAGTTCAATCCCCAGTGATGCCACAGCCATCCGTAAGTGGCCTCGTCCTCTCTTTGGCTTGGGGAAATTGGCCCTCCATCTCCCCTCGTCACTTGTCATGTTGCTAGCCACATTTTTGCTCTACACTCAGAGCAAGCTTTTAGGGACCCCCACCCTTACAACTGTCAGGGATCCCTAAGAGCTGGTTTGAGAACCACTACACTATGGCATTGCTCTTCAGAAAAGTAGTTCCCAACCACACCTCAAACCAGTCCTGAGGTCCATATTATTGCCCTATGTCTTATGTGTTTCAGAGAGCGGGTTTGAGAACCACTGCACTAGGGAACCTAGTTCAATTATGGCATTGCTTTTAGGGAAGTGGTTCTCAAACCAGTCCTCAAACTACTCCCAGACAGGCCAAATTTTTTGCTCTATCCTTAGAGACAAAGTCTGGAAAGTCACGGGCAGTGGAGGTCTCGAAGAGCTAGTTTGAGAACTACTGCACTAGGGAACTAACATGGTTCTACTATAGCATTGCGTTTTAGAAAAGTGGTTCTGAAACCAGTCCTTAAACTGTTCTTCAGATGGTTCATGATTTCAGGATGGGTTGAACCTAAAATTCTTACCAGTTAGGGAGATCCACAGGAGCCAGTTTGAGGACCCTAAACGGTTCTTCTAAGGCAATGAAGTCTTTTTGGTACCTTAATTTCTAAAAATCGGGAAAAAATCACAGTGCAGGACAGTGAGCTGCTTGACCATGTTAGAAAAGGGCTGCGAGTGAAGCTTGGCGTGTTGTTTATTATTGTTCTCTGAAGGACATCAGCTAAAGTGTTTCATACAAACGCAGAACAACACAGCCCGCGAGAAGACGGTGCATTGTGGCGGTTTCTCGATGTTCGGCCCTCGTGGGAACAAAAGTAGAGGGCCTTGCTGGTGCATGAATCCCAGCTACCCAGAGCAGTATTGATCACTCTATTGTACTCATGGGTTAAAATCTCAGCAATGGTAAAAATTCACGTATTCAAGTCCAACGGGAAACAATGCTGTAATAGATGTCTGCGAATTTAGTTTTTCGACTGAAAAAGCTTAACCTGGCCAACAAACTGTGCATCGTTTGTTCCTCCTGTGTTTTCTTTGTGGAAGGTCGACTGCGCTAACCTATTGAGCTAGCCTTGTGTAAAGAGTCGCTTTGTCTTTATTGTTATTTGTGCCGATTACTTTCACCTTGGATTAGGAAATTTTATCAAAATCAATCCGTTCTTGCTGAACATGAGAAACACTTCTGTCGCTACATTAATGTGACAATAACACAGCTGTTACTGAGTGTCTCTCTCCCTCTCGCTCCCTCTCTCTCTTTCTGCCTCTCCTTTCTCACACAGGCGTACAAAACAAGAATCGAGAAGGACGCTGCATTCAGTGTTTTGAAAATCCCCTCACCAAGATCAATGATCAGATCTAATGAATGGTTGTCCAGTGTCGCCGCTCTCTTTCGTAGCAGAAGGTTTTATGTTGTGGGCAAAGTGCTAAACTCGTGCCTCTCTTTCGGTCTCCAAAACATTCAAGGATGAATGCCGTACTATTCCTCACAACCTTCAGCCGGGCAACTAAGTACAGGGCTTTAAATGTCCAATTGGAGATCAGGGCAGAGTCCAACCCTTTAAATAATTTCAAAACTATCTGAGCGAGAACTTCTAATAACGTCAATCTCCAGTTTGAAGTTCTAATAACATTAATATCCAGTTTGAAGTTCTAATAACATTAATATCCAGTATGAAGTTCTAATAACATTAATATCCAGTATGAAGCTCTAATATCATTAATATCCAGTATGAAGCTCTAATAACATTAATATCCAGTATGTAGTTCTAATAACATTAATATCCAGTATGAAGTTCTAATTACATTAATATCCAGTATGAAGCTCTAATAACATTAATATCCAGTATGAAGCTCTAATAACATCAATATCCAGTATGTAGTTCTAATAACATTAATATCCAGTATGAAGTTCTAATTACATTAATATCCAGTATGAAGCTCTAATAACATTAATATCCAGTATGAAGCTCTAATATCATTAATATCCAGTATGAAGCTCTAATAACATTTATATCCAGTATGAAGCTCTAATATCATTAATATCCAGTATGAAGCTCTAATAACATTAATATCCAGTATGAAGCTCTAATAACATTAATATCCAGTATGTAGTTCTAATAACATTAATATCCAGTATGAAGTTCTAATAACATTAATATCCAGTAAGAAGCACTAATAGTATTAATATCTAGTATGAAGCTCTAATAACATTAATATCCAGTATGAAGTTCTAATAACATTAATATCCAGTATGAAGTTCTAATTACATTAATATCCAGTATGAAGTTATAATAACATTAATATCCAGTATGAAGCTCTAATGACATTAATATCCAGTATGAAGCTTTAATGACATTAATATTCAGTATGAAGCTTTAATGACATTAATATTCAGTATGAAGCTCTAATGACATTAATATCCAGTATGAAGCTTTAATGACATTAATATCCAGTATGAAGCTCTAATAGCATTAATATTCAGTATGAAGTTGTAATAGCATTAATATCCAGAATGAAGCTCTAATAACATTAATATCCAGTATGAAGTTGTAATAGCATTAATATCCAGTATGAAGTTGTAATAGCATTAATATCCAGTATGAAGCTCTAATGACATTAATATCAGGGTCATGCGGCGTCAGAAACCACATAATAAAGTCTATTCGAGATTGGAGAGACACGGTTCAGGACATCAGTGACCTGACTGAGCTAAGGTCATGCGTTCTGTGAATCACGCAAGGGTCAAAGGGACTCCCAGGGGCCAGTGGGAGATAACTCGTGATGGACAGGGACCGAGGCCAGAATGGATGGGGTGTTGGGAGGCAATTGTAGGCCGACCGACAGATTCACAAGCAGACACGAGAAATTCCTGACGGTTTTTCAGACTCTTAGATGCCTCCCTTTAAACGTGGAGCGAGAGCAGGGTGGCCTCCTGCTGAAGCATTTCTCAACGGCATGGATAACATGGAGGTGTGTGCATACATACAGGTGTGTACACACACGCATGCATTGCAGTGTGTTGTTGATATATTCCATAAAGTAAATGGCTCAAGGAATTGCTTAAATGTTCAAATGGTTCTTTGCCTGGTTGAAGGTTCTTCACGGACATGGGCAAACGTCTTGTAGATTCTTCTGTAGGTTCTCTAGGTTCCTACTATGATGTTCAGGTAAAACTTGCTATTGGTCATCTTGCCTTACTCCCATAGCAACATCATCTGCCATTCGTTTTTGCACCATAAGTAAAAAGTATATTTTTGACATGACAATTGACTACAAACTACATAAGCAAAGATCAAGCCCTATTCCAGTATGTATTACACTATATAGACAAAAGTATTGGGACACCTGCTATTTTAATGTTTCTTCTGAAACTTGGAGGACCATTGCTGTGAGTATTTTCAACTGATTTGCATTCAGCAACAAGAGCAGCATTATCACCACCACACCACCATCACCATCATCATCTCCAACTTGCCAACTCATCCCAAACGTACTGGATGGAGCTCCACCATCCATCATTCCAGAGAACACAGTTCCTCCACTGCTCCACAGTTTAATGCTGGGGTGCTTACACCCCTCTAGCCCACGCCTGGCATTAGGCAGCATGGTGCCAATAGGTCCATCTTGCTTTATCTGCTCCAGAGAGGCCTATTCTTTTGGCAACACTTCTCTACAGGGACTAGGCAAGCTGTGTGTGTGTTTGTGTGCATTTGTACATCCGGCTTGTGCTGGGACCTCAGTAAAGGGATACCATCAGACTCGCAACACAATAGAGTCACCATGCGCAAGGTCGGCCTAACCCTGGACCAGTAGACGTTCCCCTGATATTATGCATGTCAGTTTAATTAAATACAGTCAAACAATGACCAACAGTCACACGTGGTCTCTTCTCCAAGAATGCACACTTGTGAGCCGAAATTGCACCACAGCTCTAAACACACACAGGGAATTGGCTGTAAACCTTGTGTGTGTCTGAGATGGCTGCCCTGTACACAAACACAAAGACCTGCAGGTAAAAACCTGTTCAGTTGTAGTGCGTTCAGGCACAGCCAGGTGGTGGAGATGTTGAAGCAGGAAAAATGGGCAAGTGGGTCAGAACATCTTCAAAACATCAGGCAGTTCTCATGGTCAGTACCTACCAAAAGTGCCCCGGTGAACTGGTAAGAGGGTCATGGGCACCCAAGGCTCATCGATGCTCATGTAGGCCCCACCTTACAGCTTACTTAAAGGACTTAAAGGATCTGCTGCTAACATTAGTCTTGCTGTCAAGTACCACAGAACACCTCCAAAGGTCTTGTGGACTCCATGCTCCCACCTACACAATATAGGGGAAGTGGTTCTAATGTTGTGGCTGTCTAGAAATCTAGCATACTTTAAAAATTGACAGGTTAAAAGTAACCCAAGTTGGGTTACAGTCACTCCATTAACTTAACCAGGCTGACTTGTGGCTCTATTGGGTCATTCTATTGGGTCATTGGGTCAAAGCTAAGTAGTTTAGTCACTGGGGTAAACCATTCTAGTTTTTTGGAAAGGTTAGCCAGTGGGCTAATGTGTTTTTAGAGTTATGCCCACCACACTAGGTAGTTTTTGAGAAGTTTAGCCAGTCGGCTAAGGTGTTTTTGGAGCTCTGTCTAACTCTATTTGGTAGGTTTTTGAAAGTTTAGCCAGTGGGATCATTTGTTTTAGGGCTATGTCCACCAAACTAGGTAGTTTTTGGGACGTTTTACCAGTGGGCTAATGTGTTTTTGGGGTTATGCCCACCAAACTAGGTAGTTTTTGGGACGTTTTACCAGTGGGCTAATGTGTTTTTGGGGTTATGCCCACCAAACTAGGTAGTTTTTGGGACGTTTTACCAGTGGGCTAATGTATTTTAGAGCTGTGTCCACCAAACTAGGTAGTTTTTGGGACGTTTTACCAGTGGGCTAATGTGTTTTTGGGGCTCTGTCCACCACAGTAGGTAGTTTTTGGGAAGTTTAGCCCATGGACTGATGTATTTTAGGGCTATGTCCACCAAACTAGGTAGTTTTTGGGACGTTTTACCAGTGGGCTAATGTGTTTTTGGGGTTATGCCCACCAAACTAGGTAGTTTTTGGGACGTTTTACCAGTGGGCTAATGTGTTTTTGGGGCTCTGTCCACCACAGTAGGTAGTTTTTGGGAAGTTTAGCCCATGGGCTAATGTGTTTTTAGGGTTATGCCCACCAAACTAGGTAGTTTTTGGGACGTTTTACCAGTGGGCTAATGTATTTTAGAGCTGTGTCCACCAAACTAGGTAGTTTTTGGGACGTTTTACCAGTGGGCTAATGTGTTTTAGAGCTGTGTCCACCACACTAGGTAGTTTTTGGAAAGGTTAGCCAGTGGGCTAATGTATTTTAGAGCTGTGTCCACCAAACTAGGTAGTTTTTGGGACGTTTTACCAGTGGGCTAATGTGTTTTTGGGGCTCTGTCCACCACAGTAGGTAGTTTTTGGGAAGTTTAGCCCATGGGCTAATGTGTTTTTAGGGTTATGCCCACCAAACTAGGTAGTTTTTGGGACGTTTTACCAGTGGGCTAATGTATTTTAGAGCTGTGTCCACCAAACTAGGTAGTTTTTGGGACGTTTTACCAGTGGGCTAATGTGTTTTAGAGCTGTGTCCACCACACTAGGTAGTTTTTGGAAAGGTTAGCCAGTGGGCTAATGTATTTTAGAGCTGTGTCCACCAAACTAGGTAGTTTTTGGGACGTTTTAACAGTGGGCTAATGTGTTTTTGGGGCTCTGTCCACCACAGTAGGTAGTTTTTGGGAAGTTTAGCCCATGGGCTAATGTATTTTAGGGCTCTGTCCACCAAACTAGGTAGTTTTTGGGATGTTTTACCAGTGGGCTAATGTGTTTTTAGGGTTATGCCCACCAAACTAGGTAGTTTTTGGGACGTTTTACCAGTGGGCTAATGTATTTTAGAGCTGTGTCCACCAAACTAGGTAGTTTTTGGGACGTTTTACCAGTGGGCTAATGTGTTTTAGAGCTGTGTCCACCACACTAGGTAGTTTTTGGAAAGGTTAGCCAGTGGGCTAATGTATTTTAGAGCTGTGTCCACCAAACTAGGTAGTTTTTGGGACGTTTTAACAGTGGGCTAATGTGTTTTTGGGGCTCTGTCCACCACAGTAGGTAGTTTTTGGGAAGTTTAGCCCATGGGCTAATGTATTTTAGGGCTCTGTCCACCAAACTAGGTAGTTTTTGGGATGTTTTACCAGTGGGCTAATGTGTTTTTAGGGTTATGCCCACCAAACTAGGTAGTTTTTGGGACGTTTTACCAGTGGGCTAATGTGTTTTTGGGGTTATGCCCACCAAACTAGGTAGTTTTTGGGACGTTTTACCAGTGGGCTAATGTATTTTAGAGCTGTGTCCACCAAACTAGGTAGTTTTTGGGACGTTTTACCAGTGGGCTAATGTATTTTAGAGCTGTGTCCACCAAACTAGGTAGTTTTTGGGACGTTTTACCAGTGGGCTAATGTGTTTTTGGGGCTCTGTCCACCACAGTAGGTAGTTTTTGGGAAGTTTAGCCCATGGACTAATGTATTTTAGGGCTATGTCCACCAAACTAGGTAGTTTTTGGGACGTTTTACCAGTGGGCTAATGTATTTTAGAGCTGTGTCCACCAAACTAGGTAGTTTTTGGGACGTTTTACCAGTGGGCTAATGTGTTTTTGGGGCTCTGTCCACCACAGTAGGTAGTTTTTGAGAAGTTTAGCCCATGGACTAATGTATTTTAGGGCTATGTCCACCAAACTAGGTAGTTTTTGGGACGTTTTACCAGTGGGCTAATGTGTTTTTGGGGCTCTGTCCACCACAGTAGGTAGTTTTTGGGAAGTTTAGCCCATGGGCTAATGTGTTTTTAGGGTTATGCCCACCAAACTAGGTAGTTTTTGGGACGTTTTACCAGTGGGCTAATGTATTTTAGAGCTGTGTCCACCAAACTAGGTAGTTTTTGGGACGTTTTAACAGTGGGCTAATGTGTTTTAGAGCTGTGTCCACCACACTAGGTAGTTTTTGGAAAGGTTAGCCAGTGGGCTAATGTATTTTAGAGCTGTGTCCACCAAACTAGGTAGTTTTTGGGACGTTTTAACAGTGGGCTAATGTGTTTTAGAGCTGTGTCCACCAAACTAGGTAGTTTTTGGAAAGGTTAGCCAGTGGGCTAATGTGTTTTTGGGGCTCTGTCCACCACAGTAGGTAGTTTTTGGGAAGTTTAGCCCATGGACTAATGTATTTTAGGGCTATGTCCACCAAACTAGGTAGTTTTTGGGACGTTTTACCAGTGGGCTAATTATGTTTTTGGGGTTATGCCCACCAAACTAGGTAGTTTTTAGGACGTTTTACCAGTGGGCTAATGTGTTTTTGGGGTTATGCCCACCAAACTAGGTAGTTTTTGGGACGTTTTACCAGTGGGCTAATTATGTTTTTGGGGTTATGCCCACCAAACTAGGTAGTTTTTAGGACGTTTTACCAGTGGGCTAATGTGTTTTTGGGGTTATGCCCACCAAACTAGGTAGTTTTTAGGACGTTTAACCCACAGCCCAACCACTGGGTTAGTTTTCTCTCTCACAGCACGTGAGGAAGCTAATTTACCTCAGACAGGAACACTCCTGTACTTGAAGCTCTGAGGAAGGACAGAAATCTGCAAGTAAAATTCATTAAAATATACATTTTACCATTAACTTGTGGTAAAACAGGTAACATAAGGTAAATATTTTGTGTACAGTTTGTAATATTGACTGCACTGACAGTGTTTTTCTGCTTACCATGTGTAGCATTTGGGACTGGGTTAGTATTAGCTTGCTAACTTTAGCTAGCTAACTTAGAGATGTTTGATATAGTAGCTGTTGTCTGGAGGGCTACTGGTGGGTGTAGCTTCTTATCTCGTATTTGTTGGAATTCATAGCTACATTTTAGGTGATTTTTAAGTCGATATTGATGTTAATGTTGATATCAGACAATAAGGCAAGTTAGCTAGCGCATTAGCTTCATATCATAACTTCATACCAATGCTAATCTACTTTTTAAGGTTAATATATAGTATATATATATATATATATATATATATATATATATATATATATATATATTTATTGATAACTGGTCAACCTGATATTTATTGCTATATATTTATATTTATACGCTTCGTTCATCGATTGATCCTTTCGTTATTTCAGGACTTAATCTCTGGTAACGAATTAAAAGAGAACAGAACGAAGAGTTAGGAGAAAGAAGCTATAGCTGGTATTTGGGCAGATTTGATGATCAGAACCACAATTTTATAAAAGAAAAGGACATGCCCCCACCATTACCCCTCCATCGTTTACGCTGAACTGGACTTTGCCAGGCCGGTTAGCGAGAGGCTTTCAATTGGGAGAAACGCTCACCAAGGGCCTCGCAAAGGTCCATGCAAACAAATGCTTTTATTGCAGCGCTAAAAAATCAATGGAGGCTTATCAATAACGAGGACGTAAATCACAGGGAGAAGGAAAGAAGGACGAAATGGAAAAAAATGAGAAGGAGAAAAGGGGAGAGAAGGGAGGAGGCGTGCAGGTCTGTACAGATCAATTTTCACACATTAGAACTATTAGCTTATTGAGAGGAGGCTACCGGACTGAACGCCAGCGGATAGGACATCTTCAAAAGTGTCCGGCAAAAGTTCGGAGACACTGTACGTTCATTAGCAATGCTCTGAATGTTTGGTTTTAGCTTCATCCCACAGATGAATGCAGTTAAAGACTGATACATGGTTTTTGACTGCAGAACTGGCTCGACCCACCCAGCAGTTATACTGATGTGCCTGATACACTCGAACCAGCACCGCACACCAGCACCGCACCCCAGCACCGCACCCCAGCACTACCATGAACACTACCATGCACGTGGCCAGTGAGTGGAGGCACAAGGTAGGTTTCTAATAAAGTGGCCAGTGAGTGGAAGAAGCACAAGGTAGGGGTTTCTAATAAAGTGGCCAGTGAGTGGAAGCAGAAGGTAGGTGTTTCTAATAAAGTGGCCAGTGAGTGGAAGAAGCACAAGGTAGGGGTTTCTAATAAAGTGGCCAGTGAGTGGAAAAAGCACAATGTAGGGGTTTCTAATAAAGTGGCCAGTGAGTGGGAGAAGCACAAGGTAGGGGTTTCTAATAAAGTGGCCAGTGAGTGGAAGAAGCACAAGGTAGGGGTTTCTAATAAAGTGGCCAGTGAGTGGAAGAAGCACAAGGTAGGGGTTTCTAATAAAGTGGCCAGTGAGTGGAAGAAGCAGAAGGTAGGGGTTTCTAATAAAGTGGCCAGTGAGTGGAAGAAGCACAAGGTAGGGTGTTTCTAATAAAGTGGCCAGTGAGTGGAAGAAGCACAAGGTAGGGGTTTCTAATAAAGTGGCCAGTGAGTGGAAGAAGCACAAAGTAGGGGTTTCTAATAAAGTGGCCAGTGAGTGGAAGAAGCACAAGATAGGGGTTTCTAATAAAATGGCCAGCTAGTAGTAGTGCAAGGGGGGTGTTTCTACTAAAATGGCCAGTTAGTAGTAGTGCAAGGGGGGTGTTTCTACTAAAATGGCCAGCTAGTAGTAGTACAAGGGGGGTGTTTCTACTAAAATGGCCAGCTAGTAGTAGTACAAGGGGGGTGTTTCTACTAAAATGGCCAGCTAGTAGTAGTACAAGGGGGTGTTTCTACTAAAATGGCCAGTTAGTAGTAGTATAAGGGCGGTGTTTCTACTAAAATGGCCAGCTAGTAGTAGTGCAAGGGGGGTGTTTCTACTAAAATGGCCAGCTAGTAGTAGTACAAGGGGGGTGTTTCTACTAAAATGGCCAGCTAGTAGTAGTACAAGGTGGGTGTTTCTACTAATTCGGCCAGGGAGTGGAATGACAAGGTAGGTGTTTCTAATAAAGTGGAAGTACAGACTGAGCAGGTCATAAATCTCTCGTTTGTGGCAGGACGAGACGACTCCGGGCGAAGTGAACACTTGCACTTCCAAAAGATTTCACTCTCAGAATGAACAGCTAATAAACTTAATGAAGTCATTTAGGAGATGGGGTAATTTAGGGGGTGAAGGCTGTGCCTTTGGAGAACAGGCTCGCTCAGTTAAAGCAGCGGCTTGCTAAGAAAGACACCCCGAATGCAGTCAGTCACCCGGGACACACTGGAGCTATAAGACTAATGTAGCTAATAGCACTGATGCTAACTGCGTGCCCAAGAGTAATCTCTAATACTTGCTTGCTTATGGGGTTTCTGCCTCTCTGTGTCTAAGACACAGATGCAGATGGTTTGAACTTGAACTCATTGGACTCTGTGTGTGTGTATATGTGTGTGTGTATATAGTATATGGGTATATATGGACTTATTGGGTACCTAGCCTCATGTTACGCAGTGTGAGCAGAAGTGCTGGCATTTTTAATCATAGCTTTACTGAGGCTGGCAGGCCTCTGCTAATCTCCCAGAGTAGGTTTTCACTGCGCCGAAACGTCAATAGGCTCTTTTTCGGCTCCGAGAGTTCACGGTGTCGTTTAGACGTGTTCCAAACGTGCTCCGTCCCCAGGGTCCAGTACAACTTCCCCCGGCTCCGAGTGGACAGTGGGGGAAAAGAGCCCACATCTGTGAGCTCGGCCTGTAAACGACACTGAGTCACTCCAACCTCCACGGCTCGGCGAATGCCGCAGAGATGGAAAAATGCCCAGTGTATTGATCGCAGAACCAGTAGGTGTATCGCAACCTTCGATAATTTCGGACGTCTGAAAGCTGACGTCATACCCAGAGTGACCTGAGAAGCCTTGGTCATCTTCATCTACAGTGGCTTCATCTGTCAACGGGTGGAAAGTGAGCAGTCAGTTCTTGAAGGTGATGAAGCAGGGAGACTGTGATGCTCTGGGTAGGCGACTGGGTCAGAACATCTCCAGAACATCAGGCAGGTCTTGTTGGGGTACTTGTTCCCAGTATGCAGTGCTCAGTACTGACCTACCAAAAGATGCTCCAAGAAAGGACGACTGGGGAACCAGCAACGGGTCGTGGAGGCCCCACCTCACAGCGTAGAGGCCTGAAAGGATCTGCTGCTGACGGTAGTCTTGGAGATCAAGCTGAGGTCTGGAAGACCAAGAAAACCAAGAGACCAGCTCACCACAAACCCCAGCATCAGACGTTCCCAAAGAAACATCTAAAGAAGTCCGGTGCATTTTTGATGTGATTGAGGCTGTTGGGGACTGATCCAGGATCAGGTCTAAACCTCTGTATTTAATCCCATTGCTTGCAATCTCACAGTCGATAACTGGTCGTGGATCAGCAGTCATCAGCACTGAAGCTCCAGCCAGCAATTAGCTGTGAGACACTCAGCACTCGATATGATTGAATAAACAAATAAGCTGCTCTAATGTTAACGAGGCCTATCGATCACAGCGGACAGTAAATATCGACGGGCAGATAATGGGTGGCTGGAGGCTCGGGCGGGATAAATCACGGCTCACCTGAAGAAGAGCTTTCCCTAGACAGGACTGGATGAATGAATGGCGGCCGCAATGGTTCTGGGTGAAGCCTCCTAGATAATAATACTGTTAGAGGGAAGAGAAGCTATAGAATAATAATTATTATTATAGTTTTATTAATATATATATATATATTAATAAATTCCAAAAAACAATACAAATATCACTATGTAGGGCCTTTTTCTTGTAGAAATGACAACTGCTCAACAACAACTGCTTAAATAATGCAAAGAAATGATTATAATAATTATAATGCAAAGATGTTATTAATGAAACTTAAACAACACTAATATTTGAACTTTGAGAGCGTTCAGAAATCATTATGGTGAAATAACCTTGTCTCGGCCGGCTCTCCTCTAGTCTTTCACATTGCTGTTGGGACTTTATGCCATTCGTAGTCTGCAAATTCAGGTAACTCAGCTTTGTTTGATGAAATTCCTGGAATAAAACGTCTGCCAGACATGTAGAAATGCAAATTTAGCAACCAAAATGAAGTGGTCTCTCAAGTGTCTATAATAATAGATAAAAGATCAAAGAAAAGGCACATTTTTAAGACGACAATGAAGGTGAATAATAATAAAATATACAAAATAACAATAAAAACAAACACAGCACAACATTACAAAAATATTACAAAATGTACATACATATTGCAGAAATAAATATGTCATAAATATACTAAATAAATTGTAATAGTCATATGAATCATGTAGATTATGAAAATTGGCATTAGTAGTAGGAAGAGTGGGAACTGTTTCGATTACAGAAATATTCAAGAATAACATTTATAAGAGATACATATTTAACTATTATATATTATAAATGACCAATATATGTATTATATGACTATTATGTATTAGATATATTGATGCTTCTTAAATTTTGGTTCCCAGAAGAGCATAGTATACTATGCTAACATAGTATAAAAAAACGCCTGGCAACCACCTAGCAACACCCTAGCAACACATGGGATACCACTGCACCCATCAGCAACATTATATCAATAGTATTGATACAGTACCCAAATACTATCTAACTGGTGATCTCATAGCAACCACCTGATATACCATAGCAACCACCTAGCAAAAACACTTAACTGTGCATTAATGTAATTTTGGTGCTTTTCTCCTTAAAAAAAACACAGATCTAATAATACAGACAATAATGGAAAGGCTAACTCTGACATTTCGGATCTCAATTATTTTATTTTTTTTTTTTTTAATGAAGTGCTTCCTTCTTCCTGTATGTTTTTATGTAAAGCCATTCCCAATGTAAATATGATTGAGCAGTGTATAGGATTGGCTACAGCAACAAAGCAGACCACCACAGAGCATAAATACAGGCTGCTAACAGGTGAAAGCTACTCATCACCCGCCAGGACACAATGAATAGCGCGGAAAAGGAAAGCAAACACGCGTTCTGACAGTTAACAATTACACTTAAGTGTTGGTCGTCGGTCTGAATTATTGATCTGAGAGGCCGGAAAGAAACGTCTCGCTCCAGAGGATTCGCTTTTCCAATTAAGTAGATGGGCCCTGCCTTTTCCAGCCTTTCCCTCCAGTCAGCACAAACTCCGTAACGGAAGCCGAGGCAAACCTGAGGTCACTCACTCGAGGCCCTGTGATCCCGACACCGGCCGCTATTTACGCCCCACAGGGTTTGTTTTTTTTGTTAATGTTGCCTGAGATATATGGGCCGTTTATTGCAGCCGTAAGATCCTGCAGCTCATGGGCAGCTGGAGCCGCCAGGAAAAGCATTAAGGTCTCTTCATTATCAAATTATTTACAGGTGTGCGACTGATTGATGGGAGCGGATTAAGATTTAGCGCTCCTCGAGCAGCGGCTGTGGCTTTTATAATGATGGAGCTTTTCTTCACTGCAGGCCTGGTAGAAACGCAATAGGCCTTATTCATTACTGTGGGCCGAGCATAGTCTGTACTAATGAGCTCTCAAAGTGCACCGGCGGACGGAAGCGGAACCACTGGTGTTGAGTGTTTTCAGTAATAGAAATTTTGTTTGTTGCAGATGTTTACAATTATATATATATATTTATTTATTTTTATTTAAAAAAAAATATTACTGTTTACTTTTCAAAAGTTTGGTAATGTCTGTAAAAATGTATTAAAATTCATGTTCTCGTATAATGAAACTTCACAAGTTTCAGGTAATCAGGAAGCTTTCAATAAATATCTTTCGAAAAAAAATGGAACATTGAACATAAATGTAAAAATAAATTTTCTTGAATTGAGCATTTAAAAAAAAATGGAGATCCAATCTTGAAGAAAGTAATAAGGAATAAATGTACAAAAAAGCTAATACAATTTTTGTAAAGTTTTCTACTGTGTGATTTGACCACTAAGTTTAAGATATGAGGCATTCTGAATATTAATTTAGCTTTTTCTGGTAATTTTAGAGGCTTTAACAGCTAAAAAATTCATCCTGGACACAAAATTTCTGTGAAATTTTCATTTTAGGTACATTTTCTACTAATTATTTGAAAGCTGTAAAAAAAAAACTGATTATATATAAATCATATAATGGAATTTTATATTGTTATGAATTGATAAATTATAAATGTGCAAATTCCATTTTTTTCAAGTAAAGTTGTGCAATAATATAACATAATAATAAAACCAAAACGTGTTTAAAATATCTGCAACCATGTTGATTTCAATTTTTTGAAAATGTTTGAATAGTTTATTAATACTTTATAATACTTATTATTTGGATATTATTGTTATTATTATTTTATTATTATTATATATTATATTAAGTTAAGAACAATACTAAATAAGATTTGTAATAATATATTTTAGCATTTTGTTCATAATATAATTTTTTTTATTAAAAATAATTATTGTAAGTTATTACTGCAAAAAAAAACTATACATTTTTTCAGAATTTTTGAACTGTAGTGGATAATGGACCTCTAATTCCACACTTGTACCCCACACATTGCACCCACATGCTGTAGATCTGACAGGTGCAGGGCAGCGTGGTAAAAGGTCCGTGTGGATAAAGGATTAAATGTTTTGAGTGATTGGGGACGGTGCGTAAAAACAGCAGGCGGCCAACAGACCTCACAAATATAGATTACACCCCAGCCAGGCATACGCAAGCAGCTGTGTGTGATGCTCTAGTTGCCCTAGTTGCTCTAGAGCATGCGGGGAGGGGGGTTTATAGGGTAAATGTTGTGTTATCAGATATCTACGTCCAGACTAAACCTAAATCAAACCCCAACTTCACAAGGCTGGATCCTTCCCAGTGGAAGATTCCGTTCAAAGGTTACGGTCCTACCCTGACGTCCGTGAAAATCATCAAGAGCATCGTAAAGTATTCTTCACTTCCCAGTCAGGATGTTTAGCTGCAGTTCACGACACTTAGCATTAATTCTTAGGTCTAAGCAATCGCTACAAATTGCTACACAACCCAACATGATTATTGGAAACCAATATTTGAGCATCACCGTTGAAGGCCCTGAGTTTTTGGTGTGCTAGTCTGAGTCATCTCAAGTCTCTGAGGATTTTTTTTTTGCGGCGCGAGTGGAAATCATCGTCTAGAGTCTCTGTGTTAAAGTCTGAGTCGAGTCTCAAGTCTCTGAGGTCTCAAGTCTTTTAGGTGTCTTAAGTCCAAGTTGAGTTTCAAATCTCATTCAATATTTCAAAGGTAAAACGAGTCTTGAGACTCTGAGGAGTCTGAATCAACTGAAGTCTAAGTCAAGTCTCAAATGTCTGGAGTGGGAGTCCAAGTCTCAAGTCTCTAAGGCTCAAGTCCGAGTTGTGTCTTGAATTTCTGGTGTGTGAGTGTCCAGGGGTGAGTCTCTGGGTTTGAGTTTCAAATCTCTATGGTGTGAGAGTTAAGTCTTGAGTCTCTGGGGTGCGAATCCGAGTCAAGGCCTAAGTCCTAGGGTGTAAGTCTGAGTCGAGTCTTGATTCTTTGGGATGGGACTCAATATTTATTACACACTGCATAATTTGCACACTACCGCCGATTATTTATTATCCTCTGTCTGTACTGTGTTGTGTTGTCTGTCCGCACTTGTTTGTTTGTGTTGCACTTGTGTTCTGTATGCACTGTGTCTATGTTGCACCATGGTCCTGGAGGAACGTTGTTTCGTTTCACTGTGTACTCTGTATGTAGTTGAAATGACAATAAAACCCACTTGACTTGACTTGAATCCGAGTCAAAAGAGTTTTTGGGGTGCGAGTTCGAGTCAAGTTATACATCTTTGGGGTGTGAGTCTGAATTAAGTTTTAAGTCTCTGGGCATGAGTCTGAGTCAAGTCTTAAGTCTTTGTTGTCTGAGTCTGAGTCAAGTCTTGAGTATTTGTTGTCTGAGTCAAGTCTTGAGTATTTGTTGCCTGAGTCATGTCTTAAGTCTTTGTTGTCTGAGTCTGAGTCAAGTCTTAAGTCTTTGTTGCCTGAGTCTGAGTCATGTCTTAAGTCTTTGTTGTCTGAGTCTGAGTCAAGTCTTAAGTCTTTGTTGTCTGAGTCATGTCTTAAGTCTTTGTTGTCTGAGTCTGAGTCAAGTCTTAAGTATTTGTTGCCTGAGTCAAGTCTTAAGTCTTTGTTGTCTGAGTCATGTCTTAAGTCTTTATTGTCTGAGTCTGAGTCAAGTCTTAAGTCTTTGTTGTCTGAGTCATGTCTTAAGTCTTTGTTGTCTGAGTCTGAGTCAAGTCTTAAGTCTTTGTTGTCTGAGTCATGTCTTAAGTCTTTATTGTCTGAGTCAAGTCTTAAGTCTTTGTTGTCTGAGTCATGTCTTAAGTCTTTATTGTCTGAGTCTGAGTCAAGTCTTAAGTCTTTGTTGTCTGAGTCATGTCTTAAGTCTTTGTTGTCTGAGTCAAGTCTTAAGTATTTGTTGCCTGAGTCAAGTCTTAAGTCTTTGTTGTCTGAGTCATGTCTTAAGTCTTTGTTGTCTGAGTCTGAGTCAAGTCTTAAGTATTTGTTGCCTGAGTCTTTGTCAAGTCTTAAGTCTTTGTTGTCTGAGTCAAGTCTTAAGTATTTGTTGCCTGAGTCTTAGTCAAGTCTTAAGTCTTTGTTGTCTGAGTCAAGTCTTAAGTACTTGTTGTCTGAGTCTAAATCAAGTCTTGAGTCTGTGTTGTCTGAGTCAAGTCTTAAGTCTTTGTTGTCTGAGTCTGAGTCAAGTCTTGAGTCTTAAGGGTGTGTATCTGAGTCAAGTCTCTGGCATGCAAGGTTCAGTCAAAACCTTCAGTCTCAAGTCTTTGGGTTATGTATCAGAGTCCAGTCTCGAGTCTCTGAGGTGTGAATGAGAATCAAGCCTCGAGTTAAGTCTTAAGTCAAGTCTCAAGCCTTTGGGATCTGAGTCAAGTGTTCAGTTAAGATCTGCTGTAAGTTTACACCAGCTCTTTACAGTGTAATCGCTAATCCAGCCCAACTGGGAACCAGAATGTTTTGCCCCACCTATAGATGCCCCACAGGGTCTCACCATGGTCAGTGATGGGACCAGGTGAGGTTAAGCATGGGCTCCATCTTTGGGAAGCCCAAAGGGTGGAACCCACTTGGAACCCACCTGTCCCACGTTCTAACCTCACATGAGCATGTTAGCTGAACTGACAAGTGAAGTGAATAATATTATTTATTTCAATTCACTTTTAATTGATTAAAAATGTGACACACACACCCTGTGTATTATAATACACATACACCCTTATAAGACTTGAGTGGGCGACTGCTTAGCAGACGCCGTCTCGGTCACAGCTGCCCACTCGAGTTCCTCAGGGCCCACTGCCGTAAGCTATATCCCCCCAAGGGATGCCCGTATAACCCAAGAACCGCTGATCACAACCTGAGGGAATTTCCTTGCCCCAAAACACATAATCCACAGGGGGCTTAGCACCTCCTTATCTAGTCCCTCTTTCTGGACGGACGGTGTCCGTCAGGACCTCGGAGACGCCGCCGGTTGAAGTCCTTAGGCCAAGTCAGCAAGACGTTAATATGCCAGGCCTGTACAGCATACGTATATAGTAATACGGTGTTTACTAGCCTAGCGCTAGAGCTAATCAATAGCAGGCACCGGACTGTACATTAAAGGTAGCAGCGTGGGCCTAGCTGACCAAGCTGCCATACACCTCAAGACTAATAGTCCTGCCTAATAAGCATGCTAAGACAAATAGTCCAGGCTAATAGGCAAAGTCCTTGTTGTACTAACCGAAAGTCAATACCTGGGCCGATTAATCACACGGGCTGTTGCTCGCTACAGGAAGAAGTGTCAGCCTGACAGGAAGCACTTATTCGTTTGAAAAGTGGGAGGCTAACGGAACAAAAGGAAGAGAGAGGCGAGGAGATACTGGGAAATAGGACTGTGTGGGTGGAAGGCATCGCTGGGACCCGATGGCCAAGTGCTGGCGAGGCTAATACGGGCTAATACATGCTAGCAACTTCAGGGAAACTGGACGCTCATTTATGGAAACTGTGTGCTGATATCTCGGTTATCTCACACACTCATATGCAGTGAATGGGCGTTGCTACTTTTTTAGAGGTCAAAAGTTTGGGATCATTTTTTTTTACAATTGGGTATTTGACTCAGTAGTGACTTGCAGAGCAGGTTTAACCATAAGATCTCAGTATTTCCTGCACATTGTCGACCCTGCCAGTCTATTCAAAGATATATAAAATACCTTAATATAAATATCTGCTTCAGGGACTCCAGGTTTAGCAGCCCAATGCACTTCCACTATGGCCTGGGGGGGGGTCACGAGGTCAAATCCCGAGGCCTGACGCTTTGAAATCCGCAGCCGGAGTCTTAGAGAGCACAACCGGCCATGCTCTCTCCGGGTGGGTATCACTCATAAAGTGGTGGAAAAGAGGTGGTAGCTGGCTTTGCATGTTTAGTTTAGCTTAGTTTAGTTTATTTGCACAATTTCAAATATTTCAAAAAAATGATAACAACATACAGTGAGTGTAGAGGCAAATAAAACCCCCATATATGCATAAATAAAGCCTCCATCTAAATAATATTAGCATTTCACAATATTCTACAATTCTGAATATAACAATAAAAGCAATATTACAGGTAAAATATCAAATGAACCCTTAATAATATCAATATAACATAAAAATAAGTGTATACATATATGTATTGTGTATGTATGTGGTTTATTTGCCTATATTAACTCATAATAAAACAAATTACAATTAAAAACAATACATAGGGGAAAGAAGTTATATATATATATTTGTCAAATGGTCTTTTAAGCATCTTTTATCATATTTTATAGATGAACAATTATTTGCAAAATGTAAAAGCCTTACTGAAAAAAATCATAGTTCTCCTTAAAGTGAGAAATTTAGGATGTTGTTGAATATGAATGATTAAATAATGAATAAATTTGCAGTAAAGTAAACTGCCCTGGAATATTTCCCTGATTGCAGTATATCCAATAAATAAAAACTCAAATTTGAAAAAACATTAATATCATAAATAGTAAGAATCTGATATGTTCTGAAGGCCTTAGTGTCCGGAGTATTGCTAGTGCTAGGGGGGAGCTACAAAGAGGTGGGTTAATTGGCAGTACATTGGCTTTGTCCTTGTAATGAATGCTGAGGTACGAAAGGCCGAGCCTCGGTCATCACCTTAGCTTGTATGATATGATGTCTTTTTTTTCCAGTCGGACCGTCTGGCCAGCGCTGTGGTGGGTCCCTCAGAAACAGTGTGAAGTGTGGGACGCTGAGGATGGATCACAACACCGCAATGCCCCCTAGAGTCTGCTTTAGGCAGCCTGAGAAAACACCAAGTGATCAGTGCGATTCTGCATACGCTGCATACACGGCCAAATGTTTGTGGACACCCCATTCTAATGAATGAATTCAGCTACTTTAAGTTCAAGTGCACACACACACAAGGCTTGTCTAGTCCCTGTAGAGAAGTACTGCCAATAGAATAGGACTATCTGGAGCAGATACACATCATGAACCTATTGGCACCATGCTGCCTAATGCCAGGCGTGGGCTAGAAGGGGGTATGAAGCCCCCCAGCATTGAGGAGATGTGAAGCAGTGGAAGAACTGTGTTCTCTGGAATGATGATGGTGGGGGTGGAGCTCCATCCAGTACTTCTGGGATGAGTTGGGGAGCTGAGGTTGGGATGAATGAGGTGGGGTGGTGATCATTATCATCCGACATCCTGAACTTACTAGCTTTCATTCCTGGACAGTAAAGACACTTGGTGTCCCAATACTTTTGACAATATGGTGTGTATACAAATGCTCCGAAACCAGGAGTATTAAAAGCAAGTTTGTCCCACCTGTGCCTCTGATCTTCTAGAAAGCTTCTAAAAAGCTTTACAGTATATGTTGGAACATTGCTGTGGTGATTTGATTGCATTTAGCCACGTCAGAGCATCAGTGAATTCAGGTGTTGATAATGGGAGGCTTAATAAACTGGGGTCTAGCTGATGTCTTATGTGTGTCTTACTGCTGCCTGTGCCAGGATCAGCCATATCATTAAAACCACCTGCCTAATATTCTGAAGGTCCCCCTTGTGCCACCATAACTGCCTGGCCTCTACAAGACCCTCTGAAGGTGTCCTGTGATATGTGGCGTCAAGATGTTCGCAGCAGATCCTTTAGGACCTGTACGTTCTGAGGTGGGGCCTCTCCGGTTCTCCAGTTGTTCTTATTTAGACACTTGACCTCTACATATCGGGACCACCCTACAAGATCTAGAACATCACAGTTTGGTTCTTGTCAAAGACCTTCAGGAACTGGCCGTTCACCTGCTAGCTGTTATCTGAAACTGCTGCTAGTCAGTGTTTGCTAGATGCTAGTCTGAGAAGACCACAAGACCCAGGGACGGAGTGTGTGGGAATGAGGCGGTAACTTGACCTGAAGTCGATGGGAATCTCTGTCTACAACTTAATCAGCCGTGACAGCCTGGGCGCGAACAGATTCCCCATTATTGCAACCCTAAAGAGCCCATCAAACTCAGTGTCACCCTGCTGTCTGCTAGCGCAGCGTGAGCCGCCACTGTATACAGTTACAGAGGTTAGACCCGGCGAGGAAACCCAATAGCTCCACTAACACCGAGGGTGACAGGGGTCCGGCGCTGCTCTGGGACAGACGAAGGCCATTTGAGCATGGAAATTTCAATAAAAGTTTATTAGCGACGTGGGATCAGACGAGGAGCCGTAACTCATAATACCTTATTTCCTCAGAGATTTACTGTGAACAGTCGTACACTGGAGGACTGGAGGATGGCAGTGGGGTAGATGATGACTGCACTATATACAAATCTAGACCTCTAGTGGAAGAAGCACAAGGTAGGGGTTTCTAATAAAGTGGCCAGTGAGTGGAAGAAGCACAAGGTAGGGGTTTCTAATAAAGTGGCCAGTGAGTGGAAGAAGAGCAAGGTAGGGGTTTCTAATAAAGTGGCCAGTGAGTGGGAGAAGCACAAGGTAGGGGTTTCTAATAAAGTGGCCAGTGAGTGGAAGAAGTGCAAGGTAGGGGTTTCTAATAAAGTGGCCAGTGAGGGGAAGAAGCACAAGGTAGGGGTTTCTAATAAAGTGGCCAGTGAGAGGAAGAAGCACAAGGTAGGGGTTTCTAATAAAGTGGCCAGTGAGTGGAAGAAGCACAAGGTAGGGGTTTCTAATAAAGTGGCCAGTGAGAGGAAGAAGCACAAGGTAGGGGTTTCTAATAAAGTGGCCAGTGAGTGGGAGAAGCACAAGGTAGGGTGTTTCCAATAAAGTGGCCAGTGAGTGGAAGAAGCACAAGGTAGGTGTTTCTAATAAAGTGGCCAGTGAGTGGAAGAAGAGCAAGGTAGGTGTTTCTAATAAAGTGGCCAGTGAGTGGAAGAAGAGCAAGGTAGGTGTTTCTAATAAAGTGGCCAGTGAGTGGGAGAAGCACAAGGTAGGGGTTTCTAATAAAGTGGCCAGTGAGTGGAAGAAGCACAAGGTAGGTTTCTAATAAAGTGGCCAGTGAGTGGAGGAAGGACAAGGTAGGTGTTTCTAATAAAGTGGCCAGTGAGTGGAAGAAGAGCAAGGTAGGGGTTTCTAATAAAGTGGCCAGTGAGTGGAAGAAGCACAAGGTAGGGGTTTCTAATAAAGTGGCCAGTGAGTGGAAGAAGCACAAGGTAGGGGTTTCTAATAAAGTGGCCAGTGAGTGGAAGAAGCACAAGGTAGGGGTTTCTAATAAAGTGGCCAGTGAGTGGAAGAAGCACAAGGTAGGGGTTTCTAATAAAGTGGCCAGTGAGTGGGAGAAGCACAAGGTAGGGGTTTCTAATAAAGTGGCCAGTGAGTGGGAGAAGCCCCACCCTTTCACACTGAAGTATTTTACCCCTGGCTGCTTTCTGGATGCGTCACAATGCAAGGGAGCCAGTTAAAATAGAGCTCATTTACATATTTCTGTAAAATAGTTATAATATGATATGATATATTATAACACATGTCTTAAGCAGCTCGCGGGCCCTTTAACTCTACGAAGCTGCCGTGGCTCCACGCTAACATTCATTGGTCCACACTCGCGTCTCAGGCCGTGGTGGACAACTGTAATTGGCTGCAGTTATGATTGACAGTCTTCTAAGCCAATGATCGCCGCGGCCGACCGGGAACGGTCCAATGTGAGCAGCGGGCGGGCTCACTGAGAGAGTAGGAGGGGGGGAAACAGCAAGATGGCGACTCCCATGGCGAAGCTGAAGAAACGTCCCGGGGTTTGTTTGCGGGATGGGGAGGTTTCGGCTGCTTTTTCGGACCGAGGGGGAGTTTGTCTGGCGCTGGTTCTGTTTTTCGCCCTGGTCGAGCGCGGCTGCGGGGAGAACGCCTACGAGCCCGAGGAGTTTCTGAAGCGGGAGTACTCGCTGACCAAGCCGTACCAAGGTGGGGGAACAGCGGCAGGAGAAGCGGGGGGGTGGTGGGCACAAAGCTTCACAAAGCGGGGGTGTTTCATTTAATTAGCCAAACTTTTAAATGTCTTTTAATCTTATAATTTTGCCACGTATTCTGGAAAGTGTTTATTTTCGTTTTTTGGGGCCAAATTGTGGGAAAACCCTGCGTTGTGAAACACGACCCCCCCCCCTCCCCCCTCTGAGCGAAAGTGGTCTCTTCCAGCCCTCTAACTTGTGGCTAAACCAGCCTGTCTTATTAAATAACTCCAGATTATCGCCAGTTTCAGAGGAACAAACGCTATTTTTACACTTTGAGGATGACTATGGTTTATTTACTGCTCGTGGTTAAGGTTGTGGTTGATTAGGGTGTGTGTGTGTGTGTGTGTGTGTGATTTCGCAATCCTGTGACAGTGATATGACGAGCTCCTTGTAGTAGCCCATTATATGCAATCACTTACAACCAGAGGGGTTGTGGTGTGGACTGAACCACAACCCCCAAAGTACTGGATCTGAAGTCAGGCTTCTCAGTGCATCCAGTGGGAGTCATCACAGGAGCTGGGGCCTGACTCTCATTAGGTTCTAGATCTCATGTTTTGTGTGTGTGTGTATGTGTTTGTAGGCCTGGGCTCCTCCTCCTCTTCACACTGGGACTTGATGGGAAATGCCATGATCATGCCCGAGCACGTGCGGCTTACCCCAGACATGCAGAGCAGACAGGGCGCCGTGTGGAGTCGCCTCGTGAGTGTCCATTTCCACCCCCCCAGTCTGTAGAGAGCCGCCGTGCTGAAATGTGCACCTGTTGTTCATTTTAATTTGAAATATGATTCACTATGTTGATTCACTATGGTCAGATCAGAGGGTCGCTGGTTCGAATCCCGCTCATGCTGTTGCACGCGCTCGTTTGATCACTTTTTGTCTTGTGTATACCTGCAGCCGTGCTACATCAGGGACTGGGAGCTCCAGGTGCATTTTAAAGTCCACGGCCAGGGCAAGAAGAACCTCAACGGTGACGGACTGGCCCTGTGGCTCACCAAGGACCGCATGCAAGCAGGTGCGTTTGCAGAGACGGATACTGTGCTGTGTTGTGCCTCGTTCGTTTATAGGAAAGAATGAATGACTTGTAATGACTTTGACTGATGGAGTGTGATTTATCGTAGGGCCGGTCTTTGGGAACATGAACTTTTTCACTGGTCTGGGCATTTTTGTCGACACCTATCCCAATGAAGACAAGCACCAGGAGGTACGTTATGCACTGTAATGCACTCACCCTGCCAGCATATAACTTATTACAGTCCTTTTACAACGTTTTTGGGCCTGTATTTAACCAGACGAGAATGGTGACAGTCTTATAATAAGCCCGGTATTTGTTAGCGACATTAGCCTAGTGTCTTGCTTTTGTTTGTGTGCTAATAAGTGAAATAACGAGGTAGTAGTTGCTGATTTCTGAACTGATGATGCCATTCCTAATTTGCCCACTAGAGGGCTGTTTTTGACACTAGTACCCAGTCTGAGTCCACAGTCTTTTAGGTGCCAGCTTAGCAGACCTGGGGTATTGAACCCACAACCCTGTGATCAGTAACCCAGTGCTCTGACCACCACTTCACCCACAATGTCCACTGTGTCCAGTATGTGTGTACTGTCTAGAGAATTAGTTAGTGTATTTGCAACCCAGAGGGGACTCTGAATGCCGAGTGCTGGAGCGGCATTGGACGATTTCTGATCTCCTCTGCGAAACTAAGATCAAACCCGTTCCCTCAGACCCAGTTTTTATACATGACTCACATCTGGAGTTACGAGGCTGTAAAGAGACACCTCCCATCTGTAATTGGTGCAGTTTATAGACTTTTACTTATACATACCACTACGTTTGTGAAGCTGAGACTCTGGTAAACCCGTTTTAAGCAGCAAAACAGTTCGTCCACAGTAACGGTATGTTTTCATGAGAAAATATGAAGAATTTCTAAAATCTGACTCTGCTCAAGTTCTCATGAGCTCTCATTTTAGAACATGTGGGGCTTATCTGATATGCAAGAAATTGGTCTTGAGCTGAAGAGCAGTGTTAATCAACATGGCCCTGTATACCGTATACTCCCTCTCTCTTTCTGTAGAGGGTGTTTCCCTACATCTCTGCCATGGTGGGCAACGGCTCGGTGTCTTACGACCACGATCGGGACGGAAGGAACACGGACCTGGGCGGCTGCGCTGCTTCCGTCCGCAACGTCGACCAGGACACGTTCCTGCTGATCAGATATATTAGGAACACGCTGACGGTAACACAACACACACAAGATCACCTATACCTGTCGCTAGGATCGCTAGTTCGAATCCCGGCCGTTAAACAACCCATTGAACCTGCTGCTGGTACCTTTCCCTTAGATCATGATGGACATTGAAGGGAAGCAGGAGTGGAAGGACTGTCTGGAAGTGCCCGGTGTCCACATGCCCCAGGGCTACTACTTCGGAGCCTCCTCAGTCACTGGAGACCTGTCAGGTTTGAGCATTTTCGTGTGAATCCTCCCGTCACGTCTATCAACAGTATTCCCACGTTCTTATGCAGTAATGTATGTTACTGTGTTTGCAGACAATCATGACCTGATCTCCTTCAGACTGTTTGAGCTGTCGGTGGAGCGGAGTCCTGAGGAGCTGGAGAACGAGGAGGAGGTTCTGATACCCAGTGTGGACTACAGAGACATCCCAGGTAATAATAAGGTCCCAGTTCAGGCCTTTAGGACACCCACACAACCGCCCAATTGGTCTATCCATGCTCCACCCCCATTAACGAGTTTTTCATATCTACTATTAGTGACACTGATGTACATTGAGGAGGCGGAGCTACAGTCTCTCATTAGGGTGAATAATAATTAATAAGGCTCTAAATGTATTTAGAGCGTTATTAATATTCCCCCTAATGAGAGACTGTAGCTCCTCCTCCTCAGTGTATATCACAATACCTACATTTAGAGCGTTATTAATATTCACCCTAATGAGAGACTGTAGCTCCGCCTCCTCCTCAGTGTATATCACAATACCTACATTTAGAGCGTTATTAATATT
Source organism: Salminus brasiliensis (assembly GCF_030463535.1). Lineage (NCBI taxonomy): Eukaryota > Metazoa > Chordata > Actinopteri > Characiformes > Bryconidae > Salminus > Salminus brasiliensis. Next base: position 33,684,372 of record NC_132897.1, read on the forward strand.
CACCCTAATGAGAGACTGTAGCTCCGCCTCCTCAGTGTATATCACAATACCTACATTTAGAGCGTTATTAATATTCACCCTAATGAGAGACTGTAGCTCCTCCTCCTCAGTGTATATCACAATACCTACATTTAGAGCATTATTAATATTCACCCTAATGAGTGTATATCTCTCTGACTGAATGCCGGGATTCAAACCCATGACCTCCCGAGGAGCTGTATCTCACTGTAAATGTTAATGTCCCGCTCTTCTGTTGCAGTGGAGGTGGTGGACGAAGGCATGAGCATCCTTTCGGTCTTCTTCCTGTTCGTCTTCTCCGTGGTCGGTCTCGTCCTGCTCGTCGTGGCGGTGCTCGTCATCCACCAGCGCTGGAAGGATCGCAGCCGCAAGCGCTTCTACTGAGAGAAAGTAACGGAGAGAGAAGGAGGGGGGGGGGGTCTACCGTGTATTTGAGTGGTTTAAAGACTTAAAGGCTCGTTCTGAAGTCTCTCCTCACTGCTGCAACAAACTGACGTTACCTCTGAAGCCCAAAGTAGACAAAGAGCCATACCTGACCTCTACTGATAGAAAACCAGCCATCGTCCCTCCCCCTGTCCTTTTCCTAACGTCGGTAGCACATTACTGTGTGAAGAAAACAAGATGTGAGTGTGTGTGTGTTGGTGTGTGTGTGTGTGTGTGTGTGTGTGTGTGTGTGTGAGAGAGGTGGATATATCGTTGTGCTGGATCTGGGCTGTATTTGCACTTGCCCAATCACCCTGAATCATATGATGGATGGATAAATGCAGTTCCTTTTTCTTAAGTGCTGATCGGATCAGATCGGATCAGATCTGATCTATAACCCATTTACACAGGAAGTGCTGCTCGCTGCCAAAACGTCACAGTTCGCTCGCCGTTAACCTTCATCAACGTCGTCTTTTAGCCAGCCTGGTTTAGCTGGAGCATGGGTTCGAGACCCCATGTACAGAGGAAGTCCACCGATTTTCTCAAAAAAAAAAAAAAGGGTTTGGTGCGAAACTGCGGTTCATTGCAGAGAGATTGACCAACTCCAGGCGTCGGTCGCCATGACTACAATACAGATGTAGCCATTATTTACTATCCAAACCCACCAGTGAACCTCCATGAGTCTTCCTAGTTCTGATAGTCTCTAAAAAAAATAAAATAATAAAATGCAGATATTTTTCCCTTGGGGATTATTTTGCCGCACAACATCCTGCAGAACATATCCCTCCACCGCAGTGTCTCGGGCATCAGGCAGAGTAATCATAGCCGTTCGTAGGTGTAAGAACTTTACGTGAGGGAGATTGAGACGTTCAGACGTGTTTTTTTTTTTTTTGAATGAACCATTTCACACCAAACCCTCTTTATTTACATTTGCTAAAGTGGCTCAAAAAAAAAAATTCTTAACAGTAGGGTAATGCCATACAAAATGACCTTAATCATCTCATGTTCATTTTAATTTTAATTAGCAATAAATTTTGTTATTACTGTTATTACTATTTGTTTTTTTGTTTTGTTTTTTTGCTCTGCGAGAAGTGCACTGAACTGGACGGTAATTGTGCTTACATGTCCTATAAATCCCCGTTAAGTGTACGTTTATCTTTGTTTAGTGTTTGTTTATGTGTTCAGATCAGCCAATCAGAGAAGACTTTATGTAGTCGCCCTGGTCTAACCATGATCTGAGAGTTCTATGTTGTGTTGTGAATGTGTTCTGATTCGACGAGCCGGCCGGGTGGGCGGGGGTTCGCTGGGTTAAAGGGGCCTTTAATAGAACCGTTAGCGTTGTAGACGAACAAATTGGACATTCGTAATGAAGGCACGGGACCTCCCTCCCGGGGTCCTGTTGCAGTGCTCTGCTTGCACGGGTCTAGTGATCAAACTGGCCGGTGATACAGGAGTACTCCAGCTGGCGGAGAAGCTTATGTTTCCGAATAATCGCACCAAACCTTAGGCTAATATGGTAAAAAATAAAGGACTCGATGCAGTAAACCTGATTTAATAAGCTAACCTCCAGCTGATGCAGAAAAATGAATGCTAGCGAGCTAATGTGCAAACTGCTAGCTAATGGTAAACGCGAGCTAACTTGTTATGCTCCAGGTAATGTGAAGTGAACTTGAAGTAAACCTGAAGTAAAGTGCTGTAACCTTCAGCTAATGCGCTAACAATAAACTAACGTGCTAAGTTAATGCGGTCAGTGCTGAGCTTTTAAGCTACAGCCATAAAAACGTACACTTCCGTTAAATCCACAGTCGAATGAAATTAGCATGCGTTAATCTGCAAATGCCGTGATCGTGAACACTGAGCTAATGTGGTGAGCGTAAACGAACGGTAATGTGGTCAATGCGAAGTAACGTGCAATTTAACGTAAACGTAAACTAAGGCATAACCTCGAGTTATATACGGTAAATGTGAACTCCCCTTGAGATAAAGCCGTAAAATGTGAGCTAAGGAATTCATGTGCTAACTGGAAGCTAATGCAGTAAATGTGAACATGCTAACCTCGAGCTAATCCTTCCGAGAAATCGTAGCAAAATGATCTCAGCTAATCACAGGAGCAGCGGCTGTATGTTAGAGTGGCGAACGCTGGGGTACTCTTTCAAGGGATAGCTGATCCCAAGTAGTACATGCTTACTACAGACGTACCACAGATGTAGATCTAGATGTGGAGAGGGATCCAGAGCTGTTAATAAGAGAAGGATCAAGGGTTTACAAGCGTTCACAGCCAAATCCTGAAGCTGCTGAGGTGCTGAAACTGATACAGGCCTTACGTCACACTAACGGACTCCACTGACAGCCTCCCCCCAGTCAATCTCCAAGCAACCGTGGGAATTTTGTCTCGGTCATCGACTGTTTACTTGAATCCTGTTGATTTTAACATTTTATATCTGGCCAATATCGTCTAGTCCGTGCTTTTGGAAGGCGCCGAATGGAGACAGCAAGACTTTACTTGGCCGAAGTCTCGTCTTTTAATTAAAACCACTCTCGAAATCCCATTTGTTTCTCATGTGTGTCAAAATTAAAGAATTAAAAGCCAATTTTTCCATTATCTGAATTGTGGTGGTGTGTTCTTGAAAACTGTAAGAGCAAGAAGGTCTGGTCTAAAAGTTCGGCTAAAGAATTTCCAGTCGTGATTAAGGATTCAGTCCAAGTCCAAGTGGGGAAACCGGGGACCTGGGGCCCAGATTTGCTTTTCTAACCTATTCATGAAAAAAAGGATGGACATGACTGCTACTTTCACATTCGCCAGAGGGGGGGCTGCTGCTCAGCATGTCTCGTATGCCGACGCTTCGCGCTTTTCTATTTATTTATTTTCAATCAATCAATTATCCTGACCAATGGCAGACAGCCGATTACCAACCCCCTAGTTAGTACTCTTCTCCCTATCACGTGTTATGCCCCCGACACTGCTGGAAGGGAGGGTGAGGATGGACACATGCGCAACCAGCCACCACCTTTCTTTTCCCAAGATACGTCGTCACCTGGCATCCAACGCGCTCTGAGGAAAGGGCCGGGCATCCAGCTCTGCTGCGTCGACTAGCGCCATTCGCTCCGACTGCTCATGCTGCCCCTCGGTCTGTCTCTTTGCCACTTGGTAGGCGTGGCAGCAGTGCCTCTATTGTGCTCTCTCTGGCTCCGGCTGCTGACGGTAACTGATCATCCTTCTTGTAACTGAGTGGGCGGCTTCTTCGCTGGTATTCTTCGTCGGTTTTCTATGAAAACAGAAGGAGAAATTAAAAGATCACGTCAAGTTTTAGGACTGCAGCGGATACCCGAAACCACCGGCGTATGTCCGCACTACACAGCGGACAGAAGGGAAGTAACTGGATGCTGCTAAATATGACTGTGATGATGCTGAGTGGACAAAAGTGAGTGACCCTGGATTTGAACCAGTGTATTTTTTTTTGGGCAAAGAATTGCTAACTAATGTGGATATTTCTACTTTTATGAAAAATAAAAATCCGATGTTGTGTCGAATGCTATATTAATTATTATATAGATTGTTTTTAAGCTGTTACAAGGCTCAGATAACAATGGAATGGTGATGTAGCGACTGTGCCTGCCCTAAGAATATAGGGCGGACTGCTATTCTGTTTAGCTTCTTTACGTTTACACTCTTTATGTAGGTCTCACATCGCTTCTAGGAACATTTTCTTGCTAACAGATGATGCTTGGTACTGTTCGACTTCGAGTGTGGTTCGAATCCCAAGCAATGCTGCTTTGCCATCAGCAGCCTGAGACGGAGAGAGCAAAACTGGCCTTGCTATCTCCGGTGGGAGTTAAACCTACAACCATCTGCGCTGCCTGACAGACGTCTGCATACCGCTGTAATACCGGGACACTGTTTGGAAGATGTGGGGTCATCAAGGGGTGCGTTGATGGCATGTCCTCCCCGCATCGCTCCCAGGGTGATGTCGGTCAGCACAGGCGTTTCTACGTCAACACTCAAACAACTGTTTGTAGCACCATCATTTTAACAGTGTATGGTGGGCAGCCTTGGGTCTAGCGTGTCATGGAACTGGCATGCCGCCTTTGTTCTCGGTGGACCATCATTTGCCCATTTCTCCTGCGGTAGGCTGTTGGTCTGCAGACAGGAAGCTGTGTTTTGTCTTCTCACCCTTGTTGCTGTCCTATTTAGCAGTATCCGGTTACGAGCGATCTGTAGGCCGTGCGGAGCGGACGTGCGACTGTGGTTTTAGGGATGCGTCGCAGTTGTATGATTTCATGATTATTTCATTTCCCCTTTTTACAGTTTCTCAATCTGTGTTCATGAAACGCATACCAGTGAGAAGACACCCCCTCAATTACCAGAAGGGCTGATCAGTGGAAATAGGTCAGTAAAAATAGGACCATGTTGTCGGAACAGATGTTGGTGTCGATTTCACAATCCACCATACAGTTTGGAGTTCCCAAAGCTGTCAGGTCAGTGGTGCTTCATCATTCCATCATATCCCAAAAGCATTCAATGGAGCTTCAAAACTTTCGGATGTGTTCGAAGGAACTTCACCACTCTAAGCTCCATCGTTCCACTGAATCCCCAAGATGTTAGCCCTTCTCCTTTATCCCAAAAGTGTTTACTACAGGTTCATCCCTGCCAACTCATCCTAAATATGTTCAGAGATGATCCAGTGCTGCTTCAAAGGGGTTCAGAGACGCTTCGTCGCATTTATTGAGGCTTTCTACTCAAGCTCTATATAAACTAGAGGCAATTTTAAGAACTAATGTTACCGAAAATCTGAAATGGTCAAAATATGATGAAAACCACAACAAAAGTATTGTCCTCTTCGTGTCTTCATGTCCTCATGTCCTCTTCTCGCTTTTGATTCCAATGTCACCATGGGTCTTCTTTCACCAGGCCAAATGTGGAGCTGATTCCTCCTACAGATTTGAACTTATTCAAGATGGAGTAGACCGTGAACAGGCAGCTTCTCCAAGGGTCCTCCTGGAGTCTCCAAAGTCCCCCAACCTCTCCAGAATGAGAGAGGTTTTTAGACCCAGAGCTAGTAAATCAGAGAGACGAGGCAGGAGGTTCTAGTTCGGCTCTGCTTGTGTTTTATTTAGTCAGGTTTTGTCGTTCTAGCTTTCACGGCTCTCACTGCTGTGCGACTCCAGCAAAGCCTCGCTTTTTGAGTTTGTTTTGAAGCCATTTGTATTGATTTATTGCCAAATAGATCAGCGTCATTTCTCACACTTTGAGTTTCTGCGAGGCTCTGCTAACCGAATATGCTTTGCAGGGGCTAGCTTCCTGTTTACCGCCCACCTAGTCTGTGGCCCATCATCATGACTTGCCACCAAATTGGGTTACAGACTTGATTGGCGTGTCGTTGGAAAGCTGAGATGCTTTCCAATGATGTGCTATCGAATGGAGAAGGCGTGTCTGAGGGGCGGTGGCCATTGCATATGAGTGATGTTTGAGGCTTACACCATCTAGTCTGCCTATTGGATGGATGTATAATTATGTCCACATTGGCTAAAATATGTATATATGAAGATAAATATGGCAAAGTCTATGAAAAGTAGTGATTCTAAGCTTTAATATGGTTCATGTTCAGAGATGTTCAGAAATATTCCAGGGTGCTTCATCATCAGCCCAGCTCGTCCCAAAGGTGTTGAGCGAAGCTTCATCATTCCACTGAATCCCAATCATGTTCAGAGATCTCCCATGGTGCTTCATCACCTGCCTATCTGCCTAACCCACACCTGGCGTTAGGCACACTGCCAATAGGTTGGTTGGTTGGTTGTGTCGCCCCATTCTATTGGCATTGCTTCTCTACATGGACCAGACAAGCTGTGTCTGCAATGGGTGCATCGTTGGTGTCCACAAACATTTGGACATGTAAAGTGTCATGTGCATCATAATGGGATATGTCCTGTAGAGGATCCTGTCCCGGATTGTCTTAAATCGCTAAGCCCAGTCTTAATGTCCAGGAAAGCTGCAGGCCGGTGTGTTCGTGTCATGCAGTTTGTGACGCATGCTGGCTGTTGCACACCTTTCTGTTGTATGGCTGCGGTGGGCGCAAACCCTTCAGATGATGAAGAAGAAAAAAAAGCCCCTCCGAGTTGAACCTAGCTCCGGCTGCGCTGTGGTTTTTCTCATTACGCGCTGCAGCGGAGGACATATTTATAGACGCGAGCAGCTCAGCAGCCATTTCTGCTTTTTCTTCTATAAGAGGTTAAGCTAAAGTTAGCCGTCCTTTTGTACTACACTGATGTGACTCATAAGCTGAGGCCTTTTTTTGTCTTCTTCTTTTTCCAAAGTACGTCTGTTAGTCTTTTTTTTTGTGTCACACTGTGGCTCAGATGTGACAGTGGTGAAGAGGTGTTTTGTAGGAGGTGTCTTTTTCACGCTGATCTCGCATCAGTTTGCTGTTCCTTGTCATAACGACTGAAGCCAGAATTCGAATAAGAGGATGTGGCTCTGGGTCAGGCCCAGAAAAGGCCTCATACAGAGGAAGTGAATCAAACCAGTGTGGTTGCCTCAACCCCACCCCACCCCCACCCCCACACACAGCACACAGACGTCGTGCAAAGACTGAGTGATCGAAGTTGAACCTTCACTCTTCCTTCAGATCAACGCTGCGTCTGACGCTGACTGGACCGGTCCATGGTCTGACTGCTCTTCGGAGTACCTGTTGTGATCGGCACGGTGAGCAAATCTGACTGATCTCTGTTGCACATACTGCCGTTCACCTGAGACTGCTTCTATTTTCTCAAGGGAATCTGAACCCTCTGTTCCAGTTCTCAGCTAGGGTCTACTTTTTAAATCTCCTAGGAGGTTTTCACCTTTTCACCCCTGGAAGCCTCTGGGAGCCTTCTGTTCCAACGGGGGTCAGCCGTCGTAGCACTTTCTGGTGTAGTTTCGTGTTAAAATGGACGGATGGAGCCTTTGTAACAACTGATTTTTTGGAATAAACCTGAGGCACTTGCTATGAAAGGTTTATGTAGGTTGTAATTGGCCTCATGACCACATTTTCTGGCCTACAGATGAGGCTTGGGAGAGTTACGCTCTGAAAAATGAAGGTGCTACAAAGAGTTTTTGGAACGATGCCTTACAAGAACCAATTCTGGTTCAGTAAAGAACCCATCAAGGTTCCATTTTTGGCAGAATCGGACCAATAGAAATGCACCAATATGGCTTTTTTACATTAACATTGACTGCCATTGACAGTTCCTCCTGTAAAGCTGCCATTGTGGCAACAACGGTATATATGTACAGGTGTGGAGCCTTTTAAAGGCTTAAAGAACTGGATGCAAAGGTTCTTTACCAATTGAATTGAATAAAACTTTGTAGCACCTGTATTTTTAGAAGTGCAGGTGGTCTTTACTCCGCAACTATGAAAATAGTTCTAAAAATGAAAGAAAGCATTTAACTGAGGTTATCGAAACTCCGAAAGTGCCCAGAATCAACATGACTTTGGCTCAAAGACAGACGTACCTATAAAAAGCCATCAAGGCCCGAAATTGTTTGCGGGTATTTTAGTTACCAGAATGAGTAAAAACGAACAGAGGAAGTGTCATGAGGTTTGACGGCATGAAAAACGGCAGTCAGATGCCCCAAAGTGGCCAGGCTCCACCCTCAGCCATGTCAGAAAGAGGAAGTCGTGTCTGAGTCAGTCAAACTCTCCCTTCTTTATCAGTAAGTTTGGAGTGTTGTTGCGTGTGCTGGCTTTTGTTAATCCTTGGAAACAAGACCGTCAGCATGTTCACAATACGTTGTGTTTAGACTTGATGGGAGGTCTTGTGGGAGGATGGGAGGAGCTTTTCTTGTACTGACAAAGTGGGGCATTGGTGGTTCAGTGGCTAGAGCACTGGGTTGTTTTTCACAGGGTTGTGGGTTCCATGCCTGTATTTGTTGGACTTTTCTAATGCTGACGCAGTGTTGGTTCAGTGTCTAAAGCACTGGGTTGTTTTTCACAGGGTTGTGGGATCCATGCCTGTATTTGTTGGACTTTTCTAATGCTGACGCAGTGTTGGTTCAGTGTCTAAAGCACTGGGTTGTTTTTCACAGGGTTGTGGGATCCATGCCTGTATTTGTTGGACTTTTCTAACACTGACGCAGTGTTGGTTCAGTGTCTAGAGCACTGGGTTGTTTTTCACAGGGTTGTGGGCTCAATGCCTGTATTTGCTGGACTTTTTAATACTAACGCAGTGGTGGTTCAGTCACCAGAGTGCTGGGTTATTGCTCACAGGGTTGTGGGTTTGATATCCTGGTTTGTTGGGCTTTTCTTATACTGACAAAGTGGGGCAGTGGTGGTTCGGTGGCTAGAGCACTGGGTTGTTTTTCACAGGGTTGTGGGTTCCATGCCTGTATTTGTTGGACTTTTCTAATACTGACGCAGTGTTGCCATTAGAATCATTAGAGTGCTGGGTTATTGCTCACAGGGTTGTGGGTTTGATATCCTGGTTTGTTGGGCTTTTCTTATACTGACAAAGTGGGGCAGTGGTGGTTCGGTGGCTAGAGCACTGGGTTGTTTTTCACAGGGTTGTGGGTTCCATGCCTGTATTTGTTGGACGTTTCTAATACTGACGCAGTGTTGGTTCAGTGTCTAGAGCACTGGGTTGTTTTTCACAGGGTTGTGGTATCCATGCCTGTATTTGTTGGATTTTTCTAATACTGACGCAGTAGTGGTTCAGTGCTGGGCTATTGCTCACAGGGTTGTGAGTTTGATACCCTGGTTTGTTGAGCTTTTCTCGTACTGACAAAGTGGGGCAGTGGTGGTTCAGTGGCTAGAGCACTGGGGTGTTTTTTACAGGGTTATGGGCTCAATGCCTGTATTTGTTGGACATTTCTAATACTGACGCAGTGGTGGTTCAGTCATTAGAGTACTGGGTTATTGCTCACAGGGTTGTGTGTTTGATACCCTGGTTTGTTGAGCTTTTCTTGTACTGACAAAGTGGGGCAGTGGTGGTTCAGTGGCTAGAGCACTGGGTTGTTTTTCACAGGGTTGTGGGCTCAATGCCTGTATTTGCTGGACTTTTTAATACTAACGCAGTGGTGGTTCAGTCACTAGAGTGCTGGGTTATTGCTCACAGGGTTGTGGGTTTGATGTCCTGGTTTGTTGGGCTTTTCTTATACTGACAAAGTAGGGCAGTGGTGGTTCGGTGGCACTGGGTTGTTTTTCACAGGGTTGTGGGTTCCATGCCTGTATTTGTTGGACATTTCTAATACTGACGCAGTGTTGGTTCAGTGTCTAGAGCACTAGGTTGTTTTTCACAGGGTTGTGGGTTCCATGCCTGTATTTGTTGGATTTTTCTAATACTGACGCAGTAGTGGTTCAGTGCTGGGCTATTGCTCACAGGGTTGTGAGTTTGATACCCTGGTTTGTTGAGCTTTTCTCATACTGACAAAGTGGGGCAGTGGTGGTTCAGTGGCTAGAGCACTGGGTTGTTTTTCACAGGGTTGTGGGTTTGATGCCATTGACAGGACTTTTACAAGTGTGGCAGTGGTCGCTTAGTGGTTCTGGGTTATTTATCACGTTTATTTATCATGGTTGTGTAAGCAAGCTAGCTACTCAGTGGCCTTCTGAAGTAAGCCCATGGAAAGCTGAATATTTGGTATGACCATGAGGTTTAGCTCTGGTGACATGAGGTTCTTCAACCTGGACAGATCAAGATGTCACTGACCTTCTCTGTGAATGTTTCATTAAAGAGTAGAGAGGACCCACTAATTGCGATGGTGGTCCAGGGAGTAGAAGGAGAAGCTGGAGATGTGGACAGATGAATTACGGTGGTGGAGTTATGTCATTCATCCAAAGGTGGACCACTAACCAGTTTAGGTCGTTGGACATTGCTTAGACATGCTACTCTTCTGAGGTACAGTCCAACCTTGAAGAACTCATGGAGAAGCAAGGGCACGCACCATGGATCACAACCCTTGACCTTTTTAAGGGGTTACTTGCAGGTACAGCTGGCAGAAGAGTGGTAGGAGTGAACCCCTTAAACCTCACAGGCCCTTCAGCATGCCCAAGTGTATGTTCCTCACCCCTAAGACCTAATAATAATAAGCCTTGGAATGTGAACATACATGGGCCTTTTAAGTAGGACTAGGATATTGCTGAGATACGATCAAGTCTATGCACATTTTTTTTTTAGACATTTCCACCTCTTCTCTAATTTAACGTAGATAATGTTGTTGGTCTTGCAGGACTGAACTGCAGACAAGAAAGATGTCCTGCCTCAAGTGCCTCAAGTACACCATGTGTGTGGTGAACTTCATCTTCTTTGTACGTATCCATCTGCACACACAATCACAATCCCTCACAGTACACTGTTAAAAGTTAGGGGTTCTTCCATTTGGGACAGTGAAGGAGCTTTGAGAAATCTTCAAGGAACCTTTTCCTGAAGCATCCTGAAAGATTCCTCCACAGTTTCAATTTGAAGAACCTCCAGAGGTTCCTCAAAGGTTTTAACAGTGTGTACGGGTCCTAGCTGTGTTATTTTGCATGAAAAATTAAGGACTTCATATGAAATACTTCATATGGTTGGTTAATAGACTGTGATGTTCTTGCAGATCTGTGGAGCTACCATCTTCGGGCTGGGTATTTACTTGAAGATGTCGTTCAATTTTTCGACCCTCGTGCCATCCATCCCAGCCATGAATGTTGTCAATGGACTCTTCATCCTCGGCATATTCATCACCTGTGTGTCCTTCCTGGGCTTCCTGGGAGCCCTCAAGGAGAACCGCTGCTTGCTCATTTCTGTAAGTTCCGTTTTAGCTCAGTGTGGGTCAGCCTTCAGAAACTGACTTATCTGAAACCACGGTTCACAGAAAAAGAACATCAGTGCAGTTTGAGGTTGGGTGGATTTCAGAACAGAGCCTGGATATAGAACAGAGCCTGGAACGTTGGAAGGTTTTAGATGCCATCTAATGATAGCACTGATGGGGCTGCCACCATGATCCGAGGATCGCTGGTTCAAATCCCTGGTCATTCTGTTTTGCCATCAGCAGCCGCAGTCCAAGAGAGCACAATAGGCCTTGCTCTCTTAGGGGTGGGTTGATGGCACTTCCTTCTGTCATTACATTTTTGCTTGTTTGTTGTTTTTTGAAAGGTATTTCTTATTTATTTGTTTTAGCCAATTTACCCATTTCTAAATAAAGATATTAGCATAGCATAAAGGTACACAGACCATTATGCTACTGGAATGCAGTTTGCTTTTCATTTTAATATTGAGTGTGTTTCCCAAACACTCCCAACTAATTTGGGAAATTTGGGAAAAGCATGAAGGTTTTCAGAATCGTGTTCCTTCCTTCATTGTTTCAGGTAAAATGGTAAAAAAGTTCATCCTAAAAGTTCAACCTAAAAGTTCATCTGTTAAAATTCCAGTGATTTCCAGTAATTGTTCAAGTTATTTCTGAAGAGATTAGACATAAAATAAAACAGAAAACAGGAGATTCTAAAACCAGAATGTAAAAATGTATTAAAAGACAACTGAGCTAGAGATAAACAAAACAAAAAAAAAACATTCACAGCTAAACGCTAAATATGGACTTATTTCAACATTGAAACTTTTTTTGGAACAATGATCTTTAAAAATTTGAGAACTAGTGATGTCCCAATCCGATCTAGTGGACAATATCTGAACCTTTATAACACTATCACTGAACCGTTCAGAGAGAGCACATTCAGAACCAAGTGGAGGCTAACGCTAATGCTAGTACACAGTGATAAGTGTGGAAACATCTCCCTGCATTTTTCTGCGAAATTACTAATAGTGAGTCTCCTGAGAAGAATGGAAGCTGTAATCGAGAAGAAGTTAGACGCACTACACACTCTGATCAGATCTGATATCAGAGTTAGTTGTTGAGGCTGACACTGTACTCTAAGGCCGTTTTGACTGGGGATTAAAGAAATCAAGAGAGCCATATGACATTTTTTACAGCACTGTATCTAAAAACTTCTAATGTTTGAATTTTCTTGGTTTCAGTTTTTCACTTTGCTGTTCCTGGTGATGCTGGCTGAGCTGGCCATGGCCTGCGTCCTGCTCATGTATGAAAACCAGGTAAGAGGACTTTCAGAAGCCAGATAAAAATAGTCCAGCCACTTCATTAAAAGGGCTCCTGGTTTCTACACTCACTGTCCATTATATCAGATCCACTTCCCATATAGGAGCACTGTGTAGTTCTATAATTACATAATAACAACATAATTATAAGTTCTATAATTATCCGCATACTGTGTTAGCCTCCTTTCACCCTGTTCTGCAGTGGTCAGGACCCCACAGGACACCACAAAGCAGGTGGTATTTGGGATTCTCAACACTGCAGTGACACTGACTGGCATGTTGGTGGTGAGTATGTTAGTGTGAGAACAGTCCACCAACCAGAAATATCCAGCCAACAGTGTCATGTGGGCATTGATAAAGGTCTAGAGGATGTCTAATAATAGAGTGGACAGTGAGTGGACACAGTGTTTAAACACTCCAGCAGCACTGCTGTGTCTGATCCACTCGTACCACCAGCCTAACACACACTACCAACACACTCGCCACCACCACCATGTCAGTCAGTGTCACAGCAGTGCTGTGAATGATCCACCACCCAAATAATACAGTCTGCTCTGTGGTGGTCAGTTCTGTGGGGGTCCTGACCATTGAAGAACCTTTGATGAATGAAGGCTAATAACAAAGTCTGCAGAAAAACTGCAGAAAGGGACTACAGTCTGGATTTGTAAAACTACACAGTGCTCCTATATGGGAAGTGAAGCCCATTGAATGGACAGTGAGTGTAGAAACAAGGAGGTGTTTTTAATGAAGTGGCTGTTCAGTGTAATTAGCATGTAAAAAGCGACCACAAATTGTGCTGAAAGACTGCAATAAAGCCAGCAGGGAGTCAATCTCTTGTCTTGCCTTCTAGATTGACCAAGGAATTGAAGAAGAACTAGCCCGCAGTCTGCAGGAAACTATTTCAAAGAACACAACTAGCATCGAGTGGGACACGATTCAGACCACAGTAAGTGTTTACAATGTCTTTTTTCACCTTCAGTTGAACAAAATAAATATATATATATGTATATTAACAAATATATATGGATGAGCCCTCCTGACGAGGCTGAACTTCCCTGCAATCCTTTTCACTACAGTTTCAGTGCTGTGGAGTAAACAATGCATCAGACTGGAAAAGCAATGTGCCAAAATCATGCTGCAGGTCCACACCCTGCACAGATAATCTGCCGTACTTCACTAAGGTATGGCACCAATCCTCTTCTTCCAGCGTTCTGTGCTGAATCAATGCTAGCAAAAACAGCATTTTGGCAACACAACAGCTCTCTCATCAACTGTATTGCCTCGTTGGTGGTTGTCGTTACCTGTTTACATCACTTACCTTTAATGCCTTTTAGAGTATTAAACATGTTTTTGCATGGCTGTAAACCTGTCCAATGAGAGGCTGGCAGTACTTGAATTCATTTAACGCATATATGTTTGTAGGGTTGTTATTCCAAGCTGAAAATCTGGTTCGAAAATAACCTCCTGAGCACCGGGATTGGAATCATCGTTGTGTGCAGCATTGAGGTACAGATCTTGATCATTGATGATCTAAAGCTAATAGACTTGGGTGCTGGGGAGTCTAGGCCCCACTGAATACCAATCACTGATTATGGAACAATTGATATCAAGTGTTTTTGAATTTGTAGCGCCGTTGTAACTTTTAACATTTTATAAAATAATTACATAAAACTTATTTTTAATAATATATTTAATAATATTTAATAATACTATTTTTAATTTTCTTTAAATTGACTGCTAGTAAATTTTATTAGCAACAGCACTGAGAGACTAAGCAAATTCCTGCTGAACATGTGACTTGTGAAAATGTCCAAATACTTTATAGGTGTGAATGTGTTGAGGTAACAGGGTCGAGTGCATGTTAAGGGAACTGGTGGAAAAAATGTTCTTTAGCTTTAGGATATGTTGTCAATTAAGCCACAAAGCTCAGGATGTTTTAACGCTGGTTGATGCTGCTGGCAGTCAAGGCTGGCAGTCAAGGCTGGCTTTCAAAAGTCACACATATCTACGCTGGATATACATGCTAGCACAGTGGGACGGTCAGGTTAGCAAACGGGGGGCAGCAACACCACCACTTCAGACCTAGAACTGTCGCTAATCTGGCCTGAATCGGTTAGTGACAGGCCTGCTTTGTGATAAGCATGTATACATGATTTTTAACCTTTGTATTGAAAGAATAGTGAAGACTAATGATGATAGTAAATGGCTACCAGTTAGCATTATGCATATAACACCATGCTGCTGCTGCCTGACAACATCATTTCATTTTCTAAGCCATGTTAGCACGATTTGTTAGGCTTCTTTTTCAAACACATAGAGCTCAAACGCGGCTAAAGGGCAAAAAGCTAGGCCGTACAAGCGATACAAGCGATATTCAAGCGATATGAGACTAGACATCCTCTTATTGAAGAGTTTGATTGCATGCTGTAGAAGTTGTTGTATGCTACTTTTGCATTTCTCAGTCAAATGCTTCTATATTTACCTCCTTGCTTGCTTAGGTTTTGGGCATGTGCTTCTCCATGACGCTGTTCTGCCACATCAGTAAATCTGGACTGGGATACGTGCATAAGTGAAGAGCATGCTTTCCCAATGACTGTCAACAGACTGCCACTTTATGAACATGTATCGCTCTGCTGTTCTGTCAACTTCAGGATATATATATATATGTAGTGGATATGTACTTTACATGTATATATTTACATGATGTGTTCAGATTCCTATGTCTATAAAGCTTCAGTATATTTACATGTAACTATAGTAATTTAGTGCTCCAATAGCTTTCACCATTCACCTGAATTTTTAAGTAGGTTCTTGTAGAACATGGCAATGGACACCAGGCTAGACTTTCTCCTGATAGATATCATTTTAGATCAGCGGTATGAAATTAAAGTAGGGGCATGATTTATCATTAGCTTAAAGTATTGTTACCTAATCTAATACTGTTGTATCAAATACATAGCATAGCAGTATACACATTTCCATGAGCCAGGCCTGGCCAGGCTGGTCCAAATAATCCAAACACCTATAAGCTGATGCTCACAGGGTACATATACATCAAATCCTTTAAAATGTTTTTTAGTTATCATCTTGTGCTCACATAGTACCATCATGTGTGAATTTCCACCATATTTCTCCAGATTTACTATAAAGACCCCATTTACACTTGGGCACTGCATCTGTCTTGAGTATCTGGATAAGGCCAAGCCGCATAAAAAAAAGCAAGTGTAAACACACCCAAGATTAATTTAAAACATACAAATCTGATCACTCAGCATCTGAGATGCATTTGAGCCACATGCGACAAGCAAACCTCCTCCTATTAGAACCGAAACACCAGTAACAGCATTTAATAATCTTATCAGGATATAATCCAGATACTAGCCACATGCAGTGACGAGGTGTAAACTGGGTCCAAGTGTCTCTTCTCACAGTGTGTTTGATGACTATGTTGTGTGTAGAAGTCACAGAATTCACTCCATTGTTCTTTAAATATCTAGTGGCTGTAACAGAGCACTGCTGAACCTGAACCAGATCAGTAACTCTCAGTGAGAGCTAGCCAGCCTCATTACAGAAAAACATGGTGGAGGTACTTTCACACACTGTTACAACTCACAGTGAGAGCTAGCCAGGCTAAAGCACAGCCTCCAAACATGGTGGAGGTAGTTTTACACACTGTTACAACTAAGACCCACAAAGTAAACAATGAGAAGACACCAAACCCCCTATATACATTTACAACAGCTCACTCCATTCTCAGGTTGTTCAATAGTGAACTAAAGCTATTTTTAGATATAATGCAGATATTTTGATGTGTTTAGATTGGAAAGCTTGACTGCTTTAAACACTGTGGAGTTGTAACATTAGCACTTTCTGCTTTCAGATGAACTGGTTATAAATGTTAGGAAATTGTGTAAAATATTAACTTTGCTTGAATACTTGACTAAAATATTTATCGAAAATAAACAAATAAATAACAAACTATGTGTGTCCCACTTTCCCTTATACAGTATTTTAGTTATATTAGTTGACCATTATTTCATTCTTGTGTTTTGTTTTTGTCTGGGTGCTGAACTGCTTGCATGTTCAGTGTATATATGAGTTTAATAGCTGTCTGATTTTTGTTCTCATTTCTGTTATATTTTCACATGAACTGTTGTACATATATAGAGCTTGATTACATTTTGTTATAAAGAAAAAGTATAATAAAAACGCTGCTCCTTACGTTGTTGGCATTTCTGTTCCCTTATTATCATTCAATGAGCCATTGCTGATCAGCATATCTTGTGACTTCTTACCATCAGCGTTTGCTTGATTTATAAAAAACAACAGCAGCAATTTATTCAATGCTCAAATAAAGTACAGGCCACAGTTCCTAACCACAGGCCTGTGGTTGAGTATCATTTAGAGAACAAGAGCAAGTTTCACTTCAGTCGAAACTTAGACGCTGCAGGGCAGGATATCTGCTGGTGCTTCAAATGGCCTCTGCCCCTTTCTTTGTTTTGTTTTTTGTTGTTTGTTTTTTTTTTTGGTGCATTGTGATGGGTTGCAAAATGTAAGCCTGTGTGAATTTTTTGTGTTGTTATGTACATGAATCATCAGTTTGATCAAATACAAGCTATTGATAGTTGGGTTACTGTGTGCACTTCTGTAACTTTCAGTGAAACCTTAACACAGTGCTTTGCAAGGGGAATTTAGATTACTTCACCAAAGGGGATATTGGAGGGTCATTTTCTAGATTTAGGCAGTTTAGGGTAAATGTGTTTTGTTGGGTTTTCCTAGATGTAGGTAGTTTATCGCCTGGGTTAATGTGTTTTGTTCAGTTGTACCTCAATACTTGGTAGTTTAGCCTCTGGGTTAAAAAGTAAAGGTGCATGTATTTGTCACTGTACAGTGTACCGCATTTAACCCATCTGGTAGTGAACACACACTCATGTGTTAGGGGCAGTGAGTACACACACACACACACACACCCAGAGCAGTGGGCAGCCAACTCCAGCGCCCGGGGAGCAGAGAGGGTAAAGGGTTAATGTGTTTGTTGGGTTTTACCTCAGTACTGGGTAGTTTAGCCCCTGGGTTAATGTGTTTGTTGGGTTTTACCTCAGTACTGGGTAGTTTTACCTCAGTACAGGGTAGTTTAGCCCCTGGCTTAATGTGTTTGTTGGGTTTTACCTCAGTACGGGGTAGTTTAGCTTCTGGGTTAATGAGTTTTGTTGGGTTTTACCTTAGTACGGGGTAGTTTAGCTCTGGGTTAATGTGTTTTGTTGGGTTTTACCTCCGTACTGGGTAGTTTAGCCCCTGGGTTAATGTGTTTTGCTGGGTATTACCTCAGTACAGGGTAGTTTAGCCTCTGGGTTAATGTGTTTGTTGGGTTTTACCTCAGTACAGGGTAGTTTAGCCTCTGGGTTAATGTGTTTGTTGGGTTTTACCTCAGTACTGGGTAGTTTTACCTCTGTACAGGGTAGTTTAGCCTCTGGGTTAATGTGTTTGTTGGGTTTTACCTCCGTACTGGGTAGTTTAGCCCCTAGGTTAATGTGTTTTGCTGGGTATTACCTCTGTACAGGGTAGTTTAGCCTCTGGGTTAATGTGTTTGTTGGGTTTTACCTCAGTACTGGGTAGTTTTACTTCAGTACAGGGTAGTTTAGCTCTGGGTTAATGTGTTTGTTGGGTTTTACCTCAGTACTGGGTAGTTTTACTTCAGTACAGGGTAGTTTAGCTCTGGGTTAATGTGTTTGTTGGGTTTTACCTCAGTACTGGGAAGTTTAGCCTCTGGGTTAATGTGTTTGTTGGGTTTTACCTCAGTACTGGGTAGTTTAGCTCTGGGTTAATGTGTTTTGTTGGGTACTACCTCAGTACTGGGTAGTTTAGCCTCTGGGTTAATGTGTTTTGTTGGGTACTACCTCAGTACTGGGTAGTTTAGCCTCTGGGTTAATGTGTTTGTTGGGTACTACCTCAGTACTGGGTAGTTTAGCCTCTGGGTTAATGTGTTTGTTGGGTACTACCTCAGTACTGGGTAGTTTAGCTCTGGGTTAATGTGTTTTGTTGGGTACTACCTCAGTACTGGGTAGTTTAGCCTCTGGGTTAATGTGTTTGTTGGGTACTACCTCAGTACTGGGTAGTTTAGCCTCTGGGTTAATGTGTTTGTTGGGTACTACCTCAGTACTGGGTAGTTTTACCTCAGTACTGGGTAGTTTAGCTCTGGGTTAATGTGTTTTGTTGGGTACTACCTCAGTACTGGGTAGTTTAGCTCTGGGTTAATGTGTTTTGTTGGGTACTACCTCAGTACTGGGTAGTTTAGCCCCTGGGTTAATGTGTTTTGCTGGGTATTACCTCAGTACTGGGTAGTTTAGCCTCTGGGTTAATGTGTTTTGTTGGGTACTACCTCAGTACTGGGTAGTTTAGCCTCTGGGTTAATGTGTTTGTTGGGTACTACCTCAGTACTGGGTAGTTTAGCCTCTGGGTTAATGTGTTTGTTGGGTTTTACCTCAGTACAGGGTAGTTTAGCTCTGGGTTAATGTGTTTGTTGGGTTTTACCTCAGTACAGGGTAGTTTAGTCTGTGGGTTAATGTGTTTGTTGGGTTTTACCTCGGTACTGGGTAGTTTTACCTCAGTACTGGGTAGTTTAGCCTCTGGGTTAATGTGTTTGTTGGGTTTTACTTCAGTACTGGGTAGTTTAGCTCTGGGTTAATGTGTTTGTTGGGTTTTACCTCAGTACTGGGTAGTTTAGCCTCTGGGTTAATGTGTTTTGTTGGGTTTTACCTCAGTACGGGGTAGTTTAGCTCTGGGTTAATGTGTTTTGTTGGGTTTTACCTCAGTACGGGGTAGTTTAGCTCTGGGATAATGTGTTTGTTGGGTTTTACCTCAGTACTGGGAAGTTTAGCCTCTGGGTTAATGTGTTTGTTGGGTTTTACCTCAGTACTGGGTAGTTTAGCTCTGGGTTAATGTGTTTTGTTGGGTACTACCTCAGTACTGGGTAGTTTAGCTCTGGGTTAATGTGTTTTGTTGGGTTTTACCTCAGTACGGGGTAGTTTAGCTCTGGGTTAATGTGTTTGTTGGGTTTTACCTCAGTACTGGGAAGTTTAGCCTCTGGGTTAATGTGTTTGTTGGGTTTTACCTCAGTACTGGGTAGTTTAGCTCTGGGTTAATGTGTTTTGTTGGGTACTACCTCAGTACTGGGTAGTTTAGCCTCTGGGTTAATGTGTTTTGTTGGGTACTACCTCAGTACTGGGTAGTTTAGCCTCTGGGTTAATGTGTTTGTTGGGTACTACCTCAGTACTGGGTAGTTTAGCCTCTGGGTTAATGTGTTTGTTGGGTACTACCTCAGTACTGGGTAGTTTAGCTCTGGGTTAATGTGTTTTGTTGGGTACTACCTCAGTACTGGGTAGTTTAGCCTCTGGGTTAATGTGTTTGTTGGGTACTACCTCAGTACTGGGTAGTTTAGCCTCTGGGTTAATGTGTTTGTTGGGTACTACCTCAGTACTGGGTAGTTTTACCTCAGTACTGGGTAGTTTAGCTCTGGGTTAATGTGTTTTGTTGGGTACTACCTCAGTACTGGGTAGTTTAGCTCTGGGTTAATGTGTTTTGTTGGGTACTACCTCAGTACTGGGTAGTTTAGCCCCTGGGTTAATGTGTTTTGCTGGGTATTACCTCAGTACTGGGTAGTTTAGCCTCTGGGTTAATGTGTTTTGTTGGGTACTACCTCAGTACTGGGTAGTTTAGCCTCTGGGTTAATGTGTTTGTTGGGTACTACCTCAGTACTGGGTAGTTTAGCCTCTGGGTTAATGTGTTTTGCTGGGTATTACCTCAGTACAGGGTAGTTTAGCCTCTGGGTTAATGTGTTTGTTGGGTTTTACCTCAGTACAGGGTAGTTTAGCCTCTGGGTTAATGTGTTTGTTGGGTTTTACCTCAGTACTGGGTAGTTTTACCTCTGTACAGGGTAGTTTAGCCTCTGGGTTAATGTGTTTGTTGGGTTTTACCTCCGTACTGGGTAGTTTAGCCCCTAGGTTAATGTGTTTTGCTGGGTATTACCTCTGTACAGGGTAGTTTAGCCTCTGGGTTAATGTGTTTGTTGGGTTTTACCTCAGTACTGGGTAGTTTTACTTCAGTACAGGGTAGTTTAGCTCTGGGTTAATGTGTTTGTTGGGTTTTACCTCAGTACTGGGTAGTTTTACCTCAGTACTGGGTAGTTTAGCTCTGGGTTAATGTGTTTGTTGGGTACTACCTCAGTACTGGGTAGTTTAGCTCTGGGTTAATGTGTTTGTTGGGTTTTACCTCAGTACTGGGTAGTTTAGCATTGAGATCACTGGGGGAAACTCATGTCTCTGCTGAGTTTTCCCGCTCACCGCGCGAGGACGCTGGTTGGAACAGGGACGGTTAAGCAGCTCCCTCAGAGGACTAATGGAGGACCGACCCTGTGAGTAAAGCTCACTTTTAGTTTACTCGGTTTAGTTTAAACAAATAGAGATATGTTTTAATTTCATCTCAAATTTGTACAAACTTTATTTTTTGGTTGTAAAGTGTAGATTTTGTGGCAGGAATAGCTTGCTAACGTTAGCTAGGTAGCCACAGCTAGCAGCCAGCTAGCTATGTCTGCCTAGGTAGCTAGCTAGCTAGAGGGTTGCTGGTGTGTGTGTGTGGGTCATTTCATGGTTATTTTTATTAATAGCTTGATTTAAGATATATTTTAAGTGGATATTATTCCTTTCTGTGAAATAAATAAATTCACTGCAGGTCTAATATCAGACAACCATTCAATTTATGATGCTAGCTGGATAACCTGTCAGCTACATGCAGCTATTAAAAGTGTTTTTATGTCCCATACAATACTCAAAATCTGTCCCTCGATTTAATAAATCGTTCCCTAAATTTAAAAATCTGTTCGCAATTTAATAAATTGTTCCCTCATTTTATTTAAAGCATCCCCTTTAAACTGACAGAACAATTTCTTAAATTGAGAACAGATTTTAGAATTAAGGGACCGGTTTTTAAATTTTTTTTGCATTTTAACCATTTAAAAATCTGTTCTCAGTTTAATAAATTGTTCCCTCATTTTATTTAAAGCATCCCCTTTAAACTGACAGAACAATTTCTTAAATTGAGAACAGATTTTAGAATTAAGGGACCGGTTTTTAAATTTTTTTTGCATTTTAACCATTTAAAAATCTGTTCTCAGTTTAATAAATTGTTTCCTCAGTTTATTTAAAGCATTCTTTTTAAACTGAGGGAACAATTTATCAAATTAAGGGAACGGTTTGTGTAGTTTTTTGTAGAAGCTATGTAAAACAAACAAATGAAAAGATATACAATTACAATAGAAACATAATTCATAAAGTTAGAAAGTGGAATTCTACAGATTTGACAAATTTCACTGCTAAAATACTGTACAAGCTGACATCCGTCCAATCGAATAAGGTTAACTTGCTGTAGCTACGTATTAAATACTATTTTAGTCGTCTGTTTTACATCTGTATGGTTTTACATGTAAGACTGTTAAAACGTTTTTGCGTGAATGTTTTCATGGAAATCCATCTGACTTGCCTGGCCCTTGGCAAGGTGGCGTGAAATGACCCGCAGAGAAAACCCGGTGGGAAACCTGGTGGGGAAAGCCGCATAACCAATAACACTGAACAGAAAACTGTTCTAAAACCTTAAGTAGGAAGTATCTCAGCTGACCGGTGGAACTGAAACAGGCCTGCAAACTGCAAGGCCTCTCAGGAACTCCCACAGTAAATGCGTGGGCCATGTAAACTTACCCTCCGTTAGCAAACTGGGTTCTATTTTCAGTGCCATTTGGGTATTTCCACGTTTTAATCATAATTCAGTTTCATATTACGTGTTCATTTTAGGGACCACAAAAAAAAACAACACTTGGTGTTTCCACGTTCATCGGCAGGGCAATAAAATGTCAGCTAAGTTATATATATACACACATGAGAAAAAAAGACCCGTTTTAATTCCACAGTTTTATTTTAAGAATAAAATCCTGTCTCCTCCATATTTTAAGACCAAATAAAAATAATAACCCTAAAAAAATACTAAGATTTCCTTTACATTTTTTTAAAATAATTTTGTTCTTTTTGAAACCATCACACAAAAAATAGAAACAAGTACAATTTAAAGTAAATCTTAAAAAACAAAAATGTAACTGTACACAGCAGAATACACCATTTTATTGCAAACGTAACACCCCTTATACCTCTTCAACTATACACACAATTATTGCAGTTCACCTAAAATATGCCAAAAAAAAAACAACAACCTATTTTAACAAAAGTGATCATTGATCGTTGTGTTCTGCTCTGAAAAGGAAAAAAATAATGATCAACTGTGGATTGATTTTTAAAGTCTGACCCGTCCCCCTGCAGTTCCCTACAGCAGAAGCGTTAAAGTGGAGTTTCGTAAAAGTTTCGCATCCCCTCCAATGAGTATTTGGACAAGTGCACAAAATGTGCAGTGTGCTTTAATGACCTCAAACTAAAAACTAGCCCTCGAGTTTGAAAATAGCAAAAAAAATCTGCTGAAAAGAAAAGAGCCAAAACTGTCACTCCCATCATATTAAACGACTAAGAACAGAAACCGCAACTCTCCACTGGAGTCTTTGTCTTAAGACTTTTCGCTTAAGAAAAGAAGCTTTGCTTCATTTTCCCGACTATTCCCGTTTTTAAAAAAAAGGGTTATCCATACAAACGGGCAAAACATTCAATGTGCAAGTCAGCGATTAGCTTCTCTGTGCTCAAATGCTTCTTGTGGTTACAGTTTGCTATAACCCTTCCTGTAGGCTCACCTAAAGCATGGGTGGGGAACCGAGTCCTACAGTTATTCTGATTTCCCTGCTCCAACACACCTACTAAACTTGGCAGTTAATGGGTGAGTTGAATCAGTAGGTTTCCCCACCTCTGACCTAAATGAACTGGTATATCACCAAGGCTGCTAAAGTTACAAGTTTAGTTGATTTAAAAGGACCAGTCAACCAAAACTGCTACTTATAATGAACTAAAGCTGATCACATACTAGCAATGAGCTAACTGAGCCCAGTTAACTTTTTAATTCAGCACTTTTGAGTATTTTTAGTATTTTAGGAAACTCATCTAAACATCTTAAAAGACCATCTGTCACCAGTTTGATTATTCTAACTAAAAATGTAACAAGTTAGCCAGATGCAGTTTTATGATTAAACGACTACTGCTATGAATAGTCCTTATTAATATTCCATTATACGTGTACTAACTATTGCAACAAGTGTGCACCTAAACCCCACGAGAGCAGGATTAGACGCTGGTGGTGGTGGTGATTTACAAAGGTTTCACACAGCGCTAAAGAGCAAAGTTTGTTCATTGAACATCATGAAGTAATATTAATATTCACCAGTTGATTTTTTTTATTAGCTTGGACCCACTGAAAGTACCTATTATCTTCATCTGACTCAAAACACAAACCCTGTAGTTGAAGGTCTGCATAAAGCTGGCAGTTTATTTTAAACGTCGAAAGAGCCCACACTACTACAGCTATTATTGCTCCTAGCAAATGTCCAATATGCATCTATTTCATATCACTTAAGAAGCCATATAGTAACAACAGTAAACCACATTTATTGATTATCAGTCACAGAGCCACGCCTGTGCCGAAAAACAGCAGAAACGGTTCCAAAAAAAAAAAAAAGCTAGAAAGAATGACCGTAACTCCTGGTCAAAATTGCTCTAAGGAATGTAGTCTGCGGTTCTGGTCAACCGGAATATTCATAAAAGCTTGAGTAATTTTCAACTTAATAGAGAAGACCTACAAATCTTGACCTTTCACCAACCTAGAACGCGTTTAGAGATTTGCCCTATGATCAACACCACCACACACATGGCTGAAAGCAACAGTCAGGCCTGAGGTGCTACACCACCACCCCAACAGAGGCACTAAAGTAATTCATACATCTGCCATTTACAAGCCACAGCCATATAATAATGATAATAACAGTAATCCACATTTACCGACTACCTCAAAGCAAGAACTGCCAATCAACAGAAGTTCTAAAACTGATTGTAATCCCAAGGCTCACATTAGTGCTAGTAGAGTGTTTGACTGAAATAATCACGTGAACTACAATTCAAATACATATGGTGCTGTGATTCTAAGCAAACTAAGAAAATACTACCTACTCCTGCCACAAGAAGGACGCTGTAAGGGGTAACCAGCCCCTTTTTCCGGGAACAACGTCGCAGCCAAGCTTAGCTCAAAAAGCTGTCAGTTATGCAGCTCCTCAATCATTTACTATGTGAGTTATATAAAGATCTAAAGATCTATCACACACACAAAAAGGAAACCCCTGTAGGTCATAAGGCCTCATGAGTTCACACTAAAGTCAGTCAATGATATTGCTTCGGAAAACAAAAGGAATAGTTTGAACTTCTTCCTAAAGGTCTGAAATTCCTCCAGAATCCAACAGAGCCTTGATTCAGCTCACATACTGTGCAAAGACAGCGCCTCTCTGAAATTACTAGAGATTTACATACTCCTTCTGATTTCACAGAAGAAGACTGTCACGTTGCACCCTAGTAAAATCATGAAGCTTTACATCATCTGTATCATCCACTCTGCCTCCCTGTGGCCGCACAAAGAACGAGGAAAAAAAAGAGAAGAAGCTGTAACGGGCAACTGCAGCCATTAGATGGCAGTACGTCTTTAGTTTTGAGCAGATCTCCAGTCGCTGCCAAGAGCAAGAGAACGAGAGATCAAGAAAGTCTTACACAGCAGTTCAAGTTTGGAGAACAAGTTGCAGCAGGCGTGCTGGGTCCCCGTTTCTGAACTTTTTCCCTCGACTGCTTTGGAAACCAAACAGCCACTCCCTCCCAAATGCACACACACCATCACCAACAACAAACCTGACTCAACTGGGCTAAAAGATACATTTAGCTAAGAAAGGGCTGAGAGAGCAACATTTTGAGATGCTTTCAAGTTGGCAAGAACTTGAACAGGCCATACTTGAAAGGTCAGCCTACCATTTAACCCTTAGAAGAAGTCCAGATGGCATTATTGAGGTTTTCCTGTGCTATTTCAATTTAATTACATAATTACTTTCACTAAGGGTGCAACAATACAACATACCGTATTTATCAAAAATGTCACTGCATATTATATAGTATATAATGTACCAACAAATGGGGTTGGGGCTAACTTATTACCTTTTGGATAGAATATTTGATCAGGGCACCTGAAATGACATATGTTGATATGTTGAATACTCTAATAAACTGACAATGGAAATGTTAAGGTATGGTAAGGCACATTTCTAACCATTTTTCATTCATCGTAAATTCTACCAAATCAAGACCAATTCTACCATATCAAATCAAATTTTCAATTTCAAATTAAATATTTATATCAATTTTCGTGAGTAGTTATTAAAGTTACCTTTAAACTACTACTTTTTTGCTTCGATATCAAGAACAGACAAGAACGTCACTTCACTTACAAACACAAACGGTGTAGTGTGGACTGAAAGTTTTTGCTGAACCACGAGTAAAAACGACTGACAAACAATACTACAAAACCTGATATGGTGATAATTGCCACTTCTAAGGGTTAAGAACAGTCTGGCCCAGCATTCACACGCAGACGAAAAGAGCCATTTGCACGCAATTATTCATCACGGCCATCTGTAACACACCGACCAACTTCACAGCACAGACTGAGAGGAAACGGCAGTTATGATGCCAAGCCTGTGCTGAAACACAGAAGAACAGAAACTGTCAATTCAGGGCGAAGAAATTCAACATAATTACCATCTCGCTACAGTGACAACGGCCGGAAAGATCTTCTACTCTGATGAATGCAGCCCGCATTTCTGATAAAACCAGAACATATAAAAAAGCTTGTGTACAAACTTCCAACAAAATGAGGCCCCAGTTAGACCCCCAATTGACCTTTTTACTAACTGTATCTGTATCCCGGGCGCATTTAAGGACTAGTAACTGTCATGTTCAGAGACCCGAGGTTCTACACCACTACTCTAAAAGAGGCACTAAGATTCATACGCTTGCCATTTACAAGACACAGATGAACTATTATTTCGATTATTGATAATCATACGTTGTACATTGCCACATGCCATTTTAGAAGGTCTAAGAAGGGAATGAGAGTCTACTTCCTCAGAAACCTCCCAATGAAGAAAAATGTGCGGCACTGCAAAGATGAACAACAATCATTTCAATTCCAATGTATATTTTGTGTTTATTGCTACAGGCAAATGTGCTTTTCCTGAACCTAACTGTGCTCCTTAAAAATTTTAGAATTATAAAAACATCTTACTGCACCAGAGCTGGGTAGGATGCTACATTTGAACTTGGACTGCATCTTTTAGTCATTAATTTTTGAACATGTGGTTAAAAAAATCATAATGACACATGGTCATACTAACACACTACAAGAAGTGTAGGGTGTGATATGGCTTCTCTTGCTTCTTATCGAATAGACGGTGTGGTGACCGTGGCACAATCCCCAAACCGCCATGCTGGTCTGCCTGGCATCGTACGTTGTATTGGGATTGGGCTAGTTTATTTTGGGGATGTTCCTCAGTGATAAAACAATAGTTTTAGTTTGGGGTTGATTATATTGTGCATATGAAGTAAGGCTTTTAATACCTTTTGCTACCATTATAATATCTGCGTTAATCAGCCTACATGACTTTTTCCTGGCTTTTCTGACTATTTAATGTTTCCACAGGGTAAAGAGGACTGGGACCAAAGTTTGGAGTCACAGGTTCAACCAGAGCAAGAAACTGGTTGAGATACTCTTTAAAAGCATCCATCGATGACCTTCTAGACAAGGTATAGTTTGAGTAAAAGTGAACTAAACAGGTAACGTGGGTCTATGATTATTTTATATACTAATATGTGGTTATTAAATATCACCATGACCTAATAGCAAGCAAATCGGGCGACACAAAAACGTTTCAATTATAAGCAGTACAGCTGTCCGTAACAGCCACAATCAACAGAGCGCGATGCGACGTGATGCATCCTTCCCGTTTTTGACGGATGCCTTTTTTTGTGTTCTATTTATGATATTTCGCAACATGTTAACGTTCCTCCTCAATGAATACTGTGGTTTTAACACGAGAAACTATAATCCCGGAGATGGAGATAAGAGAGCTATGTGACCCTGTCTCAGATGAATTTTTTTAATGACTTATTTTGTTGACTGGTAAAAAGTAGCCATTTACAGCTATCTAGCCACTTTCACCCTGTGAAGAATAAATAAGCTTGTTTTAGACCGACAGGCTGTCACTGCAGTAGCGTATGACATCTGGGCAGACCAGCTCAGCCAAGGGACCAGTTTGGTCACCACAACGAAACTTTGAATGTTAGAGTAAGAGGAAACGTAAAGTTAAAATGGCTTCATCAGGCGATTGATTAAACAATTATACATAGAATTATATATTATTTATATATATGAATTACTAACTTTAGCCCTAGAATCTTTTTTTTTTCTTCCTTCCTTAACACGCCTGCACCGTGATGGTGAGTTATTTTGGCTGGCGGCTTCGGCCCCACATGCACCATGAGTGGTCATAAAAAAGTGCAAAAGGGGTGCAGATGCCTGAGCTCGTAACCCTGATAAAAATCACGTAGTGTTCGCTCATAATTTATCAAAGTGCAAAGTAACTGACCAAGACTGCGGAGAGACTGAGCTGTTCAATATACCTACATCTATTACTATATCCATATATATCCATTACTGGACCACCAGTGTCCTACGAGGGCACAATGTGAACGTAATAAAGCTTGCGGAGGAACTGGAATATAATTTGATGATCTATGTGAAGCTTTTTGGGAGGGGAGGGGGGGGGTGTTCTACATGATATACATTCGTACGTGTGTAGAAAATGGGTCCGCAATCATATCACTTCTCAAAATAAGCCTGACAGTTTGCATGTCATTAAAATGCAACTGTGAGTAAAACGCAAAAATCTTGGTGGAGGGGAACAAAAAAAAAACCCTAAATAAAACAGTTCACTTCTTGCTTTCCTATCAGGGAAACCAAAGCCGCTCTGGAGTGGCATGGAGAATTCCAGAGCTGCGAGGACGTAGGTGTGT
Source organism: Salminus brasiliensis (assembly GCF_030463535.1). NCBI lineage: Eukaryota > Metazoa > Chordata > Actinopteri > Characiformes > Bryconidae > Salminus > Salminus brasiliensis. The sequence continues at coordinate 33,712,949 of NC_132897.1, forward strand.
GCCGATGGAGATGAGGAATGCATGGTAGGGATGCGTCCGAGTGTGTGTAGTGACTGCAGAGGCCTCTGGGCTGACAGGAATGTGCAGAGGAGCGCTGGGTCCCGTGTCGGAGAATGTGGCGGCCATGTTGGAAGCTTTCGGGCCTGTCCGGTTTCGGATGGTTCACAGGGGCATGAGGCGTGTGGTGTGGAAGAGCAGCGGGTTCAGGTCCTCGGCGTGGACGGCCCGGTGCAGAGAGGGCTCCGAGGCGCTGCGCTCGATCTTGGGCAGCAGGTCCTGCACTTGTTCAATGCCCACCAAGATCTGGAAGAAAGTAGTTACAGAAGTTGTTAGGGGTTGTTGTGGTTCTTGCATCATTCTTAAATCGCTACTTGGAAATTATCTACAGTGGGCAAATTAAAAAAAAGCCTGAGGGCAAAATCTCACCCCTTCTTCATAAGACTCTTGACAGTCTGATTTAAAGCACAAATAAAGTTAAACATGCAGGGAAGACTGCTCCACTATGTTCTGCTCCACCCAGTTTGAGTGCTAACTAATGTAAGGTGTCAGATGCCACAGTCAGTTTCACAGCATGTCTGATCTCTGTAGACTAACTAAGGTGCTGACTGAGTTGCCCACAGGCACATCAAGCACACACACGCAACTACAAAACAAAACGTGAACGATCACACTTCTGAACTGAACTCAGCGGAGAAAAGCTTGCTGGACTGAGCTTAAATAAAACATCTAGGCCTTTTCAGTCTGGACTAGATGTCTGCACAAGTTTGGCTGGCCCTCTGGTCCCACGTGATCTGTACATCTACTGCCAGGCGGGATCAAATTTACTGCGCTGTGGTCATAGTGGGCAAACAGCCAGCAAGTTGCGGGTTAGGGTGCACGGGCACTATTGCTCTCTGGGAGCGGTTTAGATATTGGCTGCTTAAAACATGTGAACAGGTGAAGACAAGGGCTGCAACTACAGACCCTAAAAGTTGGAGTCCTCCTCCCCTCAGTGAGCTGGACACATGTGATGCCATCTTGCTGGCTGTCCAAATACTAGAGGAACTGGGAGAAGCAGCTTCGCACAGCTGCCAAAGCAGCTTCCAGGAGAGGATATAGGAGCGTACACTACCCAAAAAGCATTTCTTTGATTTATAGAGTGACGTTACGGCAAAGTAAGTGTGTGGTAGAAAGGAAGCTGTAGGAAAGGAGTGGGTGGACTGGAGCAGTAGCAAACGTTTCTGGACGCAGCCAAAGATGGCAAAGAATAAATGTGGGTGGGTCTGCACAAGGACTAGCCTGTGTCAGGGCTGTTAAATGCAGATGGGCATGAGGTACATGGAGAGGCTAAATGCAGACAGGGGTGGCATTGGGTTTTGTGGACGCTAGTGGGAAGTAGCAATGCTAGAATTTGTAGAACCTACTGAGAACTGCTGGGAGGGAGGAGAACGTCCCTCTGAACTTGTCTGATGATTAAGTGTGGTGCATGTTTTGAGACGTGTCAGATTGTGTGAGGATGAGTACATAAACCGGTTAGCATAATTATGTTTTTCCGTGCAGGCTGACACTTTTTTCGAAATGGTACTCATCTGAACCGATTCTGTAGCAAATCTTACCCATCACAGAACTTTTAGTTTAGGAAAATGTGCTAGTTTTAGATGACTACATTAAAAATGTGTATTTAATAAAGCTCAGGATGTTTTAAAGAAAAAACACATTTGAACATTTGATCAGTCAATTCTTACCTGGGGAAAGAGTGGCCTCTCGTCCCGTTTGAATTTCAGACAGTCGATGATGAGTCTCTTCATGGACTTGGGGCAGTTATTGTACAGCTTACTGAGGTCTGGCGATAAGTAGCCTCGACCCACCATGAAAATGATCTGTTGGGAGGACAAACAAATTGAAACATTAGAAGATTTTTACTTTAGAAAAAGGCCAAGTTTAAGAGAATACCAGAGCTTCGTTTTTCATAAGTGTCACATCACCGTGCGTTTTATTGTAGTTGTATATGTACATAATTCAAGTATATACTAAAACTACTGAGATTTACTCTGTAAATAGAAATTACAGTAGTATCCCTGTAAAGTTACAGTAATCAGATAGCTGATTCCTCTGCTGCCAGTTGTTTACTGACCCTACGACTGGAGTTGAGAGGAGTGTCAGCTAAATATTGTAAAATATCATGATAGTAATAAACAGGACCTTTTAAACAGTAAAACTTTAGAAATGGCTAAAATTAGACTAAATATTTAAGAAATTGAAATAATACGTAAAATACAGAAATACAGGAGTGTCTGTGAAACAGAAAGAGGTCTGAGACTGGCCTGATCCCGGTTGTTGATGTTGGAGTAAGGCAGAGTTCCGGACATGAGCTCGAACAGCACCACTCCGTAGCCGTACACGTCCGACTGAAAGGTGTAAGGGTTTGTATCCTGCATCCGAATCACTTCCGGTGCCTGGGGTGAAACACATGGCTTTTAAAAAAAACCCTGTCCTACAGTGGGGCAGTGACCCATTTTGCTTTTGACTATTGATTGAACCTGCAATTCTAGAGTTAATGGTCATTAGCCCAAACTAACTGAGCGCTCTGGGTCAATAGTGAAGGTACCAGAACCATAGAAGATGCAGTTGTAGCTGAAATTAAGCTGAAAATGGCATCAAGACTTAATCATGTGTCAGATTTCCCAGAAACAGTAAAACTGAAGTGCGGTGACACTACTTGCCGTTAATCTGCTGGTGCACTTTATCGGTCTTGCCCAGCGAGTCCTATTCTCTGAACCTTTCATAACGTCTGTTGCGACAAAGTGACGAGCGTGAACACTCACCATCCACAGAATGGAGCCGCTGGGCTGCTCCACCTGCTGAGAACCGCTCCAACGAGACTTCACTGTGGCCAGCCCAAAGTCGCCAATCTTCACTGTCCAGCCTTCATGCAGGAAAATATCTGACAATGCGGTTAAGGGACAGCGGCAAAGAGACGGCAGTGGCAGAAACGACCAGACCAGTAGACCAGGAACAGTGTTACAGCCTGATCCTGCAGAATTCATTATACAAGTGGAGAGTTTTGCCCTGCCTGTGGAATCTGAGACATGCTATGCCTGTACTGCAAGGATACTGTTAGATTTCAGGTCCCGATGAATGATATTCTTCGCGTGAAGGTAGCTGTTTAAAAAAAAAGAAAAAGGAAAAAGACGTTACTGAGTGGAAATCCCTATAAAAGTAGTTTATAAAGAAGTCCAGTTAGTATAGCAATATCACGTGATTCCAAATGGTAACATGCGTACTCCATGCCCTGTGCAGTCTGCCTGGCCACGTCAATGCGGCGCATGGTGTCAAACTTGGTCTCTGTGACATGGAGGTGGCGGTACAGGCTGCTGCCCTCACACCATTGCGTGATGATGGCAAAGTGCGGCTTCGTCATGAAGCCCATAAACAGCAGGATGTTGACATGGCGTGTTTTTCTGTACAGGACAGAACAGGAGAAAGAAAATAAGCAAAATTGGTCCATAGGCTGCATTTTTCTGGCATATTAAGTCTACATATGATTTTCTAACCACTCTTTCTCTTCTAGAACTTAACAGTGTCTTACTGTGTCTTTAGGATTGCTATATATAAATGAGCTGAAATGTTCCAGGCTGAAATGTCAAACAAAATGTTGGAGCATGGATCTTCTGGAAATTGCATTGATACGTTGGCTTCCCAACAGTCAGGAACAGCACTTATAATTAACTAATTAATTAATGCTCAGCTCAGATTGGACCGAATTAGCATGGAGGGAATGGACTGGATCTCTAACAATGTTTATATGGTTCATAAAACTCTTTAAGACTCCTGGGAATTCGACAGGGATGTTTCTAAAGGGTGATCCAAGTTCACTCACCGTAGGACTTGCATTTCGTTCCTGAAGGCCTGCAGCTGTTCGGGTGTAGGCTCCGTCACTTTAAGGATCTTGATGGCCACGTCTCCATGCCACTTGCCTTTGTAGACCGTGCCGAAGGAGCCGGCGCCTATGCGCTTCTGCATGTTCACCTCCCGCGAATGCACCTCCCAGTAGTAGCTGGAATCCCTATAGCCAACACGGTGCTGAGGGAGGGAGTAAATTCAGAGCAGCGTTAAATAGGCCAAATGATCTATCATTCGTTATACATATATATAATTCACAGTTCGAGTCTGAGTACTATGTTAAGGCCATTTAGGAAAAGCTGATTGAAATAATATATTTGTTAAACCTGATTTAAGAAAACTGACAGGGATCTGAATGAAGCTCTGAATCTGCCCACTCACCACTTTCTTTTTCTCGTCAGAAGAGGACGGCTTGCGCTCTTTGTGTTCTGAGGGTGACTTGGGTGGTCTTCGGCCAGGGGAACCCAGCTGAGGGGGACTGGTTGAGGGTTTGGGAGAGGGTTCTGGTCCTGTGGGCAACAACTCTGTTAAAGGTAACGACATACGTTTGTACTTGTCTGGGGTTACTAAATTAGAACTCAAATTAGTGATGGTGAAGAACTACAGGAAACGTCTGTAGCCGAGTGCGATGTGTGAATATGTGGTGTGTGCAAAATTAATTCATGTTCTCATGGTGTAATGAACCTTCACAACCAAAAATAAAAGAAAGAAAGAAAAAGAAAACTCACCTATTGTGTTGTTTTTTACTGCATCCTAAATGAGAGTGAAAAAACGGAATGAATAAAGTGATGGAGAAAAATCAAAAGGTGGCAGACAACCATCCAAAACATCAGGCAGTGTAAATGTTTAAAATGTTTAAAGCTACTGTCAGGACATTTCAAGAATATCTGCAGCTACATCCAATTTCCCCCCAGATTTTTTCCCCTCTTCTCTTTCTAATTTCAGACCAGCTGTTCTCATCCAAGTGCTCAGTTTTTATCACTTAGCACATTTGGACTTGATTTAAAAAAACACACTGACTGCAGCTTTAAGCGCAAGACAATGCTTAACCAGAATGAACGTTAATGGGTGGTTTTTTGTGTTTGAATGACCATGCGCCTGACCTCAACGATGTTTGTGCCGGCAGGACCCAAGGTGCTGACCATGTGGACGTTGGGGGTGGAGGTGGAGCGATGCCTCTGGAGGGACTGGCCGTCCCCCCCTGGAATCGGGAAGTGGAAGGCCGGGGCTGGGGACAGCAGCCCTGTGCTAAAGATTACAGGAAACAAGACATGACTCGAAGCATTGCAACGGTAAATATTTAATCTTTTAGAAATCAGACACCAACGGTATTCATATTTAGTCATATTTAGATGTATTACTCCACTAAGAATTGATAAATGAATAAATAATACCTGTGTAAATATCTGACCTCGCACTTTTGAGGAAATTATTGAATTCATCTTGAAATATCACATTTAACCACGATTGGTGGATTTGGTAGGTACAGAACTGCAATGTACCGGTTAGGTTTTACCCACCTAATAGTTCTCTGTGATCTATTTCCAGTAAATATTTTGCCTTTTCCTGTAAAGTTATTATTTCGTAGATACAGTTTTTTTATTGGACAGTGCCGATCTTTAGATGAGAGATGATAATGCTCATAAATGCTTAATGCAGTGTTTTTAATCTGAAACAAATGACTAAATGAACATACTCGGGAGGCTCGGAGGTTAAGTCATTCTGTGATGTGGAGTTGGCGTCAGGCGTCATTAAAATAGGTATTTGAGGATAGTCTTCTGGTGTGGGACCACACCTGAGAAAAAGACACACACTTACATTATTAATGAGAAACATTAATGCACATACTGGACATGAACACACACACACACACACACACACACACACACACACACACACACACACACACACACACACAGACAAAACCATGCTTTTTCCATGACCAGATCTTCACACAGACAGGAAAGCAAAATATGCACCGTTTGGTCATCGTGTCCATGTCCACGCAGACTGTAGGGACTTTGCTGCTGCAGTGCTGGTGGAACTTGTAGCCGCACGTCTGACATCTGAAGCCATTAAACAGAAACTTGTGGCAGAAGTCACAGTACGCTAATTTAAAGAAGGTTTTACGGACCTGGAAGGATTGAAAAACACACAAAAGAAACAAATCACTTTTTTGCCGAATGCATTACAGTGTGTTTTACACCAAATTCTACTTGACTGCGTTCGCAATTCACAATATTGCCAACTCTCCAAGTACGAAGCAATGACCGTGCCTGACTAGTGGTCTGAGAGCTTAAATGGAAATGTATCCAAATGCCTGTCTGAAAAGAATTCTAACACACTTCATGTTGAGGAAAAGTGGGAAAAAGAGGGGAAAACACAGATCTCTGAAGGCAATTGGTTAAAAAAAAATAAAAATAAAAATAAAAATAATATATATATATATATATATATATATATATATATATATATATATATATATATACACACACCTATATATATATATATATATATATATATATATATATATATATATATTTATTCCAGAAAAATATACTATTTAACTTTGATTTTCTATACTTGGGGAACCTCTCTGTTGATATGTGTAATAATGATAGGAAATGACCGTCTATGTTGTTGACCGCTAGTAAAAAAAAGTACTAGTAAGAACTCCCTCAGACACATGAGTAGATTGACATTGTTTATGTTTTTTTTTTGTTATGGAGAAGCTCTTATTTATCCTGTTGAATTCTTAAGGAATGTTATCAAATTTGAGTTAAATGGCTAGACTATATAAGACCCCCGCGACAAAACTAAATCTTCCCATTCTTACTCTGAAAAGTAAAAAAAAAAAACGATTTAAAACAGTTATTTAATCATTCGGGGAAGTTGAGAATTGTGTTGTAATCTACAATAATCTACAATAATTGTGACACTGTAATTACATTTCCCGTTTTTAAAAATAAAAAGACTACTACTAAAAGGAAACTTACAAAGTTGTGCATGGTTAGGGGGACGTCATCCAAAACCTCGACTAGAAGTTCTTCCCCCACGAGGGGCGTGATGTCAGTGTTCCATTCTGTAAGCCTCTTACGGCTGGTCATCAGAGGAGAAGAGAAAAAAAAAAACAGAAAAATTAATATAATTAAAAAATATATCATTTGTGACAAGTGAAAAGTCTGGTGTACAATGCTAATTCCTGAGATACTAACTAGGTGGTGATCATTGGAACCAGATTCCTCAAAGGTTGAAAGCCTCTTAAAGCTCCTTAAAGGTTGTTAGTACACTAAATGGTTATGAGTTATGAGTTTTAAAAAGATTTTAGGCTAAAACGTTTTTAAAAATCCATTCATGGTGGAGGGATACATGTAGGGCGGTATTAGCCAAAATAGTCCCCAAAAAAACTCAGTAAAGAAATTTGAGTGGGTGAGTTTCCTCAACAATGAGCCATTTCACACAAAACCACTCGGAGTGACGTTTACATCTCAACCACTGAATTTTTTACATGATTTACGTCTGGTAGACGTTCATTTGCATTAAAGGCCCAAGCAGCAACTCTAAAGAGAGCGTCAGTGGCATCCTAATCCTCGCTAGCCCAGAGTAGCTAATGTCCCTGCTAGCATATTTTACCAGCCGTTCATTACTGTACTGCTGAGAACTGGCCTGATCAGGGCTTTAGCGTGCAAGGCTGGGAAGGTGTTGGTCTGCATGGCGCACTCACCCTTCAAGAAGGCGGAAAACAGCGCAGCATTCTTGGCTCAGGCCTCGTACTTTCAGGGCTTTGTCCAGGCTGTCGTGAACGGTCTGCCCTGGCCGCACGTTCACCTGGACACAAAACAGCTTTTTTAGAAACTCCACTGAAATGTCACATGAAAGTAAACGTCAGATCATCATTTTTCACCTTTTAAATTATTTTTTTTTTTTCCGAAATTAGTCAAAATTCTATAGAAATTCTTTTGAAAGACTTTTAAAAGTTAAGATTTTTTTCCTTCATTTGTAAAGTTGCAGTTTTTGGAGATGCAAGGTTTCGCCGTGACCTCCAGCTACTCAAACTGTACTGAAAACCAGCCTAAACCCAATTACTCATTTATTAATTAATTAATTCAAAAAGCGCATTTACCACAGTGCGCTGCTTGTTAGGGAGGTAGACGCGGATGGTTCCCCCTCCTCGGGGCACATCCTCTGGGCTGGTCTCCCCAGACGAGGAGCAGGAGGATGTGGAGGACATGACGTCTCCACAGAAACAGAGAGGGGGGGGAGAGGGGGTCGCAGCACTGGACGTCAGTCAGCCGCAAGAAAGCGTTATCAACCAGGGCACAATAGAGAAGCGCCCTCACCTGGAGCCTGGGGGACATAACACAGGAGCGATTAAAAAACACAGTCAATTAAACCAGTTAATTCAGTCTCGGTTTGCCAGATGACTTAAGCTAGGGTCTAGTCTGCCCACTTGGGGAAGAGCTGAGGGACATGTCTTACTGTTGCATGGCTAAGTGAGTAATCGTGCTTTGTAAAATACCCAGCTGTAGTGGAGAAGCTCTTACGTGTCGATACACAGCATAAACAAGAGATTACAAATCACGGCCTTACTTTCCTTTTTTTTTTTAAATACGTTGCTCAAACAAAGTGTTTTTAATCACCATCTCATTTCCACTGTTATTTAAATACATTTATTTTTACAATATATCATACCATAACGATATTATTATAGCTTAATAATGCAACTACACTCTCTTATAAGACAAATGACCTTTGAAGTACTGGGAGACGTACGCTTTTTTGGCAAACCATACTGGCCGTCAAAAGTTTTTAATGTTTAAAAAAAAAAATGTGTGAGTAGAGGTGCCGTTATTGATGCATTATTAGCTGATCATTGTCATCAACTGGCTGAAATATTGGTGATGTTCATTCTTATGTAAACAAACAGGCAATTAAACACAACGGGAAACATCAAGGTTAGTAAAAATGACGATATCAAATCAAATCCAAATCCAAAGCAGCTTCACAGAAATCCAGTAATAAGACAACAGATCAACAAAACATTAAGACCACCCCCCTGAACACTGTGTACGCTGATATATTCATAATAGAGAATTGTTATATCGTACGATAAGTCAATAACGTAATTATCGGGACAGACTTTGTTGGAGTTTGACACTTTGATGTTTTCCTTTTTTTTTTTTTTTTTTTTTTTTCAAATTTTCAGTCTTTTCCCCCCCCTCTTACACAAAGTGCCAGCTTTGAGTATTTTCAGAGCATCCCTACTACTCGGGCCTATTCTGATACGGATTCTCAGTGAACAAGGAGGCCGATAACCAGTAACCGACAGGGAGATACTGACGCCGTGACTGGCTCTGTTGTTTATATTTGACACATCGTACTCCTTTTTTAATTTTACCAGCAAGAAAACAAGGTAAAGGTCCGAGACTGACTGTCAACATTTATAATGTGTATAATTACAAAGTAATTATTAGGGGTGGGACTTTCTAAGCACCTCATTATTTGGTTACTATTTCTATCCAGGATGTCTTTTAGCTCACTGTGATACTTTTAAAGCCACGTATTTGTAAAGATCCGTAACTAATTCACTTCCGATTTCTTTTATTATAATTTGTAGTGGGGCTGCGTGTTAACAGGGTGGTAATGCACCTTAGCCTGCCTAGTAGCTTCAACACAGTGGACCAGGTTTAGCGTGTGGTTCAGCAGCACCAACCAACCATGTTACAGCGTCCTCAGTGACTAACCAACACCTTTCGTATTACCATTGGTAGTTAAATGCTCGGTTCGGGTTGACCCCACGTTACAGCCACCCTACCCAATTTCTCCACTGTTTCCAGGACTTCGGGACTGAAGGTTTTCGTCTGGGAAACTCATCCTGCTTCACACCGACTGAACAGGACACCAATCATTGGCAGTAAAAGCTGCGATTGAGTTTTCCGTTATTCGCCACACTCTTTTTTTTCCGAGGTGGGTGGAAGCTTTGACAGCGCTCACTACTGGTTCACTAGGTTTTTTAAGCAGAGGGCATTCAAATCTTGCTCATCTCGTCTGGTGTCTCTGTTATGTCCATGCAGCAGACGGTCCGGGCTGTTCCACTTCCTCACCTCCACACGTCTGACTTCCACCTTTTGCGCGAATCTAATCTAACAAATGTCAGAAGTTATCAGTAAACATTCAGACAGTGACTTCCGACATCGTCCGCGTCGAGATGCATCTAGGAATCCAATTCGCTTTGCGATTGAAACCCCTGGTCACTGATACACACCTCACCTCACTGTGCAATTTTGACCATTTTCTGGTCATTTTTCTCGGAAACCGCGGTTTGTCAACAAAGCATGCCCATTACAGTAAAGTGGGCGGAGGAGATGGAGGGGGGCTTGTGTTAAAATGCCATGAACAACACTGTTGCTACTTCCCTAGCGTCCATCCGACGGCCGACCTTGCGTGCCAGCAGCCGACCTGTTTCAGCCCTACCAGGAACAAGTATTTCAGGTTGGAAGGCTGGCTGACATGGGCTTTCACTGAAGCAAGACATACTTGGCAGCCCCACAAAACAACCCAAGGCTGGACGTATTCAGGGGCTGACTCAGCACCTGTAACTACACTGTATTTACACCTGAACGAGAGTCCCCTAGTCCTTCCACTTCCGCTCCCCATCCATTATGCTTTACCGAAGGCGTGATACTTCAGCACTGAGGTCCAGCGGCTTCGAATACTGACCAACCTTTGTCCAGTATCACTGAAGTCCACTCATCTAGATCATCTAGAGGAGCTGGCTCAGGGTCAGCATGGGCAGATGTGTACATGAAGACCATCTCCAGGAATTCCCACACCACCCACAGTCTGCAGGACGGTGGATGACCCAACACTACCCCCCCCCCCCCCCCCCCAAAAAAAAACAACACACACCTGACCACTCCAAATCAGGGCTTGACCAGGTCCCTCATCAACCTGTTCACTCCAGGTTCTCACAAACACCTGATGGTGCACAGTGGGAGCGCTGGGACGCGAACAGGGGGGCATGACAGCCCCCAGAAAACGAGACGAGCCTCGGCGACACCGACCGACCCAGCAGGAGCCAGTCCCAAGAGCTACATCCATGCTTAGCCTGCTAGCACAGGCCCACCTCCCTGCGGTGGAAGTGGGATTTCTGGGTGGGACGCAGCTGCCTGTGGCGCTGGAGGGGCTCGGTTGAGGGGCTCGGTTCGGCTGTGAGGCGGAAAGGGATTAGGCTGCATTTAGCCGCTAAGCTAACAGGCTAACTACTGCTAGCAGTGCTGGCCGCCTCTCTCTCTTTTTTGGTGGTTACAAAAAGTACCGCTGCAGACCTTCCTCCCCCCCCTGCCTCCCTCCTACCGCCGCCGCCGGTCCTCCTGAAGCGGGACCCGATCTGATCCGGACCGAGCCGTTCGGACCCACGCGTCCCGCCCTGGTTCGCCCCGAGCCCGTGCTGTTCGGGAGGCGAACTTCCCCCCTCCGCTGCTCTGCTGCAGAAGTAAATACTCACCTGAGGCCGCCATCTTGAATTCTCTCAATCTGAAGTCGGATCAGAAGGTTTCAGACGGAGAGCTGCGCGCTCTGATTGGCCCATCCGCAGCAGACCCTCGCTTTGATTGGCCAAGACTGAAACCGCCGCCCACATCCCGCCATCTGATTGGCCCCTTTTTAAAGCTCGCCCCCTGGATTGGCCGGGCGTCTTCCACACCGTGATAGGAACGCCCACTCCGTGCTCTCTGATTGGTCCCTTGCGTTGGCCAAGCGCCTTCCGTAGTCCACCCTGCGATTGGTCACACGCTGCTGCTCTCTGATTGGCCAGGCATGTTTTCCAGGGAAGAAACCACGCAGGATTCAACAACAGAGCAGTCAGGGTGAGGGATTCTGGGAACTTGATGAGGCTTATCTTATTATTCATTAGTAACCACGGGTTAATAAGACAAGTGTGGGAGTGTAATTACAGTGTGTTTACAGCGTTAGACCACTAGAGGGCGTGGCAGGGCTTTGGTGCCTCCGAGACGGGCTGCCTGAATGCAGGGTTTGACCTCTGTAGTGCAGTCAGGCCTCACAGCAGCACCCACCAGGCCTGAACCTCACCCCATAGTGACCGAGCATGAGAGACGGGGTGGGGTGACTGTCTAAGAAACCAATCCTATCAGATTTTCACCCATTTTCTCCCTAATTTGGACCGCCAGTTACCCAACCTTTACCTACCCCGACACCCTCCGACGCATGCGGAGTCAGGCCATTCATTGGGGTGGGGGTGGGTGGGGAGAGCGCCACCTACCCACCCTGGAGAGAGCGAGGCTAATCAGGCTCTTTTGGGGCCTCTGCTAGTGATGGCTAGCAGCATGAGCGGGATTCGAACTCTGGAATAGAATTAGAATAGAAAGCTGAGAGCAGCTGAGGGCCCTAGGAATCAAGTGCACACTAGCCAAGCATTAAAAAACTGAAGTGCACACTAGTCTGGTTTATTAGAACACAAGTTTAAAAGCCCTGCAACACATACGAGCAGCTTAGCTACACAAATGCTGCCTGTCTGAGTGCTCTACAACACAAGGGCGCATGTCCAAGTCCACACTGGCCAAGTGCACTAGCTAGAATTCAAGCATGCGTCCTAGGAAGCCAAGCCTCTTGTGTTGGATGGAACTGCATATGGGGACACAAGCAAGACCACACTAGCAATGCATCCTTGAATGCAAGTGTGCACTACTGGAGCGTCTCCTAGAAAGTGTGCAGCCGGTGAGCCTCCCAGAACAAGACACGCGTCCCAATAACCCAGAACTCAAGCGCAGGTGTGGGTTTCCTCGGCGGAGCCACTGCACGCTAGCTCCAGCGCAAAGGACGCATGAGCCAAGTGCCCTAGAGCGCAAGTGCACGCTGTGGAGTTGGAACGTGTCCCGTCCGTGTCGTCAACGAGCGAAGGGGCCGTGGAGCAACAAGCGCGCAGCGTGTTTACGGTTCCGCCGCGGGGAGAAAGATGCCCTGGTGCAGACAGCAGGCCGCTGACGAGCTGGTCCGGGAGTTTTTACGCACAGGGTCCTCTGCCAGGTCGGGGTGAGCGAGAGGGAGGATGAGGAGGATGGGGAGGATGAGGAGGATGAGGCGTTTTTAGAGCCTCGGTGCGGTGGTGAAAGCACTCAGGGGCGGAGCGTGAAGCCACCTGCGTCCAGTACACAGAGCCTGAGCTAGCAGAGCTAACGGAGCTAACAGTGGAGACACTGGAGGGAGGAGGGCCAGGGAGCTTTAATTAGGACGTGTGTCCCCTGTCCTGTGGCTGAACCGTCAGACGACTGTCTAAGCCTAGCTGAGAGTCACTAACAGGGACTTACTTGTTTTAGGCAGAGGAGCTACGGTCTGCTGTAGCTTTTAGCAGGACAGGGGTGAGTGATATGGCCAGTCTGTCCAACAGAGGTGGGTAGAAACGTTTACTGGTATTCTTGCTGCTAGGACTGGTTTTAGGACTAGCACTAGTACTAGCACTAGTGCTTTTAGCTAGATGATGGTGCTCATATGTATTCACTGATCTGTCTCCTGTCTCCTTCTGTTAGCATTGTCTTTAAACAGGTTCAGGGTTCCCCTCTAATCCCAGTCCAGGTCCTCCAGCTCAGTCCGAGTTAAAGGGGAGTTTAGACTCGTCTACATTTCCGCACAGTTCAGTGTTTGAGATGTAAGCAATCACTCACAGCGAGGGTTCGGTGTGAAATTGTGTCTAACTGTAGAAAAAGCCACCGATTATGAAGTCTTTAGTTGTGGTGGATGGAACCAGGCATCAGTCGCCACGACTACGACAAAAAACACAACCTATCCGAACTAACCAGAGAGCCGGCACGTGTCTCCTGAGGCTCAGGTGGGAGGTTGATGGGGCAAATCTAATAAATAGTGGCAAATCTGAGCCAAATGGGTTTTCTTTGGGGATTATGTTTTGCCACACGACACTCAGGTATGTGAATGGCTTTTACAGGAAGGGGCGCGGTGTCTCGGGCAGCAGGCGGTGTGTTGTTGTTGAGTGTGAAGGGTGGAGGCCTAATCCACACCAGTTATCATTCACAAACATTCATAGATGTTTTCAAATTCTGTAAAATGAATCTATATGTAACCAATAGCATGAACTGTCTGTCCTGCAGGAATAAGATGGTGAAAAACTGGGGTCTGATCGGCGGGATAGCCGCTGCCATGGCCGCCGGGGTGTACGTCCTGTGGGGCCCGATCGCAGACAGGAAGAAGAAGAGGAAAGGTGAGGATCCTTTGAAGCCGTGGTCTCTGTGGCGGCTTATCGTTGACCCTAAAACGAGTGACCCTTGGTGTGTGTGGCGTTCTCTTCAGGTACGGTTCCCGGGCTGCTCAACCTGGGCAACACTTGCTTCATGAACTCGCTGCTGCAGGGGCTGGCCGCCTGCCCGTCCTTCGTGGGGTGGCTGGAAGACTTTGAGAGCCAGAGCAGCGCCAGCCTCGCCAGGCCGGAGACGGAGACGGAGACGGACACTCGGCTGTCTAGAACTCTGCTGCAGCTGCTGAAAGGTACGGCGTGTCCGAGTATCCACCCTTTACTTCTGTTTAAGACTCGCTGAAGCATCCATAAACATCCATACCCAGCGAATTGATCATTGCAGCTTCCAAAGCATCCAAAAGGAGCTCCATCATGGGGAAGCCAATGAGAGCAGAGCTTATCTGGTGTCTGAAGCGCCCTGTTTGATTCCGAGGTCTAAAAAGAGGTCGTAAAGGACTGCATTTTGTTTTTTCCAGCCCTGTCCAGTCACGAGCCCGTGGAAGACGACATGCTGGATGCCGGATGCCTTTTAGAAGCTCTCCGTCTGCACAGATGGCACATTAGCTCCTTTGAGGAACAGGTGAGCGGCCTTCCTCTCGTGGTCGGACGCCGCCCTGGTAAAATCTGCACACTCTTGTAGCTTTTGTATGTAATGTGATCTTCTTCTCAGGACGCTCATGAACTTTTCCACGTGCTCACCTCCTCTCTGGAAGAGGAGCGCGACCAGCAGCCCAAAGTCACTCACCTGTTTGACATGGAGACGCTGGAGGTAAAACCAGGAACGCAGTAATTCGTTCCTGCCTGTTGTTAAAACGCTAAAGAACGCCATGCTCACTCCTTGTCACTCCTTTATTGCAGAAGTCTGCGGAGTCCAGCGAAAAAGCCGTGAGCTGCAGGAGTCGAGGTGAGGTGCAGCCTGTTTCGCACACTTTTTTCGAGGCGCTCTTGCGTTAACGATCCCTTTCATAATGTCCTTGTGTCGTTAGGCCCGCTGCACCCCATTCCCAGCCTCTGGAGGACTCAGCACCCTTTCCATGGACGCCTAACCAGCTACATGGCCTGCAAACGCTGTGAGCGGCAGGTATTCATACAGCTTGTGTTCTCCTCCGGGTTTTTTAACAAACTAATGAATTATAATAGTTATCAGAGTTATAAAATACATATATTATAATAATTACATGATTGTAATGAGGCCAGCTTTGTTGTTGGGGATCCTCAAATGTGGTCCTGGTGGGCCACACACTTCAAGGGGACCACTGTCCTATGTACTGTTCTATCAGTACATGTTTTGTTATTCTGTTACTGATCATATGCTGTGGTTCTTATTTTTAAGAGTCCCGTGCGATACGACTCGTTCGACAGCCTCTCTCTGTCCATTCCTGCTGTTCAGTGGGTAAGTCATGCAGGCCAGGCACTGTTTTACCTTTAACCTTTACTTTCACTAAAGCCCGTGACCAGTTTGGAACAGCTGTGATTGTTGTTTGTCCGCATGTTACAGGGCCGGCCTGTTACTCTGGATCAGTGTCTTCAGCACTTCATCTCATCTGAAACCATCAAAGAGGTGGAGTGTGAAAACTGCACCAAGGTAGGCACCATGGGCCGTGTGTGTAAGGGTGGCTCTCTCGGCCCGGACCAAGATTTTTAGTCCGTCAGATTGATTTGAAGATTTGCAATCAAACCAAATGGGTGGTGAAGCGGGTGGGTCCATGATAGGTCCTGCGTGATGCATGCAATAACTAGCAGGGAACACATGTAAAAATAATAATAATAATAAAATGGATCCTTAAACGTCTTGATATCAGTGTTGCACCAGATTTTTGAATTATGTATTTTTTTGGATGTATTTAATCATTCATACCATACTAATCAGTATCTGCTATAAATGATTCAGTATCTACTATGGGCTGGTCAATATGACGATATTTTATCGTATCGTGATAAATTTTGTTATTGTTTTCCAAGTATATTGAGGATACTGTTAGTGCTTAATAAACATTGATCAGCTGCTGGTTTCATTACTAACAGAGTAACTAGACTGGTTTAATTAGATGAAGATTAAAAATCACTATTAGTATCTGATGATACTGGTGTATTTAGTCGGTAATTACATGCCACATATCGTGTCATGTGTAAATACCATACCGCCCAGCCCTGGATGCAACTACACTAAAGAATGCAGTTCTGATGGTGGCTAGTTGTGAGACACTGTGTAATTGTGTGGTAGTGTGTTGATTTGGGACACAGCCCCACTAAACTAACGCATCAGACAGAAGTAGTTGAAGCACAGAGCATGGTCAGGTCTGCACAGATATGTGGAGCTAGTGGGCAGGTGTGATAATAGATTTTGAGGGCAGGAGGGTCCCCGTGCCCGTGAAACGGACTGAGACCCACCTGCTCAGGGGGTCTCGGCCCTCGGGACCGCACCAACAGAGCGATCAAACCAGGGTTAATTTTAAATGTGCTTCTCTTTTTAACTATAAGAGTTATGCGCAATATTGTTGAATTACATAAGCTGATTTCTCCTTCTTGTGTGTGCAGACACAGACCGGAGACCTGGTGAACGGACAGGTCCTCGAGAGCCAGAGGACAACGTTCATTAAGCAGCTTAAGCTTGGAAAGGTGGATGTGCTTCTAATTCTCTCCATTCACAGCAGATTCCTATTCTGGGCCGGTCTGCCAACTGGGTGACGGTTAACCTGCGACACATTTAGAGAGAAGATCCCGTCCTAAGTGCTCTAGTGTCTGGGGTTTAATTTGGTCCAGTCAGTACAGGACTAAATCAGTGCTTTGATTGCATAAGTTGGATCCACAGACCTGTTCTCGTTTAAACCTGCAAATTGATGATTCAGTAGTTCACTTTAAGACATATTATTCAGTAGGTAATATTAATTAATCACTACATTCTTATGATGTATTCAACATCTACCATACTAATCAGTATCTGCTGTAGATTAGTCAGTATCTACCATGAATGTTTCAGTATTTACTATATACTAATCAGTATCTGCTATAGATTAGTCAGTATCTACCATGAATGTTTCAGTATTTACTATATACTAATCAGTATCTGCTATAGATTAGTCAGTATCCTATTAACTATTCAGTATTTCCTATTAATTGTTCAGTATCTACTATATATTATTTAGTATCTACTATGAATTATTAGGTATCTGCTATAAATTATTCAGTATCTCCTATGAATTATTCAGTATCCCCTATGGATTATTTAGTATCTACTATGAATTATTTAGTACCTACTATACATTATTCAGTATCCTCTATGGATTATTTAGTATCTCCTATGGAGTATTTAGTATCCCCTATGGATTATTTAGTATCTCCTATGGAGTATTTAGTATCCCCTATGGATTATTTAGTATCTCCTATGGAGTATTTAGTATCCACTGTGAATTATTTACTGTCTACTATACATTTTTCAGTATCCCCTATGGATTATTTAGTATCTACTATGAATTATTTGGTATCTGCTATACATTATTCAGTATTCCTTATGGATTATTTAGGATCCACTATGAATTATTTGGTATCTGCTATACATTATTCAGTATTCCTTATGGATTATTTAGGATCCACTATGAATTATTTGGTATCTGCTATACATTATTCAGTATTCCTTATGGATTATTTAGGATCCACTATGAATTATTTGGTATCTGCTATACATTATTCAGTATTCCTTATGGATTATTTAGGATCCACTATGAATTATTTGGTATCTGCTATACATTATTCAGTATTCCTTATGGATTATTTAGGATCCACTATGAATTATTTGGTATCTGCTATACATTATTCAGTATTCCTTATGGATTATTTAGGATCCACTATGAATTATTTGATATCTGCTATACATTATTCAGTATTCCTTATGGATTATTTAGGATCCACTATGAATTATTTGGTATCTGCTATACATTATTCAGTATTCCTTATGGATTATTTAGGATCCACTATGAATTATTTGGTATCTGCTATTCATTATTCAGTATTCCTTATGGATTATTTAGGATCCACTATGAATTATTTGATATCTGCTATACATTATTCAGTATTCCTTATGGATTATTTAGGATCCACTATGAATTATTTGGTATCTGCTATACATTATTCAGTATTCCTTATGGATTATTTAGGATCCACTATGAATTATTTGGTATCTGCTATACATTATTCAGTATTCCTTATGGATTATTTAGGATCCACTATGAATTATCTAGTATCTACTATGCATTATTCAGTATCTACTATGTTTCTGTGGTGATCAGCCGTATGCAACTGACACCACTGTACTTTTTTTAAGCTTTAAAAGATCAATTCGTCATTAGTAGACGTTGTACTGTTACGTAGTCCTGGTAAACGCTAATGTGCCTGATTTCACACGTGTAATTTGTGTATATCTGTGTGTGTCTCCTTTCTAGCTCCCCCAGTGTCTGTGTATTCACCTGCAGAGGCTGACCTGGTCCACTGAGGGCACTCCTATAAAAAGACAGGAGCATGTTCAGTTCTCCGAGTACCTGAGCATGGACCGTTATAAACACTGCAGTGCAGCTCAGAGACTACAGAAGCCCAGCAGGGCCAATAAACTCAGCAGCACTGGAGCAACAGTGGACCCACGCGACCAGACTATCGCCAACGGTCTCGGTGAGGGTCGGCAAGATGCTGCTTTCTTTTACTTTACTAAAGCAGCGGTTTGGCCAGAAATCTAATTCACACACCAT
Source organism: Salminus brasiliensis (assembly GCF_030463535.1). Lineage (NCBI taxonomy): Eukaryota > Metazoa > Chordata > Actinopteri > Characiformes > Bryconidae > Salminus > Salminus brasiliensis. The sequence continues at coordinate 33,731,834 of NC_132897.1, forward strand.
CCCCTTGACCCTCAACCCGATCACGGTCACGTACACATGCATAAACACAGTGTCAGAAACCACATGAACAAGTCTGTCAGAGATTACTGAACACCTCCTTAGCTCCAGTGCCCTTGTCTGCCTAATGTAACACCACCCTAATGCCAGTGTGATGATGAGTTCCTAGATATCAGACCAGTCTAGACACCCTTGAGGCTTACGGAGGCAGCAGCTTGCAACATTTCATTGGAAAGATGTTCTAAGGCCAAAGACTTGCATGGTCCACTCTTCAGACCTCTTTATCGGTAGATGCTTCTCAGGTGTTTACACTTATCAGAGGGCTTCTGAAGGTCCATTGTAGAGACCATATTCCTCATCTTTGGTCTGTGGTGCTTCTGTTGTTGTTTAATTTGGTTTAAACCAAACCGAAACAAACCATAGTATAGATTGTGTAGTATTCCCATTCAGAAATGAGTTATTTAATGACTTAATTAACGTTGATTAATACTGTGCTTACCTTAATGTGGCTTGTTTTTCATATGAGCTATTCAGCAGTGTGTTATCACATGTCTGCAGTGTTTATTTCTTTTTTCTCACTCTTAGACCCAGAGCACCACAACAACAACAAGCCTCTTTCAAACGGAGCCTTTCCCTCTGTCTTCGTCCGCTCTCCTGGCTTCAGTCCTCAGCTCAACCTCACGTACGACTACAGGTAATCCAGTCTGTTAGACAGCACAGTATACAAGAGGTCTCTCCTGCAGCAGGAGCTCAGGTCCATTCCCCTCGGAAGTCGTATGTTGGAGCTGGGAATGATGTTAATATAATTTATATAGGTCATATAATTGTACATAACGGGTCTGACAGTCCTGCACCAGTGTTTTATGGTGAATCTAACCAAAATGCATCACACTTCTAATAATAATAATAATAATAATAATACTATTATGTATTATTATTATTACTACTATTACGTAATACTGTTGACATTCTGTGGGGCCATCTTGGATTTTTAATTCTGGGTGGGTGAGGCTCTAAAACTCTAAAACCCAGCATCCCAGTTCAGATGGAATGCAGCGCAGCTTAAAAATCCACTTCTAGACCATCTTCAGCTTTTTTTAACCATTATTCATTTATTTATTTATTTATTTATTTATTTATTTATTTTATTCATTCCTGCTCCTCCAGCTCGTCTGAGTACCTGTTCCGGCTCACAGCAGTGCTGGTACACCATGGCGACATGCACTCGGGCCACTTCATCACATACCGCCGCGGGCCCCCTTCCCCCCGCAGCCCTTCCCCTTTCAGTCCCCAGTGGTTATGGGTGTCGGACGACACAGTGCGCAAGGCCAGCCTGCAGGAGGCGCTCTCCTCCAGCGCGTACCTGCTGTTCTACGAGCGCGTGCGGAACAGGACCGGCCTGCATGCGGAGGAGTAGCCGCACACCGGCTGTTTTGCTGCTGACGTCCCGGGTCTGCTGCTGGGTACAGTCCTACCGAAACCAAGCTTGGCCCAGGCTAGCCTGAGACGTGTCGCGGACTGTTTTTGAAGGACGTAAGGAGGCCCGATGCTGCATCTTGTTCTTGTTGTTTCTTTCAGATAGAGATTAATAGAAGCATTAATAGGGAGGGTGTGACCTCCTACACCATCGAGACCACCCTTCTTGTTAGGTAGGACCCCGGCTTCTCTTCATGTTTCTAAGCATCCAAGCACAAAGACTGTTAAAAAGCGTGAAGGGAATATCCTGGTGTTTTTCAGCGTAATCTCTGTCCATCGACTCTCGTTGATACCTGGCGAAAAACTGACAGCACGTGCCCTCAAGCCTCAGATTTAACGGAGGAAGCCGATGGGGCAGTTGCTGTTGGTGTTATGATGGACTGAAAGTGAATGTGTAGCCGAAACTGTTCGTATGAAGAAAGTAGTTCCCGATACTTTCCAACCGTAATAAGGTGGACCCTGTGAAAACTCCACCTACAGCACTACGCCTCAGTTCATAACAGTTCACCGCAACCTCCTCCACCTGGAAAACGAGTCCCATCGTTGACTGAACGTCGGCTTCAAGTGGAACTTGACTTTCGCTGACTATTTGTTCAGATGTAAACAAAGGTCATTCAGAGTGGTTTAACGTGGTCCTTACACAAATATAGTCATATTGTATTTTATTAAACATACAGACGCACCAGGGAGCCTACACGTGTCCGAAAAGTTTTCTCTGGGAACTATTTTGTCTCAGACGTTCCTGCACACGTATCCCTCCACCATGAATGGATCAGAATGGAAGTCAAAATCAGCTCAAAACCATGGTTAAACGATAGCTCGGGTGTCAGGCAGTGTATTCATAACCATTTGATGTAGGGCTGCATGATTGGATTGATGCTGGAACCACATTTTCTGCAGCCCAGATTTGATGTATTGACTCTACCATAGATCTTAGACCTGTTCAGACATCTGGGTTCATTCACCTCCACTGTGAACCGGTCTGACCTGGTGAGCTTCCCACCAAACCCACCAAACCCACCAACCCCCCACTCTGAATGACTTGCTTCACATCTTAGCTACTTAATTATGCAAAGTTGGTGGAATTCCTCTTTAGGGAGGAATTGAGTACCGTGTTAAACCTAGGACGATCGCTGTGCTCCCATGTTTTTGGGAACCGGCCTACGATTTCTAGCTGCTGTTGCTAATGTTTATATGTTTATATTGGAGGCATTAGCCTGCAATAGCAACGCTAAATGACGACAAACCAACAGCCTGTGTTGGAGCGACTTCAGACCTTGGTTTTCATGGCCCGATCGGATAGTTTAGCATTAACTTGCATAGCTGCCATGATTACGTCACAGAGCTGCAAGGGGTGATCGCTTTTTTTCAGCAAGTGTGAAAGTGCGAATTTACTTTTACACTCTGGGGAATTTCTCAAATCTGGATACTCTTAAAGAGGAGTTCCACTAATTATTCAAAATTTCCTTATAATTTAACGACATGTAAAAAAAAGTCATTCAGAGTGGAGCTTTGGTTGGAAATGGTTCATTTTAGAGAAGCTAACCGACTCTTGTGCTGACTACAGTGGTGGTGGTGAAAGAAACCAGGCAGCGAACACCGATGTAGCCACGCTATTTACTCTCCAAACCCACCAGTGAACCTAAATGTGTCTTCTGACTTTTCCATGGAAGGTTGATGATGGTAAAATAGTGGCAAATCTGAAAAATTCGTTTTTTGGGGTGGGCTATTTTGCTGCCCTGCATTTATCCCTCCACCCTGAATAGATTTTAGGCCAAATTATGGTAAAACAGTGTCTCGGGCATCATGCAGTGTATTAATAAGCATTTGAGGCATTAAACTCTTAAGACCACTGTTAACGATTTCAGGAAAGTTTCTCTAGAGCGGACGTTTCAAACCGAACACCCACTCTGAATGACCTTGTTTACATCTTGAACCATTTCGACATTCAGAAAATCCTCCTAGAAAAACACAACTGCTCAAGATTAACCTATGACTGTTGTTCGTAGTGGTCTAATTGTTAGACCCCTGGTCCCAGGTCTCAGGTCCAGGGGTGTGTCGACGACTAAAGAACCAAATATAAACGTCTTCGGTGACTGATCTGTCCTTTATTCGGACCTGTTCAGAAGAGGATAGCCCACTGCCAAGTGTGCCCATGTGTAGGACTGTTCTGGGATGGGTGAAGTGACGTTGTATGATAATTGTATGTTAAGCCATTTGCACTGAGATCTATTTTTATGATGACCTTTTGCCGTGTGTATGATTGTAAGAATGAATTTTGAATGTTTTCTCACATTTAAATTATGCTAAATAAATTTCTGCAGCTTTAAAATTGTACTGCGAGTCGTCTTTTCACCGTCCTACGGTAAATCCTCTTGATTCCCAGTATATACCAGCTATTCCAGTTCTCCATAGACATTCTTAGGAATTTTGTCATTTCAAAAAGCTCATCTCAAAATATGTATTCTCAAAGTATGAGCATCTCAAAATACAAGGTGCACATTTTAAGACAACAGGTAGTTATTTCAGCATGGTAAGCTCAAGAGGTTGTCGTTATTTTCAATGCAAAGTCAAATGTTTTAAGATGCTTCATCAAAATTCAAACCGTATTAAAAATAAAAATTAAAATCCATTTTCAAATGCTATGTCAACAGCATGTATCACAATTTATCATAGTTAAAGATGCTGATTTGCAGTTCAAGCTATGATTATATAAAAAAAAACAATATTGGCAAAATGACAAAGAAGTTATTTCAAATGATAATTAAAAATGTTGAGGGCACGGTGCCAAATGCTAATTGAAATTACAATGTTGAGAAAATGCCATTATTTCAAGAAACTAAGTCAAACGTGAGGGAATTAAAATGGTAAGTAAAAATGATTGTTTCAAGAGGGTAAAACAAAATTACAGCAACAATAAAAACAAAAATTCAAGAAACTACAGGAAACTTGGAAACATTTCATTGTAAATTGTAAAGATCACAATTTAAAACAAACAATAATAAAAAAAATTAAAGCCAAAATGTTTTTTCTTTTAAGTTTTGTGAAAAAAAGCTATTTTTTCAGATCAAATTCAAGCTTGTTTGGAAGAAAAAAAAATTATTGATAAAATGTTTTTATAAAATACAAAGTCAAACTTGTCACAATTTACAAAATGTCTAATTCAAGACATAAGGTTTAAAAAAACATGAGACAATAAGCCATTATTACCAAATTTAAGCTACATTATTTCAAGTCAAACCTAAGATAAATAAAATGCTAAAACAAAAAAAAAATTGTTTTAAAATTATAGGTCAAAATTTAAGTTAAATAAATCTAAGTTAGATAAAATGTCAAACCTGAGCTTATAAATATATTTGAAATGTGACCTTTTAAAAAAATAAATAAATAAATAAATAAAATTATATATATATATATATATATATATATAAATAAGCAAGCAAGCAAAAATTATTGCAAGATAATTTATAAGTTAAAAGTTAATTTATAATTCGCCTTACAAATTTGAAGAAAAAAAGATTTTAAAAATGCCTATATTTTAAAAATATTTGTGACTTTAAACAAAAATGATGAAAATTGAAAATTCACCTTTCAATTATGAAAATAAAATATTAAAAATGCCTAAATAATAAAAAACAATATTGGAAATGTGACTTTTTAACAAAAATGCTGAAAATTCACCTTGCAATACTGATCCCGAGAAAATAAAATATTAAAAATGCCTAAATTAAAAAATATATATTTGAAATGTGACTTTTTAACAAAAAAAAAATATTGCAAGATACTAATTTCAAAATTCACCTCACAATTTTGAGAAATCGTGTAAAAATACAGGACGCTAAATCATAATTCAAGTTATGCTACAAAATATTTATATTTTTAATTATCTTCCATACTTTATTATTACATCCCTCCATAGCCCTCACTTATTATCTTGCTCTTCACTGACCTGTTCCCTACTTCCCCTCAGAACTGTGTTGAGTCTAGGGCGTAGGGAGCGAGTGAACGAGCGGACTGTTGGAACGCAGCCCTAGTCGCCACACCCGCTGCACGCTTCTTCGCCGCTAGATCCCCGTTCACATGTAGTTCGGCTGGAAGCCCTGAGTTTACGATGCCCACCAGAAGTGTGTACGTTAGAGACCCGGCCTTGCCCACCAGGTTACTGCAGCAGTATCTGATCCTACTGAAGAAATACCCGATCATCACCAAGTCCGTCACAAGGTCAGTAGATGAGCATGTTGTGCTAGTTAGCTAGCTTTTTTAACATTAATAAGGTAATTATTATGTTAATGTGTTGTGTAATAGATGTATTAGATGTAATTAAGACTTTTAAGGCTGTCTGTTGTGTAATTTTAGTTAAATTAATACGAAAAAGTGTTTAAAACTAGAGAAAGTTGCTACTTTTTGTAACTTTCCGTTCCACCTTAAATGGGGCTGCAGTTGCATTCGGGCGCCTCAGGCGCCCGAATGCAACTGCAGCCCCATTTAAGGTGGAACGGAAAGTTACAAAAAGAAACCACATTAAAAGTCATTTTAATATATTTTAAGCACTAGAACATGCCTTAAATAGCTGTAATAACTCAACCACATGTACTTTAGCACAATTTTGACTGTATTACACCATGCAAAAATACCAAAAAATCTATTTCCCCAACTTTCACCCCAACCTCAGCATTTCCTTAACTTCCTCCAAGTCCTTCCTTCATGAAGTTACAATACTACAAAATTATAAAATTGCACATTTCAGCTATGCATTAACGTTTCCACCCTGTTTTGCCCCCCCTCCTTTCTCTAAAAAAAAAAAAAAGACCTTTGCACTCCAGTCCTGCTGTTTTGGGCTGGATGGGGACCAATCAGCCCCCGTTGTTGGCCGTCTCGCCCCATTTCAAGTGAAAAGGCTCTGGAAGGGAGACTTTTAACCCCTAGTGGTGCACGCCGAGCCTTTAGGGTCTGTTTGAGATCGTCCGGAGGGTTGGTAAACCAATCGCTTGTGTTTATTCGGAAAGAAAAATTAAAGGAGTCCTTCAGCGAAAGTTAAAAGTGGCACCATCTGTGCTGGACATCTGCGGTGAACGTGTCTAGTGTGTAGGATGGTCGCGACAGGGTGGTCTGTGGAGATTTTCCGCTCTAAATACAAGGAAATGTCCTCTTTTGATGATGTAATGTGAAGGTGGGAGGAGCTTGTAGGGAATAGAACCGCTTTGGCTGCAGTTTTGAGGGAGGACAAAACTCTCAACACAAATTTGGTGTGTTTTATTAGCTTATCAGTGGCAGTCAGGGTTGGTTGAGCACCGGCAAGATGCACAGTGGTTGTATGATGTGTTTGAGTGATGCATGCTGGGTATTGTAGTTAGAGAAGTGATATGTCTGTGGCTTGTATTCGCAGTGGAATTCTGTCGGCGCTCGGGAACCTCCTGTCTCAAGCTTTGGAGTCCAAGAAAGAGCGCAAACAAGGCCGTCCAGCGAAGGAGGTGGACGTTCATGGGCCCGTCCGCTTTGCAGTATATGGGTATGGTGGTCACTGACGAGTCCAGTTGGATGCACTTGATGACGGTGGTGTGCATGTAGGCCCATACTGCAGTCCCTACTGCAGAAGACACTGAATAATTCATAATGGATACTAAATAATTCATAAATTGATTAGTTCTTATTAGGTGCTGAATCATTCAGAGTAGATACTGAATCATTTATAGTTGATATTAAATACATTATAATGGATAGTAAGTAATTCATAGTAGATCAAAAATAATGTACACTGTAAACTGATTAGTTCTTTTTAGAGACTAAATCTTTCATAGAAGGTACTGAATATTTCTTAGTAGATACTAAATAATTCATAGTGGAAACTGAGTAGTTTTATTAGATGCTGAATAATTGATAGTAGAGACTGAATAATTTATATTGTATGCTGAATAATTTATAATAGATCATACATAATTCATAGCATAAACTGATTAGTTCTTATTAGATGCTGAATCATACAAAGTAGATACTGAATAATTTATAGTGGATATTAAATAAATTATAATGGATAGTAAATAATTCATAGCATAAACTGATTCGTATTAGATACTAAATAATTCATAGAAGGTACTGATTAATTCATAGTAGATACTCAATATTTCTTAGTAGATATTGAATAATTCATAGTAGATATTGAATAATTCATAGTAGATACTGAATAATGTATAGTAGATACTCTGTTTCTTTGTAGATACTGAATAATTTATAGTGGAAACTGATTAAACTGATTAGTTTTAATTAGACACTGAATAATTGATAGAAGACACTGAATAATTTATAGTAAATACTAAATAATTCACAGTGGATATTAAATCATTCATAATGAATACCAAGTAATTCATAGTAGATGATAAATAATTCATAGTGTAAACTGATTATTAGAGGCTGAATCATTCTGTATTATTGTATTAGTGTATTATTTCTTAGTGTAAACAGTGTAAACTGATTAGTTCTTATTAGATACTGAATAGCTGATAGAAGATACTGAACAGTTCTTAGTAGATACTGAATCATTTATAGTAGATTTGAATTATTAATAGCATACATTGATTATTAGATGCTGAATCATTCAGAGTAGATACTGAATAATTCTTAGAATGTACTGAATATTTCTTTGTAGATACAGGATAATTTATGGTGGAAACTGACTAGTTCTTATTAGATACTAAATAATTCATCGAAGGTACTAAATAATTCATAGTATATACTGAATAATTCATAGTAGATATTGAACAATTGATTGTAGATACTGAATAATTGATAGTAGATATTGAGTAATTAATAGCACACCCTGATTAGTTCTTATTAGATACTGAATCATTCTTAGAAGGTACTCGGTATTTCTTAGTAGATACAGAGTAATTCATAGTGGAAACTGATTAGTTCTTATTAGATACTGAATGATTCATAGTAGATACTCAGTATTTCTTAGTAGATAGTTTTGATTAGTTTTAATTAGATGCTGAATAATTGACGGACGACACTGAATAATTTATAGTAAATTCTAAATAATTCACAGTAGATATTAAATCATTCATAATGAATACCAAGTAATTCATAGTAGATGATAAATCATTTATAGTGTAAACTGATTATTTCTTATTAGATACTGAATAGTTGATGGTAGATACTGAATAATTCAAAGTGGAAACTAATGTGTTTTAATTAGATGCTGAATAATAGATAGTAGATACTGAACAGTTCATAATAGATAATAAAAAAAATTATAATAGACACTTACTGCAGAATAGAGACTGAGTAATTCTTAGACGGGACTGATTAGTTCTTAGTAGATACAGAATTATCCTAGTAGATCCTGTTTAGTTCTTATTAGATGCTGAATAATTGGTGACTGAATATAGTTACAGTTTATTCTTTAATTGAAATAACTCTGGGGTCAAAGGTCTTGAAGGGCCAATACCATGGAAACCTATTTTCTGTGTTGTGGTTTCAGGCTGGTCATCACCGGCCCGATCAGTCATTACTTCTACCATCTTCTGGAGGTGCTGTTCCCTGCCACGGAGCCCTACTGCATGCTGAAGCGCCTGCTGCTGGAGCGCCTGGTCTTCGCCCCGGCCTTCCTCATGCTCTTCTTCGTGGTCATGAACGCTCTGGAGGTATGCAGCCCACTGTGTGAAGGACATCCAGGACATGTTTGCTTTGATGTTCTTTGCATTCTGTAAGGCCTACTCTAAACCCCGCAGGGTAAGACGACCGCCGACCTTCAGGACAAAGTTAAAGGGAGATACTGGCCCGCACTGAAGATGAACTGGAAGGTCTGGACTCCGTTTCAGTTCATCAACATCAACTACGTTCCTGTACAGGTGAGGAGCACGACTAGGGTCAGCAGGAGGGAGGGATGGGTGTAGACGTGGCTCTGATTTTACCTGAACGATCTGCTTTTCCTCTCTCTTTACAGTTTCGAGTGCTGTTTGCTAACCTGATTGCCTTGTTCTGGTACGCCTACCTCGCATCTGTAAGGAAATGAAAATCTAGGTTGACCTAAGCTGAGGTTTAGGGAGCACAGGTCAGGAAAGTACTAATGAAGCCAGGTTGTGCCTTTAAAAAAAAACTCTGTACTAAGTCGGGTATGTAGAAATCACTGCCCTCTAACATAGATTTCAGATTTCAGGTCTTCTGTGGCGGATCATTGCTGGATTACTCAGTAAAGCCAAACCTGAGTGTTTCACTGGGAGTGGGGGGGGTGGTGGTGGTAATAATTGTAGCTAATGCTAAAGCTAATGCTCTGTGCCCCAGTTGTCTGAAGGTAGCATTGTACAGCATTATGTCGTACATCATGTTCACTACAGCAAATGTCCCACTGTACTGTAAATGTTTTAATAAAAAGAATAATTTATTTGACTAATTAAAGGATGTTGAACCCGAGCGAGGAGTTGCAGTACGTTTCTACTTTTACTGTCTGATATTGTGTAGGCTCCTCTCGCACTGCCAAAAACTGCTCCCCACAAGGCCTTCGGAAGGTGTCCGGTGAATCTGGTGGCAAGACGTTTGCAGTAGATCCTGAAAGTCCTGCAAGTTGTAAGGTGGGACCTCAATGAGAGGCGTCGCTTGTGCAATTTACAGTCAATCAGAGGGTGGACCTGGGGAGCAGAAAGGGTCCAGGGCCCAACAGAGGCAATTTGCAGAACCCCGGTATCGAACCCACAACCCTGACAGCAATAGTCCACAGCAATAGCCACACACACACACACAGTAGGGAAATTATTACCATTATTAACTGTAACTGTACAGTATAAGACTGGTAACTCTACTGTTTTTCCAGCAGATGATGGAGGAGATGTGCACCCCCCCCCCTCCCTTAATTTAAATATTGGAAGTAAATCATGTCAGCAGTATTGTGTTGACTGTAGGTAAATTTAGTTCTTAAAGAAAACAGCTTAATCCAGAGCCAGAGAGGCGGTTCAAAAGGAGCTTGTTCCTCCTGTTCTACCAAAACATCGCTACAGACACTAGAGGGCGCTCCCGAGCGAGTCCTAATTACAAGAGGTGAATGGTAAATCCATGTAGACACTATTAATTCAATGCAGTCCTATGCTGTTAGAAGCAGACCAGCTTTCCCACCTGAACACAAACAAATATTTGCGTCCAAATAAATATGGTCAGTGAAAAGAGGCTGCTGTGTCAAACACTGTCCATTTATTTTACACCACAAAGTAGAACAGCAGGTGTCAGCCCCATAAGACTCAACTAGATTTCATGGTGGGCTCCTGACCCACCATCACATCTACAGTGCACTCCTGACCCACCATCACATCTACAGTACACTCCTGACCCACCGTCACATCTGCAGTACACTCCTGACTGACCCACCATCACATCTACAGTACGCTCCTGACCCACCATCACATCTACAGTACACTCCTGACCCACCATCACATCTACAGTACACTCCTGACTGACCCACCATCACATCTACAGTATACTCCTGACCCACCATCATATCTACAGTACACTCCTAACCACCATCACATCTACAGTACACTCCTGACTGACCCACCATCACATCTACAGTACACTCCTGACCCACCATCACATCTACAGTACACTCCTGACTGACCCACCATCACATCTACAGTATACTCCTGACCCACCATCATATCTACAGTACACTCCTAACCACCATCACATCTACAGTACACTCCTGACTGACCCACCATCACATCTACAGTATACTCCTGACCCACCATCATATCTACAGTACACTCCTAACCACCATCACATCTACAGTACACTCCTGACCCACAGGCACATGTACAGTACACTCCTGACACACCATCACATCTACAGTACACTCCTGACTGACCCACCATCACATCTACAGCACACTCCTGACCCACCATCACATCTACAGTACACTCCTGACCCACCGTCACATCTACAGTACACTCCTGACTGACCCACCATCACATCTGCAGTACACTCCTGACTGACCCACCATCACATCTACAGTACACTCCTGACTGACCCACCATCACATCTACAGTACACTACTCCTGACTCACCATCACATCTACAGTACACTCCTGACTGACCCACCATCACATCTACAGTGCACTCCTGACCCACCATCACATCTACAGTGCACTCCTGACCCACCATCACATCTACAGTACACTCCTGACCCACCATCACATCTACAGCATGCTCTTGACCCACAATCACATCTACAGTACACTCCTGACCCACCATCACATCTACAGTGCACTCCTGACCCACCATCACATCTACAGTACACTCCTGACTGACCCACCATCACATCTACAGTATACTCCTGACCCACCATCATATCTACAGTACACTCCTAACCACCATCACATCTACAGTACGCTCCTGACCCACAGGCACATGTACAGTACACTCCTGACACACCATCACATCTGCAGTACACTCCTGACTGACCCATCATCACATCTACAGCACACTCCTGACCCACCATCACATCTACAGTACACTCCTGACCCACCATCACATCTACAGTGCACTCCTGACCCACCATCACATCTACAGTACACTCCTGACTGACCCACCATCACATCTACAGTACACTCCTGACCCACCATCACATCTACAGTACACTCCTGACCCACCATCACATCTACAGTGCACTCCTGACCCACCATCACATCTACAGTACACTCCTGACTGACCCACCATCACATCTACAGTACACTCCTGACCCACCATCACATCTACAGTACCTTTCTCACCCGTGTCCTAAACAGCAGCTGTTGTGAGTGTAAGGTGTGTGTGTGTGTGGGGGGGGTCTCTCATTGTTGACATGGTTTCACAGTGTGTGAAGGCTGTATTGTAGCCTGGCTAGCTCTCTCACTGTGACTCCATTACAGGTTCAGATAACACAGGAGTGAAGCAGAGATCGGTAGAAGCTGAAAACCAGGTGTGCTGCACTGGGATCGGGACACACGGCTGCATTCAGGGGCGCCATACTGGGGGTGGCTGGGGGGCGGGGCGGGGCGTGGCTGTGACTGACAGGGGCCCTGAAATAGTTTTTAAACTTTAATCATTCATAGACTATATTAATTAAAAGTTTAAACATTTGTTTTCTTGTTTGGCAAATGTTGAATATTTATTTATTAGATATTAACACCCCCCCTTCCTTCCCCCTCCTAATTAATTCGGAATGGTTCAGTCCTCCAGAGAACAGGTGTGAAATGTCCTGCGGGGCGAGTTGGGGGAGTTGGGAGGGAAGACAAGTCTGGACAGGAGGCCGAAGACAGACGAGAATGGCGACGGCGGCTCTCTGAACCTGACAGGAAGGAAGGAAGGTGGGTGGAGCCTGTGAGGGGCGGAAGTTAGCCTGTTAGCTTAGCTCACAGATAAACAGGCTAATGCTAGCTAGCTGTTGAATTTCTTCACAGAAGATGGTGATGGTGGTGATGATGGTGATGGTGGTGGTGGTAGGGTGGCCCATGTAATATCTAATCATAGGGCCTGAAATCCCTGACAGCGCCCCCTCCTGCTGTGAATCCTGTATTGCAGACCTGAGATTGAGTTCATTAATAATTATTAATAATAACGACACAATGAAACAGCAGCGTTGGAGCAAAGCAGTAGTTTAATGACCCAGCAAACAGTAAAGCACAAGCTAACGAGGACGCTTACAGAAAAAACCCTTAATGCTCCCAGCAGTGTGAGGTGGAGGGAGGCTGGTGGGAGGCCAGGAGACCCCTCCTTAAGTGGATTGCCCAGTAGGAATGTAGCCCTCTCCTCTTTTACGACGGGCCTGGCTTTGGGCTAAATGCACAGTTATTGCCAGCAATAACAAAGATGAACTTATACATTCATGATTTTAATGTCTGTAATTTATGTAAATTATTATAATTAGCAGGTTATTGATAACGCCTCGCCGCGCTCTACTGAACGTGTCCGGGATGTTGATCGCAAAGCAAGATGCTAATAGATGCTACACAATTATTTAAAAAAAAAATTAAAAATAAAATATATTATATTATTCCTCTTTTCACTTGTCACTTCAAAAACCTCGTATCTCCATTTTTGTTGTTTATTTTTCTCCATAATATGAATCTGGCAGTTGTTTTCCTGATGAACGGACCAATAGAAATGCTTCAAACTGACTGGCTTTTCCCTTCTGCTGTCAAATATTGTATTTGGGGAAATACAAGGTTTTATATATAAAAGATGATATATTAAAAATGAAAACTGTAAATATATATTAAATATATTAGTTATCAGTCTGCGCTGATCTTTGAATGAGGCACAGCCAATCAGAACATGCACAGTCCTAAATATATCATTAAAATAATTTAATAATTAATGATTAATTAAATATATGGGTAATGCGGTAAAGGATTAAAAGATAAAAGTAACAAAAATTTTTTTTTTTTGGCACAAAAAAACTAAATTAATAAACAGGACAAACTGGCCGCTTAATATTCAAATGAGGGGGCGTGTCCCGTTAGCCTCCCCGTAGACGGAGGGTCATGTGAACGGTGCTTCCGTTCGTGATGTCGTAGTCCCTCAGCCTACTTCCGGCCTCCAGCTGCCGGCCGTTGAAGATGAGGCGCTGCTGGTCCACGGGGGTCCTCTCCTTGTTGTAGATCTTCCTCTGCAGGTCGTCCACCGTCTCCTCCTCGGTCACGTCGTAGGTCTTCGTCTGGCCCTTCTCGTTCTTCACGAACACCTGGAGCACCGACAGCGCGCGGAGCAGCAGCATGACGGTGGAGCCCGAGCTCAGGCCGAAGCTGCTCAGCGGGGCGGAGTCGTGGTCCAGGGTCGCGCGCACCCCGTTGTTCGTGGAGAGCCGCACGCGCGACAGCGCCTCGTTGAAGCTCTGCGCCACCGCGCGCTTCAGCTCGCCCACCGTGGCGCTGGGGCTCACGTGCACCGAGCGGCATTCTCCGCTCACGAGCTTCACAGTCAGCTCCATTACTGCCCCCTAGTGTCCTGCAGGAGGAAGGACAGGGTTAGCGCTGAGAGAGAGACACACGGCCAAGAGTGCTGGATAGGAACACTTCACATTATTATTATTATTAAAATTATAGTATTATTATTAACATTTATTAAAATAATAAGTTAATAATAATGACCGATCACGATTTTTGCGACCTCAGCAGCGCCGCTTTTACCAGTTAGCATAATGCTAATGAAGTAAACCCCTTCACTTCCGTGCTCTGCTGTGTATTTAGGTGGACTTATCGGTCTTAACCGAAACACACAACCATGAGCTACAATCCCCCTGTCTGCTCAGTGGCCGACTTTCTTTAATTACGGTCTTTTACACACAAAAACAACAACAACAACAACAAACCGGAGTACAAGCGGTAGCTAGCTGTGGGCAGGCGCTGAGGCATTGTGGGAAATGTAGTGCCTGTAGTGGAATTCCCCTTTTAGAGCGTCAGCGTTTTAATACGGAGTCTTTTAATATTATTAATAATAATAATATAATAGTGCATTAAAATAAATTAATAATGAATAATTACTCGAATAATTGATTATAACTGATATTATATTATGAATTCTCACACGGTTTAATCCTCACTGAGTTCACACAGACCCCCACAGAGCTGAATTACAGAGTATTAATTGATCATTAATTGCAGTGCTGGGTTGAGCCAGTATCCAAGCTGGACACCAGTAAGAGAGTGCTGGGCGATTTCCGGCTCAGCCCCAGTGCTGGATCGGCACCCTCACTGGTTCTGGTTCAGCTCTTCAACCGGAAAAGCCCCCACAGATCTGTCTCATCAGCCCTGTCTAACAAAGTGATGAACTCACCTCTGAAGGGGTGCTGAAGGGGTGGTCTCTCTCTCTCTCTCTCTTCTCTCTCCTCTGAGTGTGTGTGTGTGTGTGATGCTCAGGTCCAGCTCTCCAGCTCCGTGTGTCCAACAATAAAAACATGAACCAAGCCCCGCCCCCCCGCACCAGTTTAGCCAATAGGAGGCGAGGACGACTCGCCCCAGGCTTCTAGTTTTCGTTTTTCGTCCTGCTCGCGCACTTTCGGTTTCCATTCCGCGCGCGGGCAGTGAGCGGCGATGACGTCACTGCAGAAGTCCCCTCAGTGACTGGAGTTATGGGTGTAAACACATAAACACACAAAAAAAAAGGGTGATGGATTTATGGAAGTAGGGCATGTAAGGAGAAGCGTCTCCAACTACTGGGCCGATCCTGTAGGACCTCAGACCTCCAGACCTCCAGACCTCAGACCTCAGACCTCAGACCTCCAGACCTCAGACCTCAGACCTCCAGACCTCCAGACCTCCACCTCCAGTTCCCTCGACGAGCTGGAGCGCTGTCAGCCAGGACGATGAAGTCAGGCCTGAGTTGTTCATGCAGAGGCACAGTGACCGGATTAGTGTGGGCTTGTCTGGGGAGGTCAGTATTGACTAGACTCCCCTGCCGCCCCACCTGCCCCACACTTTAACACCACCACCACCAAAGGCTGGTCTGGTGACGGGTGTCCAGTGGCAGATGCGTATCGCTCTCCTTGACGTGTCCAACGTCGTTTGGTGGCCATCGTGTCTTCAGTGACCAGCACTGAGGCCCCGATATCGGCCCCTCCTCCAGCGTAATGCAGGGTGGTGTGGTCAGGTGCCCTGGCAGGTCGTCTAGCCTGCAGACCACGCTGACGTAGGCGGTTTCGAATGGTCTGGCGTGGGGTGGGATGCGGCCATGTGGGCCTTTCTGTGGCTCTTCCAGTCTCTCAGTCCACACTCGGTGACGTTCTGAGCTCAGTGGCCACTGAAGGTCACATTTTGGGAGTAGTGTGTGTCCAAATGTTTGTGGACACCCCCATCAAAAGAAATGCATTCAGCTACTTTAGTGGCTGTAGAGAAGTGAGAACGGACATGAACCTATTGGCACCATCCTGCCTAATTCCTGGCGCAGGCTAGAGGGGTATAAAGCCCCCCCCCCCCCCCCAGCGTTGGTCTCTGGAATGATGGATGGTGCACTGTCCAGTACTTGAGATGAGTGGGGGATGAAGGGGGTGGAGGATCACCCAACGCCTTGACCTTACTGAATGCAATCAAAACCTAATGAGAGATACTCAAAAAGTACTCAATACTCAAAGTATTTGGACATTTTTAGAAATAAATCATTATTTTCTTTATTTTCTCAAAATAATTCTCACATTTTCAACAAAATATCTCTCAAAATTTAAATAGTAATTAAAATATATATTTTAGAATATTTCAGAATTATTTGTTTTCAGTATTTAAGAACATTATTACTATTTTTATTATTATATAAATCTATTTATATAATTATTTTCTGTAATTAAATATAGACAAAGTACCCGAATCAAAATAATTGTTTTCTCAGATAAGAACTGAAACGACTCAAAATTTCTGCTTTGGTGTAGTTTTCTTTAGCAAAGGAAGAGAAAATACAGACTACAAACATACCGATGTAACTAAATAAGTAATTATATTTTTATCAAGGAGAATCAGTGACTCATTATTTGATCCTAATAAAGTTTTATGTTTTGTCATTTTAATGTTTTAATACAACTCTGCACTTTGGATTGATCTCATTACGCAATCCAGTGTCAACACAGTGTCAAAACAACAGTGAGTTTCTGTTTCCATTCTCTGGACAAGCTGGAAGGAGGAGTCGGAAAAACTAATGTAACGGGATGGGCAAAAAAAAAGAAAAGCAGTGATCAGCTGACGGGGAAATCCAGCTACAGTTCCCTACGTCACACATTCCTGACAAGGTTCCCAGGTGTGTTTTCTGGACCTATCAGACGTCCCCCTGCCTACACTGATTAGGAATGCGTATGAAAACAGCGCAGCATGGTGCCGATAGGTTCATGTTTATCCTGTTGATTTGTCCTAGTGTTGAATTCATGCCTTACAGTGTTCAATTAGTGTTGAATTAATGCCTTAATGTCTTACAGTGTCAAATTAGTGTTTAAGTAACACATTAATGTCTTACAGTGTCGATTTAGTGTTGAAGTAACACCTTAATGTCTTACAGTGTCAAATCATTGTTGAATTAATGCCTTAATGTCTTACAGTGTCAAATTAGTGTTGAATTAACACCTTAATGTCTTACAGTGTAGAATTAGTGTTGAATTAACACATTAATGTCTTACAGTGTCGATTTAGTGTTGAAGTAACACCTTAATGTCTTACAGTGTCGATTTAGTGTTGAAGTAACACCTTAATGTCTTACAGTGTCAAATCATTGTTGAATTAATGCCTTAATGTCTTACAGTGTCAAATTAGTGTTGAATTAACACCTTAATGTCTTACAGTGTAGAATTAGTGTTGAATTAACACCTTAATGTCTTACAGTGTAGAATTAGTGTTGAATTAACGCCTTAATGTCTTACAGTGTCGATTTAGTGTTGAATTAAGACCTTAATGTCTTACAGTGTAGAATTAGTGTTGAATTAACACCTTAATGTCTTACAGTGTAGAATTAGTGTTGAATTAACACATTAATGTCTTACAGTGTCGATTTAGTGTTGAAGTAACACCTTAATGTCTTACAGTGTCGATTTAGTGTTGAAGTAACACCTTAATGTCTTACAGTGTCAAATCATTGTTGAATTAATGCCTTAATGTCTTACAGTGTCAAATTAGTGTTGAATTAACACCTTAATGTCTTACAGTGTAGAATTAGTGTTGAATTAACACCTTAATGTCTTACAGTGTAGAATTAGTGTTGAATTAACGCCTTAATGTCTTACAGTGTCGATTTAGTGTTGAATTAAGACCTTAATGTCTTACAGTGTAGAATTAGTGTTGAATTAACACCTTAATGCCTTACAGTGTCGATTTAGTGTTGAATTAAGACCTTAATGTCTTACAGTGTAGAATTAGTGTTGAATTAACGCCTTAATGTCTTACAGTGTCGATTTATTGTTGAATTAATGCCTTACAGTGTTGAATTAGTGTTGAAGTAACACTTTAATGTCTTACAGTGTCGATTTATTGTTGAATTAACACCTTAATGCCTTACCATGTTGAATTAGTGTTGAATTAATGCCTTAATGTCTTACAGTGTCGAATTAGTGTTGAATTACCGCCTTAATGTCTTACAGTGTCGAATTAGTGTTGAATTAACACCTTAATGCCTTACAGTGTCGATTAAGTGTTGAATTAACACCTTAATGCCTTACAGTGTCGATTTAGTGTTGAAGTAACACTTTAATGTCTTACAGTGTTAAAATAGTGTTGAAGTAACACCTTAATGTCTTACAGTGTAGAATTAGTGTTGAATTAACGCCTTAATGTCTTACAGTGTCGAATTAGTGTTGAATTAACACCTTAATGTCTTACAGTGTAGAATTAGATTTGAATTAACGCCTTAATGTCTTACAGTGTCGATTTAGTGTTGAATTAAGACCTTAATGTCTTACAGTGTAGAATTAGTGTTGAATTAACACCTTAATGCCTTACAGTGTCGATTAAGTGTTGAATTAACACCTTAATGCCTTACAGTGTCGATTTAGTGTTGAAGTAACACTTTAATGTCTTAGTGTCAAAATAGTGTTGAAGTAACACCTTAATGTCTTACAGTGTTAAAATAGTGTTGAAGTAACACCTTAATGTCTTACAGTGTAGAATTAGTGTTGAATTAACGCCTTAATGTCTTACAGTGTCGAATTAGTGTTGAATTAACACCTTAATGCCTTACAGTGTAGATTTAGTGTTGAATTAACACCTTAATGTCTTACAGTGTAGAATTAGATTTGAATTAACGCCTTAATGTCTTACAGTGTCGATTTAGTGTTGAATTAAGACCTTAATGTCTTACAGTGTAGAATTAGTGTTGAATTAACGCCTTAATGTCTTACAGTGTCGAATTAGTGTTGAATTAATGCCTTAATGCTTTACAGTGTCGATTTATTGTTGAATTAATGTCTTAATGTCTTACAGTGTAGAATTAGTGTTGAATTAACACCTTAATGTCTTACAGTGTCGATTTATTGTTGAATTAATGCCTTAATGCCTTACAATGTTGAATTAGTGTTGAATTAACACCTTAATGTCTTACAGTCTCGATTTAGTGTTGAAGTAACACCTTAATGTCTTACAGTGTCAAAATAGTGTTGAATTAACACCTTAATGTCTTACAGTGTCGATTTATTGTTGAAGTAACGCATTAATGCCTTACAATGTTGAATTAGTGTTGAATTAACGCCTTAATGTCTTACAGCGTTGAATTAGTGTTGAAGTAACACCTTAATGCCTTACAATGTTGAATTAGTGTTGAATTAACGCCTAATGCCTTAGTGTTGAATTAGTGTTGAATTAACACCTTAATGCCTTACAGTGTTGATTTAGTGTTGAATTAACACCTTAATGTCTTACAGTGTAGAATTAGTGTTGAATTAACACCTTAATGCCTTACAGTGTCGATTTAGTGTTGAATTAACACCTTAATGTCTTACAGTGTCGAATTAGTGTTGAATTAATGCCTTAATGTCTTACAGTGTCGATTTAGTGTTGAATTAATGCCTTACAGTGTTGAATTAGTGTAGAATTAATGCCGTAATGTCTTACATTGTTGAATTCATGCCTTAATGTCTTACAGTGTAGAATTAGTGTTGAATTAACACCTTACAGTGTTGTATTAAGGACGACTCAAAACCCAGCAGCGTTGGAGAAGCAGTAGTTTAATGAATGAGCGGTAGATCATAAAGAAACCTCTTACACACCAAATACTTCAGCATGTTAAGCTAACAGAGGCAGCGCTGCGACAGAACAGAGCATCAATCAATGATAAATAAAATGGATGAGGGAGCATCACTCTGTACACTCTCTCTCTCTCTCTCTCTCTCTCTCTCTAATTGAGCCCTATTCACTGTCCCCTACATGCAAAATCCCAGCTCACTACACTGGGCACTGTTATAGGGTACTGAATGTTATCGGGCATCCAAACAACACGCAATGGATTATGGGTAGTTTGCCTAGTGTACTTTCTTGGTACACTGTATAGTACAGTGCATTGTGGGATTGTTACAGTTGGCACTGCGTTTTCGAGCACCGCTACAAATTGGCAGACCTCCAAAGCAGTGCGCTATGTAGTGAACAGGGCACGGGTTTAAACACATGGACTCGCAGTGTGTGGTGGAGGGGTGCTATGCTAACACAACCAGTGAAATGGTAACGGCTAATTGTAGGCCAGAATGCCTCTTCAAACCAAGGGTGAGGATTGTCCAATAGGAACGGAGCTCAAGTCTAGCTTCTCCTCTGATTGGACAGGCTTGGGCTTAAGGGACAGTTATTGCCAGCAATAACAAAAGCTCGTTTTAGCGCCACAGTGACGACATACAGACACGTTACATACAGTCAAATTAAATAAAATATTATACATATTAGAACTTTAAAAAAAAAAAAACCTTCACTTTTTGGAAACTAATGATGTCAGAAGAGGGGGTTTACCTAAATCACCTAAGTCTTAAAGGCACAGTGACACAAAAACTGTTAATTTAATAAGTGTAATTGTTTAAGTTTAATTTAAGGTATAAAGAGATAAATACATGTTTTTGACACCAGAAATATAATAAAAGTGGACCCAGGTGGAAAGATAAACCAGGAGAAATGGGGAATTTGGGCCCCTTACAGAAGGCCCTGTTTAGGCCGTTAGGAGCGGGCGTGTCCCGTTAGCCTCCCCGTAGACGGAGGGTCATGTGAATGGTGCTTCCGTTCGTGATGTCGTAGTCCCTCAGCCTACTTCCGGCCTCCAGCTGCCGGCCGTTGAAGATGAGGCGCTGCTGGTCCACGGGGGTCCTCTCCTTGTTGTAGATCTTCCTCTGCAGGTCGTCCACCGTCTCCTCCTCGGTCACGTCGTAGGTCTTCGTCTGGCCCTTCTCGTTCTTCACGAACACCTGGAGCACCGACAGCGCGCGGAGCAGCAGCATGACGGTGGAGCCCGAGCTCAGGCCGAAGCTGCTCAGCGGGGCGGAGTCGTGGTCCAGGGTCGCGCGCACCCCGTTGTTCGTGGAGAGCCGCACGCGCGACAGCGCCTCGTTGAAGCTCTGCGCCACCGCGCGCTTCAGCTCGCCCACCGTGGCGCTGGGGCTCACGTGCACCGAGCGGCATTCTCCGCTCACGAGCTTCACAGTCAGCTCCATTACTGCCCCCTAGTGTCCTGCAGGAGGAAGGACAGGGTTAACACTTTATACATTTATAACAAATTAACTCTTATGGCGGTGAAGTAACTCTTACGGCGGTGAAGTAACTCTTACACTATTGAAGTAACTCTTACAGTGTTTAAGTAACTCTTATGGCGGTGAAGTAACTCTTATGGCGGTGAAGTAACTCTTATGGCGGTGAAGTAACTCTTATGGCGGTGAAGTAACTCTTACGGTGGTGAAGTAACTCTTACACTATTGAAGTAACTCTTACACTATTGAAGTAACTCTTACGGCGGTGAAGTAACTCTTACGGCGGTGAAGTAACTCTTACACTATTGAAGTAACTCTTACACTATTGAAGTAACTCTTACGGCGGTGAAGTAACTCTTACGGCGGTGAAGTAACTCTTACGGCGGTGAAGTAGCTCTTACGGCGGTGAAGTAGCTCTTACACTATTGAAGTAACTCTTACGGCGGTGAAGTAACTCTTACGGCGGTGAAGTAACTCTTACACTGTTTAAGTAACTCTTACAGTATTGAAGTAACTCTTATGGCGGTGAAGTAACTCTTACGGCGGTGAAGTAACTCTTACGGCGGTGAAGTAACTCTTACGGCGGTGAAGTAACTCTTACACTATTGAAGTAACTCTTACACTATTGAAGTAACTCTTACACTATTGAAGTAACTCTTACACTATTGAAGTAACTCTTACGGCGGTGAAGTAACTCTTACGGCGGTGAAGTAACTCTTACGGCGGTGAAGTAACTCTTACGGCGGTGAAGTAACTCTTACACTGTTTAAGTAACTCTTACAGTATTGAAGTAACTCTTATGGCGGTGAAGTAGCTCTTACGGCGGTGAAGTAACTCTTACACTATTGAAGTAACTCTTACGGCGGTGAAGTAACTCTTACGGCGGTGAAGTAACTCTTACACTATTGAAGTAACTCTTACACTATTGAAGTAACTCTTACACTATTGAAGTAACTCTTACGGCGGTGAAGTAGCTCTTACGGCGGTGAAGTAGCTCTTACGGCGGTGAAGTAGCTCTTACACTATTGAAGTAACTCTTACACTATTGAAGTAACTCTTACGGCGGTGAAGTAACTCTTACGGCGGTGAAGTAACTCTTACGGCGGTGAAGTAACTCTTACGGCGGTGAAGTAACTCTTACACTATTGAAGTAACTCTTACACTGTTTAAGTAACTCTTACAGTATTGAAGTAACTCTTATGGCGGTGAAGTAACTCTTATGGCGGTGAAGTAACTCTTACAGTGTTTAAGTAACTCTTACAGTATTGAAGTAACTCTTATGGCGGTGAAGTAACTCTTACAGTGTTTAAGTAACTCTTACAGTATTGAAGTAACTCTTATGGCGGTGAAGTAACTCTTACGGCGGTGAAGTAACTCTTACACTATTGAAGTAACTCTTACATTATTGAAGTTACTCTTATGGCGGTGAAGTAACTCTTACACTATTGAAGTAACTCTTACAGCGGTGAAGTAACTCTTACGGCGGTGAAGTAACTCTTACGGCGGTGAAGTAACTCTTACACTGTTGAAGTAACTCTTACACTGTTGAAGTAACTCTTACACTATTGAAGTAACTCTTATACTGTTGAAGTAACTCTTACACTGTTGAAGTAACTCTTACGGCGGTGAAGTAACTCTTACACTATTGAAGTAACTCTTATGGCGGTGAAGTAACTCTTACGGCGGTGAAGTAACTCTTACACTGTTGAAGTAACTCTTACAGTATTGAAGTAACTCTTATGGCGGTGAAGTAACTCTTACGGCGGTGAAGTAACTCTTACACTGTTGAAGTAACTCTTACAGTGTTGAAGTAACTCTTATGGCATTGAATTAAATTCAGTAAATTATTTCCACACCAAAAACAATTATCAAGCTAATAAATATGAAATCAATATCAGATATAACTTGTATGTATTGATTACTGGTCTGTTTGGGTCTGCACTGAGACTGATTATTGGTAGACAGGTGTCTGGTGTTCAGAGACACAGTACTGTTGCCGTTGCTCCACCTGCTTTATTAGACACATTTCCCCCGAGGTTTAGAGTTAGTGCTGAATTAAGGCTTTAATGCTGTATTTCAGCCTCGCAGTGTCGATAAACAGGAGACTCCACTCTACACACTCTTACTGATTTCTAGTCCCACTAAATGATCTGCTGTGATCGGACTGCACAGTAGCAGGAGCTTCATCTACTGAGAGAAGAAGGGGTGTAACTCACCTCTGAAGGTAGGATCTCCTGAGTGTGTGCTGAAGTCGCTGAATGCTCCGAAGTCGTCCAGATGTTTAGACGCAGCTCTCCAGTGGCCCACCTTATAAGCGTTAGTCAAGCCACGCCCTCTTACCATGACAGCCAATAGGAGGCGAGGGCTCCTCTCCCCTGATATGTTTTTTCGCTTCTCATCCAGCTCGAGCACTTTCGGTTTCCATTCTGCGCGCGGGCTGTGAGCGGCGATGACGTCACTACAGAGGCGGACAATGGGAAGCAGCATTTATTAATTTATTAATTTATTAATTTATTAATTTTTAACAACTCGCTCTGTGGAAAGAGTCTCATTTCATCAGAATGTGAAAATATCTCTGAATAATGACTTTTATTTTCTTGAAAATTCTATATAATTTTATTTGACGTTTTGACATAACATCCTAAAATTAATAAAAATTAATTAACGTCTAAGCAGTATTTCCAAATTAGTACATTCTCAAATATTTTGAAAACTTTAAAATAATGTTTTCTCACAGTACTGAAATATCCCCAAATAATTTGCTCATAATAATTTTTTTGCACATTTGTAACAATAATATGTCAAATAACTTATTTACTTTTCTTTTTTTTATATATTTAGACATATATACTTATTTTCTCAATAATTATCACATTTTTAACAAAGTATTGTGAAATAGTTTTAAATAGTACACAAATAGTGACCTTTACCAACAATGTTTTTTAAGGATTTCAAAATTATTTATTTTCCTCAAATTGTGACCGAGTACCTTTGGAATAATAATAAATCATTTTATTTATTTTTTTGTTTTGCAAAAAAATAAAAGGAGTAAAAGGAGAAAAAGGAGAATCAGCGTCAGATTATTTGATCATAATAAAGTTTATTTTATGTCATTTTAATGTTTTAATACATGTCTGCACTTTGGATTGATCTCCAACAGCACAGGACTCATTACACATTCCAGTATCATCAGCAAAACAACAGTGAGTTTCTGTTTCCTTTCTCTGGACAAGCTGGAAGGAGGAGTCGGAAAAACGAATGTAACGGGATGAACAAAAAAAAAGAAAAGAAAAAGAAAAGCAGTGATCAGCTGACGGGGAAATCCAGCTACAGTTCCCTACGTCACACATTCCTGACAAGGTTCCCAGATGGTTTTTCTGGATTATCAGAGTCTCCCTGGTCTGAAGTCTTGTCACTTGTTCTGCAGTTTAAGGCTGAAGATCCTTGGATGAGAAGACTCCTTGTAGAAGGTCTCAGTCCACCTACCAGACGTCCCCCTGCCTACAGTGATTGATTAGGAAAGCATGTGTGTATGAAAGCAGCTCAGATCCTGTTTAGATGTTTGTCTAGATCCACCCTGTAAACCACATTCCTCACCCTGATGATCAGGTAATCAGCTGACCGCTAAATGAAACCTGAAGCTTCCAGAGAAAATGTGCAGGTCATCGTTCAGCCTCCCCGAGGGAACCAAATGAGGTTCTGGTATAGAACTGTACAAAGACCCTGGTTTGGTATCTTTTATTTGTAGGTGTGGATGTGTTGTACATTTAAAGACGGTTGTAGCTACAACCAGCTTTGGGTGTTTTGCTGTTTGTCAAATCAGAAGCTGGCCTGTTTCAGCATGGCAGATCGCTCCTCTCTCTTTGGAAGTGGGATATTTCCTGTGGGGAGAAACAGAAGTTCAAGTTCAGAGATGGCACAAATAGCAGTGAAACAACAGACAAGACCGAGTATAGAAAGTGTAAGATAAAAAAGAATAAATTAGAAGCTTGTGTCGAAGCTTGATAACATAATAAAAATAAAACTAAATAAATAATGAAACTAAATAATATAAAAATGGTGTGCAATGTAGAGATTTTAGAACATTTAGGCATTTAGTAACAAATAATAATAATAAAATCATAAGTGAAAAGTCCTGTGTGCGTGAGGTAGTCCTAACTGTGACCCTGGTTAAGAGTACGAATGGCTTGTGGGAAGAAGCTCCTCCTCATCATCATCATCATCTCACCTGGCCGCAACAAGGACTCAATAATTCAATACTCCCAGCAGTTCCATTCCCTCATTTTTGCTGGGCAGTAAGACAGTAGAGGCCTGTGCATCTGCTAAACTGATAGCCCACTGGCTTCTGTGGTAAGTGAGCCATGGGTTGGTGCTCTGGGCTAATTGCTCAACAGGGATTACAATTCAATTGCCACATTTGATGTAATTTGTAGACTGCAGACTTCCATCTCCACAGATCTGACACTGAAAGCCCGGATAAGTTCACCTAACTTGAAACCTTTGAGGCAGCGGTCAGTCGGCCAGCTCAGCTAGTTTAGCTGTCCAGCTATCTACTATGTCAACCATGCTATTGGTAAGCCCACAGTTGCCTCATTCTTACCTGGAGGTGCCACAAAGTACTCCTCCACCGTGTTCCTGGAGAGCCGGAGGAGCTCCTCGGCATGGTCTCCTTCCCTCACTGTGTCTTCTCTCAGATACAAAGTTCTGGTAAAAGAGACGACCGACAAACACAGAAAGTTAAAAACAAAAAAACAAAACTGATCTCTAGAGCAGAGCAACAATGCTGATGTAGGATGGCAAAATGGCCAGAATGCATATCAAATGTATATGGACAAAAGTATTTGGACACTTCTGAAATCAAGTAACTGTCTCCACATCTCCAGGAGCACTGCTGTGAGGATTTAATTGCTTTGAGGTCAGGATGTTGGATGATCACCACCCCACCTTGTCATCCCCAGCTCATCCCAGAGATATTGGATGGAGCACCAACCGCCATTCCAGAGAAGACCATGTTCAATGTAACGACCCTCGGTCCAACTCAAGGTTCATAAGGCCGCTCACCTGTCTTCTAGCACCGAATCCATCGGCTCCACACCCTCAGTGTTGACGACGTGAAGCTGGTCTGCGAACCGGATGGCTTTCTCCAGACAGTCCACGCCCTCCTGATTTTCAAAGTCCACCAGAGCGAGCCTCTCCAGCTTATCCACAAGGTCTGGGGAGACTTTGGTGGGCTGCAGAAGAGACAACATGACGTTTAGCTTTCACGCTGTTACACAGTGAAGTGTAAGGTAGGAACCTGCGTGAGTGTACCGGACTCCCACGAGGAGAACGTTGGAGATGTTCTAATGGAGAACCACCACAATTTTCAGTAGGAATGTTATTAGAGTTTATTCTAATATTACTGTTTTACTATTGATCATTCAAAATTTCCAGGATGACATGCAACAAGTAAGGGCTTAAGAGAGAGAATATGAAGAGGATGAAGGTTTTGGTGGTGTGTAAAAGAAACATACTGGGGGAAGCTGACTCTCGGCTACTGGCTCCCAGGTGGGATGCTGGGGGACCTGCAGAAGAACACAGGCTGTAGTTAGTCACCAGTCAAAGATAATGAGAGGAGACCTCCGTATAGGTCCCCGAGCTGCAATCTCGACTAACTAACTCTCTTTTAAGGCCCCATATCACAGAAAGCAGTATTTCCCTTGATATGAAAACTAATCCACATAAGTGACCACAGAAACAGGCTCATTTGCTGGTTATGGTGGAATTTCCTTAAAACTTAAACCACTACATTGATTATTGTTGTAATTCAGGACACAAACTCTGTTAATTTATTCAATATTTGAGTTATCAGTCCTGTTTACCTTTGAAGACAAAGCAGAATGACCTGAGCTCCGGATCGACCCCCAGCGGCACCACTCAAGCCTCCCGCCCGTCGTCCTGGCGCCGTGTGCGGCCAGCGTGGATACGCAACACCGAGGCTGCGAAGGCCTCCGCGATGTAGCGCTGCGGTCGCACAGCGTCGCCATTCCTCTCTGCTTCTCCGAGGAGCTGCGAGGCAAAGCCAGGCTGCCGTGAGGGTTTACGGAAAGGCAGAGGAACCTGCATCTGTTCATACAGCCGGGAAGCATGGCCACACTGAGCCGTGTCACGTTCCCGGAGGACAGGCAGCGCTGCGGGGAGCCGGGGGCTGAGCTCAGCCGGGCCGGCGGAGCTTCATGTGGTTTGCGGCGGGAGGCGCTGTCGAAGCCCGGATAGCTCAGTCGGTAGAGCATCAGACTTTTAATCTGAGGGTCCAGGGTTCAAGTCCCTGTTCGGGCGGTAGCTTTTTTTGTTTGGGTGTTAAAATAACACGTTTTACTGGTTTAAACGTAGAGAAATAAGTAAATTACATGAAATAAGTGTTCAACTTATGATCTCTACTAACCTGCAAAAGTTTGTGGACACCCCTTCTAATGCATGCATTCAGCTACTTTAAGTTGTACCCTCCCAAATGCACACTCTCACAGCTTGTCTAGTCCCTGCAGAGAAGAAATACTGCCAATAGAATAGGACTATCTGGAGCAGATGTTGGCTCCATGCTGCCTAATGCTAGGCATGGGCTATAGAGGGGTACGAAGCCCCCCGGCAGCATTGAGCTGTGGAGCATCGGAAGACACCTGTGTGTCTGGAGTGATGAATGGTGCTCCATCCAATACTTTTGGGAGGAGTTTGGGATGAATGAGATGGGGTGGTGACCATTATCATCAGCATCATCATCAGCATCATCATCGTCATGAGCTGCAGCATCCAGCATCCTGACCTCAGCAATATTCCTCCAAAATCTAGTAGACCCCTTTCTTCCCTGGACAGTAGAGATTACAGTTACTCCAGCCAAAGCAAGGATAAGCTCTTTTTTTTTTAATAGACTTGAGAGTCTTCAGAAGGAACAATGAATACGCAGGTGTCCCAATACTTTTGTCAATGTAGTGTATTTGCAGGAGGCAGCAGCAAACAGGCTGAGGGGCCTTCATTTGATATATTTTATTAGTAATTGCAGCTGACCCTAATTACACTAACCAGGGTTACCTAACCTGTCTTGTGGGCCGTTCCCAGTATACCAGTGGTCTGTACCTACCAAAAAATCCATGACCTGTGGGGTGAGTCCATGCCTCGCCGGGTCAGAGCTGGTTAGACGGTATGAGCGGGATCTGCACAATATCAGGGAGGTGTTTTTTCACTTCACTTTTAGTTCTGCCAGTTAACCCACCCCTTTCGTAGCAGGATCGCAGGGCAGCTGACGGGCTCTGAGGGAAGCGCCGGGTCTCCAGCTCTTCCACACCAGCTAACAGACGCTTGTGCCGGCCAACACCGCTGTAAGAGTGATGAGGGAGGAGAGAGAGAGCTCCATCTACCCACGGCCAGTTGTGCTCTCTCTGACTCCGGCTGCTGATGGCAAAGCGACATGGCTCGGGATTCGAACTTGCGACCCCCCAGGACATAGTGGCAGCGTATTAGACTGCGAGGTAGGTGGTTTTGAGGCAATATTAACCAAAACACAGCTGGTTAAACTGGTCCTGTATGAAGTAATTAATACTTTCATTACTAATTACATATTACATTTATGTTTTTGGTTTAGAAAACTGCACAAAGACGACAAGTAGAGCTCAGGGAACAAATAAAACTCCCTAAATGTACAAACTGGGCCCTTTTAATTTAGCTGAAATCATGATTAAGGCTTTGTCGCCCCTCTCTGGCACTCATAGAAACTGAACTACTGAATAAGGAGCTCTTTGGTACTCTGTTTTTTTTTAAATAATAATAATAATAATAATATTAATAATAAAAAAGCTGAAAACGTTAGGCCCAAGAACGGATATTCATCAGACGATTGTGAAAATAATAACAATTCCATTTTATTCCTTTTTTTTTTTTTTTACAAGCAAGCTTACTATTTAATAATATTAATCATAATAACAATAATAATAATAATAATAATAATAATCAACCACAATGTAACAAGGGTTAGCTTTACATACAAAAGCCAGGACAAAATGAATACATTCAGATATAAATAAATAAATAAACAAAAACAAACAGATAAAGCAAGATTTACAAAAAGATTAGTTGTTTAACACACAGCGGTCTGCTTTTTCACGCAATGAACCAACGATATTCAACGCAGGACAATTCGAGACCATTCATAAAGCGCAGCCTAGATTACAGATTACAGGAAGTACTGAGGTTTACAACGCTGGAGACTTCAGCTTCAACCGCACTGTTTAACATGAGCCGCCTACTGGACTCGAGCACTACTGGGTGTCGGACTAGTCCGAATTTTGGCCTTCGGGTTCGAGTCCAGGGGTGGAAAACGTACACAGAACTGCACTTAACAAGGGAAATCCAGGGAGTCAATCAGGGTGGAGCTGGAGTAAACTGGTCTGTTCTAGAGAAACTTGCCCAGTCAGAACCGGTAAAAGCTCCCTCACAGAAAGTTCTTCACCTGATGATGATGATGATGATGAAGACACCGATGTCTGAGACACTGTTGTACCACAGTTTGGAGAAGAGTTCGGTCTACACTGAGTTTTTAAATTTGCATTTCAGTGAAACGGTGGAGGGATACATGCTGCAGGGTGTAGTGCAGCAAAAAGTAGTTCCCAAAGAAAACTGATTTGTTCAGATTCTCCACTATTTTACCACAATCATCATCATCATCATCATCATCACTCCATATAACACTCAGAAGACTCGTGTAGCTTCTTTGGTGGGTGTTTTGATAGTTAATGAAATGGCCATATTGGTGTTGTCGTCATGGCGACTGATGTCCGGTTCCATTAATTTACCACCGCAGTAAAGAAATCCGAGTTAGTCAAGTTTCTCTACAACAAACAGTTTCACATCAAACAGCAGAAATGTTAAAAACAGCTAAAAATTTATTTTTGGAATGTTTAATGTTAATGTTTAAGTTTCTAAGTTCAAAACATTTAAATATTAAAAATTAAACAGTAGATGTTTTAACAAATGCTAAAAGTCAATTTTGCTAAGTTTTGGGCAGTTTAATTTTACACTGATATGGATTTAGTTTGCTGTTCATCTTAAAATATCAAATAATTCTTTATCTACTATTTCTCATTTTTGAAATAGTTTCAAAACCTTTTGGATTAATTAACTTCTTTCTAGATGTTTGAGTTGACTTGTTTTGAGTTATTGATTCTGTTGAAAATGTTTTATGTTGATTATAAATGTAGCTTTTTAAATCAATTTTTTTAATAATTCAGTAAATGTTGATATGCTGACAATTATTTATTCTTTGAAAATATCTATTTTATATTAGCAATACACAAAATATGTATTTCAAGAAATGCTACATATATTTATGTTTGTTTAAAAAAAACCCAATGCAGACAATTTAGAGTTGTTTTCAAGAAATAACTGCAGATCATTTTTGCTTTTTTAGAGAAATTATGCTTAAAACAAAGAAATGTTTATGCCAAGGCACTTTCTCTACTCAAGCAAGTACAAACATTTAACCTATGTGAAATACAGCCAGAATTGGCGATTTACGGGGTCCAAGCACATTTCGTAAAATTGGGTCAAATGACTGTAAACTCTGTGATGATCTGACAAATATGCACCACCCTGAATAAAAAAAGTATTCTTGATTACAGATCAGTACAGGTTTTCCACCCCTGATTATTACAAACTTTTTTTATTTCATTACTCATTTCAAGGACTTGGTCTAGAAGGCAAAACTCTGACTATAATAACTGATGTTGGTGGACTAATCAAGTACTGAGCAAATGGGAGGTCTTGGCTTGGACCTCACTGAACAACTCCTTTGGGGAAAACCCAGAAAACCCTGGCATTTGGACCCAAAAAGCTGAGAGCGACTCAAAGACAGCACCGGAGGACAATACAGGCCACCAGAAATCGACCAAGCAATACAGTTAAGGCCACACTGTAGACAGGAAAGTACCCCATAATGCAAAAATAAATAAGAGCACTGTTAAATAGAATTTCTCTGCTTCCATTCAGAAAACGGTGTGACTGCTAACGCCACGGTTCGCAATATATTCATCTCTATATATATATATAATAAATATAGTATATATTCCGATTATACATGGAAATAAGCTTTCTGAAATGTCTTTTTTAAATAAAGTCACAGTAAAGTCAAAACACACATAGGCAGCCAAGGCCCTGCAGTGGAAGGTACTGAACATTGGCAAACAGACTGAATGACTATGGTAGTGGTAGCATTCTTAACAAGATCTTGGCTGGTCCACCAATACACACATACATACATACATACACACACATACATACACACACTCACGCAAGGTTTCCTCAAAATGCAATAGTAATACCGGTTCATCATCACTAGTGAATGACTCTGTGGATCAGGACTGAGCACTGACAGAAGGTACTGGTTTGGTGACCACATTGACTTGGATGGAGGTCCAAAAGCAAAAGCTTGAAGAGCTAGGTGGAGATATGTTTACCTTGTATCCCCAAAAAACAAACTCTAAAGGCGGTACCATGACGCGACAAACACATACACCTATACGCAAATGACCTTTGTTGCTAGAGCTCCTGGAGATCTACCATCCTGATTCACCAGTGATTCTTCTGAAGCTTCTCAGATTGTAAATTGTGCATCTGACTGTGGTCCAGCGATGTTCTACACCCTTAGAAACTGGAAACCATTCCAACAGATTTCATTTGTTGCTTTGGTGACGTTTTCGGGTATTTGTGTTTCTTAAATTAGGTTTTTAAAAATTATTATTATCGTAACTGTGTCAAATTAGTAATAACAGAGGGGGGAAACAACAGCGAATAGGGTAAATCAAGTGTTGCTGACTTTTTAGTGCTTGGTTACAATGCAAATATTATATCTAGGGAATTTAGTCTAAAAACTTGTTTCTAGAAATTCAGAAACTTTCAAAGTAATGTAAATATATATTTTGTAGCCCCCCCCCCATGAAATTTAGCTTTTGTTCCAAATGATAAAGTATAATTATTTGTATAGAAATCATGCAAATAATTTGGCTTTTTAAATGTAAATAATTAGCTAAATAATCTGACAAATAAAAATAAATATCTAGAATTAAGTTAACTAATCCCATTAATATTCGTGCAACAACTTTAAAATGAGATATAATGGGTATTTAAACTAGCTTTAAGATGATCTGAAATGATACTTTTTTAACAGGATTTTGGAATTTAATTCTAATTTACTCTGAATTATTTGCGCATAAATGTGTTATGAACTGAAAAATATGACCTATTGGAAAGTGATTTTTTTCTAGTCGACTTTTATAAATGTTTGTCATTACAGAACTGGTGAAAAAAGAAATTACGTTTTCAACTTTATAATTTTATGAAATAACAAAATTTGTCTGCCTGTGGAATGAGGTGCTTTCTCAAACAAGATAGTGACTGTATTTGTATACTAAACTTATAAACAGCCATTTCAAACAGAAATATTAGATATATTGACTAGATGTAAGATTATTTATTTAGAATATATAATATTTTGTGAGGCGCAGCCCTCAGGAATCGCAGATCTCCAGTTCTCTAAACCGAATTTTGACATACGATCTTTCCACAGAAGCACAGTTAGCTAAGCTGAACTAGCTAAAGCTCTCATTTAAAAAGGCAGTTCAGGTTCGACTCCGAATGTACAGTAGTGGAAGTGTCACAGTCTGGCACAGTCTAAAGTTAAAATTGCACCATTAGCATAAAATTGCCTTCAATAGCTAATCGCTAAATATCACTAACTCTGAAACTAACGTACGAATAGAGCCACACTTTCACATGTTAACTACACTTTAGGAACGCAAGTAGCAGCATAGGCTCATCACCAAAACTAGTGTGTGGGTTTTTTTGTTGTTGTTTTTTATAACCCGCTGAACCCGATTCGACAGGTGAAGGTGAGTTACACTGGCTGGTTTATGGGAGGTTAGCTGTTAGCTGTTGGTTCCTTGTGCTAAGCTTTCGGGACACTGGGCGGTCGCCTGTATCCTGCTGCAGTACAGGGCGATGGAGTGTTCTGGCGTGGCGACGGAGGAAGAGGGGGGTGGCGCACTCCCGGTTACTTGTTCTCGATGAGCGTCTGCACTTTACACACCAGGTCTCGGGCCATAGCGAGGACTTGCTTGACATTGTGGTGTTCAGCCATTTCTGGAAAGAGACATTGAGGAAATTCATGGAGCGGAAATCAACAAGATTTCTACTAATATTTCTTACAAAAAAAGAAATTAAAGCAGCAATATGCAGAATTTTATCTCAAAATATCTGCTTCAACATCATGTTGATGTCCCACTTGACTGTAATGGGGAGAACTGTGCCGC
Organism: Salminus brasiliensis; assembly: GCF_030463535.1. Taxonomy (NCBI): domain Eukaryota; kingdom Metazoa; phylum Chordata; class Actinopteri; order Characiformes; family Bryconidae; genus Salminus; species Salminus brasiliensis. The sequence goes on from NC_132897.1 coordinate 33,765,779, forward strand.
TATCGTCGCTATTCTGGGCTTGGCACGCTGCTAACAGCGCTATGTGACTCTGGTGAAGCTGGACAACAATTACGAGCACTGCGTAACGCTGCATTACATTTATGTACAATCCTGTAATCGTACTCTACCACCTCAGGTCACATGCTTTTTTCACTTCCAGTGACTGTTCTGTACCTCTCAGCCTGTCCAGGAATGCATGTGTACAGCGTGTCCTTTAGTGGAGGATCAAAGGGCTCTGTAGGGGGAGCCCAAGAGCAAGAAACACCAATTCTCGCATTATGCAGCTTTAACTAATCTCGAAGCACAGCAGTGGCTCTAGAACTGTCTTTATTTGTACAGCCACTCTGCAGGGTTACCGTTGAAGAATTTGATGATGTCCGTGAAGTCCATGTTGTTTTCCAGGATGATGTCCCTGTAGAGCTCGACCAGAGCCAGGGCAATGAAGAGCACGAAATGACCAGACGAGGCGTACTTTGCTGCCCAGATGGTCTCCCACACTGCAAACACGTCATCATACACCAGCTCTGAAGATCAGGAGAGAGAAATAGGACAGCACTTACATATTTCATATGGATTTTACAGGCCAATGAAACATGAGGAGAAACGGTGGGGAAATAACGACCACCAGGTTTCGTCCAGCCAAGGCTGTCAATTATTTTATTCCTAGGAGTAGCCCCGCCTTCTTACAATAGAGCAGGGTTAAAAGGGTTAAAAACTGAACAGTATTAGCACAGGGAGAACTAACTGCTGGAATATAGAGACACGGGGGATGGGAAGACTGCAACTGCCAGCAGAGGCGCTAGACCTGTGGTTGCTTCTCTTGCAGTTATTGATTCCGCCACATCCTTTTGAAATGAAAGGTGTATTAAAGTCAGAGACTTTAAGGTAAACCTTTAGGGACTCTGAGGTATCTAATGTATCAGTACCACAGTTTTACTTTTAGCACAAAAAAAATTAAAAATATATGTCGGACAAAAATGTCCATCTTTGTATCTACTGGCTGCATAATGGTGTGGAGTGCTTGGACCCTGATGATTGCCACTTGCTATGTAATTGAAGGACGGACTCTCCTCTTATACCACGAGTCCGAATAAATCGACGTACTCTACGTCAATCCTGAACAAAAGCTACGTGTTTTATGTGAAACCTGTTACCTCGTTTGAAGTCTAGGAGAAACCAGCGATAGCAGAAGTAGAAGTGGGTGTAGTCACCGTTCTGGTGCATCAGCTCAAAGAGTTCTGAGTCCAGGATCTGCAGGGAGGAGAGCAACAAAGGTCAGGGGTAGAATTTCAAAATCAAGGCAGTTCATGAATTCGGTGCAACACTGGAAGCTGTGCTTCACCTGGATGAGGGATCTCATGTTGGCAAAGTGAGTGTCCATCGCTCCTCCGTGTGGAAAGTTCTGGTTCATCCTCTTCATCAGCTCAGTGAAGCAGCTAAACGCCAGAGCCTCTGAGCACCCGATTGAAAGGGAAAATGAAAAACGTATTTAAATAATAAAAGTATGAATCTAGTACAGTCATAGGAAAGAAAGCTGGAATGGAACGATATTGACAAGTTAACAAAAGCCCAAGTCAGCTCTGAGAAACTGCAGTTATTGTTTGACGTATTTCTCATATGTGGCTGAAAAGCCTTGTTTGGAGACTTGGATTTAAGATTTTTTGTTAAAGCAACACAGTATATTTCTCTTAAAATAGCAGATGTGATACTCCACTGACTGTAACAGGGACAGTAGAGACAGTACACATTGTCCTTTCACTTTCAGAGACAGTTCTGTAATTCTTCACTTATGTGGAAATGCATAGAAAATTACACTTCCTGACTGGAGGGGGGAGCCCAAGAGCAAGACATACCAATTCTCCATAAGGCTGCTTTAATAATAGACAGGCGACTGGACAAAAACACATGGAGAATGCAGAGGCCAAACAAAAGGAGTTACATTATACACCAGGGGTGGGGTGGTCCATTCCGGTCCTGGAGGGCTGGATTCCGGCACAGTTTTTAGCTCACCTGCTAATTACCAGGTTCAGTAGATCTGTTAGAGCAAGGACAATCAGCAAACTGTGCTGGACTCCAGCCCCCCTCTCCCCACCTCTGCTGTACACTGAATACAGACAAGAAACACTTGGGAACAATGACGAGGGGGTGGAGCTACAGAGTAGACAGCTGAGGGAAATGACAAAGGACAGAGGATAGGCCAGGAACAAGAGTGAGGGGAAAAAGACTGGACAAAGGACTGAACCGATCAAACAGGAGACTGTACAGAGGACTGGACAGGGGACAAGACAAGCAGCTGGACATGGATAATGTAAGTTATTGTTATTATACTTGTAGAGTTCAATGTAATTGTTAGTAAGCTGGGATCAGAGCGGTGCCCCTGACGCAAAGAGGGTTAAGGGTCCTGCTTAAGGCATGGAGCCCACAACCACGTGATCAATATAACCTAGCACTCAGGTGACTGGAGTGGGGACAGGACTCTAGATGAGCGTCTGGTTCACCCTAGTCAGCTCAGAAAGATAGTGATGACGGCTCACGTCAAAGCACACACACTCACACTCACCGTCGTCCAGAATGACCAGCAGAGGCGCCAGCAGGTCACACATGCCCTGGACGTAGCCGATCTCCAGATGCTGCCAGATGTAACTGTTGACAGAGATTACGTATGTGGAGAACCAGAAAAATAAGCAGCCAAGCTTGGCTCAATAGTCAGCGATTAGCAGCAGCGATTGGCTGTAGCGACCCCCGTTAAGTGTAATTATGGTGTGTAAAGCCTCTGCGACATTACTGGGCCTGAACGCGTCTCTAAGTTCTAAAAATAGTAATAATACTATTAAATATTGAAACTATATACTGAAATTAATAATAATATTATTTATATAAATTGTAAAAAAAAATTGTTTTTTTTTGGGGGGGGGGGGGGGGGGGGGGTACAAAATCTATTGAAAAACACCATCCAATTTCCTAATATACTGAAAATGAATGAGTGGGATCCCATTGACAATATTTGACTATGTCAAAAGTATTGCAAGTGGGATGTCCAAAAAAGCAAGATTTGTATGCTATGATACTATTTGCGCATGCTACCCATCTCTGGGTATTATCTGTATATCTGTATTAAAAATGATAACATTTCCACTGCCCAAAACCCATGTAAAAAAGGAGAGTCAGATCTCAGCTTTGGTGCAAGAAAGAAAGAGCTGCTCTTAGTTTTGTCCTATCTTGCATCAAAGCTGAGATCTGACTCTTCCATTTCCAGTATATTCCAGTGTACAAAACACATGGGTTTTGGTACAATGTGAAGACTGTGGTTAAACCCACCTGCACATGATGTTGCGAAGCTTCTCCAGGTTCGCTGGGGTAAAGTACCAGTAGTTCCTGTCGCACCTCTGCACGTCCTTCTCGATACGGTGCAGGTTCAGAGTGTACATGTCCAAAAGCTCCTGCTGCAAACAGCAAACGCCACATATACACACAGTACCGGTCAGTTTGGACAGTTCGCCTGACTGGATGTATTAACCTGAACCTATCGGCACCGTGGTCATCATGGGATCATCAAACATCTTGACCTCACTAATGCTCTTGTCGCTGAATGCAATCAAATCTAGTAGAAAGCCTTTCATTAAAAGAACAAAACAAAACAATAAATAAGCAGGTGTCCCAATACTTTTGTCCATATATTGTATATGGATAGATACTCTGTCACTTTCATGACTTCCTAGCATAATAATATATAATATGATCAGGAAAAACGAATGCCACCGTATGCGTACCGAGTAAGTGGTCCCTATGGAGGAGACCGGTGATGTGGCTCCGGTTTTGTCTCCAGCTACAGCGAGCGAATCAAACTGGGGGTAGAGGCTCTCCATCTCCGGTTCCTCGGACAGGACAGACTCCGTGCCTTCAGGGCTGCCTTTAGAAGCCTCTCCATCAGGTCTGAGCTCCGGCATGGGCGCGGCTGTGCCTTTGCCTCGGGTGTGATGTTGCCTGTCCCAAGCTGGAGCAACCCTACCCGAGGGGATGTCCTCCATCTCGATGGCTGAAGGTGACTCGTCCGACGGGGTTTCGCTCATTTTACGTGTACTGAAGGCTTCGAACACTATGGGCACCACGGTCTCCTCCACAACAGGGGCACTCCTGGCCTTCTTGTAGGTGGCCTCCTCCTTCAGCTCCTCTTTCCCAGCTGGTCGGGTTTCGTCCGTTTTTGGTCTTGCCCCCATCGGATTTTCTCCAGCCACCACTCCCTCTGATACTAGTATTTTCCTTGAAGTGACGGCGCTTAGGGACTCCGGAGCTACTTCTGCAGGAATCTCGACGATCTCTGAACCGCTTGACAACTCCTCTTTCTCTGTCGAAGGTGGTAACGTCTCGTCCTCCACCGCATCAGACACTCTGACTGCTTTGGACCTCCTTCCCTCTTCTTCAGGATCTTGGGAGCTAGACTCTCGCATTGGCTCTGCTCCCAAAGCAGAGGCTCTTGACAGTTCATCTTCCTTTTGAGGAGCTTCCGCACCATCTACCGTCCCCTCCTTGTCCTCTGAGGAACCATCAGTGGTCTCCGTCCTCTCCGTCCTCTCAGTATCAGCCCCTTCAGATCTTTGGGATCCTTTGGTTTGGTTTCTCTGGATTCCGTTCTTGTTTCCCTGCTTCGCTACAGTTTGGCTTGAGGCTTTGGCACTCAGCTCCTGCGCCCCGCTGTCCTCCGTGCTGAGCGAGTCCGAGTGCCCAGAGGTCACTGAGAAGTTTCTGGAGGAGGGGTGGCCCGAGTCAGGTGAGGCATTGCCGTTCTGAGGTGTCCCGTTGGAGACTCTGGGGACTCGCTTTACCTCGTCGCTTTTGGGCTCGGTCTCGATCTGGTCGGCCTCCTCAACAGACTCGAACACCTGGAGAAAGAAGCCAAAGGGAAGCCGACTACTCCGGGGGAAGGGGCTTAGGGAAGTGAAGAACTAGCAGGGACAGTGTGGGGGTAGGGAACGCCTGTTTAGAAGCAGCACCAGTACGCATTCCAAACATGCAACACGATCCAGTGTTTACGACGATTTTTGGCCAGTGTGAGACTTACCTATGAGGTAACCCTACGCACACTGTCATTTACCTGTGTGCTGCTGCTGGAATCACTCTGTAGACGAGCATCCCTCTGCCTGTCTGAGCTACAGCTCTGAGAAGACTGAAAACGGAGGAACAAAGACTCGTGTGAATACAGGACATGTAAGGCAGCGAGTGGACAGACCTACTAGACCTGGCGATCAGTCTGTGTCAGTGCGCCTGAGCAGGAACAGCACAAAACTATGCAGACCGGAATTGCCCACCCCTAATGTAAGGCAACGTCCGGCCACCAGGGGTCAGCACGAGTCGGTAAATAACGGTGTGAACTGTCTTCAGGGGCGCAGAGAGCTTTGGAGGGACTTTCTGACTAAAATGCACTCATCAGACCACCCTTTGAGGACAGACTGGGCGTGGTCTTAATATTCTAATGAACGTGCGTGACCGGCTGTCCTCTAAAATGTGTTTGCGTTACCATGGCCACGAACACAGCCTTGGGGGCTACTGTGGTTCTGATATCGGTAACAGAGTTGCCATCCCATATATAGATAAAGAGGGGGCGGAGCCACGTTAACCTTGTGATTGGTCATGGGATATGACGATGTAAACCTGACCCACTTTTAGGGGGCGCCCATTCCAGATCGAGAGGAGAGCAATACTTGTTAAAGACATTTATTAGACCTTGGGAAAATGGTCATAGGACATACTTTGTACATTTACAATGGGGGCTGAGAGGAGCCAGAGCCAGAATATTTAACTTCCCAGGGTCTTTAAAAGACCCACATTTCTTGGGTCATGGTCCTTCACTTCTCAACAAGTAATTAGGACTGCAGGAGGTGCGTCTGGATACCTCGTTGCTGATGGTGGAATCGCGGTGCAGCATCCTCTGACCGGTGCTGTCCATGCTGGCCCCAGACGAGCACTTGGCCAGGGCCACAGCATGCTGCTCCTTCTCTCTCTGGCGGACGATGGCCTCACATCCTAACCATTCGCTCATCGTCTGCTCATAGCATGCCCGCACCTGGTCGTCCACCTGCAGGGGTCACAGCCAACTCGGGGGTCAGGGGTTTAAGTGGATGCAAGCGATCAGGTCAAAGGTTAATGGGTTCAATGCTGGTTAATTAAACAAAAACTGAAAGACACTGGTCACTTTATGAAGTCCATCTAGTTTATAGCCCCACAATAAAGGTCCACTAACTGCAATACTATATGTGACAGTTACAGACTGCTCGAGCCACCAGGACAAATCTGACCCCTCAAGGCAGGGACTTCACAAGACCTCTAAAGGTGTCCTGCAGCTCTGGCACCAAGATGTCAGCAAAAGATCCCTTAAGTCCTGCCAGTTGCCCTTTCTTGGACAACCTTTTGCAGCTGCTGACCACCCCACAAGACGCTTGGTTCGACCATAACGTCTGACCGTACGTCTTCTGGAGCTTGCTCCAGCCAGTCCAAGTCTTCAGAACATCTGAACATGACTGTAGCAAGGAGCGAAGGTTGGTGGTCTAAAGGGAAGGACCCAAGAATCGCACACTGACCTCTTTTCTGTCGCTCTCGGTCATCCCAAACTGGTAGTGGCCCAGGAGGAAGGGCCAGACCTCCTTACGCAGAGACGGCTCCACGCCTCCGAAGTACACCAGCCGCAGCAGCTCCTTCTCGTCATAAGCCTGCGTGGCATAACTCGGTCAGTTGAACCGCCTTTTTACTTCAACATTCAGAAGAAACAACGAAATGAGCAAGTGTCCCAATACTTTTGTCCATATCGTGTATGTTGCCTAATCAGTGATTCTATAGCTTCTTTGCACCTGCAAGGTCTCACAGGTGGTCTCGGCTCATCACTCATGACTCTGCGAACGTCGAGTCAGTGTGACTCGCTGCCTCAAATGGAGAGATAAACCAATAGAGAGGTTTTTTTTGTGGCGCAGAACAAAGAGATGACTGACGGAGCCCGGTTTGAAAGAGGCGCTTCGTTCCCCATTGTTCAGAAACACTTTGGGAAGATGTCTGCTCTGATGAGACGGCCCAGCGGCTCTGCGTTAGTCATCCGCACATATTGTATGTGTGTGTGACTAATCGCAGCGATGTGTAGAGGGTGATGAATATGCATGAGAGGCGGGAGGAGCAGGCCTGGGGCTCCAGACTGGTGGATCAACGTCTGCGCTGATAAACAGATCAGTTTGGGTGATGGAGCGCAGATACTGTGGGGACATGGGGACGCATGACAATTTTGCAAAGGGTTTTGCCAAGGGAGTGTGTGGCTGAGTACAGCACTGAGTGTATAAACACTATGAGGGCAAAAGTATTGGGACACCTGCTCATTCATGGTTTCTTCTGAAATCAAGGCTATTGAAAAGAGCTTATCCTGCTTATGCTGGAGCAACTGTCTGTACTGAGGGACAAAGGCAAGAGCAGCGTTAGTGAGGTCTGGATGTTGCGTGATCCCCAACCCCACCTCACCTCACTCATCCCTACCTCCCCAATTCATCCCAAAAGTACTGGATCGAGAACCAACCAGACAACGCAGGTCCACTGCTCCACTGGCATTAGGCATGGGGCAGTACTTCTCTACAGGTACTAGACAATCTGTGTGTGTATGTGCATTTGCACATCTGTGTCAGCAATGGGTGCAACTTAAAGTAGCTGTATACAGTCAATAAGAAGGGGTGTCCCCTGGCGTCCCCTGGCGTCCCCTGGCGTACGTACGCTGCAGTCCTGCAGGAATTTGCGCCACACGTCTGCGCTCAGACCCCCGTATGCGTCATGTGGTACATCAGGCTCCACGATGGTGTGATTGACCAGAGCAGACAGGTGGATACGCACCGTGGACAGGTGGCGGCAGTACGCCAGCCCTAAGGGACACAAGCACACACACAGACACGTGCAGGCCTTAGGTTTCAGCAAAAGTGACTGCCAACAGCTACAGGTTACAGGTTGTGTGCGGTGTGTGTGTGTGTCCACAGATGGAGGAGCGCTCCACACGTACATCCATAAAAAGCTCTGGAGATGATCTGATACTTCATGTTGTCGCAGAGGAGCTTCAGAGGGGCTCTGTAAAGGACGACAACGACAGGTTTGGTCATTTGGGGACACAATATTTACTTCCAAATGTGTTCCATCAATACTAATACATCGGCTACAGTGGGTAGCTAACAGGCACCTTCCGTAGAACATATACAGCAAGTAAGTCCGTTCTGGAAGAGAACGGCAAAAGGCTGCAGCAGCTAATGCTAACTGCTAATCTTAGAAATCGTGTAAAATCAGCAAGCTTGGCACCAGAAGGTTGCTGGTTTGATTCCCTGGACTGGGGTGGGGGAGCTATAAAGCAGCTATAAAGGATGGTCTTGTAAGTTTAAGTCATGTATGTTTTTATGGGAACTGTTGGTTACTTGGTAGGGGTGGGGGGGGGGGGGAGAGAGCTGACCTCTCATGGTTGCAGCCATTAGGGGGCGCTCCATCGGAGAAGCTGCCCTGGGAGCAGGAAGAGCAGGAGGACTTCCTCGGTTGCCACAGGGTCGGCCCCTGCTCGATCAACTCTGGAGCAGCTGGAAAACACAATGACAGATCGATTACACGTCTCGACAGTAGGTGCAAGGTGCCAAAGAAGAAAGCTAGGCGCTAGGCGATTAGCCAGAACCCGATTAGTAAACCTGGAGTATTTAGAATCAAGACCCGATTGGTGGAAATTTTGCGATTTAAACAAACGTCTGCACAGAAGGGATGTGCTAGTAACATCTGGTATTCTAATGACCAGGGCCTGACTAGTTCACTACTTGGACAAATGTTTTTGGACACCTGCTTATCAAGGATTAAAAAAAACAGCTTATCTGTCCCGCACCCAGGTCAGTGTCATTGTTTCTAGCTTTAGCCTTGCAGGCGTTTGTTTAATTAGGCCGGCTTTGACCAGGCTCAGGCAAGGGGTCACTGAATTCCACCGCAGAGTGATTACGCCACCAGCGGAAGCGAGCATTAGCGAATGGAAAAGCTTTCGGGAGGGTAAACGTTACAGCCGGGGGAGGCGGGGGACCCTGCTAGCGATCCGTCGGGCGACTGGGGCTCGTTCGGGCAGCTGCAGAAGCGTTTGGGGATCACTACTGTCTGCCGCCTGGGGCTCTGCTGCCTCCCGGTGCTGGGGAACAGGGAGAAAGAGTGGGACAGCACGGTGGCGCCCCCTGGTGGACTGGAAGACTGGGCCACAGTCACTGGAATTGATACATCAATAATGAGGGGCAGCACTGCCATGAAGATGAACAGGGTTGATGTGATGCTTATAAATAAACATAAACATAAACACAGAAATGCATGTGGCATAAGTATAGACAACTGAACTTGAGGGTGGGGATTTAGGCTAATTGGTAGGTGTAGCTCCAGGGTACAGTGGCATGCAAATGCACAGGCTTGAAAACTTGACATTGAGTCCAACAGGAGAGCACGGCCAATAGTGCTCTCTCCGGCTCCGGCTGCTGATGGCATGCTGAAGCAGCATGACCCGGGATTCGAACTCGCGACACCTCTGGTCATAGTGCCAGCGTCCCATAGAAATTTTGAGCAGGAGTGGCCAGACGTTTGCATGCCACTATAAAACACTGGCCTGGTCGGGCACTGATCTACACGCTCACCAAACTCAGACTGGCTGTTGGGGAAGATAATGCGGAAGACGTAATCCGTGGCCTCGTCCTCCTCCTTGTCCGAGACGGAGTCCGTGGATCCCTGGGGGCCTCTCTTCCTCAGCTTAGGAAACACTTTCCCCTGTACAGACACACAAATACACGCTTGACGTCAGCTCAGCAAACCGAAGAACGGAAGGCAAAGAGCCGAAATGTGCTCTGGTAAGTAATTTAGAGTTCTGACGCCCCAAAGACTTCCAAACGACCCGAAGACGTCTAATGGCCCGATTACTCTGAGCCCCTCAGGGCATTTTCATAAGCAGCGGAATTCATTAGCGAGTGCGCAATTTGGTAATATGTGCAGGGAGAGGGGAGATTTCAATTACAGAAAATGTGATGCAGGCAGCTTTGGTCCCGCTCTGACGGCCCGAAGGCGTTTGTCAGCTTTGTGTGAAAAGCAAAGCGGATAATTAAACGTATTTAGTGATTTAGCCGCACTACGGTACTCGCCTGGCTGAGTGCACACTTTTTACAGTCTTGGAATGAATACATGAGCAGCACTGGAAATAAACAGGTGGGCTGATGGCAGTACACTCAAAGGTACACTATATGGACAAAAGTATTGGGACTCCTGCTCATTCACTGCTTCTTCAAGGGTATTAAAAAGGAGTTGATCCTGCTTTTGTTGGAGTAACCGTCTCTACTGTCCAGGGAAGACGGCTTTCTACTAGATTTTGGAGGAGTATTGCTGTGAGGATTTGATAGACCGATCTAAGCTGGGCGATCGTTTGCTTGCTGATCTGCTCCAGAGAGTCCTATTCTATTGGCAGTAATTCTCTACAGCGACTAGACAGTGCTGCACCTTAGTGTCAGCAATATGCGCAACGTACAGTAGCTGAATGCATTATTTAGAAAGAGGTGACCACAAACATTTGGACAGATAGTGTCTCTTTAGGGCCATCCTATCCACCCAGAAGGAGCGAGGCTATAGACGATTTCGTAATGTAATGTTTTGAGAGCGAAGGTGAGATTGGTGACAGTCTAAATCCAGTGTTTGTTAGCCACGTTAGCCTAGCATCTCTTGTTCTAGACTAAAGAAGCACACATCAGATAGTGAATATTACTTGGCTGATTGACGGCATCTGGGGTCAGATTGTATTAATATAATAATATTGGTGGACATGGCCGTGTCCCTTCCTTTGATGTCCAGCTAGCGCAAGACTGACTGACCGACTGACCTTCCCCCTCTGCGACCACAGCGGAGGGTCCAGCTGGCCGTGAGGCAGCAAGCCGTTCTCCAAGCACGACAGGAACTGCAGGAGGTGTCCGCCCCGTGGGAAACGCAGCGGAGGCCTCTGGATGCCGTCCTGACTGACCAGCACCACTGTCCCACCGCTGTCCACTGCAACACACAGACATAACAAACACCGATCAGCCATACCTTTAACACACATCATCAAGGCAGCAAGTGAACAGTCCGTTCTTGAAGATGTGGGGTCAACTGAAGAACCAATCTGTGATGTCCTAGACGAACCTCTCCAAAACCTAAGGCATCAGGTCTTGTGGGGTGTTCCTGGGATGCAGTGGTCAGTACCTACCAAAAGTGCTCCAAGGAAGAAAAACATAGAGGTCCCACGATCTGCCGCTAACATCTGAAGGTGTCCATGTACTACAGGATGCCTTCAGAGGTCCTGTAGTAGAGGACCTCCTCAATGTGTGTTATCAGTGTACCTAATAATACAGTGCCAATGTCATTTATGACCAGCTTCAGCTCAGGGGATGAAATTCAATACCAATTTCTGACCTGAATCAAACCTGAGAATCAGATTAATCTCTGGAAACTGACAAACTGACCGGGCTGGAATGCGATTAAGCTTAACTTCATTTTTCTTCGTTCTTGTCCGTTGCCGTCCCCTGCCACCGAACCATGACCTACAGATCTCTGTCAGCACGTCCAGTATTAAGTTAAAAGGCTCGAAGCAGGGGAAATGAATACGCCTGGACTCCACGTCCGACCCTACAAGACTCGGACGTACTACTCAAACACTGTTAGAAGTTTCAAAGCGTATCGATCAATTCCCGTATTTCCGTGTTCCTCAGCGCAACTCCAGCGACTCCCTAGGCACAACTCCATCCTACCCTACCCCTTACATACGCCCCCGACCCCAAATCCTTCAAGCCCACAACATGGCTTTATGTCCTTCTTGGACAAGTCCCTTTAGGCCTGGTTCCAGTGGTGGGTGTTAGGTTGTGTAGGTAACCCTACTCAAAAGAAGGGTACCCTTGGATCCTCCTGGTGTCTCTCAATGGGGTTCTAGTGGAGCTGATCTATCCCCACGGGGCCTGTCCACCTTGGGTGACCCTACAGAGAGAACGAACTCCCAGTGATTTTGCCCTTAAAAAGTTCATTCAACCACAAGGTGTCCCGAGATCCTTGAAAGAGCCCATGCGACAGGAGGTGCTGCTGGAGTACGGGGTTGCAGGGTCGCTTTTGAGGTGTCCGTCTCCGTCAAGTGGTGCATCTTGTAACATCTCTGTTGTTTGCAGATGATGTGTGGACCTCCCCTGGACGAAAGTGGGATGCTCCTGCCGGGTGAGGGAATAAGACCTTCAAGCACCACAGGATCTCGCTCACAAAGGGGTGGAAAAAGGAACAAGAGCCCGACGAACATCAGCAGAGCTGGAGGCACTGTACTGGTCCGTGGAAGGGACACTCTTGGTCTACTGGTTGTAAGTCTTCATCTTCTCCATATAAGAGGAGCCAGTTGAGGTCGTTTGGGCACCTTATTAGGATGCCCTCTGGTACTGGTACCCACTGGACGGAGGCCATGACGCAGATCCAAAACCCGCTGGAGGTATCCTATGTCACATTTTGAGCTGGGTGTCGATTGCCGAAACAACGAAGATTGGATTGGCCTTATTTCCCTGCCTCCACCATGACCCTCACCAGAAGAAGCAGCCAGAAGATTATGAAAATGTTACCGGTATAAAAAAACACACAAACCTCATAACTGGAGCTCAAGAAAGGAAATGAAATTCAATTTAAGCGAATGAAACCTAAACCCTCGTCTATCTCGGAGGGGCTGATGTTGATGGCACCCATCCTGTCCAAATATTTTCTGCCTCTTAATCTGAGAGAAGTGGCTTTAAATGCGCTAACAGCAATTCCTGCCTACGCTGTGTTGGCCGGGTGGAATAAGGCAAGTGATAATTGCGGATTTAAAGCTGTGAATCTGAGAGAGACCCAAGGGGTTTCATTAAGCCAACGCAGCTTGATTCATACATCTCCTCCTGCTCCTCCGGGGTTCTAGCCGAATCCTCTCGAAACCCTCTGAAGCAACACGTTTCTTTGGGTGCTTTTCACGGACCATGGGCAAGGCATGGCAGTTTCATAGCCTTCCCAGCCAACATGCTCATGTGGGAAAACGTGGGCTAGGTGGGTTCCATGTGGGCATGGGCCTGTACCATCCTAATCTCACATGGGTCCCATCCCTGACCCTGGTGGGACCCTATTGGGCATCCATATATGGAGCCAACATGGAACCCAGTTGACATAACCATGCCATTCCCATGCCAAAGCAGGTGACATCCTGATCTCACTAACTTTAACGCTCTTGATGCTGAATGCAATCAAATCCTCACAGCAATGCTCCTCCAAAATCAAGTAGAAAGCCTTCTTCCCTGGACAGTAGAGACAATTGTAAGGGCTGGCTCCAGAACTAGGCCGTCTCCGGCCACCGGAGGGAGGCAATGGGTGGCTTCTGGAGCCAATCAAGCCCAAAGTCCAACACCTGGACAAAGGGCTTTATGAGGGGAGAACACAGAGACACAATGCTGTGTCTTTGTCTCTAGTTTGGGCCACGAGATAACAGCCCATAACGGTAGAGAGTTGAATTTTTATGCCCCTCCTCAGCTTCACTCTTGAGTCTGTTATTTCTTCATTAGTTCAATAATTTTCTTATGTGGGGAGGAAACCAGTGTCCTTACCATCTTTGTCTCTCTTTCTTTTTGTCCCTTTGTCTTTGGGAAACCTCTTTCTGGAAGAAAACCAGTGTCCTCCCCATTTTTGTCTCTCCTTTTGTCCCTTTCCTCTTTTTAGAACCCAGTTACTTTATTTCTGTGGGGATGAAACCAGTATATTCCCCATCTTTTTGTTTGTCCCCTTGTCTTTAGGAAATTTCTTTAAGGAGGAAACCAATGTCCTCCTGTCTTTGTCTCTTTCTGTTGGTCCATTTGTCTTTGGGAAATCTCTTTCTGGAGGAAACCAGTGTCCTCCCTATCTTTGTCACTCTTTCTTTTTGTCTATTTGTCATTGGGAAACCTCTTTCTGGAAGACAGAAAGAGGTTCTGTCTTCCAGAACCCCCATCTTTGTCTCTCTTTTTGTCCCTTTCCTCTTTTTTTGGAACTCCAGTTACTTTTCTTCTGTGGGGAGGAAACCAAGCAATGACCAACACCTCCCAAGTTTGATTCCTTCTCTGGGTGAGCCGTTACATTAACGCCCTTAATTTTGGAAGAAGCAATAAATGAGCAGGTGTCCCAATACTTTTGTCTCAAACACCTGCAACCAGTAACAGGTCATACTCCTGTTTATTTGATTTTTCCACAGAAGTATTTCTTTAAAATCGGGATCGGGGACATTCCTACTAACCGGTAACAGCGATACGACCTCTGTCATGGCATGTTACTTGCATGGTTATGTCAATGTTGTGCAGCAGGGTTTCTAGTGAAGTCTTACTGTTGTTTTCTGGTGTAACTTACCCTGCTGGTGACAGTGCAGATACACAATCTCCTCCAAACGAATAGTCATGGCGTAGTCCCAGTACACACTGCAGGAAAGCAGCAGAGCGCACAGTCAATAACATCCAACCTGATTAAATTGCAATAACACCAGATCATGTTATCAATATCCATTTCTCGTAAAGTGAGAGACCACTATGTGACCGATGAGTGAGCCCTTGAACGATCTCCTGTTGGCTCATCTTGACAAATTGATTAAATCTCAAAATCAGATCAGCCTCGCCACACCATTAAACTTAAAACTTGCAGTTAGCACAATGCTAACAGATAGCTATAGCCCTGGTTCTAGCACAGAAGACAATATACAATCACAAAATCTGGAACAAAGTCCAGCACCACTAAGGGAGCCAGGCCATGCTAACACCTCGGTAGTTGGGGCCCCATCCTTACAGCCCAACTTAACCTCACATGGGTACCATCTAGCACCCATATGGAGGGCATAACCCAGATAGGGCCCATGTTTTTAACCCCTCCTGGTGGGCATCAATATGTTCCCAGTTGGACTACCCATAAAGGCCCCATGTGGACATGTTAGCTGCGTAGGGTTTAAAAGGTTAACGGTGATTTAAAGCATGAGAACTAATTATTTTCAGAATTTAACATATTGACCCCTCCTTCCACCCTGGAAATGACCCCTATGACTAGCAGTGTTGTGACTGGTGGACACCTAGCAACACCAACCCGCTGGACTGAAGTCATGTGGGAAAGTATCACTGCGGTAAGGAGGGAGTTACTGCTGAGTATCAGCAGGGATACAGGCCATGAATGCATCCCGGGTGATAGTGTTGGGCAACAAGCCCATTAATTCCGGGCCTCACCTCTTCTCATAGTCCAGGTCTCCCACAGAGCCGTTCATCAGCTGATTGGGCGTCCACTTCAGTGCCATAGCTTCGGCCGTCTGGTGCAGAGAGAGGTACCCTGGGATCGCCTCCATGTCGTCCCTCTGAGAAAGCGACAGCAGGACAACCAGGTTTTAAAAGCAGCAGCCTAGAGCGTTCTGAATCCTGACGCTATGAACTTGCAGCGAAATCTCCAAGCCTGATCAAAAACCATCTGAAAAATGGCGGCATCCATAAATGTAGGCCACACAGCGCGTTGTATAACCATTCCTTTCGCCAGCCCTTCTAAGGTTACCGCTGGATGAATGATGCAGCTGTTCTGCCATTCATTATTCATCATTTGTACCGCACTGGAAGATGCTCATTTGCCGTCGTGCTCGTGCTTTCATTATTAATGGCTCTGTGGGAGGGAGAGGAACGGAGCTCGGCTGACAGATGTTTGTGGTTGTACTCATTTAATGTGAATGATTTTTTGTGTGTGAATAGTGCACCGATTTCTGCCTGAGAGCTTGGTGTGGAGTCTGCTTGAGATTTTGTGTTATGAGAAGGGTGTTCTGTACGTCTGATTGAAGGTGTAGTCCGATTGATTTTGTGTGAATGGTGTCTGGCAGAATGAGGTGTCAAAGGCTGGCTGGTCAATGTAGCCTTGCACAGAGGTGGCTGGGTTGGCTGTTGTTGCTGTCTGAGGGATGGATGGTTTTGCGGGTGTAGCTGTGTCTGAGTGATGGATGCTGTTGGTGTAACTGTGTCTGAGGGATGGATGTGTTGGTGTAACTGTGATGGATGGTGTTGCTGGTGTAACTGTCTGAGGAATGGATGGTGTTGCTGGTGTAACCGTGTCTGAGGGATGGATGTGTTGGTGTAACTGTGTCTGAGAGATGAATGTGCTGCTGGTGATCACTGTGCTGGTGTAACCATGTCTGAGGGATGGATGTGTTGGTGTAACTGTGTCTGAGTGATGGATGTGTTGGTGTAACTGTGTCTGAGAGATGTATGCTGTTGGTGTAACTGTGTCTGAGAGATGAATGCTGTTGGTGTAACTGTGTCTGAGAGATGAATGCTGTTGGTGTAACTGTGTCTGAGAGATGAATGCTGTTGGTGTAACTGTGTCTGAGTGATGGATGCTGTTGGTGTAACTGTGTCTGAGTGATGGATGTGTTGGTGTAACTGTGTCTAAGAGATGAATGCTGTTGGTGTAACTGTGTCTGAGTGATGAATGTGTTGGTGTAACTGTGTCTAAGAGATGAATGCTGTTGGTGTAACTGTGTCTGAGTGATGAATGTGTTGGTGTAACTGTGTCTAAGAGATGAATGCTGTTGGTGTAACTGTGTCTGAGTGATGAATGTGTTGGTGTAACTGTGTCTAAGAGATGAATGCTGTTGGTGTAACTGTGTCTGAGAGATGTATGCTGTTGGTGTAACTGTGTCTGAGGGATGTACGTATTACCGGCTGTACAAGGACGTTGTTCTTGCCGAAAAGCAGCGTGGCTCGTGAGTTCTGGTGCAGTGACTCCACGTAGTCCCTTGCAGAAGGTGATGGAGATGGGCGTTCATCCATGCTGCTGCTGGAATGCCTCTTCTGAATCTGCATGCACATAAATAATAAAACCTAAATGTGAGGCAGTGCAGCATATGCAGTTCCCTTCAGCAAAAAAAAAAAGAAACATAAAAGTACACTCATATTTACACACAGGCGTCACTCTTGCTCTGCTTCATCATCTACTGACTCTGCGTTATAGAAGTGTGGGTAATGGTGCATTAGAGAACAAACTGCATGAGGTCTCATATAATATCTGTCCATCTCTGGCCCCAAGCCACGTTCTGCTGTGTGTCCGCCCCGTTGCCATGGCCACCGGGTTTTAAGAAGTGATGTGCACTGCCAGGGAGGTTGTTATGGAGCGAGGGAAGAACAGCAGGAGGAGAGAAACTCTCCAAAGAGGAGTAGAAGACGGAGAGACCCTCAAAGCATACAAAATGATCAAACTCCCTTGAGCAAGACGCAGGAAAATGGAAAAAAGTATTTGGACGTCCTCAGAATGAGTGTAGAAACATGCAGCTGATTATTATACAGTCCGACATGTACGCTAGGTGGAAGTCATCCTAGCTTAGGGAAAAGCTACATAACCATAGACGTGAATACACACGACTGACCAGCTAAACTAGTCAGATTTGGGTACATAGTTAGTTAGCTACCTCAGGAAGCAATTAGCAATTAGCTATATATCATAGCTAAAAGCTTTGATTTAAAGGTTTAGGAATACACTAGGTTGACTAGCTAAACTGGTCATATTTTAGCTACTTTAGTAAGCTAACTTACTATTACTTACGTTACTAACTTTTAAAGGTTTAGGAATACACTAAATTGATGAGCTAAACTAGTCATATTTTAGCTACTTTAGTTAAGCTACCTTACTATTAGTTACATTACTAATATTATCTAGAAAATCGTAGCTAAAGGCTTTGATTTACACGTTAAAGAATACTGAAGACTGATCAGCTGAACTGGTTATAGTTTAGTATATAGTTGGTTAGCTACCACATTACTATTAATTACAAAACTCCAGCTAAAGGCTTTGATTTAAAGGTTTAGAAACATTTTTAGGTAAATTTCTGACTCCGGCAGGAAATACTAAGAGGAGACACTCCTGTGGGCTTTCACTGATCTTCAGTGGAGTAGCACATTTGCCGCACTGCCTCTCACCACATCAACAAAAGCCAAACACATAAACAGCCTCACCGCAGCTGCCTTTACACCCACAAATGAACCGCTAATTGTGCTTTTTTACGCAATAAGAGAAGCTTATTTCTCGAAGACTGATCTGTAGGATCCCACATGTCCGTAAAGATCTCAGCAACGAAGACGAGAGAGCAGACTTTAAAAGAGACGGACTCGATTGTGGCCGCGGGTGAAATCCTGTGCAGGCCAGAGAGGAGACTGAATTCAATTGGATTATCCAAGAGACTGACCTTATCAGCTGTTAGTAGGTGTCCATCAACGGTAAATTGCGTACAGTCTATTCTCCATCAGACCCGTTTAAAATGCCTGACACTGCATGCCTTCGTGTGGTTAAGCTCTATTTTGCTGTAATTGAAGTGGAAGAATTGGCTTAGGCAGCAGGTTTCGAAGCACGGATCTCATTTGCTTTTCATGTTAACCAGATTGAATTTGTGTACTTTGACAAGCTCAAGGCAATTTGCTACAGGCCATTAAGATACAAATCGTAGCTCAAACCCGGTGCCAGATCTGTAGGGAAATCTGGGTTTTTAGCTACAGGTCTTGGATACTAACAAACAGGATATAGCTGTTAGGTCTTAGTGTTGGGTATATTGTGTATAGTGCTGGGTGTACTGTGTTTGATTGGTACTGAGTACGATGTGTGGTGGGTTGTAGACGGCTGTTTATAGTTTGTAAGGGTTTTGCAGTGCTAAGTATAGTGTGCTGGATGTAGAGTGTTGGGTAATGCATATAGCATGTTGGATTTAGTATGTTGAGTGCGGAGCGTTGGGTGTAATGTGTAGGGTATAGTGTGTAATGTATTTGGTATTGGATGCAGAGTGGAAATAGAGTGTTGGAAATGAAGTTCAGTGCTCCGGGAACAATGTGTTGGATGTAGAATGTTGCGTGGGTATATATATATATATCTGTATGTTGAGTGTTGGACATCGTGTTGGGTATGATGTACTGGATATAGGTTATAATGGCTGGGTAGTGTGCTAGGTATAGCGTGTAGTGTGTTTGGCAGTGTATTGGACATTGATTGTAAAGTACTGTGTGTAGTTACTTGGTATAGTTTGTAGTGTGTTGGGTATAGCGTGTAGTGTGTTTGGCAGTGTATTGAACACTGATTGTAAAGTACTGTGGGTAGTCTACTTGGTATAGTGTGTTGGGTATAGCGTGTAGTGTGTTTGGCAGTGTATTGGACATTGATTGTACAGTACTGTGTGTGGTCTACTGGATTTAGTGTGTTTGGCAGTGTATTGGACATTGATTGTACAGTACTGTGTGTGGTCTACTGGATTTAGTGTGTTTGGCAGTGTATTGGACATTGATTGTACAGTACTGTGTGTGGTCTACCGGATTTAGTGTGTTTGGCAGTGTATTGGACATTGTATAGTTCTGTGTGTGGTCTACTGGGTATAGCGTGTAGTGTGTTTGGCAGTGTACTGGACATTGATTGTACAGTAATGTGTGTAGTCTACTGGGTATAATGTGTTGGGTATAGCGGGTAGTGTGTTTAGCAGTGTATTGGACGTTGTAAAGTACTGTGTGTAGTCTACTGGGTATAGTGTGTTGGGTATAGCGTGTAGTGTGTTTGGTAGTGTATTGGACATTGTAAAGTACAGTGTGTAGCCTACTGTGTATATAGTGTTGAGTGTACTGTGTTGGGTAGTGTATTGGACATTGATTGTAAAGTACTGTGTGTATTCTACTGGGTATAGTGTGTTGGCTAGTGTATTGGACATTGATTGTAAAGTGCAGTGGGTAGTCTACTGTGTATAGTGTTGAGTGTACTGTGTTGGGTAGTGTATTGGACATTGTAAAGTACTGTGTGTAGTCTACTGGGTATAGTGTGTTGGTATAGTGTGTAGTGTGTTGGGTAGTGTATTGGACATTGTAAAGTACTGTCTGTAGTCTACTGGGTATAGTGTTGGGTGTTGGGTTATTGGATTTTGACTGTAAAGTACTGTGTGTAGTCTACTGGGTATAGTGTTGGGTGTACTGTGTTGGGTAGTGTATTGGACATTGTAAAGTACTGTGTGTAGTCTACTGGGTATAGTGTTGGGTGTACAGTGTTGGGTAGTGTATTGGACATTGTAAGGTACTGTGTGTAGTCTACTGGGTATAGTGTTGGGTGTTGGGTTATTGGATTTTGACTGTAAAGTACTGTGTGTAGTCTACTGGGTATAGTGTTGGGTGTACTGTGTTGGGTAGTGTATTGGACATTGTAAAGTACTGTGTGTAGTCTACTGGGTATAGTGTTGGGTGTACTGTGTTGGGTAGTGTATTGGACATTGTAAGGTACTGTGTGTAGTCTACTGGGTATAGTGTTGGGTGTACTGTGTTGGGTAGTGTATTGGACATTGTAAGGTACTGTGTGTAGTCTACTGGGTATAGTGTTGGGTGTACTGTGTTGGGTAGTGTATTGGACATTGTAAGGTACTGTGTGTAGTCTACTGGGTATAGTGTTGGGTGTACTGTGTTGGGTAGTGTATTGGACATTGTAAGGTACTGTGTGTAGTCTACTGGGTATAGTGTTGGGTGTACAGTGTTGGGTAGTGTATTGGACATTGATTGTAAAGTACTCTGTGTAGTCTACTGGGTATAGTGTTGGGTATCGTTTGTTGGGTCTATAACTGGTGTAACGACAGTCTCTTGTACAGTATCATCTTCTGGCTTTCTGGCTTGTCCACTCACACAGAGGGCAGGTCTCTTGGTGGGCGAGTCCTGCCTGTAGTGGGCGCTGTGGATCCTGTGCCTTTGCACCAGTTCATCAGCCGAAGGGTCCGTCCAGAAATGGTCAGCCGTCTTCATCTTGGTGTACTCCAACGCACACGGGCCCACTGGGGTAGAGGGGTAATGAGTATTAGGACATTAGTCAATAATTAATGGAAAACAAACTGACAGGAAACTGAATGAAGCTGATACCTAACAACGAGGCCAGGATGGGGCCGTCCACCGGGTCCATCAGAACCGCTTCTTTTTCATAAAACTTACTGAAACCACGAATCAAAGTCAGTCAAATACAAAAATACCACAGGAATAAACGCTAAAATGACCAGTTGTCTCGGCTCTGACCATCCCTCCTCCAACTTGATGGCAATTGTCAGGAGCGTCCAGACTTTGTGTCCTTAGATATGATATGTCCACATGACTACATCCCTGTCTCATTACAGTGCTTTCCCGTAAAAAGTAGCTGAAGCATAATTAAATGTTTCCACCCCGTCCCCTACCTGCTGTTCTCCACCAGGTACAGGACGATTTTGTCCAGCACCTTCTCAATCAGAGCCGTGCGGATCCACAGGTGCCGGCCGGCCTGCGTGGAGAGGCTGGGCAGTTTGGGAAGCTTGCGTGAACTGTCGCACGAAAGTGTCTGACTGCGCCTGAGGAGGGGGAGAAGGGGAGGGGGAGACAAGAAGAAATGAAGAAAAGAAGAAAGAAAGGAAGGAAGAAAGGAAGGAAAAAAAGAAGAAAAGAAAGAAAAAAAATTAAAAAAGAAGAAAGATGAAACGAGTCAAGAAAATATGAAAGGAAGGAAGAAAGGAAAGAAGGAAGAAAGGAAGAAAAGAAGAAAAGAAGAAAGGAAAGAAGTAGAAAAAGGAAGAGAGGAAAAAAGTTAAAAGAAAAGTAAGAAAAGAACAAAGAAAGAAAGATGAATGGAAGTAAGAAAAGATGAAAGGAAGAAAGAAAGAAGAAAGGATGAGAGGAAAAAAAAAACAAATGAAGAAAGAAAAGATGAAAGGAAGAAAGAAGGAAAGAAAGGAAGGAAGGAAGAAAAAGATGAAAGAAAAGATGAAAGGAAGAAAGAAAGAGGAAAGGATGAGAGGAAAAAAAACAAATGAAGAAAGAAAAGATGAAAGGAAGAAAGAAGGAAAGAAAGGAAGGAAGGAAGAAAAAAAGATGAAAGAAAAGATGAAAGGAAAAAAAAAAGAAGAAAGGATGAGAGGAAAAAAAGAAAGATGAAAGGAAGAAAGAAAAGATGAAAGAAAAGAAGAAAGGAAGTGTCTCAGTCTTTGATGCTACAGAAACTGAAGGATTACATACTTGGATGAAAGGCTGCTTTTTGCCTGGTTACAATTACAGCTAAATTGGCTGAAAGCTTTAGTGCACATATTCCACTGGAGCGTTAGAGAAAGCAGAGGCTGACATGAACACACACACACACACAGCACACTAAAAAACTGTCACAGTAATTTCCTAGTAAATTGGCTAAACTGCAGTCGTGTCATCTAACTGTGGTACAGAGTGATTTAAAGATGGTGGCCCAAATCCCAACCCTGCATCCTTAGCAACCAACTGCAGCGTTGCAGCTATATGAAGTCGTGCTGAAGGACGAACAGCGGCGTGCAAAAGTTTGGACATCCCTGGTCAACATGCCTGTACCTGACGGGAATACTTACGTGAGTAGAAGAATTCTTTTTTTTCTTTCTTTTAAAGGTACACTGTATACTAAACACATACACTATGTGTCCAAAAGTTTGTGGACACCCCTTCTAATCAATGCATTCGGCTACTTTGAGCTGCACCCACTGCTGGCACAAATGTGTGAATGCGCACACACACACACACACACATACACAGCTTGTCTAGATGGGGTACCCTTTATTTGGGAATGAACAGGTGTCCCAATACTTTTGTCCGTATGCTGTAAAATCTTAAGGGCGTGGCTGGTTTCTCACTTGTTGTCGAGGAGCTGCTCCAGTTCCTGGGCTTTGCGGCAGAGCTCCTCGGCTGGGGGGAAGCTCTTCCCCACTTTAGTGAAGAGA